>NC_087124.1:0-1250000 GCF_030705265.1 Helicoverpa armigera | reverse complement strand
TCTAGTTGGGTAAGTGACATGAAGGTTCTTGCAAGGACTTTTGTTTTAGAAATTAGATAAACTTATCTATGACATGAGATTTACCAATCCACTTGAATTATTTAGATAGTCAAGGTGCGTTACAAAGAGTGTGATATGTAGGTATGAATATGTGTGGATGGAGAGGCAGAGGTAGACTAAGGAAAGTAGATTGCCTGAAACGTGGATGTATGACAGTTGACAGAGAGGAAAGGAAACGCACTGAGCCGATACATAACAACTTTGTGGTACGTAAGGCAAGAAGAAGAAAATGTACTCTTAAATTAACATGCAATCATACATTTTGCATAAAATCAGAAAAGTTAATGGAGCGAAGTTTTTGGCTTTTGCTATGCGTACTTTGTTTATATCTCACTCTTCGTACGGTTAAACTGTATTTATTAGTACATAAACGTAGACAGTTCAAACAATCCACTACTAAATAAACCCCACCAACCAAGCAATTCAGAGAACTATTCCCTTTTTCTACCACCAAGACTTAATAATAAAAAAATCTTCATAATGCAACGGCGACAGTTTATTTACTCGACTGGTTCATAATGAGAATTTGTGAAGGAACAGGAGACCGGTGGACATTCTTCATGGGTAATGACGAAATATTGCTACGGCTTATTTGTAGGTTTACTTAGACGCGCGGAATTGTTCGGACTGTTGACTGGGTGTTTTTGTTTGATGCTGTTTTAGGTGAAGGGTTATTATGTATTTGAAACTAGTGTTGAAATAGCTTGTACAATTGTTAGGTCAAATCTTTGCTTTGTTCATTGGTTTAATTAAGATCAGGTTAAAATACATTATTCTGATCAATATGATGACATCGACTGGTACAAATTGCCATTTATAACTTTCGAATTGTTGTTTTTTAATTGCGTTAAAAATAGGGTAATGTTTTTGAATACACTTTTTTATCAGATTAATTTTTTGATTACCAAAATCTCAAAGTTATTGACACAAATAAAAAAAAAAACTATTGAAAGTATAAATATTCAAACTTTTTCCATAAGTATTTTCCCCACGTCAAAACTCCAAAAAAATAACCAACCAATAACATATCAATCATACAGACAGACAGACAGACACAAACAGCGTACATATTCGTATAAAACGTCACAACGCGTCACGTACGTAATGCGCCCCTGAGAGTGTACGCTGAATAAATTGTGCGGAATAAAGACTGTTTGTGATTGACATACATAAATATTGTAATCGAAATTAATGGGGTGTGATTTAGAAAGATATTTTTTTTGTATTACTACCAAAGAGTCCCCCATTATATATTATCAAGTTTAATTTTTACCTAAAAAAAACACTCAGAAAATCATCTAATTACTTATAAATAATTCATACTTTTTCCAGAAATAATCACCGTCACTCCAAAAAAATACTAACCAATAGCATATCAATCATACAGACAGACAGACAGACACAAACAGCGTACATATTCGTATAAAACGTCACATCGCGTCACGTACGTAATGCGCCCCTCAGAGTGTACGCGGAATAAATTGTGCGGAATAAAGACTGTTTGTGATTGATATACATAAATATTGTAATCGAAATTAATGGGGTGTGATTTAGAAGGATAATTGTAATTTTTTTTATTACTACCAAAGAATTCCTCATTGCTGCACTATCAAGTTCAATTACTTAAAAAAAAAAAACTCTGAAAATTATCTAATTACTTACGTATTATTCAAACTTTTTCCAGAAATAATCACCGTCACTCCAAAAAAATACCAACCAATAACATATCAATCATACAGACAGACAGACAGACACAAACAGCGTACATATTCGTATAAAACGTCACAACGCGTCACGTACGTAATGCGCCCCTGAGAGTGTACGCTGAATAAATTGTGCGGAATAAAGACTACAATCCACCACGTTTTTGATTAACATAATGTAAATATTGTAATTGGAATTATAGGGTATTTATAATTGTAATTTTTTGTGGCATTTCAAAGCGGTATAAATAACTGTTTTATTTATTTCATTTTTATACACAAATAATTTCCGGCCAAACTGGTTGGTCCTGATAGAAATAGGCACACTATAGTACGATCTGGTCTTTAACAAACCAAAACTAATTCCTTAACATAAGATTTTCTACAGTTTCTCAATTCGACATTGAATGAATACCGCATATTTTGTACTTCATACTGTTCAATACATTGACTTATTACCAAAACGGTCTTATTCGGAAAATGTCTCAATTCTTTCTCTAAACGAAATAAAACAAAGATTGTAAACATGTAGGGTACATAATGGATGAATACTGTAACACAATCGTTTTCAAACTCAACCCTTCGATAAGAAGGAAGGAAGAATTCTTATGTAAGACATTCTATTCCCATTCATCAGAAAATCCGGTTTCCATGAATTCTTAAGGGTTAAAAAGACGAGTGACAGCCCAAAATGAATCGTGATTACAATCACTTGAGAAACGGAAAAAGAGTTTAAAACTTTGCAATTAATTCTGTCCATTTCAGGGAGACCGTTAATATTTAATTATACCTTAATCTTAATAAGGAAGAGGAAAAATGCAACTGCTTTTCAATCTTAGTTAACTGTTTGAAGTTTATTAAGGAAGATTTGCCATTAACATTATTTAGAACCAAATTAACATCGCGAGAATTTCTTGAGTATATAGGTACCCTATCATTATTGAAATACCTGAAGTTATTACATAGATGCATACCAATTGCACATACAATTTCAAACATCTTTTCATGTTACATTGATACTTACGCAAAAGTTAAGATCTAAGTAGCAGTGTTTTGCTAATGATAAAAATCTTTCAAAGTAAGTCTGCATCTTTTCCATTCTCCTTTCATTTATATACCTAAAAGGCTAGAACAATAATCTGTATCCCACCTACAGGATAACACTGGAATCATTCATTCTCTAGTCAGCAATTTACTTAAAGTACTTCAGGCAAATAATTTTACTTTCGCCGGCGCTAACTTTGACGTCAGACCATAATACTGTTCCAACAAACTTACTTACAATAGCTTCGAGTTTCCCCTACAGAGTAAGAGAAATGAACCGTCACACTGTACGTCACTGCTCAACCCATGGAGAACCAAATGACTACCGGAGATGTCATAACGCTAAATCTCCTAAGAAAGAAGCGCGCCAAAATGCGGGTGTTCGCGGGGGACGGAGGACGTTGCTCGCTCAGCCCTTGTATTTTTTAGGATCATCTCCATTATTTTCAAAATAAAATCATCAATCAGTCCAGGACTTGACAAGGAATCCTAGAACACTTATGCATTAGTAACTGATCACGTCTACCGTAAGTGACTTGACCTACAAGAAAGCGCCTGACCTACATGTCTTATTGCATCTCCGATCATCTTTCCTTCCTCGGTGGCTCAACCTGTAAAGGTATATGGTCTTTATTTTACCGTTAGGTGAATCTCATACTAGCACACACCGCCTGCATTCCTATTTCTTAAGGCACATTGAATGAGACTCAGTTAACAATTCTACATCTTTGCCCATGGTAAATATCAGAACACAGTCTGATTGTCAGGTCACGACTGTCTGTGAAGACACGCGTGGACACTTTAGACAGGCGTATTTTCTTTTGGTCAATTTAAAATCTGCAGCGTCAAGTACCAACAGACATTGGAAAGCAGTGTGTGACCCGTCCAAACCCGAAACTACACATTCTCGATCCCCAATTTCCCAAAATAGCGAGCTGAAAAGTTCCCAATTAATTTTATCAAACCACATTTTTCTAATCAAACGTCCGCTGTGGGTGGGAATTAACTCCACGTTCAAATTGATAGCCCTAGAGGGTTGTTCCCTAAATTTTACCGACAAAAGTAGCTCGTAATCCGATTTAGGTAGCGAATTAATTTGTATGCAAAGCTGTATTAAAGCAATGTCCGAATTGGTTTTGCTGGTGTATCCTGTATTGTTACAGAAATTATAATTTTATTGACTGATGTGAAGCATGATTTAATCTTAGCATATTCTAACATTGTTACCATTCATTTCTGATATAATAAGATACTACGTAATTGGACGTACGTCAGTTGCAGTAACTGCTTTGCTGACCTTAGCAATCCAGTTATTGGGTGACATGTTAATTATCCTTGTCTAGCCTAGTTATCGGAATTTCAGCTTCTGACAACTGTTTGTATCTACAAGCTATAGCTACATATACTTGTAGCATGTCAGATGAATAAGCAGAATAATTCACAACGTCTCGATAATTGTAAGCCTTCCAGCAACACTTTATCATTCTCTTCATCCTATCCTATCTTAATCATGACTTACATTTACATCATGTAACAAATATAAAACCAATAAAAGAACATCAAAACACATAACAACTCAAATAAAACTCAAATTAAAAACGAGAGCGAACACATTTGTATCATTGCGTACAAAATCAGTCAAAATGCCGACCAACATTTTGCAAGCCCACTCCTAGGGGATACGAATCGGTTTCTATGTTCCAATATATACATTTATCGCATGGTTTACGACTTAGGAATAATTTCGAATCTCTTTTATAAAAAGTTTGCTTCAGAAATAAGGAAATATTATCAAATATTGCTTTTTATTAGATTCATTGCTTGATTACGAAAATCTCAAATTTATTGCGACAAATACAAAAAAAAACTCCTGAAAGTATACCTAAGTATTCAAACTTTTTCCAGAAGTTCCTCACTCGAAAACTCCCAAAAAATACCAACCAATAACATATCAATCATACAGATAGACAGACACAAACAGTCACATCGCGTCACGTACGTAATGCGCCCCTGAGAGTGTACGCCGAATAAATTGTGCGGAATAAAGACTGTTTCTGATTGACATCCACAAATATTGTAATCGAAATTAATGGGGTGTGATTTAGAAAGATAATTTTATTTTTTTGAATTACTTTCAAAGAATCCCTCATTACTATCAAGTTTAATTAATTAAAAAAAAAATAACAGAAAATTACCTAATTAAGTACGTATAATTCATACTTTTTCCACAAGTATTTTCCCCACTTCAAAACTCCAAAAAAGAACCAACCAATAACATATCAATCATACAGACATACAGACAGACAGACACAAACAGCGTACATATTCGTATAAAACGTCACATCGCGTCACGTACGTAATGCGCCCTTGAGAGTGTACGCGGAATAAATTGTGCGGAATAAAGACTACAATCCACCACGTTTGTGATTAACATAATGTAAATATTGTAATTGGAATTATAGGGTATTTAGAGGGATAATTGTAATTTTTGTGGCATTTCAAAGTGATATAAATAACTGTTTTATTTATTTCATTTTCATACACAAATAATTTCTGGCCATACTCAATTAGTTTGGCCTGATATAAATAGATACACTGAGATAAATTATAGTATACGGTCTAGTCTTTAACAAACCAAGACTATCTTTAACATACGAGGTGTGAGGAATTCCTAAACATAAGGTTTTCTACAGTTTCTCAATACCATCTTGAATGAATACTGCATAATATTTTGTTTTTCATTCTGTCCAATACATTGAATTTAAATAGATTAACTTATTACTAAGAAGATCTTATTCGGAATTATGTCTCAATTCTTTCTCTAAACGAAATAAAACAAACAATGATTGTAAACATGTACATAATGGATGAATACAGTAACAAAATCGTTTTCAACCCTTCAATAAGAAGGAAGGAAGAATTCTTATGTAAGACATTCCATTCCCATTCATCAGAAAATCCGGATTCTATGAATTGTTAAGGGTTAAAAGTCGAGTGACAGCCCAAAATGAACCGCGATTAAAATCACTTGAGAAACAGAAAAAAAGTTTAAAACTTTGCAATTAATTCTGTCACCCATTTCAGGAGGACCGTTAATATTTAATTATTCCTTAATCTTAATAAGGAAGAGGAAAAATGCAACTGCTTTTCTATCTTAGCTGTTTGAAGTTTATTAAGGAAGATTTGTTATTAACATTATTAAGAATCAAATTAGCACAGAGATATAGTGCATCAAATCATGAGAATTTGTCTCGTATATCAATCAATCGCATATACAATTTCAACATCTTATACTAAAATCATGTCCAAGCAAAAGTTACGATCAAGTTAAAACTTAGTTAAATCGTGGTTTTTATGTTTAAAAACTTTCAAAGTAAATCTTCTTACTCAACATCGTCTGCATCTATGTCATTCTTTAACTCGGAAGGCTAGAACAATAATCTCTATCCCACCTACAAGATAACACAAGAATCATTCATTCCCTAGTCAGCCATTTACTTAAAGTACTTCAGGCAAATAATTTTACTTTCGCCGGCGCTAACTTTGACGTCAGACCATAATACTGTTCCAACAAACTTACTTACAATAGCTTCGAGTTTCCCCTACAGCGTAAGAGAAATGAACCGTCACACCGTACGTCACTGCTCAACCCATGGAGAACCAAATGACTACCGGAGATGTCATAACGCATAATCTCCTAAGAAAGTAGCGCTCCAAAATGCGGGTGTTCGCGGGGGACGGGGAACGTTACTCGCTCAGCCTTCTTGCGCTTTCTTTAGAACCAACCAAACCCATATATTTTTTTTTATATAAAATCAACAATCTATTCAAGTCTTTGACAGATTGGTCTTGGCTTGATAAGGAACCCGAACGCCTCGTTAGTTCTAGTAAATAACCACGCCTACGTTACTTGACCTACTAGACTGCGCCTGAGTAACCTGCCTTATAGTATCTCCGATCATCTTTCCTTCCTCGGTGGCTCAACCTGTAAAGGTATATGGTCTTTATTTTACTGTTAGGTGAATCTGATACTAGCACACACCGCCTGCATGCCTATTTCTTAAGGTGCATTGAATGAGGCTCAGTTAATAATTCTACATCTTTGCCCATAGTCAACAAGAAAACAGTCTCACTGTCAGGTCACGACTGTCTGTAAAGACACGCGTCTACACTTTGGACAAAAGTAGCTTCTTTCGGTCAATATAAAAACTGCAGCCTCAAATACCAACAGAAATTGCAAAGCAGTGTGTGACCAGTCCAAACCCGAAACTACACATTCTCGATCCCCAATTTCCCCAAAAAGCGAGCTGAAAAGTTCCCAATTAATTTTATCAGACCACATTTTTCTAATCAAACGTCCGCTGTGGGTGGGAATTAACTCCACGTTCAAATTGATAGCCCTAGAGGGTTGTTCCCTAAATTTTACCGACAAAAGTAGCTCGTAATCCGATTTAGGTAGCGAATTAATTTGTATGCAAAGCTGTATTAAAGCAATGTCCGAATTGGTTTTGCTGGTGTATCCTGTATTGTTATAGAAATTATAATTTTACTGACTGATGTGAAGCATGATTTAATCTTAGCATATTCTAACATTGTTACCATTCATTTCTACTATAATAAGATACAACGTAATTGGAGTACGTCACTTGCAGTAAATGCTTTGCTGACTTTAGTAATCCAGTTATTGGGTAACATGTTAATTATCCTTGTCTATCCTAGTTATCGGAATTTCAGCTTCTGACAACTGTTTGTATATACAAGCTATAGCTGTTTGCTTATATACTTGTAGCATGACAGATGAACCAGCAGAATAAGTCACAATGACTTGATGAATGATAATTGTAAGACTTCGAGCAACACATTCTTATTCTCTTTATCCTAACCTATCTAAATCATGAACCACATTTCAATCTTCAGTAACAAATGTAAAACCAATAAAAGAACATCAAAACACATAACAACTCAAATAAAACTCAAATTAAAAACGAGAGCGAACACATTTGTATCATTGCGTACAAAATCAGTCAAAATGCCGACCAACATTTTGCAAGCCTCCTAGGGGATACGAATTGGTTTCTATGTTCCAATATATACATTTATCGCATGGTTTACGACTTAGGAAAATATCGTGGAATGGCGTCTGTACCTTTGGGAGTAATTCTGGGTATGTAAGTCATGATACTAAGTGATGTAGGCGTTTTCAGATGGGAAGATGGTTCGGGTTGAGATTGCGTCTACCGGAACGTTTCTTAATATTTTTGCGTTAAGGAAAATTGGGTAAGTCATTTTACTTTTTTGATGCTGCTGATGGTGGAAAGAAACTACCTGAAGGAAACATACTGATTGATATTTCAAAGTAGACTTTATTGAGTGATTGACTATAGCATTGGTAGCTATCAATGCTCATGCCGATGTATGAGAAACGTGCGGGACAAAAGCAAGGTTTATAATATAGCAAAACTAAGCAGTTTTAACTCCAGATTTATACTTTTTAATTTCGGTTTTTAAGGTTATAAGACAAATATATCAAAAAAAATTATATACCAATCGAAAGGGTGAAGAATTCCGCGTCCAAAGATATACAAGACTAAATTTCATCAAAATGTCCCTTAAGTTACGGAGAGAAGCTTCAAGCCAAACTTGATTTCATGTATCTCTTTCTCTCTTCCATCGGCCTCAGTTTTAAACTCAATGATTCCATTCCAAAACTCCAGTCACTCCGACATAATCTTGTTAGAGACACTCCACACAAACTCCGTCAGTCGCACGGCGCAATTGCTTCAGACATTTCGGTCCCCCTTAATTCGAGGCTTTTGTCTGCCAAACAAAGGCGTTGACAATTAAACCATACCGAGGTGTGATAATGAGACGTTTCCCGTTTATGCTGTACTTACATTAATGTATTATTGGTATGTTGCAAAATTATACGCTGAGTGCGCTGTGTAGGAGTGCCTTTATGGAAGCTGTTACTTAGTTGTAAGTGTGTGTGTGTGTATGTCGTTTTGTATGCAAACATTAATTTATGAGATGAGTAAACACGCGTACCAACTGTGGATTTTGTGCTTAAATGCAGTTAAATACTGATACAAATACCTGAGACTATACTAATATTAAGCATACCGACTTTATTGGGATGGGAAGTTTGCAACATGAATAGACAAATACGTTCTAGGAGTTTGTTAGCACCTAGATGATATTTATTTAATTAAAATTCAGTTATTAAAATGTTCTATAAAACATAATATACTTTATGTATTTTTGTAGCTACAATGTTCGAATATAAACCACAATATCAATTCGATAGCACATAAAACTTTCGATTGCGTGTTTGCAAACGAATATTTAAAATAGCTTTTCACCGAAAAAACAATATAACTTTGATTGTTTTGCAGTAAAAACTACGACTATATCAAACAAACTCTTTGTTATGTTTTTAATTTGGAAAAAGCCCATGCGGTAGCTACCTCCTATAAGCTTTTCACTATGTTAATAAAATAACTGTTAAAAATATGGTTAATGGTAATAAACCTGTGGTTTTTGGTTACTGAATTAATAGTTATATATTTTGTTACCTAGTGTTAGGTGATTTACACACGGCACCGCGCACCGCCGCGGTAGGTGGTGAAACGGAACTGATTTGCGTTGGTCGTCGTCACAGCCTAAAACGTCCACTGCTGAACATGTGCCTCACCCAAACTGGGTATTTGCCCATACTCAACATGCTGGGCAAGAGCGTTGGTGAGCGTAGTGTGGTATTCTCTTACTTTCAGAGCTGCATTTGCAGTAGCTACTATGAAATTCTCTAGAGCACCGCCAGACTAAGTCGCCGCTTCTCTAGATTGCGCGAAAAACGCGCGGTTGAAAGGTGCTTAACACATAGGCATTGGCATCGTATCTAAAATGTAGTTCGATGTTCAATTGTTTGTAAACTGAAACCGCATTACGCAGGGGATGGCGAGATCTCATGGTATGTCGCTTTACAGTGCGAACTATCAGTACGGAATCCGCTTACCGCTTCTACGGTCCGCAGCCGCGGTATCGTGTGTAAATCGCCTTATGTTTATATTGAAATTAATTAAGTTAATTCCGATGTATGGATCATATTTTGGTCGTTTCAAAAGTGCTGGCATGTAAAAAGCTTCATATTATTTATTCATGCTTTAATAGGATAATTTTATATCATGTAAATTATATTATTTACATTCATTAGTATTTTCCAGTTTACTAGTCCGTGCACTCGGTCAAAAAGTGTTTTATACATATATAGCCTTTCTCAATAATTGGGATATTTCATTTATTTTACCAACCAGAATCATAAATGCGTTACAAACCAACCCTTTTCCATAAATATTTTTACGCGCCAAAAAAGGCCACAAACATTCAAAAACATTTGAATAATGTACACATTGTTTCTTCTCTCACCTACTTTAGACGAAATTCCTAAAAGTCCCACATGCATACATCGTTATGGTACAACGGCCTCAATCGCTCCCCTTTGACGAAACTCCTAAAGCTATTTTGAACCCTAACTGCATAATAATTAGGGTTGAATTTCGAATGTATTTAAGTACTGTTATTGTAACAATATGCAAGATATCAATGCTTCAGCCAAAGTTGGGAGTCTGTTTAGGTATGTTTTTTGTTTGTGTACTAACTTGGTATTCTGTTTTTCTAGTTCTAGTTATTGGTTTTAAAATTTAAATGTTTTTATAGAATATCTTACTTCTTACTTACACTTAGTTCTTGTTTACTACTGTGACTATTACTTTACCCGACTGCCCCAAAAAATACGTTGTTTTTTTTTTAAGATAACAGTTACTATATATAACTTATCTTGAGATTCCCACTTCTGTTTACAACCTTCCAAATTATAGAGTTACTTCACTCTGCCAAATAGGGTATTGTCTGTGTATATTATCATGATACAACATACTTCATTTGTATCGAACACTCAACTCATCATATATCTGCAATTCAGTATCCCAATCAATCCAAAATTCCACCTCCATTCTCCTCCTACCATTTTCAAAAAATAACACCATCACACTAAAACAAACTACGGAACCTACATAAATAAAAAGTGCACGAACTAAGACGCAGAACTTATTCACGGATTGCAGCGCTTTCATGAAAAGTAAACAAACTGAATGTTAGAAGCCAGTCAACTGTCTAGAGATTGTAGTCCTCAATGGGAATTTACTTTGAACTCTGAAGTCCATTGTGGACTACAATATGGCTTACAGTGTATGCAGAAAATGTATTGATCCGTTTTATTTGAAGTGATTGGTTATTGTGAAGGAGGTAAAGACTTTGTGTGATACGATTGTTATTTTTGCTATAATATATTTTATATAGCAATTTTATTTTGCTTTAATGCATTTCCCTTCTTTTTTTTCTTCCGCCAGTTTCTTCATCAAAAGTTAAAGTTAAAGTAATGTCTAAAGTAAAAGTAACGGTCAAATACGTTTTTTCCAGGCTAAAGTGACAGCAAAACTAATAGAAAAATTGAATTTGACCGTTACTTTTACTTTAGACATTACTTGGACTTTTACTTTGGCTTTAACTTTTGATGAAAAAACTGTCTGTCAGTCGAGTTTCTTTTGTCTTTTCTTTTGACGTTCGAAAAGTGCTGATTTATCAGCCTAATTTGAATAAACGATTTTGAGTTTGAGTTTGAGTGACCTTTTACCATGCAACTTGTGTGAAGTTTCATAAAAACCTGAAAACCGCTCTTTTTAGTAAAATAAAACGACTTTAAGTTCTTCACATAATAATCTAGTTTGGTGGAGGAGTCAAAATTATTTTATGTCATGTATCCTATAACTATTTCCAGAATAACCTACTGAAATATGTACTCAATTGTTTCATCCTTTTCCCAAAATATAATCCCATACAGCACTGTTACTAACAACCTAGTTGCATTTATCTATAACCCATTTTCAACCCCATTCCTGAAAACAAAATTCAATATTGCATCTCAAGACCCAAAAACGTCAAAATTTTAAACCCCTTCTATCAATAACGCCCCCAAAAAACAAAGAACCATCCTTCATCCTTTAGGACGAAAAAATAAGGGAAATTCTTTTAACACCATCCGTGAACATTGTCTACTACATACATACATGTAGTCTCGAGGGAAATTAATAGATGTATCAGGCACTCCTTACATGCGTTACAACCAATAAAAAAAGTCTTCCCTGTCTCGTGTATGAAAAATGAATGGGATATAGCGGATTTGTTTTGACAACCCACAAATGATTGAGGTGGTTTTAAATATATTGTTCTTGGGTACTTATGTTTTGGGCCCAGGTTTTTGCTTTCTTTTATATTTCTAGATAAAAAGAAAAGTTTTTGGATCATCATCCTCCGAGCCTTTTTCCCAAACTATGTTGGGGTCGGCTTCCAGTCTAACCGGATGTAGCTAGATTTTTGTGTGTTTTTGGATAAAACCTTTTAAAACATTTAAGCGTTCTTCTTAACATTTGTACTTAATTGTTTTAGTTAGATTGAAGAATTTTATACCATCAAAATTAACTTCAAAAACAAAATAATCGAAGAAGCCTTTCTTCCTACCAAATAAAGAATAAAATAAGTCACACCATACCAAGCTTATAACCGTCACACACACCACAAATCTTTATTATCTCGACTCGATAAATCTCTGCGACCGTTATCATAGTCCGACCGACCCAAACTTAGCTAAAGTTTACGAAACCAATACTGATGAAATAGTTCAGGCCAAATTGAGTGACTGCTAGCAAATAATAGTTCAACTAAACTTCGTCTGTTATTGAAACTAGATACAACCGTCTTTGGTTATTGATACTGCACTAATAGACTGGAGTTTATTAAAATAATAGTAGTTACTACCGGGTTGGATGCGAATATGTCACACAAGATTAGATGGAGAATGGAGTCGTAAAATAAAATACTTGGAAACTTAGTATGTATGTGCTTGCATGTTAATATTTCCGGTGGTATATAGGTCATTAGGTATTTAGAGGTACACGGTATTTAAAATATCTAGGTTTTCTTAAAGACAGAGCAAATGAGTGATTCAATCAAGATTATTTTTTATCTATCTTCCTTCGGCGATTGAACCTGTGTTCCCTAATAACCACTATCTATTAAGCCTATAGCTTTTCCCGATAGTTAAACTAACAACGTATTTTTTTCAAACAGATCCAGTATTTCCTCTGATGAAGCAAACAAACAAATAAACTCTTTAGCTCAACTGATATTACAGTTGGAAATTCTAAAACAGTTATTGAGTTTGACATCTCGCAATAAAATTGTTTTGTAAGAGGAACCCCAAGGGTTATTTTCTATCATCCATTGTCAATTATTTATAACAGAATTAATGTTTCATAAAATGGCTTCCTGTCAAATCAATTAGGGTTTTATTTAAGAGGTACAATTTAATTATTTAGATATATTTCAGCAGGTTCAATTGTAGGAGTATTTTACACAAAATAGGAACATTTTGAAATTGCATCTTACTGTATAGATCAGCTAGGCAGTCGCTCCATGTAAGACACTGGTACTCAGGTGCATTCTGTTAGACTAGAAGCTGACCCCAACATAGTTGGAAAAACGCTTGGAAAATGAGGTTGAAAACAATGATTCTATTATTTATATAGGAACGTGTTAGTTTTTCCCTGAGGATACAACTAATTTTGTAGATAATAATTACTATCCGTATAAACTAAACAAGTATAACATTACTAAACAAAGTTCGGCATTTATTTGTTTATATAACAACGCACTAGTTTCTTTTCTAAGTAATCTAATGCTCGTTATAATCAATCATAATTGTTCATCGTTAATATTACCGCGACGTTGACTTATAGCAATAATTACTATCGTTCATAATGCTCATTTATGTTACTTTTCCATTAGTTTGTGTCACTTTTGTTATTAATCAATTGTCGTGGCTATTGTTTTGATAAGCCATTTTCGGTTTTACTCTGATTATTTTTTGGGTAACCGTTTTTCTTATTTCCCATACGTATTATTACAATGTTACCTCATGACTTTTTAAATATTTTTTTTTCTTCTCTACACAGATACACGTGATAGCGACAGAAAGTACGCAAAAGTTAGTTAGACTGGTTGGTTAGTTGGTTAGACTGGCGTCAGACTTACCTACTGGCTTCTGCCTACCCGTAACGACTGCCAAGGATGTTCAATGACAGCCGGGACCTACAGTTTAACGTGCCATCCGAAACACAGTCAATGGTGTTTAAGACATACTTAGAAAGTACATACATTCAACGAAGATATTCTCTTAAAACTTCCAACTCCAAGCAATCTTCTTCCGAATTCAAACCAAACTAATCTTCCAATTACTTCCTAGATGAATGCGTTTCTAGGGATCCAGTGCAGATGTCTAGAACTGAGATAACTGCCATGCATTTGCAGCTAAGCATCCGGACACCAACGGTGTCTGCGTTATCTAAGTCCAGCTACGGTTTAAGACTAAGTTCTAAATATATTTGAAGTTTTGGTTTGGTCTAAGTGTTAAGAAGGTGTGCTGTTCTGATAAATATTTTGAGTAAGAAGTTGCTCGTGGATGATGCTAAACGATGATAAATGTAGGTATGTAATCTAAAAGTGAAATGCCTTATGGATGTCTGACTTTGTAAATAGTATGACGCAATACTTGACTTATTTTAGAATTGATTTTGATTTTTCTTTTCAAATCGCTATCTCTATAAAATACTCACATATTTCATAGCCCCAACGTCACATCACAGCCCCTACTTTATTAAATAAACCTTTTATTTAAATGAATTCTTTCAAAAAAGGTCCGATTTTATCGACAATGTTAATTATTCACTTTATAAATATTTTTTAACGCGAACCGGTTATGTAATACCAAACCATTCGATAAAAGAGATACCAAATATGCAGCCGTATCAACATTCCTAGGTAATAAACAAAAACACATTTTCCAATATTCAATACGCTGCACTTCAAAGCATTTAATATCCATACCGTTCCCACTATAAATAAAAGATCTTAATGATGATAGCGAACCATCTATCAAAGTTTTTGCTCAATTCTCTCTAATTCCTATGAGTGGTCTAGTCTAGCCAGCTAACGATATTATTACTCGACTAATTAGAATAATGTATTTGTATCAAAAAAGCCTTTTATTTTAAGCACTAATCTTTTAAGCTTCTGTTCTTATTAATGTTTTTTGTAAGTGTTGTTTTTTAATTATTTTGGATTATTTGTTTAGAAATAAAATATTTAAAGAAAAAAAAAGAAATATTTGAATGTCGTTTAAAGTCAAGCCTTTTAGAAAATGGTTTTTACATTTTTGATTAAATGAATTTTATTTTCATTCATTTATAGATGTATGTATTTTTTTCATTTATCTCCGTCTTTAATAATGATTTGTAAGTCATCGAATTAAAACTTTCTAAAAAGGTTTCACTGATAAAATGTGCAGTATTGTACCCATAGAGAAAGGAAAGATATAGCACAACATTCTTCGGCTTTTAAATCATTCAATATTCTCGATTCCGCTTACATTCCATGACTTCTACCACATACCATCACCCATTATTATTATACGAAGCTGTTTGGAGGATCCAGCTATCTGTGTAGCTGAATATTATTTGACCAGGATTAATTAATAGACGGTATTGTTACTATACAAACTGATAAACTTATACACTTTATATGTAGGTAGGTTTGGCAACAAAACGCCTGGACCGTAACAAAATGTTAGGACCAACTTGAAATTGGTTTGGACCGAATTTAATTGTTTTGTAGTCACGTGTTTCTATGATTGGGGGTGTTTTGTGTTCTGTAAAATAAGTCAGTTAAGTCCTTTTCATATTTTGGTGTTCCGCGAAAAATCGAATGATATTTTTGTGGGTTATATATTTTGACGCTAGACTACATTTGTTAGACATCAGATTTGACTTTTTGTCATTTTTAACTTTTAAGTACGTAATCTTTTTTAAAATATGTTGAGGTCTTCCAGTCAATCCGGATGCAGCTGAGTAAAAAGCTATTAACCAGTATTTTTAATGAGGAGTCTCATGACATATATCATTGATTATCACCTCAAGCATTGTTTAACCGTATGACCAATCAACCCATATGCCTATCATTTAGTCGAAGCTGTTTTTTTCTCTTATATTTATTAATTAATATACAAGTAAATGCACGACGTAGTGTCGACACAACACTTCGTGCGGCACTTGATCTCGACAACGCATTTTAATTAATAGACTGAGAGGGCTGTAATTAAAATTTTCATTGATTTTCCTCTACAAGTCTACTCGATACGCATTTCTTAATTGACAATGATTGTAAAAGTAATTAAATAATATAATTAAAAAAATGTATTGCCTAAGGACACAACGATCTTGAAACAGATTTTCAAAATGAGCTAAATAGTATTTTTAACATCTAAAACAAAAACACAAAAATATCAGAATCACTACATACTCCTTAGGTTTTGCTAGGTATTGTATGAAAAAAAAACTACTAACATAACTCTATTCTTTTAAATATGAGCACCAGAGTAGTAAAACGAATTTATTTAAGTGTGCAATCCACACCAAGATAATTTCACTAAAATAAGCGTTAGATTAAGTAATATTCGAATTAATATCACTATCCACAAAGGAGTTCTTTTGTAAAGTAAAACTGGAGATTTTTTGCTTTGTACACCTGCATTATAAAGCTTTGATCATTGTTATGCGTTCTAAACAAAGCGGGACTTAGGATTACTGTGTTATGTTTCAAAGGATGCCTTCTTGATAATATAATATACACTTTTACTCACTTTACAAATCTTCGTGCTTTTGGAATGTGAAGCAAAAAGAGCTTTTTCATAGCATCCATATTATTATGCGACATTGGGTTGTCAAGGAATAAAAAATGTAGTAACAATAATTGAATTAAATTCATTTTTCAAGAAAAAAAAATGCAAAATAAACCAATAATTAATTTGAAAGCAAACATATTTTCATTTGCTATTGCAACTGAAAATCTCGAAACCCAATACAATACTCAAGTACTATTTATTTTTTTGTTACAAAAAAAAAAACTATATCGTTAGCAACCCTGCAAACACTAGGTAATATATTATTTTCTTCTAAAAGCATTTTCCCACACAAAGTTTAGCTGTTTGAGATTTTTTAGTTCTCTGTTACAAAGAGACCTTTATATCGCGCGAGTTGGGTCACTGAATGGGATATTGTTGAGAAAAACATAAAAGCTAGTAGACACATTAATATAATTTATTGTTTTGAAACGCTACATTATCATATTCATACATTGTAAAAAAAAAAGCTTTGTAAGATATTATCTAGCTGCGGTATTAATTAAGCTTAGATTTTCACAAAGCAAATTATATTTTCCTCTGTGCAAATTATGTTTTATGCTGCTGACTCTCCTTCTTTCACGAGAGGTTCGTTTTCAACATGTTTTGCTATATAGTGTGCTTATTGATAACCTGGTCGTCTTCAGCCTTTTTAGTAACCCACTGCTGGGCACAGTCTCCTCTCACGCAGAGAAGGATTGAGCGTTAATCACCACGCTGCCCCACGCGAGTAGGAGATTTTTGTCATTATAGTACAGGCTTCTGTAAGATCTTTTCCTTCACCTTTAATCAGTCATTGGTAGCAGATAATATTGCTAAATTATCTATACATATAATAAAATGATAGCAAAGTCAAAACTGTACATTGAATATTTTTTTTAAATAATACTTGGGGGGTGATCTATTATCGATTCTGAACCCAAATATATAGTTTTTAGAATTTTTGTCTGTTTGTCTGTTTGTCTGTTTGTCTGTATGTTTGGTCTCACTGAACTCGAAAAGTACTGCATAGATTTAAATCAAATTTTGCATGAATATTACCTGGGGGCCGGTTCAACATATAGGATATATATTATCACGCTATCACCTACGGGGGATGAGCAATGAACGATAATTTCTGTTAACGTTTATGCAACCGCGGGTGCAATAATGACACATATTTGAATGTTGAACTTTTTGGGGGGTAATCTATTATCGATTCTGAACCCAAATATATAGTTTTTAGAATTTTTGTCTGTTTGTCTGTTTGTCTGTTTGTCTGTATGTTTGGTCTCACTGAACTCGAAAAGTACTGCATAGATTTAAATCAAATTTTGCAAGAATATTACCTGGGGGCCGGTTCAACATATAGGATATATATTATCACGCTATCACCTACGGGGGATGAGCAATGAACGATAATTTCTGTTAACGTTTCTGCAACCGCGGGTGCAATAATGACACATATTTGAATGTTGAACTTTGTAAGTTTATCGGCCTATTATCAATCTTTACATAGAAAATAACGCTTTTATAAGTAACTTGAGCAAAAAACTGAATTTAAAGAAATGATATCCTAAAATTATAGATGAAGAAAATCATGCAGAAACAGATGTGCCATAAAACTGGTAGTAGGTAAAATATCAATGAAAACAGACTTCACTTTGTCATGGTATGTTCTTACTTTCAAGAAAAAATTATATGACAACGTGTGTATTTCGCTACTATAAAAACACTACAAGAAATATCCGCGCATCATCAGGGACATTTTTATAATTCTTTCACCATTAGAAAGATACATTATCTGCGAGTAAAATAGGGTATATTTTATCCCGGTGCGGGCAGTAGTTCCCATGGGAAGCGGCACCCACGTCCCGAAGAAATTATGAACTTCCCCACATTCTTAAAAAGTCTACATATGTTGTTCTGACATAATATAAGCTATACCTCTCATAAACATGAATATCCATTCATTTCATCCAATAACAAACATGCATCACACTGAAAGTGCATTGCGAGTCTAAGATTTTATTATTATAAAAAAAAAACATTGTAATTAATATTCAAACACCCTTAAAAATAAGTTCCTGGTTTTAATATGTTACATTATTTTGAATTCACTTACATATAAATAGAAGGTCCTTATTAATATACTTTTTGAGTAATGAAGAATGTAGGCAAAATACGACCGAAAACATTGTGTCACTTCTAAAATTAACATCAATGGGAATAACTACCTGTCACAATACGTCAACAAGATGTCAACAGAAGACAAGAGTTCGTTCGTTCTGAAAACGTACAAATTACGCGTCGCAGGCCAGAGACATACTTGCTTTCAACTTCTGATCACAAATCATCGAGCTAAGAATTATATCACAAATACACCGTTTACAATTACGAACAGTCACAGTCAGACCCACGGACTGAGTCTAAAAAAACACCTTTTATATAGCTACGTTTATATCATTTATATTATTCAGTTACAAAGACAGAATTACTATCAAACGTGTTTTCGCTAAATGTTCTATTAGTTTTTGCAAACATACATTCCCAACTCTGATCTCATGGAGGTGGCGCCCGGGTGTCACCCCTGTGCGGACTGTGCGACCTATCGCACTCGGCCCCGGTTTTAACCATGATCTGGAGCGAGAAGAAATGGGATGACAAAGAATGAGGCGGCGGAGCGACTGAAAATTCCCAACTCTCATCCCAGCCACTGCGGTAAGACACCACGAAAGCCGGATGTCGAGAGACGACTCCCGGCCACCGTAGGCGTGAACGATTAGTTTTGATTGGGTCATCGACCTTCCGGCTTCTGGGAGACCCGTTATTTCACGAGCCCCTCAAGGAGATTCAGCAAACCCCTGTGAGGCCCACTAGGGCCAAAACCTGACACTCCCTCACACTGCTCAAACTGATGGCTGAGAATTACGTAACTTTCCAGGATGCCATGCAACGTGTTGCAAATGCCCAGGCCTTTGGGAGCTTGGTAATCCTTTTCTCCACCTTAACTTGAGTTTTGTGGTACATGAACAAATTAGAATAGTAATGAATTAGGTCATCTTCATCACGTATTTACCAACTCTTAATGTTCATCATGCACACCGGCTTCTCTAACTTTATTGAAGGATCACTAAAATTGTTTCAGTTAGTTTAACTACGCTACTATAGCCCGTTGTCAAACCTTTTAATATCAATTCTGTAGAAGTGTGAATATCGAATGTGTAATATATCGAATTTCCGTTTGTGCATTGCACAAAAACCAACGTTATGATTTTCGAGAAGTCAAAAGAGTCGGCCGGCTAAAAATTATATTCATCGTTGGTTAATTGAATACATTTTCAGAAACCACAATAACAGTAGGAACCAAAGCGAATGATCACTTTATAGAGCTCTGATTTTCTCGAGGCGATCAAGTCAGTTCTTATATCTTTGAAAGCGGTTCGATGATAATATACTGTTGTCCTGTTTACCTACGTGTGACACATAATGGTGGTATTTAAACGTCCTCCGCAAGAGAGCGAACGTTTGTGCTATTTATAAAGACGAAATTTTACCGTTGTGCAGTAGTGACGCACAGTATACACAGCACTTATGTTTCTTCTGATCTGCTGGCTCCACCAAGAAATGACAAATTGCGAGCGTACATTTTGAAAATCTTGGAAGAACTGCAGGCTTCAAGTGCCAACACACGAATTGGACTTACTCTCTCGGACGTATACTTTACCTGATCGTGAACTAATGCAAACATTTCGGTGGAATTCCAACATAACATAGTGAGTGAGTGCACAGAAAATCCCCGAAATACAAGTAGTGAAACTATGCGCTTGCCTGATGACTCAGTCATCATCCACCCAGCTATTCCTCAATTGTGTGGGTGTTGGCTTCCAGTCAAACCGAATCTTTTTGAGTACCAATGTTTACTTGGAGTGCCTATCTGATCTCCTCAACCCAGTGAACTAGACACCGCGTTATCCATGGTAAGTAAAACTGTTTGACAGACTTTCTGGCTCCTGATTTGTCGCAGCTGCTGCAGAAAATGTACGAATGACAACTTTGTCAGACCTTTGTTTTATGTGAGAATTACGTAATAATTTTCCAAATCGGTTGACTAGATCCAGAGATTTCCTCAACGTCACAAACTTTACTTCTTTTGTTTAGATAAATACACACACATCGTCTACACCACCTTGATTGATCAACCCGTGCTGCTGCTAAGTGGTAATCCTAATTATATTGTTATGTAAAAGAATACACCTACGCTACGGCATAAATAGTATTTTGACAATTCCAAATTGCCCACGCAGACGAAGTCGCGGGCAACAGCTAGTAGCTAAATAACTTAATACTCTCCTTGCTTTTTATTACAAAGCTGCCTTAAGCAATTTAGATGACATGTTTAGTAAGTTATGTTCAAGCTATTTAGCAGCTTATGCTTACAAGATTATGTTAAATCTTCAATTATAATAAACATTTACGATGGCTTCTAGTTTCGAGGAGGCTTTAATGTTCTATGTAATTACATGGGCTCACTATGGCTTACAAGTTTCCATCACTTTGACGCTGTCACATAACTTGATTATAACTTCTAGTATGTTGTCATAGCTTTCGAATTACTTAAATGTTCGGATAACGTTGCTAAAATGAGTATATTTTTGTGCTCTACATTAGCCGAAAAAATCTATGTTCTTTGACTCAGTCCCTACTGCCTGAGTCATCACTGACTGAAGTAGGGTCTATAAAGACTAAAGAAATTCCTAAATAAAATTAAGCTCTAAATCAATTCAATCATTCCGTATGACTTGGCTTGCTAATACCTAAGAAGAATTTTTAATTATACACAATTTCAAATAAAGAAGATTTTCGTACATGATTGTTGTTTTAGGCTAAAATCGGACTCTATTACTAAGACATCGCTGTCAATCCATCTAGCAGGATGTATCACATAAACCAAGATAATAAATAGCTGAAAACACAGATGGTGTAAGTATTTCTTTAACCACCCTCTATTAACAAAAAAATACTGAGAAATAAGTATTTTAGAGGACTTCTTAGAACAAACGTGATATTTGTATAGAATCATTTTTTTTGAGCTTCGTTTGACTGGCAATTTTAATACCAACAGAACTGCAGTAAGTTATCTTCAATAACAGCTCCATAAATCCACGTGCAATAGTCTGCCTGCTTATTATTCGTTCCGGGACCCCCAAAAACACGTCGTGAACAGATCTTGATAAAATGATGTGCAAGTTTGGCGAGGAGCCAGTCAGTTGCTGACCATGTCCAGATTACTGATAGCAATGCAGCCAAACTATTGTTGTGTTTATTTATGTGTTTTCGAGGTGTTTTTGGGATCTTTTGTTTGTTATAAGGTTGGTGAGAAATAATTGAAATTGATTAATTGATTAATAAATAATACAGATGTAAATACTGTACTGGTACTTAATTAAATAATTATTTTTTGATAAAACGATTTTCCAATGACTGCTGTAAAATAGGTTCAAAAATGAATAAAAACTTTTGAGTTTTAATAAGCACTCCTATTTTCTATTTTACTCATGCTCGGAATCATAATTCTCCCAAGTGCTCGCTCAATATTTTTCGTACGGAACACGAAGAAAAACCGGTCATCTGGGTGTTGACGCAAAACAAAGGGTTCCGTATTACATTTTGATCAATCGATTGGAAATATTGTAAAATCTTTGCAAGTGCTATGTCCAGGACTGACTTCAGATACTAGACTAATTATTGTTTAATAAAACATTCTTGTCCAATAACTTTTTCTGTCAAACCAAGTAAATATAAAGTTCATCAGTGACTTAATTTCTTCAACAGTTGAAATCTACCAAAAAAGAAACAAGTAGACATATTGATGATTTTCTTTTCTTTATTGACCACGGTACCCTAAACAACGACAGAATAAAAAAACCGGCCAAGTGCGAGTCGGACTCGTGCACGAAGGGTTCCGTAAATTACAGTTAAATCAACCTATCTCAAAAACTATAAGAGATACTTTGATCAAACCAAAAATCGTTGAAAGAGTTAATTAGCATGCATCACCTCTATTTTTTTTAGAATTTTATACCCCGTAGTTATAAAAATAGAGGGGGGGGGACATACTTTTTACGACTTTGAGAGCTGATATCTCAAAAACCGTTCACTTTAAGAAAAATGTTTATTAGAAAACTTTATATCATTTTAAAAGACCTTTCCATTGATACCCCACACGGGTATGTACATCGAAAAAAAAAATTTCATCCCTCAGTTACATGTATGGGGGACCCCACCCCCAATTCTTTTTTTTACTATTTAGTGTCATATTTTTGTAGCGGTTCATACAACACATATTCCCATCAAATTTCATCACTGTAGTACTTATAGTTTCCGAGTAAATCGGCTGTGACAGACGGACAGACGGACAGACGGACAGACGGACAGACGGACAGACGGACATGACGAAACTATAAGGGTTCCGTTTTTGCCATTTTGGCTACGGAACCCTAAAAACGTCCAAGTCTAACCCAGATCTAAAGCGTAGTACACACAAAACTAATCCGTTGCTCTATTACGCTGGGCAATAAGTCAATCAGCATTGCTATCGGCTGGCACAACGCCAGTTCTGTGCCCGTCACTATGATGTATGGTTGAAGCTCCGATTGTGGACTCCTTACTTTAAACTGAAATACGAGCTCCAAGAATATGGGTTTTCATGTTGTTTGTTGTGCAGCTGACCGGTTCTGGACTACGAGTGGTTTTTTTTTATTGATGGCTGTTTCTCACGGTTTTACTTGTGTATCGGGGGAATTTCTTTCTGTATTTGGAAAAAATATAACCTATGTTACCAAAAGAATGTTGAAAACTAAATGAAGAAACGAGTAAGAAAAAATACTATCCCCGGATAGTATAGCTTTTCAACATTGAAATAATTCTGTTTCAGAGCCTTTGGGCTACAAACAAAGAAAAAAGTTTTTGCGTGATAGCATGATAGCCAGACAATTACTTTTGCATTTATATTAATTGTGAGGATTTTTCGTAAATAATCAAAATATTCATTACCTAATAATCAGCCCATGCTATTTGAATATTGGCACTCATAATTAACCACTAAAATTCAAGTCTATAGAAACAAAATTGCATATCAGCCACTAATTAAAACTAACCAATATAAAATTCAATTCCAACACAAAGCTACGTTTATTAAAATTAGGCCAATTTACATATTAAAACCCTATTAAATGGCAATAAATAATTAACAATAGAACTGAACTGAATTAAACTATAATCATGAATTACGCACATGGATAAACCGGCCAATAAATTTCACTTATTAGTTAAATACCTCATTGACGTTGTGTCAAAATGTATTAATTGTAGTTGCTATGTCATGTGGAAATATTGTTGAAGCGTCTGTTGACAGTTCAGTAGTGATTGTGTAATAATATAATTGTGTACGTAATAATCTATAATATTAACATAAATAGTTATGGATATTTCTACTGTCCGTATGTTAGTCCCTAAATGCTCTCCTCCGCCCTACTTAAAGGAAG
This sequence comes from Helicoverpa armigera, assembly GCF_030705265.1. Taxonomy (NCBI): domain Eukaryota; kingdom Metazoa; phylum Arthropoda; class Insecta; order Lepidoptera; family Noctuidae; genus Helicoverpa; species Helicoverpa armigera. The sequence goes on along the minus strand of NC_087124.1, from coordinate 1,225,821 downwards.
GCATTAATCCCTGCAAGCACTTCAGAACAATTAATAAATGGGATAAATATTATTCACATACATACACATACATTTCTTTAGATATGTACCAAATATGAGTGAAAATAAAGCTAGCAATATTACGATATGAGACAATTTTCTTACCAACAAACACTGACCTAGATCACAAACTGCAAATGCAACTTACACCTATTCTTCAAACACCTTACTACCAAGATAGAAGTTTCTAGAAGGCATCGAACCGAAAGTTTATTGGTTCAATTCTGTGTAGGCACACACGGGACGGAATCCATTTCATAGATACACTTACTCCTTGGGAACATCGAGAACAAAATGATTAGCGGAGATGTCATAACGCAAAATCTCCTAAGAAAGTAGCGCGCCAACATGCGCGGGTGTTCGGGGAATGAGAGACGTTGCTGGCTCCTCCCTCATTCGCCTTGTTTAGAGTCAGCCTATTATTTTTAAAACCAAGCCACCAATCAATAAAGACCAATTTTTGACAGATTCGTCTTGATTTGACATATTCTAGTAACTGATCACGCCTACTGTACGTCACTTTACCTACAAGAAGGCGCCTGACCTACCTGCCTTATGGCATCTCCGTTCATCGTTCCTTACTCTGTGTTTCGGTGCAAGAGTTGAATTGTGCAAGTTTTGAAATTGGAACCGCAGTTTTGGATTTGAAACGTGCAGATTGCAAGGAGACAAGTTTTGAAGAAGTTTTGTTCGTGTAAGTTGATTAAAGGAAGATGTAGTGTTACTAGAATAATGGAATTAACTTTGACTTTGTTATTCTGACAGTTGATGCATCAGGCTTTTTGCAAAAATAAATCTTGAAAAGCCTTTTTGATAGCTTCTTTTCGATCCACTGCCTTTGATATTTTTATATTTGTAGCACTTATCTTATTTACCCATACAATGCAACTGATGGATTAAAAATAAATATTTTGCAAAATACCTATTCATTAAATTCATAAATCATCGTAGTCATCATACTATAATTCCACCAATTCTCCGCTCCTAAAGTTTTCTCTACCTCATTGAAATTGATTTATTCAGACTTTTGTTCTAAATGCAGAGTGACTGCGTTCACCCATTGATTGGTAGGCATGACGTATCCTTGAATTTTTCACGAGGCTTGCAACACTAGTTCAAATTTTAAAGCCAAAGCCTACAGGTATTTGCAGCAGTTACGAAAAAATGCAAAAAGATTTTGGAGTCAAATGGAAAAAGGTATTGCAGTAAAATTATTATTATTTCAGGTCCTATTTTAGTCATTTAAATCTGCCTCGCCAATCCATAAAATTTATAACTTATGAAGAAAATTACTCCAACTAGCCACAGGACAAACACACTTCACGACAATGTATATGATTCCACATCTGCCTCATAATGGAAAACACTAACCCACACACACAAACATTATACACGACCATCTTCCAACACCATGAACCAATACCATAGAAAACGGTAAAGTATATCAACGATGCCCATTCTCCCCAATGACACATCACTAGAGGCAGTTTGCTAGTGCGGGTACAGATGCAAGCAGCTATAAGCAATCAAAATTGATTATTATTTCCTCTGGTTATGGTCCGACTGACCCCTTTACCCCCCCATAGTCAGTCATGTGTGTATATTGTAGGTATTGAACAATAATCATTTAAATTCAAAGGAAATGTATGGGGGTTGCATGGTTATGGTGAAAGATATAACTAGTTATGGTAGATCTTATAGCGATGTTAATGGTCTGGGATCAGTAGGTGTTGACATTAAATATACCTACCTACATTTAAGTTCACATTTACGGTAAAGGAAGACCCACTGCCGACCCCAGATAAAAATGGTTAAAGGGAATAAGAATTATAAGTGCAGAAGAACGGTAAAGATTCACTAAGTTTCCTTTTCACGGTATTAGGGTCATCATCGGCCTAGGATTTTTCTTTCTGTCATCTGACTTCCCGAACCATATAAGACTGCGAAAAGAAAATTAAAATTATCTGGTACCCACCAATTTAAAGATGCAAGCTAACCCAAAATATTTTATTTTTTTAATGAGGCAGATTGCAAGTCTTACTTAATGCACCATATCATAGCTTACACCTTCTGGTATTTATTGGTTGTTATTTCCAAACCAGCACAGAATATTTACCTCCCCATCAAAATTAGGAGTAAATATTGCGAACTACAGTTCTGTTGACGTTTACCATGTTAAAGACATAGTACCACGTTTTGCTTGTATGCCGTCACATGTTTGTAAAGATATCAGAATATTGCCTCAAGGTACGAGGCACAAGGAACAAGGTACGAGTATACCTGGGACTAACATTTTGACGTTGGTAGAACGAAAGCCTGAGTAACTGAGCACACTGCAAAACGTTTAGTCGGCCGATAGTTTGTTTGGGCCTGTGTACATCAGTATGAAGATCAATAGTATATACATTGCAAAGATCAGGTATCTAGTCGGTTTCAAGCCATCTAAATACTTTGAATGGAATTATTTACATTTATTTACTACGTTTTGATAGTATTTTTTTGCCCTCTGTTGAGTCTGCCGTGGTGGCCTAGTGGGTAAAGAACCAACCTCTCAAGTTACGGGTAGTCAGAAGCCAATAAGTCTGACACCAGTCTTACCAAGGAGTATTTGGTTGCTAACTGTGTTGAGGTCAGATAGGGCAGTAGCTCCTTATAAAACACTGGTACTCAGCCGAATCCAGTCAGATTGGAAGCCGACCCCAACATAGTTGGGAAAATGATTGTGATGTCGGGAGATGCATAATGGGTCAACTGTCGGCCTTCTGTTTAGTTTGCACTGTGCGGGAACTCTTAGTATCATGTAACTTGTGCAAGGTACTGCGTTGTAGGAAAAATATGACGTCACATAAGTTTAATGTAAAATAAGCTGCTCATTTTGCTATGCTGGGCTGTGCTTGTAATGGAATTCTTTTGTTTCAGAAATCGCGGTTTATGAAAATTCAAGAGTTTTGTACTAATGCGGCACTGTGTTTTGTTTTGTTGGTGCTTTTACATTCTTGAAATCTTATTTGAATTTAATTTTTTGACAGCGTTTATTCCTCGTAATGAGGGTTTTCTAAAATGGCAATCCACGAGGTGGCAGCACCGAGTCGTCAGGTCCAGATAACTGTCAAAGTGCTTATCTTTACTATGAATAGTGAACGATTTTAGTGTTTTTTTATAATTAAAGCACTGCATTATTGTTTTACTATTGCGGTTGAGTAAATAAAAAAAACTAAATCATATTGTGTTAACAAATTTTTCAACAAGCTTTTCCTTAGTACCAGTGACTTTTGCACCCTCTCTCTTAGCTCAATTTTTAGTTCGGAAACCTTATTCTGACCGTAGTCCATAATAAAATCAATAACACTTCCAATATAACAGAATTTCAATAAACAATAAGTTCGGCACCTACAATTCCATACTATTTGACAGCTGTTTGGACCAGACGCATACGTGGCGCCACCCGGTGGCAGAAAAAATTTCAAAAGCCCTCATTCTGACTTCATAAGACTGACATTCAGTGTTCTCACTGTTTTCTCCTATTCAGTAAACCAAGTAATCGTTTAAAAACAGTTAACTTCCTTTTGACACAGACGAGTAAAAATTGTGTAGATACCAATTTGTCATCTTTATTTACATAGATATCTACAATACATATTTACAATAAAAATCAAAAACTATCCTAGTAAAACAACTAAAAAGCGTCAAAAAATTCGTCCCCATCGCTGTCAACTGGGAGCGTGCCCAAGAGGCTGGCAGCATTACCTCGTTGGATAATAGCCAGCCTTCTGGTCACGAGAAGCGTCAACCAGCCGCCTAGAGAGATCTTTAAATAGAATGTGGGCATTCGGACCCCACGACCCGAGGGTTTCAACCCCAAACGGTTCTAAAATATATGTAGTTTCCGACAAGGCCACTATATTTCCGCCGCTTGAGGTTCTCCGCAGCCGCAGCGGCAGCAGCAGCACAGCACGCAGAACTTGGAAGGTGTGATGGCGCAAGAGTATCGACACAGGTTGCGTCCCGTACTAAAGGCGTACCCATCTTCCAAGGGAATAACGACATGCCGTCTGGTCTCTTAACGTCGTCGCGTGCCAGGCCGTTTGGTTCTAATACAGCTGGTACCCCGACGGCAACAAGAGCTCGACGGATAATGTCATTTATGTTTGCATGCCGCGCAATACGGCCCGCACTACGGCTGCACGACAGGCCGTGGTGTCCGAGGCTGGTGACAATTTTAGGTTTTTAATTTGAACTATTATGTATAGAGCAAACTGCTAAATTCAAAGATCTCTTTGACTAACAACCGCAGACGAAAACCTAGGCAGAAATATTTTCAAAATTTTACAAGTTCATTAATATAAGAGTAATATCGTTTTAAATCTTCAAAGCATCATTCTCTTCAAAGTTGAGATTATAATAACATTCTGTAGTAAATTATTGAAATGCCTACGTATTAACAGGCATTATTAAAATTATTATAATATGAGGCTCAAGTTTAGATCAAATATCATCATCTTCCTTCAAAGTTCTGGAAATTTCCAGTGTTATCTTATGTTATTAAGATACAATTTCACGGTACTGAATATCTGCCATTTTTTGGGGTAAGTAAAAAGATTTGCCTTGACTTTTTCCTGCTTATACGTAAGTACATTTGGTATTTAAATGGAATAAGTAATTCTATTGTGTGCATTCGTCATCCTACTGGGTTATCACAATTTTATTTGATAATCTCTTCTCTACTCTTCTATCTTTTACAAATAACGACTACCAAAGATGTTCAAAGAACAGCTAAGACTCACATAACGTGCCTTTCGAAATATTGAGATAGTCTTCATGACAAGATGCTCACCCATCTACAAAATGACCGCACCAAGCGTTGCTTAACCTTATAATCGATCGGCGGACATCTTTCATCAGAATAATAATTCTCTTCATCAACACAACTATTTGTCACAAATTCAATATTAATAATATCTGAGTACAAATTAATGTTTCATTAAATTCCAGCATTCGGCACCCCCAACTCCCCTTATCTGGTTCTTAACTTTACATAAGGTAAACTTGGGCTATAAATTAATTGTAAGGAGATAGCTTCAGATAGGCGCCCGCGTCTCTTATTAAAATTTTATACCAATTACTACAATGAATTGGTAACGAGTTTTTGCTTTGTTTGCCTATAGTTTCATGGTGACAGATACTTTCTTTTTCATTATCATTAATTTAAGAGCCCAGCTCTTGTCGGTGCAGCTCCTTCCATTTACGCCTATCTAGCGCTAACTGAACTTCCTTATACGTCACAACATTCACCTTTTCTTTAATTTGCTTGACTTTTTTTTTAATCACGTTAAAAAGATATTGATAATCATGTTACTAACCAACTTCAAAATAAGACGCTGTCGGTTTAACTTATACCCGTATGTATGTATTTTTGTGCGCAATTATATTACGTTTGGCAAAACCGATTCTGATGCGATTTTCAGCATAGTACTTGTCAGAGTTAGGAAAAAGTTGCTTAAAAGTTTTTTTTAAACGGTTTTATTTAGCTCACCCCGTTTGTTTTATTATTTATTCATTCTTGGGTCAAATTTAGAAATTGAAATTTCAGTACCTTCCTGTTGTCAGATTGATCTGAAATTTGGTACACACCTTTATTTCCGATGACAATACAATATAGTAATATCAATAACATTGCAAATCCAAGATGGCCGCCGGTACAAAATGGCGGATAACGTAGGTTTTATCAATCCCGTCAATGTGGGTATCAAATGAAAGTGCTCAACCAGTAGAATATAATGTACTATATAAAATTAAAATCCAAGATGGCGGCCTCTACAAAATGGCGGATAACTTAGGTTTTATCAATCCCATCAACATGGGTATCAAATGAAAGGTCTCAACAAGTAGAATACAATTTACTATGCAAAAATTGAAATCTAAGATGGCCGCCGCTACCAAATGGCTGATAACAATTTTTAAACGGTTTTATTTAGCTCATCCCGTTTGTTTTATTCTTGGGTCAAATTTAGTAATTCAAATTTCACCCTCTTCCTGTCAACCGATTAATCTGAAATTTTGTATACACCTTTTATTCCGATGACAATACAATACAGAAATATCAATAACATTGTAAATCTAATATGGCCGCCGGCACAAAATGGCGGATTACATATTTTTCCACAACCCCCTCAATATGGGTATCAAATGAAAGGGCTACACAAGTAGAATACTGTCAGCAACCCCAGCGGGGCCCAACAGGGCCAAGGCCTGCCTGGGCTGCGGGATTGTTCGAAAGAGTTACCGTGGCCCTGGTACATAAGGCCTACGACGAAACATAACTATTTTTAGTCAGTAAGAGTCTGGCACTCCCTTACCGCTGCTGACCCAGGGAGGGGTCACTTGATGATTTTTGGCGTCGTTAAAAAAATTACTTAAAAAAAATTTGATTGTAATAAATTATCAGATAAGAGACCGTGTAATAATGATGCACTAAATGAATTAGATAGAATGAGGAATATTCGGTAGGCATTTTCATCAAATACTAAAAACTAGAAAATAAAAAATCGGTAAAAAAACTTTTAAGTCAAACGGTTGTATCGTATGTGCACTGAAAACTAGAAAATAAAAAATAGTTACTTACCTGTCAACCTACGTAGGTGGTCTTGGTCATATTAGACTAAAATAAAAACGTGGGGCCCCTCTGAAATCCTACCTATGGCAAAGCATATCTTTATACTTTGGTAGATCATGAGCTCGGCGTTCGCTGGTGAAGCCGCTACGGCTGATTATTGATTGTCAAAATCTCCAGTTACGATTCTAAGTCGATGCAATCCACACCTATTATACCACTAGAAGAAAGTACTACAGCACCAGTTAATGGGCCCCACGTTTTTATTTTAGTCTAATATGACCAAGACCACCTACGTAGGTTGACAGGTAAGTAACTATTTTTTATTTTCTAGTTTTCAGTGCACATACGATACAACCGTTTGACTTAAAAGTTTTTAATAATGATTGTATTCAATGCCATAAAAACTACATCAGATTGAAAGTCAAAATTATTTGGTCAACTCACCCCGGAACACGGGTGCCTCAAAGTAAACACACTCCCAAGATTGCATTCCCATATTCTTCATGTATCAACGTCGCACTTCCCGAACATTCTATAAGGAATTTCCCCATTTCACGCTAAACTGGATTCTTTTCTTTCGAGTATATTTACCAAGGATGCCAGCAAATATTGTAGTACGGACTTAGATCGTCTAAATAACTGGATACGCCATTGCCTTTGATCAAAGTTACAAGAGCACCGCTCATACTTGTATTTATATGTGTGCGTCAAGATTATGCTAGTGTTTAACAATTTTTCGTTTCCCTGCGCTTACATTGAAAGTATAAAGGTTTGTGCTCATGACAGTTCCTGTTGGTTTAATGCTCTAAGAGCACGGGAAACGTTTTTGCTTTGATGCAAATATTTATTATTTTTATTGTTTGCTCACGGTTTGAGTGTGTATAGACGAAATAGACTTTTTTTATATTGTTCGGAAATACTATTGGGAAGTTTTTTTTTTGTATTAGGTTTGGATATAGAGTTTTTGACGTTTACTTGACGAGATAATGTATTGAAACTTTCTTGATCTAAAAGTAGGTGTAAAGTGAAATACTTACATACATGTATGTATGTATGTGTGTTGATTGATTTATAATGGATAGGTTACATTATCTTTACATATACCTACATAGTTAGTTATAAATCATATTTTACTTGCTCATGTAGGTAAAGGTTAAAATAACTGCCTGAATGTTTCTTCCGCTTTCGTGCCTAAACTACTATGTTCATTTGATTAAGGTACACACTACTTTTATTGGAACAACTAGACGTGCCTTTACATCCCTTTCTTAAATACTAAGACAATATAGCTCTTTTAGCGTCCACAGGACACCGCAGTGTAACAAATTGAATTTACAACTGCACTATTGAGTTTTCTCGACCAAGTACTGTAATATAATGCAGTTTTTCTATTCTAGTCTATTACAGCCTTTTTATCGTCCCACTGCTGGGCACAGGCCTCTTCTCACACGGAGAAGGATTGAGCGTTAATCACCACGCTTGCTCAATGCGGGTTGGTGATTTCAGACTAATAGGCCAGGTTTCCTCGAGATGTCTTCCTTCAGATTTTTTATCAGCCATTGGAAGGTGTACTAAGAAAGTACATACAAACATAAAAAAAATGGAATTGGTACTTGCTTGACCTGGAATCGAACCCACACACTCATACATGAGAGGTTGGTGCTTTACCCACTAGCCCACCACGACTTTGCGAACATAAAACTTAAAATAACACAAAATGTTCTGGAAACAGAGTATCTACAAGGAGCCATTTTGTTAAACGTACAAACTTTTAATATTGTTCACACATTCCTATAGTTGGGGAGTGTGGTCCCACTGTTCTTGACATAAAATATTTATGGTGTTTTTATTTTTCTCCTAAGTTTATAATTCAATCTTCATGGTAAAAGTACGGTGATGGTTTATGGTGTGTCTATCTCTTAGTTCGTGGTGAACACAAGGACATACATATTTGATAGTTGTATATTTTAAAAATGGGTATTTAAATACCAAAATACTAGTATTTTTGGCATGGTTCTATGAATGTATGTATTTTGGGCATGGTTTTTAATATTTTCTTGGAATGAGGAAGACCGCTTGGGTGTTTTGTCAAAAAATAGGCTTAGTTCTTTTATAAAGTGAAAGTTAAATAATAATACTATACATTTAAAATCGAAAACTATTAAAACGATAGACCTTTCTAAAAAAAAATCCTAGTACTCGCGACCTACATAATATATTCTTTCTACAAAATTGTCAACTGGATACAACATAGAATATTCGAGGCGGTAAAACAACAATTTACCACAATGTTCGCTAGATGTCGCTGTACAATATACGGAACATTTGCATGGCGGTATCAAGAGCAATTCGCGGCGACTATAAAAACTGTAAAATGCAAATATGGACCCTTGGAGAACAAATTCACAAGCGGAGGTGCCGTAACAGAAAATCTCTTAAGAAAGTAGCGCACCAAAATGCGGGTGTGCGGGGGACGAGGAATGTTACTGTCTCTAATTCTTGGAACTCGCCATTTTCTGTTATACCAAAAATCTTTGAAAGAAGTCCCAAAGCAGCCGAATAACTCGTTAGTTCACTGGTAACTGATCGTTTTGGTCATACCCACCGTACGCATTTGACCTAGAAGAAATCCCCTGACCTACCTGCATCATGTCATCTCCGCTCATCTTTCCTTACTCCGTGTATAGACTACACTCAGCTATGGATTCCAACTGAACTTTACCTACTTTTTTGTTTGCATTCGTGCCCGCAGTATCGTAGAATGAATTATTAACACCGTGTTTTTTTTTCTGGATATACGATATATAAATCCTTAGTGCAGAACCTACTTAAATGAAGGGAACACAGATAGTCTGCAAAAAGCCTGAGAAAGGATTGATAGATTTTTTTCGAGCTGCGGAAAATGATTCCCTTAGGACGTAGGTGAAAATGTGGGGAATAGCTAATGATATATTAATGTAATTAGAAGACCTTCTATTAGGTTCTAATCATTATGCATTTGTTTATTTTTGACAGAGTGTAGGTACCATCTTAATCTATATTGACGACCCCGTTGGCGCAAAGGTCACCATAACGGACTCCCGAACTGATTGTTTTTGGGTTCGATTCCCAGTAACTAACGTACCTAAGTGAATTAATACGTTCGAAAAAAGCTTTTTTTAATATCTTTCACTGGCACCCCACAAGAGCTTGCAATAACAGTTCTTCCAAAAATTCCCACGTAGGATTTCATAAAGGAAGCAAAATGCCTTAGACACGGTTGTTCGGGACTCAAATGCGCCTTGCATTTGCTGCATCAACTGTTTGAGGAAACTTTGCCTAACTGAAAATATCTTCAATGCAATTTTGTTCAAAAATGACGAAAGAAAACTTGTCTTGCAGTTTGGTATTGCATCAATTTTAGCTCTATTACTTTAAATACTTATTTAAGAGTCATTAACTTGAAAACTTTTGTGGTTTGATGCTATAATGCAAATTGATAATATAATTATTGCACTTAGAACGTCTTAGGAAAATGCTTGGTAATTACAAACATCACACCAAAATGGTAGATTGTACTTAATTAAGGCAAAACTCTGATGTATCATTAGTAAATTAGACGCCACTTATTTATACTTATCAATATAAAAAGTAATTTAATTCCAACACTAATATCCGCTTTAAAACTAATAACGTGCCTAAGTTTTCATGTAAAATGATTATACTACAATTTTCAAAGTCGGTAGCTACTTTAGCTCATACAAAGTTGAAGGATGCGTAAGTCTTACAACTTTGTGTAACAGTGTGTGTAAATATAATGCTTTGATTGTGTTGTACGGTAGTAAGGTTCGTCGAGCATGTTCGCAGATTTGTTGGAACTTTATTTTGACTTCATGATGCATGATTTTTTGCCTTTAGATAATATAATAGAAGAATAATAGAAATAATAGAAGAAATAAGCAATAAGCACGTATTGGATTGTTAATTGATTTTTGAATAAGAAAAAGAAGCAAAAGTTTTTGTATGTCGAGAAGTTTCTGATATATAAATATTGTTGCGGAATATTGCAATATTCAACGATGTTTACCTCACATTACCTAATATGCGTACTTAGTTAATCAAAAGAAGAAAAATCACTGATGGAGATGTATTCTTAGCATTCAACCGAACCTTTTTTCAATTAAAGAGTTAAAGAATACATAGCAATCTATTTTATTTTTGCATCGGGGATTATTCAACTGCAAGTCATCAGATTTTTATCCCGCAATTTTCTCCAACAAGTTCGCCAACAAAACCGCCCGTATATTTCCCTTAAATAGTTACTACATGAGTTAGAAACTAGTTAGCAACAATGCAACAGCGCGTTACCCCGATCAAGTTGTGGTGTCTTCAGTTCAGCATAAACTTTTATACGTGAGCCGTGGATGTTCAGGTAAAACATTCATGGCAAGTTTCTGACATAGATCAGGCTGGTATTATGGATTCTTATGCAAAAAATGTATGGAAAAACTCTTTTGTCGTGGAATAATGTTAACTATGTGGGCCATGGCGGCTGTTCTGTCTAGGGAGATCAGCCAGCTACGCAGGAAGTTTATAGTGCACAAGGATTTGCACAGACATACATAGGTGCACTCTTCAGTCACTCTCATAGCGAAGGGGCAATCCGACACGCAAATCCTATGATGTTGTAAATCTAAATGTATCTAGCTGAGAAAATAATTAATGTCATAAATACCAAAGCCGTGAACCGATTTGCATAAACATCGTAAGGTGAAATTTATAGGCTTCTTTTCATGAGTGGCACAATCACTACAACTTTGAGTATTTTTGATGTGTAAATATAATATCACATGGGCCTGGGAAATGTGGGTCTAAGCTGATGATATCTTGTGTAGTACGTGAATATGATGATACAGTACGTTGGCATAATATAAATTAATCATACTATGTATGAAAGTGTAACTACATAGAACTGCTATTACAGATTTAATACATTTCCTATTTACATCGATACTGGCAAAATCAGTTTACAATTGACAATCAGTAACACAATAGGCGTTCAATTAAACGATTACTTTGAGGTCGTTGTTGGTTCAATTTGATAATTTAATTAATATTATTGAAGCTTAATGTTAATTGTGTTTTGGTGTTTGATGCCACGTGAGATGTTTTGATATGTTTACTACCAGGAACTATCGATGAATACTACAATGCTACTGTTTATTAGTAACGTACCTACCTAATTACTGCTTCTTCTTCTTCTTAGCGTTTATCCCGTCTCGTGACGGGGTCCGCTTTCCGTATCTTCTTCTTCCACTTCGCTCTATCCTGGACATCTTCCTCTTTGAGTTCGCAGCCTACCTAATTACTGCGTTTAAAAAAAAAAAATATTGAGAATCGCATGTGTATCAATAGAAATGTATAGTTAAATAAAAATGAGGACAACAGGACAAAATAAACTTTAAAACAAAGGGACAAGAAAATATGATGAAATAGCCCTACGGATTGCTTCCTGCACCTTTATTTTTACCTTTATTATTATTTATCATAATTTTTTCCTGTTTGATTAGATTATACAAAATGGATTAGAGTAATTTTATAGTCAGCAAATGTGCTGCCATATTTCCATGAAAAAAAAACATAGTATCTCACATTTATATGAACTAAAATAAATAGTAACTTTCCACCACATACAATGTTACACACGTTAAAGAAACTCCCCTTATCTTAAGCCGTTAACCATTTGAAGGAAAGGGGTAAATGTTGTTCAAACTGCAAGCGATAAGCATTGAAGGGGTTGGTTTATGTGAAAATTATGCGCGAACTAGTCAAAACTGCCGGGTTTTGTGGTGAATTTGGGAATAAAAGTTATTCTGATTTTAATGTATGAAGCTGTGTTTTGTTTTTCGGCCCAGTTTTTCTATGTTGTAGTAGCCTTGAGGGTGTATTTATACCGCAGGTTTTTGTAATGTGTAACCATTATGTTATTATAATGTGTTGGTACACAAAGAAAGTCACTTGCATAAAAGCAGTAACTAAAATCTTGTACATTAATTTCAAATAAAAAGGCAAACTTCTGCCTCCTATACCTACGATTATTGATGCGATTGTGGAACGCCATTAAATTTTGCGAAACCTGAATTTCTTACCATTGATCAGTATTAGTAAAAGCAAGATAACAGAAAACCACTTAAAGATTATAAAATCAGGTTTAAGTAGTTATTTTTGTGACCACCTTAGTGGCCTTCAAAGTTATAAGGTTCAAAAAAATAAGATCAAAAGTTAAATTTCAAAAGTGATGACCGTAACTAGATTTAACATTAATAACATAAATGTCATACTATCACTGATCTCCTGTAAATCAAATAACGGACAGACAACCTGACATAATATTTTATTAGTAGAGGAAATACACTTGACACTATCTCTCCTATGATGGATTATATTCGGAACTCTTTGTGCAAGAGTAATCTATTTCTGAACATAATAGAATTTTTCCTAATGCACTATATTGTATTGCTGTCAAGATGTTTATTCTTAGACTAGTGGTTACATACGGTTTTGTCCCGAAATTGAGTAGTTTTAATTTTGGATTTATAAGAAACTAGCCGTTTTCCCACGGTTTCACCCGCGTCCCGTGGGAGCTAATCCCCGCACCGGGATAAAATATAGCCTATGTTACTCGCAGATAATACAGCTTTCTAATGGTGAAAGAATATTTAAAATCGGCCCAGTAGTTTTTAAGTGTATCCATTACAACCAAACAAACAAAGTTTTATAATATTAGTACCTATAGATACTATTAAAAAGATGAAAGTTTGTAAGCATGGTTAGTACTTCTTCACTCAAAAATGTTTTCAGACACTCAAATAACAACAACATTCTAGCTCTAAAAGTGAACACAGATCCAAGTTTTATCTTAATCACTCCACCCATTTAACCACGAAACTAATAAACCAACCAATATTAGGTTAGGAAATACTGATTTAATTTTAATGATCTTAAAGACAAATTGCCAGTGGCGGCCTACATCAAAAGACAGCTTGGTCGAAAGTAGGTACTTAACTGAAAGTTATAATTAAAAAAGGATCTGACAACATAATCGCATTACTGGAACTTCAAATGAAAAGAAAAAGGTTGAAAATAAACGTAATATTAAATTCCGCGGTTTTTAAATTGATGTTATGAGGTTAATTTTAGCATGTTTTGAAGGAACTACTAAACGCATTCGAGTTAAATAAGTAAACCTTGAGAGGTTACATATTTCTTTATCAAATTAAGTTTTATGAAAATGTTATGTTGTATTTTTCATCCAGCTGCAAAAACTGAAGTATAACTTAACCAATGAATAAATTACTCAGATGTTAATAATTATTCAAATTCTTAAACAAAATTCATTCATAGTTGGTTGTAAAAAATATTCAAATTCACGCAAAGTAAGCCACGAAAAGAGCGACTTATCTTATTTATCTCATAAATCATCTTTAGCCGACATTTAAAAAGAATGGTGAAATAATTTTAATTCATATGAGACTGCTTAATTGCTATTCTCATTCAACAACAAAAGGCTGGCAGCCGAATGCACGAAATTGTAAGACAAAACCTTAGTTTTACACTGCAGGCCAATTTAATTGGCAAACGCAAAATGAGCATTACATATTTTGTGTCTTTCATTAGACTTGTTCATGTTTGAGACTTATTAAGACGTGAAGCTTTCAAAAATGTTAAGACATTTTTCTTATTTTGTAACTGGAGGTTTTATTCGCAAACTATGTTTTATCTTTTATAAGACGTAGACTGTTGTACATGAACTTGAGGTAATTCTCTTTTTAGCAGCTATAATGAGAACTTAACAAACCTAATTTTGTAAAAAATAATGATCTACCTCAATATTTCGGCAACAAACTGTAATGAGAAAAAAGAAAGCCCTTGTCTGTACCGCGAGCGAGCGTTATTGCTTCCTGCAGGAGTAGCCGTTATCGCTCGCTTACTTCGCTCTCTTCGCTCTAGACTCTAGACGTTGCAAATACACTGCAGTAACTTACTGAAGTGTATTTACAAAGCTATTGTTTTGTTTTAAGATTTTTCAGTAATTTTGGGCTATGTATAGTCTTTTTCAAAAAAAATTGTACGAAAGATTACGCACTGCTTCTCATGAAGTTTAAAGAAATAGGCTGACCCGTATTTTATTACCGATAGTGTAATTTTTGTGTAGACGTTATTTAATTACAAGAGATTTATTATGAATTCTCATCATCATCATCATGTCGTCCAAGCCGTATCCGGCGACGGCGACTCCTAAATGTCTAACCCGGGTCGTTGTTATGATAGGCTCTAATGTGGCTAGCAAAACCGAACTTCGATCTAAAGGTCCGGCTACATGGCACACAAAATAACTGACCATCAGAATTAACTGTGTAGTTGTAGGAGGGCTTTGGTCGGGTTTTCCGTATTTGGCGTTTGGCGTCTAGATCTTGTAAACGCATGTTATGAATTCTAAGACAGTAATATATAAGCATTTTGGCTTAATATATTTGGCGTTCTAGAGAAAATAAAACTTAAACAAGCAGGTTACCTTAAGCTGTTCAAATAATGACATGAATGCACCGAAACGTTGCGAAGGCTACACTATTTTTCCATCCAACTATTACAATGTAACTATAACATATAAAACTACTTACCCCTCACGGTGTTAGCGCGATAGTCACTCTATATAATCTGAGACGCGTCATGTTTCGTGCCATGTCGCTAACTTGTTCTAACGACGTGAACGAAGCTTGGAGTGGGACCATCATCTAGTTTTTTTCAGGACTTTTTGTTTCATGGAATCTGTGGAAGAAAAAGATAATTAGAACCTTAAAAATATTAAAAGCGTTTGAGATAAATAAATACATCTCTATTTAATTAAATGTGTTTTTGAATAATTAAAAAAGTTAAATTGCAATTTGTTTAGAAAAGTTTTTGTTACTTTTGTGTCTGTACGACTTTTTCAGTACTTATTGCTTCTGACCGTAGCAGTATTGCCGTGTAGTACATCCACACTACACACGTGGAAATTATTTTTTTAAAGGAAATCATGAATTCAATCAAAGTTTCTAATCGGTCTGATACTGGCCAGATACCTCATCATTGTAATTTCCGTACTACCATTCACTTCCATACTGATTTTGTAACCCGAACTAACTGTCGGCCGACTAAAAGTTTGCAATGTGCACTCTTAATAGTATGATACGTTTGACGTCATCCAACTAGTAAATTGTTCGGTAAAACTTGTTTCCTTCTTTTAAAATAGAATACTGTCCTTTAATTTCAAAACCCATAGACACCGTGCCACTCGACCCGACCACGCTCTCTGCACTTTTTGCCCAGCTAATGATTCCTATGAGAATCTACTTTGCGGGTTTTTTCTACTATCAACTTGTGGAAAAACAGATCTTATAAATGTTTGTGTTTTAAAGCGTTTTCTTCGAGTTATTTATAGGGTTTGTCCGAGGCTTAAAGAATAGGTTTATAAAGTCCAAACCTTTTTACTGTGAAACTTTCAAATAAGTAAATGTTGTAACTTTAAATTCTTGCTTAGAATCTGGGCAAACAGTTGTCTAAAGGTGAACTATAAGTGCAATATCAAATAATCAAAACTGTTTATGATGTTAATGCATTCTTGCATTCGTTGAATAATTTCCTGTAAAAATATTGATTCTAATTCAAACAACATATGTAATTGAAATCTTATTACACAAAATTTATAAAAAACATTCAGATGCTCCACAGTCAGACCAAATTGTAGCAACCTCCTTCAAATCCTCATAGCCTCTTTATTCCTTCATAAAAAAGTAACGTAACAAAATTTCTTCAGGCTACAGGAAAATCCTTCCAATTTGAATCAATATTTAATTTGCTTGTAAAACGCAAAATCTGGCGAGATTGAGTTTCATGTATTATGCAGATCACAAGCGTGGCGTGTCAAATAAAACCCGACTTGGAAGTGGGTCTGTGTATTTGGGACCGAGTGTAGGTACAGTAAACACGCCTCAAGGAATGCAGTGACAGTAATAGCTAAGAAAAACCTTTGGAAAATTACTTGGTTTATTATTGTTTTGTTTGCAAAAATAGAAAAGTCGCAATCAGGTCATGCCAACACTTATAAGTCATCTGCTGAGCCTTTTCCCAACGATGTTGGAGCCGGTTTCCAGTCTAACCGGAGGCAGCTGAGTACCAGAGTTTTACAAGGAGCGACTACCTATCTGACCTCCTCAAGCCAGTCCACCTGGGCAACCTTTGGTTAGACTGATTGACAGACTTACTAGCTTCTGACTAAATATCAATACCAAATTGGGTCATATCAGCACTTCTAAATAACTATACTACTAGATATTACACAGAACTTGCTATTTCTATAGTACCTGTGTAGGTATTTATTACGATGTCAGGAATGTTGCTTTTAATGAAAATGTTCCCGGAAACATTGCACGCAGTGTAGGTGCTTATCTACTATAGTAACTTGTGTTGGAATTCTTAGAATATGTTAATATTGCAAGAGGAAAATCTCTGCGTTAAACATTGAGGCGAGATTTTTACAAAATATTTTATAATAGTTATGAATATTTTTTTTACTGTTATTTTTTTTACATTACTAATACAATTGAAAAAACACCTGATGTGTGAGTTACAATGTTATTCCACGTAGAGCTGATCTGAAACATAGAAATAAGAACTACTTAAACTTTAATAAATAAATATTACAAAAGTTTCCCCAAAATAATAATTATTGAAGAGAACGATCTAATTCTTACGAGAAAAATAATCCATTATAAAATTGTATTTCGTAAAAACCTTATGTAAATCAAAACCACTACGAAACATAAATGCAGTATTCATTTCCAAGGAACTGTGGCAGTTTGTGATCCGCCTAAAGTTAAATAAAAACGCTGACATATATCTCAGTAGGCCATGGAGAACAAAATGATTAGCGGAGGTGCCATAACGGAAAATCTCCTAAAAAAGTAGCACGCCAAAATGCCGGTGTGTGGGGGACGAGTCACGTTACTGCCTTCGCTATCATAATTTTTTGTAATACCAAAAAATCGTTCACAATGTCTCAAACAACCCGAACGCCTAGTTATTCCCTCGCAACTGATCGTTTTGATCATACCCGACTTACGTATTTTACCTAGAAGAAGGCGTCTGACCTACCTGCATTATGGCATCTCCACTCATCTTTCCTTATTATACTCCATGCAGTAGGCCACGTGACGTAATCGAGTTTCCTCTCATATTCGGCCAAGGTTTGCTTGAACGGTTTTTTCACACATGTTCCTCCTAAATGTAATTTTGTTTCTACTTTACGGTGTTTATGCATGGCAGCGTAATTGAAATTGGTATATGCCATATGTGACTTGCTTTCCCGGTTACTTTAATATTCAACTTAGTGCATAAAGATTTTTTTCTCAGGTTAAGAAAAAGAGTACATTTCAAATACATACTTTATGTAAAAAGCTTAAAAAGCTAAACCTTTTCAATATCGAAAATTTTGCAAAAAAAAAAACAGTGACGTCACCCGAAAGTTATCGCGTTAAATTTTCTAATAACTAAACGACGTACTTAATCATTATTTTTATAATAATAAATCGTTTTGATTTTGCTATTATTGTACATTCTAGCTTCAACATTTTCAATTACTTTTCCTACCTCTAAAAACGTACAACCACAAACCAAGCCAAAATAAAACTCGGAATCCATCATTTAACTCTTAAACGTAATGTCGTAGAAAAACGCTCCGACCACCTTCAGGCAATCAACATAAAACTCAATTAGCTCAAAGTGTCTTGCAAAAAGACTCTGACTTGACAGACACTAAAGTAAAAAGAATTTACCTTCAAACATTAACTGTGGACAGTGAACTTTAATGTTGGTCGTAGTTTGTGGAATATAATAAGGAATGGTATTGGTGTGTGAAGCCCGATGAAGGATATTCTTTAATTGAAAAAATTAAATTGCCAATTCCAAACTGATTACGTTACAAGCTAATTTATTCACACTACTAAGAAAATGCTTCACCTATTTCAGAGATAGCATGCAAAAAATCCAAACTAATATTATAAATGCGAAAGTAACTCTGTCTGTCTGTCTGTCTGTCTGTCTGTCTGTCTGTCTGTCTTTCTGTCTGTCTGTCTGTCTTTTCTTCACGCCTAAACTACTGAACCGATTTGTGTGAAATTTGGTACAGACATAGTTTGAAACTTGAGAAAGGACATAGGATAGTTTTTATTACAAAAAATAAAAATAAAAAATTAAATTTATTACGGACATACAGTGCCATCTATTGGTCAAATCTATTGGTCAAATGTCGAGCTGTTCCTATGCTCCGTAGATAGATGGCGTTAATCGCGCAATGGTGTCATTACACGTGTTCGGTTCATGTTATTGTTTTAATTCATCGGAAAATCCATCAGAAAAATGTAAATAAACAGTAAAAAGGTGTAAAAAAATTAATATTAATATAATAAAAGTTTTACTACAAAGAAAATGCTCTAACGGAGTATAGATTGCTATTAGTACTACGCGCAATGGCGTCGATCGTTACACGAGTTCGGTTCATGTTGTTTTAATTCATCGGAAAAAAGTAAATAAATAGTAAAAAGGTATGAAAAAAATAATAACAATATAATACTACTTTTAGTACAAAGAAAATGCCCGAACGGAGTATAGATAAATAATCCGAGTTGTCACTACGCTCGATAGATGGCGTTGGGATCGAAATAGATCGCGCTATGGTTTCGTTACACGCATTTGGTTGGGTATCGGCCGAGCGCTTCGGTACCGTCGTGGAAAAATTGTATTGTCGGTTGTATGGTCGTTTATGTGGTTTGGTCCTGTTTCGTAAATTCTAAATTGGTTCCGTTGTATTTGTCGATTTAAAAGGTTTATTTGTTGGGTAGAACTGGTTGTTGTTTGATGTAGGTTTGATCTCGATTAATAGTACTTAGTTAATTTGTTTAGTAAAACTGTAATAAAATTCTAAGTTCGTTTTAAAGTATTTAGTTTTAAGTTCGTTTCTTTTAAATTATTTAGTTTTAAGCTTGGTTGTTAAATAGGATAGGTTGTAATATAATTTCTATTAAATTGTTATAAGTTCGTATTTTTTTTTAATTCTTTAGTTTTAAGTTAGTTTTCAACTTAAGTTCGGAAAGATTTTAATATTTCTTTAGTTTAAGTTCGTTTTTAAACTATTTTTTTTCAATGACAAGAAAACGCAAGACCAATTTAGCACGTAGTTCCAGCGGAGCTCGAGCTAAAAGAGTTGCAAGAAGTCAAGAGTCTGAAGAACAGACTCAAGCCCGTTTGACTTTAGACGCCGAGCGTCACGCTGCTCAAAGAGCTGCTGAGACTGAAGAGGTGAGGCAGGAGCGACGGCTCTTAGATGCTGGACGTCATGCAACTCAAAGAGCTGCTGAAACCGAAGAGGTGGCTCGAGAGCGCCGGCTCTTAGACACCGAACGTCACGCTGCTCGAAGAGCTGCTGAGACTGAGGAGGTGAGGAAGGAGCGACGGCTCTTAGACGTTGAGCGGCACGCTACTCAAAGAGCTGCTGAAACCGAAGAGATGGCTCGGGAGCGCCGGCTCTAGACACCGAACGTCACGCTGCTCGAAGAGCTGCTGAGACTGAGGAGGTGAGGCAGGAGCGACGGCTCTTAGACGTTGAGCGGCACGCTACTCAAAGAGCTGCTGAGACCGAAGAGATGGCTCGGGAGCGTCGGCTCTTAGATGCTGGGCGTCATGCAACTCAAAGAGCTGCTGAAACCGAAGAGATGGCTCGGGAGCGCCGGCTCTTAGACACCGAACGTCACGCTGCTCGAAGAGCTGCTGAGACTGAGGAGGTGAGGGGAGCGACGGCTCTTAGACGTTGAGCGTCACGCTACTCAAAGAGCTGCTGAGACCGAAGAGATGGCTCGGGAGCGTCGGCTCTTAGATGCTGGGCGTCATGCAACTCAAAGAGCTGCTGAGACCGAAGAGATGGCTCAGGAGCGCCGGCTCTTAGATGCTGGGCGTCATGCAACTCAAAGAGCTGCTGAGACCGAAGAGATGGCTCAGGAGCGCCGGCTCTTAGATGCTGGGCGTCATGCAACTCAAAGAGCTGCTGAGACAGAAGAGGTGGCTCGGGAGCGCCGGTTCTTAGACATCGAACGTCACGCTGCTCGAAGAGCTGCTGAGACTGAGGAGGTGAGACAGGAGAGACGGCTCTTAGACGCCAGGCGTCATGCAACTCAAAGAGCTTCCGAAACTGTTGATCAAACTCGAGTACGTCGGCTTTTGGATGCTGAGCGTCATACGTCTCTGATTGCTGCAGAGTCACATGAAGAATCTCAAAGACGACGTGTTCTATTAGCTGCACGGCAAGCACAAAGACGAAATATATTTACACGTAATACGTGGGAGGTATTTCATGATGCTGCTTTGATTATGACCCTTTAATTGATTACATGAACCATCGATTAGTGCTCTTAGGACGGATGGCTAAAAAGTGCACATATTGTATGGCACTAAAATGGAAAGAAGAAACTCCGGGTATGTGCTGTTCTGGAGGTAAAGTTTCACTTCCATCACTTGGTGTTCCAGAGGAACCCCTGAAAACATTACTTTTATGCGATAGTAATGAGTCACGACTCTTTTTGAACAGTATAAGGAAATATAATAGCTGTTTCCAAATGACATCATTTGGAGTAGATCATGAGGTTGTTATGCCTGGATTTTCCAGTACATTTAAAATACAAGGTCAAGTTTACCATAGGGTTGGGTCTTTACTGCCTACAAACGATCAGCCTAAATTTTTGCAAATTTATTTTATGGGAGACGAAAATAGTGAAGTTAACCGCAGATGCCAAAATATTAATGGAGTTGAAAGGGATACTGTCTTAAAAATCCAGAGAATGTTGCACGAGCATAACAACCTCATTAATACTTTCAAAACAGCATTAGAAAGAATGCCGGGAGAAGAATACAAGTTGATTATGCACCCTGACCGTACACCAACTGGGGAACATGAAAGACGGTACAATGCACCGCTTATTAATGAAGTAGCAGCTGTAGTCACAGGCGAACAGTTTGCTTCCCGTGACATTATTTTGCATGCCCGTAATGACATTTTAAGTAGGGTACCAGATACACACAAATTTTACGACGCATTGCAATATCCGTTGATATTCAGCAGGGCAAGAAGGGTACCACTTTCAAATACCCCAAGTCAGTCCTGTAACAGGTTTGCCTGTAAACAACAAAAAAGTCTCATGCATGGATTTTTATGCCTACCATATCATGGTTCGAGAAAATGATTTTAATATAATATCACGATGTAGACAACTGGCCAATCAGTTTTATGTTGATATGTATGTAAAAGTTGAAAGCGAACGATTACGATATATATCATTAAACCAAAACAAATTGAGAGCGGAGAACTATGTCCATCTTCAAGATGCTGTGGCAAATGATGGTAATGTTAACCCTAACGATTTAGGTAAATTAGTAATTTTGCCATCATCTTTTGTAAATAGCCCCAGATATTTACACGCTTATACACAGGATGCATTCGCTTACGTACGTACATATGGTCGCCCCGATTTGTTCGTAACTTTTACATGCAACCCAAGCTGGCCTGAAATAGTTGAAGAGTTGCTGCCGGGACAGAGGGCAATCGATAGACATGATATTGTTGCAAGGGTTTTTCGATTAAAAGTTAAAAAGCTTATGGAAGTTGTCAATAAAGGAAATGTATTCGGTGAAGTACTATGCTTCATGTACTCGATAGAGTGGCAAAAACGCGGGCTTCCTCACGTGCATATTTTAATCTGGCTGAAGGACAAGCTGAGACCCGATCGAATAGATAATGTTATTAGAGCGGAAATACCGGATCCAAGTAGTGACCAGGCACTTCATGAAATTATTATTAAAAATATGATTCATGGTCCTTGCGGTCCTGACAATCCTCAAAGCCCCTGCATGAAAAATGGAAAATGCTCTAAAAAATATCCTCGCACGCTTATTAAAGAAACTGTCCATAATGACAATGGATATCCGCTATATCGAAGAAGAGCACCAGGCGATGGGGGACAAACCGCGTCTGTAAAAGTTCGAAATGTTTATGTTACTATTGATAATAGTTGGGTAGTCCCTTTTTCGCCCGTATTGTCAAAAATGTTTAACGCCCATATAAACGTAGAGGCTTGCAGCTCAGTTCGCGCTATCAAATATATATGTAAATACATAAACAAAGGTAGCGACCAAGCTATTTTTAATTTCAAAAACACCGATGCTGCTAATCCCATAAATGAAGTCCAAACGTACCAGTCTGGTCGTTATGTTAGCAGCAACGAAGCCGTGTGGCGGCTTTTAGCCTTCCCGTTACACGAAAGGCACCCGACAGTCACACACCTGACTGTACACTTGGAAAATGGTGAACGTGTCTATTTTACTGCAAACAATTTCCAAGAGAGAATAAACTCTGCTCCAAAAACAACACTCACCGCTTTTTTTGAGCTCTGCACAAGAGATGAATTTGCAAGGACGCTCCTCTATGTTGATGTACCAAGATATTACACTTGGAACGCTACAAGGAGGGAATGGAAACGACGAATCCAAGGAGTTCCGGTCCAGAATTGGCCTGGTGTCAAATCTGGAGATGCCTTAGGCCGAGTTTACACGGTTCACGTTACCAATATGGAGTGTTTTGTCTGAGAATACTGTTACACCAAGTGTGGGGCCAACTTCTTTTGCAGATCTCAAAAAGCTTAATGATCAAGAATTCTCGACATTTAGAGAGGCATGTGAGGCAAGAGGACTATTAGAGAACGATAATCATTGGGATCTAACTCTAGAAGAGGCCGCACAGTGCAAATCTGCGCCACAGGTGAGAGAGCTTTTTGCTATATTAATAGCAACGTGTGGACTCTCAAACCCTGAATATCTGTGGGAAAAATATAAAAATGATATGGCGGATGACATTTTGCGTAGATTTCAAGAAGGGGACTGAAATATTTCGTACAATGAGGTAATTTACAATGACGCTCTGACCAAGGTTGAGGACCAAGTGATAACTATCACTGGTAAATATTTGTCCGATTTTGGTATGAGCAGACCTCAAAGAATTGGGGAAGTCAGTAATGATTTAATGCGAGAGCTAAATTATGATCCAGTTTTGTTACAGCAACAAATTACAGAGGCCCTTCCAGTTTTAAATCCAGAACAAAGATTAGTCTTTGACACAATAATCAACAAAGTTGCCAGTGGCGAAGGTGGTTTGTTCTTTTTGGATGCTCCAGGAGGTACCGGCAAAACCTTTCTTCTAAACTTATTATTAGCTGAAATCCGGAAAGATAAAGGAGTTGCTGTGGCAGTAGCTTCATCCGGAATAGCTGCTACGCTGCTTAGTGGAGGACGAACGGCCCACTCAGTTCTGAAATTGCCACTAAATTTAGCTCATGAGGAAATGCCAGTTTGTAACATAAGTAAAAGTAGTGAGCGTGGAAGAATGTTACAACAATGTAAACTGCTGGTTTGGGATGAATGTACGATGGCCCATAAAAGAGCAATCGAAGCACTTCATCGCACGATGAAAGACATTAAAAACAGTCAAGGTATTATGGGAGGAATGGTAGTTCTATTGGCTGGTGACTTCCGGCAGACCCTGCCGGTTATAGCAAGGGGCACACCGGCAGATGAAATCAATGCCTGTTTAAAAGTATCTGTGCTGTGGACACATGTGAAAAAGGTTTCACTGTCGACGAATATGCGAGTATTACTCCATAATGACTGTCAAGCCGGGCAGTATGCTGCTGCTCTTCTGAAGATCGGCGAGGATCGTATGCCTACCGACTCCGAGAGTATGATCACGCTGAGCAGCGAATTATGCCAAATTGTGGATAGCACATACAATTTAAAAAATAGTGTCTATCCGGATCTATGCGCCAATATCGAAAATCGGGAATGGTTATGCGAAAGGGCAATATTGGCGCCAACAAATGAAATAGTAGGCCGGATAAATGACCAAATTATGTCTGACATAGAGGGAGATGTCATCGAGTATCTATCAGTAGATAACGTCGTGGATACCGAGCAAGTGACATGTTACCCAACAGAGTTTCTCAACTCCTTAGAGTTATCAGGAGTGCCTTCTCACAAGTTGAGGCTGAAAGTTGGTGTTCCTGTGATGCTTATGAGAAACCTTGATCCACCAAGGCTATGTAACGGCACACGGTTACAAATAACCTATTTAGGACGGAATGTAATTAAAGCCGTTATTATGACTGGAATGGCAAAAGGCGAAACTGTAATTATTCCCCGCATTCCCATCATTCCAACTGATTTGCCATTTCAATTCAAAAGAGTTCAGTTTCCGCTGAAAACTGCGTTTGCAATGACCATAAATAAAGCCCAAGGGCAAACGCTAAAAGTTGCGGGGGTACATCTTGAAAAAGACTGTTTCTCCCATGGGCAACTCTATGTTGCGTGCTCAAGAGTGTCAAAACCACAAAACCTTTTCATTTTTGCAAAGGATGCCAAAACTAAAAACGTGGTATACAGAAATGTCTTGGTGTAAGAAACATTCATAATCTGTAAAGCCTAAAATAATAGAATTTAAATAATAATTTAAATTTTAATTTTGCAGTGGGTTAAAAACTTTCTGCTCAAAGTAAATTTATGGACGAAGTCGCGGGCAAAACTACCCATGCTAAAACTGCGATAATAACTCTGTCTATCTGTCTTTCCGTCACGCCTAAACTACTGAACCGATTTGGATGAAATTTGGTACAGACATAGTTTGGAACTCGAGAAAGGACATAGGATAGTTTTTATCCCAAAAATCCTGCGGGAGCGGGAACTATGTGGGTAAAACCAAAAATCTGCCGGAAGTCACTATTCCACGCGAACGAAGTCGCGGGCAAAAGCTAGTAAATAAATATCACAACATTTTGAACGTCGTTTTCTTTATACTTATAACTTTAAACATTTTTGCATATAACTTGTCCCATAACAGATGACATAGCTGGCTTATAACCCATACCTACATTCCATTACACCATCATACTTACATTACATTCCTACAACAATTTCATTCCAACGCGTTCCACATGCCTAGAAACTTAGATCATGTAACTAACTGGAACCGCTATAATCACAACTCTCTATGGAAAAAGTCTGCCAAATAACGTGTGGGGGACGAGCCATACGACAAAATTATCTAATACAGGCAAAAACTGGACACACCAGTATGTAGATGAATATGATTGTCAGTTTAGAGTCTTTGGCAGAGCAAAAAGTACGGAACATTCATCTCCAGTTGGTTAAACGCTCCAAGTCTAGAAGTGCACCCGTTTCCACCAATTTGTATGTATGAAGGTGCCACTTATTTCCTTTTACATGTACGTGTGTATTGAATTTAAAGTCGAAAGTCGTTTATAAACACCATTGAGTTCAACCGTTACCTTTAATGGTGCTGAAGACTGTATAAAGATGGGGAAAGAAGCGGCATTGTTTATGTTTTCGAAGACAGTATTAAAAAAATACTCCTTCTTTTTATAGGCAATTGTTTTATCTTGAACAATAAGAACTCCAAAAAATTATTTCCCAAATAGTCTGACACAAGACATATTTCTTGAAGAACATGAAAGGAACCCGTCCATCAATCTACCCTTCAGTATAAACCAGTCTTTAACCTGCAAAGTAAAATGCCAGAACATTCATTTTTCAAACCATTTCTTCATAAATCTTGCAAAAACATTCGAAAATCTTGTTACACGAAAGTTCCTCCTAAAAATAGAATTAGCACCGAAATGTCTCCGCTAAAACGTTCGCTGTTTAACTCAATTTCTGTCTAAAAAGGGAATACTTAACTCGTTTTTTGTCTATTTTTTTAGGGTTCTGCACACAGAAAGGAAAACAAAAATTCGTCCCTTCTTTTGTTTATTTGTTAACATTGCGTCAAGAGCCACTTAATGGTTTCTTGAAATCAAAAATAAATATTTGGTTGTTATTTACTTTAAAATGACCGGGAATGAATATAATACAACAATAAGACATATTTAAACACATTTTAGATCTAAAATGATTCCATAATCGTAAAAAAATAACAATTGCAATTTATAGCCCGTGTATTTTTCTTTCCAAATTACGGAACCCCGGTACTCAAGTCGTCTCGCTTTTTCCATTTTTTTTTATTTTTTACTCTCTTGCAGAATGTCTGTCTATATTTTGTAGTAAGTTGGCGCAATTCCAAGTCCAAGCAATATTACTGTGATGCTATTTAAAAGGAACTCTTTTTGGATATTTTTTTAGATTGTTTTCGCGACAACCGTTTGGTTTCGGTTTGAAAATTAAGTTTTGGCTTGTATTGGAGTTAGATAAGATATTATTTGGTGTGTTCAGTTTCTGCATTTCAAATATATTTTTTATTAATTTTGTCGGAATGAATATTGCTCCATTAGAAACTATTTTTTGTATGTAGCTTTTATACCGTAACTAAATCACCTAAGATATTATAGTTTACGAAATTCCAAAAAACGTCGCGTATTTTGTGGACTAAATAAACAAACCGTTTTCAGAGCAATTAATTTTGTGACTTGTTTTCCTTGAACCGCGAAGCTTTTTCGCCTCATCGAAAATTATTTTTTGGTTCGTAAATTAGATTCGGTTCCTTTTACAAAACCTTTCAAAACATGTTTGTTGTTTTCGTCCGATGATGCATTGAGTAACTTTATAATAGATGTTTTTACCTTTTTATCGTATAGGAAAAAGTGGTAAGCTAAGTGTCTGTGGGTAAATCTGATTTTATTTATGTTACATCATGTTTTTCTGTTATCTCCCAGGAACGTTGAATATAGAAATGCTATGAATCTCTCAACCAATTTTGACGTAGTTTTTGTAGGTCCATTTGGTGGAAATGTCATTCAACAAAAGAAGCTTATGTAAACTAAACTGATTTTAGATGAGAAATAAAATTTGGCTCACGAAATCTGTAATCTAATTAACAAAACTTCAATCTTAAAAATGACCCTTACCATCCCATCAGAATATGTAGGTCTATGTAGGTAATAATATGTCACGCAAAGAGACTCGCCATTCTCATACACCATTAGAACTATTCTCAAACGTTACTAACAAAAACATTTCATATACTCAACGGCCCATAGCACTCGATAAAATCCAGAAGGCTCAAAAATACATAAATTTGAGTACAGCTCATTGTGCAAATTCACCCAACGAAATGGGTCTGGCGAATTGACCTTAAAATGGACAGTGTGGCACGGACTAATCGGAATATTGACAGGTCTAAAATAATAGCTGAAGCGGAGAATTTTTTATCAAAGGAAGAAAAAAAAACAATTATTCACACAAAGAAAGACGCATGCCTGATAACAGAAAAACTACAGAAGGAAATAAAACAAACAAACAAAAAAAAATACAAGAACAGAAACATAAAACAACACCCACACTGCGTCATAGTTTGTGCGAAAAGGTCAGCGCTCAGTATAAATGTAGTGTTTGTGCTCGAAAGCGTAAGACTAGAGTAGGTAAGAATTTCGTCGTTCAAACATTTATCTATCTTGTCTTTGGTTATCATCCTTGGTTCTCTATATCCATCTACGTTATATTCTTTCCGACTAACGTATACGCAGTAATTCTTTTATAGTTGAAAGCTACACTTTTCCCGAGCAACGCTATATTTTATTGAATAGTTGTACGGCGGATACACGGCTAGTTAATGGTAAAATTGAACTTAAAAATAGCGTACAGTAAGTACCAAAAATACTATCACCTTAGAAAATATAAATCGCTACAACTTATGTTTTAACCCGTCACTACTGGGTCAAAGAGACAAATAGCATCAGGAAAGGTTCGCAAACCACTGCCCTCACCTAACCCTATAAACGTACACTGCGAGCCTTGCAAACGCACGTGTTAAGTATTTAATTTATTTTGTCACGGTTTAATGGCATGGGGGATACCGTTTTTTGGAATGTGCAAAAATGAACTGTTTGTTGCAATGTATTTGAAAGGACATTTAAAAAGAACCCTTCAATGACGCAACTGAACGAATTTTTTCTTTCTTCTTTTTATTTTTGTGACCCTAAATAAATTTTCGCAATGTTTTGATTTACCATCCGGGTAAAATTTTGCCTATATCCTTCTATATCTAGACTTTCCGTGCTATAAAATTATTATGATATGGACTAATAAGGAGTAACGTTAAAACCAACCCATACTTTTCATATTAGAAGGATTTAATCAACCAGCCACATCGTAGAAACATTAAAACTTCACAAACGCAAACGCCGGAACAAATTAAACTTCAATACCAGACTCAAAATTCAAACAGAACTTTTGCAACATTTTGACAGCAAAATAATAGCTCCGGCCACAACAATCAACGAACACCGAAATCAAAATTAAGACGAGCCTTAAATTTTGAACGTAAACAACAAATAATCATTCTCTTTAATAGACCTCAATTATTTTCTGGTATTTTCGAAGTTGGGAATGGTAAAAGCGGAACCCATCACGATACGATTTTTGGTCTGTGGCAACCCTGTTGACAAGACGTCAACAAAACTTCTCCCAATTAATTAATTTAATTTAAATATAATTTAAGTGTTATTTTATAAGTTATAACATTAATTCGCAATAATAATAAACTCCTATTGCTGGGACGGTAAATTTTGTGATATACTTTGTGTTTTACTGTGTAAATATAACCAAGTCTCGGCCTGTCAAAGTTCGAAACTTGGTATAACGATCTTTGAAAGTTTTGAATTAAAGTGCATTGTCATCGTGAAATCCTGTAAGTACTATCTTTTTTCAACTTAATTTATTACTGAGAATTCTTATTCGTCATTAGTCATTACCGGAGAGAATAATTATCATCATAATAGTGCCTAGAAAATAGTTTCTCACACAAACTAAAACACTTTCATAAACACCTACCTGAGTTATTGTTTTTTCTGTGCAAAATGGAAAGAATAATGACCAGGAAAGCCACTGCACGTTTGGAGGAAGCTAAACTCCAACAAACACTAGTGGAACTTAAGAAATATAAGGATTTGTGTGGGGATCTACAGAGGGAAGAGGATGACAATGAGAAGGAAGTACTAAATATTTTAAATAATAATAGTAAATTAAAGAGTGAGATGGCAGAACTGCACTGTCAATTAATAAACATCACAGAAGAACGGGATAAGCTCCAACACATTGTTGACCAGTTTGACCGGTGTAGTGATGAGTTTGACACAACTCTCAAACACAACGCTGAACTGAAGTGTAGGTTGAGTGAGGCCCAGCACACTATTATTAGGATGGAGAGTACCAGCCAGAGACTTCAAACAGAGCAAACCAATGCATTGTTTGAGGAACTGGTTGGTACCACTCCGGTGCAGTCTGCTGACTCACTCTTGAAAAATAGTTCTCAAATAGTGACTATTGACCTGACTACTGACAACAGCTTTGCATCAATATCCCAGGTCAAGCAAATTATTGGCCGCAAAAAACAAAGTAAAGAAATATGCCAAAATAAATAAATTTATTAAAAGGACTCAAAAGTTAATAAAAAATAACAAAAATAATTTCACCAAAACCTACAAATCATTAAACAGTTGTAAAAAATTGCAATTAAATTTCAATAATAGTAAAAAAGAATATGAGGTTGATATGCAGCGTCTGCAGTCAAGGATTCTCCATTTACAAGAATCATTGATGGCAGTTACATGCAAATATCAAGCCTCACAAAGAGAAATGGGTGAGTACATACTGGCAATGAACAGCTTGGTCGATCTGTGTAGTGAGAATGAGAAAATGTTTAATTCATTAACAAACAATCGAACACCAGGTTGTGAACAAGATCTGCCAGGCTGTTCAGGGTTAGATGGTTCTCATCAATCTTCTCATTGTATTAAATTAAATAGTTGTAAAAAAAGTACTTCCTTCGACACACAAAAACCAATAAAATTAATACAAAAGGAAAAAAATAATTGCAATAAAATAGTAATATACAGCGATGAAATTGGACAAAACATGTGTCACAGATTACATCAACATTTAGGTGACCAGGTAATAAACTATTGTATGCCTGAGGCTACTTATGAACAAATATTAGATAAAATACTAAGCAGTAGTTACTGTCCAACTACTACTCTGGTTGTACTAATTGGGAGAAGAGGAAATGCCACTATTAAAACAGTTATTAAATACTTTGAGTGTTTATCTCAATTAAACGTAGAGAAAATAGTTTTGTATGCTTTTCCCTATGGCAAGGGCTTGTCGCAGACAGAAAACAAATATAGACATAAATGCAATCTTAAAATACAAACTATGACATTGTATAATGAAAAATTCAATTTTATTGACTCTAATGTACTCATTAGTAATAATTATTTTATGACAAAAGATAATTATTATCTTTGTAATTTTTATAAAGAACAAATAGCAAAATCGCTATTTTATTGTATTTATAACAAAGCCAAATGCTTGGCTAACGATACTGCTCCTTTTCAGCAGTCTAGTTTTATTTTTTCACAGAACTTGGAATTAGTTCCAAGTGATTTAAATTCCACCACCAGACAATAGAGCCAATCTCTAGCAATAGTCAATCGATTATTTTGGATTGTGACATAAATACAATTATATCTTCAAATGTACAATTAAATACCGCAAAAAATGTTGTCACTTCTGATCCATCAAACCCTTTGAGTATAAATACTAGAAACAAACACAATCTGAATATATTCCATCAAAATATTCAAGGTTTGATTGGTAAAGAATTGGAATTGAGTTGTTCATGAACTGTAATAATATAGATATTTTATGTTTAACTGAGCATTGGCTTAAAGAGCATCAGTTCATGTTTAGCTTCAAGAACCATTGTGTAGGCAGCTCGTACAGCAGAGTAAATATAATACGTGGTGGTTCTCTAATAATTCTTCGCAATACCATTAAATTCAAAGAACGGAAGGATATTGTGAACCTTTCTGTTGAGCGAGTAATTGAGATATCATGCGTTGAGCTTGAACAGTTCATTGTAATGAGTGTATACAGGCCCCATGTGCAACATATACAATTTTGAGAAGCATCTGGAAGATGTATTATTCAAAATTTCTAATAATAATAAAACAGTTGTCGTCTGTGGAGACTTTAATATTAATATACTGGAAAATACTGCTATTGTTAATAATTTTATAACTCTATTTAAATCATACAACTTGTACAGTACATTTCTCGAGCCAACTAGAATAACTAGCACTAGTGCTACATGTATAGACAACATTTTCACAAACTTAAAACCTTTAAATAAACAAATTTTAAATGTGTTGGATTCTGATCACTCTGGTCAATTAGTTATTTTTCCTATGAAAACTAACAGAGCCCTGAGAAAAAATGTAAGTTTTATTCCTGTAAACAAACATCGCTTGGAACAATTTAAAAATAACTTGTTTGAAAAACTGCCTGAATTGCCCTATCATGATAATCCTGATCAAGCTTACAGCCTTTTATTCAACTTAATTAATTGTGAATTTAAAAAAGTTTTTACTACTAAGTCCATATCTGTTTGTGATCAGGCAACATTTAGTGATTGGGCAACGCCGGGTATTTACAAAAGTAGACAGAAATTGTATGAATTATACTATGAAAGATCATTCAATCAAGATGAAACATTTAAACAGTACGTTAAAAACTATTCAAAAATATTTAAACGAGCCTGTACCTCCGCAAAATCAGTACACATAAAACAGAAAATAAAAGCTTCTGGAAATAAAATAAAAACCACCTGGAATATAATTAATTCAGAAATAGGCCGATCCACTGTACGGAATCGAGACTTTCACTTAAAAATAAACAATGTAGACATTAAGTCAGACTCGGAGGTAGCATCTGAGTTTGAAAATTTTTTCACCAATATCCCTATTTTAACAACCAGAACTCTGATGGCATCTTCCAGTTCGGCTCTTACAATATTAAAAAATTGTGTTGCGGAATGTGACAAAGGTTTTGAATTCACGGTTGTCAGCTCTAAGGATATTATTCAAGCGTTTAAAGATCTCGATGTAAAAAAGACTGCTGACCTTTGGGGATTGTCAGTTCAGATAATCTCATCGATAATTGAAATAATTTCTCCTTATTTAGCAACTGTGTTCAACTCTTGTGTTGCATCTGGTGTTTTTCCTGACTTGATGAAACTTAGTAAAGTAATTCCATTGTTTAAATCTGGTAGTACAACTGATCCATCAAATTTTCGGCCAATTTCAATTTTACCCACTTTGAGTAAAATTTTTGAGAAGTTAATTTTACGTCAATTGTTGAGCCATTTTAATAGAAACAACTTGTTGCACACAAAACAATTCGGATTTACCAAGGGTCGTTCTACTACGGATGCGGGCGTGGAATTGCTTAAAAATATATTCGAGGCCTGGGAGGATTCGCAGGATGCGCTCGGTATTTTCTGCGACTTGTCCAAGGCTTTTGATTGCGTGCACCATGATATACTCATCAGGAAACTTCACCACTATGGTATCAAAAACAAGGCTCTTGACCTTCTGACTTCTTATTTGCATAATAGAATTCAGAGGGTGGATGTCAATGGTAAGAGGTCTTCTGGATCTACGGTCACCATGGGGGTTCCACAGGGTTCAATTCTAGGCCCTTTTTTGTTTCTTATTTATATTAATGACCTCCCTTATCACGTAAGGGATAATCATAAGATTGTGTTGTTTGCCGATGATACTTCACTCGTTTTTAAAATCAAGCGCCAACTCGACAATTTTGACGAAGTTAACAATGCACTCTCAAAGGTTGTTCATTGGTTTAATGTCAATAATCTTCTTTAAATGAATCAAAACGAAGTTAATTAAATTCTCAACGCCTAACGTAAGGCAGTTACACACCAATGTACAACTAAATGGAGTAGAGTTGAAGCCTGTTGAGTCAACGGTATTTCTTGGTTTGACCGTTGATTCCAAACTCCAATGGGGCCCACATATAGTTAAATTGTCAGGAAGGCTTAGTTCAGCCGCCTATGCTATTAAAAAGATCCGACTTATCACCGATGTGGACACAGCCAGAATAGTTTATTTTAGTTACTTTCATAGTTCAATGACGTATGGGATTCTCCTTTGGGGAAACTGTGCGGATGTTGAAACTATATTTATTTTACAGAAAAGAGCCGTTCGAGCCATTTATAATCTGGGTCCAAAAGTTTCTCTCAGAGAGAAATTCAAAGAAATCAACATTCTGACTGTTGCCTCTCAATATATTTTTGAAAATTTAATGTACGTTCGTAAAAACATTTCAAACTTTGTTCAAATGTCTGATGTTCATTGCATAAATACTAGGAATAAACATAATCTTGCTGTACATGCTACTCGCCTCCACAGAGTAAGCAACTCGTTCATGGGTCAATGTATACGCTTTTACAATAAACTTCCCAAAGCGGTTCGTGACTTACCTATCAGGAAATTTAAAAATCATATAAAATCCAAACTTTTGAAAAAAGGATATTACAAAATATCTGATTATTTAAATGATAAAGAAGCTTGGGAATGAGCTGCTCGCTTAGTGAGTGATATCTTTTTAAATGCCTGTGAATTGTTACTTTTGACATTTAAATATTATTATCATCAGATAACATTTTATTAATGACATTCTTTTTATTGACATTTATATGTTAAAATTGTATTTTTTTTTTAATTTATTATTATTATTGTAAATGTGAGTATCGTGTATGCGAGCAACATTATATATTCTTATCACATAAATACTGTCTGGCGGGTTTGAGTATTTTTGAATGGCCTACGCAAATGTTCTGCAGATCTGGTATCGTCGTGTGACAGGTCGTTGAGCTCCCTAAGATATGGTTGAGCTACACGACGACTGATGCATGCGTGCCGTCTGTTGGGACTGGTCAGCTCCAGCCTGATGTGGCTCTTTCCTCAAAAGGCCATTCCAGACCGCGTACATGGTGACACTCACACATAATTATTTCATTTATAACATGTTTGGACTTTAAAGGAGACTATGACCCTTGAGTTTGTTTCGGCGTTTCTTCTCAGGGATCAGTCAGTTAGGAAATGCCGGCCTCAGCGTTCTTAAAATGACGTGTAAAAGTGATGTAATGTCCAACTTGCAAAATAAACAATTTCATTTCATTTCATTTCATAGAATGGTCGAAACTGTTCTGGAAAGTTCTATGGCTGAGCCAGAAACGAAAATAAACGAACTGTTGCAATTAAACTTTACGAAGCTGAGAGCGGATCGGGAACTATGCGCTTTGGGATCCCTTGTTGCAGCAATATTTTTAGTTATGTGGTTATGATCCCTGGCGTTTTGAGGCTTTATCAAGAGACTTTGGACAATTTTTTGAAAATTTTCTGTTACTTTTATCCGTCAATCAAATGTATCGAAGGTCTTTGTAAACATACAGGAGTTTTAATCGTTTCTTGGAATAAATAGAGCTTGGTGTGGTTGTTATTATGGTTTAACATTGTTAAAATACCACAAATTTTATTCATTTTAAACTGAATATCAGTTTTTCGAATTATATTACACGAGCATTAAATTATTACTTCATTATTAATTAATTAATGATACGAACCTTAATT
Organism: Helicoverpa armigera; assembly: GCF_030705265.1. Lineage (NCBI taxonomy): Eukaryota > Metazoa > Arthropoda > Insecta > Lepidoptera > Noctuidae > Helicoverpa > Helicoverpa armigera. The sequence continues at coordinate 1,190,559 of NC_087124.1, read as the reverse complement.
CAAAACAAAAAATCCACGAACATTAATGACCACGCTTTCCAATTAACAACAAAAAAAATACATTAATCCTTTTTTGCAAAACAAACGCAGCATCTGTACAATGAATATTCATAATTATTGTTGCCGTATACATTACGTTAACAATTAAAACCTCATTTTGCGAAGGCCCAAATAATTTAAAATTCGAGGGACGGGTAAGCAAAAAATCCTCTTAGTTCATAATTTCGTGTTGAGAGCCAAGTTGGGACTTTTGCGGTGGATGACGAAGCAAAAAATTTACCACGCAACAGGCGGGACAGAGTGAAAACTATGTAAAGGATTAGTTTTGGATTAGATACTATTGTAACCAGTCTTAATTACAATAGCAAAAGCGAATTTGTGTGTTTACTTGTAACGCTTTCACAGACAAATGGCTGAATCGATTGGTGTAACATTGGCATAAATTGTTCCCTTGATTGTGTTGGCTGCATAATGCACAACATTTGTGTAATTAAGGAGATCATACGTAAACAAAGTCGCTGGCGAGTATAGATACAAATAAAACTTTTTTGGTGGTTGGTTTTATTTTAGCGGTAAGCGATGTTTCGGTAGTGCTGTTATTATTATAATGTTCTTTCATATTTTTCGGCTGCAACGCTATTAATGCACCGAAAATCACTTCAAAATTTTGAAGCGATTTTTCTTAATGTTCGTTCTGTCAGAAACATTACAGCATTTTGTTGACGTGATCACTTTTTTGGAACACAATGTTTTACCTTCCTTACTTCCTTATAATTTGTAATAAGTCTACAACATTCATTTATTAGTAAAAAATCATCCTCCCCATTTTAATGTCCCTCATTCTCTTTTACCAATATCATCAACACAAGCATCGCCAATAAAAACACAAACTAAAAACATTAAAACGAAAAACAGCGTTCCTTTATCAAAGGCTCTCGTTACAGTCAAGTTCCACAAATAACAAAGCGCCCTGAACATTCGCCACGTGTACACAAATAAACGATGGCACGCTACTCGATATTGGACCGATAAAGGACTTGCTAAAGAACACCACCTGTATAAACTTGTAGGGGTAAATACGGTTAAAAAGTGGGTAATTAATGGAGGTAATTTTGGAAATGATTACCTGAATAATATTAGTATTGTGAAAATTCCTAAAAATATTAAAATACCATTAATCATCCATTCATCCATCATACCACTTTTCATTAACCTTATACCTAGTAGCAAGCGCTTAAATCAATATAAAAAAATGCAATGATGAGGACTTGTCTATATTTTGCAACAAACAGGGTAATTTGTAATTAGAGTGTAATCTTGTAAGGGAACCCACACAGGAAAGTAACAAGCGTTAATCACCACACTCGATCATGGTTCTGCCCTGGTAAAAAAGAAGACTAATATTCCTCAAAGTTCAAAGCACCCAACACAAAGCTTATTACTGCCATCTACCGCGAGGCTACAAAATAAACGATAGTACTACCCTATCGGATATTGGCTCGATATAAAATTACTTCGTTGCACGTGATCCCCCTTCTAATCGAGTCTGTAAGAAATCATGCTCTACAAAGTGCTCTTAAAGAATAATACAGGCGGAGTTCTTTCTTTCTGTCTGGCCAGTATTTTATTAGTCGCTTTAAAGGAGTTATGAATGGGAAGACATTTTGTTTTTAGAGCTCTTGCGCGGTTCGGCGCATATTTTGATGGAGTCATGAAAAATTTCATTTATGCTGAACTGCTTTGCTAGTTGGAGGGTTCATGTTGAGTGAAAGACTTGTTATGTTGTAGACAAAGTTATTTGGTAATGTTTTTGCCTATAACGTTAGTTAATAAGTCCTTGTGAGGCTCTTAATCTATTGTTAAATATGGGCCCCTTCTCAAAGGAGAAGGCATGAACATTAATTGCGTCACGTTTGCTCATGGGATGTCTGTAAGACGTATAAATTCAGGTTTCATCACGATATTTTACATCAGCACTCAGAAAGTACATAATATCTTAGAAAACTTACATTAATGCTTTCTCCTTTCTGTTACAGTGCGAAGCTAAAAATAAGTCTTGGAAGAAGAAATTTATGTAACCACATAATAGGCCAATAAGAGACAGACCTAACCGACTACTTATACAGCGCAAATCGGAGCCAATACCGCGAATATATTCGTGGATCCAATTGCTAAACGGATTGGTATTGCAGCCCGACAATACGGTTTATTGCAGGCACATCGCGGCGACCACAAATCCTCTGAAAGTGGGGATAAAAGCGTTTATTTGTTCAGACTAATGCACATTTTATGCGGGACCCCCGCTCCTTATGACTTACGTGACGTAATCTTGTGGTACAAGTTGTAAACTGTTGAATTTTTTTCTTATATTTTTCAGTAAACTTTACGCACTATGTGAGCAATCTGGATACGAACGTGAAGCGGTGCAGTACTACACGAAAATAACAAACAGTAGACAGAAGTGTCTTATGCGACGTATGATGACGCTTCGGATATCTTCGTATTCTCTTTCACTTTGATTTTCCCATGCAGGACGCACCCTTAAATTCCGCTTCATGAATTTGACACATGCCTTGGAAATGCCACCGTACATTGCCATGATGTGATAATTGACGCATTGACTGAGTGCCTCTGTCACCACGTGGTCGTTGGCCACGCGCGTCGGACTAGTAGGTATGTCACGTTCACGTGTATGTTCATTTATGAGTTTCTTTGCTACACTGAAAAGGTATGATAACTGAAATGATTAACATAATGATTCGGCATGAAAGCCTAAAGCCGCTATTAGTGGTAGTTTCTAAAGGACGTGGATTTAAATTAAGTATTATTGTTAAGCAAAATCGCTGCAAGTTTACGCCTTGCACGTTCGCGAAATAGTAAGGACAAAAAGAATAGGCTCCTCATAAAATTCGGACCGTAAATATGAAAAGAAAAATATTTCCGTGAATAAAATAACAAGGTATCTTGGTTGTGACACAGTATTAGATATTTTAGTTACCTACTAATTATGAAAGCCTTTACAAATATTGCAAAAATGTGAAAGTTATTCTGTTTATCAGTAACGCGTCTCAGGAACTGTTAAACCGTTTTGTACCAAACTTCAGTTGGAATCTATCAACGGATATGATATTATTTAGCTAGGTGTATGAAGTAAACTAAACAACTGAACTACCTACCTAAACGGTAGGTAAATACATGGGATAAATTAAAGTATCATAAAAACTAAAAACAACAATATCCAACTAATTTCCTCGCTCATAAATAATCAGAATGGTATCGATTCCACCATAATCGAATAGTCTAGAATTTTCGATGACTGTGTTGTCAATCCGATCACGCTTGACACAAGGATTAGTTAGTAACCGATAGTTAGTAACCGCAGAATGATGTTATTATATTCTGAGGGTAATTACAGTTAACCCTCTCGTGACTAGGATCATTAGATTTCGATTAGTTTAATGTATTTTTCATTTTAAACATGCAAAACGGTTGTAGTTGTAGACGATATTTAGGTATATACTTAGGTATGCTGTATTTTTGTAGCGGAGATATCGTCAGAAAAAGACGTATCGAAGAGAAAAACGTGCTGTATTAATCATAAATGAGAAATTAGGGTAAGGGTAAAGGATTGGTATTAGTATAGATAGAGATATTGGTAAAGATTTTATGCAGCTCTTTGAAAACCTGTATTACAAAACAAAGATACCTACTTAAATGAGGCAAGGAAATTACTTACTCACTTAATGTATCAATCTTCAGTTTTCGTTTGCTTCTAAATTCTGTCTCGGGGTAACACAACCACAGGTTTCTTAATCAAGTATTTACGCTAAAAGCAGCTGCATCAAGGCATTGTAGCTTATGACTCAATTAAAGTATGGCCTATTAAACATTGTTATTGTAATGTACCCACGAGGTCTTCCACCATGGTTTCATCAACATCAGTAATTTGACAGTGTATATATTTTGCATGAAACTCATCTGCCCGCTGAGATGCCCCCGACCAACTGAAATTGCTTTACATACATTATTCACAAGGTAATGTTTAACGGTATGGCGTTTCAATTACCCTTTTTTTTGGGGTAATGTATATTAAAGGCAAAGGTTGGGTATATTGAAAAAAAAACAATAATGATGTCAATTTGTTGGACTGAAGTCTCTTTCAACTTATGTGCCTTTATCCCATTTAATATTTTTTTACATCCAGTAATTCAAGCTTATGAAGTAGCAATATTTTGCTACATTTTTTTACATACATATAAAATAAATTAATATTATAAATCCGAAAGTAATTTTGACTGGCTGTGATGCTTAAGAGATAAAACAACTGAAATTTTAATCTGAGTACATGACATATTGTATCAAGAGAAAATCTGATAAAAGGCTACTTTATAATAAATGGGGCAAACAAACTATGGTTGATTGAATACAACAAATATTAAATACAATTCAGGTACGACCAAAAATACCAAAAAATCGGAAACGCCCGCTTCAAACGCTCCATCAAACCATTATTATTTCGCTAAATTAAACTTCAACTATAATTCTGACAAAGAAATTTGGGGTAAGTTTCGTAAAAAAACTCAGGGTCTAACCGGCCAGGGGGTAACGATTCGTGTAACACAGAGTTATTGCAGGGTTAACGTCCTAATTCTGTTCTATTTAGCGGAAGGCTGGTGTGCGAACGTTTGTTTGATCGTAATAATAGTGGGTCGGCGAATGTTAATAGGAATCTACTATTGTTTGTACTGAGCTGTTGTAATAGCGTGGTGTGCATGCAACAGTAATTTCGGTTCTATGTCATCATACCGTTGTTGAAATTACTGCAATCGCTGACAGAAATAAAAGAGTTGACAAAAATAAAATAGTTAAAGTGGTAAAATTACCATCATCACTCTCCTGTAATTTTCCCAATTTCTATCTTTGGTTTGCCTTATCATGTCTTCTTATTCCACGCTTTTTTCTGACGTCGTCTCACTACCAACTCTCAACTTAACTATGTTCCATCCATCATTTCTTAGGCGTTCCAAAACCAAACACTTTTACACACGAAATTTTATTATTTCCGTTGTTCCTCTATTTTATCCCGTTTCGTGGAAATTACTAAAATTCGCGTCATATGCATACAACGAAAAAGCGCTCCCAATAGGTGTAAATCAATCGTTTGCAGTGACTTCTATAGTAATTATTTTAATTGCGCGTAATTATAATTTACGTAAATTTTCGATATAATACAAATACAAAGCTGAAGAGTTTGTTTGTTGACACTCCACCCACCCACCGTCATCTCGTCATCTGATTATTTGCCAATGTCCGAAAAGAATAAGGAGTCCTTAGTACTATTATCATCATCATCTGCTATCACTTTTTTATCTGGATTCAGCACAGCATATCTTCTTCTTCCATACATACCTATCTGTCTAACATCATATTCTCTTAAAAAACTTTTTTCCCAACCATATTCTTCTAGTACTACAGACGCACACACACGTTCAACCTCACGCACACAAGCTCAGAAATTAAACAGCGTATGTGGCAACGTTAAATATGCAACGGTAAACAGAATTCGATACGGGGCGGTTTCGTTACAGCAAATAAAGTCGAGTACAAAGAGCTGTATCGAATATTTTTGAATTCGTCTGCTCATTTGCTTGAATCGAAAAATTGCTTGAATCGTGTAAAACGTGAATGGAAAATTTTAATGACACAATCGGGTTTTGCTTTTCGGATTTATCGCATTGTTGCTTTAAACGAGGTTGCTTTTTAAGGCGGCAACTAGTATATAAAGGAGTGAGAAGGAGTAAATAGAGCAATACCTAAAGGAAGTACACAGGCCGTTTATAGGGAACATATACGGCCACACATCTAAGGGTACATAAGGTATTTGTATATGCACGTAGATAGAGTACATAACAAAATATACAGGAATAATATAAAACGGAACCGTCCGAAAGGAAATAGGGAAATGCACATCTAAGTTCCTTTGGCAATTAAAACAGAACCACAGCAACCATAAAAAACCTTATCCAAACCCAGTATTTCCAGGACCATTACGCAATATACATGCAAATACTAAGCACACATTATTTGTTCCACGATTTACGTTCGTCATTTAGGCAGTTTAACGAACTGGGTGGGGCGAACGGGTGGGGGTACACAGGTAATTTTTCTGCGACCCCTGGGAAGAAATGTATGTATGTATGTAATAATGGCGGTATTTTTATGTGAAGTCATGAGTGTATTTCTGATTTTTTGTGTGATCGAATGTTACTGTTTCTTTATTAAAGAAAATAGAATTGAAAACTAAAATGGGTAGAATGGCGATCCATAAACATTGTAATAGTGCTAGAAAAACAGATACACAAGGGCCTTCTGATTTTTTTTTTACTTTTTTAGAATAGGTTTTTTTTTATTTTCAATAAAATTACATCACCGTCTCTTACAGCAACAAGAACAATATTTTTGATATTTTTTACCTTTTGAAGCCCTTTCATCTTCAACCTTTATTTCTTTAAGTAGGCTGTGTTTTAACACATCTTTGAGCTACTCATCTTCATTAACAAAACCAAAGACCAGAACAAGCTTAAAAGCATACAAAACACATTATAAGCAATACGAAAATATGAGACATTTGCTTTACAAAGACAAATTCGGTGCAAAACAGTCGTGGTGACAAGTTCCCGAGTATTAACCGGGATTTATGTCCCGAATACATTGTGAGACGTACGTGCATTGCAAATGGGATGGCGAGGTGAGGACCTTTCGCGTACCTGGCCGGGTGTTTTGAAGTTTGGATTAATTTGCTGTGTTGATTCTTTTTTGGTGAAGCTTGAATAGGATTTTGTTTGCTTGTGTGCGTATTTGCATTATAATGTGTTGTCATTTTCAGAGAAAATTTTGATAAAAGCACTGGTTATGTACCTACTTTACGAATTTATCTATGGATTACATACAATATACTTATATAATTGTAAAAGACAGCTGTGTTGCTGGAAAGTTTGTTCTTCACCACTTCTTTCCAGCCATAACACTAGGAAGTGGTGAAAGGGAGGTTTTTTGGGGGTGCTGTCATTTTTGTAACGTTGACGTTAAAAAGTGCAAATTTAATTATTAGCCTATTTTAATGAACGGTTTTTTACTTTGACTTTACAATCGCGCTCGCTATCATTGAATTCTTATATGTGATCAAGTTTTGAATGGGTCATTAGTTTTGAAAGTCGGTTTGAAACTTAAATAATTCGTACTCTAACTATCAAACGCAATCAAAGCGCTATTGTAATACTACCTAGAATAGAGTAGAGATATTAGAATCGAATCTATGTTTATTAATTTTTAAGATAATGTAAAAGTTATTAGTAAATTAATTTGAAGTAATAAATGATTTGATTATTCTTAAAAAAAATATAAAAAAAATCTTGAAGTGATTGAATTATTTAAGTTATCGTAACCTTTTTTCTGAGAGAGATTCTCTAAGATTTCACTCCACGTCCCACACCCAAAATTCCAATTTCGCCAAAAAACCTTCATCTGCACTACGATACGTTTCCTAACAAATTCAAAGGTTTGTGGCCATAAAAATGACACATGTTACTCGTACTTTCTCTTAACCAGGGGCCATATATCAAGCACAAACTGGATCCTGGGTGTGCCCACTCGTGCATTTTAGATTTATGTCTCCATCAGACGATTTTCAATGCTCGTTATGCTATATGTACATACGCATGTGCATATATTTTGGGTGTGGTATGTTTAAGCTTGGTTTTATCGATGTTTGTTATTTTATGCTGTATTTTATTGGGTGGTGTTCTGAATTTGGGTTTGGTTTTGAAATGTATATCCTCGAATTTCACTGGGCACAGGAGTAAAATTCACGTTGTGCTAGACTAGAAACTAAAATATGTACAAAATATTGTCGTAATGAAATTACTTTACACTACACAGTACACTAACAGTTTCAAACTTCAAAAAAAAGTAGAAGGTTCTCTGTTTTAACGTATGTTTTTAATTGAACACGTCGTTCTGAAACGCCCAAAATAAAAGGCATTTACAAACTAGCCCAAACAAAAGCTAAAACAAACATAAAGTAGATTCGAAAACTCTATGAGTCCAACTCTTGAACTTTGCTAACTGAACCGAGCCAAACTTTGTGCATTTTCATAATAAATAATATAAATCTGAAATATGTTAGAATTTGCAGAATTCTTTCACATCGAACGAAACGCGATCAAAGTTTGACGGTTACGTGAAAAATGGTCTAAGTTTTTCCTTCGTTTCTAATGTGGACGGAAAACGTCTAAAATTTTATGTAGTTAGTAATATTTTTGGTAGAGCTATAACTGTATACTTGAACATAATTTCATCCCGGAGGTCAATTACTGAAATCTGGCATACCACTCATTAAAACCAATAAAATCAAATTAATCGGTCACAGTTTTGGAACTTGGTACTATATCATTATCATGAAGCACCACAAAACTTTCCGACTACCATCTTTAAAAGAACAGTAACGCAATGCATTTTACAAAATACCCTTTTAATTTCCCGTTCACCAGAACTTCACTCACAGCGAAGCCAGTAAGTCTTCCATCAAAATAGAAATCCTTATAAAAAATACTTAAGCCCCTACCAACTTTTATAAGACTGGCTCGCTAGAAAGTTTTTAATGAAAGCCTCTTTATATGAAACAAGAAGAAACTTCATGATGTACCGCTTATAGACTTGGATATCTTGTAAGCAATCCTTACTGTATTTACTGTAATATTGTTAATACTAGCTTCCACCATCGGTTCAGACAGCTAAATAAATAGATTATTACACCTTTTTTAATGTATGGGTACACTGAAATATTTATCCAAATTAGAGTTGCAGTTCCTAAAATTACCGCGTTCATGCAAACTACTTTCAACACAGTCTTAACTTGTCTATCCAATATTTTATTTGCACAGAACAGTATAAAACACACATAAAATAACCAAAAAAATGCAATTCTTCCACACCAACTTATTTTTGCAAACCGAAAAACATCTCTAAGACCCCATTCGCACTCGATGTCTCAATTTAAAGCAATCAACATCAAAAATGGGGACATCCCGCTATCTAAGCATGATCGATGTTCCGTCATGATCCCGTGATATATTCGAGAGGGTGAATTTTCAAGTAAACGATATTATTTCTGTTAAAATTAAATCGCCACTCAGAAGACTAGACGTCTTCTGAGTGGCGATTGAAGTACTGCTGGTGTTGTTAAAAAACAAACAAACTCGTGGTTTAGGAAATTAGTGTTTTTAATAAAAAATATTAATAAAGTTTCAATTTGAATAATAGAATCAAATTATTGTCAAAAAATCTATCTATATAAAAAGTACGCCGAGAACTACATAAAGAGTTAAGTACAACCTTAGTTTTGATTCTGCTTGAAAATAAAAATAGTTTTAAAACCTGTTGTGCCCTGAATCTATTTAAGCACCGATTTTATTCCCAATCTATGTTTTGAAAGTACTGCCATCGTTGTACTTGTTTCTATTTTCAAACGCGGAGTGCGTTCTCTTTTATTCACTTTACATAATTATTCCGAAATCCTGGCAACCCTACTCGCTACAAAATTTTCAGCTTTCAACAAAGACCCCAATTTCAGGCCTTTTCCGGCATTTGGAAAACTTTTTATTGGCGTTATCTGGCAGACACTAATGGTATTAGGAGGACAAAGTTACTTTATCTTAATTTATTGACACTTTCACCTTCATTAACTTAGATTACTTGACTTGAATAGATAGGATCGGTCAAACTTAGTTAAATAGTTGTTAGTATGTTTTTTTTATGAGGGAAAAGGGTTATGAGCAAAACATATATTTTGCTGTGATCATAGAAATACCTATATTAATTTTATTTTACTCAATAAAACTATTTAATATACCCAGCTATTGTAATTAAACTGGAATCCTTAGCTAGCCGAATAATCTTACAACCAAATGTTACTCTACTACTTAGTTATAAAACTATAACCAGATTGGGTCAGTAAAGTCTGACTATCAATTCCAACATAGTGAGAGATTCGACGAATTCACACCTTCCTACAAAAATATTACAATGTGAAATTAGGCTTCAAAAAAATAACGAGCCTTTCTGACCATGCAGGAGTAACAATACAACTAATGCTAAATTAATTTATCCCAAAGCTCTAAACAATAATTCATCACACATTGTACTTAGAACAATCAATTTCCAATACGAATAATTTATAGCAATTCTATACATTGCGCTATTCATATGAAAATTATCACAAATACAAACAATAAGGGAGCAATGTATGCTAACTTAATAGTTATGATTGTGTATTGTATAATTACTGCAATATTGTAAAGTGCTTTCCGATAAACGCGATAATAATCACAATTGCTAATTAGAGTTGACTAGCTTTAGATTGCGGTTGCGTCCGCGGGGATTTTATTTTCAAACTAGGGGAATAACTATCTATACTAATATTATAAAGAGGAAAACTTTGTTTGGTTGTAATAGATAAACTCAAAAACTACTGGATCGATTTTAAATATACTTTCACCATTAGAAAGCTATATTATCTGCGAGTAACATAGGGTATATTTTATCCCGGTGCGGGTAGTAGCTCCCACGGGACGCGGATGAAACCGCGGGAAAACGGCTGGTTTGAGATATAAAATCAAGTACATATTTAGTTGTATCGTTACTTGTAATCATGCCTTCTATAAAACCAAAAACCACGTAATCTTGTTAGGGTTTTAGCAATTATTGCTTTTGTTACTACTATAGTACCAGATTAAAATTAGGTACAGTTCCAATTCTTTTAGTGTCACAGTCTAAATAAACGTCTCATTCAAAATTGGCATACTGATTTATGTAGGCAAAGAATCTGTGGTACTTTTTACACGCTTTTTATTAGCTTCACCTGTATGTTTGTATGTTTGTATGTTTGTAGGTTTGTAACCGACTTCTTTGGGCGCGATTTTGACCCACTTTAAACGGCCAGATTTCGTTCAAACTTTGTAGATTTATTGAGGACCGATGACAATACACTAATTTGATAAAATTATTCCATTTTAACCGACTTCCCAAAAAGGAGGAGGTTACACATACACATCGATTACTCCGAGGTTTATAGACCGATTTACGTGATTCTTTTTTTGTTCGACTCGAAATAGCTGCCAGTTGGTCCCATAGTCATCAGGTCAGGATCTGATGATGGAAACCTGAGAAATCGAGGGTAACCTTCGAAAGTTGTAGGCATACATAGGGTAAAAACTTGACACTCAGGTGTACGTCTAAAAGCACTATTCAACTGTGAAGATTTGGAGCTGACCTGATGATGGAGACCAGAGAGGGTCCAGGGAACTCGACATCTGAATATGTGAACTACCTCGTGTTTGGGCTTAAATTATTTGTATTGACAAGACCTATGCAACAGTGAAGGTTTGGAGCTGACCTGATGATGGAGACCAGAGAAAGTCGAGGGAACTCGACAACTGAATATGTAAACTACCTCGTGTTTGGGCTTAAATTATTTGTATTGACAAGACCTTTGCAACAGTGAAGGTTGGGAGCTGACCTGATGATGGAGACCAGAGAAAGTCGAGGGAACTCGACAACTGAATATGTAAAATACCTCGTTTGGACTTATATTCTTTGTATTGATGAGAACTTCCCACTTGTATGGATAGTGATAACTATTCGTATCACTGAAAAGCTTTAAACAAAAAAACTAAAAAGTAGAAAATAAATAATAGTTTAAAAAACTAAAAAACACGCTTTTTATAGAAAACCGAACTAAAAAATAGTAAATAAATTTAAATTAAGAAAATAGTGTTCAAAATTTCAATGAATATAAATTAATAATAGTGTGAATACAAAAAATATATTTATAAAAAAGCGTGGGGTGCATGGTGTCAATAGTTATGAATATTTTATTGACAGATATGAGTAGAGTGATTTTCATTTCGATAATACCTTAAAAAGCACCCCACGCTTTTTTTAAATATATTTTTTGTATTCACACTATTATTAATTTATATTCATTGAAATTTTGAACACTATTTTCTTAATTTAAATTTATTTACTATTTTTTAGTTCGGTTTTCTATAAAAAGCGTGTTTTTTAGTTTTTTTTTATTTACACTGTGTGTCAAATAGAGGGGAACAAATTCAAGCAATTCACAGAGTTTGTAAGTGGACCCTTTTTATGATAATAATATCTGTTTAAAATGGCGTAAAGTTTCTGCATTGCCTTATCTGTGGTTGTTTGATAATTTATTCAGTGGTGGTAAGTGGGGTTCGAAGTTTCTCCAGTTGGTTGGAATTAATGAAATTTTTGTATAAAATATCCAACAAGTAATCGTGAAAGTTTTAATAATCTTTTCGAAATTTGAGATACAAAACTTTTTCAAAGGTATACCCATTATATCTGTAGTTATAACAAGATATAGATCTTACAGGTAAGATTATAATCTATTATTATCAAAAATTTAGTCTTAACCCTAGAACGTTAATGCCATTGCTGAATCCACTCCAATACTCGCATTACTTATGAATTTCACGCTTCAAGCACTTCACACCTGTTCACCCCTAAAGGTCCTATATTTATCCTCTCACACATCGCCATTTAAGTTTTCAGTAAACCTTATAAACCGTCCATGTAATACTCATCATCTAAATGACTTGACAATCTTTATTTACATAGTTACAAACATCCTTCCAAATTAACAAATAAAGGTAAGGAAAAAGTTTGTCTATACTAAATGTTTACTATAAAGAAAATTAAAAAAAAATGTTTGTTTGTAATGGATAAACTCAAAAAATACTGAACCGATTTAAAAAAAACAGTGTTGGAAAGGTACACTCACACCCAGTAACATAGTCTATACTTTACCCCGGTTCAGGCAGTAGTTCCTCGGGAACTCGGTTGAAACCACGGAAAAAATGTCTTTCATTTAAAAAAAAAGAAACAGTTAGGTGTTTCAAAAACACTCATTAAAATTCACCAACTCCTAAACACCATTGCAACGAATTCCAAAAACAAGAAAATCGTTTTTACCATTACTATCATCTGGCGATAATCTACTGGCGGCCATCTTGCGGAACGCAATAGATTTAAAATGTCGCCCCGGCCGTTTTATGCGAAAATCTTCAGATAACGTGGTTATCTTACTGATATTTTATTATTGGGGGGGAAAGGAGTCTGTTTTTTTTCGTGATAAAATCTTATTATTATAGGTTAAATCGGTTTAGCCTTTATTTTATTTACTTATCTATTTCCCGTACCTGGACCAAATATAGCCTACTATTACTCGGTGAAAATCTAGATTCCGAAAAGTGATCGAAGTTTTCAAATCGGTTCAGTAGTTTCAGAGCATTTGATTAGAGGAAACATGTTTTTGATTGTTTATTATCAGAAATAACTATAGCGTCCAATATTCCAAGAACTCATTCACAATTTTTGGATACGATGTTACGTCGGACCAATCAATTTTGTTTAATTACAAAGTATTTTCTAGAAAGTGCAATAAGAACGATTCCAACAATTTTTCATGTACAAAATAAATATGAGATTTTTAATAACTCTTTGAAGGATTGTAGGAACGATGCTTTGAAACAATAACATTATTTTCAATGTGAAAATTCTCACTGAAACAATTGAATTTTCACAATGATAAAACAAAATATTGTCTCAATCTGATGTGTTTTGAATTGTTTTTTAACAAAATAGAACAAAAGAAGACCAAAGAAACGATGGATGGATTGTGTGAAAGTAGATATGGTAAGAAAGAATGTTACTTGTGAGATGACGGCAGATAGAAGAGTATGGAAGGAGAAAACATGCTGCGCCGACCCCAAATAAAATTGGGATAAGGGCAGGAGGATGAGAACAAAAATTTATTTAAACTTCTTACAGAAATTCGTTAAAATTATATATTACATTGAAAATATTACAAACAAAAATTATATTAATGTAAGTAAAATAATCAAGTTTTTCTTTAAACTCGAGCCCCACTTACGCATCCATATAATAAGTTCTACAACTACAAAGCTTGCTATAATGCTATTTAATGCTACATAAAGCAATAATCTCACGTGTTCCATATTCAGGAAGTTTCGTAATTAATTAAGGAACCTTGTTCAAGTCTGTTCGGAGTATAATATATTATTTTGTTCCTTTAGCCTGCACTGCAGTGTACAACGTCTTGCACTGCCGGTCGTACAGAATCTCTGGGGAATTTATGATTTATTATCGTGGCTTTTATATTTATGATTTTAGATAAAATATTGGATGTTTTGTTAGATACGTTAAGATAAGAAACCAGAGAAGAGTGTACAATATACCTACTTCAATCAAAAGTATTGATTTTGATTTTATTTTAAATTCATGTACAAATAATCCTATTTCTCAGAATTTTACTTCAACGCCCAGATGAAGTAGACATAAAGTTAATACTTTTCATTAAATAAATAAAACGTTACATTTTCATAAAACATTACTCACTCAAAACTACACTATTTTATAGGTACTGAAAACATTGAACATAAAAGCTTATGCATTCACAAAATAACTATTTAAACAGTCTTTCATATAAAATGCTAAGTATACAATCAATGGTAACTATTCGATACTCATAAAACGTGACTTAAAGGGTATTCACATGCAACACTGCGCACCGCCACGGTATGCGATAATAGAGTCGATCATCTTTTCACACTGAAGCATTTTTCACATACCCGGTCATGTACAATACAGTGCCGCATATATAATATGCGAACAATTGTCAACTGCCTGTACAAAAATGATGCTGAAAACCTTGCCCATACAAACCTAGTGAAAAACCCGCCAATGTTAAAAGGCTGTTAGACTCTATGATACTTGTTTGAATCTCCAACGCAAAAATTGCAAACAGCGGTTTTCTTCACACCTTCAAAAATGTATGGAAAAACCGCGAACCTCTTGTTGTTCAGTTGTTGAAGCTTCTTGGAGCGGAGAACCCGCGGAATCCGCGTTCTGCTACCGCTGACCGCAGCGGTACGCAAGTGTCGTCTGTGAGTCACCTTACACGAATCGCGAGTAAAATAACATTTCTATTTCGCTTTCATGTGTATAGAACTTTGTTAGGGTATGATGACACTAGTTTTTTTTTCTATTTTATTTAAATGTTAAACAAAGTAAATGCTTTGAAAATGGCTGCATTTAAATGGTTTCATTTAAATAAATAAATTCTTCAGTTTAGGGCTTTAAATGTAATCTTCAAAAAGGGTTGCAAAGAAACAAGTAAAATTGATGCTGAAATTGTAATGTATTGAGTTTTATGTGAGGTACCAAGCGTGTTTTAATTTAAAGAAAAAAAATATAAATTACATTATAATAATACTATTAAACTATAGTGGAACTTATAAAACACGAAAACTAACTGAATTGGACGATAACTTTTATTATTACGAAAAATGTGTTATTTTTGCCTCGAGCATTACGATTTTACCCGAACAGAAACTATTAAATCTATTTTTTTTTTAGGTACATGTATATATATTCTTTCTTTTTTCCAACAAAGCGAATCGCAGAGTGAACACACAACTTAACCCTCATATTTACATTACAATATTGGAAGCCAGAAAGGTTAATAGTATGTTTTGTATTGTAAAGCTTTTGCATTTTAGGGTTGACTGGGTCTTAAGCGATATTTGCATACACTATTTATTGAAGGGTTATGCCTAAAACTTCTGAAATCGTTCAGTGGAAAATAAGGTCTTATGTTGAAATAGGTAACCAATAATCCTTTTTAGGGTACTATATCAACGGAGTATATTGTCGAAGGTTACTTTTGTGACAGAAGCAAATATTACAAACTAGCTGTATTCTTATTTTCTGGTTGTTTGACCCATGACCTGTGGGAACTACTTTTTATCCGGGTGCCAAAAGAAGATACGCGTAAAACCGCAGGAAACACTTTAAAAGTTAAAGTTTTTTAATGTTTTTGCTCTTTAACAGTTAAAATTGCCGCGACATATTCAAGAGATAAATTTTTTGAATTCATAAAAAATACGAAACTAAACCATCAGTACGCGAATCATATTAGGTCTTTATTAGAACCTTTTATAGGCAGTTATTTACTAGAACACGGTTTTATAGACAGCAGTTAGTAATTATCCGCAGTAAAGCTTGGCTAATACCACAAAAGGCTATACTGACGAAACTTGCGGTGGCTTATTGACGTAATTGCAGCCATTTCAGATAATGTGGGGATACCAGATAGCATGACTAGGACGAATAAATTTGATCGCCTTGAGTGTAAGGAAATGATGTGGGTGACGAATCAATAATATCGTTTCTTGAAATTATATGACAACTAGCTGTAACTACAGGAAAACCACTAATTGGAAAAGTAACCAGTATCTTTATAAATTACTATTTTATAGTTAGTACTTGATAAATTACTATTTTACGCTGTTTATTTGCATCATAGCACGTTTTAGCGAGCAAACAAACATGAGTACTTTAAGATTTATTATTGAGACTGAAATTGTCAACTGCCAAAATTCTTGGCCTTTAAAATGTTCATTAATTTAAACAATGCTATTTTTAACCCTAATCAAGTACATCAAAAACAGCTCACCTCAAATAAAATTTTCCGATGTAAAAGTCCACCTCCCACACAATTTTATTTCAAAGAACCAAAACACCTATAGGCAATATTCTGTACAGCAAAATTAAAAGTAACATGAACACACAGGAATTATTTTTGTCCTGAATTTTTCCCAAATTAGGAGCTAAACAATAAAGCAGCCCGAGGTCCTTTAAAACCAAAATATGTAAGTACAAAACATTATTGTGAGGGTCCCACCTTTAGAGATATGTTGTCACAGCTTCATAATTAATTATTTCATTATAAATTTCACCTAAATCATTAAAAATTCTCGCCGTACCGTGTCGTCTAATTACCAAGGGTAGGGCGGAGATGTATTAAAAGCGAAGCTATTAAAGCTATTACGAGAAGATATTATGGAACCTTGATGACAATATAGCATACATTGCTTTGAGAATGGCAAATAATTATAAAAGAATAATGTATGTTATAGAGTATTTTTTACAATCCAAATCAAAATTATGTGAATAACTGGATTTTAGGTTAATGATTGCACATAACCCAATATACGAAGCACGATTGCATTTTTGGATAAATTACTAAAATCTGATAAAAATGATTAAATATTACAATAAAAAAATGCAATAATTCTTAATTATGTACTTAGTAACTTACATTTTATATGCCTGATTATGGCAAAACATTACACCTTATTACACCGACACTCATACAAGTCCATGCTTCTTTCTTTTGTTTCTTTAAAGCGTAATATCGCTATCTTCCACTACACAACAAGGCTAAAGCGAGGCTATTAAACACGGAGAAATTGTTGTATTATCATCTCAGGGACCATTAATCTTCCACACGTTTCAAACGGTTTCATTAAAATCTATTTGCTCTGAGCACGCACTTCCCCTTATTTTTCTCAGCTTCAGTTCATTATTTCACGTACTTGCTGTAAAATTGTAAGAATGAAGTGTCGGTTTTCTTTTGTTTTTTATGTGAAGATGAATTGTGATATCTATTTATTTTATAGTAGACTTGTTTCTGAGTATGTAGTAGTTTTATCACCATTGTAAATTAAAAAAAAAATGCATCATTTAGGAATAGGTTATCGTTTTTTGTAGCGAGAGATGAGTATCCAAAAAAGTAATGACATGCAAGTCACAGAGAATACTCATTATGGTACTTAAAACTTTTATAAGATTCGAGCACCTCATAGGCGTCGTCCTAATTGGCAGCGATCGCGCGATGGCGCGATGCGATTTTCATCTAAGACGTCGTCCCAATTGACAGCGATCGCACGTTGACACGATGCGTTCTCGTCATGCGATGAGTTCAAACATACAGATTTCATCAGAGTGTCCTATTTGAACCTCGGAACCTCGCAAGTGAGATCGTGAGATAAAAATCGCATCGCGCCATCGCGCGATCGATGCCAATTAGGACAACGCCATAGTAGTTCGAAAAGATCTTTCCAAAACTCGGCAGTCAACTTCATCCTAGTTTATTTCTGCTTCACCTAATAAAACTTACCGTATGCTGAATAGCGAGGCAACTTTATAGCAATCCGCTTTGCATACAAACTTCTTACGATCCCAATACTGGCTGAAACTTTTTGCAACCGTTGCAAAATTACAAACAGCTAAAAACTTTTCACTACAATCAACTACGGAGCCTCTCAAAACAATTGGGAACAGGTCCAATTATAATTCAGGAGTGTCCTCATTAAGTTTTAATGGGGGATCTTGAGAAAATCAGTTTGGACAGCCGGTATGGCCATCGTTTGACCTCCAGACGTAATTAAATGAGCCCGGATAATCTCCGTCAGTCGGGAACCGTGGTACTAATGCAGTTATTTAGACCTCCGTACCAGTGGAATAGTTGGCAGAGATTTTTGTCGTCAATTTAAGCCGCTTAGGATTTGTGTGGCAACGAGAAAGTGATTTAGAGTAAGCTGGTATTAAGGTGGGCTTAAATTAGTGTGACCCTTATGTCTTACACTTTGAAGTTGTGAAGTGGATTCTGCTTTTAGTAAAGGGGAGGTTATCAGAAGGAATTTGTTAACACAACTTTAGTATATCTTTTCTTAAGGACTACTTAGCGCATTCTTGTAGGTCTTTCAGACCTATACAAATGTCGCGTGTTTCGCAAAGCTTTAACAATGGTCGATTTCCATGTGTTGTCATAAACCGACCTAATTATAAGACCCACTGTTAGACATGTCACACATACTCCCTGCCATAGTTATCTTTTTATCAATAAGTTAACGCTTCCAAATTCATAAATATATTATCAGTAGTATTAGATAATTTTTGTTCATAAACATAGACACATTTTCACACAATTCATAATATAGTTTTTGTTTCTTTTTCATTGTTTCTTTGTCAAAACATAGTAAGGGCAAATTCCTTAATCTATTTAATCGCGGTGCCGAGTGCTGCATCTCACCTTCAGCTTAGATAAACCATTAGTAGCAGAATATACTATATTCAGTAAATAGTACTTACCTATGTGTTGTGCCAATGGATGTGAAGAGCTAATTTAGATGAATAGTGAGCTTGGAATTAGCTGCCTGCTTTCATTTGTTTTAGAATTTGTAGGAGTTAGTGAGTTGAAGTAGACGAGAGAGCACGGTGCAAATAAGGACACTACAGAGTAATCAAATCAATCCACATAAAAACAACAAGTAATCCTTACTGACATTATAAATGCGAAAATATTTATCTGTCTATATATCTGTCTGTCACGTTCTAAACCTGGGTATACACAGGCAGTCTAGAGTCTAAGCAAGGACATAGACTACTTTTTATCCAGGTATGGAGTGGTGCTCTCTAGGAAGGATTCCCGTGGAACAGTTAGTTACAGCCTATTTATCGTCCCACTGCTGGGCACAGGCCTCCTCTCACACGGAGAAGGATTGAGCATTAATCACCACGCTTGCTCAATGCGGGTTGGTGATTTCAGACTATATAGTCCAGGTTTCCTCAAGATGTTTTCCTTCACCTTTTTATCAGCCATTGGTGCCTAAGATATACTTAGAAAGTACATACAAACTTAGAAAAGTTGCATTGGTACTTGCCTGACCTGGATTCGAACCCGCGCCCTCATACTCGAGAGGTTGGTTCGTGAGGTTGGAACAGCTAGTACTATAATAAAAAGTACACTTTACAACAAATATGGGGTTTTTCTAACTAAACCATATCTGCTGCAGCAGGATAGAATTATGCTACCAGTAATTATCTTCCGACAAACGATAATGAACGTCAGTCTATGTATTTGCTTGTCTATTTGTCTGTCTGTCTGTCTGTCTATATGTTCGTACGTATGTAAGTTTAGTGAGCATTGTCGTGAAGGTAACGTGCTCAATTAAACGCTTATGTATAATATCTTAATTAGATTGCTGGTATTACACTTGAGTAGTTATTAATTATTTAGGTTTAATCTGTAATAGTAATATAATCTAATGGCGCGTTATAGTCAGATTAACCCACACACTGAAGACTAAACAACTGACTGACAGTTGACCTGGTGATTAACAAACATTTTTTTTTTACATTTCTTTCAGATGAAAGTTTTCAGTCGTTCTAATACCGGCTAAATACTTTATCATTCATTTTCATACTGATTTATGAGCTCAAACAATAAATCAACCGACAAAAAATCTGCAGCTTGCTTGGTTTGCTTAAACGCGCTGATCTCAGAAACCACCGTCTCGATTTGCAAAAAGTATGTCAGTGTTAAATAGCCCATGCATAGAGGAAAAAAAACTAACATTTTGAACCAATAGCAATTAAAACGACTCACTTTTAACTGAACCTTACCCACCTAAGAGAAATATATTGTAAAATTTACCAGTACAAAGTACGGATAGTCAAATATTCCCCCCAGGGGTTGTCAACCCTCGAGTAACGTGTAGCAGGTGTATCGAAGTAATTTCATACGTTTCTCTACAACAGCAATGATTAGAGTAGTGCCTTCATATTCTCAGACGGTACGTATTAAAATATATAGAAAGGGTTGAGATTAGGGATTTTTGTCTTATTTGTGAAAGGATGAAAAGGCAGAGGTAAACCGAGGAATAGGTGGATTGATTGCCTGAAAGAAGACATGAAGAAGAAGGGAGTGAATGTAAGTATGACGTCTGACAGAGAGGAATGGAAGAAAAAGACATGTTACGCCGACCCCAAATGACTTGGGAACAGGGCAGGAAGATGATGATGATGTTTTATTTTACGTTAAGTTTATCTAGTTTTAAGTTAATTTGCTGGGTCCTAACAGGGTAATGTATACCTATAAGGATGCATTTCTGCAACTGTCTGCATTTTTGTAATAAATACATTTTGGTATGCTTAGAGTTGATAGTATGGGTTATGTAAAAGCTATTGAAATTAGATCCTAGTTAATTTATTAATGAGGTTGTGTGTTTTGCTTTTTCCCGTGATTTTATACTCATAATATATCAAATTTAGCGTGTAGTAGGTGTATCGAAGTAATTTCATACGTTTCTCTAGAATAGCAATGATTAGAGTAGTGCCTTCATATTCTGAGACGGTACGTATTAAAATACTGTGTTTTATTTATCAAGGGTGGCATGGAAAGGGTTGAGATTATTTTAGCTTGCTCAAGATTGGTATGGTAGTAGTCGTGGTGGCCTAGTGGGCAAAGAACCAACCTCTCGAGTATGAGGGCGCGGGTTCGATTCCAGGTCAGGCAAGTACCAATGCAACTTTTCTAAGTTTGTATGTACTTTCTAAGTATATCTTAGACACCATTGACTGTGTTTCGGATGGCACGTTAAACTGTAGGTCCCGGCTGTCATTGAACATCCTTGGCAGTCGTTACGGGTAGTCAGAAGCCAGTAAGTCTGACACCAGTCTAACCAAGGGGTATCGGGTTGCCCGGGTAACTGGGTTGAGGAGGTCAGGCAGGGCAGTCGCTCCTTATAAAGCACTGGTACTCAGCTACATTCGGTTAGACTGGAAGCCGACCCCAACATAGTTTGGGAAAAAGGCTCGGAGGATGAAGATTGGTATGGTTAGAATTGATAGTATGGGCGGGTTATATCAAGAGGTTTTGAAATTAAATTGAATTATTTATGAACATGGTTGCGTAGTCATTTTTTTTTTTTGTCATTAAGTTATTCTGCGGCTGATTATTGGAAATGGTGAAATATGCCTAAATTAAATGCGACTTATTTTGAAGCTTTCACAGAATACTGATCAATTACAGTATGGAGATCCAAGTAATTATGGAAACTATAAGCTATAGATACTAAGCTGCTTTTTATCTAATCGGGATATATATTAATTCATCGCTCAAAAAAACCATCATAAATGTGATTTTAATCAATCCAATTTTTTTTTATAAATACTTAAACACATTTATGACTTTCAAATTAAAATCACTCAATTTCCATAAATAACGACCGGCGCACAATACACGACTTTACAATGTACTCCGAAGGCACGTTAGGTATGTTAGGTATGTTAACATAATCTCCATACGTTTTCCTCTAAGCGCAGATTACACAAATACTAGCTTCATTCTCACCTAGGAATAAATCTGGCGCTACCTTAGAATTTCGACTGGAATTTCCTGAATTTAAATTAGTTTTTGAATTTTAGATTTTAGTTTAGTTGGTCAAATTAATATCTGGTTTTTGGTAGTTTTTTGTTTGTATTTAAGGTAGGTGGTCCGGTAATTTGAGGTAATAACTTTAATATTACATTTGAGTTCTATGAATAACATTCAGTTATAAAACGTATTTAATATATCTGACTATAAATGCAAAAATGCATTGTGATAGTTGTTAGGTGGGCACAAAGCTGAACTGCTTATTAATTGCGGAGCGCAGCTCTAAATATATTTATATATTAACTTACTGTCGAAATTATGTGCCTTAATTGAAGCGTATACCCTTCAATTAAGGCACATAATTTCGACAAGACTCATGCAATTAAAATACATATTTTTATTCTTCTTCTATAAAATTATGTTGTAACTAAAACCAAAATGATATTCCAAAAATACAAATAAACCCCATCTAATCCTTACAAAGATTTTCAAAAATTCTGCAAAGCAGATTCCCGAGGTAAAAGCCGTCGCTACAGATTATACGGAGCAACGCTAAATCAAAACTAAGTCCCCTTTCATTAGACCTAAGTCTTAGCCTAGGCATACACTGCAGACTAAATAGTCGGCCGACTGATCCGATGATAGGAAAAACTGCCTCAACTGCCTCGTTGGTCTAGTTGTCGATAGCGCGACTGATTTGCACGAGGTCCCGGGTTCAATTCCCGGGACGGGCCGAAGTCGCTTTGTGGGTTTTAGAAACTTTCACAAAGTAGCCTGGAGGCTGGAATTTGGCGGTGGTTACACCCCCATAACGGCACGGCACATTAAGCCGGCGTTCCAGAATGCTTCTTCCTAGCAGTCATTGTTAAAATTAATCCATGTTCGAGGCCGTCAGGCGGATTTGAGAAAATTCTGACACCAGGACAGGGCTTGCTAGGTAAAAAACCTGCGGCTCTCTCAATAAGAAGAAGGAAAGGAGAGCACGACAATTTGAAAATCATCTGATACCGGAAAAATACCTGATCGTAGCTATGTGTGTACTTCCATCTATCTCCATACTGATTTATTAGCCCAAACCAACTATCGGCCGACTAAAAGTTAGTAGTATGCGCATACTCTTAAGCACTAAATCCTAGGTCGAGGACAAGTTCTAAAGGATTTAGTAGCCTAGTTACTGTCCACACTAGTTAATGAAGACTGGAAATAAAATATTGCCTTCCTTCCAAAAGAAAATTGTTTTGGAAACTCGTAGTTAGATTATTTATTTGGGAAAATGAGGAAATAGAGATTTGGTTGTCGATAATGGGTGGTAAACAAGTTGGCGAAAGGAAATTACGGGTATTTTGGAATGACAAAGAATGCAACCATTATAACTACATAGCATAAAACAAAGTCGCTTTTTCTGTCCCTTTGTACTCTTAAATCTTCAAAACTACCCAATGGATTTTGATGAGGTTTTTTTCAGTAGATAGAATGATTAAAGAGGAAGGTTTATATGCATAATGACAAACATTAAATATTGAGGAAATACTGTTACCCCGTGCGAAGCCGGAGCGGGTCGCTAGTTGATAATAATATGGTCTCATGTCGCAGGCAACTATACAATACATATACCTAAGTATATTGCCATGTTTTAAACGGTTTCGTAGATAATAATTAATGCCCTACACTTTATGTAAGTTTGAAAGCAACTCACCTGCTTTTGAGCAGCAAGTTTACTTACTAAATATTTAAAGACCTGCAGTTTCTGGTCGCACTTTAACTATTTCGACTTGAGAGATGCGGACGCAAACTAGACTTACGAAACTTCAGTGTATGTGTTTGTTTATGTACAGGAAATAACAGTATATGTGTGCATACCATTATAACTAAAGTTATTAGGAAAAATAGATTAATTCATGAGTATGTTAACTCATTACACTAATAATTTAGTTTGGTTAGTTTGGCAAAATCAGTAAACGGTTTTTCACGAATTTTTACAGCTACATTAGACTTATTTATCAGAAATACATAAGTTGTATTTTGACTTACATATTTAGAAAGTAGCACCATGCAGATACGAGTAAAACCGCGGGCTACAACAAGTATGACATAATATGAGTATGTGTATGTGTTAAAAACTTACCATGTTCGAAGCGACTACTGCTCCTTCGATTCCCAAACCTTCGGCAAGAAGTTCACAAATTACATAACACGAAGGATTAAACTTCCCCTCGCAATCTTAAAACTATTTCTCAGTTCCTGAATAAGTTTAAAAAAGTTCATTGGTTCGAGATTTTTCACTACAAAGTCTGGATCTCGATGTTTTACAATTCAAATATAATTCGAAACTTTAAATAAACTGTGTTTTTGTGTGAATTTTAAACAGTATTGTAGGTTGGTGATTTATTATACTACTTCAGTTTTGCGGCTAGTTTTAAATTGCTTTAGTAGTTCGGAATGTCGAACACGGTGAAACAAAGAAAGGTAAACTGAGAATATTGATGAGACGTTCTTCAATTGTTAAAGGACAATGGGCACAAATATATGGGACCTGGTATACCCCACCAATAGGAATGTCATATATATCATTGGATAGGCCTTTTTATGTAGAACAATATTTACTATGACAGCTTTGCTGAAATGTTTGTCCGTTCTGAGATATAGATCAAAAACTGTGCAAAAGTTAGAACTAAGTAATCTATTGATACCTCAAGTTTTTAAAGGAAAATCTAAGTACTAATAACTTTAAGTCTTGTAAGTACTACTGTGCCCGTTAGGATCCATAATTGTTACTATTATGTAGCATTTCAACCTTTTATTGTACCAACTGGATGTTGGGCGTAGTGAGAAACCGCACCAATAGGAAAGTCATACATATCATTGGATAGGTCTTTTTAACTGGAACAACATTTACTATGACAGCTTTGTTCTATTGTTTGTCCGTTCTGAGATATAGATAACAAACAATCTTAAAACTGATGCTAATCAATACTGTAATCTGATTTTCTTTCATACAAGACTTACACTTAGTAGTTCTTAGATTTTCCTTTGAAAACTTGAGTTATCAATAGATTACTTAGTTCTAACTTTTGCACAGTTTTTGATCTATATCTCAGAACGGACAAACATTTCAGCAAAGCTGTCATAGTAAATATTGTTCTACATAAAAAGGCCTATCCAATGATATATATGACATTGCTATTGGTGGGGTATACCAATCTGCCCATTGTCCTTTTTCTTGAGTATTCTTTGAAATGTTTTATTTCTTTTGTAAGCACTTATTATAATTTCAACTTCATACATATTTTACTATAGTTTTTATTTCGTTGGAAACTAAAGGTCAGGCGGGTGAAATTGACACCTGAAAGCAGTAGTTAATATGCGCATAGGCGCACTACAAATTAACTAACAGGTCAGTTTCAGTATGTTTAACCAACCAAAAAAAAAACAACTTAAAACAAACACAACCAAGACCCCAAATCACTTCATGATTCCCTCAAAACACACCCCTAAGATATTTTGTTGGTAAAAATTGCTGCAATTCTACTTTATGAGGAAAAAGTGATCCGAGGCTAAGAACACCCGTTTCTCTGGGTGTGGGGGTCGTTACTCAGCTGTAGGTACAATATATTATCATGTCTGTTTGGGATTCCCCTTAATATATGGCGTTGGCTGATTGTTTTGGATTTTATACGGGTTTCCGTAGGCCCTGCTGAAGTTATTTGAAGATTTTGTTAATGGATTGGTTTTGAAGGTTTTATTGAATTTGGTGAGGCTTGTCTTAAATAAGTATACAAAGTATTTGATGCAGTTAAAACTCCAACTACGAGTTATGTGTTTTATTTCAAACTGCTACCTCTTTCATGAAAAATCAAATTGTAAATGTCACTGCATACATCGCATCTCAATATGAGGACGTAAAAAATTAAAAATTGAAATGTTTGAGCAATAAAACGGAATTTTAAAAATAGTCCTGACTACGCCTACTCATTTCAACAGCTCAAATTCTTCATGAATGATCAAGCCCACACAAAATATCCTGTCACAACTTTAACCGAAAAATAAAACCTTCCCATCCCGTACCGGGGCCTAATTAAAATTTTACATTCAATTCATTAAGGCTTGTCACCGGCAGTAACTAAATTATTCAACGCAAAATATAGGATCGATGCCTCCGGCCTACAACGTTCATTTTGTCATATAGGTTCCTGTTTTATCCATTTACACTGGCTATGACATTTTTTGAAATACATAATATCATTTTACTGTGTGTTTGTAAGCCTCAGGCTTGTTTTGTTTATTTAAATAACTCTGTTTTGGTAATGTTAAATGTCATTGGAAAATATATAAATACGGACATTCATTTGATGGTCAGAATTTTTCGTTCCATATACAAATAGTTTCAATGAGTTTTCACTTCTCTGGTAATACTAGCATTAATTTAAATTAAACATAATCATATTTTTTTCAAGATGTAGCTGTAATTTTCCTGTTGGTAAGTGTACCCGCTACAAACTACATACATATTGAATTCTCGATGTCATACTAAAAGATCCTCTATAGAAAACCAAATATTAGAATTATGTGCATAGTTCATTTGTTTTCAAAAAATTCTGCCACCTTAGTCATTCATCAATCTAAACGATTTACTCACAAGCTTATTCAGTGTTCCTGATATTTTATCGTCAGTGTAATCGACGTAAACAATTAACAAACACTTTTCTAGTGTCGGTAGAGTGTAAACCAAGATTAATCGTTCGTCAAACCATCCGTCTTGTAACGTCAAAACGCAGCGTGTCGTAGAAATAAGGCAGTCTATGAACGCGCGACTGTTTGAGACTTATTATTTATGTTTGTCGGATTTTGATTAGGTACCTGCCATCCTACCTAATTTATTTCGATATTTTTCTGAAGGTCAAAGTTTTACTTTAGTGCATACTATAAGTAAGTGAATGTGTTAGGTAAAGTACTCTCGTACATTGGTTGCAAATTATTTACATTAATATTTTAATTTTCGTATTCGGTTTTCTTTAATTCTTCAAGTGCATGAACAGAATCTGGCATTAATAAAAAAAAAACTATTGAGATATAAACTAATTACCTAGTACTCGATATCGAAAGTCGCAAGCCCGTGGCCGCCATTTTGCGTAAATAAACGATATGATCGTCTCAGTTCACGTGATTTGCACATTTTGTGACGCGATCGCGACGTCATAAGGAAACGAGTGGCGTTACACTGAATTTTACGATATATTAAACAGTGTATTTCTACCGTAAACCCTTGTTCTGTGTAGTATTCATAAGATTGCATAGCATGGATATTCTAACAATGTATCAGAAGGAACAGTGCAGACATTCAAATTGACAGACGTTTGAGACGAAAATATTAATTTACAGTATCTACACACTGCAGTCTAAACGATCGGCCATCAGTTTGCACAATGGTTTGCACAGTTTTTAATCGGTCTGATTCCGGCCTAATACGTGATCGTTTTTATGTGCTTAGGCTTACTACCATTCTCTTCCATACTGCATTACGAGCCCAAACAAACTGTCGGCTGACTAAAACTTGTAGTACCCTAATTATGATAAAGAATGTCATTCATTAAGAGTCATAAAATTTTTCACAAGCGAATATTTTTGGTATAATTTCTAAAACACGTCAACATAAATATTATTTTGAAGCAACATTTTAAAGCCGGTTTTTCGCCGATATCTTTGCCACAGATACCAGCTAATCGCGACATTAACAATGATTTAGCGTCAACACGTACATGTGAGGTCTCCAGGGTTTCCTTGTCCCACACATTACGTGGTTTTATGTTCGTAAAAATGCTGGAATTCTTATTTTGATGTAACATACGCAGTGTAAATAGGCATGATCATTTATTTGCTGAGGTCATTATTTTGCATATACGATATCATTACTGTCCCCCCTATGGATTCGCACTTAATTTACATTCCATGTGAAAATATAAATTGTATGTATGTGAGTTAACGTTACAATAACCGCCATACGAAGAATCACACTACTATTTCAATTCCAATCAAGAATTACTTCAAGATCTTCCTTTACCTGTTGTAATGAACAACTCTCTTGTAACAGGTACAGTTCAGATAGATACATATGTAGTTAGAATTCCTAAGACCAACAGAGTAGACTATCTAAGCTTAGTGAAAACTTGAAGACCTGAATCATATGGCTTACGTTAGCAGAAACCTATGAAGTATAGAAATTACTGATTAAGGCATTACTTTGAGAAATTTCGTGATGTTAACGTTAGCAAAGACATTTAGTGGTAATTCGGCGAAACATTGTTGTTATATTTCATTTTAGAATTGTCTCGCGGAATTACTGCTTAATATAATATCTCCCCTAAAATTTAATAAAATTCGACTGCTTTAAATATGTTTATACATTACCAGCTGCTACCCACGGTTACACCCACATCTCTAGAAATTACTTCCTGTACGAGACTCACCCCGGGATATCCTAGCTTTACAACAATGAAAGATTGTTTGAAATCGTTTCTTTGGCCCCAAAAGGCTTTCTTCGGCCTTTAGGATACAAAGAAACAAGCATTTTTTCCCATTTACAATTCCAGTATAGATTGTTAACCTGGTATTTCAAAGTACCGGCTTTGTTGTAAATAGGTATTGTCTCTACATCCTTTTTATTTAAGTTCATGATTTACTACTGGTTTACCTAAGACTAAAATTGGACCTTTTATGAGAGCACGTTTTACAACACGGTCAAAATCTGCCGCAAACAACCACCATCATTCGAGCACATAATTGCAATATCACACTTAATAAATAAAAGAATAGGTGCCATTTATATTAGTGTCACATATCTCGGGCTGTTCGCCACAATTTCCCGCCCAGCCCCTAATATTGTGTTGGCCGATTTGTTTAATGTTGGTGAAAAACGTTCGGCATTTGTCATAGAGGGTGTTATGTTTTGGGCGAGGAAAAGAGTGGGAATAATACTGAGTCCAAATGTTGTTTTCAAGTGTGTCAAGTGAGGGGTGCTTTTCTTTTGTTTTTCGAAGTCAGTTAAATATTCAATTTGAAATGATGATAACTCTTTTCCACCATGGCGGCTCTTTGCATATGCAAGGGTTTTTGGTCGTTTGTCCAATGCGCTGGAATTATTTTTTTCGAAATATTTGACGCATTTCATGAAATCAAGGATCTGTTTAATAAAAACAAAATTTTTGTGACGTGTTTTTTTCTTAACAGATTTTGATGCTTGCAAAACTGATCATAAAAAAATCACTAATTTACACACTAACATTTCCACCTAGAATACAAACACCCACACAACCACACCCAATTACATCAAACGCGACCCGACAAAGATAATTTCAAAAGTTCCTACTGCCACAAACGTTCAAACGCTGGCAATGAAACCAACCACTAGTCCCAAGGGCTCTCCGCTATTACCAACAGCATTCAGATTAGATTTATAAACGCTAGTGAAAACGACGTGTGAAATGCTAGCAAAATATGGCCTTTGAAGCTGTTTACCAAAGTGTTGGCCTATGGAAATGGGTCAAAGGAAAAATTCTACACAGCACTTTCTTGCCTTGAAACGTGAGAAAGCTAGTATTGAGGATTGCTGTTTAAGTGAAGGTGAAAGGGCAACTATTGCCACATTAAGAAAAAAGCTTACACCTATTTTATTAGGGCTTTGAATAGGGCTGTAGCGACATTTAAAAAATATTCAGAAGACTCCAGAATTTGGGATTATGGTACCCTTTTATTTGAAATGGCTACCTAGGATTTATAAGTGTTTAAAAAATATGATGACTACTTATTCGTATTTAAAGTTGCTAAATATTGTATTTCATTTTTAGCTTTCCGAAGATCTGAAACTTAGGTCATAGCACAGTTTATCTACAGCAAGTAATTTACTTTAAAAACACGTTCAAAAACACATCTAACTTCTCTAAAAAAAGTAACATCAATACATAAAGTGTTTTGATCATTTCAGGTTGTCGAGTTCACAAGAACCAATCGCAGGAAATCTTCAAATGGTCGCATTGAGTACTTTTGAAATCAAAGGCGATGGGTTCTCGATTGTACGAGCACTTTTCTACGAAGACTACAATATTTTCATTGGATACTTCAGGTACGTAGAAAATACACATGTTGTTTTGTTACTTTTAAGTGCATTGGAAGTTAGAAACCTGTTAGTACTGATTAAAAATAAGTCTGTTGACCAATTCCCTCATTGTATATTTTGTGAAAGTTATGTTTTCGTTTTGCTGCAAAATAATATGTATCGGAAACCGCTTCGAAATCGGTTAATTATTTTAAGAGCTGCAGTGCCGCAGACAAACACCAATAGCAAACTTATAACACTCTACTCTTTAAATAAAAAAATATCCTTAAATATAAGCTAAATTCAGACCCGCAGACAATATAGATAGATCGACGAAACCAATTACACACAATATTCCCACAGCAACAATACACATTTTATCCTTCATTCCTTCAAATAGTTCGAATATAAACACTAAAGTTACACTCAATAGTTCTTTCAACATTTAAGTACCGTCGTAAACCACAGCTGACTTTTTATAGCGAGGGTTGATAACTTTATTTAGTTTCTTTGCTTTAGTTTAAATTGAAACATTTTACTGCACAATAGTTGGTAATAAAGCATAATATCTTGCTGGTTTTGTGGCTGCTAAAATAGGATTGCATGCCGCATGAAATTCTAGTAATAATTCGATGGTCGAAAACTGCATTATGACTAGCTTCTGCTAGTGCTTAAACCCGTGTCTGATAGGGACTACTTCGTGCACCTGGATAAAAATGAGCCTATAGCTTCATCGATAAATGAGCTACCCATCTATCAAAGAGATTTTTTTCTAATTGGACCAGTATTTCCTGAGATTATCGCGTTCAAACAAACAAACTCTTCAGCTTTATAACACTAAGTATAGATGCTAAGGCTAGTGAGAGTTCATCCTCATAAATGTGAGGATAAACACAAACTAAGAGTAATATCAGACGGAGATTAAGAAGTAAAAAATGACGCGCAGCGACGAGATGCGATGTATCAGGATTATTTGTGTGACACACGGCTCTGCAGGTTGAAGAACATGTTGGTGGGAGTGAGAATTATTCTCTAACATGTGAAAAAACTTAAGGGAACTGTAATTTTCTTCAGACTGATACCACAAGGGACGTTATTGATCTACTAAAATCCAAGCATTTGTTTACTATGCCTAAGTGAACTCATCATCCTCCTGCCCTTATCCCAATTTTATTAGGGGTCGGCGCAGCATGTTTTCTTCTTCCATACTCTTCTATCAGTTACATTCTTTCTAAGCTTAAATGAACTATTGAAACTATATTGATACCGATATCCGAAACTCTTTTTGGATGTGCGTACATTTAAGACTTATAAAGAACCTTTACCCAATAGTCAGTCATTTTAAGCAACAGTGTCAACCATTTGCAGAGATTACCAAGGAAGCGAAATACTTTTCAGACGAGCAATCAGTGCAAGAAATTAACATTTTCTAAATAACATAAGTAGACTTGATTGATATACATTTCAAATTCACCCGGTATGTACCTACTATAAGGGTCAAAGTTCCATCAAAGAATTTGTCAAAACCGTAGATGTTCAAACAGAGAAAGTACCTTTCAGTTTATGTTATCCTGGTACTTAATAAAGATAGGTCGGTGCTTGTAGAAGTAAGTTAAGCCCAATTACTTTGTTTCCGAGACTGATATGGGAATCTATTGAATGTTTCTGTTTACACCTACATATTAATACTTGGTAAAAGTACATTGATAGAACCATGCATCTATGAGGGATTTGTAAAGTAACTCCGTTTGTTGAATTGTTTGTCATTCGTCCGTGCTAGTGATATAAATGAAATTTGATACACAGATAGATTAAAGTCTGATGAAACTGCAGGGAAAAGTTAACACGTAATATTATGCAGATATTAAAGTAATCTACACTAAACGAACTGTAAAATAAATAGAAAACCCGATGAACTCATTCAAATAGAACTCAAACTCCAAACTTTCCATTGAATCCACCATTCATTCACGGTTTCATTCCAACTCACCATTTTTATTACGGACGCATTCCCAAATCCCGGACGCGGACAAACTCGGACGGGTAAATCCGGACAGATGGCAAGCTCGACTTTAGAGTCCGGGGTGAATTTCGAGAGCACATGTGATTTAGTTGGTGTGAATTTCGCAGAAGGATTTATGCTGGAGCAATTACTGTGGGGTTATTTAGATATGGTTCTATTTGTGGTTGTATTTCTTCTATGTACTTGGTGAAAGTATATAACATTATTTTATTAAGCTTATTTT
Organism: Helicoverpa armigera; assembly: GCF_030705265.1. NCBI lineage: Eukaryota > Metazoa > Arthropoda > Insecta > Lepidoptera > Noctuidae > Helicoverpa > Helicoverpa armigera. Next base: position 1,158,056 of record NC_087124.1, on the reverse strand, counting down.
GTGCCAGGGCATTTTCGCATTTGCATAATTTCTAAAAATATTAATACTACTGCACGCTATACGCATTATAATTTATTACTACATTGTATAATATAATCTCTGAGAAAAGCCTCATAGACAAAAGCTTTCGTCTGTGTGGGCGATATAGAAGGTCCAAAATATGAAGTATTTGAATTATTTGACTCAACACTATAAGTAAATTTGTAATTTAAGTTCGATGAACTGTATAATTTTACTCATCTGTAGTACCTATACGTAAATTGAAGAGGTCTCTCATCAATTCGAGATACATAAATGTAGATATACTTCAGATTAAATTGAACAAGGTAACATGAAATAGGTATAACAACATTCAGACCTGTAAGCAGTAAATCGATTCGCTAGCTCATGGTAATTTGTGTACTTACGTTGCAAATGTATTCACAATCGCAAATCAAATATTCTGGTGCAACATACATTATTGCTGCGTAAGGCTTGGTAATCTAACAACTGTATATCATCAAGACAATAATATGCAATGTCGAAATCAACGTCACAAATAAAAACATATTTTGACGGGGTCTTGCTGATTGCTTGCGCTACGGGGAAAAAACAAATATTTTTAAAACTAATATCAAAGTTAACTCGATAAAAATAATTAGTTAAACTAAACCAGTGTGGAGTTTATTGGCTGTTAATTTAAATAGGTATGTAACTTGGCTTAAATATCTCGGAGTGACTAACTTTTGCTGACACAAAACCAAAACCCACCTTTGTTCCTTCTGAAGCCCAAACCCTGCCAAACTCTTTTTAATTCTAACCTCTTCTAGGAAATACAATACATAGTACTTAATTCTAATTCCTTCCAGTATGAACAAAGGTCTTTACCACCAGTCTAACGCCAAATACCCTTGGTAAACTCAGCTAATCCAGTGCTCAAGTGACCACATTAGACACATAAAGCAGGACTGGAACCGGTATAAATCCAAAACAGCCGCCGTATTTTATGGCCACTTTCGTTTTGTAGTGTGCAAGTTATAAGCGGGTGATTTTAACATGTATAGTAAGTAACGACCCAGTGTCCCAAAGCATTTCTTCCCAATCCGGATTGAAATGGCCAATATATAACCTTTCTCAAGGTTTAGACTATATTTTTTTCATATTTCGTGTAAATCGCTTTACTAGTCTTAAAGTCACAGCGCCACAGACAAATAGAGTTATTGAAAATTAATCATCATCATCAACATCATCAGCCTATCGCAGTTCACTGCTGGATATTGAAAATTAAAGAAGAAAAAAAAAATTAAGAAAAAAGAAACATTCCTTTTATTTAACCTTTTTAGCTCCAAATAACGTATTCAATTTTGGAAAAATCGCTACATAATTCCAACTTTTTCTTTTCCTTACTAGCAAAAACATAAAAAGGCAACGCTCGCTTAAGCTCCTAACTTACGTCAACTTTCAATTACAACACGATGTGCATTACATATTTTATTTCGCAGTGTGACAGCACTATAGATAAGCACCGTTGCTAAAATACCGACGATTTGCTGCGTTTTAGTTAATTGGAATGTCTGCTTTTTATTTTACTGCCTTTATTTATAAGCTGATGTGTTAATTTTGGTAAATTTCGACAGTTTATTTTTAAAATCATTCTATTTTCAATCAATGGTCGTATCTAGCAGATATAGGAATAGACACCATATTATTTAAGCTGATATCAATACAATAAATAAATCCGGCTACCAAAAGCTAAGAATATATCAATAATACTATTCAATAAATACATTTATTTATTTTATTTGACAACTTTTTATTATTATTTGAAAACCAATTCATTTAAATACTCCCGAGACTAAATTAATTTACCTATCTACCTATGTACCGAGTTGGGTGACTTTCCCTCAACTCACTTAAAACACTACGTGTTACTTATGTCAACCATTTTGACACTCGGCGCGTCATACAAACGACACCTCACATAAAATCCAATATGGCGGATCCAAAGTATAATTTAGAGTACAAAATTTTACCATACATCAGTAAAGGGTTTGAAAGAAATTAAAAAGGACAACTCTTTGTGGATTTTGGAAATTTCCCCGGAGATATGAAACAGTAACTATGGTACAAGAAATTGAATAAAATATTACATACCATTGTTTTTATTTTAGTTTGGAAATTGGGGAAAAAATATTCCTGTTGAATTCTTTGGGTACTATTATACTTCTCGAGGGTAAAATACACAGTAATTAAACTGAATAGGTATTATTTTCAGTGTTGTTTTTTCATGCGGTAAAAATGAATACATGATGTATTCTGATTACGATGCTTATTTATTCATGCCCGGCTTCTCGATATCCATAATGTTCTTTTTCATAGAGTCTAAAGTAAAAGATCAAAATTCACTCTCAAAAGATCGCATCAGTACCAGCTTTTCAAATTTACATAGCTAGTTATGATACAAAATATAGCCTAAGTCCTAGACTACCACAGCATCCTATCAAAATAGTGCTGACAAATATTGTAATTTCGTTCACAAGAGATACAATCTTTCATAATATTATGTACCTTCATGTACATTTGTCCCAGTGTCAAACATACTCACACCCTTCTCAAGAAAGGGACGTTGGTACTCCATCATCATTATATTTGGAGACATCTGAGCTAGAACAGGGCTTACGAAATGACGACCTAAGCACCCATAATTTGTAAGATAAGTTCAGTCTCCTTCAAACCATCTTACAAGTACCTACCCTGCCTAAGTGTTGTAATTTTCTAAAAGTACCAATATAATTGTGCTCGGTGGGAGGTGGACTGTATCAATAGTTTGCGGTAAACACCGGGAAAGAGGGAAAACCTGGGCCTTAAATTAAACAACTAGTTAATCAAGTCAAGAAAAAACGAGAGGGCGGCTCGCTGCGAGACGGCGCGATGACAACTCCAAAAAACAGAAACAAAAGACGAACTAAAAAGTAAACAGCTAGTTGCAGCCAGTACTGCAAGGAGTTCGGAATGCGTACGAGCCTCGCCCTCGTTGGTCAATTTATTAGTTTAATGAAATTAAAAATATTACAACAAAATCAAAGGGTAAAAATACAAAAGATAAAATAACAAAAATAATTCCATCGTTAACATCCCCCACCCCAGTGCGTCAGCACTCATTCCCGATAGCTATATACACAACTCGTGCTACCGGTCGTCGCAATATGCCCGACTTTGTTTGCACCTCGGCGACTCTGATGCGGCCGTCTTGGCCTGGCATCACCCTTCGAATTATGCCGCGTGGCCAAACGTTTCGTGGGGATGCGGGATCGACAATTAAAACGAGGTCACCCACTCGTAAGGGCCTCTGCTCCTGCTGCCACTTCTTTCGCATGTCCGGCAGCACCTCCTTCACCCACCGTCGCCAGAATGAGTCAGCCAGCTGCTGAGCAATCCTCCACTGTTTGCGCAAGAATGTATCTGACTCATCAAAGGTGCCCATAGTCGGTAGGTTTGAGGATGAGCCAAGGAGGAAATGGTTGGGTGTTAATGTCTCGTCAGTGTTCGGCTCAACGCTCACATGGGTGAGGGGCCGACTATTTACCATCACTTCAACCTCTGTCATGAGAGTTTGTAGAACAGCATCTCGAGGTGCTCGCTCTTTCAGAACGACCTTCAGTGCGTTTTTCACGCAGCGGATGAGTCGCTCCCATGCCCCACCCCAATGTGGGCTGGCAGGGGGGGAAAACGTCCATGTAGTGGTCATGCTGTAACTCTGTACTCCGTCAGCTAAGAGTTTCTCATCCAATTCCGAGACACACTTCTTCAACTCCTTGTCGGCGCCTCTCAGATTAGTACCATTATCCGAGTAAAGGTGTCGCGGCCACCCGCGTCTGGCTGCCATTCGTCGGAGAGCCATTATGACGTCATCGGTAGTAAGGCTTCCTACGAGCTCAACATGTATAGCCCTCACAGTGAGACAGGTAAACAACACGCCGTACCTTTTTTCTCGGCGGCGTCCTGTGGTCACTTCCATAGGTCCGAACAGGTCCACTCCAGTGTGGGTAAAGGGACGCTGATGATGCGCCAATCGTCCCTCAGGTAAGTCTCCCATTCGAGGAGGTCGAGGCTGTGCACGCCTGATTCTGCACAGCATGCATTTTGAAATGACATGTTTAACAGTAGGTCTAATACGTATAATCCAGTACTTCTGTTTCAGCTCATTTACCACCATCTCCTGGTGGCCGTGGAACGCTCTTTGGTGATAATGCTTCACAATCAGCTGAGTAATGTGACTGCGACCATCTAGTATAACAGGTTGCTTAACATCTGAAGTTATTTCAGGAGCAGCGTTGATGCGGCCTCCACATCGCAGGACTCCGTGCTCATCTAGGTACGGAGATAAAGTAAGTAGCTTACTCGAAGTAGGTAGTGCCGTAGACGCTTGAAGTAGCTTAATCTCTTTTCCAAATGATAAAGCCTGTGAGTGCTTTATTAGTAAGCGTTCAGCCCTGTCCATCACGTCATCATTCAGATTACAGGTGGAAGCTATCTGTTTTCTCTTATTGATGGCCTTGATAATGTTATCAACGAAGGTAAGTACTCGACTTGTTGTTCGTAGCAAGCGTAGCCATGAAGAAAAGCGTGAAGGTTCAGGTACAGGTAAGGTACAGCTTTCTATGGTGTTATCAATTACTGTTACACATTCTAATAACTCTTTGTTCGCAGGTTCAACAACATCTAACGGCCAATATTCCGGATGCTTATACAAGAAGGCAGGTCCCTGTAGCCACTCATCTTGTAACACCGAGCAATCGTAGTTTTCTCGTGTGGCTATATCTGCTATATTTAGCTTAGTCGGTACATAGCGCCATTCATGTATTCGAGACAACTCGTCAATTTCTCCCAATCTATTGGCAATGTACATCTTGTAATTACGAGCGTTATTTTTGATCCAGTGGAGTACCGTTGTAGAGTCACTCCAAAACACTCTCCTTACAGCTTTCATCTTGTGCTCGTTAGTAATAGTCTCCGCGAGTCTAGATGCTAACACAGCGGCCTGTAGTTCGAGACGCGGTACTGTAATCGGCTTATTCCCCGCAACTCTGCATTTGCTAGCAATGAATGCCACACGTATGTTATCGTCGTGATCAATCCATCTCCAATAAGCCACAGCGCAGAATGCCTTGACAGACGCGTCACAGAATACATGCATCTCGAGTTCTCTATAACCATTTCTGTTCACAACAGTTTGGTTGAACGTCGTCGACGGCAGCGGCGTAGCACTGGTGTTGTCCGCTACGGGCGTAGCGCTGCTCGTAGCGCTCGTAGGGTCGACGAGGTCATTAGCCGACAGCTGATGCTTTGCTGGTGAGGCACCGATTGGCTCCAGCGTGAAGTAGCGTGGCACGTCGTCATGCAGCTCGTCGGTCACGGAGACAACAACAGGCGCGACGTTCGACACACACAACGTGGTGTGCTGAGTTTGTGTACTCGGTACCCTGCCGTGCAGGCACCAACCCAATGGCGTGCGGGGTGCGCACGGCTCGCCTGGCTTGCGTACTAGTGTCTCTAAAAGTAACAATAAATGGTAGCTATCTTGCCCTATAAGCACATCGGGTTTTTGTGACGTAACACACAGATCGTCCTTAATATCGCGTAAGTGGTCATAGATCTCGAACTTAAAGTTCACTGACCCTTGTTCAGGCAAACTCAGTTCGTTGACATTACGCGCACTAACATGAAACTTCTCACCGAGTTTGTTAGATACGATTAAGTTCACTAGTTCTGCCGCACACACTAACGCGTTCTTGTTCCATGCGCCACGAACTCGCATGGTCTGTGTACGCCCGCGCAGACCGGCGCGCGCAGCCAATGACGCGCTGATCATTGAGACGTTGAAGCCGTCGTCAAGAAGTGCACTTGCACGGAATGCACCATTAGGTCCGTGAATAAATACGGGAACCACTTTCAACCGCACTGACCATTCGTTGTGGTTGGTGTTAACGTGAGTTACCACTTCAGTTGGTACACTGCTAGATTGTGTCGCCGTGCTTGGGGCGACGACGACTTCGGCGGCAGCGGTCGGCACGTAGTGCAGCAAGCGATGATGCGGTTGTCCGCACGCAGTGACGTCACATAAGTTTTCTCGGTCGCTAAACTTGCAGACTTGAGAAGACTCTTCATATGCTTGCTTAAACTGTAGCCAATCAAGCGGGTCACCGTCAAACTTCGGTAAGTCTTTTGGCATAGACAGTCGGTTAAGCAGCTTAGTTTCTGCCTGGTTGGCGTTGGTGGTTGTGGTGGCGGCGGCTAGGTCCTTAAGCACACATGCCGATTGCATGTGCATAGTGCCGTCGTCAGTACCGCTCTGGTTTGGTTGCACGTTCCCGAGCTGAGATGGGCCGGCGTTATCCAATTGCTGCAAGACAGCGTCTTGCCGTTGTGCCGGGCGCAGCGCATCGTCGTGACAGCTAGTGACGCGCTGTGTCTTCACCCACTCCTCGATCCGAGACGCATTTTCCTCTTCACCAGGTTCACCATCAGCTAGCGACTGCGAGCCGCAGCTGTCCAGCTTCGCCAGGTCGGCAGCCAGCTTCTTTTCAATGAGTTCCATTTTCAGAAGCGCCATTTGTTCCGCCGCCTCGAGTATCAATCGTGCCCTCCTCGCCTTCACTGAAGACCTCGCAGAAGGAGATTTTACCAATGGTCTTCTGCTAGCCTCAGACTTCTTTACATTAGTAGGCGGAGGATTTTCAGCCTCTTGTTCTCGGCGCGCCGCGCTTCGCGTGTTCACCATTTTGTTTTCTCAGTTCGCGGTGTACGAAGCATCCAAGTTGCTGGAACGATCCGGCTCGAAGGACCAACGGATGTGCTCGGTGGGAGGTGGACTGTATCAATAGTTTGCGGTAAACACCGGGAAAGAGGGAAAACCTGGGCCTTAAATTAAACAACTAGTTAATCAAGTCAAGAAAAAACGAGAGGGCGGCTCGCTGCGAGACGGCGCGATGACAACTCCAAAAAACAGAAACAAAAGACGAACTAAAAAGTAAACAGCTAGTTGCAGCCAGTACTGCAAGGAGTTCGGAATGCGTACGAGCCTCGCCCTCGTTGGTCAATTTATTAGTTTAATGAAATTAAAAATATTACAACAAAATCAAAGGGTAAAAATACAAAAGATAAAATAACAAAAATAATTCCATCGTTAACAATAATGTTCGTGTAGAATTAGACTAGATATCTCTACCAAGGAAATGAGTGTATTATTTTGAACGGTTTATTTACTAGTAAAGCCTTTTCCATATACTTCAGTGTTAAACGCAGAATACTGTTAATTTCCAGACTCTGCTGCTTTCTGAATATTTAAACAACCGCGGATGCTACCACGGCAGTCGTGCTCGCTACCACTACGTCCACCGAGACATTCAAACTTGAATATAGGGCAAAACATGTAGGGGAAAAAATCTCAAGGTCAATATAAAAAGGTCTTATCTCCAAGTAAACTAAACTAACACTCATAAAGACATAACGTCATAAACTACGTTTTTATGTTCACAAACGTGACCCAGCATTGTTTACGAGCACGCACTGGTTATAAATAACGCCAATGAATCTAGAATGTCGTTCTCGATAAAGTCTTATAGCATTTTGTGGGGTTGGTGTGAGACTGGATTTTTGATGTGGTTTTGCTTGCATCTTGAAAACTTATTAGTATATAGATACAACCGTTTCTAAGGCTTATGTACTGCACTCTTACAAACTTTCAATATAAACTTGGACCAATAATTTGACAATGAAAACATCCTATATTTCTCCGCGTATCTAAGATCCGCGTAACTAAGTATCTCCATATTGGATTAGCAATTTTTCGCGGAAGCCTACTGACAGACGAGTAACTTTCGGGTTAACAATAATAGTTAGACTAAATTAACTTTAGTGTATCACAAGTCTAAAACTACACAGAATTATTTTGATTCCATGGAACAAAATTAATGTGAATTCGTTGAAAAATTTCGACTTCCCAAAACTAATTTCTGAGTTCAGTAGTAATTTCTCAAACTATAAATCTGTTGGTTCCGTATGTTGATTGTAGAATTGGTCGTATGTAACTTCATTTCACGTATTGTACAGTAAATTTTTGTTACTCTTATTTGAAGTTTCTGTTAGAAAAACTTCCGTCTACAATACAGCCTCAAACGACAAAATTCAAAAGTCAGTTGTAAAATTGCATTGAGTTATAATATGCATTTTTTACAATTTTGTTGAAAGTTTTGTTAGCTATTGCAATGCTTTAAATATGATCTTGGTCAATGGACTGACCAATCTTACACCAATAATCATGATTTCTACATAATGACAACCGGGGCCAAGCCTCGACGTGCCCTCTTAGGCCCGGCAGAACGCATTCTGATCTAATTGGTCAGCCCACCACGGACCGACCACGATAATAAACGCAGAATAACCTTTGATCAGTCAATTCGTGCAGCATTTACAATTCTTGTACCTATTTCAAATAACTTTTCGACTCTAAAGATGGCTGTAAGTAACTTGAAGCTACTAAAAATGAAAGAAAAAACTAGGCAGCTTTAAATTCAATGAAAACGCTAATTTTAAAACTTAAAATTAAATTAAAATACACTGTACAAATGTTGTTATTTATTAGCTATTATTTCGAATTTATTTACAACAGCAAAATAGCAAGCAAAGCCGTGAACAGTAAAATCTACGCGACTAGCGAGTTCACTCGCTGGAAACGATATTTCATTTCGATAAACCACTGTTTCTACAACTATTTTATTCTTTGGGAAATGTTAAATAGTGGGAAGTATTTAACAGTGCATTTTTAAGTGAAAAAAAGTTTTACGTTCGTTATTATGTATTTTATAAGTCATTTCTAATTCCAATTCCAACTCAAAGTCAAAAGTCAGTTGAAAGTTTTAGTGTTCTCGTTTTTTTGAAGGGAAATCATCAAATGACTCCGGCTGTGGGTGCAGCGTGACGGAGTGTACTGAAACCCACCATGTTCCTTCTTAAGCCCGTGATGTACCCGCCACGGTAACTCGTGCGAACAATCTCGCAGCCCTGGCAGGGTTTTAGAATGGAGTCTAGATTCAACAGATATGGTAGTTTATACCTTCGTAAAAGTAGTAGAAAGGTACGCAGCCGCAGTATTCTTTAGCCAGTTTGCTTCTACAAGCCAAACGACACGTATTTATGCCTTGGACCTGAATAGGTAAATGAAACAGCCACGTAAGGTGCTTCACCCATTGACGGCACAGCATACGGTAATAGAAACAGAACTTTATCGCATTGAAATAAAGTTGAAATTCCAACTTTCCAACTAACTATCCTGGTCGTTGGTGCAATAATGTGATTCTATTAAACGGTCAAACTGAGGTAGTGAAGCGACCATCCATTCGAAATGCCAGAATTAGGCCTTTGCACTACTACTCAACTGGTTTACTGGTTTAATTGAGTAGTAGTGTAGCTTGTAGCTGCTTGTAGTTTAGCTCTGTAATTATTTGTCGAATGTCAACTACAAAGCTTTTAGAATATATTGTGTAGATTATAAATATTAGATGATATAATTTGTTCAACAAACAATATTTTTGTCTTTAAAGTTGAAGTCGAAGGTTAAAAAGAGTAATAAATAAATATTGAAAATTTTGAATCGGTCTCGGAAAAGCAAAATATACCTATTACGTATTATCTTTTACATAACTTTACAACTCAGTGGAAACGCATAGTGGTAACCTCGACACAGAGTTTTTTGCACACACAATTTAAAGAGGCATATAAAATCTCAATTAGTTATTAATTATTCCAACTTCAATTAAGCAATACTAAAGACTGCAACTAAACAATAGTTTCACGCGCAGTCAACGGCCAATAAACTTTGTAGTTAAAGACGACAGTTAAATTAAACTGCACTTGAAAATAACAACAATTAAATAAGTAGTTCTCGTCATAAGTAACATAAAAGATTTACTTTATAATAGTTGACTAGCAATGTGTCGTGGTTATACTTACATTTTTCAGGAAGTATCTTAAACACACGTATAAAATAGCGTTATATGAATATCAATGCCCTCCTGTCACTGACCTCCTGTCAATAGGTAATGCTTCTCAAATGTCTCCTAATCCGAAACTTTGTTTCTCTCCGTTCATTAATACAAGGTACTAATACTTTTAATTTTAAGGTTCTTGTTAAATTAAATCGTAATTGTAAATTAATAAAACAAAAACTTTTTGTTAGGAAATTTCAGAAAGCAATAGATACCTAGTAAATAGTCTATTACTAAGGTAAACGCCGTAAAAAAGGTTATACTAAACTAACCACATACTTATCTTGTCAATTCTCTGAAGAAAATTCAGGTCAAATCTGTGAAGAAAATCTAATATGTTCAGAGTAGGCCGTCTAAGTTAGTTAAAAGCCTAAGACAAGTCACATTATCGGTGACAAAGTTCCAACTATGTAGGTATTAAAGGCGCTGAAAAGACTAAAGTTAGCTTAAGTACCAATAAAATGGCTTATCGCGTACCTAGTAAAACCAGATAGTGTGAACAAAAAATGTACTTTAAAATTGTATTATCTTTGCTTCTATAGTTACACTATAGATAGAGTCTAATGTTTGTATACAATATACTACTTATTTCCCATGGTTTCATTTCATGGGGGACCTTTGAAGGTTGACTGGTAAAGAACTCCTAAGGCGTTAAGTCCGCCTTTGTATATTGTTTTTTTTATGTGCGCAAAAAGTATAATAAATAAATAATAAATAAAACTTTTCATCATGGACAAAAAATAAACAAACAGCCTTTATTACTCGGCCATAGTCTAGCTTCCCAACAGTGAAATTTTAATGACTTTTCAAATCGCTTCAGTAGTTTCCGAGATATTAGGGTATAAACAAATAAAAATATTCCTCTTTATTAGAAATTCTTGATAAATAATCTGTGTGTTTGAATATCTATGATGTTTAGACCAAGACTATAACTTGTGGACGTGCTTTCAAATACTTAGCCGGTTATATAAAGTAATATATATCGATACGATTTTCTTTGGAACTCTGCCCGTTTTGCTAATATTCTATGTTTCTATATTTATGTTATCTAGGTATCCTGAATACTATATTTATTTTGTAAACAAAACAATGAGGTCAATTTTATTTTTATCAGATAGATAGAGATTAAATAGCAAAATAATTATTGCTTATATTTAAGTTTTAAATAAAATGTTGCCACTATCATCCTCCGAGCCTTTTTCCCAAACTATGTTGGGGTCGGCTTCCAGTCTAACTGGATTCAGCTGAGTACCAGTGCTTTACAAGAAGCGACTGCCTATCTGACCTCCTCAACCCAGTTACCTGGGCAACCCGATACACCGTGGTTAGACTGGTGTCAGACTTACTGGCTTCTGACTACCCGTAACGACTGCCAAGGATGTTCAATGACAGCCAGGACCTACAGTTTAACGTGCCATCCGAAACACAGTCCATGGTGTCTGAGATATACTTAGAAAGTACATACAAACTTAGAAAAATCGCATTGGTACTTGCCTGACCTGGAATCGAACCCGCGCCCTCATACTCGAGAGGTTGGTTCTTTGCCCACTAGGCCACTACGACTTTAAAAAAAAACTTTTAAAATGTTGCCACAAGATATTAAAATATTCATTAGGTATCAGACACAATATTAGTATTAAAATATATTCTCCGAGCGTAAAAAAACGCTCTACTATTATTAGTAAAAAAACAAAATATCATTATTTTCTAACGATCTCATTAAAATTACAATATTCGAAAACTTTTGGCTATAAAATATTTAATTGCTGTTATAATAGTTCTTTCATTACTTAAGAGAAAGTAGTTAAATGTTTTTAATTACTAAAAGGCCCTTAGCCTAGTTAAAACTTTTTGGTATATAATTGTAATATTTTAATTTGTAACAACATTGCTCATTCTTTTCTAAAAACTACTTGAAAAAAGTACTAATTATAATGATATGCTTTTATATTTTATTTTAATATGCAGTATTAAAAAAAATAAAAATAACTACACTTTAAAATGTTTATTGTATTACTACTTAACACTTAAAACGTGTTATTTTTATACTTGTCCTTCATTATAGGTATTAAAAATATTTACTATATTACGATTACATAAGATTTACTGTTGTTGAAGATATTTTTGGCTTTCGTAAAATATTCCTTTTGAAACACCACATATAAAACACTAGAGGGATTTACTCAAAAACGTGTAAGCTTATTCTCTTCAACTAGAAGTGATTGACTAACACTGAAAAGTAATTTCCTTCTATCTCAAGGGGCCTTTCTTGAATTCGACGTGAAAGCAATGTACTCTTTTTATTAGCAAAATAACCTTGGAATAAAGAGGTAACTCGTGACTGTATAAAGTACATTTTGTCTAGATTTTATACTGAGAAATCATTACTTTTTGAATTTTGTATGTTTTTTGGTTGTGGTAATGAGTGGACCAAGAAATTACACGTTCAAATATGTAGAACGTGTAATTTTGGTCATGTTAGAAAGTCAAATATGTTGGTTATTGTTTCGCCGTCAAACGGCTGAACCAATTTTGGAAAAAAGTTGATATTGAAATAATAGTACTTCTTACTTATAAAAGTAGTTCTTACTCATAATTTTTGTCAGATTGCAGAAAGAAGTGCTATCGGGACGCTCGCTGGTAAAAAGCGGCAAACGGTCAGTATTGAACCGACAATTCTCTGAATTTTTAACCAATAAATTAATATAATTTTATAATGTCAGAATATCAATACACCGAAATAATGTCCTAGAAAATAAACGGTTTTACAACCCTTTTTAGAGACAAGGTTGTGTCGAACGACAAAAGAAAACGTCATGAGAGAAATAAAAGCAATGAACAGTATGTAATAGCTATCATCCCTAACTAAGACAAAAAAGCCCATTTCCCCGTTATAGGAAAAATTGGTTATGTTCTAAAGCCCAGAACAAGGAATAAGTACCTAATGAAAAATTTTCAAAGTAATTATATCCAACAGAAGAGTAAGAGTACTAAAACATCTTTTTCACAACTTGATTGTTCCATTTAACAGTGTGAAAAAATTAAATAATTTTGTTCGAGGTAAAATTTTATTAAGCCTGATTACTTTCCACCACAAAGGACGTAAAAACGGCTAAGGTATAATGAAAACCCAAAAAGAGTATGAGAAGTGAATAATATATTTTTTGATTAAAACTAAAATATCTGTCTACCTCTCTGGTTTGGGTTATTTATTTAGAGTCCAGTCTTTTTTGGGGTGAAAAATACCTAATTTTTTCTTATTTAATGTTTTAATAATTGTAATTTCGTGGACTTGTACCATAAGCTGCGTTCATACTTAAACATTGACTGTCGCTTGTTTCATTTTAATTCAAAGTACATATACAACTTTAACCGACTTCCCAAAAGGGCGGAGGTTATTGATTCGGATGTTTAATTATTTTTTCTACTGAGGTATAAACTGTACGTGGAAAATACAATTGATAATTCAACAGAAGAGATTTCAAAGAGTCAATTCTGTGAAAAGGGAATGCAATCAAGGATTACTTTGTACCAAATAACAAATAAAATCCAAGAAAAACATCTGCGAACGCCTAATTTACCTACATTTACACAATAACAAAAAAACCTTAAACCATTTAAGAAGCCATGTTAATCATAATTCCGCACACATGTTTAACCATTCTGAGAATTAGAAATGAAAATACGCGAGCGTACATACGAACGTGCTCGCAACAATAACCGAATATAATTTGTTCAGCGTTTATTCCGACAGGTAAATTTATGTGTTTACATTATTCATAACGATAAATAAGCTCACATTTTGGAATTTGGTATATGAGTTCTGTTATGCATGTTCGTCAAGCCATCTCGTTGTTGATTGCAATTTTGTTTAACGTTGCTTTGTTGATAGAAATAATCCACCTTATTACAAAACGTGGTATTAAAAAGTACCAGCTGTAGGACTAGGTTTAAACCATCGTCTCGAACAAAGCTAATGGTCTAAACCTAACATTACAGCCTTTACTTTTTAAATTCACGTTTTGGATTTTATCTGTTTAATTAAATGACTTCTCGAAAAAAATGTTATCAATGTTCAAATTTTTTAGGTAGGTACTATGTTTTTCGGGCATATCTCCGACGTTTACCAACCGATTGCGAATTGTTATTTTCTATTTGAAATAGTACCCATACTTCCCAGATGGATTTGTTATCATTCCAGATGTGTTTGTGAAAAGCGCAGGATGGTCTAAAATATGACGTTAAAGCACAAAACCTAGGTCCCTCAAGCTTAGTACATACAAATGTATGTTCCGCGATTTTTTTAGAAAAACCATGGCTCCGTTTTGTGACATCCAAAACATCCATTTGGACATTGCGTTTCATTCACCGTCCCGGTTCAGAGTTACACGCCATATATTCAAAATGGCCGCTACGCCCTAGGGTGCGCTACATTTAACTAAACTTTGACGGGTGAGCAAAAAGAACTAGCGTGTTGGGAGCGAGAGTTTTGTTATACAACTAGAATCTGTGTGATGTTGGTGATTTTTTGTGGGGGTCATTTTCTGGGGTCCTCGTGGGTAAGTGACAGCCACACGGGTTGACTGATCAGGAGTTTAAGACACGCTTGGCACGGTTGGACCGTGGGTGGCTGACCATATAAATAGTCAAGACATGTTATATACTTCGTGTTTTGGAAGGCATGCTGAATTGGTGGTCTCCAGCTGTCCTAACAACATCTTTGGCCGTTGTTACGGGTATTCCAAAAGCCAGAAAGTCTAAAAACAAATCTTACCAAGGAGTGGGTTGTCTAAACTGGGTTGAGGAGGTGAGGTAGACAGTCACTTCATGGAAAGTTTTGGTACTCAACTAGTGTCGTGTGTTGGTTGTAAAATTGGGACCCTTGTTGCTGTTACTTAGCTAAACGCTATATTATAATTACATAAATACACGATAAACTTTTCCTTTTCATCACCTTCCCCTCAATCTTTGATTATAATTTATCCGCCCATTAGATTCTGGACCACGGATGTTATGGAAAAGTAAGAGCCATCTTAAGTTTATTTATTATTTAAATGTTTCGGAACATTTTCATGAACTTAAGCGAAGTTTTTAGCGACAAAGAATCATTTAAGTCGCTGCTGAGTGTTTTTGTTAAGGGTAAGCTGGTTATCTCTAGTACTATTTGATAGTTACGAATTTAACTTTCAGCTGGTAGGTATTTTTTATTTATTTGTTTACCGTGTGAATATATTGTAATACACGAAAGAGTTATCGCGGCCCTGGTACTAAAAAAGCTCCAAAAAGACCAGAATGGGTTTTAGTCCAAAAAAAGCTGACTCCGTCTCTTCAAAGCGGAAGTCATCTGAAGATTTTCCATTTAAAAAAGGCCAACTAGAATAGCAGGCAGCATACAATAAATACACATTCTTCTTGAATGTTTACTACAACAGTTCACTTCGAACAACAAACAATATTTACCCGTTCCCCATGGTAGCATCCATAAATCCTTTGCGAAGCTAACTATTATTACTTCCGATACCTGGTCGTGGAGTGCCCGCAATTCAGACGCCGGAACCTTACGTGTCCTCCGCATACATCATCTTTCACGTTCCGGTGGTACATTAGTGCACGGAGTAAGGAAAGATGAAAGGAGATACCATTAAGGTAGGTCAGGCACCTTCTTCTAGGTCAAATTCGTACTGTGGACATGAGCAAAACGATCAGTTACGAGTGACGAGGAGTTCAGGTTCTTTGAGACATCTATCAACCATTTTTGGTATGACATTGAATGATTGGGTCGTATAATGGCGAAGACAGTAACGTTCCTAGTCCCCCTCTCACGCGCAATCACTTTTTTTAAATTGTAAATCATTAAATGTCCTCTCCTGCTATGGGTTAGCAGCATGACGGAGTATCAGACTCTTACTAACTTATTCTAAAACGTGGTTTTAGGAAATACCCGCTTTAGTAATAGGTTTAGTCCACTAACTTTGTTCGGGACTGTGGCCTCCTTATTATAAAACGTGGTTTTAAGAAGTACCCGCTTTAGTAATAGGTTTATTCCACTAACTTATGACGGTGGTTTAAACCTGGTACAAAAGCTATTACTTTTTTAAAACTACATTTTATTACAAGGTGCTTACTGACTAAATCCCATCATGTTTCTTCTTAGGCCTTTTATATTTTGTTCTCCTTGTACATCAGAGTCTGCGCCTTAAAGGACCATTTATTTACCGGCCTAAAACCGTTGACAATAGCATCGCATATTCATGACGCTATCCATTGTTGCCTTTATGAATAAGGAGGGAATTTATGCCTAAATAGTCAAGTTATCGAGACCAGTGGTTTTGTGATGGAGTTCGGGTTGCTTCTTGAATGTTTTTTGAGAGAGAGGTAAGAAGGAAGTACTTTTATTTTATTTTTTGAGTGAAAAATAAGTTAAATTAAAAACACAAAAATAATGTAGAGTCACAACGTATTCCATACCTACATTTATTATTATTGAACCCACAAAAAATATTGTATTCGCCTCAAAAATTCAAAAGCTCAGTTGTCCCTGGTTACCATTTATTAGTCAGATAACTAACTGACACTTCAGTTTTTTATCAGGTAGTTAATGCTATCTGTCAGAGGCTGCTTATAATTTCTCCCAGATATTGGTATCCGAGACCTGTGAAACCAAAAGTTATAGTTTATCTGTCTGATAAGTTCCTGAGACCCATCAGAGATTGTATCAGTAATCTGTAAAACTGGTCATATAATTGGTATTTTCCAGTCTCCTATTTCACATACTTGCCAGTCTAGGAACCCTATTTAATTCCTAAAAAACACTCGTGGTTTCCACAGCCAGGTTAACATTTGTAACATTTCAGCACATCCCTCGTGTCAGGATACTTGCTAAGCGAATTTTGGACAAGGGTTGTGACACTGAGTGTTATCTCGTGAGGTCTGAGACTCGTGACACTGAAGTGGATAATTTGTGTCGGACACAAATAACTGTTCAGACCGGTGCGTGTCGTGGACAGCTGACGGTGTGACACGGTGAATTCTGATGATGGTCATGATTTTGGTGAAAAGGTTAATATTTTTTTGTATAAAAATAATAATTAGGAGCACGAAATCCGAGGTTTTTTTGACAAGGAAATGCAACAGTATTTTATTTCATTCAAAAACGCTTGATAAAGAATGTTGAAAATGAAATGTATTTTTTTTGTGTGATTTTTCATGATATTACAATATTCTCTCTTTGCAAAAATGTTCAGTACAAAAAATAAAGAATTAAATCCGGTATAAAATTCTTGGAAACATGTTGAGAATCGTTTAAATGGTTTTTTTCTGACTGATCTCGTACTTAATAATTGCAAGGAAAGAAAATTAGTTTTATTGACCGGCCAAAGTAAAATGAATAAACTTAAATAAAATACTCTACAAACAAGTAAAAATAACTAAAACTAAAAACAGAGCAATATAAAACTCGGGGATAAGCCCCCGATCCATCTGAATGTCTATCTATCAAGGATAGATCGATTCCCTGGATTTCAGCAAAGTAAACTGGATATTTTTTTATACATATTTAATTGATATTTTTTCGTGGAAACACAATAAACTCAAAATATCTTACCGTAAAAATCTTCGGAAGATTAATTTATTATGCTCTTTGAGATTTTTGGGATGGCAGAAAATGTTCTCGGAATACATTTTAATTATTACTAAGAAATAAATGTGTATAATTTATTTAATGGTGTGTATAAAAAATACCTTTTACCTTATATTTTACTGTAAACATCATATCCATTTTCTTTCATAATAACAGTCTAATAGAAGTTACTTTCTTCCTTTCATCATAAGCACGCGTAACTATTATTCTAAGACAACTCATAGTATATTATGTGCGTTGGTGTATATAAGTTTACGCTAACGAGTATCCTGGCATATAGCAAGGATTTGGCTTTACGCATCTAACTTCAGTCTACGGTCTAAATTCATGTCATCATCATCTCCCGAGCCTTTTCCCATTTACGTTGAGGTCGGCGTCCACTCTAACCGCATGCAGCTGAGTACCAGTGTTTCAGGTACAAGGAGCGACTGCCTATCTGAACTCCTAAACCAGTGTGAATTCATACACAGAATGTAATATAACCCCCAAATAAAGACATCGTACATGAATTAACGAGTTTACTCTAAAGCCTAAGACTACCTTTTTGGCTTTGCTGTAAACATAATTAGTGGTTGCTGGGAGTGTATTTAGGGTTGCAGCACACATGTCAACTTGGGAAGGGATGGTCGACGTACGATCTGGAGCTGTTCGTTATCAATTGTATAACAGTCATTACTGTAATGCACACTAATAGGAATAGTGAAATTCGTTCCGTGTTTGATTTGGTATGTGTGCTGCGACCTTTATTCCGTAGTTATGATTGCCGGCCGAAGTTGCTTGAATTTATAAATCTCGGTTTAAAAGTTAGCTGGTCTTACTTGTTAAACTAGATGTAAAGAATTTTCAAACAAACGGGTTTCATATTCAAGACAATTTTGAGTGAACTAAAAACTATATTTTAGAACCTCGTTTCTAAAATTTAAATAAAATCGATACAAATACCCACTGTTTTGGGTATTTTCTCTAACTTACCATTTCTGGTTGGGGTTATTGAGCATAGTATTTTTGTTACCAGTAAAGTGAAAAACGAAACAGTCATAAAACCCAAAATTGAACAAAAAACAGTAAATAATATTAATTATTAAAACTGTTCGGATTAAACAGTGACCGTTAACTACGCAAGACTTAACACAGTTAAACTGGAAATCTGTGCAATCGATTAAAAACTTTTAATTGAACCTCTGTCGGCTATTAATAAATTATGACATGAAACACGGATTTAAATATTTACTTTAGTATTTAAACGATTTATTATTATTTATACCTAGTAAGGTCAATCAAAGAGGTATTGTGGGTAACGTATTAATGAGCATGTTTTGAAGAAGGCACGTTATATATTTGTGAAACTGGCTATCATTTGAACTACATCTGATTAGACTGGAAGCCGACCCCAACATAGTTGTTGGGAAAAGGCTGGCTAGATAATCATGATATTTTTTGGAAATAAAGAATAGGTTAATGTGTAGGCATAAAGTAATTTATTTTTTCCTGAAGTCTCTTTTTTACATTCAAAATATAAGGAAAATAGCCGTGCTCCATAACTAGTGGGTAACATCTCATTTTCATCTGCAAACAACGCTCCCTATTAATTAACAGCAAAAACCTTTTCAACAGCACTTTATTACATTCTATTTAATTGATATTAAAAACCTTTACCGGCCTTAAAATAACAAAACGGGAGAAAAGGCCATATTAATAATCTAATGTAGTCAGATAACACAGATACCACGATACGGGGCCATATCGGAACCACGGAAGAAGGAAAGAAAGCGGAGATGCCATAAGGCAGGTAGATCAAGCGCCTTCTTGTAGGTCAAACAACGTAGTGTAGCCGTGGTCTGTTACAGGAACTAATGAGGTTTTCAGGTTCCTTGCCCAACCAAATTGGTCTTGATTGAGTGGGTTTCATAGAACGCATGTAAGGGCAGAGCTAACGTTCCCCATCCCTCAAACACCTGCATTGTGGCGCGCTACTTTCTTAGGAGATTTTGCGTTGTGATATCTCCGCTAGTCATTTCGTTCTCCCTTATCGGGACATTATATAGCTCCGTACAGTATCAGGCAAGTGTTATGATTTAACTAATACGGTACTTATAAGTTTTGCAGTAATACGAATAACAACGAGCGTGCAGTCTATTAAAAAGTTTTAATTGAACGGAGCGATGGGAGCAATTAAAAATAATAGCTTCGGTGCAAAGTGTGTGCTTTATTGATTTGCTTGTTTCGCTTTTTGAGTTTGGAATTTTATAGCGAGTCGATTTTTGTTGTTGCTGATTTTTTTTTGGAGCAAATAACGCGAGCTTTCTAAGATTATGTTATTATTAATTATTATTTCTCTGGCCAAAATATCAATAATTGTAATACAACACTCAAAGTTGAAACTTTTTTTGTCGAAGTAGCACGTTGGTTTGAAAAAGCAAAGCGGCGAAAATAAACAATTCACTCCCACATACAACGCCATCTGTTATCCATAATTGGAGTTATTAAGTATCGTTGCAATTCCGAGCGATTCATGTTCGCGCAGTAATAAAGTCTCAATCCCTCACTCTAATGACTTCTGTTCGCAAGTTTTATGGCCAATTATTAAAATATGTCGCCCGTTATTTGATAGAATACTTCAGGGTTGTTGCTTTATCGAAAAACTGACTTTGTTGTGTTCAAGTTAAAAAAGTAATTGAAACGATCTGTTGAATGCCCAAAACAAATGCCGAATATAGGTTAGTTGTTCTATTCCTAAAAATTGGTTTATCAAATTTTAATGTCCCAACAGTCGATCTTAGGCATGACTTGGATTTACAGAAAATATTTTTCCTAAAGCTATAATTTAAAAAAGCTAATGAAGAAGCAGATATTTAACCATTTTTCCAAAGAGGAGTTTCTCAATGTCGATGTTTGTTCTTTTCTTCTGCTATTTTGTCCTATCTGACAGCCCTTACTAGCAAACGTGACATAGTATTATGAGTTTAACTCGAGAGATGTAACAATTATTGTGATAATTCGGTTTGAGTAATGGCACCGAAATTGGGTGTTATATGAAGTAAACTTTAATGCTAAGGAAGTGTAGGCGTCTTGTAGTATAATAATACCGTTCATAATAAATAAGTTAGTTAAAAGTATTGATAGATTTTGTTGCTAGTGATAGAATTTTGAAACTGTTTGTTTGTGTGAAACTTATCTGTCCACCATAGTTTGTTTATTTCAAGCGTTGAACTGACTGTGGTGACTAATTTATGTTATTTTCTTGATTAATGTTATGTCGACTTAAGTGACTGAATTTCTTGAAAGTATTCGCGACTAACACTAACCTACCACATCACTTGATAATGCAAGGAAACAATGTGACCCGATTTTTTATATAACGTGAAACCTATACCGACCTACCTAAAAATATCATTACCCAGTCCAATTTGAAACTAGAAAACAGAACCTATGATCCGGAAAAATGGAAAACAGGAGCATTTTCGATTTTTTGGAACAATGCCAAATACGACCTAAAAATGTTAGGTTTCGGCAAAGAGATGGATATTTTTTCCGTGTTTGAACACAAACGGCGTGATGAATCCGGTCCAATGGGGCGCGAACTTTGTATCCTGCAATGTGTTTACTGTGACATCGATTTCGTAAAAACTGATGGTACTAGTATTTTTTTGAAGCAAAAGTTCTAAAAAACAGAAACAGGTATCTTACACAGGTATAAACAAGTAGTCTTCCAGTTTTTCAGTTTTATAATACAATTGATTGGTCAAATATCTTGTGAAATCACGAAAAAAATACTTAACAAATCTTAGTTGCATTATGTTGCTAAAAGACCACTCTGGCGCAAATAATTTTTAAGACCATTTACAAATTTTAAAAATAATGATTAATTATTTCGTTGAAGTAAGCAAGATTCTTAAAAAAAAACTTGCTATATTTTTCTCAGCCACCACGCCATTTGGTTCCCATTTATTTGTGGTTATATTTTACTCATGGCTCTCGTTACAGTAAAGAACCTTCGCAAGTGGAAGCAGTTGCAATTGACAAGAAAGGAAAATGTGATTTATTGCTTCTGATTAAGAATAACGAGGGTCCCGTTTTAATTTCGATGAAGTATTGAAATTTGAAGATCGTTAAGTTGGAAAAATGTGTAGATAGGTGTATGTTGAAATCACTTAACAATAATGCAAATATTGTTTAAGTTAATATAGATCTGCCAGTCTTGCTCAAAAAGCCTTGATAACCTAATTTAACACTCACATTTTAAACAGTTTTACAATTAAGTTAAGTAAGCAGTTCCTGGTATTTGAAATAAAATTAAGCAAAATAATAATGAACTTATATCAAAACAATTAAACAATCATTATACCAAAACATTTAATTCTGTGTTCAAATAAACATTACCAGTTCCAATCTTATCAAATTACAATACAATTTCTATTCCTCATAAATTCGTCAAACTTTAAAATCAATTAGTTGGTAATTCAATTGTCATTCCCTTGTGAAGTGTTTGAAAACGAATCAATTAAAATTTCACCCCAAGAGCCATCTGCTAAGAAAAATAAACCTAAAAATTTCACGATAATGGAACTGAATTGAATGTAGAGGTAGGAAACTAGGTTTCTATGTTAAAGAATCTACAAGTGGAATGAAAACAAATGCGAATATTTTATTAGGTTGGTTTTATCGGATGCAGGCCAAGAAATTGTTGCCGGTACCGCTACATCGGTGGTCTCTTGCCAAGGTTTCCGCAAATTAGGTTACGGATCTAAAGAAAGACCTGAATATTTAAGATGGACATAGTTTCTGTTCTTACGGTGGGTATCGAAATTAAATATACTTCAAGACAAGATTTTTTCACCAAATAATGTTGCAATTTTAGTCACTTGAGTCCCTTGTGCATTTGTTTGTATATTGGGGCTTAAGGCTGAAGTGAAGGTTAGTAATACACAACAGTCACCAGACTTAAATGATGCAGTGCCCCCAAATAGTCCGAATAAGCTATTTCAGACCACACTAAATTAATGGACTACCAGTACTGGAAACCAGGTATAATCCATTATACAATTACCTGGCCAGTTTGCTAATAGAATTTTAGAGGAAGATATATAATACCTATACGTTGTGTATGAATGAATGTTTCGGATAGATATTTCAATGCACCTTTTGTATAGATAGATCATCTTCTCATAAAGATCCTTATTAAGGATTGATTTTTCTGTACTTCACAAAATAATTCCAAAAAAATATTCAAGCGAAAATCCAATTAAAGATTCTCAAAAACGAAAAAGCGCTTAAACTCAATTAAAGAAACAAGAAAAAACAGTTTCCGTCAGCACAATGAACTATTCTAGTCATTTGAAAAGGAGCGCAACAATAAAGTCCTTTTTCATTTACTTCGCTATAAAACAACGCTTTCAAGTATTACAGTGTTCATAAAAAGCAATTTCAGTACAAAGTCTTGAAGCATAATAAACTCGGATCTCTATCAAAAACTCCAGCATGCTATCATACAGTTCAAGGAAATTGAAAATCACTACATAGTATGAAACAAAGTCAATTTTTCCGTCCCTATATCCCTATGTCTCATTGTGCGCTTAAATCTCCACAACTAGGCAACTGATTTTCATGCGGCTTTTTAATCAGATAGTGTTACAAGAGGAAGGTTTGTATGTATAGAAACATACATTAAATAGTGGGGAAATACTGTTATATCCCCTACGAAGTCGGGGCGGGTCGCTAGTATTCATATAAAAGGACCAGTTGATTAAGTGGCATCGGTCCTTCCGCAAGGTTCTGAACTTGGACCCCCTTTGTATGGTAATCTACATGTCCAGTTTCTGATGTGGGTAGAAATGATTTTTGCATTGAATACGGTCGAGATTTTTCTTTTGTATTCCTTTGATGGGATTGAAATATAATGTGGGAGCTGTCAGGATCTGTTAAAGTCAAGGATGATATGGAGAAGGAATCGTATTTCTTGTAAGAACTTATTGTTATGCTACACTAGCCGTTCCCCGTGGTTTCGCCCGTATCCTAAAGATACAACTTTTTGCATCCGTATAACCATGTAGCCTATGTGGTAGTCCAGGGTGTCAGTCTCCGGAGTACCAAATTATGACAGAATACAGCTATTGCTGACGAAAACTAACAAACATACAAACTTTACTGTAAGTGTCATTTTGTGGCTTGTCATGTGCTTTTAGATAACTCGAATACTAGTAACATCGAAAATTTGCGTTTTGTAAATCTAATTTCACGGGAATTAAATGGCAAAATTCATGTCATTTGAATATTTCTGGTCATCCGGTAGTCAGAAGCCAGTAACTCTGACAACCAGTCTTACACGTACGTCTTATGGGTGTTGGGTTGCCCGGGTAACTAAGTTGAGGAGGTCAAATAGTCCTTGTAAAACACTGGTGCTTAGCTGCTACTTACTTTTCAAAGAAAAGGCAAGGCAGTTGATGATGAAATGACAAAAATTAAAATTAAAAGACATTGTTTTCTTAAAACATACTTACCTGATTTTTCCAAAGACTGTAACTGGTAAAGTTGCCTCTGGTAAGACTTATTTCCACTTCGCTCACTCCAAGAAATAAAACCCTCCTAAAAGCTGGGTGGATCGTTTTATTAAAGAGAGCGTAATAAATCTATCATTGGACATTCCAGAAAAGTTATCGCTTAATCTACTTAATATTCCTTCATAAGTATTATTCCGTATTTCGAAGTTCTATAATCGAATCAGCAAAATGAAACGGAAAGTTTTGCCTTCCACTTGGTACCGATATCAATCGACTTGGAAATCTTACTCAAGTATTGGAGAAGAATACCTAGATAAGTTAGGGAATCACCAATTACTATAGGTACTATTATATAGAAGGAAATATATCAAACGATGATTTGATAGTATTGTTTGTTTGTTTGCATCGAATAGTCTCCGGATCTACTGAACCGATTTGAATAATGAATTGAATTTTAGGAAGCTACACTATACTTAAGGTAAAAGAATTTTCATATCGGTCAAGCAGTTTCGGAGCCTATGTCAGACAAACAACCAAACCTTTTCTTTCTCTATATGTATAACCTATAAATTCCCTCCAATAGAGATTTAAGTGTTTGATATTCCCTCAAATAAATACAAATTCTCAAGAAATAAGGCTTTAAATAAAACGTATGATATATGTGAAGGTTGTAAAAGGAAAACGCTTAAAGATGGATAGGGTTCCTCATGTAGTGGTGTGCTTTCCGGGAAATTGACCGGAATTGTTACATGATAATGATGCGATGTTAAAAATAACTAAGCAGTGGTAAAGCAATGGACGATGGTGGTAAAAAGATGGTTGATTAATATCAGTTAAAATTGATATAGAGAATTTGAGTTTTGATGGAAAAAATAACCTGATTTATATCATTTTTTAATATCGTTGTAAAAGGTCTGTATTGTATTTTTCCTGTAAAAATATCATCACTATTATTTTAAGAGCAGTTTGTGGTTTCTAATGATTCACTAAATATGTAATGCATTTTTATCTTATTCGTGCAAAATAGGTAAACTGCTGTATAAAACACAAAGTAAGTCACCAAAATCAGAAATCCGAATGCCTTCGAATTTAATGCCTGAGCCCCGGGATAGTAACAGCACACAACCGCTCTATTCCGGCCTGAGCGTTGATTGATTGCCTCGTATCGGCCCCGGGACCGGGATCCCGGGATTCGGGACATTTGTCTCAGTTTGACGAATACGAACGCTGACGAAGACTCATTTTATGGAAGTTTTTGCTATCCACTACTAGTTTGATGGAGGCGTTTTTGCGTAAGTTCGGTGGAATAATATTGTCGCGTTACACACTTTATTGATTGGATCACGTAGGTACGATTTTTTTTGGGTTTCCATAGACGAAGTTAAGTGACATTGAGTATGTTCGGAGATTGTGTTGATTTTGTTTATAGTTCTGTTTTCTGTTTTGTTTCAGTTACAGTTAAAATACATCTGAATGGTTTTCATTTTAAGTTAGGGAAGTTATTAATAGCACAATTTAGAAATGACTCACAAAATCTTACGTTATGGAGGTTACATGGGAAGTCGAGTCCATGTAACATACTGGTTCTCAGCTGCATCCATTAGACTTGAAACCAACCTCCACATAGTTTAAAAAAGCTCTACTAGACAGATGTTTAAGTCTTAAATTACATGTAATAAAATGATCCCGCATTCCAAAAATATCGACCATTATTAACACTTCCATTGGAATATTATGCGGTATTGTCCTCAAAGTAATTTACAGTTAATTGTAAATTAAAGCTGCTTCGTTAATAACATTAAGTTAAAGCGAACAATGCATTTTGTATGTTCGTATTAATGCGACCGACGCGAGTAATATTGTTACTTATCCTCTCATTTTGACTGTAGTGTTAACGATAAGGGTATTAACTGTTCGTTTTAATTAAAAATTGTATTGGATGAAACGCTTTCCAAAAATATATTTTAAGGCAACCATTTCTGAATCATATTGCAGATAAAATGAAAGCTAAATTGTATTTCTTTTTAACCGACTTTTTTTGTAGTAGGTATAATATGTATTAAGTTTCTTTTTTTATTTAAATCCACAGTATCTTTAATTATTGAACGATTAATATTACAATCGAAAAGTGCTGGAGTGGAGACCACGGACTAGCAAGCGCAGCGTAGGACGTCCACCAACGAGGTGGACAGACGACCTTGTAAAGGTCGCCGGAAGACGCTGGATGCAGGTCGCTTCCAACAGGTATCTGTGGAGATCAAAGGGGGAGGCCTAGGTTCAGCAGAGGACGTCCTATGGCTGAGATGATGATGATGATGATGATGAATATACAGCTGAATACGACTAGAGGTAGGTACTTTTCAAGTACGTACAGAATAGCTGGATTATTCTTTACAGGCGATGACTTTATATTTTTTTATTCATGGGATGATTAAGATGGGTTTGGTATACCAACAATATTAAAAGAAGACTTAATAAATATGAAAGTAAAAATAACTGAAGACGGGGTCGTGACACCCATCGCATAAATAATTTAATTTCGCTGAAAGAAACGTCATAAAAGTGAAAATTACCCATAAA
The DNA here is from genome assembly GCF_030705265.1 of Helicoverpa armigera. Classification (NCBI taxonomy): domain Eukaryota; kingdom Metazoa; phylum Arthropoda; class Insecta; order Lepidoptera; family Noctuidae; genus Helicoverpa; species Helicoverpa armigera. The sequence goes on along the minus strand of NC_087124.1, from coordinate 1,131,315 downwards.
GTGGAGTGGGCGAATTAGTGCTTAGTTCAAGTTATAAGAGAATAGAGATACCCATGTAATGATAATGTAAGACTACTTAAATATGTAGGTATTGATTTAAATACGAAAATGAATTGTGTGTGTACTTCGATATTCAATAAGGAAGATAATGATTATTTTTCCAAATTAAGCTTATTTAAAATATTATTTTAAATAAAAAAATAATCCTACTTGATATGCAGTAAAACAATTAGAGAAGTAGAAAAAAGATTGAAATGTAATTTAGTGTGTCTAGTAAATAACATTGTAATTCAGTTAACTGGCTATTTTTAAACTAACTGTACGAAATCAGTCCATCAAAGCGTTTAAGAAAAAACTATCTTATTTTTACACAAGGTTTTATGTAGGTACCTATTAATTTAGGCCAGGGGTATTAGTTAACGTCTCAGTTATGTTCTACGTTTCTGTTCGCACCGTTTCGTCGGTATCGTGTAAGTCTCCTAAAAACTTAATGTTTATAGTATATTAGCGTACCTTTATGATCAAGGCTAAATTAGGAGCTGGTCGAAGTAAAAATCTCGAATAAAACCCTGGTTGTTTGCAAGTAATGAACATGAGTGTAATTGAAATAAATGTAATGTATTGCTTGTGTACCTGGGCAATCTTCAATCTGGGCAATACCACTTGGTAAGACTGGTTGTCAAACCTTCCGGCTATTGATTGCCAACCTACTAATTCTAAGTACTTTTCAAAACGCGAAGGAACTCATTAAGACAAGATGTCTGTGGATGGCTTATCCACAGACACATTGCTTAACTTGATAATCAATCAATCGGTGGGACTACGTATCACTTAGCCACAAGCACCTTTGTGGCTTCTTTCTCCACATGGGAAGATGAAAAGTCTGACAATCTGACAACGAAAAGACGATACAATTTCCTGTTTGAATCGAAGAGTTCAAAGCTCAAACTTGCTTTGAAAATACATAACTTTAGCAAATTGGAGCGCATCTTCAAAATACACGAGCATATCGGTATTACTTCAACAATGAGTTTGCAAAACTTTGATAGCAGATGCTTTGTCTAAGAGTATCCGCACTGTAGACTGTAGACTAAACAGTCAGCCAACAGGTAGCCCGATGGTTGTTAAATATTTTATTTCTTGAAAATCTTGATTCCAATCCAAGTTTTTAATCGGTCTAATACCGGCTAAACACATGATCTTTTCAATGTGTGAACTACCATTCATAGTCATAATGGCGTCCACTGCTGATTTCAGCTACGGCGTCTGTTCTCATTTAAGGAGATCAGCCAGCTGCGCAGGACATATTATAGTGCACGAGCATTTGCGCAGACGCAGGTGCACTCCCTATTCCTTCACTCTCATAACCTGATGGGACGGCAATCCGACACGACCGGAAAGAGATTCATCGTCATACTGACTTATGAGCCCAAACAAACTACCTACCGGTCAACTAAAAGTTGGTAGTTTGCTTATACTCTAAAATGTTACCGAGTAGTTTCTAGAACGTAAATCCAGGATAAAGTTGGAGTCTAAAATAAATAGATGAGCATCGTTCAGTGTTCGCTTAGCTATTGTTTTAGAAGCGATATCAATTAAGTAATGATGTTACATTTATTCTGTGTAGACGAGGTTGCGTCTCGCTACTTAGCACATTTTGCGCGCTTGAGCTGAGATAAGGTGAAGGAATTTTAGAGGATACGACTGGATCGTAACATGTTTTCTTATTCAGCGTACTTATTTCTGTAGTTAAAGGAAGTTTTTGAAAGATACTTTCTTATGAGGCGATAAATTGATTGATCAGTATTTTATGCTATTAACCTTTTAATATGGAATGCTTATGGAATCCAGTAATTTAAATCGTACCGAACAGTTCCCGAAATAAAATTGGGTGAACCAAGAATTTCAGAATCTGTAGATAAAGATTTCTTACATAATGAGCACAATGCCATTTAATCTAAAAATAAATGAGAAAAAATATCTAGTATAGTCGTCGTCATCGTGTCGTATACTCAAAAGAATCTTTAGAAGTGAATTTTCCGGAGACATTAGGCCAAATCGCACATCTGTAGGGTGAGCAGATAAAACAGCATAAAATATAATGTCAAGCTGGAATGTCCCACTTAGTTTACTGATAAAATTCTTTAACTACTAAACTTTTGGAGTAACATACTTTGATATACCAGAACTTGTTGTAGAAACAGTAAAGATACAATTTGAAGTATCTTGACTTATCTTTGAATATTGTCGACATTGTAAGTAGAAGATTTGAATTAACCCGTTGTATGTCGGAGCGCAGATATACGCGAGACACAATTGATTTTCTATCCTACTAATATTATTATAAACGCGAAAGTTTGTATGTATGGATGTTTGTTACTCTTTCACGCAAAAACTACTGAATGGATTTTAATGAAACTTTACAATAATATAGCTTATACATCAGAATAACACATAGGCTACAATTTGTAAACATATTGTTCGAAATACTAAACCTGCGCAGACGAAGTCGCGGGCACCAGCTAGTCTATACATATAATAAAATGATAGGAAAGTCAAAACTGTACATTGAATATTTTTTTAAAAGAATACTTGGGGGGTGATCTATTATCGATTCTGAACCCAAATATATAGTTTTTAGAATTTTTGTCTGTTTGTCTGTTTGTCTGTATGTTTGGTCTCACTGAACTCGAAAAGTACTGCATAGATTTAAATCAAATTTTGCATGAATATTACCTGGGGGCCGGTTCAACATATAGGATATATATTATCACGCTATCACCTACGGGGGGTGAGCAATGAACGATAATTTCTGTTAACGTTTCTGCAACAGCGGGTGCAATAATGACACATATTTGAATGTTGAACTTTGTAAGTTTATCGGCCTATTATCAATCTTTACATAGAAAATAACGCTTTTATAAGTAACTTGAGCAAAAACTGAATTTAAAGAAATGATATCCTAAAATTATAGATGAAGAAAATCATGCAGAAACAGATGTGCCATAAAACTGGTAGTAGGTAAAATATCAATGAAAACAGACTTCACTTTGTTATGGTATTTTCTTACTTTCAAGAAAAAATTATATGACAACGTGTGTATTTCGCTACTATAAAAACACTACAAGAAATATCAGCGCATCATCAGGGACATTTTCATAATTCTTTCACCATTAGAAAGCTACATTATCTGCGAGTAACATAGGGTATATTTTATCCCGGTGCGGGCAGTAGTTCCCATGGGAAGCGGCACACGCGTCCCGAAGAAATTAGGTATGAACTTCCCCACATTCTTAAAAAGTCTACATATGTTGTTCTGACATAATATAAGCTATACCTCTCATAAACATGAATATCCATTCATTTCATCCAATAACAAACATGCATCACACTGAAAGTGCATTGCGAGTCTAAGATTTTATTATTATAAAAAAAAAACATTGTAATTAATATTCAAACATCCTTAAAAATAAGTTCCTGGTTTTATTATATTACATTATTTTGAATTCACTTACATATAAATAGAAGGTCCTTATTAGTATACTTTTTGAGTAATGAAGAATGTAGGCAAAATACGACCGAAAACATTGTGTCACTTCTAAAATTAACATCAATGGGAATAACTACCTGTCACAATACGTCAACAAGATGTCAACAGAAGACAAGAGTTCGTTCGTTCTGAAAACGTATAAATTACGCGTCGCAGGCCAGGGACATACTTGCTTTCAACTTCTGATCACAAATCATCGAGCTAAGAATTATATCACAAATACACCGTTTACAATTACGAACAGTCACAGTCAGACCCACGGACTGAGTCTAAAAAAACACCTTTTATATAGCTACGTTTATATCATTTATATTATTCAGTTACCAAGACAGAATTACTATCAAACGTGTTTTCGCTAAATGTTCTATTCGTTTTTGCAAACATACATTCCTAACTCTGATCTCATGGAGGTGGCGCCCGGGTAACACCACTGTGCGGACTATGCGACCTATCGCACCCGGCCCCGGTTTAAACCATGATCTGGAGCGAGAAGAAATGGGATGACAAAGAATGAGGCGGCGGAGCGACTGAAAATTCCCAACTCTCATCCCAGCCACTGCAGTAAGACACCACGAAAGCCGGATGTCGAGAGACGACTCCCGGCCACCGTAGTCGTGAGCGATTAGTTTTGAGTGGGTCATCGACCTTCCGGCTTCTGGGAGACCCGTTATTTCACGCGCCCCTCAAGGAGATTCAGCAAACCCCTGTGAGGCCCACTAGGGCCAAAGCCTGACACTCCCTCACGCTGCTCAAACTGATGGCTCAGAATTACGTAACTTTCCAGGATGCCATGCAACGTGTTGTAAATGCCCAGGCCTTTGGGAGCTTGGTAATCCTTTTCTCCACCTTAACTTGAGTTTTGTGGTACATGAACAAATAAGAATAGTAATGAATTAGGTCATCTTCATCACGTATTTACCAACTCTTAATGTTCATCATGCACACCCGCTTCTCTAACTTTATTGAAGGATCACTAAAATTGTTTCAGTTAGTTTAACTACGCTACTATAGCCCGTTGTCAATCCTTTTAATATCAATTCTGTAGAAGTGTGAATATCGAATGTGTAATATATCGAATTTCCGTTTGTGCATTGCACAAAAACCAAAACGTTATGATTTTCGAGAAGTCAAAAGAGTTGGCCGGCTAAGAATTATATTCATCGTTGGTTAATTGAATACATTTTCAGAAACCACAATAACAGTAGGAACCAAAGCGAATGATCGCTTCATAGAGCTCTGATTTTCTCGAGGCGATCAAGTCAGTTCTGGTCTGTTCGCTCATCAGATCTTTGAAAGCGGTTCGATGATAATATACTGTTGTCCTGTTTACCTACGTGTGACACATAATATGGTATTTAAACGTCCTCCGCAAGAGAGCGAAAGTTTGTGCTATTTATAAAGACGAAATTTTACCGTTGTGCAGTAGTGACGCACAGTATACACAGCACTTATGTTTCTTCTGATCTGTTGGCTCCACCAAGAAATGAAAAATTGCGAGCGTACATTTTGAAAATCTTGGAAGAACTGCAGGCTTCAAGTGCCAACACACGAATTGGACTTACTCTCTCGGACGTATACTTTACCTGATCGTGAACTAATGCAAACATTTTGGTGGAATTCCAACATAACATAGTGAGTGAGTGCACAGAAAATCCCCGAAATACAAGTAGTGAAACTATGCGCTTGCCTGATGACTCAGTCATCATCCACCCAGCTATTCCTCAATTGTGTGGGTGTTGGCTTCCAGTCAAACCGAATCTTTTTGAGTACCAATGTTTACTTGGAGTGCCTATCTGATCTCTTCAACCCAGTGAACTAGACACCGCGTTATCCATGGTAAGTAAAACTGTTTGACAGACTTTCTGGCTCCTGATTTGTCGCATCTGCTGCAGAAAATGTACAAATGACAACTTTGTCAGACCTTTGTTTTATGTGAGAATTACGTAATAATTTTCCAAATCGGTTGACTAGATCCAGAGATTTCCTCAACGTCACAAAATTTACTTCTTTTGTTTAGATAAATAGTCACACATCGTCGACACCACCTTGATTGATCAACCCGTGCTGCTGCTAATTATATTGTTATGTAAAAGAATACACCTACGCTACGGCATAAGTAGTATTTTGACAATTCCAAATTGCCCACGCAGACGAAGTCGCGGGCAACAGCTAGTTGTTTTATAAATTTGCGACGTACAGGCAGTTGAAAGTTAGGAATCTAGAAGCAGAGAGAATCCGACATGGATCTAAAGAGGCATCCCTTGATATACATAAGTAGGTGTAAAATACTAAGTTCTAGTTTACAGCATGTAACTTAAGATTACAAAAAAAATGACTGAATACTTTATTATGCTCAAGGTAATTTTTACCTCTTTCTTATATAGGCTGTGTGTTTCTTGATATCTGACTACATTATGTACATACATGTACAAAGTACACCTAGATCATATTGACAAAGGGAAAATGTGCTTGTACACACACGTGTTACTTGAACAAGCAGGGCGCGGGTGACAAGCCTACTGCCAACAGAAAAATGGTAACAAAATCATCAAAATGTAACCAAAAATGAATATTAACGGCAAAGCAATTTGCGTTCAGATCACGTACACCAACAACGTGTTAATCTTTTTAAAGGAAATGAGAAAACTTTCGGACTGAGCCTCTGTTTAAACGTGGCCGTTTTTTGGTACATTTTTTGGGCTTTCACTGTTTTCTTTGGTATTGTTTTGCACTTTTAAGAGAACGTGGTCATTAGTCTTCATTAAGATTGTTGAAGTTGTATTTTTCAGTAATGTGATTCTGTTTGTGGTCGTCGTCGTCACAGCTGAAAGACCATCCTGGGAGTTTTGTGCCTTCTCACCAGGTTGGCCAAGCGTGTTGGTGAGCGCAGTGTTAACTTTGGCGATGCAGCTGCATTTTCCCAAAAAATGTGTGTAAAACAAAAGTCACTACCGTAGCTCCATTCCTCATAGTGCTGTAGCATTATGTTGAGCGAAGGCCAGCTATTTGTAGGGTGCTCAAGTTTTTATATGGACCCTTTCGCTATGACTGCATTATCCGGCTATTTGGCAGCAGGCTGTCTCCTCAACCGCGATTTAATCAATTCAATTCACACAAACCAGGCTCATTAAGATTTTTAATATTTTTCACATAAAATAAAATCATAAAAAAACTGGTTTCTCCATCTGATATTTATGAACACTCCATCAGCTGTTAGCAGTAACATAGCATGTTAGTTAAACTCATTCATACCCGCCATACGAGACCGCAGCCGACATCTATTTGCTAACAAAATGCTGCGTGTAAGCACTTATTAGAGGGGAATTTATCTCTGTCTTTGAGCTGCCTTTATTATCTTTAAGAACAGAAGGAACAACGCTTTAAGATTGGTTTATGCCTAAAATTGTTTTGTTTTGGTTGAAACATTCTATCTTTATTCAATGTTGTAACTAATCTTTTGTATCCCAATTTTTACTGGAAGTCGGCGCATCATATATTTTTCCTTCTAATTGTAACTTAACTATCTCCTTAAATGTTATTTTTTCCACTCATAATGCTTCAGACAAGTTTACACAAACGCCATTTTTTTCTTTTGTATGACCTTTTGCAGAATTATTGATCCCCAATCCGGCACAAATCTCTAAAAAAGTACGTAAGTAAATAACACATACAAAAATACCGCAAAACATTTTACAATAAAATGGCGTAACTTCAATTGCACACCACTTTTTATTACATTCACCATTTATTTACCCGTCGCGTCGTTACCCATTTACTTAGTCTATGGCATTACCATCTACGGACATAAATCTAACTAAGTGTCAATTAAGTAGAAAATACGAGAGGCGCGAACACCTATAAATACAACTGTGACCTTAAGTTTCAACGATTTTTAGAGCTCTATCGATAAGTGAACGGCTTAGGGCTTAGAGAATACCATTAGTTTGAAGAGTTGGTAGCTTTGTTAAGCAACGCTTGACGCGGTCAGTCCGTGGATGGGTGACCATCATATCATGAGTAGTTCTTCCGTGTTTTTTTAAAGAACAATAAATTGGCCGGTCTCGGCTATCATTTTAAAATCCCAGTCTGAAAATCGGTCTTACCAAGAGGTACCGGGTTACCCAGATAAACTGGGTAAAAAAAAAGTATCAGGTCACTGTTTTTTCTTTAGAATTAATTTTGGGTTACCGCTACATACTTAGTTACGACAATACTTGATTGTTTAACTTCACGAACTTTTAACGAAATAAATTCTAAAGACACTTATGTCATATCAATACAACTCTCATAATTTTGTACCTACTTATTGTATTTTCTTATTGTTTTACCCAAATAAGTAGCCTATAATCGTCTCAGCCTCATCTATCTTCGTCTAAATCTGCATAATTGCTGTACGATAAAACAGACACGGAAACATCTCTGCTTGTCAAAAAGTTTCTTCTTCCCATCGAAAAATGTATTTAAATAACTCAATCCCTGTTCAAACGTTATCACTTACAAAGTTTACACACTGGCGGATTTTCCGAGCAGAAAACCAAACAACACTGCTCTGTTCGTACGACGCGCAGCAACAAACAATTGACAGCTGCCAGTGTAAAAATGAGTGTTATAAACCACACGACAGGATGGTTGCCGGACGAAATACCTCGCGTATAAATACTCGGTTTGCCATACGCGCGGAAAAACCTGCCGAAAAATTCACCAGTGTGTGTGTGAAAGCTCTGTTAAAATATTTAAATGCTCTTCCTGGTATGAAAACACGATGACGTCACAAGGCGCGTAAACATGTTTTTGTCGACATTAAATAAGATTTATAATATTGTACTTCTGTAACGTTGAACTGTCAAAGTTGTGAAGAATGAGTGATGGAGTAAATGGCGGTGAAAACTGTTTGTAAGTTCATTCAAGTTTTATTTGTATTATGAAGTTTATTTTTGAAGATGTCTATTTATAATAACTATTTAAGTCAAATAATGTAACTATTTTCGCTTTCGACATATTGGGATAAGAGCACGGAGGACAAAAGATAAGAGACTTAGGCAAAAAGCATTCTGTATGTCTAATATAAGTACTTACAAGCTATAAATATGTCTGTTAACCAAAGTCATAAAAAAAGAAAATACGAAAAAGGCGCATGGACAATACAAATTTATACAGCTCAAATATTATACAGCCCGCTGCGCCATTACTAAACGCATTCACAATTTTACAAAGCAATACATCAAAACCATCGAACATTCTAGTTCTTTCTCATGGAAAATTAAATTTCCCTCGCACAAATACTCCAATTTCCTTTCATATTGGAATCTTTGCATCTATTTGAACACCGTTTGACACCAATACAGCATTATACTTGAATGCACAACAAATTGATGGAACCGCTTCCCAAGTAACGTTCGAGAAAATTCTCAAATAAAATTGTGTTCTATTCGAAAAATTTCGAAAACGCATAAAGGGTCAAATCGTTTGTAAAATGCGAGCGAAGTCCCGTCGAAAATTTAATTTTTGATATGAACGCTGTAGGTTTTTTGTAAGTCACTGAAAATGCAATTGTCGTGAATGTGAATGGGACGTTTTTATTTTTTAACGTCCACGCGTTGATGTTAAAAGCGGGAATCAAATAAAAGGAGATGTTTATATGAGTTGAAAATATGCGGGGTATGGAAAATGTAGGAAGTATTAATTATTTTTGACTTTGTAGACTTTATTTTTGTATGGGTTTTTTAAACTTCTGTGAACATTCGACTAATTAATTCATTTCTTTGAAACTGCGATATTAATTTCTGTATTTTGCTTGTGCACTAAATAATATAAAATATGACAGCAGTTCAAGTGAAAGTTCAGAGTTATGAACAAAATTAAGTGTTTCAAATATTGTAACTTTCATGAACAGTAATAATTCCTCTAGAACTTACTATCGCAATATCAGGTGCAACAAATCTAGCACTCATTCTCTCCAGTTTCCTTTATTTTACTTCCAAATTAAAGCGACGTTTATTTTATTTCCCCGGACACAAAATTTAATACCATTACTCAAGCAATTTAATATTAAATCTAGTCCAATTTAGGCAGTCTGACACTTAGGGAATACTTTTAAAACAACTCGCAGTAAACTTGAAGTGGAAAAAATATATAAAAAATCTAATTTTCTTCAAAGTATGAAACGAGAAATATTATCGTTATGAAGTTGTGCTTTCAGTTTCAATTTTTCAGCCGGTCTGTTGGTCGTCTCTCGGGAAATCACGAGGGGGTCTTAGCACTGTCTCCGGGATAGAGCTTCATTAAGAACTGCGAAATTATTTTTACTTTTGCAACAATTAATAGGACGGTTTTCTTTCAAATATCGAAAATCGGATTTCGGAAATTTTTGATCAGTGAGAAGAAAATTATTAGTCATCCTGGAATTAGGGCATGGAAGATCTGTAAAAACAGATGAAAACTAGCGTAAAAAACAGATAAGAAAAACATAAAAGTCAATAATAAGTACGAAATGTTATCACCTCTGTGATACTTGGACACTTTTTTTTTAAATCTTTTAGTTTTAGAAGCTTAAACATGTGGCTTAAATATGTCTATTTACTCTCTGTATAAGACACACCTATTTGCCCGAGGACATGATGAAGGACGGTTGTGGTACCTATCGTTAAAAACAAAACAGGGGACACTAGTGAAAAACGCAATTACAGACCCATTACGTTGGCTACTATAATTGCCAAGGTATTTGACGGTGTGCTGAATGACTGGCTCACCCAGTCGGTGGTACTTGAGGATGCGCAGTTTGGATTTAGACCCGGCCTCTCAACAGAGAGTGCAATATTAGTTTTGAAGCACACCGTCATATACTACACTGACCGAAATACACCGGTGTATGCTGCGTTTTTGGACCTCTCTAGAGCTTTCGATCTGGTAAATTACGGCAAACTGTGGGACAAACTAAGAAGAGAAGGGTTGCCTGAGGGTGTCATCAATATATTCAAGTATTGGTATCACCATCAGACAAATCAAGTAAGGTGGTCGGGAACCTTCTCTGAAGCTTATCGGCTGGGGTGTGGGGTGAGGCAGGGGGGATTGAGCTCCCCCACACTATTCAATATTTATGTAAAGGAGCTGGTCCGTGAGCTTAACGACACCGGTGTTGGCTGTTCTATAGATGGTCAAATTGTCAACAACATTAGCTACGCCGACGACATGGTGTTGTTGAGCCCATCGATCAGTGCCCTGAGGAAACTCCTTAAAGTCTGTGAGGTATATGCAGAAGAGCATGGTCTGAAGTATAATGCAAAAAAAAAGCGAATTACTGGTGTTTCGGGCGAAGCGCATGAATGCATCATGCGTACCGCCCGTGACACTAGGGGGAGTTGCACTACATCAAGTTACTCAATTCGTGTATCTTGGCCATGTTGTGAATGAGGAGCTAACAGATGATTTAGATGTGGAACGGGAACGCAGGGGGCTGACGATTCGATGCAATATGCTGGCTCGCAGGTTTGCAAGATGCTCAAAGCCAGTAAAGATAACTCTTTTCAGAGCATATTGTCAAACATTTTATACCTGCAGCCTGTGGACCAGCAACACGCAGCGAGTCGTCAGTGCCCTGAGAATCCAATACAATAATGCTTTCAGGTTGCTGATGGGACTGCCTCGCTACTGCAGCGCATCGGCGATGTTTGCAGAGTCGAATATAGACGGCTTCCATGCCATCATCAGAAAAAGAGTAGCATCGTTGATGCGTAGGGTGCGGGACAGTTCCAACAGCTACCTGAGGCTAATAGCTTGTAAGATTGAAAGTCCCATATGGAGGCATTGGGTATTGTTACATACATTAAAATAAGCTTACTAACATAGCTCTTAAGTATTATGTATTACTAACAAAATATGGACAAAATAAGTCTGAAATAAAGAATTTGAATTGAATTAAACGCTGCTGCGATATACCAGCCTCCTTTTGAAAATGTCTGTATTTTCTTACATATATAACACATGAGACAAAGCAAATAGACATTAACCATTAATGGACTAAAAGAAGGTACGCAACGAGTCAATCTTTGTTAAAACTTTGTCCTCACTGTTCCCAATGTTTTCGATACGACCCTAATCAATTGGAAGTATGTAATCAGATCTTAAATATTGAAATACACGTAAACAATGTTGAGAAAGTTTGTTTATTTCGACGATGGCTTTATATAGCCATGATTAGTAACATAACCAATTGATGTTATGTATTCTTTAAATTATGTTATTTCTACCAAGCTTACAAATACGCGTAATACATTTTTTACTAATTTCTTTATCAGTACCTAAAACTGAAAAATAGCATGTTTAAACATTATTGCTTCAAAAATAAAATTACAATAATAATGTCTAACATGCCAAGTTTAACTGTAATATTTACGAAGCAAGTTACAAAAACACCTGTGATACAAACCATAATCCAGCTAATATACAGTCACATTTTCCTTACTACAAATAACAATACAACCGTACACTTACCGCCATTACAGCCGCCATCTTGTGACGTCACTTGTTGGCTCTCGTTATAGTAAAGTTTTAATGTTCCTTAATGCTTATTCTGTTTGTTTGAATGTTCCATGGTTTACTTTTGCCATGGTTTAGAAGTAGTGAAATAACGTGTGTGGTTTTGTTATGTATTTATTAAAGAACTTATATTTAGAAAATACTAAAAATCTTGGAATATATTTAGAAGATTTTGAAAAACTTTAACTTAAATGTTTTCTTCAATATTCATGGCCTTTGGACTTTTTTTTTCATCTTTTTTGCCAATCAAACAGCGAAAATTATTCCAAAATCCAATCAACCGTTGCACCAGCGTTCTATAATTAAAGCCTTTTGAATTTTGTAAAAGCTGCTCCTGAAAGAAATGTGAGCAGTTCGGAGCCAAGTTTTACTACAAGTTAGGCACATAAAAAAGAAAATTTCCAACTAAGTTTTACACAAGGCACGCCTAGTGAAAATGTTCGCCTGGGGATAGTACTATGATCGTGCTTATTTCTACCACAAAGATCTCACAAGGATAATGCAGATGAGATTTATCTTGAATGTAATGAAAATACATTTTCATATTTTTTCAATTTCATCATAGTTATAGTATTCTTTAATCCAAGACCGTTAAGTTAGTGCTGATGATATTTCAACATTAAAATTGTTCAATATTTCATACCATACTGGCTATTTTCCGCTGTTTCACCTACATACATCCCGAGACGACAACTTTACGTTAACACGTAAAAAGTAGCCTAAAGAGTATGGGTTCGTAGTTCTGACCTGAAATCCCGACAGACGTTCGGTATAATATTACTAAGGATTTCCAGTTAGACGAAACTTAACTGTCAGTATGATAAAACATACGCAAAATTATTAAAAAAACAAAATACCCGACTGCACACTAAAAAAAGAGTAAAACAAGCCCCACAATAATATTTAATTTATAAATATTGATGGAAAGCATCGCAGGCGGGGACCAACAGAGGCTTATTTATAGTCATTTCGGTTGTGCACCATTTAGCAGAATTTTCGTTGGTGGCGGTCAAGGTGGTCCCCGCCTGCGATGCTTTCCATCAATATTTATAAATTAAATATTATTGTGGGGCTTGTTTTACTCTTTTTTTAGTGTGCAGTCGGGTATTTTGTTTTTTTAATAATAATTCTTTTATTTATAACTTTTTAGCTGTTTTTATTTAACGAAAATGTTGTAGATGTAGAAGACTATGTATATGTAGGTAAGTACCATTTTAAATTATTTCGACGACATTTGGCTTTAGATTACGAGTGATGTTACTCCGCAACATAAATTTACCGCCAATCTGGACTGTTGGTAGTGAAGAAGAAAAAGAATTAGGTGAGTCATTACTGCTGAAGACCGTCAACGACGTGTGCCCTTATGCGTGTGCCCGCATTCGGGCTGTATACTCGAGCATATCCCCCTCCGCACCGCGCCGCGCGCCGCATGCCAGGCCACGCCCTATCTTTTTGCTTGCTAACGCATGAGTTGCTTTGCGTTGACACAGAATTAACATGTTCCCGTGGGAATTTTGAGAAAAAACGTATCCTATATTAATTATTACTCCCGTGATTGAAATGAATCTAATGATACCGCATACATATTTTTTTAAAGGGAAATTTAGAAAAAATATCCCGTGGGACTTTTAGGATAAAATGTATCCTATGACACTCCCGTAATCAAGACAAATCTAACGATACCTCATACATCAAAATCCATCAAGCCGTTTAGGCTACAGGAGGTCACAAAGGAACAGACATACATACATACTTACATACACTCGAAAAACATTACCCTCCTTCTTTGGCAGTCGGGTAATAAACCTACCAAGCCTACATGTTTCGGTACAAACACACCAGTCTCCGTCGTCCCAGATTGTCTTATCCTCGGATTTCACGCTCAATCGCGTCAATAATTCAACGCCTGTATTCGATGTACGCGTCGACCATCGACAATTAACTATGGACGATAATAACACGATCTTGTGGTGTAAACAGGCTGGCTTTTGGATTTATTGAGTTTCATTTAAGAGGTGGATATTATGAAGAACAAATGTAGGATTATATCGTTGAGAAACTCAAACTAATCAGTTCAATGTTCTTTCTATCACTCTTAATTATAAGAATTAAGTTCTCATTTTGGCACACGCTCTTCATTCTTTTTAACTTTTAATTTCTTTGTATCTGAAACTATTTTTTTTTTCATTGTGTTTCATTGTTTTACCCACTTTTATTTTAAGATACTCTGTTGTTGCAATTTTATTTTAACAACCATTCAAATCACGGAAAAAATGTCTCAACCTAAAACATTAACTTTAATTTCCTTTACCAAACATGAATCTTCATGTAAATATAACCTAAAACAATTACCAAAAAGGTGTCAACAATCAATACCACTCATGCATATATAACATGTGCACCTATCCTTATAGGAGCCACGATTAAATCAATCGTCTACACTAGGCATAAGCCTCCAGCTCCGATTTCATTCTCCGTCAAGCCGATAATCGTCAGTACAACAGTTGCAGTGGACGTGGCTATTAGTTGTGTAAGTGATTGCATGCTACGGTACCTACCTACTATGTGTTGGTAGATACCTAAACATTGTGTAAGACTACCCGGTAGTATCTGTTCACGTTATCTATGAAAACATACTGGTCGGTACAACAGATTAAAAAAAGCATGGTAAAATTTTGGAGGTGGACGTCCAAAATAAATTGAGCAAGTTCGTTTTTGAGTCAGGATAGAATGTTTTCTACTCATCTATCAGGTTTTACTACAATATTTGCCTTTTCATAACCACAATATCATATTTGATACAATCGCTACAACATTTTCTCGTCTTACATTAAACTCTAAGCATAAAATGTTCAAAATCAGATCCCTTTTTACTATGAACCAACTTAGCAGGGAAAAGCAGCACTCATTAAAAATGAAGTTATTAATTCTTTGTAAGGGAAGATACGAAATCATGTTACCCAGACTTGTTCAAAATGAGGCGTTGTTAAAGATTCTTAGCAAGTAACTCTATCCTGGGATCCTCACTTTTATTATGAAAGGGTGCAAATTGCAGGGTTTTTGCAGAAATAAAAAGAAAAAACGGCAGGTTGTTGCAATAAAAACTGGTTTAAAATATGCAAGTTTAAAGCTGAAACATGATTTAGTCATTTCTTGATTTTTGGTTTGGATAAACAGGTATTGTAATTTGTGTTGTGCCACATTCAATTACAATTTGAATAAAAAAATACTCAAAATGAAATTTTGAAACATAACTTGGTAGTTTATAACATGTTAACCAATTATATCACCAACCTGTACACAGTTTTATGAAAAGCAAATGGCAGGGAAACTAAAATCTTGTAAACCTACATTACAAATACTTGTGATGAAACGACGAAAAGAAAACGTCAATATCACCGTTCACTCTTACTTCTATGTGTTAAACTTGAATATTTCACGCTTGCTTAAATCTTACTGCCTTTAGATAAAGTAAAAATATTTTAACATTTTTGTTCTTCAAAATAAAATTCATGAATTTATTCAAGGTATGCTGATTATTTTTTATGACATTTTTGCCAAGATTTGCATAACATTGCGAATAAATTTATTCATTTATTTATATCGTCTTATTCTAATAAACTTGTTTTATGACGAGTGGTCTTAAATTATAAGTTGTAATTAATTCAATTCAAAGATTATTATCATATCATTAGATATCTCAAGTTATTTTTCAATTGCTGAAAAGCACTTAAATTATAAAACAAAAAACAACAATGTTTAGCTGACACATTCATATTTTTATTTCATTGCAATAAATCTATGATAGAAATAATTTACTAAGTGTCTATTCGATAATCCTTTTCGCTCCGGTTCCAATCTAATTACTTAAAAGCTAAATTGCCAACAATAAATTCGATACTCATCGATATTAAAAAAAAGTATGGAATACACTATTCTGGATTTCTAAGGGTGCGTTCCCGTGAGACAACACATCGATAGCATTAAATAGTCGTTTAACTTAAACAGCCGTGAACATAAATGTCTCATGAGTTTTTCCTGTTTAATGGTTTTGATATTCAGACATCCGAGTTGAGAACCTTCTTCTTTTTGGTCGTTTAACATTTTTAACGAATTCCCAAAAACTTAGAGTAACTAGTTTAGTACACAGGTTCTAAAAGCCAGTCATCTATGGCGCCCATTGTTACAATTCCATTTAAAAGGCGGATTAGAGACATTTTAATACTAGGCCGTCAGGTAAAATCACGGTGGACAAAATAACTAAGGTAAAACTTATAAGCCTACACATACAAAGAACGTAATATCCCATGAAAATATTAAACATGAACATTATAAACGAAGTCTAACAACCGCCATTTTTGTCGCTATGCATTTAAATTGCAATAATAAAACTGAATAATCTCTTTGACCGCGAATAAAATGATTACCGCTCTTTCAACTTCTGACGTAATTGTGTTTAATTCCTTTTGCTCAAGTTGAACGTTTTTTCCTCTGACTCTTTAGAACTAATTAGTGATTTAACTGCACTTTTTAATAGATTTTTTTCTTAGTTACTAAAGAATGCTGCTTCGAATGAACTTCTGGTTTTTGTTGGCCATTAAAGTGAATGAGGAATCTAGATTGACTTTCTGTTATTTTTTAAGAGAAAGGTCAAGTTAGTACTTTTTCTTAAGCAAGTTTTCCTGTTTTTATTTGCCTAGATTTATTCAGTACCGGCGAAACGTGACATAATGCGCCCTCAAAGAGATGATGCTAACGCATCCTAAAGTATCTGTTCCTATTATGATTTCACGGCAAAATAACACAGTAGACCTATTATGATAAAAGTAACGAAGATAATAAACGTAAGAATTTCAGAGTTTTGAAAAGAAATAAATTTATTTTCAGTCGTAACAAAAAAGCAGAAAATAATTTGCTCATTGCATTCAATACGAACAACGAAATAAATATTGAAAATCCCTAATGGAAAATAAATAGTTTTCCAATAATAAATCACCGGTATTTGCATATAATGAATATGCAGATGTCCCTATCTACGGGTTCGAATAAAAAGACGGATATTACGACTTGAGGGACAAAGCGACTTCATTCTGATAAGGGTAAAATGTACCCTTGGACCGTTTATTTTATACTTCAGATAATTATAATTAAGAGATGGTATATATTAGTCATGTATCTATATTTCCTTAAAATGTAGTACCCGCATACTGCGAACTTTCATTGATAAAGCATATTGAAAAGATCAGATATTTAGCCGATATCACACCGACTGAAAATTTTGAATTTAGGTAAGCACCTAAAATGCTTTGCTATGAAACTACGTACAATTGATACTAGGTAAAATTTTATGTTTTGCGAATATGTAGGTACTACTAGCTGGTGCCCGCGACTTCGTCTGCGCAGGTTTAGTATTTCGAACAATATGTTTACAAATTGTAGCCTATGTGTTATTCTGATGTATAAGCTATATTATTGTAAAGTTTTATTAAAATCCATTCAGTAGTTTTTGCGTGAAAGAGTAACAAACATCCATACATCCATACATACAAACTTTCGAGTTTATAATATTAGTTGGATGTGATTTAAGTTTTATAACTCCAGTACTTTCTAGTTTTATTACTCGCATTACTACATTGACCTGAAACCAGCTCTCACCTAGCTATAAAAGCTATATTAATGATAATAATTGATTTAATTGCCTCCGTTGAGCAATTAAACTCTCTATTACACGCAATAAACTCATTCTAAACTAATGTCCCTTTGTCGGTCGGGATAATGTTCAAACGCCGAACTCAATAAATGCGAATATGAGGTTGATCAGTATGTTTATTATGTTGGTATGGTAAAACAGCTGAAACACCTAAGATGAAACTCGGTATACCTTTGAATTAGGTACATATACATACAAACTTTTAGTTGGCCGACAGTTTAGTCGAGCTTGTAAATCAGTATGAAGGTAAATGGAAGTACGCACGCACATAACACCGATCAGGTATTTGACAGGTATCAGACCGACTAAAATCTTTTAAAGAATTCTCGATTTCTTCAAAAAAAAATCTATATTGCCCACTCTCGGTCGACTGTTTAGTCTGCAGTGTGCTGGTACTGCTAGAGTCGATAAGAAAAAAAAAATCCGAACAGTTGAAACTTATTCAATTCAGATAGCAGTTGTTTTGTTTGAAGAAAACATCGAGAAAGATACCAATAAATATTGCACATTTCCAACTACAGTATTGAAAGGTTTTCTTTATTTTCCAGTAGAGATTGCAAAAGAATAAGTGCTGACCGACGTGCCTCGTATTGCAATCGTGTGAAGCGAATAAAATAAAATTAAAATGATTTTTGTGCAACCAGTACCTACAATATTTTAGCATTTTATATATACATATTATATTATTATGTTTGGTTAGTAAAATCTCATTCAATATTATTATTTTGTACCAAACAGCTGAAGGAATATTCAGGCACTTCATTAAAAGAAAGTCATCATTATCATCTCAGCCATAGGACGTCCACTGCTGAACATAGGCCTCCCCCTTTGATCTCCACAGATAACTGTTGGAAGCGACCTGCATCCAGCGTCTTCCGAGAAGAAAGTATTAATTTCGATTTTTGGGAAACGTAACCCCATTGCTTTCCTTGACTTTAATAAATAAAAAAACGAATTAAATTCAACCCGAGGAATGAGAAAAATAAAATTTGCAATATTTTTCCAATTCCGTCCAACGGTTTCAATAACTAAGCAAATCTTTGAAATTTCGTTTCGAATGTTTGTATCTAACAATTGGAATTCAATTTATTCGTGGCCACGCACAAAGGTGTTGAAACGACAAAACTTCTACCCATTTAGTATTTTTAGTGTTGCCACTTCATCAAATTCAATTTACCCTTGTTTTTATGTTTTCGCTTTTTCTGCGCCGTCGCAAACACCTTTTTTGTTGTATATTGTGTTGTTTTGATTTCGTTATACATATTCCTGTTATGTATTTAGACTACACATATTTATTTATATCCTGTAAAAGTGATAACGAATTCTGCTTTTTACAAGCCTAACTCTTTTTTCGTTCCAATTATCGTATGGGGTAACAGCATTACAAATACATTTTTTTTTTTTCAATTTAAAAATCAAGAATTTCTTGCTTATACCAAAAATATACCTATCAATATTAATGAACAGGCAAAAACTAATCATGCACTGATTTGCAAAGATTGGATATAGCCAAAACATACCAAAAATAAATTGGTCCGTATCAACAAAAATCCTTTCAACAAAACCTAAAACAATACTTTCAAGAACTCCAAACATATGAACAAGTCCAAACAAGTTTCATCTAAAACGATTGAACGAGACAAGAACTTGGTTCCATTCATTGAAGTTGCTAAGTTTCAAAGCAAGTGGTTCATGTAGCAATCACTTAGCGTCCTGACAATGTGTTTGATCGATTGAACTAATTGGATTCAGGGAGTTTGTGGCTTGTAATTGATAATATCGAGTGTTTCTGGGAATTGATACGGAGTGTCGCAAGTTTTTAGGGCTTTAAGTGAAGATTGAACATTCAAGTTTGGATCATCATATAATGATTGGAGTTTGATTAAATGAATACAGAATTAGAAGTAGAATAAGGGGGTGCACTTTAGGATTCTTTCCCCAGCAACTTTTTAAATATAAATTAATAACGAAAGAAAAGTCAGTTTTCTATTTTCGTAGTTTTAGAGTTTATAGATTGTGTCAGAATGGGCTTTCTTAGAAACACCAGTTCTCATGAATTCATTTACCTCAAAATATTACGACATTATGGTTTTAAAACCTGATCTATATAGAGAACTCGAAGTTCGTCATTTTCCTAATGTAATTGATTGGCCAAATAAGCTAATAATGGACAATTTAATTTAAAAATCAACAATTTAATTCAAAAATGCACAATAGATAGCACGATGTATAATCAAGAATTTACGATCATAAACCAACATTAATTAAGGTTAATTTGCCACGTATAGACGATCGCGTGTCGTGCTTTCCACTCGGCATATAAATCAAGCTTGCGGTGACATCCCATAATTCAACGAGGAACCTCGTAAATAAGCCCAAAGCATAATCAACAATAGCGCTACTCTAACCCTTGAAGATAATATAAGACGAGGATCTGATGTAGGAAAAGGAAATAGGAAAATATGTGGCAATATCGAAGGATTTTAGACGACCAACGGTATGGCTTCGTTAAAGGATATTGAAAAATTTAATCCAAGTCCGCCATTGTAAAAAATTGCTTACGCTCCATGTGTGTTCGTATTGAGACGATAATCCGACGGTATTATGGTAATATCTTCGGAGTATTTTCAGCAAATTGAGGAAGCTT
This sequence comes from Helicoverpa armigera, assembly GCF_030705265.1. NCBI lineage: Eukaryota > Metazoa > Arthropoda > Insecta > Lepidoptera > Noctuidae > Helicoverpa > Helicoverpa armigera. The sequence goes on along the minus strand of NC_087124.1, from coordinate 1,110,873 downwards.
TTTGGACCCTCAGTTTTTATTGCCATCTTTTGCTATTTCACTGTTAATAACGAGTCATTTGGCTTTTGATTTTATGCGTAAATCCGAAAAAAGCAGTTTCTTTACGCAAACATTTTACGCAACGGCCTTCACCGAACTAAAACTACGCCATTACGAGAATCATTTCAATAAAGCGCCCAAGTAACACAAACACTCGTTCCCCAAGCTATAAAACTACTCCAAGGAAAAATTCGACCCTTACGTGCATTACCCGGGCCCCACAAAACATTTTAGTACAGCCCTACCTGTTGTTGAACTATAAACTACCGCATCCATTCACCTGTTCTCAACAATACCCTTTAGGAGCGAGTACAATGGCGAACAAAAGAGTTGTGCGTGACGAACTCCCAGAATGATTTAGTACAGTTGCGTGGAACAGAACAATGTACGCACTTCATCTCCTCAGTGTATATTTTGATGGAGTGTTTAATGGAGTCGGTGGTCAGGTGGAGTTGGGTGCTGGAATTGTGTTTGTAAATCCTTCAAGATATTGGGCGTAAAGTAGAACCTGGTTAAGGAAGCAAATAAACATTAAACTGGTTTTAGATAAAAGACTGTGTGAAGGCTGGGAAGCCGAATGAGAAATAGATAATAGTAACTGGTACTTATAGAAATATATGGAAAAGCAAATGGAGCATTTTTATGATAAAAAAATACATACAGACAATTTGAAAACCTTTTTACTTAATTAAAGAAACTCAAAGCTAACTCTTTAGTATAACTGGTCTTATAATTGACTAGTTTCCTAAAAGCTGACTTAACCTGTTGAGTTCAAAGTCAGCGGTGTGGAGCTTAGCCTACTGACAGCTAAGGATTTCGTACGTCTGTGAGACTTATTACCTAGTCTTGTAATAGTTCTAACATCATGTACAAAGGATAGCACAGCATATATTTTAGTTTTATCCCGTATTTTGTTTAACATACTAGGTATATCTACTGGGTATTTGACAGTGTAACATGCAGACTTGGACAATATTTTTCAATATTTATAGTTTTTTTTTTCTGAAATAGGTAATTTTGGTCTAACATTGATTTGTTTTCCACCAGAATTAAAAATATTACCTTCAACATTATCCTTTTATTTAAATTAGTATTTTGTTCCTCTATTTATTTCTAATTATTGTTTTATCGATTTAACAGTGTCTATGATGTCAATTCTCATTAGAATTTTCGCTGTGATCCAATTTCGAAGTTCAAATTGCTTTACCGTTAGTTACACTTGAAATTGGCTAGCTCTAAACTATTATTTTGATTAGTTAATAATAACCCCTAGTGGTTTTAAATGTAAATGTTATTTCGGGTCGGTCCAGGTGTAATAACTTGATTTCGCTCGAAACTAAATTGGCTTGCGGAAGGTAGAACCACTTTAATAATTTGATTGGTCTATTTTCTATCGATGTTATTCGAATTCCCTTCTATTTCATTTTATTTATAGACTGAATATTACTATCGCAAGATTGATTTGGTAAAATAGTAAAATCTCAATTTGGTATGCAAGTTTTTAAAACGTTTTGCAAATTCATATCAGAGAGTCGTGGTGGCCTAGTGGGCAAAGAACCAACCTCTCGAGTATGAGGGCGCGGGTTCGATTCCAGGTCAGGCAAGTACCAATGCAACTTTTCTATGTTTGTATGTACTTTCTAAGTATATCTTAGACACCAATGACTGTGTTTCGGATGGCACGTTAAACTGTAGGTCCCGGCTGTCATTGAACATCCTTGGCAGTCGTTACGGGTAGTCAGAAGCCAGTAAGTCTGACACCAGCCTAACCAAGGGGTATCGGGTTGCCCGGGTAACTGGGTTGAGGAGGTCAGATAGGCAGTCGCTTCTTGTAAAGCACTGGTACTCAGCTGAATCCGGTTAGACTGGAAGCCGACCCCAACATAGTTTGGGAAAAAGGCTCGGAGGATGACAGAATCTGTGGACTGTGGACAGAGCAAAGTTTTTCTTTAATTTTATTTGTGTGACTGATTGTGACTGATTTTGACTATGTGAAACTAAACATCTCAAGGAGACCTCGACTATTAAGTCTGAAATCACAAATCCGCATTGAGTAACACTGGTGATTTACGCTCAATCTTTCTCTGTGTGTCAAGAGGCCAGCAGTGGGACGATAAAAAGTAAGATGAAACCCAAAAAAATATTAAAGAGAATTTTCATACCCAGACTTGAAAAGACGTACACCTAACATTGAATACTAACAACAACAATACCAAGTAACACAAACCGTGGTTGAAACACAAAGGCGAAGTTTAATAGTTTCTGATAATTGTTTACACACATATCTTCAATGTACTCAATGCTGATCAATCAAAACTTCGATTAGTTTCCATATGTTGAGTCACGTGTGTGTCTTAGGTAATAATGTAGGCATAGTTTGTGTTTGTTTTAGTGTTTGTAACTGTTGGCCTGATTGTGAATGTAGTGGTAGGAAGCTAGATTTATTGGGTAAAAGCGCAACCGCAGTAATACAAAGTTGCGTATCATGGAAAAGAACAATTTTTTTCGAGAATTAGAAACTCTACACTACAGACCTAAATTTTTAAAAGTAGAATCTCGGTTCACTTAATAATTAATGCCCAGCCTAGGTATAAGAATTGCTTTGTTTAATAAGAATTGTGATTTGCTGTTAATGTAATTTTTCGGAAATAGAAAACTAGCAAATAATGTCCGTTGGACCTCTTTGTGTACCAGCACCGTGGTACCACTTTCAAAACATCCTACTGCAGGATGCAGGATGCTTGAATACAAAATAATCACAAACGGACCATAATTTGCCCAGTATCCGAAATACATAACAAAGATAAATAAACTCACAATTGTATAACATTTCAGGATCGAAAATTACAGCTCAACAATAACAACTGACCTCTGAAAAGGCAACGGAAGTCAATAGTTTAACCAACGAGCCTCACTTCCAACAGTTAGTTCTTCCGAAAATGTGACGTCACAATAAAAGTTTTTAGCCCCAAAACTTTGGACAAAAGGTCCTCGTCCTTTAAATTATGAATAACACCGTCAAAATACTGAAACTGGGATAATTTAGTGAGAGGTCAACTGCTCAAATTATTTTATTGTTTTAGTTTTACTGGTCTTTGTCAAAATAGTTTTGTTAAAAATTTTTGGGTGGCTGGGAAAATTGTTTTCATGTCCCCAAATTGTCAGTCAAATTAAAGAAAAGTTGAAAGTTGTGACATATAAGGATGTTTGGGAGTTGGCTGACACTGACAAGAGCTAGACTCTTAAATAAAATAAAGAATAATAAATAACATTAGTTCAGTTCTGTGGCATGCTTTTCTTCCATGCATGAATATTACTGTAGGACTCATAATTGACTTACTTCAATAACGTACTTTTTCCAATGGTGAACACACACCTATCAGAGTGTGAGGGTGTGTGTGTGTAGCGAACGCGAAAATAGTAGTACCTAAGTATAAATAACAAAAACAGAATAATATGAAATCTTACAAAACCTGTACACTCGAGGCAATACGGACGTATTGTCCAAATCTCGAACAATTCCGTAATTAAAGATGAATTCACCATTACCTACAGACCTAAAATGCAAATACTATGCACGAAAACGCAGTAATTTTGAAATGAACAGCTCGCGAGTGAATCTATGGAGCCGAAAACAAAAGCCATCTACCCCATAACATTGTTACCATGTATGAATAGGATTTACGCTGAGATTTTAACAGGCGCGTTACAGGCTCCCGTGTATAACACCTCTGGGAAATTTGCATGAAAATTCACATCCAGATTTCCATTTGAAACGAAGTCTGGCTTTCAAACGGTCCTCACATTTTCGAGGACATATTGTTAAGTATATTTCAGTATATTTTCCTCTGTAAGTCCGATCGAGGCCGTTGTGAAATTTTCTTTGTACATTTTTTTTTTCGTTTTATTGTTTTTCGGATTGACGCCGTGATTGTCTTTTGTTTGCGGTTCCTTTTTTAAAATTTGGTCGTTGTGCTTTTTTTATTGTTGTAGGGATGTTACAAAAGGTTTTGATGAAAGGTCAAAATGAATGTAAGGTTTTGTGTGTAAAATGCTGAAATGAATATTATTAGAAACAATTGTGGAAGCAAACCAGATGTGAAAACCTCATTGTAGTTTTTGTATCTGCTGTCGGAAAATATAATTCTTTTAACAATAGTAATAAAAAAAACAAGGCGACTTAAAATACTTAAGTACAACATCTTTCCGAAACTGTGACATTAAAAGTGCATAAACTACGAAAATCTTAACCAACTGACCGAAAACGTGACGGATTTTATGAGGCCGTTTACGAGTTTATCCGAACTTACTTCGGGTCCTGTCGGTCCTTTCCCAATTTAATAGTTGTGACCCATAAGTCATGTGTTATGTGAACCATGTATTTATAGCGAAACTGGTGTTAAGTTTTGATTGGTAGTAAAATATTGTTTGTGATAATTTTGGAACATGGTATATTTACTATGCAGTTTTGTTTTAGAGTAGGTCATGAAATAATAGAAGTAGATATAGTGAAGTAATTTTCAAGATGGTACTTACAAAAAAAAACAATTTCTTAAGAAAATACAAGTATCGATTTTCGAAAAACCTATATACTGGAGATGTACGGGGTGTCTCTCGAAGTATCAAATATGATCAAATTCAAAAGTGTATATGTGGTATGGAATAAATATTATGTGCCAACTTTTTAACTTAAGAATGTCGGGGACTATTTTAACCTTCAGATTTGTTTAATTTTCCGGTTTTATTTAAACCATACGGAATGTACGGGATACATTCCTAAAACCACTTCTCACTAAATAACCAAAAATCGATAGCAACTCACTTTTCAAATGACGAGCAGTTTCCACAAACCACCCGTTGTGTTCGAAGTTCTCAAAATACGGTAACCACAAACGATTCGTTACAACAGATACCTTTCGTTTCTACATTAATTACTTGCGTGACTTGCTATCTTGTAGGGCTGGTAATAATTGGAAATACAGGAAAATACAGGAATGAATTTTATCCAGTGCGCAAACTTTGTCAACTTATAGTTAAATACGTTTTATAGATACGTATATTTTTATTTTGTCGTGTTTTAGTATAAAAAAGATTTATATTGATATCGAAAGATGTTTATTTTGTAACCGATTGTACGGTCACAGTCGTCATACTAGGCACGGCGGCAACGCGAAGCCGGTTTACTGACGCAAGCGCTGCTCCAAGCGCGTAAGAATAGTTGGTATCCATATTTTGCTGATTTTAGGGCGGACAAAAGAATGAAAAATTTTTTTTACTGATGATATGTTCTGTTAATGATTCTGGACCACCAGTTTTTTTTTTTTTGTGCACTGCTTAAAATTCATTCCTGTACCTCTATATATTTAATGATATTTAATGAGCTTAGTACCAGTCTAACCAAGGGGTATCGGGTTGCCCGGGTAACTGGGTTGAGGAGGTCAGATAGGCAGTCGCTTCTTGTAAAGCACTGGTACTCAGCTGAATCCGGTTAGACTGGAAGCCGACCCCAACATAGTTGGGAAAAGGCTCGGGGGATGAATGAGTTAAATATATTTGAAAGACTATCTCCTTGGTCTAGTTGCTTACCTTTGATTACGAGATCTCAAGTCCTATTCCCGGAAACCACTTTGTGGGTTTTAGAAACTTTCACAAAGCAGCCCGTAGTCTGGAAGTTGGTGAATGATTCACTCGTGCATCGGAGAGCACGTATATGTCGATTCTGTGCCTGATCTCTCTTGTGACAGATTTCCGTCTCACCATTCAGTGAGAGGGTTTTAGGTTAGTTAATGAGACAGTGTCTCATTAATAGTGTACTGCCAAAAATGTTCATGACATTTAGAAAAAATATAAACCGTGCCTGTATTTCGCACGTGAATATAAAATTACATTGTTATTCTTTTAAAAGACACCACAATTTTTAACCCTGCATGTAAAGAATCCCCACAGGATACAAACAGGACAAGCTACATCCTATATAATAATGAATTTCAATTCAACACAATAATAAATAGCAAGGGTAGCAACCCTAACCAAACAACTGAATAGGTCGGCACGCGTCTGAAAGGTTCGTTCTGAAACAACAATGGACTGCTAGTAATTAATTATGACAAGTATTACTTCTGTTCAGAATATCATCCTGTATGCATAGCAAACTAACATTTCTATAACCTATCGTTGCTTGGCGATTAGAGATCGAAAGAAATGGAAGAAAGAATTCGTTATGCAGCAAAATTGACAAAAGTCAATCTTTAAAAGAAAATTTAAAAGGATTGTTAGGGTATAAAAATTTTTGAAAGTTTGCATTTCACAGTATTATGTATATTAAGTTTTTTCATCGAACATGTTTTGCTGCATGGGTGCCCGCCCCCTTCATTCTCCAATTCATTTTGTTCTCTTTCGTTCTATCTCTAATTTTAGTTCGTAAAATCTAGACTCATATTTTATCTCCAACTTTTGACTAAACCGATTCAACCCATAATCAGGTAAAGAATATGAAGGAAACATACTCTCATTCACTATCTTATTATGGTATTAGGTGCGGTTATAAAACAATCTACAAAATTATTTAAACTCTCCTAACAAAAAACAACAACAATAAACGATTAATTACAAGCACAGTCGGGTGTTTTTCTCGTATAATCTGTAATAGAGGGCTTGTCATCTGTCAACGTCGCCAGCGATCGACGGCGTTATCCTGAGAAATTGCCTTGTTGCTCACGTCGATCAGAGATTTTAAATGTTGATTAAATTGGGTATAGAAAACAAAATAATGAATTATTGGAACTAAATAATGATTTTGTTAAATTATGGAATCAGGCGTTACTTTTGCGAAAGTCCATGATAAAATGTTTAGCAATGCGCTATATCTATGTATTTTTAAAAATATATAGAGCATTCGTCGACGTCGGGTTTCAATTGATTCTAATCAAAAGTTTTATTAATTAAACAATTTTATAGAAGTGACGAATCATATCAAAAAGATTTTTCTGGAATTCACTAATTGACAGATCCGCTCGGTTTTATTTGCCACACATTCACACTTACCGTGCGACAAAAAACCAGCGGTTTCACAACGTGACGTAGTTTGAACTGGTAGTTGTCAATAGTTTGCTGATGCGTCTACTACCTATGCGCTCGGAAAATTCACTAGTATGAAAGCGCTGTTAGATTTAAGTACACAAAATTTTATTGAAATCACAATAACGAAATTGAAAGTAGTTCAAAACATCATAGGTTAACTCTTATCAAACCCCATGAGAAATCGCTTTGTCAGTAACACTTAGAACATAAGCTATGGAGAAGAATCACGGCCTCTCTTTGTGAACCCTTTCCCATTAAATAAGGTCAGATTCGAACCCAACGCATTTCCTTTGGGATTGAGCCCCCTAATCGCTGGTACATTACTTTAGGCCAGGTTGCAGTATAACTACCTACTTATTCTTGCGTAGATTAGTTCTAATGCTTCTAAGCACATTTACTTTAAAAAAATATATTTTCTCAATAGATCAAATACTAGCCGTTTTCCCGCGGTTTCACCCGCGTCCCGTGGGAGCTACTGCTCTCACCGGGATATAAACCGAAATATAGCCTATGTTACTCGCAGATAATATAGCTTTCTAATGGTGAAAAAATATTTAAAATCGGTCCAGTAGTTTTTGAGTTTATCCATTCCAAACAAACAAAGTTTTCCTAATATTAGTATATGTAGATTGACAATAAAATTATTGATAAAACATTATGTTTAGTTCTAAGTAAGAGTATCGAAATAGGTAATTCAATATTTCTTGATTATCCTTAGACCACACAACAAAATACTAAATAGCGTGATCCGTTCCCATAACATATCGAAGAACTATAAACTTCCACTAATAGTTAGAGTATCGAGACGCCATTTTATATCATCACACACAAACTTTATCCTCACGAAATTAAAGTAAAAACTTTTATGGTCATCATAAAAAAAGTTTGGTAAAGACCAGAAAATATGAACGGTTTTGGGTTAACAGCTTCTCGGCTATAAAGTCATAACATACTAAAGGTACATAGATATAAAATGCGAATAGTAAAAGAACTATATTACAAGCATCCGCTCGCAGTTTCACCCAACTTCCCCAATCTGGATAAAAACGAACCCATCTAGAGTGGATACCTATCTCTGTTCCAAATATAATCTCAATACTTTCAGCTGTTTTTGCAACGTTGTGTGTAACACACAGACAAAGTTTGACTCAGGATTATAAATATAAGTGCCTGTTAGTTTGTAATACTCTACAGGTACAACGGCTGAACCATCACCTGCCTGCCTTTTTCCAAAGATATGAGGGTCGACGTATAGTTTAATAGTTTATGTTACCAGCTGAGCATCACTGTTTTACATGGAGCGTCTGCCTATATGACCTCCTCCACCCAGTTACCCGATACTCCTCGGTAAGACTAGTTATCAGACTTACTAGCTGAACAGATTGAGATAAAAGTCATGGAAATAGATTACCTTGCATCATTAATAAGCTACATTTACCTCGATGCTCCCTCGATATGCAGGAACCACGGGTAAAAATAAGACCAGTAACATACGCTGGTAATAGAAATCAGTAAACTAAGCTGTTTGTGTGCGCAAGTTGTAGTAAAGCAAGTAAGTTAATGTGGTTTTCAGACAATAGGCTCCGCTTCTTGTGTGAGGTAATCTCTTTACATGCTTCAGTAACTTAGTTGAAGGTTATGTTGAAATGAGCACGTTAGTTCTGCCTTTTTATTGAAATAGTAGCTGTGCTTGCGGTTGTACTGTCTATGGATAGAAAGTAGCGTAAGAATTATGCAATCTACTTTACTGCCAAAAATGAAAATCCATCCAACAGTTTTATCGTGAAAGAGTAACAAAATGCATTTATTTATAAATAACTTTATGAATAAGAAGGATACATAAGTTAACAGTTAAGCCGTGTTAGACAGCTATACCTCTATAGTATTAAACCACACATTGAGCTAACCGTAAACATTTACGCCAAATTGGACCGGTAGTTCCTTAGCTTTCAACCAACAAACAAACATTACAGCTTTATAAGATTAGTATAAACGAAACGTCCAAATAAAAACATTCCTATCTTGCTCAAAAACTTCTTACATTGTCCATCAAGACCGTAGTTAATTTCTCATGCTAGACTTCCCTAGCTTATCTTTTCCTCGAGGTAAGTTGGTAACTTGGTGCTAAAAACTTGCTTCATTCAAATCCAAGATGGTAGTTCCATGGAGTTGATTAACGTATTATCAAACTCCAAATCCCCGCTGGCTAGAGTTGGCTGCGGTTGACCATTATTCTCAAACTTTGTAAGTTTCTAGACTTATCGTGCCCTCTACTTCTTTGGGTTGTTTTAGATTGTCCGATTTTGGGTGGTCAAGCAATTTGATTGAAAATTAAGTATGTATGGTTTTAAAATGTATGTCTGTGCATAGAAAAACATGTTGGGATAACTGTAATAATCATTTGTGACTGTCCTTAGAAATCTATAGTTTGTTTAATTGGTTGAACGCGAATCGTGGGAACCACTGGTCTGATTTGCAAAAATATTTCAGTGTTAGATAGCTTATTTTTCATGGATGCATGCGTAACTATGAACACAAGCTGGTATAATATACAAAATAATCGATCTAAGAGCATCACTTTGTCAATTTAGAATAAGCTTGAACTTAGGGAATTTCCTTAGGCCGCACAGCAACCTTTTGCGTATCGGGCTATCTAAAATGACGCATTAAAATTGAATCCTGACGACTAATCGTATTCACTAAAAAGCTTACCCAGTTTAAATATTCAAATGTATACTGAATCCAAACTTTCCCATAAATAAATAATGTCGAATAGTTTTGAACTTTCCACAGTTTTGTGGTAATCCAATGGAGCCGATTATTTGAAAATAATTTCGGAGTTCATCATTAATGTATAGGGTTCATTAAATATTAATTTATAATGCAAATTTAATAACGATTCGTTGATCCGTGTTTGTGTTTATTATATTCTATGTTGACGATTTCAATTTAAAAATACTTAGGTGCCGTGTTTGTTTATATAGACCGACTATCAACGGATTTCAATAAGCTGTCTATCTCTCGATTTGCTTACTAGAGATATGATTTTGATATCACTTGTATGGGATTGATGTCAAAATACTTTCTCTAGAAAGAAAAACAACAAATACATAGATTGAAACCCGCGGTAATAGTTGTAAGTACCCGGTTTTGGATTGAGGATGAAAAGCGGTTTTCAGGTTTTTTGGCGCAAGAAGATCATCACTTATTATCAGTAACATAGGGCAAACATTAAAATAAAAAGGGCTTATTTTTACGCAGTTGTTGTAATACAGTTCCCTAGGGAAGCGGATAAAAACTTGTGAAAGCTAGTAATAATATCTACATTAGTTTAAACTGTTCTCTCGTTCCAAACTTGTAAAACCTTGTATCATCTCTATAAAAGAGGATTATTTTAACGACACTAAAATAACTTAATTCTAGCCATTTAGTTTCATCTTCATTATCTTATGTGCAGCTTTATTTTATCCTGTGAAGCGTATAAAATGTAGATACACTACAATTATTTAGCTGTAAAACAGTTGGATGTGTTTGTTAACCCCAAATGTTAATGTTTAGTTAGAAATCCGAGTATTAACTGGGTTGTTACATAAATAGTGACGTAGTTTTAATATTTTAGTATACAATATATGTGCAAAACTATATAATTTCGTTTAATATGTTATGTTGATAGACCTATTACTCAATAAAAATTATTAGATAGTCTTAGAAAGAAAAGGTTTTTATTAACTGAGAACGGTTATATGAAAAGTCTATTTAAAAAAATAGACTGGGAATATTCTATTACGTTTTTGGATACCTAATTCTCTATGTTACGTAGATGGAATACGTAAAAAGAATGCTACAAATTAGAGTTTATTTGTTACGTTAAATTAAAAATTATCTAAAAAAGTAAAATATATTCGCCGTCTAGCTAGAATATAAGACGTATACCAGTTTAAGTGCGGTTAAGGTTAAACCCGACAGAGCGTGAAGCGTGTGGCATCTGGCTTGATCTAAGACTCAGTTTAAGCTCTCTAGTCTCTAGCTAAAATAGCTATTATAATGCTTTTAGTAGACAACTATAGCGATGTCTGCAGAGAAATTGAATTTAATCATTTAACTTTTTAATTAAAAGTTGGAAATTAAAAAAAAAATACGGTTAGGAATAGATTATTTATACTAAAAACAAAACACACTGTATTGAAATTTTCTCACTATCAGATAACCCACTTATTGATAAATGCTATAGACAGGTGAAACCGCTGACAGAAGCCAGTTCAATCATAAACCGATAAGACAAACGCAACGCAAAACGACATCCAAAACTGAGCAATACAATACACACAAACCAGAATAACGTGTAGAAGTATTAAATCATTTTATCGATAAAATATAAACTTCCAGTGGAGCAGTTTTCAAACACTATCTACGTAGTCACGCGGCGTTATAAAACTTTATTATATACTCGCTCCGCTTGCGGCGTTGTCCGCATATTTTCCGATTATTGCATCAGTATCAGGGTCTATGATCATAAATATTATGCTATAGCTGATACAGAACTTTTTGGTTTGGAACAAAGTCATTGGGACACGCATTGAGAATGTAGCAAAGCAAACTGTTTAAATTTTCAAAATAACTGTTTTAACATCTAAAGTTAGGAATCTTAACACTTACGCTATGAACAAATTGTCATCGAAATCCTCAATTTATAACATCAGAATCTAATAACACGAAAAACTTGTAACATCGCAAATTTAAATTAAAAACTTCGACCGAATCATCAGTACTTACCACACGAAATTATAACATCGCTCAAAATGTTTCCCAAGTACAAAGTCAAGGGAAAAAAGTTGCAGCCATCGAAAATTAAAACTTCGTAGCGGCGCCCATTAAAAGTTCTCTAAAATTTATTAACGATGGACTGCCAGAACCTGACTCCAGGGATGATGAACTGTCATTAGACCTTATTGACGAAAGCATAAGAGCGGAAATTTAGTTTTTTAACGGCATATCTAATATTGCAGTGCAATGATTTGACAAACTTAAGTCTTGCTGCTAAAAAAAAGTATGATCATCCTATTTTGACACGGTTAAGGTTGAATTTCGAGTACACAGATATCTAAATGTAGGACAAGTAAAGTTATTTCACGTGTGAAACCTAATAGAAGTTTTCAGTGGGGCTGAAAACTTGAAAATTTGTCTGGCTCACCCTCTTAATAGTTTCGATCACTTTCTATTTTAAACTCATTTCGAAATAAGGAAAATTCTTGAAAAAAAAATTTTTACTGCAAAACCAGGTGGAGGGGTCATTTTATGAGAGTTTTAATCTGGTTTAAATCGTCGTAAACGGTAAATTAGCTAAAGTTTTTGTTCAGATAAATGAATTAACTTTGTTGGAAATTACAATATTAAAACTGAATCTGTAGCCAAAAAATGTGTTACAGCTGCGTTATAAATAGAGTTGAATCTGTACTACTATCAAGTTAAGGTGACAAAACAAGAATACATAATTCTAAACATAAACTTATTTAACAATTCTCAATCCCATCTCATTTAAGCATAATCTCTTTAAAACTACCGCATCACCAGCTATAACCGATCTCATATGGGGAAACATCTCAACAATGCGTACTATTACCTATTTGCGTACGTAGACGACCTCTTCGTTACTCGCTCAGTAAACACTCCAGTAGCGCATTTCCTTCGCGTTTCGCGAATATAAAATAAACGTTGTAGGTAATAAACTCGCTTCAAGTTAATTAAGAGGTACGTGTCACGCCGTGAACTGGCTAAATTAAAATACATAGCTCGCAAGTGCACGATGTTTTGAGATTACCTCCACAGAGATTGGCCGTGGGTAGTGATGCGAGAAAACGTTCTTCAAGAAAATGCTGGAGTTAATTTTCTGTGTTAAATTTTCATGATGATTTTTGGTACGACGGTGAATAAGAGTACTTGTAAGTAGAAAGCGGGGTGGGCGAAGGAAATTGATAACTTGAATTACTTTATAAGGATCGTATACTTTTTGCGTCTACGAAAATATTTACTCAGCGGAGAGCGGTGAACAAGGAAAAATTGGTCTATTTTTGGAATATACTTACATCTTTTATTAAAATGCTTTGTAATACACATGCCAGTTACAAGATAAATATGCTCAGATGAAGTTTTATTATTTATGTTTTACTAGAGCCCTGCGGCTGAGCAGGTAGATAAATTAAAGAGTCTTATGAATGAAATTAAGTAATTATATTTCTATACTGCACTACATATTTAATGAATCAAGCTCTCAGCTTTTTTATCAATGCTTAAAACTGAAATTAAACTGCGCTGCGGTTGAAATTTAATTCTTCTGAAACATTCATTTCCATAGTATTTATTAACATTTTTGTTGCTTACACAAACCTATTTACTGAGTTTCCTCAAAGGAAATTATTTATTTAACTTTCCTTCAATCAATTCGTAAAGTGATCTGTTTATTGACATTGTAACCGATAATATAAGGAAAACTTTTGAAATATGAGGCTTTTCATTAAACCTTAAAATTGTTTTTCCCACATAACTTATTAAAATAAGCAATTTGCTGATTAACTGTAAATAAACCAACCTTTTTTTAATCAGTGGGGTCAGTCCTTATGATCCACTTTACCACTGTAACCACTTTATTTTGTTTAAAAGCTAATTAATATGGTCTATCTATCCTATATTCTTTTCTTAAATCAACTGTATAGTATGCATTTTTCTTTCAATTTTCAAATTAAATGGACGTTTGTGTTTTCGCTGAACTTGAGCCAAAGCAGAAAGCTAAAATAATGCTATCAGCTTTCAAAAACGTTTTTGAACTCGCTCTGTTTTAACGCGTATCCTAGACTTATCTGCACAAAGTCGTGAAAATTGCAATTTAGAACATAAAAGCAAGCAATAGGTACATTAATTCTAAACAAATTACCACAGCAAAATATCTAAAATTAGACGCTTAACCGAAAACTGCAGGCACCAGGTAACCACAAAGAGTTAGGAACTCAAATAAATAAACGTTGGTACCTATATGAGGAAAAACATAGCTCTATTCACCATTTGTTAACAGTAAACAGTACTCTAGAGGACATTTATAATACTTTATACCGCAGAACTAGTAAAGTCCTCACGGAGTTAGTAAAGATAAGCGGAGATGTCAGAATGCAGGTAGGTCAGGTGCCTTCGTGTAGGTCAAATTCTTGAAATTTTGAACTAAATAGGCGTTTGGGTTCTTTGAGACATTTACGAGTATCAATGGTTTTTGGTATTACAAAAATGTTCGGGTCGTCTAAAGAAGGCGAATAAGGGCGAAGATAGTAATGTTTCTCATTCACTGCTTACCCGTATTTTGGCGCACTACTTTCTTAGGCGATTTTCCACTATGGCACCTCCGCTATTCATTTTGTTCTCCATGATAGTACTGGTTGAACATCGTGGTACCTCGTTTTTGGCGCCCAAGCAAAAGAGGGTTTCCATGTTTAATGGGAATCTGGATATTTATAATTCGGTGACAAAACAGAATTCTGTTTCCCACGTAATTTTGGAGCGTTTGAGTTGTTTTATTGTAATTTGAACTGTTTTTTTCAAATGGACTGTTACTTTTTCTTGAAAATGAGTAGCTGAAATGATGCCATATATATTGTTCTTGTTTGTATAAAATCTACTATTTCCAAAAATCTTGAAAAATAGCTGACTTGAAAATTTTTCTATAATCAGATCTGATCATCTCCGTACTCATGGCAATTTGATAAAGAGTTTTTTGTACTTATGCTTATGTGACTTCAATTAATCGCACCTATCTGCATTGCGTATTATCATATCAATTTAATTTGCTTCCGTACAGCTGTTACCGTGCAAGATGAATAAACAAACTCAGGTTCGCATTCAATATAAGTTAGTATGAGCATAATAAAGCAAAGAATGTTAATATGAAAACTTCTAAAATGCTTACTTAATAGCTTCAAAGTGAGCACGGAGGCTTTATAAAGCGATCTCGATGAAATTTCTCAAACGTGTTCCGAGTAGCGTTATACACAATATCTTAAAACTATAAATTCTAACCAAAAGTATGGAAACGATATACTGGAAAGACTTTTAGGTTAAACGAATTTTATATGCAAAGATAGAATATTTATGTAAAGTTATCTGACTAGTTCTTTATTTTTATTATTTTTGTGATGGCATAAAACCATTTCATTTTTTTGTAATACGTTTATTTTTATAGCAAAACTCCATTAGGTACTTGTTTTGCAATGAACAGTTGTTATTGCTGATCAAAACATTTTATGATATAAGGACATTGTGAAGTTTTAAGCCTAAAATAATAAAAGTTATTTGATTTGAAGTAATGTACTTACGTACCGGTAGGGACTTGAATTTTTTAGGTATTCGCTAACCACACACACTTTATTTTTATTTTTGTTGCAATGTAAATGTAACGTTCGTGGTCATTATTAGAGCTAAAGCGATTTTCTATACAGCAGCTGTAAGATTAAATCGTGTCGTATCCGAATCGTAACATGAAAATGTCCTGATCGTGCAAACCGCATGGGAGTCGTTCCGTTCGCCGCTGTTTTGGAAAAATATGACGCGATTAAAGTAAATTTCTTACGAACAGTAAACGGTAAAACTAGTTTTGTATGTTTTTGTTAGTTTAAACCTAGAGAATTTGTAGGAAAAGCGACTTAGCTACTAATGTTTTTGTTTCACTTTTTATTTTATTTTTGCTTTTGTGTGTCAGTATTTCTTATTGACTAACTGCTCATGAACACTCATGCCCATTGCGGTGAGTATGGGCAAATTATAACTGTAGTTCACTCTCACTATAACCAAATTTTACTTTACTCAAAACAGACCGTATCCGAGTAAGTTGTCTTCAAGGTCTAAAGCTTGCCATAAGACGTCTAAAAGCTTGAAGCTTGCAGTTTCTCCTTACTTCCAACTTTAAGAAGTATAAGTGCTTGCGTCACAACTTTGAAAGGCTTATATTAAGCTGATTGGGGGAAGTTTGACAGTTTTGTCACGACGGCGCTATGTTAGGCGGTTAATAAGTTCGATCTGAAAGGGACATATTTTTGCGTGGTTAGGAATGGTTATGGCAGTAATTAATGGTTGACGCAAGTGGGATTTTGCTGGTTGGACAAGGTATAAAATAGGAGAACAGAGCACCATGGTGGTATGGGTGATTATTTTACAAAAATACGTATTGTGACATAAATCCAAAGGCAATGACGGTTAACAAATTAATATAAACTTTTTGTACAATTCTTAATTAAGATAAAAACTAAGACACAAAATATCATGAACACCTGAATAGATCTGATTTATCAATTTGATATTAAGAACACAATCCTTTTTTTAATGACATACAACTACTTATATAAATTCAAAATTCTCTTACCTACACGATGGTAAAATTTGAAGGTAAGGACATTTTGTAAAAGCAAAGAACATGTAACGGAACTGCGCATATATTTCTTGTAACCTTAAATTCGCGACAATTTCACAAAGGAAACAGAGGAAAATGCAAAGGTAGCATTTTACTTTTAGTGGCATATTTTGTGGATCACGGGTTTAGGTTAGCCTATTAGGGCATGTAATGGGTACCTACCTTGATTTAATTTTTGAAAATTTTCACATCGGTCAATCAGTTTTCAACTTTCGTAAGATGTTGGACAGGAATACTTGGTTTGGTTTTCTTACAGATGTGAAATCATTCGTGTAAGACTGTACCAGCGCCTCGGTAGGTATGTCTTTCGAATAATCCTACAGCTTGACATCGATATTTTTTGATAACCGTGTTAAAAATACATTTTATTACCTCTTTTTCTTATTTAATTTATCAATGCTTAATTACTACGGATTGTAACTATCGAAGTTTATCTTCTAGGATAAAAAAGTATTTTGCCAGCTATGTACATTGAATCACATAACAACATCCAACGTATTGTACTTGCAATATTACGCAATTTACCACAACGACAGTTAAAATACTTACACTGCATCCATTAACCAACCCGTCCGCGTAAAACGGTACATTTTCCCGATCAAACAAAACGTTTTCGATTCACAATGCGTCAATGATTAACATACTCAACGCGATGGTCTCATACCCACTACATACGAAATTACCTGTGAAAATAAACAGAACCGCTGGGACAAAAGAGATAATCTCAATTTTGGTTTTACGCCGAGCGCTTCCAATTTGTTGCAAATCACACGGCCGTTGTGGGTTTAAGTTAGCTGGTAACTCTTTTGAGGTTGAACTCAGTTTATATTGTGGTGTGTTGTTCTTTATGAATTGTTTTTTGGTGTCTTTGGGTTGGTGCCAATTTTGTATCTGCTATGATTATTATTTCTGTGGATGGACTGACTCAGGCGAGCAGGTTGCTGAAGATCGAGTAAGTGGTGAATCTTGAGGGAGGCCTTTGCCCAGCAGTGGATAATTTTCTGCTGACACCACAATGATTATTTAATAAGCTTATGCAACTTGATATTAGTCTTAAAAGGATGTATTTATCATTATAAAATTCTTTAAAAAAACTGGCTGTATATAATCAGTCAAGTAGCTTATGTATAGGACTAAATCTATTGCTATTCTCTTCATTTTGTTAATCGTTTCGTAACTTTTACCATTTATGACATCAGTTTTTAGACCACTTACAACACAATCTATGACCGCGTTATCACAAGAAGCACTATAAAAACTTCAAACAAAACTGCCCAAATTCTGGTTCGCTGTACCAAGATTACAATTTATAATTGGCCAAGTTTTTGGAGTGGCGCGGAGGATCAGGGGCTAATTGGCATGAGCAGTGATGACGGGACCTTGAATGGGAGTCATGACTCAAGAATTACACTTACAAACTCGCTCCACGATAACGTTGCTGGATGTAAACTTTGAAAGTGTTTGGGTGGCCCAAGCGATGAGATAAAGCAAATATCAGAATGATGTTATAATTTTACTTCAAAGACATGAATCAGAATCAGAAATCAGAATCAGAAATTTTTATTTGCTAGAAGCATGGATTAAAAGAACGCGTCTTCTGCGATGGCGATAATCTAATTAAAAACTTAAAGTATAGATGACGTATAATCTTCTTCAAGATTCCATCGAATCCGATTTGAGTCAGTTCTGCGGCTTTAGCACTGCCAAGGGACTATGAATAATAAAGCACATTCGCCTTCAAATTTTATTTTAAAATTAATTTGAATTTCTTAGGCTTTAAATAGAGAATTGATTTTGCAATTTTATACTTTTCAAGCATTGAAGTGAAAATATTATACACAAGCTTTTGACTTGCACCACACAGGGGATCAAAGTATAATTCGGGACATTTGGGAAGTAACAGCGTTTTCAAAGACAATAAGAGATTTCGCGAAGCCGGGAATATCGTTTAATACTTATTGTTGGTTTTATTGTTACAATTCAAGGCAAGCTATGAAAACTTTGATATTGTATACTTAACTTTCTTTAACTTTAACTGTAAATAAATAAAACAAATAATGCCATTTTGTACAAATCATATATTTTCTAAATGCATTTTAATATAAATGGTACTTTGGCTTATATATCATGTCACTCATTTGGTCAGATATGTTTATCTCTAATATAATACACTTTATTATAACTGTATAACAATTATTCTTTTAATAAAACCTACTTCGTAGGTGCCATAACTCAAAATCTTAATCTAACTGGTAGTCTATGTTTGAAAAATATACCGGAGTAAAGTTAGCAAACAATAAAGTAATTATTATCATAATTATACTTTAGTTTTAAAAGTCTATAATTATTCATCCCCAAAACATCTACGTTTAACATGCATTTTCAGTTTGTTAATAGTAGATTCTACCTTTACAGTTTTATCTATTAAATCTAGAGAGATCTTACTGTTTATTCCTACAGTTGCTAAACTGCTAAACTTAACCCAGGATATTGAAGATTCAACTCTCAAACTTTACGTCTAACATTCAAAAGTTATTTCTCAGTCTAACTTAAAATCAACCTTTCTTGAATTCAACCTTTTTCACAGTTCCTGTACTAGTTTCAGTATCATTTGATGAACCAGAATTAGAATGTTCCAGTTTTACTGAATCACATCTTTTATCACTACCCCTTTTACCTTTAGAACTTCGACTCAAAAGTGAAGGAGTTCTTATGCTTTTTCTTTGTTTTACCTTAACGGCTTTCTCCGGCGGTCTGTGAATACTCTCAGTTCTATGTTGAAGTTTATTGAGTCCAAAGTTAGGCTTGATTTGGGCAGTTTTTTCTAAATCACTCACATCAGGCAAAAACAAATCACTAACGTACACGTAATCATCTTTTGGTCTAGGAACTACATTACCGGGATTAATTTTTACGGGCACTATTTCTAATTTCTTTTCGTAAATTGTATCTGGCCCTTTAGTATCCAGAATATCATCCATGTTTGTTGGTGAATCTACTCCACAAACTAATTCTTGAATGAGTTTATCTTCAAATTCTTCATCCAAGTCAATATCATCATCATCGTCATCTTCATCGGAACAAAAGGATGAAAATGATGTAACAGATCCAGTTTGAATGTGAAAATCGTCTGGAAGGCGTACTCTAGGTACATTTGCAGGTATTTCAACCTGGCTGGGAGATGGCGTTATAACTATTTTTGGTTCCTGAGACGAAGGAATATCACTTGAAGCTATTATCACTCTAGGAAACTCCCTATCTTTTGCCATTATAATAGTTGTTTCTGGCTTGCTTCTGTCAAAAGATGCATTTCGCGATGAAGCGGGGTAAAAGTTGGGCGACAAACTATCAATATTTTCATAATTTTTAACTCCTACATCTTCATTAATTTTCTTTACTTGGGAAGCGTCGAATGAAGATAGGGGTTTCGTATTTTTATATGCAAGGCGCCGTTCTAATGTTGTTGTTCTTGGTGGCGGTTGTGGTGGCACCTTAGGACGATCATCCATGGATGAATACCCACGAAAAGTCTGCAAAGAGTTCGGTTGTAATGACAACCGCTTTTGGGCTTTCGGTAAATCTGGCAGAACTTTGGGAAAATTCCTTTTTTTAATGGTTAATAAGGCTTCTTCAGCGGTCATAGGATTAGCTTGGGAACGTTCCTCCCGAGAAGTCACATTTATATCGTTTCTAAAAGTGACTGGCGGTAAAATATTTGCGAGATTGTTACTCTCCATCCTTTCTAGTAATTTATCGTAATTCACATCAGTAACTGGATCTGATGAGGAATGTTTATGAGATATTATCAATGGTTTATCTTGAACTGCTAAAGTTACAACATTTGTAAATGTTTTTTCATCCTTATTAGGCTCAGTGTTACTCGGGGTTATCAATTCATTGTTCGTAGATTTTTCGAGTTTATTGGAATGTATTTGATCACCAGCGTCGAACGACTTAGAGATTTCTATAGGCTCTTGATTTAATATGGAGTTAGTTCGAGCGGCTGGCGTTGCATCTATGGCTACAGAAACTTTTTTAGACTGTATTCTTTCAGTAGCTTTACTTTTTATGGAATCATTAGATTTACTCGTTTGTTTAATACTGCTAAGCGACTGCTTATGGCTTCCTATAGACGAATGTGATCCAAGTGCCGAAGTCGATGTTGTTTTCTCAGATGTTCTAGTTTTACTATTCGTTTTTGAAGCGTAACTCTTAGAATTTATACTATCATTCATTTTACGGCTGTCCGTTTTGCTTTTCTTAGTATCTGAGAGAAGTTCTTCAGATCTTGTAAAAGGTTTTGCAACAGTCATATGTTTTTCATTTAAATCAGAATTCGATTTTCTTAGGATACCCGGAGAGCAACGGTGCATCATTTCATTGGCAATCCAATCCCTTACTTTAGTGTGAGCGTCTAAAGTACTGGTCGATAAGTGCCTCCTTAGCTTAAATCTCTCTCTGAACCCCCCTGAATCATCTGATTTAGGGGTCTTACAGGGATCAGATTTCTTTTTATGTTTCTTAGAATTGTTTTTCATTTTATTAAAACTCATCGACTTTATGACGCTGCAACCGTTTTTTAGAGTTTGCAAAGCGCTTTTGTCGTCCTTCGAGCTCTTTTGACCGATTACATCCACTTCGCCTATTTCAGCGCGGGGCTGATGAGAACTCTCGAGTGTTTGTTCCCGTAGTCTGAGCTTACGTTTTTTGAAATACAATATAGAGCAAATTCCGACGTTGACGGCGAGAAAGAGAATAGCTAACGACACTATCAACGTAATAGTTGCACTCGATGTTTTTACTGGCATGTTGGGTTTCGGTTTGATCGTAGTGGTGTATGTAAAGGTATTTTCCATTAATCCTGATGGAACGGGACGTGCTGGTTTCTCAATAGACATGATCTCCTTGTATATAACGTTAGTGTCTGGTCTTCGTACTGGTTGTGAGTAGGGACGCATTTTGCCGTAAATTGATGATGAATAGTGCGGAGTTTCCACTACTTGCGGAGCCCATATTCTGCGGATTGGATCTGGTGAAAAATGTTTTATTGTCAACCTTTATTTAAAGTCAATTATAATTACGATTTTAGTTTAAAATTATAAGGCAAATAAATATCTTACCTACAACACTAGCCGTGTTTCTATGAGTAACCTTCGGTTTTGTAGAAGGTGGAGGTTTCGTGGGAGGTGGAGTGTACTCAAACAGTGGATCTATGACATATTTGCTCATCTTGCTCGGTAACGTGTCCGACCAAAACTTAGTATAGTTCGAACGGTATGACTTGTCCACTTCTGGAGGGATGTCTGAAATTAATTTTCAAGAATGAAGTTTTAGTGTCGTGATCTAAGAAAGAAAAAATAAGTAACTCATTTAATTGAAAATAGAGGGGTGGTATTTTTAAAATGATTTATGATTCATAATAATGTCGAACAACCTACGAACAATTTCGTAATTGTATGGACTATTTTTTTTTTCTCGATATGTTTGCATGTAACTGTTCGGTTGCAACAAATTTGCATGGCGTGAGCCTGATTATGGCGATTTATAATTTATTTTAAGAACATCTTGTATACTTAACCATATTCTGCAAATAAAGAATTTGAGTTTGAATTTGAACAAATAAATAAATACATAAATAATTATACCTAAGAATAATAACTACTTAACTTTATTTCCAAAAATCAAGTTTTTATGAAAATCAATTACTGTGACTTAATCGGCTTAAAACTTAAAAATTCCTATTTCAATTTGCAACTGTTGAACATGAAAAATAAAAAACAGACTCAAAATTCGGTAGCCACACCACCGCGGCTAAACAAATGGGCTAGTATGAAGAATCACTAACCAAATCTCAAATAAGCTTGTCGGGTACCATCATATTCAGGCCAGTCAAGATCATATATACTCCATTGTTTTCTATCCAAGTTGTAGAACTTCACTGGAGCTTGAGAATTTGGGGACCTGAAAAAATAAACATAAATAACGACTGTTTGAATAAACTAAGTGCAACTTATAAGTACTTAACAAATCCGTCAGATACATAGCAGTCTATAAAACATATAAAAAAATCTCCTGTCATTTGGTTTAGCGTTTCCGCAGTAAAGAAATCCCAAACGCACTTTTATTCAATAAGTAAAAATCAAACAGGAACTATCTTCTACAACTCTTACCGATTAATCGAATATGCAGTTCCTGAGATTATCACGTTTAAAAAAGCAAACTTAGTATAGACTTAAAATAAAGAATAAGAATACTAATAATGGGTCAAAAAGTTAGTTATGAAATGAGGAAACAATATGAACACTAATAGTAGGTCCTATTGGCCATGAAACTAAAAGCAGACAAATTGCAAATACAGATAACTAAAACATACCCGTATTTAACGAAGTTAGTCCACATCCTCATGAGGACTTCACTGAGCAACTTCTCATGCTGTGTATATTCTTTGTCAAAGTGAGTGTTTGTCGCTCCAAGAGGCACGCCAAATACGTACGGTAGTTCTTGCCCTTGCACGCTTTTGTTTAGCTGCAAAAATATATAGCTTAAAGCTTGATACAATCTTTTTGTTCATGATTATTTTACCCTTCACCACTGATCTATTCAAAATTACTGATTGAGGCCTAAATGCCGAAACTACTGAACCGATTTGAAAAATGTATTTCAATGTGTGGGATGCTGCACTATCCCTAAGTAACATAGGCTATATTTACAGCTACGGGAAGAAGTTCCCCTGGGATGTGTGTAAAACCGTGGAAAAACAGATAACAATTTATAAACTACCGAAAATCAATACGCAAATACCTAACTACTATCTATAATTGGTCATTATTGTTACCAATAATGCGTCATGTCAAGATGATTTGTTTGACCATCTACCAATGCCTATTAAGAGGACGAATTGGAATTTTTGGCGCCAAGGATGTCAATTTATCTCAGTAAATACAAAACGGATCAAAATACAACTTGGTTACCTGAAAGTTCATGATATAAACCTTATTTTGTTAGTTGTAGAAACATGATTAGGTAACTTTTATAACAGAGAAAAATATATCAAACATACCTCTTTTTAAAAAGAGATTCACATATTATGGGCAAACGGGACCGATTTAAGCCTCTTAACTTTTTTAGTAGTTGAGTATATACATACTCTTTAAAATTGTAGTAGGAATTTTTATTAAATTATCATTTCTAAATATTAAAATTACAAAACCATTTTGTCGCTTACGACTTTTAGTTATAAGCTAGCGCGCGTATTGTTATCCTCGCCCCGCTCAGACGCTCCGACCCCTTTTGGCGCCTTAGATGCGCGTGCCGGTTATGGAATTATTGTTGACCAATTCCTCGCCTTAAATAAAGAAAATAGCAATAAAATTGCTCGTAGTACAGCAAAAATATCCTTTTTTATTCCCATTCAAAAATCTCCGTTATTAATCCCTTTGAATTCCTAAGTAACTATGTATATTCAAACATCTCTAAAAAAAACAACTAGTTGCAAGTAAAGTTCAAACATAGTGTTTGTTCAGTATTAAAGCAGTATTTTAAGTTTGATGTACCAGTGTACCAGCTGGTACCAGCACCTGATGTGCACTATCTTCACACCAGTTTACGATATCATTATGAAACTAATTTCATAACCTGAACTAGGGACGAAGCACGGTTAGTTGTAGTAAGTAGAATCAAGTAAGAATTTGCTTTGGTAGTAGAATTATATTGGTACATAAATACCTACTATATTATGTTTTAAATATCATCATCGCCTTCTGTATACTAACTACAGTTCTAGTCTACAGGAAAGTTATCCCTGTCCCACGAGTCATAATATGAAGTGGTTATAATACTCGTAATACTGTAAGTTGTTGTCAAGTTGTTTATTTAGATTAGTCAAATCTTGGCAACTTCACAATTTAAGGAAAAACACTGCGTCATAATAGGTACTTTTAGAAAACATGTTTTGACCTAAGAAGTTCAACTTGTACTTTCTAGTTATCCAACTTAGGCACACCGCAATTGGCTTTGAACACACTCCGAAAGAACCCCTCTTAAATAGTCCTTAAAACTTAAAAATGTCGTCTCTGAACCTTTCAAGGTATTTCACAAAACTATTGTTCTACAAACGAAACAAAAGGCAAACACAATGCATTTTTGGAGAAGGCTTGTGTTTTCAAACGAAACGTGAAAGTCGATTTGACATTAGAAAGCCCAGTGTTCTTGAAATATTTCGTTTTGCATGTATTTTCTCTTGAAATTTTCTGCAGCAGTCGTTTTTGTGTACTCTTCCATACAAACATGGTAGACAATAAGAATTTATCATTTCTAAGAAAGTCTTGAGCATCTGTTTACAATAAGAACTATTAAATAAAACTGTCTTGGGGATATTAAATTTTTGTGAAGTTGAATCTCTGTGTATTGTCAAATAACGCATAACTTAAAAGGAATAGGGAACTTTTCGATATACCTGCTGTATTATTTTTTATTTGTTTATAATTATTATAGTTGCCCGTTTTGTTATATAACACTATGTAGTGCCTTGTGGACGTACTCTACATTACGTAAAAGTAAGTTATCCGTCTCTTACTTTTATGTAATGTATCTAGCAACTTGCCACTGTTCCTATTTTGGCCATATCATATAATCAGTCGAAAGATGCAGATGGAACCCTAACTAATGTAGTACACTACAAAATTGCGAGGGTTTGAAAGTTGCTTTACCATTCTTCCCTTCATCTAACAGAAAGACATGTGTTGCTGGGGAGTTTGTTGCGCCACTTCTTCTACCCAACTAAAACACATAGAAAGTGGTGAACGGCGGGTGGTTTGGGGGCTGTCTTTTCTTTTTGAGGTTCGAAAAGTGCTGATTTATCAACCTAATTTGAATAAACGTTTTTGAGTTTGAATTTGAGTTCATTCATTTTGGAAAGTCATACCGATACCAACATGTGTACCCTTTTACGTACTTACCGCAGCATAATCGGAGCTAATAGAATTATGTCCAAACACGTAGAAGTACGACTGTCTGTTGGCTTTGGACTGGTAGTTGGCGAACCGTATGACAGGGGCTAAAGTACGAGCGTCGCTAAATACGTTGAGTATCACGTCCCGGTTGGTTTCCACGTTCCATCGCTGAGGGTCCAATTTTGATGGCGAATATCTGAAAAATGTAGCTTTTTGTTAAATGGGGATATTACAGTTACTGGTTATGGATCTAAAACCTCCTATTGTATTTTTTTGGCACCTACCTCTATCTGTCTTCTCGTCTCCCAATTTTTACACAATAGAGAAAGCCATTTTAGCATGAATGCGAAACAAAAAAAATCATCATTAACGACATTAATAAGGATAACATAATAATTCGACCATTTTAAAAGCTATTGGGATATTTGGGAATAAATACATTATCTTAAAAAATACTTACTCTTTCAAAATGGACTTCAAAGTTTGGTCTTCAGCTCCTTCAAAGATAATCTTTGCAAATTTCTTGATGAACTCGTCTCTCTGATTCTCCAAAACACCGTGTTCCAATTCTATGACACCAAAGTCATGGTACCTTTCTATTTCTGTCACACCACTTAGCAGTTGATACCTGGATAGAAAAGGATTAGTTAATAATGCTACCGAATAACATGTCGAGAAGTTTTTACTAGACTGTCTCACCTTCAATTAAACCGAAGTTAGAAAAACCTTGACATAAACCTGGCAATAAAGTGATTAGAAAGAGTCAGCAGTATGTCTTTTACTGACTTCAAAGAACTATCTATTTTCGTAGAAGGAACTACGCCCCAACCTCATTTCGATAATGAAATAAAGAAAAATAACAACCAATAAATCTAACAAGCAAGTATTTAGGACGTACTTTTCTAACTTCGAAAAATACTCTGTATTGCGAATACAAGTTACTATTCTCAGACTGTAGGAAACTTAGAGCATATAACAAACAATGACTAACAGAACTATGGCTATCAATATCTGCCCGAATATAATGCTTGCAGTGATAAATTCTCGCGAAACACACCCCTTATGCCGAGTACACACAGACAAAAGGTAAAGAAGAATACTATTAAAGTAGTTATTGTACCCATATTCGTACAAATAAATGTTTTTTTTTTTTTTAAGATTAGAATAGACCTAGACATTGAAGTATAAGCGATGATTTTCTCCTTGCTTTTGCAAGATCCGATGTTCATGATAAGAAATAAGGTAAAATGATTTTACGAGCCCAACAAGTCAAGAAAAGCTCTACTGTTCACCCAAATGACAGCAACCAGACGTTCGTACATTTAACCATTGTATACACAGCTTATGATGCAGAGTATTACTATTGAAATCTACACACACTGATCTTCCTCCTTCTGTCTACAAATTCCCTCACACGTTCATGTTTACATGGAACTCTGACTAGCTTTAGTTAGGGCATTTCAATATTCTTAATTTTGTATTTGTTGAGTATGTGTGAGTGGACAGGGTGTTAATCAAATCCTATACGTACAGTAAAGTTGTAAGTCACCATAAGCACTTTTATTTGAGTTTCATAAAGATGATCATTTGTTTATTAAAAGACAATCACGATAAAAGATCAGCCGAAAATAAATTAAAGCACAAAAGTATAACGAATTCATTTTTCAAGGGGGATCTTAAGGTCAATCTGGTTCAGAGATTTAAAATTGACAGATCAATTTATCTAAGACGGAAAGTCTTGATTTTAATTCATTATTTCTTAAGCCGATAGGATGACTGAAGGCATTATTAACGATTGAATAATGAAAATTCTTGAAAGGAGATTTATTTTGTTCGGAAAAGGGCATCTTTTCTTCGCGATATTTTATAATTTCATCTTTAAAGTATAACCTATACACGATATTTTATAATTTAGTCTTTTGTGTCTATAACCTGATGTATACTTACTTGCTTAATAAATTCGGGTAGGATTCCATAGTTTTAGCGGGCTCATTGGGTATAAAGGACCCCGCTACCACTGGTCCCAAGGGTGTTTCAAATTCTCGGGCTAAGATCTGCACTTTCTTTATTTCTGACAACCTAAAAACAAAGATATTTACAGCAGTCTCATTATTAGCAACTTTATTACCCTCCCTTGGCAGACCCTTGAATCTGCCAATTTAATTTGAATGAATACAGAAGTTGCTTTCTCACGTGTAGGTACCAATTATACGCAGTAGAAGAGTTTTTGACGACAAACTTAAGAAACACTGGTCTCATTTGAAAAAATACTTTATTGTTAGATAGACAATTTTCCAAGATAGGTAAGCTAATTTGTATAAATTATTAAGTAAGTACATAGAAGATTCTTGCACATGTACAGGATAAACCTGAGTAAAGCCCAAATATTAACAAGGAGTAGGTAGTAATATAATAACCTAAAACAAAAAAGATTTCTCGTAGATTCACCTGTCTAGGTAAATACAACGAAAAGATTAAGAAAAATTGTTGTTCAATTTAGGTTAGGTCCATCCTAATTTATTTGTTTCGGGAACTCGATAGTTTTCGAACTTCTACTTCAACTCTAGAAATGAAGGATATCTCTCGAATTACAGAGTTAAGGTTTATAAATAGGGTGACCACACAAACACACTATCGAAAAACAAACAAGCGCAAACCACAAATACTGTTGTTAATAAAATCCTCTGCTAGCATTAAAACCGAAATGGACTATACATATTTTATAAGGCTTTTAAAATTTCTATAAACGTTAAAAGCTTTTAACGCTCGAGATGAGGAATAGAACTGTTCAATGGTGAATATTTCTCGGTTTATTGTTCGTTAAGATCTGAGGCTTAAAGTTATTCGTATTGCTAAGAATAAGGGTCTTAGTGTTAAGTATTGCATTGTGTTTTGTGTGCTAACTTTGAGCAGTTGAAACGAAACGATACACAGTTTGAGCGTCCGCATTCTGCAGACTTTTAATCGGCCGATACCTTGTCTGGGCCAATAAATTAGTATGAAGATGTAGGTCTGTATACTAGCGCGCACATCACAAAGATTATCAGGTATCAGGGCGACTTAAAACTGTAATAGGAATCAAGATTTTGTCAAATGATAATTGCGGTTGGCAATCCAAACAACATCAAACCAACTGGATTCTGTTTTATTACATTTTTGGCGGGCTTATCTTTATTCTGTAAATTCCTACTGCCTTCTAGGTTCAATTAATATCATATTAGTTAAAATCACAATTATTATAAGGTACTTACGGTTTTTTCTGCAAGCAAGTCATCATATTTTTGGAGTTCGGGTTGCAGCCCAAACTTTGGGCAACTTGCAATGTGTAAGGAGTCGGGTCTTTAGTCATCGCCCAGTCCGATAGTGCAGACCCAGACATTAGTATCGCGCGATGGAATAGACCTAAAATTAAAACACATCCATATGATATACACAATACACATACATACAAATAAATTATTTTAATCATCGCTCATTCCTTCTTTGCTCTGTATGAGAAGAGAAGTATCGGGAAAGTAAAAAAACAAAATGATAAAAAAAGTATTAGGTAAGTACTTTTATTATAACTTTCAGTTGCATTACAGTTATCACGCTAACGCTCGTTTAGCCCACAAGATGCCATTTGAAACGTATCGCGATTTCACCTTGAAACGATTAAGGAAACGTGGCGGAGAAACTCGTGCGTTCACAATAAAATATAGCTTGTGTAATGGCCTGAACATGATGATATGTACCTACCTACCACGGAGAATAAAATGACTATCGGAGATGTCATAACGCAAAATTTCTTTAGAAAGTAGCACGCCAAAACACTGGTGTTCGGGGGACAAGAAACGTTACTAGCTCCGCTCACAAACGCCTTCTTTAGAACCCGCCCAGTATTTTTAAAACAAATCATCAATCAATAAATACTGCTTAGTCTTGATTGGACAAGTAACCTGAAAGTTCTAGTGGCTGATCACACCTCCCGTACGTTACTTGACCTACAAGAAGACGCCTGACTTAGGTACCTGCCTTATGGTCTCAACTTTCGTTCCTCCGTGGTACCTTTACCTAACTACAAGGAATGAAACATGAAGGCGATGTGAGTACAAGGAGTGTTGAGAATTAAAACTTGAGACGGAATTCAGTTTTTCTTCGAAAAGTGCTGCAGCTGCATCGTAAACTATAACTTACTTGGTGTGTGCGTCTCAACAACACACCATATTTCGTGACTACGTTGGATTTGGCTTCCAGTCTAGCTAGGATATAGCTGATCAAAATTACGTAATACATGAATATTAAAGGCGTAGAGTATATAATAATATTGTGTAGGTGTGGCTCACAGCTTCAAATAAATCAAAACTGATATTAAATTTAGAATTGCAGTCTCTCGCATTATTATTTTTGCGTTTTCATCTAGATAAAATTGTAAAAAAGTTGTTATTATCATTCTTAAAAACCACTTACTTTATGCGTATTTAATTGCTCTATGTTTTTATATGTTCTTTGTTTTGGTGGGATATCATCAAATGACTCCTCCCGTGGATGTGCTTTTATTGACTAAAACCCTCAATTTTTTATCTGGAACCCTTTTCGTACCAAGGCCACGGTAACTCTTGCAAACAATCCCGCAGCCCTAGGCAAACGCAATAATCCTTACCATTCGATATAGGTGACAGCATCAAGAAGTTAACACACGCAGCGCCGGTCCCATGTCCCATCAGAGTGACAGATGATGGATCACCATTCAGGTCTTCTATATTATCCTTGATCCATTGCAATGCTGCCAACTGGTCCAGCAGACCATTGTTGCCGTAAACGTGTTCTGTTAAACTTGGTTTCATAAAACCTGGAAAAATATAATTACCTAAGGATAAGGTTTGAACTATAAAAGTTAAAAATCCAGGTTTGCATTTGTTTTTCAAGTTGTTAAAACTTGTATCAATTTTGTTTTATCAATCTATTGAAACTTCTTAACCTGTTTGTAGGTAACTGAAGTGCTCATTAGATTGTTTCAGAGAGAAGTGCATATTTTTTTGGCCTTTTGGTGCTTCTTAAGTTTGAGTTTGCGGATCACGAAACTATCAATCTAGCACTTTTAAGTTATATCTATGAACTTTCTAAGTGTATCTTGGGCATAATATCCATTCAAGGATACCTGGACTTAAAAAGCCCGCAGTAGCTAACCAGTATTGAACAAGCGTAGTTATTAATGCTCATTCCTTCTCTGCATAAGATGCCCCGTCCTGCAGTGGGACACAAAAATACATTATGGAGGACATATGCAGGAAATTATTATTTCTCCTCACCTAAGATTCCCAGTCTAAAGTTGACGGTGATGACCATGACATTCCCATAAGACGCCAGGATCCTCCCATCGTATGGATTGCCAGAACTCCACTCGAAGGAGTCGCCGTGTATAAACACTAGCACAGGAAACTTTTTCGTTTTCTGTTCTGTGGACAAAAGAAGAATGTCAGTATCTACCTTTGTACTAGTATTATAAAGAAGAATCATTTCTTGTTGGCTCCAAACCAACTGAATCGATTTAAAAAATATTTTGCTGAAATGCTACATACTCTTCCCGACGAACGTAGTCTTTATTTTATCCCACGGGACCCGAGTAAAACCATGACAAAACGGCTAGTCGTTAATATATACCTGAATGTGGTTTTGGTTATGATAAATCAAATCCAAGAGTCATTATTATAATGTACCTCATCTGTACCAAAATAAAGGTACATAGCCTTTCACTGGAGAAGAATAGGCAAAAACACAAAGGGCATTCAGAAACGAGTTTAGGTACACTATAAATCAACCTGCAAACCGATAACCGTTCTGCGATCACCCATTCTATATGTAAATCGAGAAATATGATCAAATATTTCCCATGAAGTTTTACACATAACTCCAATACTTGGAGCATTTTGTCAACCGGAGACGCCATTACTTTGCTTTCTCCTTTGCCAAATGTAAGGGTGTGTCTGCACGGTGCATGTTAGCTGTTATGCGCAAGTCGCTAGATCCACATGTTTTTAAATGCATGTAACTTGCGCATGTGTCTCAATATCCGCAAACTAATTGCACCATGTAGACGCCCCCTAAGTAAGAACCCGAATCTTATGTGTGAAAATGGCTTTTTATACTAAGATGACTCATGGCGATTCCAGTTGGTTAAACGCTCTTAGCTCCAACACGCCTATACAAGAAAATATGCACAATTCACTGATATTCTGATTTAGTGAGAGCGTTTGACCGATGGGCCGTTTTATATGCATTGAAAATGAGTGGCCCCATTCATTTTTATGTTATTTAGTATACTGGATCAATTGGAAACAGAAATGGAGGTTTTAAAAAGTATTTACGGTCAGTGGTCGTCATAATTTTTTATATAAAAGAAGTTATTTTTTGTTGTAAACGAGGGGTCCAATTTATTTACATTTTATTTCTGAAAGATAATATTTTACTGGGAAGAATGTACAAAATATTTCCGAGATAAAGGAGTAGGTACTTATTTTTCTGAAAAACAATAAAAAAATGTATGTTAGCAAATTGAACCAAAATTACGATTCTTAGACCCTAGTTTACGATAAAAGCATTGCCTGAAATATTCAAAAAGAAAAACCTCATTGTAATTTTCTTTAAAAAGCTAATCTTTATTTATTTGATAATCTTTCCTCTGAGTGGATGAAAAGGGGGAAAAGTCTAGTTAATTGTGGCCAGTTCACGCAGGCAGTTTTGAACTTTGTAACTTTTTGCATAAGGTTGCTTTTTGAATAGTAATGTTGAGTTTTTTAGCTTTGCTGAATGTAGGTAATCGTTGCAAAGATCAAAGGAACCTTTCCACAAATCAATCCTGTCTAACCTTTTTTCGCTTTTTTACTAATGTTAAAGGTATTGTTGCCTTTCTGAATACTTTTCGTATGAAAGTATATTTTTGTAGTTATACTTTTTAAAGAATGGGTTCTTGAATAAGTAAAAGTAGGTACTCATGATATATTTTATAAGTAGTTTGGCTGTTAGGGTGTAAAATGAATGCTAGTTGGTGAAGTTTTTGGCTACCTGTAATACTTGAAAGCTTAAAAACTTGATTGAAAATGTAACAGCCTCAAATTAATTCACAAATATTCCATAATTTCATACCACACACGATTTTAAGGATATACAATATGGTAATAAGCACTGTTTGCGAACTCTGAACTTGTTACTAACAAAACTCCTTTTCAATTGAAATGTTAAGACAAGTAACGCCATCTAGCGACAGTATTGTGAACTACTGCGAACTTTGAAATGAGAGAAACTGAACAGTCTGTAACAAAGCTGAAACTGAAAGCAACGGAAGTAGTGTAACATTTCGTTCATAGATGGCGTTGTTATACAACTGTAGGTGATTTCTGTGTTTCTAAATAATATATTTTGTTTTAAATGAACATAATATTATTTTCTATGTTATTTAATTGTTGAAGTTGCGGTATATTTATGGCTATAGCTGAAGAAAGCAATAGGGTTCCTAAAATCTAAAATTTATTTCTGCAATAATTTTCTTTCTTTTATTTTCGTTTTTAGTTCTCATAGTGTTTGGTTGAAAAAACGTGACATTTGATAGCGAAACAAATAATCGTTTAATTAAATTCCAGATACACTAAAGTATTTTCAATCCTCCTTAAATATGTCATAAAAGTTATTTCACGACATCTTTATTCTATTTAAGTTAACTTAGTATACTAAATTACCAACTAAAACTATAACAGAACATCTAAATATTTATACGCAGTCTTAAAATAAACGCTTTAAAAGGACATAAAGGCAAGAGCGTGAGTAACGTGAGCGGAAATGAGGGAATTCTAGTGGCGATGGCTTTCAGCACATTATAGTACCGTTAGTAAAACCGCAGTTTGTTTTGCGCGAGCGAGTTACAGAACATTCTTGAAGTATTTTTAAACGATGACAAAGAAGGGGTGAATGAGAGATAATGGAGTCGGCTTTTAGGCTCAATGGATGCAGCAGTGTCCTAACAGTGTTTAATAAGAAGTGACTGCCTATTTGACCCCTTGGGAAGACTGATTGTCACACTATCTGGCTTCTGACTACCCGTAGCGACTGTCAAAGATGTTCAATGACCGTGAGCTTTGACCTACAGTTTTAAGTGCTCTCAATACAGTCATTGGTGTATAAGAACAAAATATATTTCACTGTTTAATAAACTAATGTGTCTTGCTTATAATTATAACTAACTTTGAAAATATGTGTCGTATATAAATAACTTTCAAATGAAATTGAAATCGCGTAAAACAAACTGTCCCTTTACGTTCTGTACTACCGGAATACCTCTATCCTTGTCGGATATTCGAAAATAAACAAGGAAAGAGCATTTTTACGGACTTGACGTAAATTACAGAGCCCTTTGTTCAAATCAAAGCGAGGGTTTTCTTTGACGAGTCGGCTTTAAATGTAAGAGTTTTAAGACTATTAGGATTTTGGTACTTACATCTTAATGAGGCAACAAATAAAGATTTTAAAAAGGATATACTTAAATCATAATGTAGAAAGTTTTAATTTTATGACCGTTTTTAAGCTACTTTATCACTAGCTTAAGTTTTTTTTTTTTAATAACAGACTCGTAAGCCACCGAAATACTCAACAAATACCATTTGCATTTCATTCATCGTAACTAAGAACGGAGTAACAAAATCCTACTTTGAAAATATCGTAACTAAAATAATATACCTAGAAGTAATGTTTCTGTGTTTTCCATAGCCGTGATCAGCCGTCTCAGAGCATTTAACAAACTGAAGCCGCCATTAGCGCAAATCTTTTTGCGAAAACGTGTGCCAACCTGCGTTTGGAGCAATGCAACAAATTTGTGATCACATCGTTACTTATACTACAGCAAAACGGTCAATCATAAACTTGAGAACATAGTGAGTATAAAAGCGGCGCTCTCATAACATTAACAGAAGGAATGCACGGTGATGGCGTGTCCGGTTATTTAAATCATCTAAGCCAACCGCATATATTTTGTGACTCACGCGACAATGTTCTGGATATGAAACTACCTACATACTGTATGTTTCCTATCGACAGATCGTCTATTATACTATGCCAATTTATTTACAACAATCTTTACGCTCTATAATAGTAATCTATACCCATTATCATTTTTTATTAATAAGTATTATTAGAGAAAAAAAAATGTGAAAGGCTCCAAAATAATAAATAAATTACTCATTTGGGAAGCTAAACTATCCCCGGGCTATCTATATTTTATCCTGGTACAAGAAGTAGGCAGTCGCTTCTTGTAAAGCACTGGTACTCAGCTGAATCCGGTTAGACTGGAAGCCGACCCCAACATGATTGGGAAAAGGCTCGGAAGATGATGATGACAAGAAGTAGTTTCCACGGGATGCAACTGAAACCGCGGGAAACCACTAGTTCTTGTGAAAACCTAAGTATATTCTGGAAATAGGTTATGATAGCACTTGTTAGTAATGAACCATTAACTTTTTAGTACCTATAAACATTTGCGATCTTAAACCCCACACGTATTCTGTGTTTATCCTAATGAATGGTTCGGAAAATAGATACGTACTGTTAAATACAGTACAAAAGATAATACTTACAAAGTAGTATTTTTTTTGAAAATTGGTGCAAAACTTGTCTTTGTTTAATACTTATGAAAAAGAAATCGATTTGTCTTTGCTTTATTACGTCATCATGTTTTCTAATAAGTTTTCTTTTAAAAGCCAATAATAGAAACATAATTTGTCTTACCTTAAACAGGAAATGTTTATTTTAACAAACTAAAAATGTTTATTTGCAAAACATTTATTTACTAACGAAATAGGTTAATTAGTGAGTTGTAGGCAATTAGCCAAGAAAACGTCTCAAATGATATATTTCAATGGCTTGGTATACATTGCCATTTTGGTCGTTTCTTGACATCCAAAGGAACCTTTGTTAGTTCAAGTCAATCAAATTGTAATTAAAATTTGACCTCATTAACGGTTACAGGTAGAGTTGAAATAGAATTACTCCCACATTCACTGTTTTGTTATGAAATTGCTGTTTCCCACAGTTTCGCCTACATCCTGAGAACTTTTGACCCCATCAGATTCAGAAGTAGTCAAAAGCTTGATACTTTATTTATGTTACTTACAGTACAAATCACTCTTTCACTCTAAGGTTGGCTGTAAGAAAACCCATCACTGGGTTAAGCTCGCCGTTGTACATAATCTCTCTGTTTTCAGTGTGTCAAATGTGTGCAATAAAGAATAATAATTAAAAAATATTTTTTTAAAAATTACAAAATAATTGTCATTCTTTATTTCAATCTTAAATTCAGAGCCTCCACAGAAGAAAGAACTAACGGCCAGACTAACTACAGATAATTCCATCAAACTTTTCTTTATAATGTGCGTACTGCCAATAATACCTACATACCTACATGACATGAGTCAGAGCATAAAACAACTATTTGCAGACTGCATGATGCAGTTACTGTAAATCATTATCCTAAAGTCCGGCAAGCGTTAAGAACACACCCATGGTCCACGACATGGCCCATGGACTAAAGAGTGGCCATCCATCTATCTCCCGAGCCTTTTCCCAACTATGTAATGTCCCAGTCTAATCAAATCCAGCTGAGTACCGGTGCTTTACAAGGAGCGAATACCTATCTTACCTCCTCAACCCAGTTACCATGCAACTCAAGACGATAAGCCTTAAGACTTTAGTCAATCCTTTTGCAAATTTTTCTCACATTGCACGTGTCAGATAATTACAGTTTTTGGACATTAAAAAACAGGATTAAAACAATAGTGTCGTAACCCACCAGTCAACACGTCTACTGAGCATTGTTCACCGGCTTTCTTTGTTCCTAACGGCCTTTTGTTTGTAGGAAAATTACGTGAAAATTTTACTGAGACATTGTACAGGGAAGTGACGAAGTTCAAATGCAGTGTGTGATTTGATGTACATAAAAACGTGTTATAATATTGATAAGTGGCATTTGAGTCTGTTTTAGTACTGAAAAAAT
The DNA here is from genome assembly GCF_030705265.1 of Helicoverpa armigera. Lineage (NCBI taxonomy): Eukaryota > Metazoa > Arthropoda > Insecta > Lepidoptera > Noctuidae > Helicoverpa > Helicoverpa armigera. Next base: position 1,074,341 of record NC_087124.1, on the reverse strand, counting down.
CCTTGAGTGGATTTGGAAAGTAAGTAACGTTGTACAATTGTTGATTATGAAGGAGTACGTCTATGTAAAGGGACGTGACATCATATTGTTTTATTGTATTTTTTTAAGATTAGTGCTTGTAGTAAATGTATAAAACTTCGCTTGTACAATAACAATTGCAGGAAATTAACCTTCTGCATTATGCATTGTTAAATGGCTCACGTTTGTTAGGTTACGTCTGGAGTTGACGGGACGTTTCCCCACTCCAAACAAACTTGAACTTTAAACGCAAGTGGTGAGAGACGAAAATGGAATGCCGAATAAAATTTTGTAATCCTACTTTTTCCATTTAAGATTTTATCGAGTTCCTTATAACAAAGGTATTATGTTGAAGGGTGCTCGAGTAGTAGTTCTAACGTTTTGAAAGTGAGGGCAATGTTCTAGTTCGAAGACTTGACGAGTATGTCTTGATCTGTGAGTGAAAGGTCTGATTGGGTATGGAGTATGTGTATGTATGTATACTCAATTGAATGTTGCTCCTTTATTTTTTCAGTTAATGAGTAAATTTATTCAGAAGGTTAGAAGGAAAGTCACTCCATACATACATATAAAGCACTGGTACCTTCAGTCTAACTAGTTGAAGCTAATTGTTAGTGCTTTAAATGGAGCGCCTGCCTAAGCCTTGCAAAGATTGGTTATAACTTTCTGGCTTCTGACTACCCGCAGAGACTGCCAAAGATGCTCAAATGATAGCCGAGACCCACTAATTTACCTTTATTTCCAAAGAACTTAGTAGATGGTTACCCATCCAAGGACCGACCACGTCAACCATCGCTTAACCTCATCATATGAAACTTCAATAGAGGAAAAGTCTATGCAGATGACGTTTCACCCTACCCCTATAATACTCCTATTATAACCGGCGTCAGCTGCGCACCAGTTCCAGATCTAATTCTGTCACTTCCGTCGTTAACTATCCAAATTCTTAAGATATAAATAAACATTGGAAACTATCAGAACTAGCGCGTGAAACTAAACTTTGTACCGTGAATTTCTGGGAAAGTATTTTGAGATCTGTATTCGTTGTTTGGAAATAATGATGGCCTTATTTTTGGATTGGTAATGTCTATTTTTGAGGTAATTTGTCTTTTGGAGGAAAGTGCGAAAAACTGTTCAAACATTTTGCAGTTTTCTTTTAACAATTTGTCAAAATAAAAAAACATTGCTTGAAATTAAATGCAGTGCATATTTCACTACAAAGATTACAGGAACAACTGCAATCCAAAACGCTTAACTCCACCGCTTTCTAGTGAATAGAAATTAAATAAAATGTGCAATAATAGAGCTGTCTATAAATTGCACTAGATATATTCAATTTCAATTGTTAATTAATTGCTAGCATATAATTTAAAAACTTGTAATAGTTTTCAGCTCACTAAACCTCTTATCACTTAAGTCTAATTATGTTCATTTTTACGGAATATTTCAACCTTTTTTACCCAAAAAAAAAACCAAGAAACACGTAAATAAACTGGCCTGATTCTTTCCAAATCTCTTTAAACGAATGTGTACACTATTTCGGTTTCGGCCGACATTTAGCATGATTGACATATATTTACTCTTACAAATCTTCGAGATGGCGCCAAAGCTATTTTTAAATTACAAGTAAACTCGCTAATGTATTTTAAAACATTTTACCAGCTGGTTAATAAATTAGGGATCCATATTTTTGCCAACCCGCATTGAGCAAGCGTGGTGATTAACGCTCAATCCTTCTCCATGTGATAGGAGGCCTGTGCCCAGCAGTGGGACGATAAAAAGGGCTGATGATGATCCTCGTTTTTGTAATTTTCTCAGTCCTGAATCTAAATGATTAATGTCTATTTCTCTATTTATGGAAAAATTGGAAAAGTGATTTTAATCGCTGAAACTTACACTGCGAACTACAATAACGGATCGATAGGTTGTTTTGCGATTGGAAATTGAATTTGAACATTAGCTTCATATGAATTATATTATGTCTCAATCTCTAATCGAATCTTATCTTAAATATTGATTCGATATTGGTAGTAGGTATTCCAATCAATGAATTTTAGAAGAGATAGCACTAAGCTGCGTGCGGAAAGTTGTTCCCTAGTTACACGGGGAAAACTAGGACTAGGTGAGCTACTTAATAGCTATCAACCACGGTGGTCGCATACCTATTAGTTTCACTAACCGTAAGCGTTCTAACCATAACAGTTCATTACTTATAGACATCTCTTTGATCCCCGTTATGACAAGCTTCAAACGCCAAACACTCTATTTATTGACTTGTATTGGCTGGTATATGAATCTGTTACAGGAAACAGCTTGGAAATGTACTAACTGTGTAAATATGTCATTTTGAACAGAATGCACGTTTGACTGTAATGAGGTAGTGTCCTACTTGCTTAATGTATGGCATGTAATTGATTTCGCTTTCCGAAAGCCAAGTATAATCATCTCTATACACAGAAAGTTTTCCTCAAATAATCACTGAATCTAAATAGTACTGCCTATAAAGCTAAGAGAAACAGCTACTTAATCTGAAGTATAATAATAAAGAGGAAATATTTTGTTTGCACCTAAAAGCTCCAAAACTACTGATCCGATTTCAAAAAATATTATACTGTTGGGAAGCTACACTATCCCCAGGTGTCAAAGGCTATATTTTATCTGGGTACGAGAACAGCTCGTAATCTATACTAATATTATAAAGAGGAAAACTTTGTTGGGTTGTAATGAATAGGCTCAAAGACTACTGGACCGTTTTTTTTAAATTCTTTCAGGCTATATTTTATCCCGGTACGGGCAGTAGTTACCACGGGACGTGGGTGAAACCGCGGGAAAACGGCTAGTTAGTTTAATATAATAGCAACAAAAGTACAAAAAAGTTTTTGAGAATCCTCCAATCCGTCTTTAAGGGTTTTATAAATAAAGTAAACGGTATTTAAATGTCTTGACGAATAAGATGCGATTAGACGTAATACTTAAAAACTTTTGGACGCTCATTTCTGACGCTAAATAGGCAATCCAACTTTTTGATGAGCACTCCGGTTATTTAGACATTTTTGAAGTTTCGAGATTTTTTTTACACTTAAGTGCAAAAAAATCGAGCCAATTAGTTTCGTTTGTGAAATAGATTGTAAATGGTAAATGTTTTAAATACGTTTTACACTGGTCATGATATGTACAGCACATTTTCTACATTGCAAAATAGCTTTTTTATGAGTCACTAAAAGTATTTTTTATTTTATTTATAATTTAAATTACTTGTTTGAAATTGATAAAACAACGTAAACAAGTGACACAAACACTCACCATTTACTATGAAAAAATATAAAGTGGTAATATAAATTAATCTATAAATACAAATGTGACGTTTTCAAATGAGATTTCAACGAAATGGTAGGTATTGTGAATTTATGTTATAGTCTAATGTTAACTCATTTACATTCTTAAATGATTCACTCTCGGAATTTCACAAATTTTCACGTCAGTGCCAATTTTGTTTATCAGTTGTTTCCCTGTTCCAAAGGCTGTGTCTCCTATGTATTCTTGTAGATGTATAATCAAAAATAAACTCCGTAACATAAAAAAAATACAAAAAAATATAATGTAATCTCATTTCGGCCTCTATCCACGTGATCATTTATTTCGAAGTATGTGAAAATTGTGGAGCTCCTGCCAATTTATGTGATAGTACTAGCGTTGAGTACTATTGCCAATAATAGGCGCCGTGAGATTCTAGTTCAATTGTTGACAGTCGTTTTTTGTGGCCCGTTGTGTAACCATGTACATGTTGACGGACGAAGGACTGGGTACATGATTCATTTTTATAGGTACATGTAGGTTAAAATCCTGTCGATGTGATAGAAGTACATATTCAGGTATAAAATTACTAAAAGATATACGCCACTAGCCGTTTTCCCGCGGATTCACCCGCGTCCCATGGAAACTAGTGCAAGTATCGGGATAAAATATCTCCTATGTTATTTTCGAAGAATGTAGCTTTCCAAAAGTGAAATAATTTTTCAAATTGGTCCAGTAGTTAGACGAAGAATACGTTTAATTGTGTTATCCTTTAAAAAATATATTCCCTTAGTAGAAACTTTCCAGAAAATGACAGTTCTATATCTAACGTTTAGTTTTCAACGCAATAACAAAATCTAGTTCCCGTGTGGTACTACAGGTAACATTTCCGTGCAGTCAACTCGTTGGAATTTACTCAAAATATTTTTAGTAAGTACTGCACATTGGCCGAGTTACTATATTCATTCACATTGCAACACTGTCATTCAGTGTTGCGAAATTGACTGTTACATGCATAATTTTCGTGGATGATTTTACAAAAATATACCTAAGTATGATTTTACCAGCTTTTTTTTTAACGACGACGTCAAAATTCATCAAATGAGGGTCCCACTGTGGATGCAGCGGTGAGGGAGTATCAGACTCTTACTGACTAAAAACCGTCGTGTTCCGTCGTAGGCCTTTTATGTACTAAATCTCGAAATAGTGAAACATATAAAATTAAGTGCACTGGTACGTAAACATGGTATATTTAATTTATTTGATTGAAATATACACAAACGAATACAAACACATTTGATCCACAACAAAACAAGATTAACAAAATATAATTTTCAGTCGAATCAAAGTAGAAGTTTGTCAAACTTTAACAATTTATTTGTTAACGCTGAAAAGTACATAATATCGTAAATTTTATTTTTGTCGTCTAGGCGACCTTGTGACGTTATATGCTTCAGTCACCAATATGTTCTGATACTACAGAGCAAAAAAATGCAGAAAACCTACTCTTCATATTTATCTAGATTTCGCCTACAGGTACCTTCTAAAAGAACGCTCGCACCTGGATAAAAAGTCATCCTATTTTTAAGTACTGCCAAGTTTCATTAGAAATCGTTCAGCAGTTCAGAAGTAACAACGAATTTTGATTGACACTATGATGTACTGAAGTTGGCCTCCGGTATTCACAATTAAATCAAAAATTACTGATTGAATTTTCATGCAGTTTTCATCAACATAGAGCTTTTTATGACGAAGGTTCGGCATACAATGTGTACCAATGAGAAATTGTGGTAGGTCTCTGTTTTACAAAATCATTGGATTATTCTTTTTCTTTCTGCAGATTTTTTCCTTGCGTAAAAGCATGGAAATGTAACAATACATATTTTTAACCATTTCCTAAATTACGAGTACCTATACATTTTTGCATACCATGAGTTGATCGAGAAAAAATCTTGCAAAGTGGAACTTTTCACGTTACGTTTAATGTGACTGTTGCTGTTAATTTATATCACAAATTTTATTTTAACTAAAGTGACGTAAATTGACTTGTGTATTTTTTCTACTGTTGATTAATTTCGATATTGCTTACTAAAAGTTCTCGTCTTAATCAAACATTTTTTGTTCTTTTTCATGTTAAATGTGTTGCCATTTATCACTGGAAAGTGTTTGATGGAGAAAAATATTGCTGTAGTAATTTACAAAGTGCTTTACGTGGTTTTTCTTTGGTTTAGAAACTGTCAATCTACGTGTACCTTTCATTTGACAGTTCAGTGTATCAATTTATTACGAAATATTCGTACCTACATACAAATAGAAGAATTCATTTTTTTTTTATAGACACAATCATTCAAAAACACATTATTTTACGTTACTCTAGCTAGAGGAGTGATAAAATTGTATATACATTTAAGAAGTTACTGTCCTTTGGTTCTCACTCTAGTCGAGTAAAAACTAATCATAACAAATTATCCAAACGTCACGTCGTTCCCGCGTCAGATTGCCGCCATCTTTAAAAAGTAAACACTCGTTACTTATTTTTATTGATACTTCTGAAAATTACAGAATATCTGTGTGTATTTTTCTTAGATCAAAGGAATATTAAAGGCGGGCTTTAGATTTCTCGAAGGAGATCAATTCTTATGAAGGATGGTTATTGTAAATATTTCTTTTCTCAGCAGTGTTTATTACGACGGGCCTACGTTGTGTAACGTCTTAATTTAAAAAGCGAACTCTTATTTTCTTCTTTGCAACATTATTAAGAGTTTTTTTGGCAACTATACATATCACTTCTGCGCAGATGAAGGCAGAGCTCAAGATTCGTGCCGATAACTATACCCATAGTATATTTCTGATAATTTTCTGCCGGTTTCATGGTAAAATTAATAAGAGCAGTAATCATTTCTGAACTGACATTCATAGGGAAAAACTTGACTTACCTCTATAAGGAACATAAATGTTCAAGTACAAACAATCTTCAGACTCGTTTGTGAGGAAAGTCTTCAACTGATTCATATAGTGCTGGCGACCCGAAGAGGGGGGGTTTCCCTTCTTTATGGGGGGGAGGGACTGAGGGCAGACTGGGGCGAACCGCGTCGCCATTTTCACGTCCCGCCATGGTGGGGCGCTCACTGAAAATAAAGGTTTTTAAGTATTATTAAAGCATAACTGAAAGTTAAGTGATATTAAGAGGTTTAAGCTGGCACGTTAGTACTCGGATAAAGTATTGTACCTACTGACTATCTGGACAAATGGACAATGTATCAGTGAAAGAATAGTTCCTGAAATTAACGCGTTCAACGTAATAAACGTTAGCTGTGTGACATTTAATACAAAAATCTAGATCCAAGAAAGCAATGGTTCACGTTTGTTATTCTGACATCAATTTGAATTATAATTTTATTTCTCAAACATACTCGCAAAGATATAAAATGTAAAAGCTCTTCGTCCGCAAATTATAGAGCCGTAACTCAGGTTACTGAAATATCAATATTTTATTGAGATAGAAAGAAAATATTGAGTACTGAGAAACACTAAACCTGTACTAAAGTGTTTTGCTTAAACGCTTGAAGATTTTCTCAGAAAACTCCAGTTTATTTGAGACTTCGAGATAACGTTTCTGCTGTACCTACAGATAGCAGATACTTCTAGAAGTAAGAAAATAAGTGGCTAGAATATAGGTAATGAGTACAAAAATAACAAGTTATTGTTTTTATTTTATACAAAATCATGCACTATCTAAACCCCTTTCATTTTACAGATCATTATTTTGATGGATATTATGTTTTTAATAAAAGTTAAGCCTATTTATATTATCAACTTTCAATTGAATCAGTTCATCAGTTTCAGATCCAAATATCAGATTAATTTTTGTACTCTATCAAGTTGGCAATGGTTCCTTAGCGAAAAATAATACAAAGGTAGAAATTGTCGAGGTTACAATGCAATATATCACTTAGTACCACAATAATATGGTAAACAGTCGCTTGAACACCATTTTGCATTCTGCGGCCATGCAGTGCTTGCTCATTGTTTTTAATATTTATGTTGATCCTCGCAACTCGGTTTTTCTATATTGAAGTGATAATTCAAGTTTATTTGATTCCATTTGCATTTTTTGTGTATATTTTCTTTTTGTACTTATAATTTAGGTTTTGTTTTATAGGGTTTGGTATAAGTACTATTGCAGAATACTGTGCGGTTCACGTTTTTCCGTCTGTCTGTCAGCGGCCTATGTCTCAGGAATATTCACAAAATAATTTAAATAAGTACATCCTTAGTTTGCTAGTTTGACTTCTAGTCAATCGGTTTTGTAACTCCATCGTCTTTATATTAATAAACAATCGGGACTGAAATGTCATGTACAGATTATGTCCAGATTGTTTAAATAAATTATGTGTAGGCACTAATCGCGAAATTTTAAAACCCTTTAGAGTCATTTCACAATTTTTTTACAGCATCTTGCATACCATCCATTGCTTTCTTGGTCTTCTCTTTACTTCGACTTAACGATATAATGAGAATCTTTTATTTTATTTTTTTGACAACAAGACAAGAAACGGGTTCTTATTCTACATGATAATCATCCACAATCATGCTCAACACCTTACACACAACGTGATCCACAAATATTAATAGAAAATTCGTTTTTTCTCCGAATTAATGTTCACAGTTGTGAGCCTATGATTGGCATGTTTAAAGTAGCTATAACCGGCGAATTCTTTGCATTCCAACATACCTACATTATTCCAGAAAGTTCCACATACTTTGTCCTGAATTACGACTAGCCGTACAATTTAGTATAAGATTTTATGGTGCATAAATTGTTAGCTTTTAAACTAGGAACGGAAATGGCAAATGTATACGAATAGAGTTTTAGAATAATAGTTGCATAAAATTGGCAACAGAAATCTGTAGTGTGGAATAAAGTTAAAAAGTTTGTTTGTTTGATTTTAGATTTTCAAACATCTACACCGAACTTCCGAACAAAGCCGCTCTGGCTTTAATCATGGCGTTAATCATAAAACAGGGACCTGGAAACGTTGTTTCAGGAATTTAGGATTCAAGAGCCATGGGCAGTGTTGTATGCAGATTTAGTTGTGAAAAATGTTTGATATATTTTGGAAATTGATGACTATTTCTCGTCAAAAGACTTTGCCTCTTTGAAGTCAGCAATTTGGTCAGTATAGTCGTCGACAAACTTTTTGTCCTTACAGAACATTGTTTTGTGGTGGATGTGATTGTAGGGCTAAATGCGCGTACTTGTGCTCGAAATTTAGCTGCAGACCGTTATTGAATTTTGCGAGAACTGTTACTTGGTACTTATAATAGTGTTTAATCGAATCGAACGGTTTAACAAGAAATGTATATAGGTAGATATTTCAAATAACAAAACTTAACAGATAATGGATACAACAAAACCACATTTTTCCTACAATATTATTAACAAGATCTAAGATACATGTTCTCTATACTTCCATAAATATTTAGTATCGCTGGATCTGTTGACCTGGCACTGATCCCAACACTGATCTTATCTCGAAACGTTTTGAAATAAACTGCCATAATACAAAGCTGACTGCTTATGAATGTTTGTTTAGAACATGTTATGTTCTTACCTGGAGGCATAAACCTCAAATGTCCAGTCGGAGGAGCAGCATATGGTATGCCAAGAAACATTTCCACATATTGAAAGTCATACTGGCGACTCGGCTTCACAATGAGTCCTCTTAAAGCACCCTGCCTGAGGTGGTATTCCCTCGTCAGTCGTTTCCCTCCGTCATCGTTCGGGAAACTTCGGCTGTCACCGTACACATTCGCGGCACCTTCGTTAGCCATCGGTAGCAAGAGGGAGACAAAAATACAAATAAACATATTGTGATTTATAAACGAAGTCGCGTGCCGGTTAGTGGCCATTTTGTTTATGAGCATCGGTTTGCTCGTTTTATGCTGCGCGTGCTCAAAATAGTTGCTGTTTTATTGTTTGTTTGCACTCAGCTTTTATTGTCCACCGTACACTGTGAGTCTGCGATCTTAATCGCGGTTTATTTTTAACTATTGAACCATCATTATCGATATTTCACGCACAATAATTTTCAAACCAAGCCGTCAAACATTCTCAAATGAAAAAATATTTGGAACATCCAATTTTTTCCCTATATTTTTTTAATGATAGCACAATTTGGTAAACACTATAATTTTGTAATTTTTTGCCTTTATCTATTTTTGTTTTCGTGATTTTTTTTTTGACGATCGATATACGGCGTTTGCGCGTTCTGAGCGCGTGATTCCTACTGGATAGCGTCCAAAGTTGTCCCCGCGAGTCTCTAATACCGAAATACTACGGCATTCGAAGCAGAGGGGATGTGCATTTCTCGGATTGTTTCTAAAGACGCGAACATTCCGCGCGTTGGATTTTCTTTTGTCAATCTGGATTTAGTTCTTCAATTGTTTCAAGTGCTAGGCAATATTTTGTTTAGCACCCGTGAAACTGCTTTGATATTTCAAGCGAATAAAACAAGTTTCGGCAACTTTTGTAATGGATTTAAATTGAAATATTTTCGACTTCGACATTGAATTGTGCTCATAATAATGTTTGGTCAGGTACAATAGTTTTTGGTGAGTTGAATAATTAATACGAATTCTGGGTATAATTTTGATGAACGAAATAGTTACTCAACTAACTAAAATAATTAAAATTCCTTGTACATATGTTGATGTGTTGAATTATGTTATTAATGCTTAATTAATATTTATTTACCTTTTAATATTTATAATCTATTTACCAAAATTAAATGAAAACAAGCTAATTCAAACATGAAGCACTAATTGAAACTAAAACAATTATTTGGCCTTTGCAAACAGTTGTTTTGTTTTATATTTCTTGCATCTGATAAATGTAAATTAATACTACATATTTGAACTAAATTAAAATCTAAACAAGTCACGCTTAAATTATCTTTATTATCTTACGAATATTGGCGCCCACGCTTTTATAAAGCAGTTAAATGATAAAATGGACTTTTTTAACAAGTATTGTACAGAAAATCCGCGAGCTTATTATTATTTTGTTATTTTCTGCACCATGGCAATCTGTCCTAGAACAATAAGCTACTGAGTGGACCGAATTTTAGTCCGTTGTGTTTTTTTTTTGAGAGCTTATCTCAAGACAAATCTTCACAACGTATCTCATGTGTGTTACATCTCTCATCGTCGCACGCGCATCGTTATAACCGTTGGACTAACGCTGGTCTATTTGTGTGACAGCACGTGGCATTCCGGATAATGACCGGCCAGGAAGGAAACAATGCTTTGATCCGGATGTTTGACGGTTCAAAACACATTGCGGTAGTTGTAGAAGGGATGCCCTGATGATCAAGAATCAAAAATCTTTATTTACTAAGAATGTAGGTACAGGTATAAGATAGTACCTACATATAAATGATGATTTGACCAGGTTTTGCCAGTTGATACGTAATTAAACTTTCCCGTGAAACATTGTAATGCATTCTAGTTAATTTTAGTAAATGGTATAATCTTGAGGATTTGCACGATCGAGTGCTTTAAAAATAAACGAATTTTACACTGCACCCTCTATTTTACCCCTTTGTTATTGTTTACATGATTTTTTTTGACACTGCTGTGCACAGGTCTCTTTATATTATGAAGCATGTGTAGGTAAGTATTATTGTTCACCATTCAAAATGCTTGCGAAAGGGTGATTGGTGACCTTCAACTGTCAAAACCCTGTTTTTATTTTGTTTTAAGGAAAAGATTTTTGTCCTAGTTAGGCAAAAGATTGCGCTGGATGCAGGCCGCTTCCAACCGTTCCTTTTGAAAATCAATGGTGGACGTCCTTTGGCGGCGACGATGATGGTGATATTTAGAAAGTAAATCATAATTTTGAGAAACATGACCATTGACCATATTTTACCAAACTACTAGCCAGTATTGAAACCTGCAACCTCTTTCTTCCGATGTCGTTTTGCCATTTTCTTAACCACATAGCGAAGAGTGTACACTGCCAAGAGGTATTGGGCTTCTCGTATAACTAGGTGGAGGAGTCAGATTTTTAGACTGGAAGACGACTCCAACATAGTATTGAAAAGGTGAGGCAGATGATAACATAGCCAAGAGATGAATTAAACTAGTAATATCATCCAACAATTACGACTTCTAGTTTGCAAACAAAATGCCAACCAACAGTGGGACTATAATTGCCTATCGTCGTACGCTTGCGTCCATTGCGTAGGCAGATCACACCTGGCACACCGTTCCTTTGTTCTAAGATAAAAATATTTCTTACCAATTAGAATGTTGAACTTGTAGGTTAATTAAATGTTGCTCTAAGATTTTCGGATAGTTTATTCTAATATATTAAAGAAGAATCCATTCGTTTGTTTGCATCCTCACGGCTTCGAAACTGCTGACACGATTTGAAAAATTATTTCCCCCTGAAAGCTACGCTCCTTCCGAGTAAGATAAGCTATATTTTATCCCAGTACGAGCAGTAGTTTCTAAGGGACACGGGTGAAACCGCGGAAAACGGCTAGTTTTAAATACCTAATCTGATTCCAGCGGTTTTTTTCGCGCAACTGAATAAAAAGTATCCATTGAAATCGGTATAAGTAATTGTTTCAGCGGGCTTGAAAAAGTACAAACTGAATATAAAACTGAGCTTTAAAAGCTGATGTCGAAAAAGTAAACAAGAGTCACAAGAATGTTGTTATGTAACAGTAATTATTATCTTAGAACACTATAATAATATAAGAATTAATTTTACTACGTATGTTTAACTTTCATGAAAATATAGCACAATTATATTCCCTCTTTGAAGATTAGCTAAGAAAAACATGTGTAACTACTCACATAACACTTTATTACAACACACACAGCATTACGGAAGAAACAGCTTCATAAAAGCATCTATTAAATTATGAATGTTAATGTAATACATAACATTTTACACACATCAGACTAGACTTATCCCAACTATGTTGGGCTCAGCTTACAGTCTAACCGAATGCAGCTGAGTATCAGTGTTTTACAAGGAGCGACTGCCGATCTGACCTCGTCAACCCAGTTACCCGAGCAACTCCATATCCCTAGGTAAGACTGGTTGTTAGACTGACTGGCCCATAACGACTGCCAAATATGTTCAAAGACAGCCAGGGCCAACAATTTATCGTACCCTCCTAAAACTTAATGTAATATGCCTATACGTTTTACATACTAAACAAAAAGTAATTTAATTCTTTTGATATAACGCTTAAAGTAAGTTCTAAGAGAATTCTATTTATTTGTATGTGTGTTAAGTTTAATCTTTGCGTAGCTGAAAATAAATGGCCAAAGAGTAAGCAAGAATAATTGCAAATGTTTAGGCACAATATGTTAGGCTGCTCTTTGTCTTAACAAACTTTGTATCTCTCGCGTGATTTATTATAAAATAAAATACGTAGATATGTTAATGTATTCTTGTCCCGTTTATTTTTATTGCGTAGGCTGTGGGTTTTAACCTAAAAACCGTAGTTTTTTTTTTAATCCTGACATTAAAGAATTAAGCTTACGTTTCAAGTATGGCCGAAAAAACATGCCATCAGGTTGCTCCCAGAAAGTGGCTTAATCATCTTTTTTTTGAGTTCAGATAATAATGCGAATTAAGTTTCCCTCTGTATGGAAAATTGGTTGATTTCATTTTATTTTCTTTGTAAAACTAAACATAAAAAATATTTAGTACCTATGTTACAAAAAAAAAAAAACACGCGCGATATACAAAAAATCTCGAATAGCATTACAACAACAAACGCTTTTTTAAATGGCCTATAAACAAAACTAAAAGCGCGTCAACTTATTAAAGACATAAATATGTCACATCTACATAATTTCGTACTTGATCATTGTCACGACAGGCCGCCATCTTGGTACGAAACAGATTTCCAGGAAAGTCGAAGATGAATCGTCTAGTCGGTTCGCCAATTACGGAATTAATTTCCAGTTTATTTTAAATGCTGTGATTATTCATGTGAACAATGAAGGAATATAATTCGTTTGAGAGTCGAGTTGTTCAATACTTGAAAGAAATTTCCTAATTTTAGTGATGTACCTAATAGAATAGACTACTTACATATGTAGGTATTGGCATTAACCATTGTTTTCACATTGACGGATTTATTGATCGTTAGTACGCGTGAGTCATTCCGAGCGGCAAAGATTTAACAGGATCCATTCGGACACATTGTCATACCTCAAGCTTTTTAATCAATTATTTTGAGCACCAAATCTTTGAAATCATCCGAAGATGGTTAAATGTGTCACTATAGATTTCACTACATGGCTACATAAAAGTCGACCTAAGAAAAGCGTGTCAAAAAACAAAACCCACCGTTCCTAAATGTTACTCGTAGCTTTGTAATGGTGAAAGAATTTTTAAAATCCTTGCAGTCGTTTTAAAGTTTATCCATAACAAACAAACAAAGTTTTCCTCTTTATAGATAACATTAGTATAGGTCGAAAGCTAGCATTAAACAGCTGACAGATTGCTTGAAAAATAATATACTACGGAGTAAGTTCGCTAATGCCAGGTGCTCTGCCATACAAGAATAGTGGCGAAGGAAGTTCCAAAATTAGCAAGTGCGCACATATGGTTTTAATAGTCTCTTTTTTGAAGGACCATGATTCATGCACTGCGTATTATGGGAATGAAGCTGTAGTATGAATCTAAATGAATCATTTTTTTTATGTAATTAAGATTTTTGTACAAGTTTCCCACGGTTAAGTGGAATCCTGAAACAAATCTGGAAAAAAATGATGTTTCTATACATGTCATCTTAATTGGTTCAGGAATTTGGATATAATTTCAAACCATTTTCCAGTTTATAGTTTTCTCCTCTATTATGCATTTAAGAAGAACTTCTTTGCGCTTTGGAATAATAAGCTACATCTATCTAATCTATCTCTAATATCATAAAGTTTTGGGTTGTTCTTAAACTGCAACAAGAAAGCAATTCATTTCTATTTCAAAGTAGCTTCCAACCCCGGTTTTACCCGCGTCCTTGTGGAAATACTGGTATTATCCAATAAAAAGAAGCCTTTGCTTGACTCTAAGGTACCACTAATTTATGCCAAATTCCATCTCAACCAGTTAAGATTACGTAACATACAAACTTATATAATACAACAAAATCATTACTAGTTTCATCACTTTACCTCTTATGATTAATGTGTCCCAATACAAGCGAGTTCAAATAGACTAAGATTTCAGAACAAGTGACAGTCACCTGTCAACCTGTTTTCTTCCGTCGGCCGTGTAATACGGTAAGACGTCGTCTTAGAGCATTTTACTTACCGGAACCGCATGAGTATAAATCTCTAAGTACAAAACAGACAGTAGGCGTGATGAGAGGGTTAAAAACTAGTGATCCTAATTAGTCCACATTTTAGATTGACAAAAAATATTGTACATGTATTTTTTTAACAAAACATTAAATATACATTATAACAAGACAAAGATTGAGAGCGGGAGTTCCTGCCGATACGTTTGTGTAAAAGTATTTAAAGTGACGTAACACAAAATTCAATCGTGTTGTGTCTTCGTTGTTTGTGAGAAAAGTGAAAAAATACGTCAAATTGGCAGGCAGCATGTACGAACATCAGCACTCTCCAAGGCAAGGGCGCCTCCGGTTGGTTTAGTTCTTTGGACATCGCTTCCAGATTTAGACGTGTTCATTTTCGAATATAACTACGATATATTATGGGAAAGGTTAAAGAACTTAGATTGTTATTATACCTCTAGTAGCAAGCTAAGTAGCAAGTGTGCTGAAGCTACTAAACGTCTTCCTGTATACGATTTGTATGTAAAAGACGTTCATGAGCTTTCTGACTCAATGCTCGCGCCATCTATTGTTTGTGACTGGTACTAAAGTAAGTTTTTACTATAGGACCACCAATATCGAGAAAAAAATATGTAGGTACTTACCTATCTATAATTCAACATTAACATAATGAAGAGTTCTTTTTAGGGTTCCGTACCCAAAGGGTAAAACGGGACCCTATTGTTTTCGCTCCTATGTCCGTCCGTCCGTCTGTCACCAGGCTGTATCTCCTGAACCGTGATAGTTAGAGAGTTGAAATTTTAACAGATGATGTATTTTTGTTGCCGCTATAACAACAAATACTGAAAACTAAAATAAAATAAATATTTAGGGGGGACCTGCATAACAAACGTTTTTTTTTTGTTCGCGGAGGTTGTAACGTAGTTTAGCAATAAAATATTCTTGATATTTTCATGTGTTTATTTTAATGATTACAAAGGGTCTTAATATTTTATTACTTAAAAAATAATTTACAAAAATGTGTTCGTCCAGGCAAGGGCTGACCAAAGAGAGAGAAGGGTGGAAGCGAAAGAGCTTGTGTCAAAATGTGTATTTATTCGTTTGTTTCTTAATTGTGTATTTAATGAATGTCAGATGTTTGACGTTTGGATACACTCCGCTACAGCCATTCGCTCAAAATACTGGAACTTAGCTATATCTGGTTAGACTTTAATAATAATATAATAATTTAAAATCATTGATTTCAGACATACGTCCATAATTTTGTAAGTAACAGTATATCTTAAAACCTAATGTTAGTTTTGACATAAGCCAACCCTCAATATAATTGGGAAAGGAACTAGGCAGATGATGATATCTTTTAGTTTATTTGTACCTGAATTTCTGGCAAATCTTTAATTCCACACACAGTATTGCTTATTTTAATGGTAAGTCATGGCATAATTTTTCTCGAACGAAGCAGCGGGAAAAAGCTAGTTATTCATAATCATGCTTACCATTAATAAGTCTAGAAGAGATGAACTAGCACTTGATTTAGTTTCTGTTTCTATTTCCATTTTCTTTTCCTTTATCTTTCTAGAACTTTTAGACGTCTCACAATTCTTTAATTTACTATCATCTAGTTTATTCGAATCCTTTGATTTTGATTCTACTTTAACTTTGTCTGTATTAAATTTGCTGTCAACATGATTATCTTTTCTATCTTTGTCAGGTTTATCTTTTTAAGCTATTGCATAGTAAAACGGTAAAACCGCTTGAAACGGCTAGTATTGAATATTTTCATATTCTTCACGAGTTTTTCACTTCAGGAACTTTGTTTTCATACCCGAAATATTACCCATAGTAATGCGGAAAAGTTTACGGTAGGTATGATGATCCGAAGATTTTTACTAGAAGTTTCGAGTAGTTCAAACATATGTAACTCAATTCGTAGGTTATCTTGTTTTGGCTAATTACTCGAAAACCCGGGTTTTTTGTTGGATGAAAACGCCATTATCCGATAGTGTATAAATAGTAGTTTATAATAAATGCAAAATGTATTTGGTCATTCCCCATTTTTTCCTCCTTTAGTTTTAGGTAAACGGAAACGGATCATATTAATTGGAAAATTATTTAGATAATAAGTACTAATGTCTAATTTTAGTGCCTAATAATCAAAAAGTGATGCTAGTGTTGGGAAGAAAACGGAATTATCCTTATGATAATAATAATTATCCTCCCAACACTATTAAAAAACTTATGGCGTAGTCTGATGCACTTAATTTAGAAATTATTGGCACAGACTCAATTCAGTATAATCCATTCATGGGGGCTCAATATCTTAACACATAATAAAAAAAAAAAAAAATCTAGCTAATTAAAGCATAACACCAGAAAAAACAACCATTAAAATGAAATACAGACATCAAAATCTGTGGACAAAAAAAGGCTTTTTTTGCCACGTTTTGTATCAAAGCTAAGAAATAAGGGAACGCCCACGACGCATCTGTTCTTATCTACGGGCAAATATTTATCGTGCCATCCTATTAGGGGTGCGTACAATCTTGAAAAGATGGCAGACAAGGATTTTGTTCTTAAGCTGATATTGCATTGTCGGGAAATATGATTATATTTTTATATGATTGTCCTATATTTAACGGATTTAGGCAAGCTCTTTGCACAATTTCGTTTGTTTTAATTTTTAAAGAAGTTCTTAACATCATCAGCCTATCGCAGTCCACTGCTGGACATAGGCCTCTCCAAGTGCACGCCACTGAGATCGATTTTCGGCTACTCGCATCCAGCTCCTGCCAGCCGTCTTGCGCAAGTCCTCACTCCACCGTGCCTGAGGACGTCCTACACTACGCTTGCCGAGTCGTGGTCTCCACTCTAGAACTCGTTTACCCCAACGGTTATCGGTTCTTCGGCTAATATGGCCAGCCCACTGCCACTTCAGCTTGCTGATTCGGTGGGCTATGTCGATGACCTTGGTTCTCTGACGGATTACCTCATTTCTGATGCGATCCCTCAGAGAAATGCCAAGCATAGCCCTTTCCATAGCCCGCTGAGCGACTTTAAACTTGTGGACCAGCCGTACCGTCAGTGTCCACGTTTCGGCTCCGTAAGTCATGACAGGTAGGACGCACTGATTGAAGACTTTCGTCTTTAGGCACTGTGGGATCGACGATGTTAGGACTCGACGTAGCTTCCCAAATGCAGCCCAACCCAACTGAATTCTCCTATTCACCTCGTCCTCAAAGTTGTTTCTACCTAACTGCAATGTCTGCCCGAGGTATACATATTTCCGAACAACTTCGAGAACGGCGCCGTGTATCGCAATCGGTTCCGGTAGAACATGTTCATTGAACATGACCTTGGTTTTGTCCAAGTTCATCCGTAGGCCGATGCGTAGAGAAGATTCAGCCAGGTCGTTCAGCATTTGTTGTAGGTCCTGCAGCGTTTCTGCCATGATGACGATATCGTCAGCAAATCGCAAGTGAGAGATGTGTTCGCCATTGATGTTGATGCCACGTCCTTTCCAGTTCAGCGTCTTGAACATATCCTCCATTGCATTAGTGAACAGTTTCGGGAAATAACATCCCCTTGTCTCACTCCTCGATGCAACGGTATGGGCCTAGTTTGCTGATTTTGTACTTGGACGGACATTGTAGCGGCTTCGTAGAGACATCTCATCACTTGGATGTATCGCCAATCTACTTGACAACGCTGCAGGGACTCCAGAACAGACCAGATTTCAACCGAGTCAAAGGCCTTCTCATAGTCCACAAATGCTAGACACAGGGGCTGATTATACTCTTCGGTCTTCTGTATAATCTGCCGCACTGTGTGGATGTGGTCTATGGTGCCGTATCCGCTCGAAACCCAGCCTGCTCCGGTGGTTGGAATTCGTCGAGTCTTCGCGCAAGTCGGTTCGTGATCACTCTTGAGAACAGCTTATATACGTGGCTTAGGAGGAAATGGGTCGATAGTTCTTCAACTGGGTTTTGTCTCCCTTTTGAAGAACAGGACGACAACACTCCTACTCCACGCCTCTGGAGTTCTCCCTTCAAACAGGACGGCATTAAAAAGCTTCTGGAGCTCCCCCAGTACGGGCTTTCCTCCTGCTTTTAATAGCTCTGTTGTAATGCCATCCTCGCCAGGGGCTTTTCCATTTTTGAGCTGTCTCAGAGCGATCTCGATTTCGCCACTGCTGACTTCTGGCAGGTCTTCGGTGAAATGGCGCGTTAATGTGGCTCTAGAATCCTCATTTCCGGGATCAGGTCGAGATGCATGCGATGCGTATAACCGGCCATAGAAATTTTCCACTTCCGAAAGGACTGCCGGCACCGAAGAAACGACTTCTCCACTTGTTGTGGTCAGCTTCGTCAAGTGGCTTCTTCCAAGAGATTGTACGAACACCTTTGACCCCGATTCAGCTCAATTGCTCTTTCAATGTCAAGAGTATTGGAGCACCGGAGGTCGCGTCGTACGTGCTTGTTGATCTCTTGGTTTAGAGCCCGCTTAGCTGACGAAGTGACAGGTGGGTTTTCACGTCGTCTCTTCATAAGCCCTAATGTCTCTTCCGAAAGCTTTGATTTCTTGCCCTTACGCTGCATGTTACAGAATCTCGAACCTTCCTCCTGAGGATCCGAACCACATTTTCGTGGTTCTGGTTAACGTCTGTTGTGGTTTCCACGGCGGCAAATCGGTTCTCCAAATTTGACTGGAGCGTTTCAGATCCTGTCATGGTTTGGAGCAGTGTTGGTCGGAGCCTGGCCTTCATCAGACGGAAACGTTCAGCCTTGAAGTTGATATTCAGAGAGCCTCGGACAAGTCGGTGATCGCTACCGGTATTAAACCTATTGATCACGGAGACGTCTCTGAATATGTGCTTCTTGTTCGTCATGATGAAGTCAATCTCATTTTTAGTCATAGTGTCGGGGCTTTGCCACGTCCACTTCCTTTGGGGCTGCTTTTGAAAAAGAGTTCATCAAAAGAGCCCCTCACGTTCGAGGAAGTTGACGAGCATTTGCCCCCTATGATTCCTGCTTCCAAATCCATGGGATCCTACTGCCGATTCGCCGCAAATCTGTACTCCCACTTTAGCGTTAAAGTCCCCCATGACAACGGTGTAATGGGTCTTTGTAGTGAAGTGGAGGGCCCTTGATATATCATCAAACATATCCTCCACTTCATCGTCTGAATGTGTCGAGGTCGGTGCGTACACTTGCACTACCTTGAGGCTATACCTGTCGGTGAGCTTTAAGATAAGGTACGCTACCCTGTTCGACACACTAGACACCTCCACAACGTTATCAGCTAGGGACTTATTAACCAGAAACCCAACGCCACCTTGGGATTGTTGGTCTCCCTCTCGGAAGTACATTAGATGACCTGATTCGAGGGTTATGGTGTCCTCCCCCTCTCTTCGAACTTCACATAACCCTAATATGTGCCACCTAATCTTCCCAAGTTCCACCTCGAGTTGCGCCAGATGCGAGTCAAGCCGTAGCGTGCGGCCGTTGTACGTCGCCAGAGTCAGTTTTGTTTGGTGGCCTCCCGTAACCCGGAGATTCTTCGCACCCCCTGCCCCGCCGTAACCACGGTCGCCACCATGACCGGGAATAGCGGGACTGCCGGGAACTAGGGGCCGTGGCTTTTTTGTGCTGCTCATAGAGGTATTTAGCCTACTGCTATCACGCTGGCCAGACGGGTTGATAGAGGGTTTTTTCCGAGTTTTCCTTCTCTTGCACTGGTGTTTAGTGCATTTTATACTCCATTAGTCGACTTTTACGACACCCACTGGAAGAAGGGGTAGCGACATATGTATTCTTAAGCCGTCGCTACACGGCATAGTTCTTAACACTTGTTTTGTATCTGTAGTTCTTATAAGTCCTGCGGATTTGGGTTATGTGTGTTCCTTTAAATATTGCAAAAGTAAATACAAACAGTCGCGGCAGTCGTTACGGGTAGTCAGAAGCCAGTAAGTCTGAAACCAGTCTAGCCAAGGGGTATTGGGTTGCCCGGGTAACTGAGTTGAGGAGGTCAGATAGGCAGTCGCTTCTTGTAAAGCACTGGTACTCAGCTGAATCCGGTTAGACTGGAAGCCGACCCCAACATAGTTGGGAAAAAGGCTCGGAGGATGTAGAGACAAATAACATAAAACATTATGGAATTTCGATACACATATTTCAAATCGATAAATTAGGTACGAAGTAAAGACTGTTATGAAAAGTCAGACAATAAGTATAAGTGGCATGGGTCGAAAATGTTCCATGGAGAAGCATCCGTAAAAAAAATAATTTTGGCTCAGCCTAACAGTGTTTTGAAACATTCAAAGTAAGAAACTAACAAAATGTATTTATGACCAAGATTATAGGTACTTATTTATTCTCAATGTACAAAATAAACGAGTTACTATAGGTATATTGCTAACACACTGAATATACCAACCATAATTTTCCTTTAAAACGAAATGAAGCAGAACAATATCGAGGGTTAAGAACTAGAGTAGCGTAAGGGCAAAATGACAACTTCTCAGGAGAGCCCGAAAACAACTCAAATTTACCTACTGTTATCTTATAGCCCTTTTTGTGGCATATCTATAGTAGTTAGATATCTGATTTTTACTTATAATAAAACTTTATTTATCGGCTACAGAATAATGTAACTTTTTGGTCAATCAAAATACGGTTTCATTTTAATAAAATTTATTTTTCAAAAACTGGTTGACATACGACATTTTGGCTGTTACATAAATTAGTGCCATAGTAGCGTATCCCACCCTTACGTTTTTTTGGCAGGAAGAAAAATTACGGAAGCTTACGAAACAAGGACCCATAAGCAGTAGCGGTACTTTACGTTTATTTGGCACGAAACAAACTAAGCCTACATAATCAAACTTTCTGCGTTAATAACGTATAACAAGATACGTTATTTAAGCGATTACATTGAAGGCATATTTTGGTGTCTTATTCGCTCTGTAAATCGAGTTACGATCGTTGAGCTCGTAATTTTTTTGAGAAAATAATGTCAAGATTATTGTAAGTAGAAACACTTCATTTTGGCAATAAACAAATACCTTTTTTTGTTATACGTTATTGTTGTACTAAGCAATTAACTCACTACATCGTTCCAGTTTTTTGGCACATAAAAATATGGGGATTAAAAAAACGAATGGTGAAAAAAAATTTTTTTTGTATTTTTGCCCTTACGCTACTCTAGTTCTTAACCCTCGATATATAATCTGGGGGCACGGCAGTGCCCCAGCCAAGTCTCGAGCAAAACGGGCACGCCGTACCATCTTTTCTCGAAGCAATTCGCGGCTGTTTCGCCCCCCCTATATCTTCGACTTGGACAAAGCTAGGAGTTTAGGTTTTCGGTGAATAATAGTAGGCATTAGAACAAGCTTAAGTTCGAAATTACATGCCAATTGAATTAATAGTTTAGGAGTTACGGTCGATCAAAGTTACACCATTTTGTCACTCACTGACTCACTGACAGATCATCAAAAATCTAAGGTACTTCTAGCAGACTTAGAAACTTCAAATTTTGCACCAAGATAGGTCATTAGCCACATATAAAGGAAAAATTATAAAAACATTAAAAAATAATATGCCATAGAAAACAATTTTATATTTGCGGTTTGGCAAGAACATTATGTATGGATTTTGACTGCATTGTTAACTTTGTTCGTTGTTTAAGTACATATTCAATTGGATGAATACATACATAGAATAGAAAAGAATAATATAAATGTAATATATAGACTATCATTAATACAAATTAATACATAAAGTTCATAATTCATTAAATTAATAAAGCTAAAACTCCATTGTATTGCGATAAATATTGTATGCGCGCTCGATAGATGGCGTTGTACCTGTCTGAATCGCGCTATGGTTTCGTTACAAAGCGCAGTATAAGTAGTACTTCAAAATAATTCTATAATTTTCATTTGATAGCGCCATCTGTCTATGAAAAACCATTTCGAAACTAAAAAATATTGTAGTGATAATTGATATTCGGAGAATTTACGTGTATATTACGTGTATATATTTAGTTATAGTTTGTAAGTTAGTAGAAATATATTTATTTAGTTAGTTATTTGTTAGTTAGTTTAGTTATATTCAGTTTGTTAGTTTAAGCCCTATTAATATATTGTTATAGTAGTAATTGTAAATATAGTGCAATGGAACGTGAAATATTGTACATAAATGGCGACCTTTGTCCACACAGAGTCATCTCTATTCCTGGAGATGGGTCGTGTTTATTTCATTCGTTGTCATACTGCATGTATGGGAGTTTTCAGTCGTCAAACGATATTAGGCGTGCTGTCGTCCATTATGTAGTGGAGAATTGGGATGATATGCAAGTCTATACCTGCGACGAACGTGGAGACGTTTACATCAATGCAGATATGTATTCAGCTGCAATGCTGAAAACAACCACCTATGGATCCCTATCCGAACTTAAAGCGGCCGCTGCATTGTATCCCTTTATTTTCCAAGTTTACCAAAATGGTCGTTTGCAGGGATCATTCGGTGATGATCCTAGGAAACCAGTGAAACGTTTACGATTTACTGGGAATTTTTTAGGAGGTCATTACGAAGTACTCGTTCCCGATAATTACTCCATAGTATCAGATCTTCAGGTAGATGAAAATACTTCTGATTCTCCTAGCTCGACCCAAGCTAGTGAAAAAAATCGTAAAAGTGCGGGAAGGCCTAAAAAACTTAAACGTGGCAGGCCAAAAACTTCAAATATCTCTCGTTCTCAACAATTGACAGAAGCAGCTGCCCGTTATCGCCAGAACAATCCACAAAAACGGAAGGAATCGTTGGTCCGGTACAGCCGTTCCCAACCGGAAATGCATCGGGCTGCTGTAGCTCGTTATAGTGCCTTGAATCCGGAAGTGAATCGAGATGCTGTAGCTCGCTATACTGCCTCGAATCCAGAAGTGCATCGAGCTGCTGTAGCTCGTTATACTGCCTTGCATCCCGAAGTTAATCAGGCAGCTGTAGCTCGTTACAAAGATTTAAATCCTCAATTGAATCTTGAATCAGTTCGAAGGAAAAGATCAAACGATAAACTAAAATTAAAACTGAATAATTTAGAAAAATATACTCAAGCACTATCCAAAATACTTAATGATAGATTAGAGGCAGAGAAAATAATAAAATGGACAGTGCATAGTAGACAACAAGCTTTAGGGAATTTTACTAAAAACGTAGACAAGTTAAAAGAAAAAATTAAAATATCATTAGAAAAACTCAGTGTATGCCCCCCAAATAGTACTTTGACAGACAAATTAGAAGCTTTTCTGGGAAAATCAGAGCACCGAGATAATCAAGAGCCATATTACGGAGAAAAAACCTACAAAGTATACGGTACCAACGAAAAACCTATTAAAATAAACGATGCTGGAAAAGCTGTCTTTGGAGATATAGGAAAACAAGGTAAAAGTCTAGTTTGGTCTTGTTGTGATGATATATGCTCGTTAGATAAGAATATTATCGAAAAACTAACAAAAATATTTGAACACTTAGCGGACAAAACTATAATCCAATACTACGCGTTAATCGAACAAAAGGTAATATTTGAATACCTAACTTACATAAATACTGTAAAATCGCATTTTCCACGATTGAGAACTATTTCAAGATATATTTATCAAGTGTTAAGTATTTGTAAACTTTTGAATGATATAGATGAATCATTAGAAACAACAGATTTGAAAAAGTTAAAAGAATATGGAATACCAAAAACAATCGGCAGTACGATTCTGGACAGTGAAGAATCGACTGAAATTGTTGAAGATGACATTATTAATAAATACAAGGTCGCATTCAAATCCCTAAAACTAAAAAGTCTTGATACTCCTAAGCATGAATGCATGTCTTGTACGAAACTTTGTTTCATAAGAGACGTTTCTTCTCTGAACCGCTTAAGAAATCCTATCAACACTACTGTTTGGAGTAATCTAGTTGAATATTATAACAAACATAATTTAACTCATAGTCCACAGATTTGCCATTTATGTTTACAAAAGATTAGAGCAAATCAACTGCCAGCAACCTGTATTTTAAACGATCTTTACATTAGTACTGTTCCACAAGAGATAAGCCAGTTAAATGACTTTGAAAAGATATTGATTCAACGTGCTAAAGCATTTCAAGTAGTGATGTCAATGAACCCCGTTGCAAACAAACATTTACCTCATCACCATATGGTGAAGAAAGTAAAAGGCCGAACTTTCCATCTGCCGTTGCCTCTTGAAGAAACAATAAAAAAGCTACCTACACCAGAAAATCCGCTTGCCAACCCGGAACTCTTTATCATGGTACGAGGTATGCCAACAAAATCAAAAATAGTGTGGGAAGATATAGTAGATGTAAATAAGGTTTACCGAGCATTACAATATCTTAAATGTAAAAATGCTCTATATTCCCAAATTAATCTACCCGATTCTCCCCAACAATTAATTAGCCATTTAAATGAAAATGTGCAACATATAGTTGATCGATCAGAATCTCCGGCAGATGACATGACTGTAGAAGGCAACAGTGCACTTCTTACTCAAATTACTTCTCAAAAAGAAATTGATAACTTTGAACAGTACACTATTTACCCTTTGAACGAAAGGAGAAGAAACGCTCCCATTTCGGAACTATACCAGATGCTCAAGGTAAACGCTGCTCCAATAGATTCACGAGATAAAGATTTAGATGTAAAATGCTTCCCTGACCTGTATGTAGAAGGCAAATATGGGCAGTCTCATGTCCGTCAGCAAAAGTTAACATCTAGTGAATTTATCAAAGCCAGACTAAAGTCGAAGCATTCTCAGTTTCGCCTAAATCAGCAATACATTTTCTTTTTATTAAATGATGCAAATCTGCGTCAAATTAACTCAGGGATATTTTATAAAATGAACTGTGTCAATCAAAAGCACAAACTGACCGTAGAACAGTATTTTGATATGCTCAATAAAGAAGAGTTGGAAGGTGACCTGACAGCAATATTTGGCAGATTACGAAACACTGAACAATTTTGGAAAAAACCAAGAAACGATGTTAACTGCATGACACAAAATTACGGGCCTGCAACTTGGTTTCTAACCATAAGTCCTTCGGAATGGATGTGGGAAGATTTAGGTGAATATATTAAGGAGGTCAATGGTCCTGAAATGGCGAACAAAAGCATTAGTGAGTTAGTTGCGCTAGATCCCGTTTCCACTTCCCGATTCATTGATAACAAGTTTAAAGCCATGTTGGATTTTATAATGTCATCCGATGAGCCACTTGGAAAGGTTATACATTACTTTTGGAGACGTGAATATCAATCTCGTGGAGCGCAACATTTTCATTTAATGTTATGGGTTAAAGATGCCCCTATTATCCACGAGTCCTCACTTGAAGATGTTGCCTCATTCATAACAAAGTACATTACTTGTGCTATACCGGATAGAAACATTTCACCTACTTTGTACAAAAGAGTCACATCATATCAAATACATAAACACAATAGCTACTGCATGCGAACAAAAAAGACTAGAAATGGGTTTGTGTCAGTCTGTCGATTTGGGTTTCCACGCCCAATCACAGAAGCCATTAGTATTAGAGACATCGTTGAATCAATAGCTGCAAGAAAAACACTATCCCCTAATAATCGACTTTACAATATCGTCCGGAAGAAAGAGTGGTCAATGGTTAATGATTACAATCCTGCAATTTTGCTAGCATGGAATGGCAATACCGACATTCAATACGTTGGCGAAAAAACAGCTATCTTGAATTATTACGTCACAAAATACACAACCAAAAGTGAAAAAACCCACACAACTGATTTATTCGAAAATTTGAACTCAACAAAATCCTTAAGAAGCCGCTTATTTAATATTGGACTTAGAGGGTTGTCTAATCGAGAGTGTGGAGCCCTTGAAGCAAGTGATACATTGCTTGGTATTCCTCTGTACGGCACTGACCCAAATACAACAATTCGATGGCTTGACGTAAATATTTATCGAAACCGACGCGTTAAATCTAAGACTGACATGATGATGCTTGAACCAGAGTCTACTGATATATATTATGAGTCTTGGATTGATGACTATTACCCAAATAGGCCTAAAGAGTTAGAGCCAATTAATTTATACAGTTTTGCCCAAAATTACGACATTGTTAGATCACGTCCAGTTTCTACCAAAGTTGAGTATTATGAGTTACATGACGGTAAAAAATTCTTAAAAAGGAGGAATAGACCATATTTGATTAATCACTATTTGTACGACGTAGAGCAGACACCAGAAAAATACTTTTTCTCACTGCTTCTCTTGTTTAAACCATGGCGCTCCCTGGATGAACTTAAGATGGGATGTGAAACTTACACGGAGGCTTTTAACGTATCAAAAGATGATCTCAAAGAGGGAGTCGACTATGGTAACGCAAGATTAGAATCGAGGTACAAGATGGAGAAAGCTTTTGAAATGATAGAAGTAAAAGTTGCCGAAATAAACCAGCACAAAGAAAACGTTGATGATGACGAGGGCCCCGAAAACCCATTACATTTTGAAGCTTTAGAGGCAGTTAATGCAATGGATGACTTTCAACGAATCAACCTAGCAGAAGATAAGCAGTCTGATGTAAATATTGAAAGTATGATCGCAAAGCTTAACGTTGATCAAAAGAGAGTATTTGACATGGTAACAAAAACAATAAATAACGCTAATGATGACGGTAATATTCTACGTTGCTTTGTAAGTGGAACTGGTGGCACTGGCAAAAGCTTTTTAATAAAAACTTTAAAAGCCTGGGTACAAAGCTTCTTAAATAAAAAAGTCGCTATTAGTGCTCCTACAGGAATAGCTGCATTCAATGTGAATGGCTTGACTATACATCGTCTCTTGCAGCTGCCTGTAGAGCACAAGCAAACCCCTCAATATAAACCACTTTCTGACGAAGTCCTTCAGGTGTTGAGATCAGATTTGAAAGATGTAGTGTTGTTTATAATAGATGAAGTGTCAATGATATCAAATGTTACACTAACGTATATTCATTTACGCTTGTCTGAAATATTTGATAGCGGGGAAGACGAAAATGGGTGGTTTGGAAAAAAACACATGTTAGTTTTCGGAGATCTCTTACAACTGCCGCCAGTAAGAGAAAGTTCTCCTTTTACAAAACTGACTGTCGCCGAAACTCATAAACTCTTAGGTTCTCTGGGTATGCCTAATCTCTGGGCTGAGTTATTTAACTATGACGAACTCACTATCAACATGAGACAGCTCAATGACTCTAACTTCGTTGAAATGTTAAATAGAATAAGATTAGGTGTTACTTTACAAAAAGACCGTGATTTACTAACTAGTCGATTAATTACTCTTAATTCTCATTCCAATGAAAACAGATTACGTGAAATTATAAAATATTTATCGAATCTTCGTGATGATACAGTTTGCTTATTACCTACCAAAAATATGTGCCAACAATTAAACAGTGCTATGCTTAATTCCCTTCCCACCCCCGAAATACAACTTACTGCCAGAGATAGTATAGATTGTCCGAAACATCTATCGAAAAGGGCTCGCGAATGCATAAGAAAATATGAAGATGATGCCTCTATGACAGCAGGTCTAGAGGAGAATATAGTAATAAAAATAGGAGCAAAAGTGATGCTAAGAAGAAATATTGACGTTAGTTTAGGTTTAGTAAATGGTTCCATCGGTATAGTACAAAGTGTAAAATATGATCCTGAGGACCCAAAGAAAGTAAAAACAATAGTAATCAAATTTAGTAATGACCACTCATATGAACTTTGTGCTGTTAAAACCAAATTTGAAATTATATCTAGAGCGTATGTTCATCGGGAACAATTCCCCATATGCATAGCTTATGCTATAACCATACATAAGAGTCAGGGGCTGAGCCTAAACAATGCAATGATGGATATAGGTTCTTCAGTTTTTACCTGTGGTCAAGCATACGTGGCCCTTTCAAGAGTGACTAGTTTGGGTGGATTACATTTAATAAATGTGAATTTTAGTAGTATCAAAGCTCAGGAGACAGCAATAGCTGAATATAATCGACTCCGAAGTATATATCGCCCAGACTTGTCTACCTTAGAAGTAACGAAGCCTCAGAGAAGAAACAAAAGAGATAGAGATAGAGAATGGGTTCTAAGCAAAGCAGTAGCTGAAGTTCAAGAAATTATGAGGTCACCTAAAAAAAAAAGAAAGAAATACACTTAAAAAAATAAATGAGATCCCACCAAAAACATTAAATGTAAAAAAATGCCAAGTCTCTCGATGCAGTCTTTCCATCGTAAAAAGTTTTGAGATCTCATAGAAGCCAAGTCCTATTCAAAATATTTTGTAGTTATAAATCAACATTTAGTAATTGTATCAATAGTTTTCTTTATATTATAATTATAGTGACTTGGCAATGAGCACAAATTAAAAGCTGCTTGCTGCCTGGAATTATGGGCAAATGTTACTGACGAGACCAGTGATCAGATTATTTGTTATGTGTGAATCATGATGGTCACTACCGACTACATGCTCCAATACAATAATTAAGAATACCTTACGGGCCATCGCTTTATGAAAGTAAATGAATCGAGAGTACACTAAGACTGACTGCCGTTGCCGAAATTCGGTTGGGACGACACGGATAAACCAAAAGAAAATTAATTTTGTGATATTAATGTTTACGCATGCGGTGTGTGTAACTTTCAACTCCTCCAAATATGCCGTTTTATTTGTTTCTTCTTGTGCTCATTGCCAAGTCACTATAATTATAATATAAAGAAAACTATTGATACAATTACTAAATGTTGATTTATAACTACAAAATATTTTGAATAGGACTTGGCTTCTATGAGATCTCAAAACTTTTTACGATGGAAAGACTGCATCGAGAGACTTGGCATTTTTTTACATTTAATGTTTTTGGTGGGATAAAAATGATTTAAAGCTACTTCCGCGCTCGCGATATTTTCCCCTCTCAATAGATTGCCTTGTAAGTTGTACCATCAATGGATATAATGTCTAGTGGATACTAGTACTATTTTACGATTTTGAAACTAAGTTCCTTATCGCTATTTTCAGTTGTAAAGTTCAGAATCTTATCAGATGCTTTAATAAATAATTGTAATAGACAGCTGTGTTGCTGGGAAGTTTATCCTTCACCGTTTATTCTTTTCAGCCATAACACTAAGAAAAGGTGAAAGGTGTTTCATATGGGACAAGGCTATAGGCATTTCATGAGTTGATAAATTATTGTAAAAACAGAAAATGTCAATGATGGCTAGTGCCTCAATCTGCATGAAAAAAGCTACTGAAGTAAACACAGGACAAGATCAAATACAGACAGATTTCCTCAATGTAACAAGGACTAAAAATAAATAAACGAAACGATGTACTAATAAAGAAGATTATTATCTAAATAGGTCGCAACCATTGAGGCGAAATAAGGAGAAAAATATTATGTAATAAACTGCTCTTTATATCTTTCTGTACTGAGCTTATAATACAAGAATATAGAGTCCTCAGAAATATGTATCTCTTTCCATAAATGCTGCGAAAATTCAAACTAAACGTAATAATTTTGATACTTTCGTAAATAGCAAATTCTTTTTTTTTAAATAGGTGAATATTTATTTTGTTATTATCGTTTATGAATGTTAAACACTGGTACTCTGCTGTGTCTGGTTAGACTGGAAGCTGACCCCAACATAGTTTGGAAAAGGCTAGGGGGACAACACAACACAAAGTAACCTCGATTGCAATTGACTTTTACACAAATACTCAAAATAAGCATCATAAATAACACTTAATAAAAAATTCTCACCATAGAATTCAATTAAAACGACTACGAATTCCTAATCCAACCTAATTGGCTGGAACAATGGCAGAACGCAAACGATGGTCAGTGCTGTCGAAAACAAAAATGCACGAAACACGATCCCCCTTTGTGTACAAGCCGTTAGGTTGTCTGTTTGTCTGTACTTTTTGCAATCGATATCTCTGGAAGCGAGCAGCTGTGGTGACTGCTACACAACTTTTTGTTCGTGTCCTTCAAGCTGATATTTTGAAACGAATTTCTCGAGTGACGCGCTCAATGCATACGCTTGCGCCATGGAGAACTAAATGACTACTGGACGTGCCATAATGGATAATCTAAGTAGCGCACCAAAACGCGAGTGATGATGAACCTTTTCTTACACGCCCTTGCCCCGACTATTTTTTTGGAAACCAAATATCGTTGATGATGTCGCAAAGAACCCGAACACCTCGATAGATGACTCGTAACTGATAGTTTTAGTCATGCCCATCGTACGAATTTGACCTAGAAGAAAGCGCTTGACCTACCTTCATTATGACATCTTCGCTCGTTTTTCCTTATTCCGTGGCTTGGGGCTTTTGTTCAGTATGCTTGTCCGAAAATTTGATATGCTATATAGAGAGGATTTTCAGCTGCGAAGGGATTTTGCGAGTGAATTTGATTTTTCCGGAACGATTTGATTGATTTCGTTTGTCTGTTTCAGAGCTTATCTCTTTACTGTGTCAAGTGAAATATTTGCGTTGATTTAATTAATTATAATTGTGGTATCTTTATATTCTATTTTACCTATTTTATTATAGCTAAATCATAGGAACTCTAGCTTGATTTGAAAAAAATATTTCAGGGCTAAATGTATCGTTTATTAAGGGAAGCTACTTACGAGTATACTACCTACACGTTATACTTTCAAAACCTACTAAATAAAAAAAAGGTCAAAAAAAGGCCTAAAAGGTCATTAATTCTTTCATTTCAAATTAATTCTTTAGCTGAAAACACAATAAACTATCGTTTATTGTGTTTACCGTGTTTGACCGATGCGCTGGATGCCTGGAAAATGGCTACTCCCAATACGGATTTGCCCGGCAACCGCTGCTCTCAGAGACAATGGGACGGGCCGCTCTGTAGCACTATACGGAATAATCTATTAAATACGTGTAATAGTACTGCTGAGCGTGCCCGTTTGTTGGCTGTGGGAGAGTGGGAGTCGGGCCTCTGGTTACAGGCGATCCCGTCATCTAGCATAGGCACTATGCTGGATGACACAACGTTCCGCATCGCTACATGCTTACGGTTAGGCGCTCCCTGTGTTGCTCCGCATCGCTGCCATTGCGGTGAAGCCGTCGACAGCCTCGGGCACCATGGTCTGTCGTGCTGCAGAAGTGCTGGTCGTATTGCACGGCATGCCAGCATTAACGACATTATCCGTCGTGCTCTTTCCACCGCCGGCGTACCA
The DNA here is from genome assembly GCF_030705265.1 of Helicoverpa armigera. NCBI lineage: Eukaryota > Metazoa > Arthropoda > Insecta > Lepidoptera > Noctuidae > Helicoverpa > Helicoverpa armigera. Next base: position 1,042,431 of record NC_087124.1, on the reverse strand, counting down.
GCCGTGTTAGAGCCTAATGGACTGGTACGTGACGATGGAAAGAGGCCAGATGGTATGACGTTGTTGCCATGGAAGTTGGGTAGGCCCTTGGTGTGGGATGCAACGTGCGTCGACACCCTGGCGCCATCGCATCTTCCCTGCACGGCAGGTCATGCTGGTGCGGCTGCTGCTTCTGCTGAGACCACCAAGCGGCGCAAGTATAGTAACCTTATTGGGAACTATACTTTTGAGCCGTTTGGGGTCGAAACGCTCGGACCATGGGGCCCGAGTACGCGGTTACTTTATAAGGACATCGCGAAAAGGCTTGTCGACGCTTCGCGTGACCAGAGGGCTGGCTTATTCTTCGGACAAAGAATTAGCATTGCCATTCAACGTGGCAATGCAGCCAGTCTTCTGGGCACGTTTCCGGAGGACAGTGATGCGGAGGAATTCTTCGACGCCTGATCGATGCTCTTTTATATTTTATGTTTTATGTCAACCGTTTATATATATTTTGTATATAGTATTTTATTTTTAGTTTTGTATAAAGATAAGTAGTTTAAGTTTGTATATATGTATAGTGTGTACATTGTAGAAATAGATTATAAAAATAAACCTTTTTCGCTTGTATAAACTATCTAAATCAAAATTACATTTTGAAACAGCTTTATGTACATATCCTTGCCCTTAAGAAGATAAGACACGAAAATTCAACGAGGTCGTTCTAGAAAAATATATGGCACTTAACCATCTAGCATTTTGTATTCAAATGGAATTCCTTAGAGATGATAAAACGTCAGAAACAGGAGGTGTCAACCGCTCCTAAGATATTAAGCAACCATTACTGGCGGTGTTCGTAGATAAAAAATACCCATTAAAGATACTCCCTGTATTTATTCAAATTAATTGTTTTTTTATGGCCTACGGATTATGTTTCTTTACTTTTTTTTGCATTAATGTGTTAAAGATTGAGAGGGATTTCATATTTACATGCCATTTAAGATTGTTTACTGCCCATAGTTTGGTAATTATCTATACTAATATTATAAAGAGGAAAACTTTGTTTGTTTGTTTGGTTGTAAGTTGTAATGAATAGGCTCAAAAACTACTGGACTGTTTTAAAAAATTCTTTCACCATGCGAAAGCTACATTACCCACGAGTTACATAGGCTATATTTTATCCTGGTACGGGCAGTAGTTACCACAGGACGCGGGTGAAACCGCGGGAAAACGGCTAGTGTAAAATATTTGAAAACTCCATAAAACACTTAATAGGAAGAATACATATGTAGCACATGTAACAAGTAATGAAAACCATTCCTAAATTGGAATTGAATCATAATTAATTTAAAAGCACTAAACTAATGTCAACAAGATATAAATAAAGAGCAAAATATAACCTCATTTTTCAACAGTCGGATAAAAAAATGAGTCACCATCATAAATGTAACTACAAAATCCCAACAATATTTTCCAGTGTAAAAATTTTCAACATAAAAGAAAACAGATTCCAATTTGCAGTAAAATTTCATTTCGTGAAATAAAATGAAGAGTAAATAATTAATTAGAATTCTAGACTTGCAAAATGAAGCGACCCTTTTTAGCTGGGGCTGACTGTACAAATAAAATATTTAAATACTAAAATAAAGTAGAGGAATGGCCTAAATAAATAATTTAATTTTCATGAATCACCCGTTACTTTCATCGTTAGTTACTTTCGTCTAGGCTAAAGCGTTTCATATTTCCTACAAGCAGGTGGAAAATAATAAACCACCCAATATATTACTATACACCTACATAAGTCCGCGCAGTATAAGGAAACTACTACCCATAACTTCATAACACTTTTTTAATGGGAAATCATCAAATGTCACACACAACACTCCCGCTGTGGGTGCAGCATGCGGGAGTGTTAAACTCTTACGAACTGAAACCCACCATGTTCCTTCTTAAGCCCTTTATGTACCAGGGTCGAGGTAACTCTTTCGAACAATCTAGCAGCCCAAACTCGTGACACTGGTTTAAAAGAATCTCGAAATTAGTTCTTCGTTGTAAACGCTGTCTACTTTTTCTCGTATCAAAAGTCGAGAAAACAGCACAACAAATATTTACGTACTTAAGGAAAAAAAAGCAAAAAAAAGAGAATGAATTGAAATTCCATGTTATCGACACAACGTAATGTAAATTGACTTTGAACAAGGCTTTATCGGGAATCAGTAATTTCTATGGAACGAGTGAATAATCTTGTTTTTATGTCAATTTAAAAAATGACGCATTTTGCACGTAGAATGGTTTTTCTTTTGTCGTAAATTTTGAACATTTGGAAACTAAATACAAATCACAAGTGTAGCCCAAGTTTTGAGGCAAAAGCGGTATGATAAATATCGGTCAGGTTCAAAGATGATGTAATATAGGCAAAAAATTAGTTCCTAGTTTCTTTGGGCTCATAAATCAGAATGAAGATGAATGATAGTAAGCACATTAAAAATATCAGGTATTTAACTAATATTTCACCGGCGGAAAACTTGCATTGCAATCAATACTTTCTTTTAAATAAAAACCGGCCAAGTGCGAGTCGGACTCGTGCACGAAGGGTTCCGTAAATTACAGTTAAATCAACCTATCTCAAAAACTATAAGAGATACTTTGATCAAACCAAAAATCGTTGAAAGAGTTAATTAGCATGCATCACCTCTATTTTTTTTAGAATTTTATACCCCGTAGTTATAAAAATAGAGGGGGGGGGACATACTTTTTACGACTTTGAGAGCTGATATCTCAAAAACCGTTCACTTTAAGAAAAATGTTTTTTAGAAAACTTTATATCATTTTAAAAGACCTTTCCATTGATACCCCACACGGGTATGTACATCGAAAAAAAAAATTTCATCCCTCAGTTACATGTATGGGGGGCCCCACCCCCAATTCTTTTTTTTACTATTTAGTGTCATATTTTTGTAGCGGTTCATACAACACATATTCCCATCAAATTTCATCACTGTAGTACTTATAGTTTCCGAGTAAATCGGCTGTGACAGACGGACAGACGGACAGACGGACAGACGGACATGACGAAACTATAAGGGTTCCGTTTTTGCCATTTTGGCTACGGAACCCTAAAAATGGCCAACAATCGGGTGAACAAACTATAATGACTGTTAAGTTTCATCAAAATCACCAGTTTTTGCGTGAAAGAGTAACAAACATGAATACTTACAGACTTTCACGTTTACAACTAATAAATAACAATAGTTGGTAAAACCAAGTGTTTCATGTTAACGCTTACCTGCTATAACTTTTACTGAAGCAATAATATAAAATGTCGAATCTTGAAAAGTTGTTGACTGAAGGCTGACAAACCGGGTATTCAATTCTTTCACGTTTTTTAGGTTTCCGTACCCAATGGGTAAAACGGGACCCTATTGTTTTCGCTCCTCTGTCCGTCCGTCCGTCCGTCTGTCACCAGGCTGTATCTCATGAACCGTGATAGTTAGAGAGTTGCAATTTTCACATATGATGTATTTCTGTTGCCGCTATAACAACAAATACTGAAAACTGGAATAAAATAAATATTTTGGGGGCCCATACAACAAACGTGATTTTTTTGCTCATTTTTGCTCTGGGAAGGGTTCCGTACCCTTCGTGTGCGAGTCCGACTCGCACTTGGCCGGTTTTTTTTGTACTTCGAGTACAGAATACCTAGGTGATTACTTAGTACCTATTATTATTTTTAGTACCTAATCAAGTAGAGATTTTAATGACTTTTTAACATCGTGGTAGGTATGTGCGATTTACTAAAGAGAAAGATGGTTCCCTGCAAACTGTAATAGGCTGTTTTAAATTGGTACGCAAAGTAATTTCCTGGTAACAGGGTTGAAATCGCGGGGTTTGTTAAATGAAATATTTTTATTGTAATGTTGATATGAGAATAAATATTTTTTCATCACAATGTTAAGTGTTAGTGTTAAGTAGGTACTATAAAAAGAAATTGAGATAAAAATGAGACAAACATAGCATCAGATATTAGTAAATAGTAACCCTACAAGATAATCCCAACAATTGCCAAACGAAAATTATTTTATCTATCAAATAATATTATTTACACTCTCCTAAATCTGACAACAAAACACTTATGATTCATTTTCTTTCACTGCTACACTCCCAGTTTGCAAGAAAAAGCGTAATAACGAACGGACAGACAAACAAACTAACCTATTTCTTATAGTGACTGCGTTATTACGGAGCTGGATGGCAAACACATAAATCTATGTTACCCTGGAACAGTTTGGTACAAACTGCAGGGTAGAAAGGAGAATATTTTGAAAATAATTTTGGAAGGTTTTTTTTACAGAAGACAAAAGAAAATAATCGTATTTATTTAGGCCAAAATAGTAAATTATATTACAAATTTACAAAACAACTATTTATCCCTACTAATATTATAAATGTGAAAATAATTCTGTCTGACTGTTACGCTTTCACGTCTAAACCACTGAACTGATTTTAATAAAATTTGGTACAGAGATAGAGTTGAGCTTGAGAAAGAACATAGGATAGTTTCTATCCCGGACTTTTGAAGAATTCTCTTGAAAACGCGATATAACCGATCTGTATGCGGGAGAAGCCGCGGGCGGAAGCTAGTCATTATTATAATACGTATTATGTACACTTACTACAAATTAATAATAATATTTAAAAATTCTCTCGCTGCGCCTACAGCGGGAGGGGTCATTTGATTATTTCCCATAATAAAAAAAGGTGCAACATCATATTTTATAAACGATTTCCCAAAAAGATGTTCATTGTTTCTTAGCTTCCGTCAGAAATCACGATCCTTCAGTATAGATGCGTAGTCATCTGACGATGGGCGATAAACTACGCACCACTCTTCCAAAAATAAATAAAAACAAATACACATCTTGCTTATCCCCAAAACAAAAGCTTGACGCACGCATTCCACGTTCACACAAACGGACTCGTGATTGAAGAGCATTTTCCTCAAGAAGTCGAACAAACTTTGTTTCTTGTTAACTCTCAAAGTGGGATTTGTCGCAGATAGAAGCTCCAAACGACGCGATAAGGACTGTCTTATCTGGCCCTGATTTAATATTATTCTATGTCTGCCCGGGGCTAAGATGGACGATGGTTTATCAGATAATAATATGGGTATGTTTTTTGCTTCAGTTTTCCAGTAAATGAAGCCTTTAGTGGTATGTTCTTGTTTTTCTGCTTTTGACATGGTCTTGGATTTTGTGGTATATTTTAAAACTAGTTACCGCCCGCTTTCCTGAGGGAACTACATCTAGCACTCAGATAAAAGGTATCTATACTTTGTTCTATAAGCTACGTTACTGCCAAGATTCATCAAAATTCAAATCGCAGTTTTTGCGTAAAAGAGGAATTAATATCCTTTCCTAAAACTTTCGCTTGTTTTGTGCTTTTGCTATTTATCTGGTTTATTAGTCAGATTTACGTTGAAATTACGCATCTTCTTGTCAAGAAAAATACATTTCCCAAAAAATTAACCCACGTGGCCGAAAAACGCAAAAAATAAACACCCATACCTACCCGTCAACACGTCCAGAACTTTCTAGAAAACAAAATGACCAAAAAACAAAATTCTAACACTAAATTGAAAAACGCACATAGCGTTCAAACGGCCGTGTTTCGTTGACAGTTAAGAGAGAAAAAATCGCTTTGTGTGTTTGTCAGTCAGTAAAGATGTTGATGAGGGTGAACACTCCGTTTTTATTGATTTACAGTCTACATGTTTCTGGGGATGTCGTGTAGTAGTCTTCACGTTGAGTAGTTTCGTGTAGACAAACAAAAAAGTGTAGACTCTAAATAAAAACATTTTTCTACAGAAATCTACGTATGTGCTGTGACATTTTGCCAATTACTGCGAAAACTAGAATGTAAAAAAAATGTGATTGTTTTTATTGGTTCTTCCCTTATTTTACGTGTTATATCTTATAATAATAAGTATGCACTTAGATATTACTTAATAACAAAACATAAGTAAAAATCGGTGCGCACTTGTCACACTGTCGACAAAATGATTGATTGTTAATATGTGATCATCCCGAGCCTTGTACCAACTATGTTGGGGTCGGCCTGCAGGCTAATCGGATGCTGCTGAGTACCAGTGCTTTACAGGAAGCGGCTGCCTATCTGACCTCCTCAGCCCAGTTACCCGGGCAACCCAATACCCCTTGGTTAGACTGGTGTCAGACTTACTGTCTTCTGACTACTCGTGACGCCTGCCAAGGACGTTCAATATTAGCCAGATAGGTGATGTGATGTGGTGTGTATTTTTCACAAAGCAATGTAGTTTCACACTCCATTCCAAAATTGTATAAGTTAAAATTATAATTATCACGATAATCTGCTTATAATCAATATTCTGACGTTAATGTTCCATAGATTGTTGTGTCACAGCCAGCGATTGGTTTACCGAGAAACTTTGTAAATTCAAGCTTTTCAAATTACTCATTATTAACTGTTGGTTAATTGACATTTTAGTGTAATTTCCTGTTATTGTAATCTCTACGATCGTCATCGACCACGAAAATGTTTCTAAATTATGTTAATTGTTAGATGTAGGATATAAGTTATCAAACCTACTTTAATAATTTGTAAGCTATGAAAATTGTGAATAAGGAAACAATACGCATTCGAATTAAACTATGGGCATAGTAACCATGTTTGGATAAGGAACATCAAATACTTTTGTCTTCTCAATTTAGGTACTTGTAATGTAAGTGCAGTATGTCTGCAGACTTACTTATTTTGCGGGTACTTACATTGTGGAGAACGTGTAAAATCATCATCATCATTATTACAAGGTTCAATTTGTCGCGGTTTCAAAACAATAGGTATTTGACTTGACTTGACTGTACCCGACTTCGGTCCAAAGTTTCACATACAATGTAAATGAAAACTCGATTTAATCGTCCTAATTAGTTCCACAGTCTATCGATTCAATAATTTACTTTATAATATAACATTTTACTAATTTGAATCAGGACTGGTAAGACGTCCAATATTTCAAGTCTACATTACTTTATCTTGTAACATTAATTTTGAACCTTCTGCCAAATTAAATAAAGGTCATTTTGTTCGCAACTCTCTTAATTAATAGGGGGTCAAAACTTTACCCACTTTGCGACATTTTCGTTGGAAATTGACGATTGTACTTGTCTCAAAAATTAATGTGACCTATAAAAGAAATATTCGTTTGGAGTGAAGACTGAGTTGACAGCGATTTTGTTAATAAACTATTATTGGAGGCAAAAGCAGACAGTAAATAGAAGTTAGGTGACCAATTACTTTCGAAACAATTGCTGGTGATTATCTAATTTATGTAGTAGCGTCCTTTCTCTTAACAATAACAGGAACAAAAGTAAAATATTCGTTTTATTATCCGTTTAGCTACAGTCACTTATGAACCAAGGTAAATTTCAATGCGCATTTGCTGAAGATAGTTTGGGTTTTCAGTTTGTTTTGCAGTTCATAGTTACTGAATATCTCTTCATCACTTACCGCTGTGTTAACAGCACCCCATTGTATACTTGATTTAGTCCTCAAATTAAATACCAACATGTAGGTAGTTACAGTTCATTTTCTTCTTGTCGAAAATCCGTTTCAATCTGTGCATAAAATAATTGTTTCAAATTCATCATCTTAACATTATCTTCGGTCTATATCTCTTGCGGGTTAACCGCTGTTGTTTGTATCTTTTTCATAACTTGGACCATTAAAATTTCTAAGTCTCCAGAGCCCCAGAGTTTTGGCAGATTAAGATAATTAAAATACTTGATGCTAAAGTTACGCTGCCGCTGTTGAGATTAACGAAAACGCGGATTTTTTATCATCTGTCATAAAAATGTGAACGAATAATGCTTTGGAAAGAGTAATAGGTTCAAAGTACTTAGAATATATTGGTCGTTTAGTCTTGTTATTTAGGGCAAAGGTGTAACAATTACAGCAGAATAGAGTAAAAAAATTCTATGAAGAGTTATTTTCGGTGATAGAAAGCCAACTTAATTAGATTCTGAACGCCACAATAAATCGACTCTAGTTGACATAATAAATACTTTACTCACATATAAGCTTTAGGTATAAAATTGACCTAAAAAGACAGAGCTACATTTATATTCCATCCACCTAAAAACTAAGGTGAGCCGATAGAGTGTAAAATTGAATCTAACTTAGTAGCTCAGCACGCAGTAAGTAGCTAACCTTTTTTCATTCCACTTAAAAAATAACTACACAACTCAGCGGATTGGAAACAAGTGAAATAAGAAACAAAATGCAGACGAACCGAAAGGGTCGGCACAACTTGGACCCACTGACGTAATGAATACGTCCCTTTTAAGTGGGATGTGACGGGACAAGGGTCATGAAGGTCAGACTTTAACACGTATTGATAATAGTACAAGGCAAGGGTTTAAGTGAAAATTGGGACTGAGATGCTAAACTTGTGTTTGACATTGAGTGACCTTTAGACGTTGCTTTGTTTTCTCCTTACCTACATCTCTGTCATGCTAAGCTTACGCGCCAATAACAATAAAGTTTACCCTTTCCCTATCCTTAATCCATGGCCATTGTGTAACTATTGTGTTTTCTATTATATTTCGGGACATTCTCGTATTATCTCTCTCAGCTTGCCATTTGCCAACTTGACCCGGCTCATACGGTCACTTGCCAGCCTAACTGAGCAGAACTTTATTTTATAAGAAATTGTAAGAGCCATGTTGGCTAGTAATTCATACGATATCTTAAGAGCTTAATATCTGTCTGGCGTTAAGTGTTTTGCTTGACCTAGGCGAATGTCTTACGGACGAGGGTTGTCGACTAAATTGATTGTTAGCTTCTTTAATATTAATGGTGTTGATATATCTAACTTTTGTACGTAACCGTAACGTACGTACGACGTACTTATGTGTTTTATTTTCAGTGAAACTTCGGACTCAAAACATTCAAAATATAGATTCTTGACTTGAAACTTTTCTTTGGATATCTTATAAAAAGTATGTACTTTTGAATCTATCAAACTACGGCAAATAAACAGGACAGAAAGTTTCTCAGAAGTATTTTTTATGCTTGAAATCTTTCAAAACTTCGTTATTTAGAAGTAAATGAATTTAGCCGAGTGTTCACAACGATTCGGTATCTTCCAATGGGTTCATAACCATCCAATCATCCGCTACATAATCTCGTTTTGAACTTTCTATATCCCTTATAAATATTTACAACACAAACTCGGAACAAGTTCACTAATAATTTCCTAAGGAACGTACAGAAAATTGTCGCTTCGTAAGTAAGTTTCAGTGTTTTTGATTGATAACGTTTCACGATGGAGAACTTTAGCAAATTCGATTTAACTAGCAAAATGCTTTAAAAGGAGTTACTGGTAAGCGAATTTTCTGTGTTTTTTTGTTCACTTTGCAGCTGTTTGAAAACTCTTTTTCGCAGGAAGCTGAAATATTTAGATAAACATAAAATATAATTCCATACCGTTACCGCAAATTTTAGATTTTTGTAGTCTATTTTAAATCATTGCAACGATGCCGAACAACCACACGATTTTAGGCAGTTATTATTCATTTTCACATTAACTACGGCGTCTATCTGAACTCCTCTGCCCAGTTACTCGTTAAGACTGACAAACTTTGTAACAACTGACTACCCATACGCATTGCCAAAGATATCGAAACTACATCGCGCCTTCTACACATACGAACACGTAATGGGATAGATGGCCACCCATCAACGGATTGGCCGCGCCGAGAGATGCTTTACCTTATGACAAGTGGCTTTCAAACGCTAGATATAAATATTACGATCGAGATCAGCATTAAACCGTCAAGTTCCAACTCTAGAAGATAAGGATAGTTCTGCTCCACTTAATAAAGTAAATAGGCCGCGATAAATGTCAGGAACTTGCTTTGAGAACTTAAGATTTGTACTGGATTTGCTTAATTTATAAATCAACATTAATTCATACCTACATTAAATTTTATAAGAAAAAGTATATTTCGGCAATGGTGGTCCAGTGGTTATAATAATGGCGTCCATTACATTGTCGACCACTGTGGCTCTTCTCTAAGGAGATCAGCCAACTGCACAGGACATACAGGCATTTGCACTTACACAGGGGCAGTCTCTATTCCCTCAAATCAGGACATCACAGATGATAACTACCAACTTCCAGACTCCAGGCAGCTTGTTGTTCCACCCCGAAATAAAACCCGAGACCCCGTTTACTCCAGCCTTACGACTTCTAGATCAATGCGTACCTTATCAAATGAATGAGTATGTTAGTTAGACGAGTAAAAAAGGACGAGGTATATAATCCATTATAGTCAATGCGAAATTGACAAAGAATCAGATAAGGGATTATTTCGGTTAGCGACATAGTTATAATATTTTAGTGATTTTTCTCGATATCAAGGATGTGCTTAAAATGTTATGAGTCCCTGTCAGACTTTTTATATGAAGGCTTCTTTAAATAAACAAAACCTGAAGTACCTACCGTTCAAGTTTTATAGCTCTTTGCATAATAACACAGAATAAATTAATTATTACCTGTTCGCTTGCATAATTTCATGGCTTGAAGTTTATTTAGGACTTAAGGGACGTTTTTACCGTGTAAGGCACAGAACATTAAACATTTGGTAATTTGGTTTGTTATTCTTTAGAAGAGCAAAATTTCATGATAGAGGTTTTTATGCTCGCTCTTAGCTCCCCGCAAAATGCAAACTTTAGTCGACTTTTGATCGGGTTTTTAATCAGTATGGAAGATTCGTGGTAGAAAGCATCGGAACGGTATCGGCTGACAAAGAACTTTATTACTATTGCTGACACATCTTTAAAAATTAAAATGACAGTTTAAGAAGCAGACTACGATGACTAATAAAAGATAATGTTTTTCTCTTATAAATAGGTATGTAACAAAGTTACATAGCAGACAAATCTTAGGTTAAATTCAGCGGTTGTTGGTAGTTCATTCGAAAAGGTAAAGAATAGGAGGGAACTAGATTTCGACATCCGTATAAAACTAGTCAATACTATTATCCTATCAGGCTCTAGTTTATCCTGGGTAATTTGGATCAATTTCGCGCAGAAGCGTCATCGGCAGACAAAGTTACTTCGGCAATTATAAAATTAGAAAGGACAATCAGAAGATTTCCAAATTTTTAATAAGGAATCCTAAATTCCTTCCTAATTGTAACGTGAACAATATTTCATTTGTTTTCCGACCCAATCATGTGTTATCCAATTTGCTACAGCCTTCCCCATATCCCATTAATTGATATAAATCTCAAAAGTTATGGCGAAAATCATTCGGAATGTACAAAACTTTGCCAATATCCTCGTCTTGGTGATGTAGATGGCGAACTTGCACATAAAATGTTTCTATTCGCTAATAAACAAGGTTGGTTCAGTTCATTTGTCAGTGGTACCGCGGCATCAGTTTTGGGATGGGTTAAGATATAAGATTTTATGGAAATTGTATTTAAGTCGTGGCCTAGCGGTAGTGCGGTGTGCTATTTCGATTGCATTATATATTGGTCAGGTTATACTATGTCCTGCGCAGCTGGCATCTGCTTTTATATGAGAACAGCCGCGAATGCAGTTTGAATGCCATGATCTTCAAGTCTACTTTCACTTGTAAAGTGTAGATATAATTTGTCAGCCTGTAGTTTCCTACTTTCAAACAAGCTTTTATAAACAGCGATAATATTTTAACTTACACCACGCCACAAACACAACGGTGTGGTCTCGGTCGCGTATGTGCAAATTACACTCGCAAATTTATTAGAACATTTCGTTTCAAAATTATTGTAGCTGTTTTTGGTTTCGACGATAATGTACGTCAGAAATCCGATGCCAACACTACACTTGTATTTATTCAGTTCATTAACAATTATACTCGTGACGTCATCGTTTTGTTCTGCGGTTAGATTTTATAACTACTGTACCATTAATTTAGGGTAGCGTTGCTTTTGAAACGTTCATTTGTAATTTAAATTTAATTCTAATTGATAATTAATTATAGCGTTATAGGCAAATTGAATTAGTTGTTTGTTGATTTACGCAAATTGTTATTGCTGTTGTACACAATAGTGGAACATCGATTCAGAACGTGTAATTCGGTTCAGTGATTGATGGTTAGAAAATTATGGGATCGCATCATTTCGAATGTAAATCCGAATCGTTTGATTACAATGCACGCTGAATTTACTATTTACGGCTGACTAGCATAAGCGAAATGTTATACTCATTAACGTACTCTTAAAATGAAATAATAATAAAGTTCGTATACAAAATTGTATAATCTAACTAATTGTCATCAAAATCTATGAGTCTAGTCGAAGCAATCTAAATATTAAATTCTGCAAGAAAATTGAATTCCGAGAAAATATAATTTATTATTCCAACGGCTTTTAAATGTTTTTTGCTGGATCTAAAGTTCAGAAGTGACTCTACAGGCTTAATCTAGAAATTTAATTACTAAACGTTTGTGTTTAGTGCAAACGCAATTAAAGAGGCCGCATGCCCCGCATAATTGCGGAAGTAGGGATGTGGTCGTAGGCTAGTGCGCAGTCGATATTTTGTAATCGATAAGGAAATATCGACTATCTTTCTGACACATTTAAATCTGGAAAAATAATATTGATTTTAATTAGGTAGCTTCAATTAGGTACTTGTATACTGAAAAACCTACATGTTCAAATTGTATTTCAAATAAAAGTTATATACAAAACTATTCATCCTTACACATAATATTTTCGTTAGAATGTAAAAAAAAAAACATTATGTAATTCTTCATTCATCAATTCAGACTTGTCTCTGATAGGTAAGAATAGTTTTTATTTTGCAGTAACATCACGTGATTTTTACTAAATTCCTATTTTCCAATAACAAAAGAATATACTTTCACGAATAATTTACTTTAGTCATACCGGTATTAATATTATAAACTAACCTTTTCCTGCGGATTTACCCGCGTCCCGTGGGCACTACTACCCGTACCTGGATTAAAAATATAGTCTACGCTACTCGGAAGGAGTGTGCACTTTCCACAATTTAAAAGAATTTTTCAAATCGGTTCAGTACTTTCGGAATACGAGCAGACTCATTTTATAACTCATTAAGTATAGATTTGTGTTGGTCCTGTGTTGCTCTGTAAAGGTCTAATAACAGCTTTTTCTTGATAAATATTACGTTCGGATATTATAATCGTGCGGATATCTGGAACTGTGTCACATCACTACGCGGAAACGAATATCCGCTAGCTCCTGTTTGCTCCAGAGTGTTTTATTTTTTAATTCAGTGCACCTTAAATATGTTATTATGCGGTTCATTATCTTAGCTTTTTAATTTATTTATGTTAATAGCGTTTGTGTTTACCGTGAGAAGGAATTTTAAGGTTTTGAGTCCTTTAAATATTTTACGAATGATATTATAACTTTCGTGGTTTATGTACATGGTTCATGTTGTGATGTATTTCTTACTTTATTTCAATACTTCTATAGAGAACTTACTCATATTTATGGTTCTAATATATCCCTGTGTTATTTAGGTCAGATGAGAGACTGATCAATCTATTTTATACCTCATCTGATTAGGCTAAAGACTGTTCTGGTGACGATTTTTATGAGGACGGACAGATAGACAGACAGCAAAGTCTTACTAACAGAGTCCTGACCTTTTATGTACGGAACCATAAAAAATCAACGGAGGTTCGTACCGTGAGTTTTCAATGAGTATTTCTCGTCGACACGGCAGTCGATGCATCCCAAGAGAAATAATACCGAGAGCAGATGTTGTAGTCTATTGTATTAGTTCGATCATACGTTCTGTGCTGGTTATTTGAAAAGTTAGGCAAGTACTCAATGGCAATATATGGCTGAGACACAGCCAAAGTGGACAGTAACTTCAAATTCGTGCCTTCAAAGTCTGAAAATGAAATGCACTTTAGCTACATCATATTTTTTCTTGATTTTCTTATTACTTATACTAATATCATACAGGGTATTTTCTCTTTTTTCCTTTTCATTATGGCTGCAAAACTGATGGTCTCATTTGGAGAAACATTTTTCACTGTTGAAAAGCTACGTTATCTTCGAATGACAAAACGACGGCGGAAAATATTGAGTCAAAGTACTTCACTTTAATTAGCTAGTAAACCGGCTAGTAGGTCATCAAATAATTATTAGTATAATACGGATGAATACTATCCACACTTTATTTCCTTGCTATCACATTCATATTTTCCAAAATAAATAACGACCTACAGACCTATGTATTCCCAGAAACAGTGTTAAACAAAGAACGATTTCCTTCAATTTCTCACTGCCGAAGATAATCCAACAGCACTTACACATATTTCCTTAGGGATCTGATCGCTGCACCATGTTACATGTGGAATAATATTTTCTATGAGTCAATAAATTCCATATCGATTTCGTGTGTTACATTTTAACAATAGAGGTAACTTAGGAGGGAGGGGAACCTTTTTTTTTTTAACGACGTCAAAAATCATCAAATGACCCCTCCGTGTGGGTTAGCAGCGGTGAGGGAGTGTCAGACTCTTACTGACTAAAAACCGTCGTGTTCCGTCGTAGGCCTTTTATGTACCAGGGCCGCGGTATCTCTTTCGAACAACCCGCAGCCCCGGCAGGCCCTGGCCCTACTGGGCCCCGCTGGGGTTGCTGAGCTGGGGGGACCTTAAACCACGATGTTTGGCACGTGACTCATTGGCAGAGGCTAAATTGATGACGATGATGAGTGAGGGATCTTCTTCCCGCAGTCCGAATAAAACCTGTAGCCTGTAGCCTTCCTCGACAAATAGCGAACGTAATGGCTTTGGACTCCTACAAGATTCTAATATAAGTAAGTCTAATTCACACAAAAAAATGCTCTCACGCAAAAAAAGTGGTCTTCTCAACAAATTATAGGTACTTACGTATACGCTTTCAAACTTGCTTTAGTTCGCCCAAGACTTGCATTCTGGGAACATTAACATTATGCCATTCAACATACACCAAGTGAAGTTAGTTCGTGTATTATGAACAAAGAAAGTTGATACATGTGCAGTAAACGGACGTGGGACTATCGCGGTCTCAGACTCTTTAGATTGCTACTACTATGAGTTCTCGAAAGGAATTCAGTATCTCTTTTTCATAAATAGGATAATGCAAGACCTTGGGATGAACCTTGGGATCATGCACATCGCAGTCATCATGTTTCTTCTGGATTCTTCTGAAACTTTTCATACTATCCCGATTGTAAATAATTGATTTCTTTTTGGACCTCAAATTAGGGAAAAACGCTGAATTACTACTACAGGGTTTTTTTTTTAAGTGCAGCTTATAACAATTATAAAAAATTATAAAAAAAACAACCTAATGAAAGCATCTTGATCTTGACATTGAAAATAAAAAGGGACAATAACTTAATTATTATCAAGTAAATAAAAGCTGAAGTGTGCTTATGTCTTTCCCTAAAAAAAACGAACTTTGAACGAACAACGTCTGAACTAATTTTGATGTAGTAGTTCACTGAATTTAAGCTCACTGAGACCCTTAGTTACTCCCATTGCAAGTTCCAATGTAAGCCATCTCATAGCCAAAGTTGTAGATAAGAACTTGGGCTCACTACGTGAAGTGAATACTCTTGTCACTCGACTTTTTGAAGCGCACGGGTAATTAAATTCGTTCCCATACATAATATGTTTATACATATTTTTGGTGTACCTTTTACGTATATATGCACACTGTAAATTTTTAATCGACCGATAGCTTTGTTAGGGCTCATAAATGAGAATGAAGATGAATAAAGTATTTTACCGATATCAAACGAACTAAAAAAGTTACGATTTTCATTTTTTTTATCAATTATCGGCCGACTGTTTAATCTGCAGTGTGCGGGTAGACTAATATGAGTGTATGCTTATGTAATGAACACCCAATATCATGTTTAGGATCTCATGACTTATCTTCTTACTCCGATTCGATTTGACCGTTCCACATTCTTAAAGCAAAAAAAACTTTATCTCTCAAAAGTAAATTGTATCCGAATTGAATTCTAAACACGATAAATTAAATCCTCAACATCTGGGGCTGCAAGTATCTGTAGAGAACATCGATCGGGCGTGGTTGCAGTTTATTCTCCAAACCGATTTGTTTAGTATTTACTGTATTGCTTTAGAACTTCAACATGCACAATTTTATTTATTACAAGATAAACTTTCTCTATTGGGTAGTACAATCAGCCCTTTCTTACGAAGAAATGGTTAAATCTAGGGTTTTTTAAGTAAACTGTTCTTAAAGCTCGTAGCTAATTCAAATCTGATCGACCAATCATAAAGTTAAAAGCAGGAGGTAAGCCCGTACTGGGGGAGCTCCAGAAGCTTTTTAATGCCGTCCTGTTTGAAGGGAGTTCTCCAGAGGCGTGGAGTAGGAGTGTTGTCGTCCTGTTCTTCAAAAAGGGAGACAAAACCCAGTTGAAGAACTATCGACCCATTTCCCTCCTAAGCCACGTATATAAGCTGTTCTCAAGAGTGATCACGAACCGACTTGCGCGAAGACTCGACGAATTCCAACCACCGGAGCAGGCTGGGTTTCGGAGCGGATACGGCACCATAGACCACATCCACACGGTGCGGCAGATTATACAGAAGACCGAAGAGTATAATCAGCCCCTGTGTCTAGCATTTGTGGACTATGAGAAGGCCTTTGACTCGGTTGAAATCTGGTCTGTTCTGGAGTCCCTGCAGCGTTGTCAAGTAGATTGGCGATACATCCAAGTGATGAGATGTCTATACGAAGCCGCTACAATGTCCGTCCAAGTACAGAATCAGCAAACAAGGCCCATACCGTTGCATCGAGGAGTGAGACAAGGGGATGTTATTTCCCCGAAACTGTTCACTAATGCAATGGAGGATATGTTCAAGACGCTGAACTGGAAAGGGCGCGGCATCAACATCAATGGCGAACACATCTCCCACTTGAGATTTGCTGACGATATCGTCATCATGGCGGAAACGCTGCAGGACCTACAACAGATGCTGAACGACCTGGCTGAATCTTCTCTACGCATCGGCCTACGGATGAACTTGGACAAAACCAAGGTCATGTTCAATGAACATGTTCTACCGGAACCGATTGCGATACACGGCGCCGTTCTCGAAGTTGTTCGGAAATATGTATACCTCGGGCAGACATTGCAGTTAGGTAGAAACAACTTTGAGGACGAGGTGAATAGGAGAATTCAGTTGGGTTGGGCTGCATTTGGGAAGCTACGTCGAGTCCTAACATCGTCGATCCCACAGTGCCTAAAGACAAAGTCTTCAATCAGTGCGTCCTACCTGTCATGACTTACGGAGCCGAAACGTGGACACTGACGGTACGGCTGGTCCACAAGTTTAAAGTCGCTCAGCGGGCTATGGAAAGAGCTATGCTCGGCGTTTCTCTGAGGGATCGCATCAGGAATGAGGTAATCCGTCAGAGAACCAAGGTCATCGACATAGCCTACCGAATCAGCAAGCTGAAGTGGCAGTGGGCTGGCCATATTAGCCGAAGAACCGATAACCGTTGGGGTAAACGTGTTCTAGAGTGGAGACCACGCCTCGGCAAACGTAGTGTAGGACGTCCTCAGGCACGGTGGAGTGATGACTTGCGCAAGACGGCTGGCAGGAGCTGGATGCGAGAAGCCGAAAATAGATCTCAGTGGCGTGCACTTGGAGAGGCCTATGTCCAGCAGTGGACTGCGATAGGCTGATGATGAATCATAAAGTTAAGCAACGATTGGCGCGGTTGGGTGACCATCTTGTCTGAAGCGTTTGCAACGTAAGGGTATCTAAAATCTTTCTTATTAAAACCTTTAAAGTACCTAAACCTTTATTTTAAATTACTTTAATGTCTAAATCGATCCATATTCTCAATATCATGTCTCATATAATCGTCTTCTTATAAAGTGTGTTTCAAAAACACGATGGTACTATCTCGAAGACATTTAAGCATCATATTTTTCAACTGTCTCCCTCTAGAGAAATCAAAAACTTTTCCGCGGCACCAGACCATTATTGTTTATTTTTTTTTATTCCCCAGTCGTTCTGTGGGTCTTTAGTTTCCTTAGTTTTGTTTGAAATGTTATCCGGGTAATTTTATATGTGTAAGTATTTTGTGTTATTGCTTTTCTTCTGTTTTTGTATATCGTTTCGTTTTTCGTGTTCAATTATATTATTAACTAACTCTTGTTAGTTCTAAAGTTCCTGGTCAACTAGCTTCCCTGTCTTCTTTACCAAAAATAACACGACAACCTTTTGAAGAACTACTAGTTTCTTAAATAAAATCCGCTGTTAGAAACAATTATTTATTTCAACCACCACACAAGACAGCATAACAAAAAGCCTTTCAACGTCTAAATAAAACTAAAATCAACCATTAGGACTAACACTCCCCACTTAAATGTTTACCCACACTTTTAATAAACGAGCCGTGGTCTGTGATAAATATTATAACGCCTTTACAAAGAGCAAAGAGCACTGCGCGAGTTCCATCCATTAATCATGTTAGTTCGCGAACAAATGCCAGCTGGGAAAAGTTGGCGTGACTATTCAATATTGGTACACATACACGCCTGTTACAGCGTAAAAACAACCCAGACAAAAAATTGATCAGCTGTAATTGAATCAAACGTGGGTGACTAATTTTTTTAGGCTACATTGTTACAAAGCGTGTAGGGTAAATGCTCCTATTATAGACGGTGTGTAGAAATTTTCCCGATCACAACCGCAAACATACCGCCTCGCAACTCCACCCGTGATGGATTGCGACAGTTTTGTTCGGATTTATTTATTATTACATTTATGCTTTCTTTTCTACGTCTGAAACTTCAAGTGCTTGCGTGAATGTCCGTTATATGATTAAAAAATCCTTTTCATGCAGTTTTTAAATCGTACTTTTATTCAAAAATGAAGACACATGGCGTTTTCAAAGTTTCAAGGCAAGGATTTATTGCTACTGAATCTGTGTACGCGTGTATAATTTCCTTACGTGAGCGGAATTCTAAAGGGTTCTAGAACAAATTGCTTTGATATCGCTTCAGCCACGTACGGTATTATTGCCATATGTAATGTATGTGTGGGTGGAGATACACCAAATATAGAATTAATATACCTAATAGATAACGGCAATTCCTGTGGTCATGACTAATGCAGGAAATCAGAAACTAAGTTGCACTTATAATGTTTTGTTTATTAGTTTGTAATTATTTACACGTGTCACTTTGTGCTATCTTTTCAAGTGCACATAGTAATGTCGAGAAGCGTTTTACATCAGGATCTATTTAAAAATATAACATACAAGTAGTTTATTATTGAATTCATTTAATGTTTTCCAGTATAATAACACGCGTAAACCTTTTCTGCAGGTATATTAGCCACACATGAGATAACTTATAGAAAATAGTATCACGTACACTCAAGTAAGTTCCAATAAAAATCCAACACGTTGTATTTCACGACACATTTGCTATTCCCTCGTACTCACAGTATGAAGTCCTCGCTGTAGTGAAACTTGTAAAAAGTCACGTATCAGCCGAGCCCGACAAAGCATTTTTATACGCTTTTAAAAAACTGTAGAATAAAATTAGAAAGGGTAGGCGCCGTTGTTTCGCAAAGTGTTGCAAATTTCGCGTGACATTTTATGACCGGTCCCATTTCAATTTTTATCTGCATACATTTTTTTTGTATTATTTTTAATGTTGTAGTGGACAGTTAGTGGTGTGTTTACCTTATGTTTGAATGTATTTTTAGATGGTTCCGTGTTACCTTTGATAGGGAAAGGGAAGATGGAATTGTATAATATTCGTTCAACTTCCCACGCTAATTTATTGAGAAAAAAGGCTGTTCTCCCATCATACCACGTGTATTATGCAAGTCTCTACCAGACCTCGGGACTATAGAGTCCCGCATTTTTGGGAGGCGAACGTGAGGCCGAAGCCAACACGCTGAAGCCCTTTTGAGACAACTTTAATGAAATGGTGACACATTATGCAATATTATTATTTTTTTAAATGCTAATGGTGTCTCATTCTTATTTAAGTAATAATTTTTCACTAGTTAAAACGAGTCTTGAATTGTCGAGCTGCCTCGCTTATAATAAAGCAATTCCGGATCTATAATTTGGTCACGCACGTTTGATCAATCACGCGAGACCTATATCACCGAAACATGCAGCGACCGCATCAAACGCTACTTAGCTGCAAGCTCTTCTATTCATGCACAACTATTTCGCAATATACATACATAGATATTGAAATATCTGGAAATGCCACTCGATATATTAGTATGAGCGCGTGGCGCAATCACTGCGCTGATATATTGAGTAGCAAGGGAAGGACGTGAGAAGACTATGTCAAATATACAGACGAATATTCTAGTCGTTTGAGCTCCAACCACGCTCCAACGCATGCCTAAATATTGCCACTTCTTGTTGTCTACCAAGATTTGACATGTCTGCGTTTAATTTTAGGTAATTTGTTTTACTGTACGTTTAAAATTTTAGGTGTTTTATGTCAAAACTGAGAAAATGTCGTTATTTAAATAAAGTGGAAGCAAATCAAACGAAGTGGACAACGAACGATGTCACAGCTAACTGACCAGTTCTCTTTATTTGGAGATGGGGAATCATCTACTGATATATCTATAGATATGGCGGTAAAACCAACGTCAGTTCCTTTGGGAGTCCTTCGTGTAAGCACCGTGCTAACACTTCGAAGAACGAAGCAGCCTAAGCATTGGCCTTAAAGAATCCGCATACTTTAGAGAACAACCTAACTACGCTACCATATGGCTAGCCTTTTCCCCCAACTATGTTGGAGTTGGCTTCCAGTTTGATGCTGAGAACCAGTGTTTTACATAGAGATGGTCAAAACGGATCGACCGGCGACTGCGCAACCGTGCAGCTTATATGTACTTAGCTACGAGGTCCTCTACCAAAAAGCATATCATCATCATCCGAGCCCTTTTTTCGACTATGTTGGGGTCGGCTTCCAGTCTAACTGGATTCAGCTGAATACCAATGCTTTACAAGGAGCAACTGCCAAGAAGCATATACATAAATCTCAGCTATTGGCAACGAGATTTCCATACCCAGAATTTTCTTCCTCATTTGGGAACAGTGCAAAATATCATCCCGTATTTTCGTCGATGAGGTAAACACACTCCGTCTGACGCCTTCCAAATTTGAATTGACGTCGCACTGATAAAGACGCCATAAATCGTGGTGAAAAAAGATTCCCCTATAATCCAGACACTTCGTTATTATTCTTCCAAGTTATCTTAAGAAGAAATTATCTGGATTTTAGATTGTTTCAAGTGATGATAATGTAATTGAATCATTCTGTTAAACTTCTATCGGTAAGGGTTTTTTTTTCGGTTTTAAACTGCAGCCAGGTTAAGATCATGAGAGTTCTTAATACGCTTGTTGTAATTTTAATTTGATACGTTAATAGAAATATTGAATGAATAAAATATTATCAAGTTTAGTAGCGCTCAATTTATAGTCGACCATATTACTGGCTACAATCATTGTTAATATTGAACATGTAGATTCAAAAACTTATCTCCTCTAACCAGTTTGGGCCTCCAGGCTTGACTTCACCTGCTTCTGAATAACTAAAATCTTTATTTCAAGTCTCTATTTTATTTAGTCTTCGTTAAGTCTAAATCTAATTTTCAGCTTAGTAAATATTCATCGGAGTAGTATCTGAGTAAGTAAAAAGGACGGTACTGACTTAAGTTCAAAGTTCAATTTGCATACTGATCAGGTCAGCTAGGTAAAAAATGGTACTACCCTATTCTTTATCGTGCCTTTGAAAATCGAAGGACCAGGTGAAGAAAGATCTGATATGGTGTCGAGTCTGGTGTACTCACTGCAAACATTTAGTAGGCTGATAGTTTGTTTGGGCTCATAAATCAGTATGAAGATGAATGGTAGTACGCACATTACAAAGATTAGGTAGGTATTTAGCCGGCATCAGACCGACTGAAAACTTTGATTGGAATCAAGATTTTATTTATAAAAAAAGTTGCTATCGGGTCTACTGTTGGCCGGCTATCAAATATAATTAAAGCATAACTAAAATTGAAAGTTTTATTTTCAGCAAGTTATGCCTACACGGCTTCTCAATGTACGAGTTAGGTACTTCTAGTTCCAAAAGCTCGTGGCAAACATTTTAGTCAAAAAGTTAAACTCTATGTTTAAGTTCTGACTGCTGTAACTTTACAAAGTTTTGCCAGCATTACTGGAAATACTTTTGACGTAAGTGTGTAGTAATCATAAATGATTTAAGACATGTATAATTTAATGACACATAAATAAGGGATGTATTATGCCACCTCCTATTTCAGGGTTCGATATAGATTAAATCCATAAAAGAAAACATTGAAACCGTAAATGAAAAGTAAAAGAATAGTGCGTACGAGACTAATGCCCAAGTCCACCGACAGTGTTTTCCTTGAAACAATTGTTTTCTTTGAAACTTGTACGTGAAAATTCATAGTAAGCAGCTCATCTTTCGAGCCTTTTCACAACTATGTTGGGGTCGGCTTCCAGTCTAATCAGATGCAGCTAAGTACCTGTGCTTTACAAGGAGCGACTGCTCTATCTGACCTCCTCATTCTTAGTAAAGAGCTGTTTTAAGAAAACATACGTTTACGTCGGCGGTGAACTTGGGCCTAAGTATACCATATTCAAATGGGAAGAAACGTAAAAATCCACGGCTTTGCTAGAAGTGAAAATGCAATCTCTGTGTAGGTAACTAAAAAGTTTTTCAAGAAAACGATCCTAGAAGCGCTCTCTTACGTGAGATTCAGAGGGACGTAGCCTTGCCAACACTATTCCTTCTAGAAATCTATAACTCTACTTTAAGAGCATTTTTATGGGCCAAACTTACTTGTTTTTTCGTAAGATATTATTTAATCTTTAAATTGTTGTTCTTTTTCTGGGTCATAGTACCATTTTAGCTTTTAAATTCTCTATTGAAATAAAATTTAAAATCTATTTCATTATTGCAGGATTCAACACTCATACTTTAGTTTCCTTGAAGAATTGCTCGAATGCCAAAGAAGTTGCGATTCGAAAATGTTGAGACAATTTAAATTCTGTCTATTTGGAACCATAACAAAACAAAATATAAACATCAAGTTACCACATTTTTAATCTGACCATTAGCCCTTTTATCTGACCCGCGGTTCGTTCGGTTCGTCAAAAAGTTTAGCCGTATGTCACGAGTAAAGTCAAGCCGACTGTTTACAGAAGACTTTGTAGGGAAAAGCTTTCACATTGCCTCCAACCTTTCTGCTTGCCACCGATTTACGTTGTACAATATATTCGTACGTGTGTAGTTAAGTAGGCTTAAGACTGTTTGTTCGGGAATATTATAACGTTAGGTCTTTATCAGTCTTGATATGGTAAATGTAAAATTTTGTTTCTTTTTTATGGAGATTTCAATTAATTATTTTTCTTTTATCAATGTTGTTTTTTTTCTTTCCCTTGTATACTGAATTGCTAAGTTAAGCTAAAAGTCGAGGTGGCCTAGTGGGTAAAGCACCAACCTCTTCTGTACAAGTATGTGGGTTCGATTCCAGGTCAGCAAAGTACCAATGCAACTTTTCTAAGTTTGTATGTACTTTCTTAGTATATTATCTTAGACACCAATGGCTGATAAAGGAAAAAATCTCGAGGAAACCTGGACTATATCTATATAGTCTGAATACACCAACCCGCACTGAGCAAGCGTGGTGATTAACGCTCAATCCGTCTCTGTGTCAGACGAGGCCTGTGCCCAGCAGTGGGACGATATTAAAGGACGCTATAACTAACTGAATTCCTTGTCGCAGAGTTCAATAACCACAAAATGCATTATATTTTAGTTTTTATATAGGTAAATATCCTAAATCTGGCGCATTTAAGGTAAACGTTGTGTTTATCCTTAACTGGCTTATGTATTGTTGAATCTAATTAATACATAAATTTATCAATAACAATACTCACAAATCTCATAATTACGTACATTATGAAATAGAATTACTTGACCAACTTTGAATTATCCAGTTGATGTAATTAATTATTGTACAAGCAATCCTTCTCACCAAACTAGAGGGATATCTCGCCGTATATTTTATTCAGTACTCATCTTCATCATAAAGTATGCATCGGGGGTCTAGTAATGTTGGTTTTATCCGATTAATATCTTATAGTTGGGAACTTACACCGGTTGATAAGGTGGTAGGGTAAATATATATGTGGATGACTTGCAAATTGGTCTGAATTTTATTTACAAAATCATCCATTATTATTTGTAAGCACTTATATTTTACGTGCCTCGAAAATATTGTTTCACAGTTGTAAACTTATTCAATCAGGTTTATAGTTAAAATACTGTGTAAGAGTACCAAATGTTTTGTTGTGCCAGTTATCAACGGACGATACCGTTGTTTGCAAGAATTTAGGACTGGGGATTCTTAGGTTATTTGTGCTGACTGATAGCAACTGTCAACTGCATCAGAAAACGGTCAGAATGTAAAAGGTTTACCTTAAGAATATCAAGTATCTTCTATTGACAGCCCTATGGTATAGGGAGAGACCGCAACTCGTTGGGTGATCCACTTCGAAACCTCTCTATGGTTGAGCCTACAAGGTCGAAGGGAGTAATTGATACTTGAAGTTACCTGACCTAGTTGGAGGAGTGATGATTTTGAACTAGGGTTATTTTAAAACTGTTTCTTGGACCGATTAGGATGCGAGAAGAAACTTCTTTCAGACAATCTGACACAGCACAGAGCTCATCAGCCTAACAACAAACAAATACAATTTGATGATTTTAAACCTCCGAAAATGGTGCTTAAAAAAATATTAAAATCTGAAACATAAACTGGCCATGAAAATATATTCGGATTTTTTAAGCATTTTTAAGTTTGAATCTTATGTAGGTACCTATGCAATTACTGTTCCGAAAAAATATATTTGAGATAGGTAGTTCTTGCCCGAATGATATACTTTTGAGAATGAATAAAATAAGAAAAATCATAGCTCCGAGAATCACGTAGAGGACATAAAACAGAGACTTGAAGCTGTTTGGGTACCAGACTTTCTTTTTGCGGCATTTATTATCTCCTGCTTTTGCTAAATGGGTATTTTATATTTTGAACAGTTTTTTTTCTGACTTCCCTCATATTCTTAAAGATTATTTATGTACCCAGGACAAAAGAAGGTATCTCTTATTTCATAGGAAATCATCAAATGACCCCTTCCGCTGTCGGTGCAATGTGAGGGAGTCACACTCAGAGTTTATACCACCCACAAGGGAGTGTCAGACTCAGAGTTTATACCAAAGAAATTCGGTGTCCACTATCAGTCTATCTGGTTTCTGATTAACCTCGATCGTGCAGTGTTTTTCTCAAGTATCTCCAAAACTACAACCTTTTTAGTAAATGAAAATCCTTCAACTGCAATTGGATAGAAATAAAAACAAATAACCTGAAGGTATGAAAGCCTTAGGCACACATGTAGAATTTTACACTCTCTTTCTTTATTGGGTAGGGTAAGGTTATAGCAAATTTACGAGTGCGTCCTGTGACAGAGTGGCTGTAAAGTACCTATTTGTTTGGTTTAGTGTCTATAATTTACTTGCGCAGTATATCTGGGTCACGGCCGGATTTCGGTACTTCTTTTAGATGTTCCTTGTAAAATTGGTGGCACGTGAGTTTTTGATGCTGGGTTTAGAACTGATTTTTTTTTGTTTTAATATGCTAAACGATATAATGAAATTGGATAAAGTAACTTATATGTTATTATGATGTTGCGGCATTGTTAAAGAGATAACCGAACATTACTAAGAAGTTTTAAGATTACTTTTATGACCAAATGTTTTTTCTGTAACCTCTAACTAATCATACCTTTAAAGACATGCTGTTATACGTACATATTATACGTTCGTTTTAAGAGAAGATCTCATTACCCTTAGCCCTTGGCCTGAGTTTAAAATATTAAAATTTAATTTGCATGTAACGGTAGCTTGCGGTGCGTCCTATGTAAGCGATCTGGATGCGAACGTGAAGCGACGCGAAAACAACAAACATTCGCTTCATGTGACGTTACGCGATAAGGCGCGGCGAACCGTACAATTTTGAATTGGCTTTGGATCGCATCGCATTCGCGTCCGCGCTGGTTCGCCCACACAGGACGTGGCCTTACTTTAGAGCCTAAATTATTCGTAATGCGTGGCTAGACTGAAAGCAACTGCATTAATTAGAGAGCGGTCAGAACCACCGTGGGTAATTCACTTCATTTACATCGCAAGGTTTGTGTATCTACGCAAAGTTTTCCGGGAAAAATATTCCAACCTGTGGAAGTGAATTATAAACGTATAATTCTAGCTTATACTAGCAATTTTATTCGTGCCTGTAGCTACTTCGTGCAAACAGATTAAAAGCCTATTGAAATTACAGACTACAAACCTTTCTCGATAAATCGGATCTAACACGGAAAAATTTATTTTCTAAGATTGATGCGTTATTTTGATTTGAATGTGTGAAGTAATTCTCTAGGAAGCGGGGGAATTTCTTCCCGAACTTGGATAAATTACCTATAGCATAGGCCTATGTTACTCGGGGTTGGTTAGCTTGCCGGGAGTGAAAGAATTTTTCAAATCGGTGTAGTAGTTTCGGAGCCTGAAAAACAAATAATGAAATGTTCATTCTTTATTACTTTGGTATGTAACTATTTAGCCAGACAGCCATAAAAAAGGAACTAACAGTAGCGTCCTCAAAATTAGTTATAATGTTTTGCAAGTTTAGGTATTCAGTGCATTTGACAAAGTAAAGAATGTTATAAATGGTCTTGCCGACATCTAGAAAATATGTTTGCATCCTATTCGCGGATGCAACATCAATTTCAACACATGTTCCATAAATATAACACCATGTTTTCAACGAAGAACTGTAAATATATAAAAGAAGAGTAGAAAAGACATTCAATACTAACCGTTTCTCGCAGTTTTACCCGCGTTCGAGGGATCTTTTCTCTGTATAGGATAACCAGTGGCATACATAAATTTTAATAACCTAAAGAAAAGGGAATTGGTAAAATTATTAAAATCGGTTTAGTAGATACAGATATTATCCCCTTAATAAATGCCAAATACACACAAACTTAACTTCTTTTTAATATAAAACATATATAAAACAGTATTGAAGTGTAAATTTATATATCATCTTACAAAATCATGGAAATAAATATAATATCAGGGTGAAAGTAAAAAAATCTTCGAAACAATATGTTCGGTCACGATTCGAAAGTTCTTTATACTAGCAATATCGAAGTTTTGGACTACCGTAAACTATATAGGGGGCTGTCGGAAATAAACGCCTCAGGCGAATCACCTACTTTTTATTAAAGTTTATTTCAGATTTTATCAACCTACTATAAACTAACAGAAATTTAATTTTTGTTTCGGGATCTTTAAATTATTAATAACAGTTTATTTTCCATTTGTTTTTATATTGCCAAATTAACTTATCGTTCTTTTCATATGCAGAAGATAGCCGCCTTGTATTGAAGTCGGCTTGTTACAAAACTTCAACAAATTACCATTTAATTATTCAAAAGCATAATCAGGCACACTTAATATTTATCTATTCTAGCCTCTGTAACTTGATTATATTATGATATCTTTAACTATAGTAGAGACTCGATGGTGATTTACAACTTAAAGTGAGGGTCATGTAACTTTTTAGTTATTTTATACAATGTACACACTATATACACATTATAGGTTATAGTGAAAAATCAATTTGTTTATGTTTGTGTATTCGATTTACAAATACAGCTCAAAAAGACTCACCAGCAACACGTCTGTCTGGTTTAAAAAAACATTATCTATACTTAAAGAGTATAGTAATAAAGAGCAAACATTTTTTTTTCGTTTATAAAGGCTCCGAAATTTTTGAACCGATTTTTTTTAGATACTGAAAGATTCTATCACTGTTGCAAAACTGTATCGTCTTCGCGTCACTTAGCCTATTTTTAGTTGATGATAAAAAACAATTCTCAGCTTTAATTTTCTTGATAAAATAGGAAAAACTATTTTGATTGTATGTCATCATCCTCCGAGCCTTTTTCCCAATCATGTTGGGGTCGGCTTCCAGTCTAACCGGATTCAGCTGAGTACCAGTGCTTTACAAGAAGCGACTGCCTATCTGACCTCCTGAACCCAGTTACCCGAGCAACCCAATACCTCTTGGTTAGACTGGTGTCAGACTTACTGGCTTCTGACTACCCGTACTTTTTTGATTGTATGTAAACTACACTAAAAACGCAATCAAACAGAAATACCGCATGGAGAAATACAATTTTGATATTGCGGTATCGCCGTACCGCAGTGTCCACAGTAAATTAAATTGGCTCATTGTCCAAAACGTTTCCGTTATAAAATTACCGCTAAACCAAATTAACATCCATTACCTGAAATCCGCATCCTGGTGTAGGTACCGAGTTTTCCATAATAGTATTTATTCAGTACTAGGGAAATATTTTTTTGTTTGTACACTCTTGCTCTTTTGGGTAGCTACGTATTTAAACTTTTTATAAATAAAAAAGGAAACATTAACTAGTATCAACAAAATTCATGATTCACCATTCATTATTCTTAATTAATTTTGGAATACATACGAAGGCTTAGGGTCTGTTCAGACATACCGGCTCGGAGAGAAGAGCAAATTCTTAACACGTTGAAAATCGAGTACCTACTTAGTATTTGTAGTAAGGTTTATTTTTGGGTGTGACTTCACCACCGCAACTTTTATTTTTATCAATGAGTGTTATGTTAAAAATAATTCAGGTCACAATGTATAGTAGTTTATTCTCTATATATGTAAATACATGACGTATGTTAATTATGAATAAATAATACAATAGATGGTTTTGTGGTTGTGGTTAAAAACGATTGCACCATTGTCTATTATTGTTTTATCTATATTTTAAGAAACATTAAGCATTATTAATGAAGGAAAATTCTTCGGGATGCACGTGTAACTATAGGAAACATATTATATTCAATTCAATATAATAATAATTATATCTTTATTTATAATTGTTTTACTGTACTATGTTTGTGTTACTGTATTGATTTCTATGAAACGTTAAGTGGTGACAAATTATTTTAACAGGATGGTTTTACGTACTTTTACTTTTAAACCGTTGTATTGATTTCTATGAAATGTTAAGTGGTGAAAAATTATTTTAACAGGATAGTTTTACGTACCTACTTTACTTTTAAACCGCTGTACTGATTTCTATGAAATGTTACGTGGAGTAAGATAATGAGATCTTTAATTGTTCTTATAAGTCTGATACCTGCTAATCCAACTAGTCTCCTACTTCCTACTAATCCTACTAATAATATAAGTATGTTTCTAAGAATGTATGGATGTACATTATGTTTGTTATTCTTTGACGAAAAAACGGCTGGACCTATTTGGTTGAAATTTTGTATATAGATAGGTGATACCCTGGATTAACATACAGGCTACATTTTATCCTCACACCTTGCGAAGCCGCGGGGTGAAGATAGTAAAATATAATTTCTTTTGACTCCAATTAGTTCCAAAAACCGGTATTAATTTGGACCGTCTTATCTTTATTATGAAGATCTAGATTCTTCAGCAGCTGAGTCGAAGCATGAGCAAGTTTGTGACGTCTTTACTCTAAGTTGGCTCGTTAACAGCTCAACTGAACTCTTACTTACTGACTTTGTCAAAGACTAAGTTAATAAAATTATAAGCGTACATTGTATTTCTTTATGATGCAATTTTTGTCTTACTTTAAATAAAAAGAAAAAATATGAGTTTTTTCTCAAGATTTTCGTATACTTATGTACGCCTCATCTATTTTTGAAACTGTATTATATTTTTGATTAGAATCACATTAGTGATCGGTAGCCTTGCATGTCGCGGGTTCGATTCCTGCTCACGACCACTACAATTGAAATTAACCTCCAGAAACAGTATCCTAAAATATGTAAGTACAAATATAAAAATTATATTATTTTGTAGAAGGATAAATATAATTAAATTATTTATTACAAAACAATTCATTAACAATTATTTATTTATATTATATAGAACAAATGTTTTTCTGCAAATATAACAATAGAATTGACTTACATAGAAATATAAAAATTTAATTAAAATACAACAATAGAATTGAGTTACATAGAAATATTATTTACTTTTTAAGTTAAATACCTAGTTTTAACATGCGTCACGTCTGTGATTTTATCTATGCCGCGTGTTCTCAGTTCACGTGCAAACGACTAGCTATGACAGCGAATCCTGTTAATTAATACGATAACTCCTATTACACTGCATATTGCAGTGTTTTACTACCATCTCTTTAAATCTTTACATTTATCGAAGTTATTTCTTAATACACTATCACAACAGTTTTCAACTGCCAAAACGTTGAGAATAATAAACGCGTTTACGTTTACAGACTTTCAGAACTTACAGAATTACAGACGATAGGTACAGGATTATTTTCAAAGAAAGTGTCAATTCTTAAACAATGATAAAAGACAGCCAAACCTTTCACGACTCTTTACACTCATAATGAACACAAATTACAAAGACAACCAACTGACATCCACACTAGCATCTTTTACTTCAGTTAAGATGCCACAAAAGTGCACCACATTAATTATTCAGTTCAAAACGTGTCTTTGTTTCACTGTAATTAGCCCAAATTGTCCCAAGACGTTGGGGCGCAGCGACAAATTTGCAACGAAACGGTGCACTTAGGAGATGCAATGCACTAAGGCTGGGTGCAGACTGAAAAACCATGATAGTGTTAGTCTGTTTTTAATTCAATCTATGGTCTAACTAATCATGACTTAATGAGAATTTTTAAATAAACTAATGTCACGCGTCAATCATCATCCTCATCCTCCGAGCCTTTCCCCAACTATGTTGGGGTCGGCTTCCAGTCTAACCGGATTCAGCTGAGTACCAGTGCTTTACAAGAAGCGACTGCCTATCTGACCTCCTCAACCCAGTTACCTGGGCAACCCGATACCCCTTGGTTAGACTGGAGTAAACTAAACTAATGTCATGCGTAACCCGAGTTAAAGAACAATTCTCACGAATCCTTTTATATACAGGGGACCCAGTTCCCGGCTGTCATTGAACTTTTTCTTCAGACGTTACGGGTACCTAGTCAGAAGCCTGTAAATCCGACAACCAGTTTTAGCGAGGGGTATTGATTTGTCTGGGTAACTGTGTTTAGGAGGCCAGATAGGCAGCCACTCCTTGTAAAACACTGGTACTCAGCTACATCCGGTGAGACTGGAAGCCGACCCCATAAATAATTGGTAAAAGGCTCGGAAGAAGATGTTGCTTCTGGATTTCTTTATATTCTAGAGCCGTGGTAGCTCTGTCGTACTCTGCCGAAGCCCTAGAGTCCTAGAAAGAAGTATAAAAAAACATTATATTTTCCTTAGTAAGACAGCAGCCTTAGACTAGGACATACACATAATTATGTGCCGTTCCGTGTTTCCGTTAAGTGGCTGGGTCGTGAGCGGAATTTACGCCTACATAGGTATCTCTAGTACTCACTTACAGGTTCGATTTGTTCACTATATATGCAGAAATACAGTTTACAAAAAATCGTTTAGTGTCGAAGAATATTTCAGTGATAAAACTAGAAAAATAAAGTTTAAAATTTTAATTATCATGTCAAGGTTGTCTATGTTTTAAGAAAAGTAGAATTGTAATACGTCCTCTCCCTGCCCGCGGCTTCGCCCGCGTAGAAATGAAATGAAATGAAATGTTTGAAACTTTCGCGTTTATGATGCGATTGTTACCTACTATAAAAATGTTTACCACCTAAGCTTACATTGTGGAATGGATATAGAATTGCTCTTAGCGATAAGACCGCCTATTATGTCACCTACCGTAATTAGTTCTGAGATAAAAAATAAAAAAAAATGATGAACGTAATAAAGCCTATGTAGGTAGGTCTAGTTTCCACGTGCACCACATTAGTGGGTAAACAAAAAGGGATCGTGAATTTGATGCTCATCGAGACCTCTAGTAAAACCGTCTTTGGTACAAAAGACTTCATTCTACATGCGAGGATCACGGAAGCTCTTACAGTTTTTCAAAGGAATAAAGTGCTGGCTCTTTGTGGGCCATCCCTCGGTAAACTTGATTTATGATGCAACGTCTTCTTAGATTTGTCAGTGCAAGGATATGTATACCCACAAGTGTTCACTATGCTATGTAATTTAAATATTGTGTCTTCGATTTAGTCGCGAGAATTTAATTTTATACTGTTCCTGTTTTGAAGCGCGGTTTCACCCGCGTCCCCATGTATCTACTTCCGACACATGGATAAAAAGTGTTACTCTGATATATAAGATATATTTCTAACACGGCATAAAAGGCCTATGTCGGAACACGACGGTTTTTAGTCAGTAAGAGTCTGACACTCCCTCACCGCTGCTAACCTACAGCGGGAGGGGTCATTTGATGATTTTTGACGTCGTTAAAAAAAGGTATATTTCTACCAAGCTTCATCAAAGTCCAATGAGTAGTTTTTGAGTGAAAGAGTAACAAAACATACATCTTCATTAACTAACAAATCGGTAAAGTTTCTGAATGTATTAAGCAATATTTTATCCAGGAATTAATAATACTTAATAATTAGTTAGTGTGCTATAATCACAGATTCAGTCCAAGGAAGATAACGTCGGTAGTTTTAAGTCCATACTATAACTACTCGAAGAACATGAAAAGTAATTGAGATTCTCAAGCTTTTTTTCTTAAAGTTT
Organism: Helicoverpa armigera; assembly: GCF_030705265.1. Taxonomy (NCBI): domain Eukaryota; kingdom Metazoa; phylum Arthropoda; class Insecta; order Lepidoptera; family Noctuidae; genus Helicoverpa; species Helicoverpa armigera. The sequence goes on along the minus strand of NC_087124.1, from coordinate 1,009,545 downwards.
CTTCATTTTAAAAAGGAGCTAAACAACGCTCGTTGCGACTGTACAGGTGAAATGAGGCTTGCTCTTTTATTTACTCGGGACAAAATTGAGAAAGTTTTTATTTAGAGCTCTGAAAGTGAGTGATTTTGACAAGGATATGAATTATAAAATAGAATTTACAACTCTATTCTTCGTGGACAAATACAAATAACTATAAATTACAGCATTATACAAAATATTATTTATTGTGATACTCGAAACTCGGCTCATCTTTATATAAAATAACTGCACTATAATATACCTTGCGTTGATGGTTGATCTCTTTTCAAAATTAAGCCGCCAAATCAAGTCTAAACGACATTTGAAATAATCTATACATATAATAAAATGATAGGAAAGTCAAAACTGTACATTTAATATTTTTTTAAAAGAATACTTGGGGGGTGATCTATTATCGATTCTGAACTCAAATATATAATTTTTAGAATTTTTGTCTGTTTGTCTGTTTGTCTGTATGTTTGGTCTCACTGAACTCAAAAAGTACTGCATAGATTTAAATCAAATTTTGCATGAATATTACCTGGGGGCCGGTTCAACATATAGGATATATATTATCACGCTATCACCTACGGGGGATGAGCAATGAACGATAATTTCTGTTAACGTTTCTGCAACAGCGGGTGCAATAATGACACATATTTGAATGTTGAACTTTGTAAGTTTATCGGCCTATTATCAATCTTTACAGAGAAAATAACGCTTTTATAAGTAACTTGAGCAAAAAACTGAATTTAAAGATATGATATCCTAAAATTATAGATGAAGAAAATCATGCAGAAACAGATGTGCCATAAAACTGGTAGTAGGTAAAATATCAATGAAAACAGACTTCACTTTGTCATGGTATGTTCTTACTTTCAAGATAAAAATATATGACAACGTGTGTATTTCGCTACTATAAAAACACTACAAGAAATATCAGCGCATCATCAGGGACATTTTCATAATTCTTTCACCATTAGAAAGCTACATTATCTGCGAGTAACATAGGGTATATTTTATCCCGGTGCGGGCAGTAGTTCCCATGGGAAGCGGCACCCACGTCCCGAAGAAATTATGAACTTCCCCACATTCTTAAAAAGTCTACATATGTTGTTCTGACATAATATAAGCTATACCTCTCATAAACATGAATATCCATTCATTTCATCCAATAACAAACATGCATCACACTGAAAGTGCATTGCGAGTCTAAGATTTTATTATTATAAAAAAAAAACATTGTAATTAATATTCAAACATCCTTAAAAATAAGTTCCTGGTTTTAATATACTTTTTGAGTAATGAAGAATGTAGGCAAAATACGACCGAAAACATTGTGTCACTTCTAAAATTAACATCAATAGGAATAACTACCTGTCACATTACGTCAACAAGATGTCAACAGAAGACAAGAGTTCGTTCGTTCTGAAAACGTACAAATTACGCGTCGCAGGCCAGAGACATACTTGCTTTCAACTTCTGATCACAAATCATCGAGCTAAGAATTATATCACAAATACACCGTTTACAATTACGAACAGACACAGTCAGACCCACGGACTGAGTCTAAAAAAACACCTTTTATATAGCTACGTTTATATCATTTATATTATTCAGTTACTAAGACAGAATTACTATCAAACGTGTTTTTGCTAAATGTTCTATTAGTTTTTGCAAACATACATTCCCAACTCTGATCTCATGGAGGTGGCGCCCGGGTGTCACCACTGTGCGGACTGTGCGACCTATCGCACCCGGGCCCGGTTTAAACCATGATCTGGAGCGAGAAGAAATGGGATGACAAAGAATGAGGCGGCGGAGCGACTGAAAGTTCCCAACTCTCATCCCAGCCACTGCGGTAAGACACCACGAAAGCCGGATGTCGAGAGACGACTCCCGGCCACCGTAGGCGTGAGCGATTAGTTTTGAGTGGGTCATCGACCTTCCGGCTTCTGGGAGACCCGTTATTTCACGCGCCCCTCAAGGAGATTCAGCAAACCCCTGTGAGGCCCACTAGGGCCAAAGCCTGACACTCCCTCACGCTGCTCAAACTGATGGCTGAGAATTACGTAACTTTCCAGGATGCCATGCAACGTGTTGCAAATGCCCAGGCCTTTGGGAGCTTGGTAATCCTTTTCTCCACCTTAACTTGAGTTTTGTGGTACATGAACAAATTAGAATAGTAATGAATTAGGTCATCTTCATCACGTATTTACCAACTCTTAATGTTCATCATGCACACCCGCTTCTCTAACTTTATTGAAGGATCACTAAAATTGTTTCAGTTAGTTTAACTACGCTACTATAGCCCGTTGTCAAACCTTTTAATATCAATTCTGTAGAAGTGTGAATATCGAATGTGTAATATATCGAATTTCCGTTTGTGCATTGCACAAGAACCAACGTTATGATTTTCGAGAAGTCAAAAGAGTCGGCCGGCTAAGAATTATATTCATCGTTGGTTAATTGAATACATTTTCAGAAACCACAATAACAGTAGGAACCAAAGCGAATGATCGCTTCATAGAGCTCTGATTTTCTCGAGGCGATCAAGTCAGTTCTGGTCTGTTCGCTCATCAGATCTTTGAAAGCGGTTCGATGATAATATACTGTTGTCCTGTTTACCTACGTGTGACACATAATATGGTATTTAAACGTCCTCCGCAAGAGAGCGAACATTTGTGCTATTTATAAAGACGAAATTTTACCGTTGTGCAGTAGTGACGCACAGTATACACAGCACTTATGTTTCTTCTGATCTGCTGGCTCCACCAAGAAATGACAAATTGCGAGCGTACATTTTGAAAATCTTGGAAGAACTGCAGGCTTCGATTGCCAACACACGAATTGGACTTACTCTCTCGGACGTATACGTATACTTTACCTGATCGTGAACTAATGCAAACATTTCGGTGGAATTCCAACATAACATAGTGAGTGAGTGCACAGAAAATTCCCGAAATACAAGTAGTGAACCTAGGCGACTCAGTCATCATCCACCCAGCTATTCCTCAATTGTGTGGGTGTTGGCTTCCAGTCAAACCGAATCTTTTTGAGTACCAATGTTTACTTGGAGTGCCTATCTGATCTCTTCAACCCAGTGAACTAGACACCTCGTCATCCGTGGTAAGTAAAACTGTTTGACAGACTTTCTGGCTCCTGATTTGTCGCAACTGCTGCAGAAAATGTACAAATGACAACTTTGTCAGACCTTTGTTTTATGTGAGAATTACGTAATAATTTTCCAAATCGGTTGACTAGATCCAGAGATTTCCTCAACGTCACAAACTTTACTTCTTTTGTTTAGATAAATAGTCACACATCGTCGACACCACCTTGATTGATCAACCCGTGCTGCTGCTAAGTGGTAATCCTAATTATATTGTTATGTAAAAGAATACACCTACGCTACGGCATAAGTAGTATTTTGACAATTCCAAATTGCCCACGCAGACGAAGTCGCGGGCAACAGCTAGTACATATAATAAATCTGTAAAAAAACTGTGTCTGTACATTGAATATATTAAAAAAAAAAAAAATTGGGTGGGGTTTAGAAACAGTAATGGAGCACAAATCCAAAAAAAAAAAAATACTGTCTGTATGTCTGTATGTCTGTTTGTTTGTACACGCTAATCTTCGGAACTACTGGACGGATTTCAATGATTTTTTCTTTGTTGTATCAGTATTAAGCTTGGTCAACATATAGGTTATAATTTATCTTCGAAACTTGAAGACCTGATGCAGAACACCAACAGACCAACAAAATTATAAGAGATACCAAAATGGTGCCATAGCAAAAATTGTTTCATGTGATGAGCATTTTTAGCTGAGATAATAAATTTTAAGATCTGGAACACCTGATGTGGAACCCCAAGAGCCCAGCTTCTCTGTACCATATACAGGTATGACGTTTTAGCAAAAGTTGTTCAACTTGATAAGCACCTTCTATTGACTTATACAAATTGAAGATCTAAAAGACCTGATGTGGAACTCCAGGGGCCCAGCTAGACTATAGCATATAGAGGTGTGACGTTTTAGCAAAAGTTGTTCAATCTGATAAGCACTCTCTGTTGACATATAAAAATTGAAGATGTAAAACACCTGATGTGGAACCCCAGGAGCCCAGCTAGACTATAGCAAAGATATGACGTTTTTGCAAAAGTGGTTCAATCTAATAAGCAGTCTCTATTGACGTATATACATCGAAGATCTGGAACACCTGATGTGGAACTTCAAGAGCAATACTACACTTGAAATGTATAGAAACGAATGTTATGAAATAGGTATGGTGACACAAAAACGACGATTATCCCTTTATACAGAAAAGAAATATGAACTCAAGGACAATCCCCGGTGGACGTCGTTAAAAAAAAGACAATCCCCGGTTCTGTGCTATACCATTGCTAACTGTGGATGAAAACTACTTGAGCTATTGTGATGGGATGCTAATGGACTAGGGATGGGGAAACTACGGGAACTATGACAATGTATTAGATACATGTAAAAATTGCAGGTGGAGACTTCGCCAGCTCACTTACTGGGCCCCCGGGAATCAGTCACTGAATAGCAACAAGAGGGCAACAGGGACATAAGCGGCTGAAGTGTGAGAATACCTCGGCGGATTTTAAACGCAGATTACGCGCTCCCTGTGGGTCACTTACCACGAGGCATCCTCTGAGCAGGGCTACTAACCCTGCTCTAGCGACTCCACTCTGGACGGCCAAGCCAAGCCTATGAGACCTTGAGACCTACCCCCGTCATGGTTCACTCCGACCGGCCGGAGATGGGGGCAGTATACTCTCCCTGGAGAACTCAGTATATATAGCCCCGCGGTGTAGCTACTCCCCGTCATCAGCCTCAGATGTCCTGCGGTGCTTATATCTCATTATTATTGTCGTTATTATCTCAAGAGCCTTTGTCCCAATTATGTTAGAGTCGACTTCCAGTCACGATGCAACTGAGTACCAGTGTTTTGCAAGGAGCGACTGCCTATCTGACCTCCACAACCCGGCTACCCGCTCAACCCAACACCCCTTGGCAAAACTGGTCAGACTTACTGGTCTGACTACCCATAACGACTGCCAAGAACGTTCAATGACAGCCGGAACCTACAGTTTAACATGCCTTCCAAATAACGGTCATTGGTATCCAAAATATACGTAGAAAGTACCTACATACGAACTTATAAAAGTTGCATTGGCAGGTACTTGCCAGACCTGGAATCAAAGACGCACGCTCATACTTGAGAGATTGGTTCTCTACCCACTCAACCACCACGACTTCCACTAAGTCACCACGACTTCTATTATCGACATCTATTTAATGTTTTTTACGTAATAATACGTGTAATATTTTTGCCACACACACTTAAATGCGGACTAATCAGAATCACTACTTTTATCCCTATGGTCGCGTCTATTGCGGTTCAGTTCTCAGCGTTTTGTTTAGTCTGCTGTGCTTTTGCCGTTGAAGTACAAAAATTAAATATATGGAACGTTTCTAATGCGTATTCCGTTGTTTTCAAGTCAACGGGCTCTTAAAATTCAATATCAGACGATTAAGATCTTTGATTTTGCTGACCCCGTAGTCGCTGGCATAAGGGACAGGATCCGCGTACGAAGTCGCGGGCAGAAGCTAGTCAGAAATATGACTTTCAACCTATCAACCTACAAGTAAAAACGTTTTTTGTTTGTTTGTAACTTTGTTTGGCTCTTAAACTACTAAATAGATTTGAAAGATTTTTTCACTGTTGGAAAGCTGCACTATTCCCAAATAATACCTACGCCACATTTTGTCCCGGTCTGGGCAGAAGTTCCTACGGGATGCAAGTGAAACCACGGGAAAACAGCCATATCCTACTAATAACCTACTTCCTACTAATATTATAAATGTGAAAGTTTGTGAGAATGTATGGATGTATGTTTGTTATTCTTTCACGCAAAATCGACTTAACCGATTTGGTTTGAATTCGGTATGTAGATAGGTGATATCCTGGATTAACACATAGGCTACTTTTCATCGATAAATCACGCGGGCGAAGCCGCTGGCGGAAGCTAGTAAAATATAAAATGAAATCGTTCCTTATCACACCTAACGATAACAAAACAGATTTCATATAAAATCTAATAAAAAAATCATCACGGCGTCTCCATGTGCGGTGAAGTGATCTACAAATCAGTCCGTAAAACGAAATTTCATCCGAGATTTTTTCACCGAGTAGTTTCATGCGACCCCTAAGCGAATTTGGGGGGGTTATAAATTTGCCGTTGCTCCGGACGAGGTCGGGTGATGAGATGGCTCGGCGAAATTAAAATGTAACAAAATAAATCATGGAAGAGTGAGTGCCCTAAGGCCCATGTGAGGTACAACGTAAATATCGCACCGAGACACTTCGCTCCTAACTTAAATTGCTTGGAGATATTTGTAGGTTTTGTTACGTTAAACAGAAATTGAATTTTAGTATAATACTTTATTTAAATAGGATTGAATTACTGTTAAAGCTTTACATGATACTAATAAAACTTTCGTGTTGATCGTGGTTCTAAAATATTATGCTTTTTACGTAACCATGTAAGTAAGTATGTACTTAATACAAGCTGCTCCCAAATTAATATTCATGTATGTCTTAAATCGTAAAACGTAGTATAAGTGCCCAAATAAGTTCTGAAAGCGGTACTCGTTAAATTTTACAACTTTAATTAAACTTGACGTTTATTTTAAACCTTAATTTCGTAATTGCATGTTATATGAACACCTAAAATGTGTAACATATTTTATTAATATTTGTTTTATATTAATGGTGTACCTACAATGCATAGTTTGATAAGGAATGAAATCATTACTGTCCCGAAATATCAAATCTTGAACACATAATATGTACATTGAAAAACCTAAAAATGCTGACAATTTTGCTTCAAAATAACATTAGCACATGAGGACTGTTAAATAAACTTCAAACGACCTTACAACAACCGCAATGGTATTAAAACTTTTTAATAGTTCCTTATAAATACTATATTCACATTTTATGTTCAATTTATAGCAAAGTGTATTTCTTCAATAATAATTCTGTGTTTAACGTAACATTGGGTATGTGTGTGGTTTTTTGAAAAAAAAATATCACAGTTTTAGTCATCAGTCTTTTTTTTGTAAACCCACTGTTGGGCACAGGCCTCCTCTCACACAGAAAAGGATGGTCAAAACGTTGGTCAAAAGACTCGGGAGATGATGAAGATTTTTTAAATTAAATACAAGGATTAAAAGGACATTAAAAATCATTGATAACACAGGTCAACAGCATTTTTGGTGCAAAGGTGAAATATACAATTTCTTGTAGGATATTAGATACGTAATCGAAGTCCAGAACATAGAGTTGCACTAGCACGTAGGGATTTAGAGATATACCCCTCCTAAAGTACCAAAAACGCGATTTTAACGATATTTGACGATTTTTTTGAAGTACAGCAAAATAGTTTTTTTTGTTTCTATCTATAGCATTATATAGTACCACTCTTCCCGATTGAAATTCATTTTTATTTCCAACGTTAAGAGTTTAAATTTTCATGAAATATGTATACAGCTACGATAGTTCGATCTTCCCTATATTTCATTTGGCCTGTTAGTATGAAAAAACTCCACTTTAGTTATAAAATGGTATATATCGGGAAATAAAACTCGCAAAAATATAAATTAAAATGGGGTTAATGCGGGGAAAGTAGTACTATATGATGCTTTAGTTAGAAATTCCTATAAAATTCTGCTGTCCCCAAAAAATGACATCAAATTTCATAAAAAAACGCGTTTTTGGTACTTTAGGAGGGGTATATCTCTAAATCCCTGCGTGCTAGTGCAACTTTATGTTCTGGACTTCGATTACGTATCTAATATCCTACAAGAAATTGTATATTTCACCTTTGCACCAAAAAAAAAATTATAATTTGTTGACCAGTGTAATAATTCATTTCTCTCAGAATGCCTTCGCTATGAAATAACGTCGGCCTCGAGTGTCGACAACGGATACCCTTTTGGAAGCTTGCGATGATAATATGAAAATGTACTTCACATAAATTTCCAAGAAACGATGATAAGGAAGCACCTCAGATATTAGGTTTTGATATCACGCTGCGTGTTTAAGATCATAAGATGCAAGTCATAAACTTAAAGCGGTTTCGTAAAATGTAATGGTTAGTAATCAGAACCCCATGAATCCAGATAAAAGCACCTCGTGTAATATTCTGATAAACTTTGTAAAGTTAAATCTAAATAATGATGTACTTGTTTAATTATTTAAAATTAAAATTGCGTTTTATAAAAATGTATAACTTCACTTTTAAGTTAACGTTGCCAATAGTTTTAAATAGCTTAGCTAGAACTACTGTTGGAAAACAGTTTTCAACTAGTAAAATTCGCACGAAATCGGTTCAGCCTTTTAAAAGCTGTGGACAGGCAAAACATATTAGGCGGTCAAATTATGCGACCCCACTTTTTGCAATGAGGCTTAGGGTTTCCCGACATTTATAGACGCGGAATCGACTAACAAAAGTCAAAACAGCCTCTGTTTACATTATAAGGGCGTTTCTTATACCATTCGCATCATTTCAACTTGAACGACGAGTCGCGATGCCGGCCGATGGCGAAACGAGCCCTTTGTTCAACTGATCAGCGATAGGCATTCAGCTAAAGGCGATTTCGCGTCAATTAATGTGTAGAGAGCTACAAAAAACGCTTTCGCTTATGCCTTGGTGACGCGGTCCGTCCCAGCCATCACATTACCGTGTATTTGACATAGCGATCCCTCGGGAAATTTATACACCCCAAACCCGAAAATTGAATTCTAAAGTAACCTGTTATCATTTCACCGTTAATTCTTGATGAGCAGAAAATAAGGTGTCATCTAGATGTCTGGCCGCGAAGCCCTTATAATATTTTGATTAATGTCGCTTTTGTATCTGAGGGCACGGCAGTGCCCCAGCCAAGACTCGAGCAAAGCGGGCACGGCCGTACCATCTTTTCTCGAAGCGTTTCGCGGCTATTTCAGCCCCCTGTATCTTCCATGTGAACAAAGCTAGGAGTTTAGGTTTTCGATGACCAAGAGTAAGTATTAGAACAAGCTCAGTCCCAAAATTACAAGAAATTTGAATAAATAGTTTACGAGTTATGAGCGATCAAAGTTACACCATTTTGTCACTGACTCACTCACTGACCGATCATCAAAAGTCTAAGGTACTTCTAGCAAACTTAGAACCTTCAAATTTGGCACCAAGATAGGTTATTGGCTACATATAAAGGGAAAATTATAAAAACCTTAAAACTTAATAAAAAATAGGAAACAAATTTATATTTGCGGTTTTTCAAGAACATTGTGTATGAATTTTGACTGCATTGATAACTTTGTTATTTATTTATGTACAAAATGTTACTATTTGTTTTATTGTTACGTAGTGCGGTATATTGTTATTATGTATTAAATATACATACATATGAATAAAAAAGCTAGGTTTAAATAAAATGAATAATGATAAAATCTTTCATATTAACGCAGTGCGATAAATACTGCATGCTCGCTCGATAGATGGCGTTGTCCTGGTCTAAATCGCGCTACGGTTTTTAGTAAAAAAAAAAAAAACAAATAATTTCATGTGATAGCGCCATCTACCTCTGAAATAAATCTCTTTTATTCTAAAAGATATTCGATTAAAAAATTCGACAATTTCGAAATTGTTTAATTTATTTAAAAAAAATGTTGTTTACGTGCTAGTTTAGGTGTACATATTTAGTTTGTTATATATTTAGTTAGTTGCATGTAAGTTAATTTAATTTGTTATATACTTAGAGAAGAAAGAGACCTACAAAAAATAAATTAGATCCCACCAAAAACATTAAATGTAAAAAAAGCCAATCCTCTACGCACTTCCTCCACCGTAAAAAGTTTTGAGATCGCATAGAAGCCAAGTCCTGTTCAACTTTATTTGTAATAATAAATCAATATTTTGTGACTATATCAATAGTTTTGTTCACATTACAATAGTATTGTCTTGGCCATGAGCACAAGTTAATAGTCGCTCCCTGAAATAATGTGTAAATACCATTGAATTGATACATTCTATATGGACATGATTTTACGATTGGACTGATTGGAATTTGAGATCACCATAGACCAAACATGCGCCATAGTAAATGTGCAGTTCATGATTTTGGATGATACTGACTGTCGGTCATTTAGTAACAATTGAAAAAACTAAAAGTATTTAATTCTGTGATATTAAACTTCATGATTGACTTTCACCTCTCCAAGATATGCTGTATTATATTTGTAGTTTATTGTGCTCATGGCCAAGTCAATATTATTGTAAAGTGAACGAAACTATTGATATAGTCACAAAATATTGATTTATTATTACAAATAAAGTTGAACAGGACTTGGCTTCTATGCGATCTCAAAACTTTTTACGGTGGAGGAAGTGCGTAGAGGATTGGCTTTTTTTACATTTAATGTTTTTGGTGGGATTATATTTTTTAACTGCAGGGAGAAAATAGAAAAGTTGGGTTTTGTCGAGATTTGTGAAAGATAGCTTTTTTAAAGTTGTTCTCTAAGGTCTTGTATTTTTAGTATAGCCTATAATTATTTTATTCGGGAATGGTGTAGTTTCCCAACAGTGATAGACTAGGGCCTCATTATCTGACCTCTTCGATCCAGTCACTCGAGCAACCTAATAATTGATAAGTCACGTGGTCAGACTTTCTCACACAAACTGCCAAAGATTTTCGAATCACAGCCGGGACCCACCAGCACAACGTGCCTTCCGAAACATGGAGGAACTCGTTATGATAAGATGGCCACCCATCCACGGATCAACCACACAAAGCATTGCTTAACAATATGATCGATCAATCCGCGTCGCTGTCAATTAGTCACGGGCTCATTAGTTCATACAAAAGGATATTATTATTAAGTACTTAAATGTATTGTTTTACCTCTATTATGAGTAGAATTGGCCAGCCAAGCATTAGATATTTCTATCTAAATTCAAATGCAAGCAAATTCCAATCCAAAACAAACAAGATGCAATCGTTAAAATTTATGTACACCGGATACAATATTGAAACATGCATTACAAATATCTGGGGGATTATTTTGACATATCACAATGTTGGCCCCGCAAGCCTTGGTAACGAGTTACAAATATTTGTCCCAATATTTGCCATAAAATCCGGCGATCTGTTACGAACACAGATCAGTATTTGTTTAGTCTGTTTCACAAATATGGCGGTACTGTTTGGAACATGTGCTCTGACTTTTGGTTTCTACCAAATACTGAGCTTAGTTCTTCAAAATTGTTAGTGTTTTTATCATTTGTGATGCCTCTTACAAAGTGCTGTACAACAAAAATATATGTATGGCTTGCCTTTTGAATGTTTGGTGAAACTGAAGCGGTGACAGTTTCATGCCTTGTTGGCTTTGAATAACGACCAGAGCATAGTATACACAGGCGTTTGTATCGACCTTACTTTGTACATAACTTCCCTTGAAAAGGCTTTGGACAATCACAATATTTAAATTGAAAAGAAAAACCACCCATTCCATCATAAATAGATGAGTATTTTTTTTACTATACGAAAGTTTTAAATGCCATGAAAAACATGCCAATGAAAGTGGCATATTACTATTCACCACTTAAATATGTAGGGAGAGATAAATTGATTGCTAGAATTCTGTCAAAAGGCGGAGTCACCAGTCCTGTTACGATAAACTTTGCTTGACACAGTCGAATACCATCACCCGAGCCTTTTCCCAACTATGTTGGGGCCGGCTTCCAATCTAAACAGTGCAACTGAGTATCAGTGTTTTACAAGGAGCGACTGCCTATCTGAACTCCTCAACACAGGCAGCACAATAATATAATTGGTAAGACTGATGTCAGACTTACAACTTCTGATTACTCGTAAGACTGCCGAAGATGTTAAATGACAGCCCAGACCTACAGTTTAACGTGCTCTCCGAAACACAGTCATTGGTGTCCAAGGTGTACTTAGAAAGTACATACAAACTTAAAAAGTTGCATTGGTTGCCTTACCTGGAATCGAACCCGCACATTCATACATGGGAGGTTGTTTCTTCACTCATTAGACCAAAATGACTTCCCTAATGAATCACTGCTGGTTATTACGCTGCAATATTGATAGCGCTGCAATATATAAAGTAACAATGATCCACAATGACACAGTGCAGTATTCTATTGGTCATTTAGCAATAGAGACTCGTTTTATTAATTCTAATTAACGTCTGTGAATAATAAAAACATGGCAACGGAGAAGATAGAAACATATATTTTTATGGATTTGTCATGTGTATATGGTGATACAAGTGTTTTAACTGGAGTATGTTTAAGAGCGGCAACTAGGCGTGATATTTTGATAAAAACTGGTTCTCTACCGGAACCTATATTGTCACTGAAGTTTGAGAACCTTGATTTAAGCAGTTGTACTGAAATAAGAGAATTTATTAACCAACAGAAACCACCTGTATGTCTGATTGCACACAATGGTTTCCGATTTGATTTCATCATCTTAAAATACCATTTTGATCAATTACAATTTAGACTAACTGACGATGTTCAATGTGCTGATTCAATTTTAGCTTTTTATGATATTGATAAAGCAATAAATAAAGAAGTGAAAGCACAAAATGCCGCTAAAACAAGTGTACAAAAGAACTTCTTGATGCAACCAACACTTAATACTAACCAGGTGGAAATGCCTCGGGAAAATACTCCAATAACTGAGAATTCAACGTCTGAATTTGACTATGTATATGAAGAAGTAAGTTTTAGACGACAACTGGTTCAATTACAGGAATATTATCGACGATGGGTAGGATCCCCACAAATTGTACCCCATCCGCCTGAAAATGACACCGAAATGCTGTTCAGAATAGCCAACAAATTTGGAAAAAGATTTTTAGACTGGGTAGAACAAAACCATCAAAGTTTTAACTCAGTTGAAGGTAAACTAGTTGACTTTGGATACGCATAAATTTAAATGTGCCAGTTGTTTAATATTAAAAAAAAAAAAAAACTGAAACAAATAACTGAATCATTTTAATTTTTCGTTTGCAAACATAACTAATTTACTACATACTAATAAATGTTATTATGGAACTAAAGATTTTCTTTATGACATCTTTCTTCTTCTTTCTTCAATAGTGCATAGTCATAAGTAGATATTAAGTCGAATATTTTGTACACCAATTCGGTAGAATGTGTGAGCTTCTATTTAACATAAAACACCGTATTGTACTACATTCTATGTATTTTTTTTTAAATATGTATTTAAGTGTACATACTATGTAACTTTAAAATAACTTTCCGTATTTTGTTAAGAAAACTTATCACTAAAAATATTGTTTCTTTAAGCCAGACAGACATGTGTTGCTGGGGAGTTTGTTCCGCCACTTCTTCTTCCCAGCGAAAACACATAGGAAGTGGCGAAGGGAGGGCGTTTTGGGGGCTGTCTTTGTAAATTTAACTTTCGATAAGTGCAATTTGGAACACTAATATTAGATACATTATTATGTAACTGTATAATGAATAAATTTAAAGCATTATTAAATGATTACATGATCATGGAGTTTTGATTTTAACCAACTGTTTTCCGGGAAGGAAGTTACAAATTTAGCGAATGTAAAATAGTCAGACAATTATAATATGCAGTTTTATAAATCTCAGAGTTCTGTACAATAAATAGAAGAGAAATCTCGGACATTATTTTTCTATTAAAGATACTAGCTAATAATATTGACAGCCCTGAACTTCTTTCAAAAATGTGTATTAATGTTCCAGCGATAGTGACACGACATTATAAACCGATCCATCTACCAATAGCATCATCAAATTATAGACAGAATAGCTTTGTTTGGCGAGCAGGAAAGTCACTTAACATATCATGTAAGTCACATGACATTATCTTTAATGCTAACCATGCGACAGTGAGAAGGGTGCTGAGTCGTGATTTCTTTAAAAAATATCCAACTTGATTGTATTGGATGATTGAACTTTGTAGTTGTGTATTATTGTGTAATTCAATACTTTCATGTCTGTACACGATATAAGTATCATGTATACAATAGTTTAAAAGTGGGGACCTATAATTGGCCGCATGTTACATAAATTGTCTTCTAATTCTCAAATGTTACTGCTGTTGGTTCTCCAAATATTAAATAAATAAATAAATAATGAGCTTGTTGCAAATACCTACATTCTATCGACTATTTGGGCGTGAGTATAAAACGATACCTGTAGATTTGGGTTTCATGTCATGCTATGTTATTTTCTAATTCAATCCGTACGTCATACGCATTTGAAAACACACAGTACAGCGGAGTATCTACAGAAATAGTTGTGGCGATAAATAATTTTACTGATACTATTTAGCAGTAAAAATACCAGCTTCTCAAGTATGAGTGTGCGAGGTCGAGGCAAGCATAAATTCAAATAAGAGTTGTGATTAACACTTAATCTTTATATGTGGCAAAGGGGGCCTGTGCTCAGCAGTGGGATGATGAAAATTATAATGATGATGGTTCCATGAGTTTTTATAATGGTTTTAGTATAGAATTTTTATACACTAGAAGGATTATATAAAATTACCAGCCAATTGCCCCTTTTGTCCCACCATCCTTCTCAAACAGGCTAATATTGCGATATGACTTCCCTCAATTTTCACCAATTTACGCCTTCTCATCAAGTTGTTCACCACTCGTGATATGAATCCTACATCATGTACAGAGTGTTGCTTTCAATTTAGCTTGGCCAGTTCATGTCCATTAAAACGGTAATTTCGCCCATAAATATAGTCCGGCTTGCCACTGGGCTAATCGCGCCGTCCAAAATGCGTTTTGTGGTCTTAAATATTAATAAGGATACGATATATTGCGCTGTGGACTCGTTCGATAGTTCTGGGTTCAGTTTGGGGTAAATTCATTTGTTATTGGGGTTTTTACCCCGTGTTTAGAAGTCGATTGTTTAATGAATTTTGTTGTTTATGTTGAATTGAGGCGCTCAGAAATAGCCCTTTTTGCGACTATTACAGTAAGAGAGTATATAAGGAAGTACATAGGTGAATAAGTACATAGACATACAAGAAACAGGTTTCTTCTACAGGTATTTCTAAACTCATGTAAAATACAACGTTGTTCCATCTTCTCCTTTCGATAGTAGGTTAAGTATAAGAGATTTCAGCGCCGCGGGTTATACGCCACAGCCTAAAAAAATGGCCAGCGATTATTTACAGATTTTGGGCAGTTGTGTATTACAATGTTAGCAAATAATTTATGCTGTGTAGTTATGTATTAAGGGACAAGCTCGTTATTTAGCGCCCGATCAGATACGGGAGGGCTGTCGTATATTTATCATGGATGAATGTATTTGACAGTAAAATATGCTTGAAATGATAGTGTGTATTGCATTTGACTTGGTAAATGGATTTGATATTTTAAATATACTTTATATTAATGGGGTAGAGCGAGTAATTTTTGTATTTTATTGTGATAGTAAAACGCATGAAATTCCCTTGTAATTTCGAATGGAATAAATTTTATCCCTTGTGTAACCTAACAGCTGACAACTGCACATAATACAAAGCGCCTATATTTATCAATGTTGGATTCGTCCACAAAAGGTAATTTTAAAGGAGCTTAGAACAGCCAAATAATCCACATGCTCTTTGGGCAATTTAAATACAAGTATATATATTTTTTAAGCAGAGTGAAAAGAAAATGTGTCGTTCAGAAACAGTTACAGAAAATTCTTTATTAAAATCTGCATTATTTATCATATTTGCAGACATGTCGGAGTTTGTTCTTTTCCACTTCTTCTTTCCACCAAAAAACACATAGGAAGTGGTGAAGGGTGGGCATTTTGGGGGCTGTCTTTTGTAAATTGACGTTCAAAAATTGCTATTTTGCAACTAAGTTTAACATAATGATTTTGAATTCGAAAAAAAAAAGAATGTATTTTGGTCCTTGCGTGTAAACTTCCATCCTATTAAAACGCAGTAATAATTTTCACTTTGCGACTTTCTACCATGATAAGCGGCCATATTTGGCGCGGTTTCGCCCCAGTACCATTCTTCAAGTTCTGGAAACCATCCAGATACTATTAAAATAGTTCCTCGGTTCGCTACACTTGATAGGTGTATTGAACCCTATTAGATGTTCTTTTATTATTTATCTGTATTTGTGAGAAAATATTTTCAATTCATTGTTTTTTTTTTCTCAGTAACATAGCTTGCTCAAGAACTGTTTATTAAGAAAGGCCGAAGTGTTGGCTGAAAATAAATGGAGAGGTAGCTTAGAACCAGGAGACGGACATAGCTTTTATCGTCCTTTTATTTCCAACCTCTATATAATAGAAGCTAGGATATCATAAATATTAATTTAGGTAGGTTATTGAGAAACCGAATCTTGCACTATGAGTAATTCGGTTTTAAATGTTTTAAAAGTTAAAATGCATTGAGAAACCTGAAGAAAATTAACATATTTATATATTATTCATGTTAAGGCTATTCGAAATAGTCAAACGCAAAAATACATTATTCCCAAAAATAGCGAAAAAAAATATCTTCAAGTAAGAGAGTCCAAAAAACATTTGTTCGTAAGTTAGAGCGTCAAATACTAATTTATTAAGTTTTATCTGAAGCAATTCAACTTCTCAATTAGCGCAGGACGAAGAACAAACCTTATCGAATCAGATTTGACATCGAATAATTGGAGTTTCTCCGACCCTTACAGCGGTTTCAGACGAGCGTGTTATAAATGCGTATTAAAATCTCATTTTTAGGGTTCCGTACCTCAAAAGGAAAAAACGGAACCCTTATAGGATCACTTTGTTGTCCGTCTGTCTGTCTGTCTGTCTGTCTGTCAAGACCCTTTATCTCAAGAACGCGTAGACGTATCAAGCTGAAATTCACATGAAATACTCAGGTCTATTGTCCCTTTAAGCTGTGAAAATATCAAACTTCTAAGCCAAGCCAATCAAAAGATACAGCCGATTATGTCGATATTTTCAACAAATCGACCCATCCGAAGAACAATGTTACATTTGAAATTTACTAGGTTTTCAGGAGAGCCATTCAAAGTTCACCCCATACTTAAATGCTAATAACTTTTTTAATTATTGAAATAAAGTGATGAAAATTCACATATACTTTAATTACTTATTTAGACAACATTTTAATAGAAAAGTATTGTATTTATGCTATTATTTTCTAAAATAAGGGGTATTATAATCACATATTACTTTGTTCCACGTGAAGTCAATGTAACTAAGTTAACATAAAACAGTGTTTTAGGGAATTGGGTGAAGATTTTGTGATATATTTGTATATAGTTCACTTTTCTTTGGAGTTCCAGTAATGTGTGACATTCAAGATGAAACATTTGCAAAATTAAAACGAGAAATAATATCGACTTAATGAGTTTTATTATGAAAAATATAAAAATTATTGTAACAGCTTATTTTAAGTGTAGGTAATAATTGACTGATAGGCATAATTTTACCTATTTAGGTACCTACCTATACTTAATTATAAAAGTAGTTGGCAAGGAAGAAGTAAATCTAATTACGAGTAATAAAGTTAGATAAAACTTTGTACTTTTATATCACAGTTAATTAACATTAATATTGACCAGTGCTAATTAAATGGTAAGTATTGAAAATCAAATTTTTGGTAAGAATATAATATGAAATTCTGAATGAAATTAAATTCTCATATAAAAACTTTATATAAACTAAAAAAAACTTAAAACAAACATAAACAATTTCAATACTTAATTTGAAAATAAAATTTCTAATAAATCAGTCTTTTTACTCCAAATGACAAATTAGAAAACAATAAAAAATTATAAGTATGTCATGAAATCAACAAAAAATCTCTAAAAAACAACATAATATTATAAGTTTAAAAGGAAAATAATCAGAAAAAATATTAAAATGAAAAGGAAAAATAATCAAAAAATTACTGTAATCATCGTGCCTACTAATTTTCATCATCATCACTTGTGCTGGCATCACCGTTGGGCAATGTTTTGAAATAATCATGATATTCAACAGGTATAATATTTGTATTGCATAAACTAAGAAGATCTTTGTACTTATCCCGCGAAATAGGCAAAAGCTGATTGTAGGCCTTTTTTATTTGCATATTTTGATTGCCTCTCGAGTTTCTAGTTGTATTACCTATAGTTATAGCATCATACATTTCAGCGCTTAAATCGTATTTATAGTATAGTTTGTTTGAATCATTGCAATCTACGTGTACTTCTTTAATATTGTTCCAATTAACTTTCTGACCACGACAATTTTTACTCCATACTTTATCAACAACCCGACTTTTAAAATCGTAAAAATGCTCTTGAGTCATATTTTTTACTTCATACGGATAATCATTATTTTTACTCCATCTCACTAATAATTGCCACTCTTGAGGTGTATAGATTATTTTGGCACGCGAGGCATTTTCAATACATGCATGAACGCTATCACCTTCGTTCTGCGTGTGACCTTTCTCCATAAAGCGATGTGTGATGGTCACTTTGTACTTGTTAGAAGCGTAAATGTAGGATGAGTACACGATTCGGTTTCTATTTTGACCGGCGCAGTTGTCAGACCAAAACAGGAACTCGCGAACTCCTTTTTGCACGTTACAATCAATAAAATCAATCAAACAACTGCTTACATCGTTTGCTCCACGCTTAGCTATCGTTTCATCCCACATATAACACGTTCCATGTTTATTGCCCATATCAAAAATTGTAAAATTTAAGCAGCTTAATTTTCTTTTGTAATAAAAAATACTAACTTGTCCGTGAGGACAAGTCAATACCTTTTCAAAATCGAACACCGCACAGACTATCTCACCATTAGAATTTCTGGCCCTCTCTTTATCTGCAGTTTTCATAGCTCTTGCAATCTTTTTTCTATCCTGATGTTTAGCAAAAGTATCTTGTTCCACTTCAGAAGGATTTTTCAAATTTTTAAATATGTGACATTGGTCACATTGATCTTTTTTAGGAACAAAAAATGCCAAGTTAAAGTAGTCATTGACAATATCACGGTATTGCCTTTCTGTCTGTGCTTTGATAAAGATAAAGATAAAGATAAAGATAAAGATAAAGATAAAGATAAAGATAAATTTATTCGCAAATATGGGTACAATACAGGTGACACAGATACATTACAATAGTTCAGCCATATTTTTTGATTGAGTACTGTTCGTTGTTGAACCACTCCTTGTATAAAGTAAACATGCGGGCTATACTTAAGCTACCGTCCAGATATAATTTATTACTTTTCTCTCTGAGATAATGGGATTCCACAGGTTGGAAAGACTTGACGTGGTCGCAAACGCTACGAATCATTTCATCGACAAGTACTATTTTGTGACTCTTGTGACGACCTCGTTGATCCTCTTCCACGACTGCAGTACCATCATACTTTGACCAAGCAGTTTGTAATACTCTGCCACTTACGCCAAGAGTATTTAAAAACATTGTCTTACAGACATCTATTTTAGCGCAAACAGGATCGGACGTTGTTACAGGAAGAAAATATTTATAAGTAAACTTCCTATTGTTTGGCTCATCACTATTAATACAGCGCTTTTTTTTAATTTTTAGTGTAAACTGTATTACGTAAGCCCACTGTTTCTGTTTATCAGCCAATGACCAAAATTTCCTGAAAATCTCTAGGCGTTGATCAGGTGTTATTCATGAATCGCTATTCTTCGAAATACTACTACGTATTACGTTCTTGGCACATTATAACTTCGAAAATAGGCTTCATAAAAAGAAAATAAATACACCATTAGATAGCTCTTATTATTCTAAATTAAATACGATAAACAAAAAAAATTGATACATTTTTACAAGTAACTATGTTCTTCGGATGGGTCGAAATTTTCGACACTCGCAAAGGAATCAAAACCTACAGGATACTTCCCGTAAACTCAGAGTCTTGAAATTTGGCATGAAGCATTGTCATATAATGCAAATATAGGAAAAATTACGAAAATCTCATTTTTTTAGTTACATAATGTAAAAAAAAATATTTTAATAAAATGAAACTTACTACCTTATTTCTCACAAACGAATAAAGGTATCAAATTGAAATTTATACCAAATACCTAGGTCTATTGTCCCTTTAGGCAGTGAAAAAATCAAACTTCTAAGTTAACGCGATCAATAGATACAGTAGTTATACCGACACCTTAGACGAATTTCCGTCACACGCTAGGGAATCAAAACCTACAAGGTACTTCCCGTGAACTCAGAATCTTGAAATTCGGCAAGAAGCACCGTTATATAGTACAGATAAAGGAAAAATTGC
This sequence comes from Helicoverpa armigera, assembly GCF_030705265.1. NCBI lineage: Eukaryota > Metazoa > Arthropoda > Insecta > Lepidoptera > Noctuidae > Helicoverpa > Helicoverpa armigera. Next base: position 989,143 of record NC_087124.1, on the reverse strand, counting down.
GAAAATGATAAATTTGAAGTAACATAAAATATTAAAATATTATCAAATCAAATCAAATATTTTCCTCATTTCAATGGGGAATTTAAACGACCGAGTTTGACGGATTTGAGAAAAAATTTCTTTGTAGTAAAAGAGTATACTCCCCGTTTATTTCCATTGTCATCAGGTCAGGATCTGATGATGGAAATCCTGAGAAATCGAGGGCAACTATCAGAAATTGTAGGCATGCATAGGATTAAAACTTGATTCTCAGATGTATGTCTGGTGATACTATCAAACAGTGAAGCTTACCTGATGATGGAGACGTGAGAAAGTCGAGAGAACTCCTCAACGGTATGTTTTAGTAACATCGTGTTTGGGCTTATATTATTCGTATTGACGAGAACTTTTCACAAAAGTTAAAAATAAAAACATTTTACAAAAAAAAAACAACTTCTAAAAACAACAAGAAAACTGTTTATATGCATCGGTCTAGATCTCGGTGGTTAAATAAATATAGATGCATTCTCTAGACACCGACTTCTAGACCGATGCACCTATCATCTTTTTAATTTCTTTCTTGCTTTTGTTTTCTTGTTGCTTTTTTATATGTTTGAAGTTGGATTTGTTTGTAAAATGCTACAAAATAAAATAAAGCCGACTTTATAAAACAAAGAAAAGGACAGAATTACACTTTTGTCAAGGCTCTAGAAACGTAAAGCCAGCAGCCCCGAATCCTACACTCTAGCAGTCGTTGTTACAATTCGACAGTTACAAGTCGTCAGGCAGTTTCGAAAAAAACCTGAAACTGGGGCTCGTTAGGTGATTAATCCCTCAAAAATAAAAGATCCCATTAGTACTGAATTCTCATCACCTAAAATAAAATAAGCTCCAACACGGTTACGTTATAAATTGTAAAGAAGTTCCCATAACTATATCTGATCTTTGCTATCGATCCCACAATGGCGGTCAAACTTATCTATGTGGAAAGTCTTCGCCAATACGAATAAAATAAGCCCAAACACGTGGTAGTTGCAACATACCGTTCAGGAGTTCCCTCGACTCTCTGTAGTCTCCATTATCAAATCAGCTAAAAACCTTCACCGTTTACCAGTACCCTCAAAAATACACTCACATGTCTGGTTTTGACTCGATGCGTGCCTACAATAATCAAGAGTTGCCCTCGATTTCTCAGGGTTTCCAGATCCTCATCAGATCCTGGTCATCCGAATTGACATCCTCCTTCTTTATGAAAAGTCTTTAACAATAAAAACTAGCATTGCAACCTGTACAATCCTCTGAAACTGCTTGTCTTTTATATTTTTCAAACGATCCTGGACATTCGTCTCCATGGAATTTTGATAAAATATTTATATTCAAAGAAACGTCATACCATTCTCCACGATTTAAAACTACTTTGATTCATGTCCGCCAGTTTTTAAAAAATGGGTCAGATATGCCCAATGACCTTAATTAGCTATTTCTGAATGATGACTACAAAATGTTGTATATAAATAACTTTAATAAAATAACTTTTACAAGGTACTGGCCTACTATTTTAGTTATATTATAAAATAAAAAATATTAACTATTTTGGTCTCACAAAATAATCATAACTATGATTGTTCTAGACTGAACGGTTGGCGCGAGACTCACTTTTTATCTATACAGGATTTGTACGGAACCCTCGGTGCGCGAGTCCGACTCGCACTTGGCCGGTTTATTCTCATTGAAACTTCTTTGCTGCGCTAACAAGTTAGTACAATCAACTTCAGGTCAGTGGTAATAGTTTTATAGTAAAATCGTACTTATTACTATTGAGTTAAGGTGCTTGACAGTTACCACTGATGTGCAGTTTACTGTACAAGCGAGAGCTTCAAACTATGGATTCAAGAAAACTAAACTAAACTAAAGTAAGTAATTAAGCCAGAATGGAGGTAAACGCTTATAAAAGAACGCTCGTCTGAACTCACTCACTGGACAAAATGTCGGAGTTATTGATAGACGTGTTTTATTACTTTCGAGGTTACGGTTTCATTTCCGAAAAATAACTTTGCTAAAAAGGGCTCGTAGCTAAGTTACAGCCGCATGGGTCGATCGATCACGGTTAAAATCGATTCTCGGATGGGTGACCGTAGCCTTCGTAAAGATTACATAATTTGTGAAATTTAGTAGACGTGCTGAAAATCCTTCCTATGTAACACAACAAATTACTTGCGAATGAACATGGTAGGAACGGGAGAAAGCTAGTATTTTGTAATGTCGAAACTCGATGCGATCATATCAGATATATGTAGGTATGCACAGCAAATTCTACTTCTCGGTTTCATTTAGAAATAACAGAAGTCCCTATAAAGTGTTATTGTAATGAATACAAATTCTTTAGTTAACAACAACCCGAAATAGCTATCAAGTGAAATACCTGTACATCCAGCCGATTAATTTACTTTAGCAACCAGTTTATTAAAAACCCTTATTAAGCTTGGCGACAAATTTCATACGGGTCAAGTTACACTGGTTTTTACTACAAAATGAAGTTTTGTAACGAACAAAAGGAATAGAGATGACATATAGCGATTTATGCGGGTTCGTTTTACCGGGGTCCTTTGTGATACTGTCATTGCGGTATTCAATGAAAAACTGCCAAGGATGCGGGAGGAACTTAATTTTTTTCACTCCGCATGAATGGTCTAGCGACTGTTTTGAGTTGGTAGACCCAAAGACTGGCCTATTTTATGGAAATGTTTTCGTCAAAAAACATGTAAGTTATTTTAGGACTTCAGACGAGTTTTCTTTTTTTATTCTTTCAATATTACAGAATTGTGTAATTTCATGATTGGTCCTAGTATCATGGATAAAAAAATTGATGCAAAGCGCTATTAACTGAATATGTAAGTATTTTATATTTCTAAGAAGCAAATATTAAAGTTTTATTAGCGTACCTAATTTCAAAACATCGAATAACATAAATTAAAATAATTTGTGAAGATCACAAAACATACCGACCAAGAACTTTAAACCTAAAATGTTTCTGGTAGGTACGCTATATTATCAAAATGAAAATATAATAAAAATCGCTTGAAATGTATGATACTCGTCACAAAAAAGAAAAAAAAACAACGCGCGACCTATTAAATAAAAATTATTCTAGAATGTCAATCTAAAAGCATTTTACGCTTGATTCGATGTAAAATACAAAATGTTAAATAAAAATAAAAGATATTAGGTAATCCGATACTAAAATAGAGAAGGTACAATTTTATCTTTAAAAAAAGCGATAAAATCCTGCTTTAAAGTCCACACTCCAAATTGGTGTGATTTTAAACTAGCCAATTTCCCGCGGTTTTTACCGGCACCCGTGGAAACTAATGCCCGTACCGTTTTTTTTTTATGTTTTACTAGGATAGTTTCTTTTTTTTTTTTGTGTTGTATATATCGATGTTAATAAGTATGTGAATAAAAACTACTTGACAGGTAAAAAATAAAAGTTGATAAATATTGATTGATAAGTGATGATACATAAATATATTTATTTTTATTTTCTTGCACTTATGCTCAAACTGTGTTGCACCTACCACTTCTGTTTCACCACCACCCTAAGGTAGACTGGCAGAGAACGCCTAAGGCGTTAAGTCCGCCGTTGTACAATGTGCATAAAGTATTTTAAATAAATAAAATAAAAAGTGAACGTAAAATAAAAATTCATAGTAAATACTTGTTTTCGGTGCACTCCTTCTTTGATGTTCTTTTGCTGTAAATAGAATTGCAAGTACAATGCAAAACCTAACCTAACATGCTCTTCATTGAATAATGCTGTAAATACTGAACAGGCAACTCGGGCCACATTTTAACAACCTTTCACATCCGGCTTTGTTCGTGTAACAAAGAGATTTTAATCCATTACATGCTTCATGTTATCATCTGGACGAGTGCACGTTCAATGAGAGAAAAAACTGTGTGGCTATGAATTGAACGATTTAGTTTAAATTTTGAAGTCCGTAAAAACGTTGTTAAAACTAATATTTTGGCTAGTACGTTGTTAAATTGTGAATTTTTGACTTTCACAATATTTCTTCGTCATATAATAAATTTAGTTTACTTTAAATATATCGTTGTTTTTGGATTACGCTAATTCAGTGGCCCCAACTTTAGAGAACAGTGCATTATTGAATTAATTTTATTTACTTCGACGGACTAACGACGAACAATATTTGTTTATTTGTACCTTTAATTTTAGTAAAAACTCGCGCGTGAGTCAATTACCAAGGCGTTTGAGACATCTGTCAAAGTTTTGGTCCTGATTGATTGGTGATTAAGTTTAAAAAAAATGGGCGGTTTTCAAGAAGGTTTAGCAGTTTCGGCACCTTTAAAGAAAAACAAGAAAAATCCTCTTTATGCTATTAGTATTGATAGATTATTATTAAAAATACGACACTGTAAACCGAGGAAAACCGCGCGTCATACACATGTGTTCCTGCTATCAGTTACGAATGGTACACATAAGAGTGATCGATGAAATTGGGAAATATTTCATTTTCATACACCGCGCTGTTTTCGTTACGTCACCAGTTCAATTTGTACATTTTTAGAGTACCGTGGGACAAAAGCAGAAACCAAAATCTATTTTATTTTAGATTTTTAATAAGCCTGTGGGTATAACATAATGGTTAAAAGCTCCCATACAACTGAAGTACCTACCTACCTTATGGTTATCGATAAGTAGACTTGGAGTGCTTAGTATTAAAATCAGGTTAAGTAGTGTGACGCGTCATATCGGGTTAGATATTGTATTAACGGGGCCTTTCTGTCCTTGCCCTCCTTTTACATACTTTAGCGGTTGCATATTCAAAGCAAAGTGTAAAATTAATACATAAAATTTTATACATTACCTAGTCATTGTATATAATACCAGATAGTACAGATTGCCGGTAATATGCATACAAACCATTTCGCACAGTATCGCAATATTAATTTCCGAGTTACCTGCGGAACCCAAAATAAAACAAGCGTTTGTAAATTTTTGCCAATTTAACGTTTTGTTTGTGTCCAGCCCATATTTGTACAACCGGTTTTACTCACATATACCAAGGAAATTAAGTTTGCCAAAACAATATTTCAAAGGTCTCAACGTTTTGGCATAGGTAATTGAAAATAATAGAGTACTTCTTTTCTGCAATATATGTTGGGTAATGTAATGTAAACACATGCTGAAAACCAGCATGTGTTTACGTTAAATATTTAAACTTTTCTTAATAAAAATAGTTTACCTTTCTGTAGATAGCTATGGGTACATTTATATCAAACTCGTTCAAAGAACTAAACGAAGAGTAATTTTTCGCAGGATTAAGCATTTGATTACTTCCCTAACAAATTATTTTGAATTTTGAATTATTTTGAATAAAATAATGTTAATAACAGTATCAGTCTTAATAATCTTTGTGTTTCGAGTGGCTTAAAAAAGAAAAAAAAAGTTGTGGTGGCCTAGTGGGCAAAGAACCATCCTCGATTCCAGGTCAGGCAAATACCAATCCAACTCTTCTAAGTGTGTTTGCACTTTCTAAGTATATCTTAGACACCAATGACTCTGCTTCGGATGGAACGTTAAATTGTACGTCCCGGCTGTCATTGAACATCCTTGGCAGTCTTAACGGGTAGTCAAAAGCCAATAAGTCTGACACCAGTCTAATCAAGGGGTATTGTAATGCCCGGGTAACTGGGTTGAAGAGGTCAGATAGTCGCTTCTTGTACAGCATTGGTACCCAGCTACATCCAGTTAGACTGGAAGCCGACCTCAACATATTTGAGAAAAAGGCTAGGAGGATGATGATGAGGATGTCTTTTCTCAGACTTCAAATAAAGAAAATGTGGTCAAATTCATACGGCAAACCATTTTAAAACATAAACAGTGTTCATGCAGTTTACAAATCCGCTCAACCTGCAAAAATATAAAACGCCCAGAGATAAGTTGTAACTTTAAAATTGCAGTTTAAACCCACCTTCTTATTTCATCCGGTGTTTGCTTTGTTCTTAGACCTTATTTTGTTAGGCATAAAGCTGCTTATGGCTTGTCCTGAGGTTATTAATACTACATTTGCAGAGTGTATTGTTACGGCGACTATTTACTCTGTACCCGAGATTGCTGCTCTTTTTGCGGTTGTTTGTGATGAAAACGACAATTTTACGATATAAAAACGTTACAGCATGTCCATTTTATTTATAAGCAATATTTTTAATAACCAGGAGAAATCGAATATTTCATCTGAAATGAATTAGGCGTTTACAAGCTTTTTTTTTTGTTGTTAATTTTTTACTCAAAAAGTTGGTATTTGTGCCCTAGTGTGGATGACTTTTAAATTACTAATTAATCAATTGATTGATATTTTTTATTAAAATTAATTGATTTGTCAGTTTTTAATCCAGTGTTTATTACATATCGTTTAAATCAGCCTCTATAAATATCAATTTCTTACGATTGATCGAACCTGTATTATTCTTATTTACATAGACTGAGCTTTTAACGAATTTAGGAAACAGACATTATAAAATTTCCTTTAAATACCAATAGCCATACCAGTGTTATTTTTGTAAAAGTTATCGTACAATAACAGTTCCACAGAATAGCAACGCTTTGTTTGGGGACAAAATTTATTTTTGTATTTGCCCCGCTCAGCAAACAATGTTCTCGGTCTCTAAGTAATGTGAAAGAGCAAAAAAGCCAACGCATTACCCATCTCCCTTCTTCGTTATGGTTATACGAAAACTCAAATGAATTGTGAATTTTTCAAAGAAATTATTAAACTTTGAATTTTGCGATGTAGTATAGCATAGCTGGAAAGAGAGAGAGTGTCATTGAACACGTGACAGTAGTTATGGGTAGTAAAAATCCAGTAAGTCCGACAACCAGTCTTACCAAGGGGTATTTGGTTGCTCACACAATTAATTGGGCTGTGGAGGTCAGATACGCAGTCGCTCCTTGTAAAACACTGGACGCCGACCCCAACATAGTAAGGGAAAGGCTCGAGAGAATATTTTCTTCATTTGCATTAAGTATCTTAGAAGTCGATATAGTTATCGGCACGAATCTTTAGCTCTGACCTACATCTACGCAGAAGTGATTTATTAGCAAAGAACCAATCCCGAGTGACGGCGATGACGCGATGCACTGCGGGCCAATCACCGCTTTAGCCCACCCCCGCGCCTCACTTCATACAACAAAAAGGACCCAATAAATTACTACTAATAGAGCTCAATATTCGTGCCGATAACTATACATTTGTGTCATTGTGTATCTAGTTTAGTTTATTTATGCAACCTTATAAAGATACTTAACAGGCCCAAATAAGGATCTCAAAGGCCCTCCTTTGAGCCGTGTAAGACATGACAAATGGATTAAGCCAGCTGGATAGTCTCGATGCATCCCGGTACACTGGTTTCCTTTAGATTAAGTTATGGGTGAGCGACCATAGAATTAGAAATGGGATGGGATTTCACTATATTTCACATGCTAAGGAAGTTCAGGAGTTGGCGCTAGATAGGCGTAAATGGAAGGAGCTGCACCGACAAGAGCTGGGCTCTTACATTGATGATGATGATGATGGTATAGTAGTCTCAGTAGATATTGGGTAGCACGTATATGTGTAGTGCTAGGTACATTTATGCATTAGTGATGCTTTCAGTTTTTCTTTATAATTCTATGTTAAATCTATACATATAATAAAATGATAGGAAAGTCAAAACTGTACATTGAATATTTTTTTAAAAGAATACTTGGGGGGTGATCTATTATCGATTCTGAACCCAAATATATAGTTTTTAGAATTTTTGTCTGTTTGTCTGTTTGTCTGTATGTTTGGTCACACTGAACTCGAAAAGTACTGCATAGATTTAAATCAAATTTTGCATGAATATTACCTGGGAGCCGGTTCAACATATAGGATATATATTATCACGCTATCACCTACGGGGGATGAGCAATGAACGATAATTTCTGTTAACGTTTCTGCAACAGCGGGTGCAATAATGACACATATTTGAATGTTGAACTTTGTAAGTTTATCGGCCTATTATCAATCTTTACATAGAAAATAACGCTTTTATAAGTAACTTGAGCAAAAAACTGAATTTAAAGAAATGATATCCTAAAATTATAGATGAAGAAAATCATGCAGAAACAGATGTGCCATAAAACTGGTAGTAGGTAAAATATCAATGGAAACAGACTTCACTTTGTCATGGTATGTTCTTACTTTCAAGAAAAAATTATATGACAACGTGTGTATTTCGCTACTATAAAAACACTACAAGAAATATCAGCGCATCATCAGGGACATTTTTTTAATTATTTCACCATTAGAAAGCTACATTATCTGCGAGTAACATAGGGTATATTTTATCCCGGTGCGGGCAGTAGTTCCCATGGGAAGCGGCACCCACGTCCCGAAGAAATTATGAACTTCCCCACATTCTTAAAAAGTCTACATATGTTGTTCTGACATAATATAAGCTATACCTCTCATAAACATGAATATCCATTCATTTCATCCAATAACAAACATGCATCACGCTGAAAGTGCATTGCGAGTCTAAGATTTTATTATTATAAAAAAAAAACATTGTAATTAATATTCAAACATCCTTAAAAATAAGTTCCTGGTTTTAATATATTACATTATTTTGAATTCACTTACATATAAATAGAAGGTCCTTATTAATATACTTTTTGAGTAATGAAGAATGTAGGCAAAATACGACCGAAAACATTGTGTCACTTCTAAAATTGACATCAATGGGAATAACTACCTGTCACAATACGTCAACAAGATGTCAACAGAAGACAAGAGTTCGTTCGTTCTGAAACGTACAAATTACGCGTCGCAGGCCAGAGACATACTTGCTTTCAACTTCTGATCACAAATCATCGAGCTAAGAACTATATCACAAATACACCGTTTACAATTACGAACAGTCACAGTCAGACCCACGAACTGAGTCTAAAAAAAACACCTTTTATATAGCTACGTTTATATCATTTATATTATTCAGTTACAAAGACAGAATTACTATCAAACGTGTTTTTGCTAAATGTTCTATTAGTTTTTGCAAACATACATTCCCAACTCTGATCTCATGGAGGTGGCGCCCACCACGAAAGCCGGATGTCGAGAGACGACTCCCGGCCACCGTAGGCGTGAGCGATTAGTTTTGAGTGGGTCATCGACCTTCCGGCTTCTGGGAGACCCGTTATTTCACGCGCCCCTCAAGGAGATTCAGCAAACCCCTGTGAGGCCCACTAGGGCCAAAGCCTGACACTCCCTCACGCTGCTCAAACTGATGGCTGAGAATTACGTAACTTTCCAGGATGCCATGCAACGTGTTGCAAATGCCCAGGCCTTTGGGAGCTTGGTAATCCTTTTCTCCACCTTAACTTGAGTTTTGTGGTACATGAACAAATTAGAATAGTAATGAATTAGATCATCTTCATCACGTATTTACCAACTCTTAATGTTCATCATGCACACCCGCTTCTCTAACTTTATTGAAAGATCACTAAAATTGTTTCAGTTAGTTTAACTACGCTACTATAGCCCGTTGTCAAACCTTTTAATATCAATTCTGTAGAAGTGTGAATATCGAATGTGTAATACATCGAATTTCCGTTTGTGCATTGCATAAAAACCAACGTTATGATTTTCGAGAAGTCAAAAGAGTCGGCCGGCTAAGAATTATATTCATCGTTGGTTAATTGAATACATTTTCAGAAACCACAATAACAGTAGGAACCAAAGCGAATGATCGCTTCATAGAGCTCTGATTTGCTCGAGGCGATCAAGTCAGTTCTGGTCTGTTCGCTCATCAGATCTTTGAAAGCGGTTCGATGATAATATACTGTTGTCCTGTTTACCTACGTGTGACACATAATATGGTATTTAAACGTCCACCGCAAGAGAGCGAACGTTTGTACTATTTATAAAGAAGAAATTTTACCGTTGTGCATTAGTGACGCACAGTATACACAGCACTTATGTTTCTTCTGATCTGCTGGCTCCACCAAGAAATGACAAATTGCGAGCGTACATTTTGAAAATCTTGGAAGAACTGCAGGCTTCAAGCCAACACACGAATTGGACTTACTCTCTCGGACGTATACTTTACCTGATCGTGAACTAATGCAAACATTTCGGTGGAATTCCAACATAACATAGTGAGTGAGTGCACAGAAAATCCCCGAAATACAAGTAAGTAGTGAAACTATGCGCTTGCCTGATGACTCAGTCATCATCCACCCAGCTATTCCTCAATTGTGTGGGTGTTGGCTTCCAGTCAAACCGAATCTTTTTGAGTACCAATGTTTACTTGGAGTGCCTATCTGATCTCTTCAACCCAGTGAACTAGACACCGCGTTATCCATGGTAAGTAAAACTGTTTGACAGACTTTCTGGCTCCTGATTTGTCGCAGCTGCTGCAGAAAATGTACAAATGACAACTTTGTCAGACCTTTGTTTTACGTGAGAATTTCGTAATAATTTTCCAAATCGGTTACTAGATCCAGAGATTTCCTCAACGTCACAAACTTTACTTCTTTTGTTAAGATAAATAGTCACACATCGTCGACACCACCTTGATTGATCAACCCTGGCTGCTGCTAAGTGGTAATCCTAATTATATTGTTATGTAAAAGAATACACCTACGCTACGGCATAAGTAGTATTTTGACAATTCCAAATTGCCCACGCAGACGAAGTCGCGGGCAACAGCTAGTGTTAAATACTAATGAAATATTCAGGGGAACATTTTTACATAGGTGGACCTACAAAGCGTTTCTACGGCACGCAGATGAACTCGCTGGCAGAAGCTGAAGTAGTTCGTAAAAAAAAACAACAAAAATATTTGTATTGTTTAACATTAGTATAGATAACATTTAGCATATACAGGGTTACTGGTAAGTAGACCGCATCCTTTCAGGAGGTGATAGTATAGGTCAATACGGACAAATTTGACCCTGGGATACACTGGGCAAAAGTTGACCCGTTTCAAGATAATCGAATTTCAAGATCAGTCTTCTAGGTACACGTATAAATTTTCATTATTAGTCAAAAGTCTCGTTTTTGTGGATTTTTGTGTGTTTTTGGATAGAAGATGAATCACTTCATAATAACAAACCATAAAATTGTACAAATCACAGAGAAAATTATAGCGAACAGTAATTACTTTTTTAGTAGTTATTTTCTCAAAAATATTACTCTTCATTTTTTTGTGCAGAATACTTAAAAAACATCTACATCTATCTAGCTATCCAATAAGGCACAAAACAACCAAAAATCCGCAAAAACGTGACTTTTAACTAATAATAAAAATGTATTCGTGTACCTAGACGACTTGTAAAGAAAAGATCTTGAAATTCGATTATCTTGAAATGGGTCAACTTTTGCCCAGTGTATCCCAGGGTCAAATTTGTCCGTATTGACCTATACTATCACCTCCTGAAAGGATGCGGTCTACTTACCAGTAACCCTGTATAGAAAAAGATGATTACATAGATTGTGCTGAAAACTTTTGAAACATGGATTCTTCAAATTCATTTATCTTTTAAACAAATTTTTCGGCTTCCAGTCATTATTTCACTAATACCAGTACTCGAAGTAACAAACTAAGGGTCCACCCTTTGTCCAATGACCCTGTAAAACAAGTTAACGAGATGATCCGGGATTATCGTCACTCAGCCTCCTAATAGGGATCGCTTAGCCCTCACTTGATTAGACCTTTGCCTCATTAAATTGTTTTACATTATAACGAAAATTAAATTTTAATTTAGAACTGGCTTTTTACTTATTTATCACAAACACAGATATCATTACAGGTACATAATGTTCCAATGCATGTAGCATATTATTACTCTTCAATCATCTTTCACTATAACATAGGTACATACAAAGTAAGTAGTTCTTGTAAACTCATTCAAATATTTTGAAATTATTGTAACCTCGATGGTGCAATGGTTACCATGCCGGACTGCCGAACCTGAGCTCCCAGGTTCAATTCCCGCTTCGGTCGACATTTGTGTGATGAGCATGCTTGTTGCCCGTGGTCTAGGTGGTACAATATGTATTTATAAATATGCATATACATATGTAGCTATGTGTAGTCTGTAGTGAAAAGGTGTCCCGGTATTTAATGGGCCTTGATATGACTTTGATAAAATAATTTCAGAACAAGGGCATTTACAAACCTATCCTAGATAATTTCGTACCCGTAGTAAAAAAAAGTGAGAACACTGTAACGGTTTTTGGAGACTAGCCAGTTAAGAAAAATGTTAGTTCAATGATACTGTCCGAATAACAGTGTTACGGTGATTTATTAGACATAGTAAATGAAAACTTATGTACAGTCACGCTGATGTACTGTTACGAAAGAGAAAAAATACTCGTCATCACACGCAAGCGTTTTGTGAGGAAATTGTATTATTTATTTGTAAACTTTTTTGCTTTGCGTATTTTGCCAGGAGTTACCCTTCCTTCCAATAGCTTGGAGGTTTTGAGCAACTGGCGTTTGTGTTTCATGATCATTTGACACACTTAGGGCTTTCATTTGCACATCTTTGACTGTCGTCACTGGTAGTCAGAATCCAGAAAGTCTGACAACCATTCTCACCGAGTGGTAACGGTAAGACAGGTAGTCAGACATAAACGAAGCGCATATTTCGTTATGCTGTATTTTGACGTGACAACGTCTTATAAATCGATGGAGCCGGCTGCACGCACGAAAACACATGACTCATGCGGCGTTGCCTCGCTCTGGGGCGTTCCGTTTAAGGCTTGAAGTGCAAGCGAGAGTACGCAACGAGTGACAAAGAGGCATAATCGGCAGCTGCTGACGTTGTCACGTTCATCTATCGTCAGTAAACTGAATTTACAGACAACCGTTTTTTTTTAATCATATCAATCCATTCAGCGGTTTTTGAAGGTGAAGAGTTAAAACCATTATAAACAGTAAGTAAGATCGATAATTCCTTTGATAAACCAATTAGGCACGTCTACTATTAACCTACTTCCCCTAGTGGGGGGAATTAAACTGCTCAATTAATTCCCGGTACACCATAGACTTGTACAAACGGGTTGTGGTAGCCTGCACTTTTGCAGCACTTTTTTCCTAGATCGCCTTTAGGGACATCCTGATAGCACTAACGAATTGTCTGCCCTCCAACGTTATACATTTTTAGGGTTCAGTACCCAAAGGGTAAAACGGACCCTTTGGTTTTCGCTCCTCTGTGCGACCGTCCTTCCGTCTGTTTGTCACCAGGCTGTATCTCATGAACCGTGATAGTTAGAGAGTTGAAATTTTCACAGATGATGTATTTCTGTTGATGCTATAACAACAAATACTGAAAACTAGAATATAATAAATATTTTGGGGGCTCTCATAGAACAAACTTGATTTTTTTGCTCATTTTTGCTCAATGATAGTATGGAAATCATCGTTCGCGAGTCCGACTCGCACTTGGCCGTTTTATGTGGTATACAGTGTAAGCTGACGTTCGCGTTGTTCAAAAATCCATCTGGCTTGACAAACATTATGTATTGTGTTTCTAAAAAAGTCTTTGAGTTTATTTTTGTACGTAATAGGCAAATACATAAAATCTGTAAGTCTGTTACAATTATTTTAATGAATATAATTGAAACTAGTTTTGTTTGCGAGTGCTCTACAATTGACATGAATTTGTCGAGGCCTAACAAAATTGGTAATAATTGGTTTTGTTTAAAAAGTTACAGATTAATTACTTTTTGTAGTACGGTTTTAGTAATAGTTATTTAGGAGTTAGGCTTAGTTATTTAGGAATACTTGTGCTATATCTAACTCGAGTATTTTTCCAGTCGTAGTAGAAGTTCTGCCGGGATGATTAAATTACAGAAGTAGAGTTTAATGGAAATGCATTTTTTTTTTAAATACCAACCAAAAGTGTATAAAAATAAAAAAAGAATCAATTTTATCATTAAAAAATCTAACACAAAAAGTGACACCTACAAATTGAACTGTATTCATAAAATACACGTTTTTTAACAATTACAAATGGCGTGAAAGATGGACGATATGAAAAATGAACAGCTTAATGGAAAAAACAAGGGAACATAATATAACAATATGAATAAATAAAACGGCTATGCGGGTTCTATGTGGATTACCTGAGTTCCGTAGTATAATTGTAAATATGTACATTTTTTATATATTTCCCTGTTTCCTGTCTATCATTTTATACCTACAGAATAACCTGATCTGATGACATTTACCATATAGGTGAATTCGTAATTGATACTCATAAAAGATCTTATGAAGAAGAGAAGATTTCTTATGAAATAATCATTTTTCAATTCAGTCTAGGAGTTGCAATTGGCAGACAAATTGAGAACCTTCTTCTTTTTGGAATTCTATGAAATAAAGTATTATTTTTCATCGGTACTAAATTATATTTTAACGAAGCCAAAAAATTCGATACAGTTAGATTTTACACTTATGGCTAATATTTAAACCGATTGAGATGAGTATGGGAATAAGGATTGACATTAGTGACTGACGCATTAATGTCAGGATTCAGGTTTCTTCTATTGAGTTAATAATAATCTGTGTAATAGCCTTAGATCCCCTTAGTATGACCATACCATTTGGTTAATGTAACGAAGGCCGAACAACCCTTCCTTAACATGGTTTCCGAGAGGATTTCCACACGATAAAAAAGGGCAAATAATATAATACGTTCCATTTAAACTTTTTGTCTACTGTACCCAAAATGCGTAAAGTAAAATGTTGAATTATTCAGGCGACCCGGGTGACATCCAAGAGATTGCGTGTTAGTTAAAAATGTAAGGCACTACTTATTATCATTGCGACATCTAACCTTATGGTGTAAGCTGAATGGTAAGCCGTGTTCGAAGAATGTTAACACTGTTTTATATTCATGGTATTAAATAGTTATACATATTTTAACATTTCGGTATTGATTTTGAAAATTGTGTCTAAAAGAGATTTATATTTAATCTAATATCTTACTATTTTTGGCCCATAATATCCCACTATCCCACTGCTGGGCAAAGGCATACATCTTGCTTCCACACTTCTCGATCTTTCTACCGGGTCCACCAGTCTCGACGATAGGCGTCTAGATCGTCATATTTAATCTGCCTAGTTATAAATCCCCCTAGATGGAACACATAGTACCCGCAAACTAAACAGTCGGCCGATAGTTAACAAAATACAAAGTAGGCAAATCTAAAGAAAATCTTGATTCCAATTAAAGTTTATCATTCATCTTCATACTGATTTACGAACCCTAACAAATTATCGGCTTACAAAAGTTTGCAGTGTGCTCTTAATTCGATATTAATGTAATGTCCGCACGAAAGAGGACGTCCATAACGTCTGAAGCATATCCCATATATATAACACATTACTAAAAGGCCCAAATATTTCAATGTCCTTCCTCTATCTATAAATCTATCCTGTATAAGACAGATAGATGTTAACAAAATCCGTTGTGGAATTACAGAATAGTTGTAATGTCTCTCTGAAACCCTGAAACCATTCATTGGGCTGCTAAAGGATCTATCCTGAAAAAGATTGATGGCTCATCGACATTGGTAAAGTTACGGTCGCGACAGCCAATTGTCTTCTAAATTAAAGATTTCTGATTTCTATGTAGATGATTTTGTGTCTGGTTAGTGAAGCTTAATAAGATCATTGGATTTTGTTTGTTTTTTTTTTTTTTATTGGAACCAGTTACAGATTTCAGATTTGGCATATTTATAAGACAGTTTCACTTTCTGTACCCAGATCAAAAGTAGCCCCTCTCATTTCTCAGAGATTATCTGTGCATCGAATTTCATATAAATTGCTTCAGTCGTTTACAGCCAGACATAGTTACTTTTAAAATACTTTTCGCCAAAATGAGGTAAGTTTTCTGTTTACTAATCAAACTCTATAAATTAATTCAGTTTTTGTTTAAAAAAATAAACTTTGAGTAATAATATTAATTACCTAACAGCGCATGGAGCTCGGGTTCATCAAATTAAATTAAAAAATATTTTGTTTAAATAAACCCGATGTGTATTACCAATCTAAATAAAAAACATGATTTGACCAGGCTAAAAAAAATGAGAATTTGTTATATTTTATTTATTTCTCTCTTTTATCAGAGGCCACTGGTTACTCGAGCCCTTTCACGCTTCTTTACACAGTTACATAAACGACTGTAAACAAAGCTTTTGTTTTACAGACAGATGGACAAACAAAAGAATTGAAATTTTATTCAATTACTTGTCTCTTTTTATGCCTTCACAGCTCTGTTTTATCAACAGTTGTCAAAGCAAGCCTGACCTGGAATCGAACCCACACTCATAGTTGAGAGGTTGGTTCTTTACCTACTAGGCCAAAAATACTCCTAGTTCCTAGCTAGTCCATATCACCTTATACATAGATTGAAGAGCAATTTCAAACTTTACAATTCAGGTTTTTCTCATGATGAACTTAGTTTGGCGTTTCATCATCATCATCATCATTTTCCATAGGACATTTACGGCTAAACATAGGCCTCTATTAATTTCCAAAAGAATTGGTCAGAGGCGGCCTAGAGCCTACTCGCGACCTTCAACTACTTTATTTTGTCAAATTTCTTCAGTAGATTTTCAACCTTATGACAATGGTGGAAGGTTAATGTTCGAATGGTAAAATTAGACAGCTACGGGTAGGTAAACCTGCTGGCATCTGTACAATGTTAAAACGTTTCTCCTGCAGTATGTAAGGCCATACAGATAAAAAAAGCTATAGCATAACAAAAAAAAAACCCAAAAAAGTTGCGCAATTAAAATGTTGAAACGGGATAATTTTAAATAAATCCCTGCGATGGCTTCATTTAACTTTTCACATGCGGCTATTAAAACTCACACGAACTTTCCAGACGAGTTGTAATTACAAAAACTGTGCAATGTGGTCAACACCGGCCACTATTTTGTGCTAACGTCCTACATTTTTGTGAAATATATTGTTAAGGGGCCTTGTTTTTACTTTTATAGCTTTTCTAAATGCTTCTAGAAGATTTAATTCTTCTTCAATATGTAAAAGTTAAATAAAAGCCCCTTCTTACACTTGATTAAGCTATCTGTTGTCTAGTCCTTAAATAAGCGGAAGAATGTCTTTGTTTAGTTAGAAACTACTGGTCCAATTTGAAAAACGCTTTCATTAGAAGGCTCACTTTTTGAGAATGAACACTTTTTAATCCTTGTACGCAAAGTACTTACCTTGGACGTTTGTGAAGCTACTGGTGGAATCTAGTTATAAATTATTAATGATGACGAGACACTTCGAGAAAATAACGCAATACAGAATGCACAGGTTTCAATGAATATTATTCATGCAAACCTGATACTTTAGTATGAAGACCGCAGGCCTAATGCCTTCATCAATCATAACTGAATCATAGTACATACGATAGAATATCTATGTAATCCACAGGTCTTATAACACGAACAATATTCTGTACACAAGGGACCCCGATAACCTAAGCCCTTTGGTACACCTATTCACAAGGTGTACAAATCCATTCGAACGATTACTATATCCAAATATCGTTTCGATTCAAGAAACCTGGGCAAAAATAATGTTTGTGACTTTCACAGCAAAATGGCTGGACAGATAAAGACTAAATTTTGAATTGGAAATGAAAAAGTTATATCAGTTTTTTTACTAAACAGCACAGATTTCTTTGGCAAAGTAAAATGTATACTTTCAGTATTTTCATCATCAAAAAGCAGAAAAAAAATTGTTAGTCCGAACGTAGTGGAATGTATTAAAACTATTCTGTTCGATATTCGCATCGAACAATCCTTCCTGTTTTGCCGACACATTCAGGAGTAGCAAACTTTTTTGTAATTTAGCTGTTTGCACGCAACAACGTGACAGCTATGTCCCGTATCGTGTGTGCTGTAGGCCAGCCTATTGGGCGCCATACAGTATCACCAAGCCCCACCACGCTACAAACAAGCGATTAACAACTCTATGCACTTATCCCTAAGGAGTCTTCGACTGCAGAATTAATTTTGCATCGTTCATTGACTCAATTTCTTGAGCAAACGAATCGTTGGGATATCTTCGACCTGACTATGGAGGGTTTGTGATTTCTGTATTACTTTTATCAAGCGTTGATTGTTGATTAGTTTGTTTCTTCAGATATCTTTACCATGTTTGATTTTGATGACTTTTTAGGTTTCGTTGTTATACTCTTTGTTGAGCTCGTGGCTAAGTCAAAGCCCCGCGGATCGATGCATTATAAATGTTAAGCAAACCTAGGCGCGGTCGATCAGTGGATGGGTGACCATCTTGTAATAACGAGTTCTTCTGTGTGTCGGAAAGCACGGTAACGTCGCGTGTATACGCTCGGTTTTGCAACGAGTAACAAAATTCGCCAGTGTGAAAGCGCTTTTAATTTATATGGTTTAAGATAAATAGTAATACCTACATCCAATCAGGTCAGAAAAAAGTGTTTGAGTAAATAATTAGATACTCAATATTTTTTATCATAACATTATTATTTCAGTAAAGAAAAAGAGAACTCATTTCTCAATCCCCAAGGCCCAAAACATCACGAACTAACAATACTAAGTAAATTTTAGTGACCTCACTATCCGACATAGTTCGGAGGGTCCTAATTGATTTCCAATGTTTACGGAATTTCTACCCCCAAACAATTGCTTTTCGCAAATAGAAGCTAGTGTTGAATCTCGCTTCAGAGAACTTTATGTCTAATTCTATATATGCGGATTTTTGCTCCATGTTTAAAGGATCAAATTATTATAGTTCTTTTTGCCTTTGAAGAAAAAATATGAATAATTCTTTGCCGGATTTTGGACAAAAAACTTAGAAATCAGAATGATTCTAAAGGAGAGAATATACTGTTGTGTTTATTCCAATATCAGGGATTATTTTTTTATAATAAACACTTGAACTTGACTCTGAACATATACAAAAATTAATATATGTAATAACTGATTTTAACAAACAACAAAACCATGCATAAAATACAGCGTTTCACTAAAAACAGACCCAATCGGAGTTAGAGCAAAAACCCAATCAATCAAGATGGTCCTTCCAGTACAATTCCAACGCAGCTGAATATTTTATTAGTGTACTACTTAGCCGAGCAGAAAGTTTTATAATGGTTCTGGATCTGCGCCAGATATGAAGCGAGCTTGCTATTATATTGTATAACGTTCTCATTTCACTCAGAGTCGGTGTAGTGAATAAACTTGCAGCGATCCTCGTCAAACCATTTCGTTGGATACTAAGTTAGTGTGTCGATTTATAGTAACTAGTCGGTTTCTTGCGGTTTCTTCCTCATCCTGTGGGAACTACTGTCCGCAACGGGATAAAATTATGACCTATGTTACTCGGGAAAAGAGTAGCTTTCCAAATGTGAAAGAAGTTTTTAAATCGGTTCAGTAGTTTCGGAGCGTTTAGGGTACAAACTAAAAAGAAATGTTTCCTCACTCAAGCAATCTTTGACAGATTGGTTTTGATTAGGTAAGGCACCCGAATGCCTCGTTTGTTCTAGTAAATAATGACGCCTGCCGTACGTTACTTGACGTAGAAGGCGCTTGACTTACCTTCCTTATGGCATCTCTGGTAGCTTTCCTTGATCTGTGGGTTTTACATACAGAAGAAATGCGGTATAATGCGGGATAATTATAGTCCTAAAATAAAAAAATACACGTTCTACGACCATGCTTTTTGAAATCACCTGAATTGAAAACTCGGCGTCCGATATACCATTTCGTCGACACGACACTTCAGTTTCACGTTAAAATATTCATTTTTGCAACGATAGATGTTTGGTACGCCTGGCCTGTGCAAATACGGATTAGGCTGTATTTTCATAAATAAATACGGCGCTGAGCCTTTGTCAAACAAAGGTGTTTTTACGAATCTATCTGCAGAGCTTGAATCGAGTTTTTTTGGAAAATGGAACATGGTGTTTACTTTCTATAAGTTCTAGCAGAGATACCAAATTGAAGGTATATACTTTTATTGAAATTGACAGACAGAGACGTATAATTTAATTTAAATTTTTATATAATGTGAACACTTGACATAAAAAATTAAAAACTTTATGAAATTGCTTACAGTTAAGCACTACATAAGCACTAATTTGATACGAAAAGAGAAAATAATAGATGAAAGACATGATGTGCACCGACCTACACCAACCTTAGAATAAGGGCAGAAGACCAAGCATGAAAGAAGGCTGAAGGATGATAGAACCAGTCGGGTAACATATACATACAAACACGAGTCTTTACAAAGCTGCAGAACTAAATGCAGAAACATTTTCATCAATGAAAATGTCAAGACTATTTTGCATGAAACGACATTGTATGAAAAATCGCGTGCCAATTGAAATAATGCTGAAAGCCCTGAACTGTAACTGCGTCATGCGAATGAAAAAAAAAATGCTCTAAAACCATTTCTAAACTAAAGTCCAGTTACATAAACTGTGACTTTTTTATTTGCCTTTAATTATAGTTTTCCCTTTGTATGGCATTTGGAGTTTTGGATTCCAAAATCAATTTTTGACATTTAGAATGAAGCCGTATATATTTTTTATGTAACTGCATACAACATACACTACCTACATAACAAAAACATACACCCACAATACGTATACCCATCAGTCTAAATGTTTGGCTATTAAAATAAAAAACAAATTCTATCTCCATTTTAAATTCAATAAAAACCCAAAAAAAAAGAATTCAAATCTGTGCATTGGAGCGTAACCACTAATGAAGTATCGTGAGCGGCGGCGAGTGTCGACATAAATCTCGCGACACTTGTCACCGACGTCCCATAACTTGTAAGTTATGCCGTCGCGTGCCACTGCAGCCATAGATTCATGGAGACGTGTGAACTGCCCAGTAAGGCGTTAGTTGTAATTCTTAATTAGTTATTATCAACCTTCATTACTTATTCTTCTATTCCTTGAACACTTCCTAACTGTTCGCGGTATAGCTCAAGTCTTCTCACTCATTAAAAGAAGGCCACGTTTGCTCAAATCTGATTGGCAATTTTGAGTTCAGACTTTTAAGTACTGGTTTCCAAAATGATATATCCCTTCATATCATTAGTTAATATTGTGTAAAATGAACATAAACACCCTTACTATAAAAAGTTAAACACCTTTGAACACTTGTTTAAAAAAAGTTAGGCTACAAAATGGACCTTATTACAACGACCGACGGACGTTTAAAAGTTTTTGTGGTACGACGGAAAAAGAATAACAGATAATTATGTTCAGTGATAAAAAAGTAAGATACAAATAAACATTCGCATTTATGTTATTAAGAATTCAAACCTAATGCAGCCTTCATTTACATAAACGAAACGTAATTTTCAAATGACTACCCAATCATCTGTAATAAAACGCAATATGACAATTAATCAGCATTGGTTCTGTGTTCCAAATTATTTAAAATCGAATTAATGTTTGGCTATAATACTAAATGGCAGGTTCAATGAATTCAAAAATATATTATCATGTGGGTATATTTAAAACCAACTGTCCTCCTCAATCCAGTTACCCAGTAGGAAGAGTTCAGGTAGGCATTTCTATGTAAAATACCATGATCTGCCTAGTATTTTCCCAACCATTTTGGGGTCCGCTGACAGTCTCACTTTTCTACATGTAGCGACTGCATATCTGACCATTTCATCCCAGTTAAATGCGCCACGTGGTAACCACGAAATTACTGGTTGTTAAACTTTCGCATTTATAATATCATCATCATCATCATCAGCCTATCTCAGTCCACTGCTGGACAAGTGCACGCCACTGAGATCGATTTTCGGCTTCTCGCATCCAGCTCCTACCAGCCATTTATAATATAAGCAAGGATTAATGCGTTATTGGGTCTCCTGATGCCTGCTAAGACAAAAAAATACAGGTAAGTATCAAAGCTTTTTTGACAATGCATCATGAAAACAAAATCGTGACGACTTTTGACGTGATCCACCTAACTCCATAAATCACATATTCATTGACAGCAAAGCAAACACCGCGAAAATAACAACAGAATCAATTTGCAAACAAAAAACTATTACAGGAAAATGCGCAAACAAAAACGGACGTTATTATAGTATTGCGTGACGCAAACCTGTTCAAGGCTTTGTATTTCAGGAGTTTTAACCTTTTTTATTTCTGGGAATATAGGGGTAACACTGAGTAAGGAATGATGAGCAGAGATGCCATAATGCAGGTAGGTCAGGTACATGGTACCTTCTTCTAGGTCAAATACGAACTATGGTCATGACCAAAACAACCAGTTGCGGGTGAACTAAGGCGTGCTTTGGAACCAAAGAAGGTATATAGAGGCGAAGTCAGTAACGTTCCTCAGCCCTCGCACCCCCGCATTCTGGCGCGCTGCTTTCTTAGTCAAGCCAGTAAGTCTGACACCAGTAAGGGGTATTGGGTTGCCCGGGTAACTGGGTTGAGGAGGTCAGGCAATACTCAGCTACATCCGGTTAGACTGGAAGCCGACCCCAACATAGTTGGGAAAAAGGCTTGGAGGATGATGATGATGACTTCCTTAGGAGATTTTCCTTTATGGCACCTCCACTAGTCATTTTGTCCTCCATGAGGGGTTATGATTCGTCCGATTAAACGGTGTTACCCTGTGTCGGTGATTAGTGTAACAACTGCTTTATAACGATTGGACTTTCTGGCTGATTGGATGACCTTGATTGTCATGGTCTGTTGGTATTTTTGTAGTAATTTAGCACTTAAAAGTTCATAATGATGAATTTATTTTAAAGCAATATAATAATCTTACCTTAGAATTTTATTTATATTTCTGTGCTTAGTTCGTTCTACAATTCGATCTCATTTTAATTTTACCAATGAATCGAAAACGTGACCTTTACAGCTAAAGATTTTGGGGCCGAGCGAGAATTATGAAAAAAAAAGAAAATTTCCGGCGCTTGTACATCGGAGGTCAGTGTTACCTAACATGAATCAATTTTATCAGCACAAAGGTGTCCTGAAAGATTTATCAGAAACTTTGTCCTGAAAATCGTCACGTACCTTCAATTTTCAGAATATTTTAATTTCCGGCCGGACGGTCTGTGACATATTGCCTTTCAAACGATAGCCTGAAACCGTTTTCAGGATCAGTCAGGGTTTGTGAACACCTAAAAGGTATTTTCAACATCGGTGACCAGACGTATTACTATAGAAATTTTTTAAATATGGAGAATCGGTTGCATATATTTTCCTCACTTTTATTCCCGTTCCGAGTATTCACCACTTATTTGGAAATTGTGCTAAGAAAAATTACTTAATGTTATAATATCCACTGAGGCTTGCTAAAGTTAATCATATGTAAAATATTTTAGGCATTATTTTATCCCAGAGAGCGTTCCATGGAGAAAGTAGTGGTACATACAATATGAATTCTTTATAGACAAGGAACCCAAAATATTTATATAGAAAGAAAATTCATGGACATTCAATCCATGTGGAATGGTATTGGGTAAACATCCCTGGGTCGCGAGGATCGTTTCTTCTGCAGAACTCAAAATTATCACAGCTGAAACGTCACTAAACGTCTCGAAAAGTGAGCAAAAATTCTACGTTAAAAAGGCCAAAGTAAAAATTCTAGATATCTAAAACTTCACACAATCCATTCTTCTGGTTACGTCACATAAAACCGTATAGTATTAACTGCTTAGTTAGCTTCAATAAAAATAAGCCCCTATTGTCAACGCCATTGGGTTTCATATCAATATTTCTTTCTTTTACTACTATCCGTTGCTTCGAGCAATAGAGAGTATTTTGAGGAACGATACAAAAAAAATTGAATATTTTGTCTATATAATTATTTAGTTGGAACATAACCTTGCACTACCTGCTAAGGTTTGCAGAGCGAAATTACTGGACTGATTAAAAAAAAACTATGACAATAGATATTAAGGTGACATTCCACCGGTGTGTGACACTGTACACATAAATTCCTTTGGAATTACAAACTCACATAGGTAAATTTTTAAAACATTCATTATTCCATTTAAACGGTAGGTAAATGAAAGTGACATATTTTAAGATGTTGTACCAAATAAATATGACCACGTAATTTATTTTTGACCTAAATATCGTTAAAATAACGTTTTATTCTCGTTGATCTTAATGAAGTATCGTTCCGAGCTCTATTTGCAAGGCTCGATGACTGAAAACGCACCGTGATTGGCTCCACTATACCGTTACGGTACAGAAACGGCAATTCTCTAGTAATCAGTGTTTGGCATTGTTTAGCAATGTTTTCTTATTCTTTTTTTGCAAGCCTGCTGTGTGAGAGACTGACCCTTTTAAAAATACGAGCACTTAAAATATGAAGAATGAATGTTTTGGGGTTTCAGGTAGGTTAGGTTAAAGTATTGAAAAAATGTGTTTTGGATTCTTTGTGTGTTAAATTAATGAAATTCCTTATCACACTTAGGGTGTATGACTTCTACTTTTACTTTTACCTGGTTGCTACGGGAAAAAGCTGGTATATAATACATCAAAATTAAAGCAAATCTTCAAGCTTTCTTCAGCTTAGAGCTCAGATACACCAAGACAACTTATATTATTAAGTATAATTACACAAATCTCGCAATAATTACCTCTTAACAAACACGAAAAATAAACTACATTTAAAATAAGCCTGCCTACCAGTGTTTAATGTATACTGTATTTATTTTGCTAATCCGCCGCGTCTGTGAACATTTCAAATGAAAACAAAATATTGTTTCAGGCGTTCCCAGGCTGGATTTTGTGAAAACAAGTTCCTGTGATTCCGTTGAATATGGTATAAAACATCTACTGCTAGTTATGAATGAGTTTTGAATACTTTTAGGATTTTAGTTTGAATAAATTTTATGTTATTCGTAAGTTTTATCCTTAATTCGGCATGCTCCAGTTTTGCATAAATGATACAAAGTTTTGCAAAAAAAATACTCCACGTATTTAATCTCAAACTGAATATTTATTTCCTTTAAATAATATTTAAGTTGCAATCGTGGGTCATCAATACCTACACTCGTATATACACACTTAGACAAGGTTATGTAATAAACTGAGAAGAAAAATATAAGTTATAAGTTTCTGAAACCAGAATTATTGTAATCGACGTTAAAAATCTAAAATACGATACCAAAACCTCTACTTTTTAATGTATATAGATTTTAATGTTCTGTTTATTTAATTTACAGGCTACTTTGAGATGTTTGCACAAACGTTCTTGCCATAATTGAATTGGTTGCTAATAGGCTACCAATTTGCCTGAGTGCATCCATTGGCGCCCGATGTAGAGGAATCTGGCTACTTTTAGATTTTGCGGAATTTCCTAATAATGTATTGAGGTTTTACACTTTAGTATGTGGTGGATTTTTGTTACTTTTATAGTGTAGTTCATAAGATATTTGATTTTTAATGAACTAGCTTCATTATCTGCGTTTTCCAAACATTGGTGAAGCCAGTGTTTCGAAAGGGACGTGAAATTGGCGGGACCCGGCTGACATTTGAACATCTTTAGCAGTCGTTACGGGCAGTCAGAAGCCAGAAAGTCTGTCAGGTAGTTTCGCCAAGGGATATTGAGTTGTCGAGGTAACTGGTTACATCGAGTGTCAATAAGTGAAAAGGCACATAGGTTGATAAATCATGTAATGAGTAGGAAATGTTTAGTATTGTTATTTCATTAAAGATGAAACTGTCACGACATTCTTTCAACCTAACTAAAAAAAAACTCCTTTCAATATTTAATTCAACTAACCCTGTTCGCTTATCGACATCTGCCATTTCCTTAAAGAAAACACTAATAACCTTTTTCCTTCAGCTGACCTAGTTTCGCACCTTATTTCATTCAACGACCATTACGATAAAAAATCTAAACTGCATTATTCATTGCTCCCCTATCAGTATTTCATAGATATACATCGGAACACAGCCATCGATGTACACACATACAGGAAGTGGGAAACGATAAATTTGGTCGAAGTAAAATAAAACCTTCGGCTTCGCTCGTTTCGCTGTCTGCATTTATGATATATGGTCTGCACAACTCTATGGTGCTTTTTTGTCGTTTAGATGCCAAAATATGGTGAATTTAAGATGCTTTTGAAAGTGGAGTGAATATGAATATGCTTTAAAATCTTTCTTCAAAACTAAGGCCCGGTTTGACTGGTTATTGATAAAGTGTCAATTATTTAGTGTATTAAGAATTATCTGCCAGATAAAGGTTGCTTATATGTACTTTCTCACTGACCACAAGTTATAGTTTATCTATCAGTTCCTGACCAGAGACTTTATCAGCAACCTGTGAAACTGACTCCACATGATGTGTAATAAACATGAACGAAAAAAAGCGAATGGACTACTGGAGCAACGATAGGTGGATAGTGTGACAGGCCTCAAATACTTATAATTGTGAAGGAATATCAAAATAAAGAGCTTACTTCATTTATTTTTTTCAAATATAATTACGAAGAAATAATGTACGTCACACATTTTAACTAACAGATAACCATTTTATTTACTGTCCCTTGTCATCACTGACAACCCGTCATTCAGCAAATTAGGAACTTTTGTAAGTAACGTCTTTCGGATCCAATGAGCAAAAACTCTAGCACGCCTAGTTTTCTGACACCACCGAACACCCTCGGGGCAGAAATCGGCGTCATTCGAACCGGGTCTATCTTCATCAGATTTATAATCGGGTTCATCTTGACACCACCTCACTCCTTCAGGACAGTAATTCGATCCTTGGTTTGTGTTTACTTCTAATTGTTTGTTTGTATAAAGTGGTAACACTTTGACATCTTCTTCCTCACATAAAGTATTATTTTTTTCAAACCCTGGAAGACCCTTTGAAGGCACTGGTATTACTGGTAATAATTGGGTTCTAATTTTTACTATCACAATAACAAAAACGAATAATTTTAACATCTTCAAGTTTGCAGATCAAATACAAAAGTTTCCTTAAATAATTATATTTTATTGAAAATCTAGTTTGCATTCGAGTATATATATATAGCGGAATAAAAGTTCACACTTATTTATTTCATCATTAACTGTAAAATCCATTTCGTTTTTCAATTTCTTTATGAATCAATTCAGTGCAAAGAGAATCAGTAAATTAGGCTCATAAGAGTATGCGCACACTACAAACCTTTAGCCGGCCGATAGTTGGAGTAGGCCCATAAATCAGTATGAGAGTGAATGGGTCATTCGAACGGAACACACCTTACAACGATGAGGTATTTGTCCGATATCAGACTGACGGAAAACCACCGGGCCAACGGTCGGCCCACCGTTTAGTGTGCAGTATGCGCGTATGCTAATAATTACATTTTATAGTTTTATATTTTGTAATAATATATTTTATGCCCATTATTATTTATTATTAATTTGTTGTTGAGGATAATTCAAATTATTTTACTTTTATTTCGACTGTTTTTTTTTTACGTACACTGTCTCAATTAACACTTAAATATCGATGACGACACTCAAAGCCATGAAAATGACGAACTGTTCACCAGGTCATAATGTGTAAAAAATATTGTACCTTATAAGTGACTAAATAAATATACTGTGCCGCTTAGCAGCTTTTATAATACGCGCTTTTTACATGGAAAGTCAAAAAAGGGTGCAGAAATAAAAAGGCAGATTAAAAGTGATTCTGTTTTACCAAACGTACAGTCGTTATTTGTTACACCATATATGTGGATCCTTAGGACAATCGCTTTGTCTTCGATTTTCAAGAGGCACACACAAACCGTTAATGTTCACGTAACCTGAAGGGCATTCGCCTGATGGCAGTGGCATTTCCACTTCTAAAGGCACACCTTCAGAGTAAATTAGCCCTGACATAGCAAGGAGGAGTACTAATGCAAACATTTTTTTCAATAAGATACCTTGACTAGAAAAAAATGCTCTATGATAGCTTGAAAAACTAGTAGCCTGCCATTTATATGGAAAAAATGCGAATGAAACGAATCAATGACATGCAATTTGGATAAAAATCATCGTCAAAATTGATTTATATGAGTACGTCATAATTATATTGCAATAATATATACATGGGTTATAATAATATGCACCTATTTGCTTTGCTTATTTTTTAAGTTTTTATCAACATGATATCCAAGCACTGACCATCTTTTCGTCGTTTAAAAACATTGTGATAACAATTAAGCAAGAAACTGAACCGAATGTCACTCTAGGTTTTACAAGAGATCATTTTACAACCCATTTGCAGCCTACATCTTTAAAAGAGAGTTCAAACAATTATGCTAAAGGTTAAAGCTGCTAAAAAGTTTCTATTGCCGCCGATGTACGCGTTAGAACTGCATAAAGACTCTAATTGTAGACTTTTTAACGGAACTGTTTAAAAGATATATTTATCACTTTTCTGCCACTAAAGGTTTCATTGCAGAAGTGATTTGTTCTACTGTGCAGACTTAAGTAGTGATCCTCTGTTCTACTTATAGCCACATTTAGGCTCCACAATAGAAGCAGGAGGTTAATAGACATAGCCTGCTCATTTGGATACATTCTGTTATTTTATTCACAAACACAAGCATGGGTCCCGTAGATTTTGTTTTCTCCATTATTGATAATGAATCGGTTACAGAGGAAAAATAATGTTTGTTTTGAAGTAATAAAAAACTTATAACAGAAAATATGTATTTATTCAAGAATATAAAAAAAATTCAGTAGCTCCATTTATTTACTCTCAAGTATAGAGAAACACTCCGTTTTTCCCATTTAGATGGACAGATGCAAAGTTCTTGTTTATTTTGTTGGGCATTATAAGTTTGAATTATTTTGAACGGTACTCTGAAAACAAGGTAACACATAGTACTTAAGTGTTAAACAATTAACAATAATATATCATCGTATTATAGAGTTTCCAACGACTTTTACGGATCTCTAAACAAGTAGCCATTAATAGTGTGGTTTGATAACTGCAGTATCACAGTGCAGACTTGAACTGCAATAGTGGTACAGATATTACTTGGACCTTCAGAAGAGCAGAGAGGAGTTTTTAAGGTTGAAGTTGCAACTTAAAGCTGCTTTCCCATTGAAAGCCATGTTTACGAGATAATTATGTATTACTAATCGAGAAATGTATAGGTTTTTATCGCATTTGTAGTAAAATATATCTAAATATCGAACAAGCAACTTACTAAAAACTAATGTAGTCCAGTATGTAATTTCAATATCGTGTAAGTATGTGATATAAAAAAATTTATATAATAATAATTTATATATTTTACGAGGTAATTATTGAGGCGCGTTAAAGATACTTCAACAATATTAACTATATTCACGATAAACTGATCTGCGTTTGTAGCAACTTACCATATAATACAAAATATAGCTCAAAAACACTTACCTTCACTTAATATTTATTTGTATTCAGTAATGCCTGACTCAGGAACATCAAATATATTTTATAAATGAGAGACAACATGAACGATCAGTGAAGTTTTCTTCATTTGAAATTTGCTAATAATTTTTCATGCTAAATTTGTCATTCATTCAATCATCGCCATAAGAGCATTATTATGGTGTTAATTATTAGTTGCCGCTCCTGTATCGCTTTTATGCCTCTACTATGAAGTTCTAATGGGACTATAGACTGCAAAAAGTTGTGCCCCTTTGGCTGCAAAGCTGCTGCATAAGGTCTGTAGTGCACGCTCTGGCGCTTGAGCTTGGCACCCTTAGTAATAATCGGATTGGCTCTAAAGCTCTTAAGCAATAGTTTTGTGCTACTTGGGTATAGTTCATCATCATCTTTTTATTTTGATAGCGAAACGAACAAATAAACACACCTATTTTTATAATTCCTATTAGTTGTCGCTACGATAAATCGATTTCACACAGAATCAACAGTAATATGGTTATTCGCTGTTGATTGATTAGTTATACATACACTGCTCCATAAATATAATAATCTATTAACTCAGACTATTGACTCAGACAAGATTTATTACTTGATTTGTTAGTCCATGATATCTATAATATAAAAATGAATCGCAAAATGTGTTGGTAAGCGCATAACTCAACAACGCCTGGACCAATTTGGCTAATTCGTTTTTTGTTGTGTTTGTTATTGTATAAAAGAAATAGGGTAAAGTAGAGAAGTCAGTTGACGGGAGCGAAGCCGCGGGCAAAAGCTAGTGTTGAATAAAATGACGAGCAGAAATGTCATTACGGAAAATCTCCTAAGAAAGGAGCGTCGACAAATGCGGATATCCTATATCCTACCTAATTAATATATAAAAGCCAAGTATCTGCGTAATTCTGCCACTGTAAAAAGTTTTGAGAACGCATAGAAGTCAAGTCCTGATCAACCTAATTTGTAATTATTAATAAGTCAATATTTTATGACTATACCAATAGTTTTTTTCACATTTCAATGATAAATATCAATATTTTCATGCTCTACCTATTTATTATCTACGTACCATTTTTAAATTGATTAGTGACAAATGTCCTTAATAAGGGAGTCGAATAATTTGACGCATTATTTGAATCCAATTGATTTAAATCTTTTCACTACTCACAGTATATAAAGGAGTGCATACCCGAGTATCATAACATCGTCAGCAATATTCAGTAAACTTGCGGATCTGTATCGCAGAAGTGAGTAAACTGTAAGAATGTCGAAGTTAATCGTACTTGTTGTTCTAGTGGCCGTCCTGGGGAGCGTCATGTGCCAGGTTGTTAATAACAATGACTACCACGATGACCACCACGGTAACCACCCCACTCTCTTATTGCGGTCTCAATTATTACGCATGAGACCCCTACTGCTAGCACGAGGAGCTTTTAGCGGCGACTACTGCGTACCGCCCAAAGTGCGAGTTGATAATATATGCGTAGAGGTAGAGGTAGTACCGCCATGATTGACTTGATGTTGGTTGTTATTCTGTAAAATTGTAATGACCCATTATATAAACTGACAAAAATAATACACTGTTTTTGTTTTGTTACCTAATTAGTCTTAGACCTTCCTCACCCAAATATAACGCCCATTCCCTATTTTCCTCCTTTTAGATGATTAAAAAAAAACTTCATTAAAAAAAAAACTATGTTGCGTTTCATAAATGAAACGAGTAATAAGTAACATGACTGAACAGGTACATAGGCAGAGACTTACGAGCAGAAAACAAAACTTCTGTTATTATAATTAAATCTTATATTGGCATGAACCTTAAGATCTAAAATCACTAAGGAAAAAAAAATGATCCGTAGATTCCCGAGGATAGCCCATACCTATCCTGACCTCATTAACTCAGAAAAACTCTTAGCAACTCGAATTAGTCCAATGTACAGCGACATCTCTCGGTAAATTCGGTTACTAACTCGAGGAAACTAGATGGCTTATGTACTACCCGTGCCGATAAAGAATGGGATTAGATATCGCGACAGCTGTATTCAACTCTCGCTCATGTGCTATAGTGTATGAGCGAGAGGTAAATACAGCTGTCGCGATATCTAATTGTATATTTTATGCGTGGTTTTGGTGGTAATTTTGAATGGCGTGAACCGATTTTCATATATTTTGTTTCATTTTAAAGAAGATACGTTGAAAATAATAAGGAAATATGTATAAGTTTTTTTTTTGCAAAAACATGAATTTCCATTTACAGGAAATATTTTGTTGAATTGCTCAATGAATCTGGTTTAAAATAATTTTCCTAGAAATTTTATACTCAATACTCCAGATTTTTTTAAACGTTCAGGAATTAGAGGCGGGGGACACATTGTTTCCAATTTTAGCAGCAATTGTGTCCGAAAATATGAATATAAAAAAAAATATTTCAGAAAACCCTTATTCATTTTTAAATGCCTATTCAACGATACACACACACACACACGATAGGGTTCGAATTAAAACAAATATCACGCCCCGCTTTACGTATAGGGGGAGTACCCTAAAAAAATTTTTTTTCCACTTTTTATTCTTGCATTTTGTGGGCGTGATTGATATACATATTGGTACCAAATTTCAGCTCTCTAGTGCGAACGGTTATTGAGATCTGCGGGAACGGACAGACAAGGCGAAACTATAAGGGTTCTTATTTTTCTACGGAACGCTAAAAGCGATTTACAAGAAAAACAAAACGATCGATATAATGTAAATCATCGATTCCACGACCCCTTAAGCTATATAACAAGTCCGTCTATGTACGGAGCCGAAACGTGGACACCAAAAGTACAAGCGCACTAAAAACTTTTATTTGGCCAGTAGTTTGCCAGGCAGATAAATCATTATGAAAATGAATATTAGTAATCACACAACAACAATTAGGTATTTGGCTAAAAACTTTGATTGAATTAACGATTTTCCAAAAAAAAACTGCCATCGGGCCAGTGCTACTTGATGTGCAATGCGCGGGTACTCTTACTTTAGGGCTGGTCCATAAGTTCACAGTTGCTCAGTGTGCAATGGAAAGAGCTACGCTCGGAGTTTCTCTGTCGGTTACAATTCAAAACAAAGTCATTCAGAAAATTTATATCCACAGACTTTGCTCGTAGAGTTACGATCCAGTAGAAGCGGGCTCACCATGTCTGCAGAAGGACGGACAGTCGTTATAGAAAAGAAGTTTTAGAGTGGACCACGTTTGGGGAAACATCGGATGCGGGCCGCCAAAGACCGGAATCGTTGGAGAGGCCTATATTTATCTGTAAGAGCAATTGGCTGATGTGATGATTATAAAAAAGACAGTAGACATCGAACTTTCTTTTTAAATTATTCAACTGCATATTTTTGAAAAAATCTCACTACTCAAGTTGTAAATGATTACGTGGCTAATTTAATATCTATTTTGTACATATACTAAAACCATAGGAAAGTCAAAACTGTTCATTGAATATTGTGAGCTATTCTGTTGCCCAGCTAACTGGGTTGTGGAAGTCAGATAGGTAGTCGCTCCTTGTAGAAAACTCGTTATCATCTGCATCAGCTGAGTCTGGGAGCCGACTCCGACATGGTTGGGAAAAGGCCAGGTGATGACTACCTAATCAAATAAGGTACGTTGAAACAAACAAAATAACTTATTTAAACAAAATATAATATTATATTTATCTAATTTAGACTGTTTCGCTCATTCCTTTAGAAGCTCTTTCTTTGTAAGCATTACAATTGTATTAGTTCCAATTATCGCTAATGTTAAAATTTTCCAGTGATCAAGTACATATGATAGCCTAATAATAATAATAGCCGTACCATAGCCAATAGGGGCAATTTATAAAAAAAAATACTGAATCAAACCAATTTCAAAGAAAATTGTCGTGAATATATAAACTGGGGCTGTTAAACGATCGTGCATAAAGTGAAACTATTCTTTGAAATAAGTACAGTTTGTGTACGAAATCATGATCAAGCTACTCGTTATCTGTGCTTTGATAGTTTGTTTGAATACTGTCAACTGTCAGGATGACGTTGAAAATTTGTTGATGACCCGAAGACTGTTGTTGGACCAGGGCAACTCACTACAGCAATTACTCTGCTCTCGTGGTTCATTCGAAGATAATCATGAAGGTTGTTTGTGCTGCGATAGAAGAAGAAAACTGAATATTATATAAAAAATACCAGTAAATAATGACAGTAAACCTTATTTCCAGAAGAGAAAAGATTGCGTTGTCACTCATTTGCAAGTAATAAAAAACAATTAAATAAATGTAAGTTTTATTTATTGAAGTATGTAGATATTTTAACTTTGTAACATTGAAAAAAAATCTACCTACATACTACCACTACCACCGCTTAGCTGTAACCGCTCTTTGGGCTTTAGCGGAGTGACTGCCTATCTCACCCCTCAACCCAGTTACACGGGCAATCGTACTCCTTGATTAGACTACCACTAATGATTGCCAAGGATGTTCAATGACAGCCGGGACCTACAGTTTAACGCGCCATCGGAAACACAGTCATTTGTGTCTAATATATACTTCGAAAGTACATACAAACTTAGAAAAGTTGCATTGGCACTTGCCTGACCTGAAACGAACCCACGCCCTCATACTTGAGACGTTGGCTCTTTACCCACTAGGCCACCACGACTAAATGAAGCTAAAGCGTCCATATAATAAAATAATATGCGTTTGAACTACGACATTACCTCTTGTAAGCAACAAATATAATTTTACAAGAAAACCTCAGCATTCCCTAACAGGCACATTCAATAACAAAGGCACAAACGCTTTGGGAAACGTCGCTTTAAAGTTTAAAGCTAGCCAGACCACGTCGTTCGCAAATATCAGGACCTGTTGGCGTCATTAACAATTAGGTAATTCGAGCTTAAAGTCGGGTGCTAGTGTAGCTGTCGCGAACAAGCATAGGACACATTGTTCTACATGATTTCCCGAGGGAAACTTATGCTCGTGAGATAAATGACAACGTTGTGTATGAAAATTTACGAACTAATTGAGTATAGTTTTGAAGATGGGTAAAGTATTGACTATGAAGCCTTCGGGAAAGATTCATTTCCAAAGTCCAAAATGTATGTCTATGTTGGTATTTTCCGTTTGCTTTATTTCTTACTAAACGGTCAGTTCATACTTCGTACTCTTGCGCATTAAAATCGCCCGAATCTGACAGATCCCCAGAAATCTCAGACCAATTTTGGTGACATCATCAGATTCGATTCAGCTGACAGCTGCGAAAGAAGGCAAACCGATATCACTTAGTAAGATATACTTTCGTTAAAAAGTGCTTATCGTATTAGCCTATTTTAATAAATGATTTTGACTTTGACTTTGACTATCGAAATGACAGCTGGGACCCACGAGCTTTCTGAAACACACAACAATTCGTCATGACAACATGGTCACTCATTCACAAGCGTTACTTAACCTTACGATCGATCGATCCGCGTGTTTTTGACTTAGCTACGAGCTCTTCCAAAAAGAATATGTAGGTAACAAAACACATGTTAAACACATGAAGATTCAACATGCAGCTGTAAAAGTGAAAAAAAAGTGGTATAACGAGAAAATTACGAAAACTCTATTTGCATCCGGCAGGTGATTCAGGCCGGAAGTGAGCCTTACAGTGTCGCTTGTTCATTTCCGTTTTTGTTGCCCCACTGCGCCGGTAGGTGGCGTTGTTTTAAAAACATTAAGTTGTCATTTAATTTTTTGTGAGAAAGACATTTAAATACGTTTGTTTTCTGCTTTTACGTCACTGCTTGTGCATTCATTCATTTTACTAGTCGTTTTATTTATGAAAAGCTCCGATTTCCGGTATCTCGGTTCGCTTATTCCCGAAGGGACCCCGATCACATCCCGAGGCAAGCCCTAGACTGGAATCCCCAAGGGAAGCGGAAACGTGGCCGCCCTAAACAATCCTGGCGGCGGACGATCATTGCAGAGGCGGCGACTATGGGCAGAACGTGGAGCGAAATAAAGCGCGAAGCTCAAGACCGAACGCGACGGCGGAGCACTGTGGATGCCCTCTGCCCCATCTAGGGGACATAGGACTCTAAGCCAAGTCAAGCTGGCCCAGAAAAGCTACGAATGAAAGACAATTGCATGCGCCAGAGATAAGAATGTTAAGAGGAATGTGTGGTGTTACGCGAATGGATAGAGTGAGGAATGAGTATATAAGAGGAAGTTTGAAAGTGGCGCCGGTAACAGAAAAATTGCGTGGAAACCGGCTGTCATGGTATGGGCATGTGATGCGGAGGAATGAGTCATGGTGTGATGAGTATGAACATAGACGGATATAGTGGAAGAGGAAGACCAAAGAAACGATGGATGGATTGTGTGAAAGTAGATATGGTGTGAACGATTGTTACTTGTGAGATGGCGGCAGATAGAAGAGTATGGAAGAAGAAAACATGCTGCGCCGACCCCAAATAAAATTGGGATAAGGGCAAGAGGATGATGATGATTATTTACGAAAAGAAACATGATGTCATTTTCCATGCATGTTTTTTGATTAGTTTACTACTTATTTTAACTATCAAGCAAACATGTGTATCTAGTATTTATGAGTATAACTGCTGATTTAAACCAGTTCCATATTTTAACGGAGATATTTTCTGGAATCTGTCCTGCGATTCTATAAAACTCGATCAACAACTCGCATTTCACTTCGATTCGTAATGTCATTTCATACTTTAGGGGAGGTAGGGGAGGGATGGGCACTTTTTCACATTTATTGCATAAAAAATCAGATTTTACAGATAATCAACTTTTATTGCCATTTCTTATGTTTGGCTAGATAAAATCAAAGAGCTATCCTAAAAATTACAATCAGTTTCAACATTACGAGATATTTAAACGGTTTAAATAAAACCGTCAACACGTCAAAATTTTGTTTAGTCTGACATGCTTTAGTTGGTACTTACGTAGTGTTTAAAGTTACTTTTTGCTTTTTATAGGGTTTATCGTTTATAACATTTTGTCATAATAATAGGCTAGTTTCCTAAAAAATAATAATTAGTCCGTCTTGTAGATTGGCCAAAATTAAGCGATACGTATTTTTTCTTTTTTAAATTGGATCAGAACTTGTTTAAGATATAGCGTGTTAAAGTTGAGTGTGACGTCACAAGTTGCTACAATTTTCAGGACACTGTGACGTAAAAGGCCCCCACTCCTAATTTTTGAAGTGTATTCTCTTTGTCATTTTATGTTTAATTGAAAAAAGAAAAAATACGTATCCAATATTTTTTGATTATCTAAAAAGCGGACTAAATATTATTTCATTATTTCGACCCTGGAAACTACTCTATTGCGTACTTTTTTGGGTCGGGGGTTTTTTTAAATTTATAATTTTATTTTATTTCATGGTTTTTTAAAGGAGCTCCTTAATGTTTCCTTCTTTTTATGATGGGTTCGCTAATGCGATCTCAGCCAAAGGAAGCTGTTTAACAATCCTCATGACAAACTGGCTCTGGGAGAATTGCACAGATTGAGAAACAATAAAGATGGACCTTTGTTGATCCAGGGTTATATATCATTCTAGGGTTTCATCCGCCACATCCCATTTCCAGCATTAGGTTCTCGTCAATTAGAAACATGAAGAAAACTAGTCAAGACAAATTAAACGAGCCCAAACTCGATGGGTTTACTAAAAGGCAGTTCAGGGTTACCTATCTTCGTGTCCTAACAGCAGACCAGCTCAGTGGTTCCAGAAGACATTAGTATTTCAAATTTTAGATCCCACATATGCTTGCAAGTAAACTGAGCGTGTAACATTCCTATCACACCTAACAAACGAGCTGATGACCTTGAAGACCTGAACCGATTTCCACCAAACATAGCTAAGAACACTCCCGAATGACATTCCTTTTAAACAAAAAAAACCGCATTACAATCGGATCATCCGTTTGGGAGCTACGATGCCACATACACACACACACACAGACACGTCAAACTTATTACACCCCGTCGTTTTTGCATCGGGGGTTAAAAAGAATGGTTTGCGACGGGAAATTCCTAAAGATTTAATATAACGAGCAATACAAGAGGTATCAAAAGGTTAAAAAATAAAATTAACAGCTGATAAATATGGAGTCCCTAGATCAAGTTGGCAACGGTACCTGAAACAAGATTCTATAAAGGATTTTTAGCGCAGATTTATAACCTCACAAATTTTCACTGAAGAAGAAGAACAAAAATTTACAAATTATACATTACATGGTATGTCCAAGCCTCCCTACCATAGGGAGCATTGGAAACTTTTGACTTAGTTTATAAAAAAAAAATCGGTAAAAAAACTTAAGTAAAACGGTTTTATCTTATGTGCACTGAAAACTAGAAAATAAAAAATATTTACTTACCTGTCAACCTACGTAGGTGGTCCCGGTCATATTAGACTAAAATAAAAACGTGGGGCCCATAAACTATTGCTGTAGTACCTCTTCTAGAGGTATAATAGGTGTGGATTGCATCGACTTACTATAATCGTAACTGGAGATTTTGATAATCAATCATTAATAATAGAAAATACACATACCTTTCATTAGTTTTCTCTTTATAACGATCCGAAACCGCAACAAAATATTTAAGTACTTTTACGAGTGTTTGTTCTTGACAACTCACAGAAATGACAGATAGTCTATGGATGAACACCGTTACCAGTCGGTAACGTAAACTACCCAATAAAAAAAAAACTATGATCAAATCAGAATAAAGGACCCCCTTTTAATCTGATTTGATCATGTCTCCCAACTGCCCATCTCTCCCCTACATCCCCTATAGATAGACAGATTTTGGCAGATCTGTCAAAATCTCGACTTTAATTTAGTTCAACTTGTCAACACGCTCGATAGTGTAGCGCTAGTGTAGTTTGACAATGTCAATCACGAAACTTTAAGGTAGAATTCCGTGGGTCGCGATTGTCGCAGCCGCGCGCGACAAAAGTCAACCTTTGAAAATGTATGGCACCGCTGCCGAGGGCCGCGACAGTCGCGCGCGGACGACGAATTTCGTGAGCCGCTGGCGGCCGTACGCTTCTCAACATGGTCTAGCGCTTAATAACATCTATAGAATTTTAGTAAAACCAGAATTAAATTGTTGACAATGCCGCGAGCAGCTTACGAAATTCGTCGGCCGCGCGCGACTGTCACGGGCCTCGGCAACGGTGCCATACATTTTCATAGGTTGACTATTGTCGCGTCCACGGAATTCTACCTTTAGATCGAAGTCGAAGTGAGAGTGATGTCGAAGTGAGTTGTGATATTTTATAGAATCGACATGCTGGATGGATTTTTAATAAAAAATATGCATCTTTGAGATCACAGGTTGCCATAAAACAATTTTTTGTGATTATCACCACATGCACTGAATGTTGAGAGGTAAAAGATTTTTTTTTTTTTTGTTTGCGAGGTGTTTTTGACCTAATACTCCGCTTGTCATTTAGTTTGGAGTGTCTTTAGCCAACGTCCATCGTTGATATTTTTTGGAATGATTTGGGAAGGGCGGGAGGGACCTACTAATCTCTTCGAACGAAGCACTTCGTATAATTATGATTGAACTTCACGTACAGGTAAGTTCGTTTAATCATCAATTATACTCGTGCTTCGTTCTCGAGATTAGTAACCTGAAATAATAAACTTATTACTTATTCACATCTGTAGACTTTGAGAGGTATAATTCAAAAAATATCAACGCAAAATAGGAATAGTCTATATTTTTGGGCGATGACGGTCTAAGACTAATTAGGGAACGAAACCAAAACCAGTATGTTTATTTTGTGAATTTATATAATTGGTCATAAAAATTTTACAGAATAACAACCAAAATCAAGCCAATCATGGCGGTACTACCTCTACCTCTACGCATATATTATCAACTCGCACTTTGGGCGGTACGCAGTAGTCGCCGCTAAAAGCTCCTCGTGCTAGCAGTAGGGGTCTCATGCGTAATAATTGAGACCGCAATAAGAGAGTGGGGTGGTCAACGTGGTGGTCATCGTGGTAGTCATTGTTATTAACAACCTGGCACATGACGCTCCCCAGGACGGCCACTAGAACAACAAGTACGATTAACTTCGACATTCTTACAGTTTACTCACTTCTGCGATACAGATCCGCAAGTTTACTGAATATTGCTGACGATGTTATGATACTCGGGTATGCAGTCCTTTATATACTACTGTGAATAGTGAAAAGTCTTGAATCAATTGGTTTCAAATAATGCGTAAAATTATTTGACTCCCTTATTAAGGATATTATATTTGTCACTAACTGATTTAAAAAATAGCACGTAGGTAAACGGTATAGGCCATGAAAATATTGTTAATGAATATCAAGGACGATATTTTAAAAATTGTCAGTTAAAGCTAGTTCGTAATAATAATTATTACGAACTAGCTTTATTTGGCAATTTTATAGTACCTACGTACAATAATTGTACGTAGGTACTATAAAATTGCCAAATAGTGGAACGTGATAGTTTATTTCAATTAACCTGAATAATAATTCCTTTGAAGTGCTTATTGCTTCCTTAATGTTCCAGTTATCGTTACCAGTAAACAAATATCTTGTATGTTCCGCTTGATTGGAGTTTTGAAATG
The DNA here is from genome assembly GCF_030705265.1 of Helicoverpa armigera. Lineage (NCBI taxonomy): Eukaryota > Metazoa > Arthropoda > Insecta > Lepidoptera > Noctuidae > Helicoverpa > Helicoverpa armigera. The sequence goes on along the minus strand of NC_087124.1, from coordinate 949,064 downwards.
TATTTAAAAATCTACCTCTCTCGTTCTTTTCATCTTTACCACGGAGTCTAGAAATTCTTATAAAAGGGACGAATTACACAAAACAGCACATTTCCGTAGAGGCTCCAGCAATTGTGTCCTTTCGCTCAGGTTTGTGCCCGAGGCGTTTCATTTAGACGCCCTTCGCTCATATAACATGCATTATGTGTGGCGACATTCTTACAACACAAAGATTTGCTTCAAATACGTCCTTGGTCGGTATGACTCATGCTGTATTTGTTAAGATTGAGATCGTTTTTAGTGCTCTAGGTAACTATATTGTTAATAAACATGGAAAAAAGTTGTTCCTATAGTTCATCATCATCATCATCCTTTTATTTTGATAGGGAAACGAACAAATAAACGCACCCATTTTTAGGGTTCCGTAGCCAAAATGGCAAAAACGGAACCCTTATAGTTTCGTCATGTCCGTCTGTCCGTCTGTCCGTCTGTCCGTCTGTCACAGCCGATTTACTCGGAAACTATAAGTACTACAGTGATGAAATTTGATGGGAATATGTGTTGTATGAACCGCTACAAAAATATGACACTAAATAGTAAAAAAAAGAATTGGGGGTGGGGCCCCCCATACATGTAACTGAGGGATGAAATTTTTTTTTTCGATGTACATACCCGTGTGGGGTATCAATGGAAAGGTCTTTTAAAATGATATAAAGTTTTCTAAAAAACATTTTTCTTAAAGTGAACGGTTTTTGAGATATCAGCTCTCAAAGTCGTAAAAAGTATGTCCCCCCCCCTCTATTTTTATAACTACGGGGTATAAAATTCTAAAAAAAATAGAGGTGATGCATGCTAATTAACTCTTTCAACGATTTTTGGTTTGATCAAAGTATCTCTTATAGTTTTTGAGATAGGTTGATTTAACTGTAATTTACGGAACCCTTCGTGCACGAGTCCGACTCGCACTTGGCCGGTTTTTATAATTCCTATTAGTTGTCGTTACGATAAAGCGATTTCAGACAGAAGCAAAAGTAATATGGTTATTCGCTGTTGATTGATTAGTTATATACATACACTGCTCCATAAATGTAATAATCCATTAAACTCCGCTCTTTATTAAATAAAATATATTACTTGATTTAGTAGCCCATGATATCTCTATACTAATATTATAAAGAGGAAAACTTTGTTTGTTTGCGTGGTTGTAATGGATAAACTCAAAAACTACTGGACTGATTTTAAATATTCTTTCACCATTAGAAAGCTATATTTTCTGCGAGTAACACAGGCTATATTTTATCCCGGTGCGGGCAGAAGCTCCCACGGGACGCGGGTGAAACCGCGGGAAAACGGCTAGTGTTGAATATAATGACGAGCAGAAATGTCATAACGGAAAATTTCTTAAGAAAGGAGCGTCGACAAAATGCGGATACTTAGGGTACGAGAAACATAGTATCCTTCAAAAAACGCGTTTTGAGAACGCATAGAAGCCAAATCCTGATCAACTTAATTTGTAATTATAAATCAATATTTTGTCACTATACCAATAGCTTTTTTCACATTTCAATGTGCTCCTAGATAATGACATGAATATCAATATTTTCATGCTCTTTATAAATCTTATATAATCTACGTACCATTTTTAAATTGATTAGTGACAAATGTCCTTAATAAGGGAGTCGAATAATTTGACGTATTATTTGAAACCAATTGATTTAAATCTTTTCACTACTAACAGTATATAAAGGAGTGCATACCCGAGTATCATAACATCGTCAGCAATATTCAGTAAACTTGCGGATCTGTATCGCAGAAGTGAGTAAACTGTAAGGATGTCGAAGTTAATCGTACTTGTTGTTCTAGTGGCCGTCCTGGGGAGCGTCATGTGCCAGTATATTGAGACCGATGACCAACCAGACTACATTATTGGTGATCGGTCCCAATTACTCCTTCAACCCATACTGCTAACACGAGGAGCTTTCGACGGCGACTATTGCCCACCACCCAAGGTGCGAGTTGGCGATATATGCGTTAAAAAGGATTAATAACAGCCATTAAAACCCAAATGCTGGTTGCAAATGCAATAGTTTTTTTTTTTTTTTATAGTCTTAGATCTTCCTCACCCAAAAATAAATACCAGTTTGTGTACGAAATCATGATCAAGCTACTCGTTGTTTGTGCTTTGATAGTTTGTTTGAATACTGTCAACTGTCAGGATATCGATGAAAAGTTGATGACCCGTTGAGACTGTTGGACTAGGCCGGAGTCAAGCAACCCTGCCCTAATGGTTCATTCGAAGATATTAACGCTGGCTGAGTGGTACTACTGAAATCAAGAAGAGTACTGAATGGTCATGATATTATATTTTAAAAAAACCTTATTTCCAGAAGAGAAAAGATTGCTTTGTCGCCCATTTGCAAGTAATAAGAAACAATTAAATTTATCGATGTTTTATTCATTGAAGAGAATTAATGCTACCACTACCATCACTTAGCTGTAACCGTATATTACTCGTAGAGACTACAACATAGAAAATAAAGAAAAAAATTGGAATTATTTAACAAATCTATCATTTTCCGAAATGTACAATACGAATGATGCCAATAAAGCCTACAAATCATTTTATTATACAAGCTTTGTTTTCCTCACATAAAAATAAATATTCAGGTTTACAAAAAACCAAAGGCTATCACGAGGAATTAAAAACTGCAGTAAACGGAAAAGAGAACTATTATGGAATCACAGACTTAATCGTAATGACGTAAATAAAAATAAATTCAAAAAATACAATAAACTGTAGAGGAAAATTATTAAACTAACACAACGTGCTCAAAATTGCTATAAAATTAAAACATCAACTAATAAATTAAAAACAATTTGGGATATCATAAACAAAAATAATACAAAGATTAATAAGAACATTATTGATTTGTCGGAGACGGTCAATAGTACGGACACTAAATGAGACGCAAGCGCGTTCACTGGTGGCGTTTCCGGTGATACAACATTTTGGCGCGCTTGGCAGAGTCGTGGTGGTCAGCGTGGCGTCCGCGGAGCTCGGTCTTCGTTGAGCCGTCGTGTTGCACGCACACATCTCGAAACGGCCTTACGTCACGTCTAGTGTACCTAGTGTTATTGTCTAGCCTTGTAGTACCGTTGTGGATCCATATTGTAAAGTGTAAAGTGTCTTTTGAAATTAAAGTGGTTCTTCTAACCTAACAGACAGACATGTGTTGCTGGGGAGTTTGTTCCGCCACTTCTTCACCCCAGCCAAAACACATAGGAAGTGGCGAAGGGTGGGCGTTTTGGGGGCTGTCTTTTGTTCTGACTAATTTGAACAAACGTTTTTGAGTTTAGAGCTCTTTTTGAGTTATCTCTTTGTACGATAACCCTAGCTGATGTCGGACAATAGTGCCATCCTTGATGTTCGCCTCCGACAGATTCTATAAAAATTGTCAAAAAACAAGTAAATAATCCTCAAGAAATAGCAAACTCATTCAACAATTTTTTTGTTGACAAAATACAGCCAATAAATAGTTTCAACAACACAAATTAATAAATGTAACAATTCAATGTTCATGGCACCAAGTACTCCACAGGATTTGTTAAAAATAATCAAATCATTAAAGAATTCTAACAGTGTCGGTCATGACGAAGTATCCACTAAAATTATTAAATATGTAGCTGACATTATATGTGTTCACTTGAGCTATTATAAATAAATGCATCTCAACAGGCACTTACCCAGACCAGTTAAAAGTTGCCGTTATTAAACCGCTTTTTAATAAAGACGACAAGGAAGCAATGAGCTGCTATAGACCAATCGCACTTCTCCCAGTAATTTCAAAAAAAAAAATTAAAAGTATTTATATGAACAACTTTACAATTTTTTAGAACGACATAGTATTTTGACTCAGGAAAGAAAGGTTTTCGGAAAAATAAAACTATAAACATGGTCATTTTTGACTTTTTAAGGAGCATTGTTAAAAAAATTGATACTAAAGTACCTATATGTGCTATTTACTTTGACATGACTCAGGCCTTTAATTATGTTAGTCATGACATACTGCTTAATAAACTATTATAGAGGCTTACGGTATTAGGGGCAACATTCTCAAATTAATGGAATCTTATTTAAAAAATAGAACACAATACACATAAGTTACTAGAATAAATACAGTAAAAAAATGTGAGGAAATATAACATTCTCATGAACGTAAAGTCATGTTTGGTGTACCCCAGGGTAGCGTATTAGGACCTTTACTTTTTTTTATTTACATAAATGATTTACCATTAGTGACCACATATCCAGTAACGCTTTTTGCCGATGATAGCACAGTTACCGTAGATTCCACAGGCCAGGCGTCACATGAAGACGAAATAAAAAAACCATTCAATCTCTAATAGATTGGATGAATTATAATAACCTCAAGATTAATCTAGCCAAAACAAAATAATGTATTTCAGTCAACGTATAGCTTCTCCAAATTTTCAAATAAACTACCAAGGCACATCACTCAGTATAGTTACTACAACGAAATTTCTAGGCATTATCATTGATAGGAACTTAAATTGGAAGTCACACAGAGGAACTTACAACAAGAGTTAGTCCTTCCGCATATGCTCTGTACAAACTCTCAGCTATCATAGACACTGATGCTCTAATTGCAGCTTACGACCCCAACATGATTGGGAAAAGGCTCGGAGGATGGTGACCCAAGGGGTAAAATGGGACCCTATTGTTTTCGCTCCTCTGTCCGTCCGTCTGTCACCAGGCTGTATCTCATGAACCGTGATAATTACAGTGTTGAAATTTTCACAGATGATGTATTTCTGTTGCCGCTATAACAACAAATACTGAAGACTAGAATCAAATAAATATTTTGATTTTTTTGCTAGATTTCGATAAATATGTATTATGTTTTATATAGAATATTAGTTTGGATAGTACGGAACCCTTAGTGCAGGAGTCCGACTCGCACTTGGTCGGTTTTTTTATTATAAATTCACTGCTCATGAGTGTAATTGCGGATTTAAATCTGTTCCATATTTTTTTTTTTTCAGAAATGTTTTTATATTGGGTGAGGAAGATCTAAGACTAATTTAATTAGAGAACGAAACAAAAACCAGTATTATTTTTGTCAGTTTATATAATTGGTCATTACAATTTTATAGAATAACAACCAACATCAAGTCAAACATGGCTGTTGTGGCATTAAACTGCCTACCTACCTACTATGTGGCACCAATTCTTAAGTTTCTGAAAGCTGGATGGTGGACACTCGCCGCCAAAAGCGTCTCGTGCTAGCAGTAGGGGTCTCATGCGTAATAATTGAGACCGCAATAAGAGAGTGGGCTGGTTACCGTGGTGGTCATTGTTATTAATAATCTGGCACATGACGCTCCCCAGGACGGCCACTAGAACAACAAGTACGATTAACTTCGACATCCTTACAGTTTACTCACTTCTGCGATGCAGATCCGCAAGTTTACTGAATATTGCTGACGATGTTATGATACTCGGGTATGCACTCCTTTATATACTACTGTGAATAGTGAAAAGTCTTAAATCAATTGGTATCAAATAATGCGTTAAATTATTTGACTCCCTTATTAAGGATATTATATTTGTCACTAACTGATTTAAAAAATAGCACGTAGGTAAACGGTATAGGCCATGAAAATAGTGTTAATGAATATCAAGGACGATATTTTAAAAATTGACAGTTAAAGCTAGTTCCTAATAATTGTACGTAGGTACTATAAAATTGCCAAATAGTGGAACGTGATAGTTTATTTTAATTAACCTGAATAATAATTCCTTTGAAGTGCTTATTGCTTCCTTATGCCTGTAGCACACCTCCGCTGCGAAACCCAAAGGGCGAAACCGCCATAGTTTCGCTGTGAGTTGTGAGTTGTTGGGCGGCGAAACAATAGCGAAATTCCCTGTTCTAACGTACAAAACTGACTATGACGTTGTCTCTTTCTAACATGATTTCGCTCATTTGCTTAGGCGCCGTCTACATCTCCGCCCGTTGTTCGCCATTTTGGAGCGGTTCCGCGTGTATCTCGGACGCGTCTGTAGCAATCGACAATTTTTATGAGCGAAATAGGAATCAACTGTTCTAGTTTTAGGTTTCGCTCTGTTTCGCTATTATAGTTTCGCGTAAGTGTAGTACTGTTGCACAGCGAAACTCACGCAGCGGTTTCGGAGTTGTTGTTTCGCAGCGGAGGTGTGCTACAGGCATTTATGTTCCAGTTATCAAAAAGAAATATCTTGTATGTTCCGCTTGACTGGAGTTTTGAAATGTATTTAAAAATGTGCCTCCCTCGTTCTTTTCATCTTTACCACGGAGTCTAGAAATTCTTATAAAAGAGACGAATTACACAAAACAGCACATTTCCGTAGAGGCTCCAGCAATTGTGTCCTTTCGCTCAGGTTTGTGCCCGAGGCGTTTCATTCAGACGCCCTTCGCTCATATAACATGCATTATGAGTGGCGACATTCTTACAACACAAAGATTTGCTTCAAAGACGTCCTTGGTCGGTGTGACTCATGATGTATTTGTTAAGATTGAGATCGTTTTTAGTGCTCTAGGTAACTCTTTTGTTAATAAACATGGAATAAAGTTGTTCCTAACCAACTAGCACACTAGTGGAAATAGCAGCCTATTTTGCAACTGTTAGCTGTACAGTAGTGCTTGAGGGGTTCCGAAAGTATCTTTAAGTTCTAATATTGCTTCCGTAGCTGCTCATAGCTGTAAACATCTAAACTAAAGGCAGCAGAAACTGAACCAAATGTCACTCTAGGTTTTACAAGAGATCATTCTACAACCCATTTGCAGCCTACATCTTTAAAAGAGAGTTCAAACAATTATGCTAAAGGTTAAAGCTGCTAAAAAGTTTCTATTGCCGCCGATGTACGCGTTAGAACTGCATAAAGACTCTAATTGTAGACTTTTTAACGGAACTGTATAAAATATATGTGGGAGCGTCAGAAGGAGCCTCGCGGCGGTCATGGCTGTCACGTTGCATCTCGCGCGTTGTAACGACCGGAATTCAAAAATAAAGGCACGCTTGTGTAGTCCACCGTTCCATTATTTGGTTTCCTCACCATTTTATTCACAATCACACACAATCAGTAAGATGGAATGGGATTTCGAGCCAATAGGTTAGTATGTGCACAATTCAGTTGGCACCTGTCACCAGAATGACTGCTGCCATCACTCGTCGTGACACTTACTACTCTATTCGGGGTTACCCGCTCATAATTTTAATGTTATCAACGCGCCGACATATATATTTATCACTTTTCTGCCACTAAAGGTTTCATTGCAGAAGTGATTTGTTCTATTGTGCAGACTTAAGTAGGAATTTGATCCTCTGTTCTACTTATAGCCACATTAAGGCTCCACAATAGAAGCAGGAGGTTAATAGACATTGCCTGCTCATTTGGATATATTCTGTTATTTTATTCACAAACACAAGCAAGGGTCCCGTAGATTTTGTTTTCTCAATTATTGATAATGAATCAGTTACAGAGGAAAAATAATGTTTGTTTTGAAGTAATAAAAAACTTATAACAGAAAATATGTATTTATTCAAGAATATAAAAAAATTAAGTAGCTCCATTTATTTACTCTCAAGTATAGGGAAACACTCCGTTTTTCCCATTTAGATGGACAGATGCAAAGTTCTTGTTTATTTTGTTGTGCATTATAAGTTTGAATTATTTTGAACGGTACTCTGAAAACAAGGTAACACATAGTACTTAAGTGTTAAACAATTAACAATGATATATCATCGTATTATAGAGTTTCCAACGACTTCTACGGATCTCTAAACAAGTAGCCATTAATAGTGTGGTTTGATATCTGCAGTATCACAGTGCAGACTTGAACTGCAATAGTGGTACAGATATTACTTGGACCTTCAGAAGAGCAGAGAGGAGTTTTTAAGGTTGAAGTTGCAACTTAAAGCTGCTTTCCCATTGAAAGCCATGTTTACGAGATAATTATGTATTACTAATCGAGAAATGTATAGGTTTTTATCGCATTTGTAGTAAAATATATCTAAATATCGAACAAGCAACTTACTAAAAACTAATGTAGTCCAGTATGTAATTTCAATATCGTGTAGGTATGTATATACACGATACACAACTATATTCACGATAAACTGATCTGCGTTTGTAGCAACTTACCATATAATACAAAATATAGCACTACATCAAAAACACTTACCTTCACTTAATATTTATTTGTATTCAGTAATTTCTGACTCAGAAACATCAAATCTAAATATATAAAACTCAAAGGTGACTGACTGACTGACTGACTGACTGACATAGTGATCTATCAACGCACAGCTGAAACCACTGGACGGATCGGGCTGAAATTTGGCATGCAGGTAGATGTTATGACGTAGACATCCGCTAAGAAAGGATTTTGATCAATTCTACCCCCAAGGGGATAAAATAGGGGATGAAAGTTTGTATGAAACTTTGTCAATTTTAAACCGATCGGACTGAGACTTTGCATGCATAAAGCTACTATGGCGTAGGCAACCCTTAAGAAAGGATTTTGATAAATTCCATCCCTAAGGGGATAAAATAGGAGATGAAAGTTTGTATACATCTTCTTAGATTTGTACACGCTAATCTTCCGAACTACTGAACGGATTTCAATGATTTTTTCTTTGTTGTATCAGTATTAAGCCTGGTCAACATATAGGCTATAATTTATCTTCGAAACTTGAAGACCTGATGCAGAACTCCTACAGACCAACAAAACTATTAGAGATAAAAAAATGGTGCCATGGCAAAAATTGTTTCATGTGATGAGCATTTTCAGCTGAGATAATAAATTTTAAGATCTGGAACACCTGATGTGGAACCCCAAGAGCCCAGCTTCTCTATACCATATACAGGTATGACGTTTTAGCAAAAGTTGTTCAATTTGATAAGTACTTTCTATTGACTTACACAAATTGAAGATCTAAAACACGTGATGTGGAACTCCAGGGGCCCAGCTAGACTATAAGCATATAAAGGTATGACGTTTTAGCAAAAGTTGTTCAATCTGGTAAGCACTCTCTGTTGACTTATAAAAATTGAACCACACCTACACCTGATGTGGAACTCCAGGAGCCCAGCTAGACTATAGCATATGAAGATATGACGTTTTAGCAAAAGTGGTTCAATCTGATGCACTCTCTATTGACGTATAAACATCGAAAATCTGGAACACCTGATGTGGAACTTCAGGAGCAATACTACACTTGAAATGTATAGAAATGAATGTTATGAAATAGGTATGGTGAATCAAAAAAGTAATTAGTCCGTCTTTTAGACACGTATTTTTCTTTTCTCTCTCTCACAAACAAATAATAACGAAGACACAACAACAACGCTTGAATTCACTACTTAGTACAAATTTTACATACCTAGACGTGGCGTCACGAGCCCCCACTCTCCGACTTTGTTGCGTTATATCTCATTATTATATTGTATGTCTCTTCCAGACCTCGGGACTATAGAATGCCAAGAATGTTCAATGACAGCCGGAACCTACAGTTTAACATCCCCTCCAAATGACGGTCATTGGTATCCAAAATATACGTAAAAAGTACATATGAACTTAGAAAAGTTGCATTGGCAGGCACTTGCCAGACCTGGAATCAAAGACGCACGCTCATACTTGAGAGATTGGTTCTCTACCCACTAAACCTATCTTCTTGACTTCCACTAAGTCACCACGACTTTGTCATCTATTTATTGTTTTTTTACGTAATAATACTTGTGTAATATTTTTGCCACACACAAATGCGGACTAATTAGAATCACTACTTTTATCCCTATGGTCACGTCTATTGCGGTTCAGTTCTCAGCGTTTTGTTTAGTCTGCTGTGCTTTTGCTGTTAAAGTACAAAAATTAAGTATATAGAACGTTTCTCTTCGGTCCCTTAAAATTCAATATCAGACTATTCAGATCTTTGATTTTGCTGACCCCGTAGTCGCTGGCATAAGGGACAGGATCCGCGTACGAAGTCGCGGGCAACAGCTAGTATATTTTATAAATGAGAGACAAGTTGAACGATCGAACTTGTTCTTCATTCAAAATTTGCTAATAATTTTTCTTGCTAAAGTCATTCATTCAATCATCGCCATAAGAGCATTATTATGGGACTATAGACTGCAAAAAGTTGTGCCCCTTTGGCTGCAAAGCTGCTGCATAAGGTCTGTAGTGCACGCTCTGGCGCTTGAGCTTGGCACCCTTAGTAATAATCGGATTGGCTCTAAAGCTCTTAAGCAATAGTTTTGTGCTACTTGCGGACTTAAAATGCGGATATCCTATATCCTACCTAATTAATATATAAAAGCCAAGTATCTGCGAAATTCTGCCACTGTAAAAAGTTTTGAGAACGCATAGAAGTCAAGTCCTGATCAACTTAATTTGTAATTATTATTATATAAATTAATATTTTATGACTATACCAATAGTTTTTTCACATTTCAATGATAAATATCAATATTTTCATGCTCTACCTATTTATTATCTACGTACCATTTTAAAATTGATTAGTGACAAATAATGTCCTTAATAAGGGGCGAATAATTTAACGCATTATTTGAATCCAATTGATTTAAGTATTTTCTCTACTCACAGTATACAAGCTGTTGATTTGCATCCGTGCCATAGTCAAGGACGTAATTATACTAATGATTCTCAACCCAAATCAACAAAAAAATTGGCAGGAAAATTTTTGATTTAATTTTTTTTTCGAAAATCCGTCAATGTTATCTAGCCGTATTTAAACTTGGCGCGTGTGTTACTGGCCTTAAAACCGTGCTGCGCCCTCACACAAACCCAAACAGAAAGCATACGTAACGATCATTCATAAAATTGGATTACTTCTGAAATACTACGACATTACAATGACAAAAAAAGCAGTGCATATTAGCTATTTCCCGTCTACTGTAATTCCAATCGATTATTTACGTATTTCATGTCCTCCTCCTGACGTATGGCACAAATGCAAATCAACACCTTGTATAAAGGAGTGCATACCCGAGTATCATAACATCGTCAGCAATATTCAGTAAACTTGCGGATCTGTATCGCAGAAGTGAGTAAACTGTAAGGATGTCGAAGTTAATCGTACTTGTTGTTCTAGTGGCCGTCCTGGGGAGCGTCATGTGCCAGATTATTAATAACAATGACTACCACGATGACCACCACAGTGACCAGCCCACTCTCTTATTGCGGTCTCAATTATTACGCATGAGACCCCTATTGCTAGCACGAGGAGCTTTTAGCGGCGACTACTGCGTACCGCCCAAGGTGCGAGTTGATAATATATGCGTAGAGGTAGAGGTAGTACCGCCATGATTGGCTTGATGTTGGTTGCTATTCTGTAAAATTTTAACGACCAATTATATAAATTCACAAAATAAACATACTGGTTTTGGTTTCGTTCCCTAATTAGTCTTAGACCGTCATCACCCAAATATATAGAATATTCCTTTAAAAAAATATGGAACTGATTTAAATCAGCAGATATACTCATAAATACTAGATACACATGTTTGCTTGGTAGTTAAAATAAGTAGTAAATTAATAAAAAAACATGCATGGAAAATGACATCATGTTTCTTTTCACAAATAATCATCATCATCCTCCTGCCCTTATCCCAATTTTATTTGGGGTCGGCGCAGCATGTCTTCTTCTTCCATACTCTTCTATCTGCCGCCATCTCACAAGTAACAATCGTTCTCACCATATCTACTTTCACCCAATCCATCCATCGTTTCTTTGGTCTTCCTCTTCCACTATATCCGTCCACGTTCATACTCATCACCTTCCTCACACCATGACTCTCATTCCTCCGCATCACATGCCCATATCACGCAATTTTCTGAATGAGTGACCATGTTGTCATGACGAATTGTTCTGTGTTTCAGAAAGCTCGTGGGTCCCAGCTGTCATTTCGATAGTCGTTGGTTAAGGGTCAGAAAGTGTGACAATCAATCTTACTAAGTGATATCGGTTTGCCTTCTTTCGCAGCTGTCAGCTGAATCGAATCTGATGATGTCACCAAAATTGGTCTGAGATTTCTGGGGTTCTGTCAGATTCGGGCGATTTTAATGCGCAAGAGTACGAAGTATGAACTGACCGTTTAGTAAGAAATAAAGCAAACGGGAAATACCAACATAGACATAAATTTCGGCCTTTGGAAATGAATCTTTCCCGAAGGCTTCATAGTCAATACTTTACCCATCTTCCAAACTATACTCAATAAGTTCATAAAATTTTCATACATAACGTTGTCGTTTATCTCACGAGCATAAGTTTCCCTCGGGAAATCATGTAGAACAATGTGTCCTATGCTTGTTCGCGACAGCTACACTAGCACCCGACTTTAAGCTCGAATTACCTAATTGTTAATGACGCCAACAGGTCCTGATATTTGCGAACGACGTGGTCTGGCTAGCTTTAAACTTTAAAGCGACGTTTCCCAAAGCGTTTGTGCCTTTGTTATTGAATGTGCCTGTTAGGGAATGCTGAGGTTTTCTTGTAAAATTATATTTGTTGCTTTCAAGAGGTAATGTCGTAGTTCAAACGCATATTATGTTATTATATGGACGCTTTAGCTTCATTAAGTCGTGGTGGCTTAGTGGGTAAAGAGCCAACGTCTCAAGTATGAGGGCGTGGGTTCGATTCCAGGTCAGGCAAGTGCCAATGCAACTTTTCTAAGTTTGTATGTACTTTCGAAGTATATCTTAGACACAAATGACTGTGTTTCCGATGGCGCGTTAAACTGTAGGTCCCGGCTGTCATTGAACATCCTTGGCAATCATTAGTGGTAGTCAGAAGCCAGTAAGTCTAACAGTTGTCTAACCAAGGAGTACTAGGTTGCCTATGTAACTGGGTTGAGGGGGTCAGATAGGCAGTCACTCCGCTAAAGCCCAAAGTGCGGTTACAGCTAAGCGGTGGTAGTGGTAGTATGTAGGTATATTTTTTTTCAATGTTACAAAGTTAAAATATCTACATACTTCAATAAATAAAACTTACATTTATTTAATTGTTTTTTATTACTTGCAAATGAGTGACAACGCAATCTTTTCTCTTCTGGAAATAAGATTTACTGTCATTATTTACTGGTATTTTTTATATAATATTCAGTTTTCTTCTTCTATCGCAGCACAAACAACCTTCGTGATTATCTTCGAATGAACCATGAGAGCAGAGTAATCGCTGTTGTGAGTTGTCCTGGTCCAACAACAGTCTTCGGGTCATCAACAAATTTTCAACGTCATCCTGACAGTTGACAGTATTCAAACAAACTATCAAAGCACAGATAACGAGTAGCTTGATCATGATTTCGTACACAAACTGTACTTATTTCAAAGAATAGTTTCACTTTATGCACGATCGTTTAACAGCCCCAGTTTATATATTCACGACAATTTTCTTTGAAATTGGTTTGATTCAGTATTTTTTTTTATAAATTGCCCCTATTGGCTATGGTACGGCTATTATTATTATTAGGCTATCATATGTACTTGATCACTGGAAAATTTTAACATTAGCGATAATTGGAACTAATACAATTGTAATGCTTACAAAGAAAGAGCTTCTAAAGGAATGAGCGTAACAGTCTAAATTAGATAAATATTATATTTTATTTAAATAAGTTATTTTGTTTGTTTCAACGTACCTTATTTGATTAGGTAGTCATCACCTGGCCTTTTCCCAACTATGTCGGAGTCGGCTCCCAGACTCAGCTGATGCAGATGATAACGAGTGTTCTACAAGGAGCGACTACCTATCTGACTTCCACAACCCAGTTAGCTGGGCAACAGAATAGCTCACAATATTCAATGAACAGTTTTGACTTTCCTATGGTTTTAGTATATGTACAAAATAGATATTAAATTAGCCACGTAATCATTTACAACTTGAGTAGTGAGATTTTTTCAAAAATATGCAGTTGAATAATTTAAAAAGAAAGTTCGATGTCTACTGTCTTTTTTATAATCATCACATCAGCCAATTGCTCTTACAGATAAATATAGGCCTCTCCAACGATTCCGGTCTTTGGCGGCCCGCATCCGATGTTTCCCCAAACGTGGTCCACTCTAAAACTTCTTTTCTAAAACGACTGTCCGTCATGGTTGTGTCTGCAGACATGGTGAGCCCGCTTCTACTGGATCGTAACTCTACGAGCAAAGTCTGTGGATATAAATTTTCTGAATGACTTTGTTTTGAATTGTAACCGACAGAGAAACTCCGAGCGTAGCTCTTTCCATTGCACACTGAGCAACTGTGAACTTATGGACCAGCCCTACAGTAAGAGTACCCGCGCATTGCACATCAAGTAGCACTGGCCCGATGGCAGTTTTTTTTGGAAACTCGTTAATTCAATCAAAGTTTTTAGCCAAATACCTAATTGTTGTTGTGTGATTACTAATATTCATTTTCATAATGATTTATCTGCCTGGTAAACTACTGGCCAAATAAAAGTTTTTAGTGCGCTTGTACTTTTGGTGTCCACGTTTCGGCTCCGTAGATAGACGGACTTGTTATGATTTACATTATATCGATCGTTTTGTTTTTCTTGTAAATCGCTTTTAGCGTTCCGTAGAAAAATAAGAACCCTTATAGTTTCGCCTTGTCTGTCCGTTCCCGCAGATCTCAATAACCGTTCGCACTAGAGAGCTGAAATTTGGTACCAATATGTATATCAATCACGCCCACAAAATGCAAGAATAAAAAGTGGAAAAAAAATTTTTTAGGGTACTCCCCCTATACGTAAAGCGGGGCGTGATATTTGTTTTAATTCGAACCCTATCGTGTGTGTGTGTGTGTATCGTTGAATAGGCATTTAAAAATGAATAAGGGTTTTCTGAAATATTTTTTTTTATATTCATATTTTCGGACACAATTGCTGCTAAAATTGGAAACAATGTGTCCCCCGCCTCTAATTCCTGAACGTTTAAAAAAATCTGGAGTATTGAGTATAAAATTTCTAGGAAAATTATTTTAAACCAGATTCATTGAGCAATTCAACAAAATATTTCCTGTAAATGGAAATTCATGTTTTTACAAAAAAAAAAAAACTTATACATATTTCCTTATTATTCTCAACGTATCTTCTTTAAAATGAAACAAAATATATGAAAATCGGTTCACGCCATTCAAAATTACCACCAAAACCACGCATAAAATATACAATTAGATATCGCGACAGCTGTATTTACCTCTCCCTCATACACTATAGCACATGAGCGCTGTCGCTGCACACAGCGGGCGGGGCGCGACGGGACGGGACGGCGACGCGACGCTGAGCAGTTGTAATGTACTAGATATTACGGACGACGTCACACAGAGCCGTCCCGCTCGGCGCGACGGGACGCGACGATCTAGTACATTTTGTCGCGTCGCCGTCCCGTCCCGCCGCGCCGCGCCCGCTGTGTGCAGAGACCATAATCCCATTCTTTATCGGCACGGGTAGTACATAAGCCATCTAGTGCAGTCATTGAAGCGAAAAATACGGTCTAACCTCCGAATTTTTTTACTGTGAACCGATTTGCATGAAATTTTGGAATTAGGTTCATTTTACCCTTAACTTTAAAAGTGAAAATGATTTGAACTCCGCCACCCCCCCTGGGGGTGGTTGCAACCCCCTCTTTGGGGTGAATATTTTTTATACAAAATAACCTCGGATATCGATAGAAGACCTAATTTTAAGCGAAAGTTGTCGTTAAAGTTTAAAAAAAAATCCAATACTTTTCAAGTTATTGGCAATTGAAAATTCGCAATTTTTTCACGTTTTTCGTCGGTTTTTTGCAAATATCTCCAAAAATATACGTTTTATCGAAAATGTATAAAGAACAAAATTGTAGCAGGTAAAACAACGAACAATTTGTTTTTTTATAAAGTGTTCTAAGTGCAATATTAAGCTAGATATTAAAGATCAAAGCCGTTTTTTATTTTGTCTGAAACTTAATCGACGTAGTTTATGCCATCTATCATTTTAGTAAGTTGATCAATTTACGAGTTTTATTATTTTCCGTTGACATATATACACATTACAATAGTTGTGACTCTTTATTATACTACCTACTTTCACATTGCTCCAAATATTGACACTCCGAAGTTTTCAGTTACTAAGTAGAAAAAAATATGACAAGTTTTTGGACCGTAACTCCTTCAATTTTCATGCTATCACAATTTATAAAAAACCACTGTAAAAGTAATTAAGAGGGCTACAACATCCATCATTGCAATATATAGTAAAGAACTTTTTTCTAAAACGGTGAAGGGTTAAAGGGCTTCAGAGAGGCTGTGATTGCGCTGCCACGCGCTCTTTAAACAATCATATCTCCGTCAATTTTTGTTCGACAGAAAAAACAAACAAACCAAATTGTTTGTCACAAAAATACCTAATTTTTTTATCAGTACACTTTTATACGTATCTGTCGTAATTTTTGAGATATTATGAAAAACAAGTGGGTTTTTCTTTAATTTGAAATTTTGTTCTTTTCGTTAATCGTGACTTTTTTGAAAAATATCTGTCCTGAAGCAGCCAAACTGATACTATCTATCAAACTCTTCATAATAAAGTTAACCCTAGGCGGAATACGATTAATTTTAATTTTGGTGGAAATGGCACTTATGAAACCCATTGATTTAAAAGAAAAAATATAAGATGCTCCCCTTATTTGCAATACAGCTCACTTATTTTACGTGCAAAAGACTTTTAATAGTGCTCATCTTAAAGCTTATTTCAAGCACTACAAAACCCATTTGTATTAGAATGTATAAAATGCATCTGCTCGCCGCTACATGGCATTGACCACAACGATTAAATTTCAGAAAAAATAAAAAAGGGCTTTGATCTTTAATATCTAGCTTAATATTGCACTTAGGACATGTTATAAAAAAACAAATTGTTAGTTGTTTTACCTGCTACAATTTTGTTCTTTATACATTTTCGATAAAACGTATATTTTTGGAGATATTTGCAAAAAACCGATGAAAAACGTGAAAAAATTGCGAATTTTCAATTGCCAATAACTTGAAAAGTATTGGATTTTTTTTTAAACTGTAAAGACAACTTTCGCTTAAAATTAGGTCTTCTATCGATATCCGAGGTTATTTTGCAAAAAAAATATTCACCCCAAAAAAGGGGTGGCAACCAGGGGGGGTGGCGGAGTTCAAATCATTTTCACTTTTAAAGTTAAGGGTAAGATGAACCTAATTCCATAATTTCATACAAATCGGTTCACAGTAAAAAAAATCGTAGCAATAATGCTTCAATGACTGCACTAATCTAGTTTCCTCGAGTTAGTAACCGAATTTACCGAGAGATGTCGCTGTACATTGGACTAATTCGAGTTGCTAAGAGTTTTTCTGAGTTAATGAGGTCAGGATAGGTATGGGCTATCCTCGGGAATCTACGGATCATTTGTTTTTCCTTAGTGATTTTAGATCTTAAGGTTCATGCCAATATAAGATTTAATTATAATAACAGAAGTTTTGTTTTCTGCTCGTAAGTCTCTGCCTATGTACTATGATCAGCAGAAGTGCCTGCTCACTTAAAAATTTTTTCGCTTAAATCTTGCGACGGCGCAAAACCACGCCCCCTAAGAGGGTTGCGCCTATTAGGAGAGAGTTAATGTAATTAGTTGCAAACTGCCCTGCGCAGCTTAGTGACGTGTTACTTGTTTTATGATTTTTGTGGATATTACGGACGAACTCTTTGAACTTGGCGTGCTTACTGGACCTTTTGAATTTCGACTTTCGCTCTGTTTTCTGGACCCTTGATTGCCTAAACGTTAACCTGTGCGTGAATACTGGATTCTGACTAGTGCTGGAACATTTTTGTGTTAAAATGTCTTCCAGAAATCTCCTACATGAAGAGCGTAACCAGATAATAGTGTTACATGAACAAGGATTTAATATTAGTCAAATTGCTGACCAACTGCACATGAGCGTAAGTACTACATAAATAATTTTGATAATAATTATTGTGATAAATTTTTCTTGTTTCAAAATACGAAACCTTTTATTCATCGTTATAACGAAAGTTGACTTATATTCATATTCATTTATTTGTATTGCATAATGTGTGTAATAGGTGGTATACAAGGCTTAAAACTACAGTACAATTATGGACCTTGTTAGGGCACAGCAACATATATAGTTTAAAATAACATAGTAATTAAAAAAAAATAAGTATAACAAATTCCATAAACGTGAATCCATCGATATATACCTATAAAGAATAGGCATTAATATTCATACTTAGGCTTCATAACTTTGTGAGTTTAATATTTCAAATTTTGAATTTATCAATAAAATAATTTTCGCAAGCCACTTTAAATTGCTATTGGTGTTATTGCAGAGTTATAATAATACTAAGATAATGATTACTAAAATGTATTCGAAATATGTGATATGAAGTGATTTGCTAGCTACATATTTGAATTACTTCCTATAAAACTAATATTTTTTAAACAATTGGAACGAAGTAAACTTATCATAAAATGTAACATTTTCAAATTTTTAAGTAGTCTTCGTCATTGGGGACAGATTTTAGACCTTACGACGGCGGTTTAACGATTAATTCACAATGCATTTGAACTCACATTTGCAAAGCATGGCTTAGAAACAGGTTCAAAATATACATAATTATATCTATGTTTGTATCTACTTGCTTTGTTGTGATGCATCAACTCTGTAGGCCTACTTTCTCGCTCACACACGCACTATCTGTTTCATGGTCTCCATTGTTGCGAACGCTAATTTAGACCATATGGCAGCGGCTTAATGATTGATTCGCAATGACTCATTATGCAAAGAACGGCTTAGTGACTAGTTTATTGCTTTATTGTGATGCGCCGACTCGGTTAACTCGGTATGGCTACTTTCTGACTGATATATGCGCTGTCTATTTCAATTTGAAGAAGAAAAATATTGTTTAATTTTTTTATGTTGTCAGAAAAAATTGTTTACCTGACTATCAGATAAGGGTTATGTTTTTCGCGCGTCTTGTTTCGTAAATTTCTTGTATTACTTACCTGTATTTCGTAAAGCTATATTTAATCGGGAACGAGGAGTAGGTAGGCAGTTCCCCGGGATGCGAGTGGAACCACGTGAAACAGCCTACTTTGGTATAAAATGAACGGTTTTGAGGAAACGATTTTTACGATGGAAATACTTAACTGAGATTATTACGTTCGAGGCACTTAGAGCAAAGCGCAGCGCAGAGCATTTTTTGTTTGGCCGGCCAAGCGCACGCGCCGCCCGCCCGCGTTCTCATGTTTTTGGAAATACTTACCTACCTACTTACCTACATATGTAGTTTATTTTAAAGCATATAAGTATACCTATATGATAATGTTAACATCAGGATAGGATCACACGACATCATTCGCACGAATAATATACACCTCAAAGTAATTTTGATTTCTTTGTTTAACTTCGCAAAAACACTGTTTTGAAGATTTAGGTATCAGGTTTATAAACTATATACCTAAATCTTCAAAACAGATAACAAACAGCAACAAAAAATTACAACGATATATTTATTCATCATAAAATACCGTATAGGAATAGAAAATTCTTTTAGATATGATAAAAACACAAATAAAGAACTAAGCAATCATTAAAAACACAACTTCTGAGGAATGCGCAAGCGTTGCCCGCTAAATTCAAATTTTCACTATACCACTTTTGTGCTGGTTACGTAAGAGGTGTGTTCCGAAAATGTGACAATCATGCTGGCCAGTGCCCGTGACATCATGAGTCTGATGCCATATTGTAGTAGTGTGCCACTTAGTGAGAAGTGTCAGTTTGACGTGTTAGCAGTATTTCAAACACCAAACCTGATTTAATTAGTAGATTTTTTTTATAAACAAGGCCGCTAATAATGTGATTATTTTCTGCTTTTAGAGAAATACCGTCCGGCTGTGGATCAGACGCTATGAAGCGGAGGGTTCCTTGGAACATAGACCACGAGTAGGACGAACTCGTGTCCTTACAGAGGATAACGTCCAACGTATGGTAGACATCTACCAAGAAGAAAACGCCTTCACGCCGACGAGAGTGTTCGCTGAAGAATATGACGTGTCAACGGACACCATTCGCCGTGCATTACACAGGTCGGGAGTGCACCACCGTAAACCGGCACGAAAAATTGTGCTCACCGAAGAGCAAAAACTTGCGCGAGTGCGATTTGCACGAGAGCACAGGGATGCGAATTTCGCAAATGCTGTATTTGCTGACGAAAAGTGTTTTCGGTCAAGTCAGCATGGCCGTAAACACTTGTGGCGCATTGTGAATACGCGCTATGAACCGCGAAATGTCGTGGCAAACAATGAATCGGGCAGAATTTGCCTAAACATGTGGGGCTGGATGAGTGCAGATGGTCCCGGAGAACTGGTCCACTTTCCAGGGCGAGCAAATGGCCTAAATTATAGAGATTTGCTCGAGGATACGTTGGTGCCAACGGTGCGCACGGTGTATCCGAGAGCAGAGCTACCGGAATTCCTCTTCATTCAGGATAATTGCCCCATACACCAGGCACGCATTGTGCAGGACTGGTTGGCGAACC
The DNA here is from genome assembly GCF_030705265.1 of Helicoverpa armigera. NCBI lineage: Eukaryota > Metazoa > Arthropoda > Insecta > Lepidoptera > Noctuidae > Helicoverpa > Helicoverpa armigera. The sequence goes on along the minus strand of NC_087124.1, from coordinate 928,462 downwards.
AACCAGAAATAAAAACCCTGCGGTGGCCATCTCGATCCCCTGACCTCAACCCCATTGAAAATTTGTGGGGTATAATGGTCCAAAGGTGGGATAATAGAAGGGAGAGAACCCAACTAGAACTACTAAACCACTGTCAAGAAGCTTGGGAGTCAATTCGAGGAACGGACTTGTGTGATAATTTAGTGAAGTCAATAAGGTCGAGGTGCGACGCAGTCATTGACGCAGGAGGCGCAATGACGAAATATTAATGATTATGTTATATTAACTATATATTAACTAAATATAATCCCACCCAAAACAAAAATGTGAAAGGTTGGTATAAATTTACACCGGGTATAAAACACCTTCATTATTTTGAAACTGACTCACACTTGGCCATTTTCAGATTTTTCCCTTTACCTTGACATAAAGACCTACCTCCATGCCAAATTTCAAGTCAATACGACCATTGGAAGTGGTCTAGGTTTTTGATGAGTGAGTCAGTCAGTCAGTCAGTGAGTGTATAGTATAAATAGCGATTTTCTGACGTCAATATCTCAAGACCTACAAAAGATATATTAATGAAATTTTGTATTTTAGATAAATGAGGGGGTCTCAACAGATACTAGAAATTTGATATGCGTAAATAAAATAGATTTTGAGTTATAGGGGGGTAGAATTTGGCCCGAAATGGTTCGTGTAATATAACCCACGGCCGCGGCCGGTGTGTCGCTTTTTTTTGCTCGAACTTGGCGGACACACTGCCGTGTGCCTAGATAAGACAATATTATTTACTATACGTTAATTAAGTTTTAGAGAAGATGTTGATTATTTGTGCCTTTTATTTTAGTTTTGTTTATTTTTCTTACATATTTTTGTTGTAAAATATATCACTATTCAGGTCATTTTAAAAATGATTTATTTTTATAAATAAAGCCATTTCTTATATAATGTTAAGATGGATCATGATTTATTTTGTTTATTACTACAAACTACCAATTGTTAGCATAATTTAATCTACATTTTTTTTATTGTTATTTTTTTTCATACCTATATTGTATTATTGCATACATTAGTTTTTATTTGTGCCATTTCAAAACATGTATGTGTTTAATATCTTTCACTGCCTTTATATCGTTATAATTATGTTGTAATTTTTTTTTGTTGTTGTTTGATAATGTTGTTAATGGTAATTAAAGAAATATTATTTTATATTCGTTAATTTCATTTTAGAGAAGATTTTGATTGTTTTTGCCTTTATTTTAGTTTAGATTTTTTTTGTTTTTAAAGACAGTATAAATCTTGTATATCATTTAAATTATAATTATTGTTAAAAAATATGAATGTTCTTTTACAATCGTTTTATAAATAAAACTATTTCATAAGCGGTAAGCCATGACGAATCAAGATTTATTTTTTAATTAGAACTAAACTAATAATTGTCTGTAAGCATAATAAAAACCACTAAATATTTTATACTTATATTTATTTGTGCTATGTTAAAAAGCTATTGCATTAAGGTAAACCCTGTAATGATAGTTTAAGGTGTTTTAAATAAATAAAAAAAAAGTATCACCTCAAACCGTAATTGGTAAAGAATTGCTTAGACTAAGAACTTACGGTTTTTAAGACAGAACGAGAGGGAATTCTATTAATTGATTTAAACTGGTCAACCAAAAATGCCAATATTACCCGTCAAAATAAGATATTCTATATTATCAAAAAAATTGTCTTGTCGTAACTAGAATAAAAGTAGCATTGTAAAAATTTGAATTTCGCGGGCAATGCTTGCGCATTCCTCAGAAGTTGTGTTTTTACTGATTGCTTGGTTCTTCATTTGTGTTTTTCTCATTTCTACGAGTATTTTTTTATTCCTACATGTTATGATGATATTGTTGTTATTTTCTATTGTTTTTGTTTGTTTATTAAGTTAATAAACATGATAAATCTTTAAAACAGTGTTTTATTTTTTGTTTTGTATGAGGGAATGTGTAAACGTGAATGATATCGAGTGATGTTAAACCTTCCCATTTTATCGTAAGCGACATGCGAGTTTGAATCTTAACTAGTAACACTTAAGATTCAAAACGCATTTTTGCTCGCACATCGCTTATGATAAATTGGTGGAATGGGGTTGATATACACTGCCGGCAGTCGGTAAAAAATAATACATATTTACAAAAATTACTTCCAAAGACAACGGGTGTGTTCCGTAAATGATACCAGTAAGTATGCTGGCCAGTGCTTGTGATACTGGTACCACCTGGTGAGAAGTGTCAAGTTTGACGTACTAGTAGTATTTCAAACACCAAAGTAGCCTAGATCTAGATAGAACACTGACTAGTATATTAAAAACCCGGCCAAGTGCGAGTCGGACTCGCGCACGAAGGGTTCCGTACCATTATTTATAAAACGGACAAAAAAATCACGTTTGTTGTATGGGAGCCCCCACAATATTTATTGAATTCTACTTTTCAGTTTATTTGTATTTGTAGTTTATACATATCTGTTTATTTATTTAATTTGTTGTTATAGCGGCAACAAAAATACATCTTCTTTGAAAATTTCAGCTCCCTAATTATCACGGTTCATGAGATACAGCCTGGCGACAGACGGACGGACGGACGGACGGACGGAGGAGCGAATACAATAGAACCCTAAAAAGGATTTGCCACTTAGGTGTCAATTTATGACGCTATGAGAACTGATCAGAATACTGGTATCAATTACGGAACACGCAAGATATGGAACGGCGCATGCACAGTTGAAATATAAGTAGACATCTACGAAATTCCCAACAAGCGTTCGAAACCGCACGCACACATAAACATGCTCCGACACGAGCCGCCCTAAGCGAAAATCACAGTGATGTCAATAACTCGAGTCAATATTAAAAACATTAAAAACTGTGGCACGTGCGCTCGGTTGGTCGCCGGGCGCCGCCGGGCGATCTTGTTTTTCATTGGCCTATTCAAGGTCAGGAGGCGGGGCTTGAGAGCTTCTAATTTTTAAGTGCAAGTTAAAATTCACCTTATGGTGGTCAGGCATTTCTGCGGACAATAGTACCTGTTCAGTCATGTTACTTATTACTCGTTTCATTTATGAAACGCAACATAGTTTTTTTTTATGAAGTTTTTTTTTAATCATCTAAAAGGAGGAAAATAGGGAATGGGCGTTATATTTGGGCGAGGAAGGTCTAAGACTAATTAGGTAACAAAACAAAAACAGTGTATTATTTTTGTCAGTTTATATAATGGGTCATTACAATTTTACAGAATAACAACCAACATCAAGTCAATCATGGCGGTACTACCTCTACCTCTACGCATATATTATCAACTCGCACTTTGGGCGGTACGCAGTAGTCGCCGCTAAAAGCTCCTCGTGCTAGCAGTAGGGGTCTCATGCGTAATAATTGAGACCGCAATAAGAGAGTGGGGTGGTTACCGTGGTGGTCATCGTGGTAGTCATTGTTATTAACAACCTGGCACATGACGCTCCCCAGGACGGCCACTAGAACAACAAGTACGATTAACTTCGACATTCTTACAGTTTACTCACTTCTGCGATACAGATCCGCAAGTTTACTGAATATTGCTGACGATACTCGGGTATGCACTCCTTTATATACTGTGAGTAGAGAAAATACTTAAATCAATTGGATTCAAATAATGCGTTAAATTATTCGCCCCCTTATTAAGGACATTTGTCACTAATCAATTTAAAAATGGTACGTAAATAATAAATAGGTAGAGCATGAAAATATTGATATTTATCATTGAAATGTGAAAAAAACTATTGGTATAGTCATAAAATATTAATCCTACTAATATTATAAACGCGAAAGTTTGTATGTATGGATGTATGGATGTTTGTTACACGCAAAAACTACTGAATGGATTTTAATGAAACTTTACAATAATATAGCTTATACATCAGAATAACACATAGGCTACAATTTGTAAACATATTGTTCGAAATACTAAACCTGCGCAGACGAAGTCGCGGGCACCAGCTAGTTTATCAATAATTACAAATTAAGTTGATCAGAACTTGACTTCTATGCGTTCTCAAAACTTTTTACAGTGGCAGAATTACGCAGATACTTGGCTTTTATATATTAATTAGGTAGGATATAGGATATCCGCATTTTGTCGACGCTCCTTTCTTAGGAGATTTTCCGTTATGACATTTCTGCTCGTCATTTTATTCAATACTAGCTGTTGCCCGCGACTTTGTCTGCGTGGGCAATTTGGAATTGTCAAAATACTACTTATGCCGTAGCGTAGGTGTATTCTTTTACATAACAATATAATTAGGATTACCACTTAGCAGCAGCACGGGTTGATCAATCAAGGTGGTGTCGACGATGTGTGACTATTTATCTAAACAAAAGAAGTAAAGTTTGTGACGTTGAGGAAATCTCTGGATCTAGTCAACCGATTTGGAAAATTATTACGCAATTCTCACATAAAACAAAGGTCTGACAAAGTTGTAATTTGTACATTTTCTGCAGCAGCTGCGACAAATCAGGAGCCAGAAAGTCTGTCAAACAGTTTTACTGACCATGGATAACGCGGTGTCTAGTTCACTGGGTTGAAGAGATCAGATAGGCACTCCAAGTAAACATTGGTACTCAAAAAGATTCGGTTTGACTGGAAGCCAACACCCACACTATTGAGGAATAGCTGGGTGGATGATGACTGAGTCATCAGGCAAGCGCATAGTTTCACTACTTGTATTTCGGGGATTTTCTGTGCACTCACTCACTATGTTATGTTGGAATTCCACCGAAATGTTTGCATAATTTCACGATCAGGTAAAGTATACGTCCGAGGGAGTAAGTCCAATTCGTGTGTTGGCACTTGAAGCCTGCAGTTCTTCCAAGATTTTCAAAATGTACGCTCGCAATTTGTCATTTCTTGGTGGAGCCAGCAGATCAGAAGAAACATAAGTGCTGTGTATACTGTGCGTCACTACTGCACAACGGTAAAATTTCGTCTATAAATAGCACAAACGTTGGCTCTCTTGCGGAGGACGTTTAAATACCATATTATGTGTCACACGTAGGTAAACAGGACAACAGTATATTATCATCGAACCGCTTTCAAAGATCTGATGAGCGAACAGACCAGAACTGACTTGATCGCCTCGAGAAAATCGGAGCTCTATGAAGCGATCATTCGCTTTGGTATCTACTGTGATTGTGGTTTCTGAAAATGTATTCAATTAACCAACGATGAATATAATTCTTAGCCGGCCGACTCTTTTGACTTCTCGAAAATCATAACGTTGGTTCTTGTGCAATGCACAAACGGAAATTCGATATATTACACATTCGATATTCACACTTCTACAGAATTGATATTAAAAGGTTTGACAACGGGCTATAGTAGCGTAGCTAAACTAACTGAAACAATTTTAGTGATCCTTCAATAAAGTTAGAGAAGCGGGTGTGCATGTTGAACATTAAGAGTTGGTAAACGTGATGAAGATGACCTAATTCATTACTATTCTAATTTGTTCATGTACCACAAAACTCAAGTTAAGGTGGAGAAAAGGATTATCAAGCTCTCAAAGGCCTGGGCATTTGCAACACGTTGCATGGCATCCTGGAAAGTTACGTAATTCTCAGCCATCAGTTTGAGCAGCGTGAGGGAGTGTCAGGCTTTGGCCCTAGTGGGCCTCAGAGGGGTTTGCTGAATCTCCTTGAGGGGCGCGTGAAATAACGGGTCTCCCAGAAGCCGGGTCGGAAGGTCGATGACCCACTCAAAACTAATCGCTCACGCCTACGGTGGCCGGAAGCCGTCCCTCGACATCCGGCTTTCGTGGTGTCTTACCGCAGTGGCTGGGATGAGAGTTGGGAATTTTCAGTCGCTACGCCGCCTCATTCTTTGTCATCCCGGGCACCCGGGCGCCACCTCCATGAGATCAGAGTTGGGAATGTATGTTTGCAAAAACTAATAGAACATTTAGCGAAAACACGTTTGATAGTAATTCTGTCTTTGTAACTGAATAATATAAATGATATAAACGTAGCTATATAAAAGGTGTCTTTTTAGACTCAGTCCGTGGGTCTGACTGTGACTGTTCGTAATTGTAAACGGTGTATTTGCGATATAATTCTTAGCTCGATGATTTGTGATCAGAAGTTGAAAGCAAGTATGTCTCTGGCCTGCGACGTGTAATTTGTACGTTTTCAGAACGAACGAACTCTTGTCTTCTGTTGACATCTTGTTGACGTATTGTGACAGGTAGTTATTCCCATTGATGTTAATTTTAGAAGTGACACAATGTTTTCGGTCGTATTTTGCCTACATTCTTCATTACTCAAAAAGTATATTAATAAGGACCTTCTATTTATATGTAAGTGAATTCAAAATAATGTAATATATTAAAACCAGGAACGTATTTTTAAGGATGTCTGAATATTAATCACAATGTTTTTTTTTTATAATAATAAAATCTTAGACTCGCAATGCACTTTCAGTGTGATGCATGTTTGTTATCGGATGAAATGAATGGATATTCATGTTTATGAGAGGTATAGCTTATATTATGTCAGAACAACATATGTAGACTTTTTAAGAATGTGGGGAAGTTCATAATTTCTTCGGGACGTGGGACTGCCCGCACCGGGATAAAATATACCCTATGTTACTCGCAGATAATGTAGCTTTCTAATGGTGAAAGAATTATAAAAATGTCCCTGATGATGCGCTGATATTTCTTGTAGTGTTTTTATAGTAGCGAAATACACACGCTGTCATATATTTTTTTCTTGAAAGTAAGAACATACCATGACAAAGTGAAGTCTGTTTTCATTGATATTTTACCTACTACCAGTTTTATGGCACATCTGTTTCTGCATGATTTTCTTCATCTATAATTTTAGGATATCATTTCTTTAAATTCAGTTTTTTGCTCAAGTTACTTATAAAAGCGTTATTTTCCATGTAAAGATTGATAATAGGCCGATAAACTTATAAAGTTCAACATTCAAATATGTGTCATTATTGCACCCGCTGTTGCAGAAACGTTAACAGAAATTATCGTTCATTGCTCATCCCCCGTAGGTGATAGCGTGATAATATCTATAGTGATAGCGTGATAATCATTTTGTATCGCGTTCATTCGTTGACATCGGACGCGTTTGCACTGTTCGCAGAAATTATTTTAATTTCGTGCCGAGCGCGGCGTCAACCGCCGCTTATTTTGATACCATGCGTTCGGAAGAACTCGTGGCGAACGAGGTCCTGGCGTTCCTGCAGTACCAGCTGGACGTCATGGATGAGGTCAGTGTGACCCAAATATGCACCTCGAACTTCACCGAGGAGGAGATACGCAGCGCAAAGAAGCTGTTGTACGAGTCGCTGCAAATGGCAGTCCGAATGCCGACCCGCAGGCGAGATGAAAAGGGAGAGAGGAGTCTTCAAGACACGATAAGGCTGTTGAAGGAGACCGACCCGGACGACGTGCCAACGTTTGTGGCAACATCACGAGTATGAGGTCCAGCCTGGTCGAGCTGCAATTGAAGCTGGAGGCATCACAATCCACCATCGGTGATCTACGTAGCGAGTTAGCAGAATTGCGAAACTCTGTATGTAGGTCACACGCGCATGCCAACAGCGACAACACACGCCACGGACAGGTCAACGCATCGCCGCAGCGCGCCGAGTCAGCAAAATTGCACTCGTCGCCTGCCGTCGCCACTACTAGTGATGCGTCACCGTGCCCCGCCCTCCCCGCGTCCCCTTGCCTTTGGGACGCCGACGAATGTAAACACGTCTAGGCTTGGACGTGTTTATTCGGATGCCGTGAAGCGAGATCCCGTCCAACGGCCACCTAAAGCTACTGTGGCGATACAAAATCAGCCCGAAGGAACCCGAGGTACGGTACAATCTGTACCATGTAAAGGGAATGCTGATGCAGATGGTTTCGTCAAGGTGGAGAGAAGGAAGAAGAAGCCAGCTAGCCGAAATCAATGCGGAACTGCGTTGACTGGTCCGAACATGCTGCTGCGCCCCGCAATACCGACGACGCAGCTGTATGTTTCGCGTTTACATCACTCCACGAAGGTCGAGGAGATCGTGGAGTATATACGAGTCAAGACGAACTGGACCTTAAGAGTCGAGAAGTTGGAGCCGAGACACAATACTAATTTCAAGTCGTTTGTGGTACGAGTGCCGACTCAACATCTCGACATGTTCCAGGAACAGTTTTGGCCGAAAGGTGTCGTTTTCCGGCGATTTCGCGGGAGGCTACGCGACACCACGCAGTGCAACACGACACCGCCTATTCGTGTAAACAAATAGAATTGATGATTGTTTTTATTTTTGTATGTATCAGTTTATAATTATTTTAATGTTATTCGTGTATTGTATTTTCTATGGGCCCTAGTTGCCTGAATTAAAGGAATAAATAAAAAAAATATATATATCCTATATGTTGAACCGGCCCCCAGGTAATATTCATGCAAAATTTGATTTAAATCTATGCAGTACTTTTCGAGTTCAGTGAGACCAAACATACAGACAAAAATTATAAAAACTATATATTTGGGTTCAGAATCGATAATAGATCACCCCCCAAGTATTCTTTAAAAAAAATATTCAATGTACAGTTTTGACTTTCCTATCATTTTTAACCCCCGACGCAAAAACGACGGGGTGTTATAAGTTTGACGTGTCTGTGTGTGTGTGTGTATGTGGCATCGTAGCTCCCAAACGGATGATCCGATTGTAATGCGGTTTTTTTTGTTCAAAAGGTATGTCAGTCGGGAGTGTTCTTAGCTATGTTTGGTGGAAATCGGTTCAGGTCTTCAAGGTCATCAGCTCGTTTGCTAGATGTGATAGGAATGTTACACGCTCAGTTTACTTGCAAGTATATGTGGGATCTGAAATTTGAAACACTAATGTCTTTTGGAACCACTGAGCTGGTCTGCTGTTAGGGCACGAAGGTAGGAGACGTAACCCTGAACTGCCTTTTAGTAAACCCATCGAGTTTGGGCTCGTTGAATTTGTCTTGACGAGTTCTCTTCATGTTTCTGATTGACGAGAACCTGATGCTGGAAATGGGATGTGGTGGATGAAACCCTGGAATGCCGGAATGAAACGGATAAACCGATTTATATTTTTGCTGAAAATCTAGAATGTCCAAAGGTTAATCTTTATTGTTTCTCAATCTGTGCAATTCTCCCAGAGCCAGTTTGTCATGAGGATTGTTAAACAGCTTCCTTTGGCCGAGATCGCATATAGCGACCCCATCTTAAGATAAAATAAATTAAATGAAAGAAGGAAAAATTAAGGAGCTCCTTTAAAAAGCATGAAATAAAATAAAATTATAAATTTAAAAAAACCCCCGACCCAAAAAACGTACGCAATAATTATGACAAAAGGTTAAAAACGCTAAAGCCTAAAAGTTATTTTTTGCTTTTTATAAAGCAAAAAATAACTTTTTACCTTCATAAATACTTACATAAATACCTAATTACAACATTCGTTTAAAAAAAAAACACGTATCTAAAGTAATGAATTAGAGCGGTCCCCCGACACGACAAAATTTAGTTTGCGTAGTGTTAAAAGTTATTTTTTGCTTTTTATAGGGTTTAGCGTTTTTAACCTTTTGTCATAATTATTGCGTACGTTTTTTGGGTCGGGGGTTTTTTTTAATTTATAATATTATATTATAATATTATATGTATAGATGTCATGGACTAACAAATCAAGTAATAAATCTAGTCTAATATAGAGCGGAGTTAATAGATTATTATATTTATGGAGCAGTGTATGTATAACTAATCAATCAACAGCGAATAACCATATTACTGTTGATTCTGTGTGAAATCGATTTATCGTAGCGACAACTAATAGGAATTATAAAAATAGGTGTGTTTATTTGTTCGTTTCACTATCAAAATAAAAAGATGATGATGAACTATACCCAAGTAGCACAAAACTATTGCTTAAGATCTTTAGAGCCAATCCGATTATTACTAAGGGTGCCAAGCTACAGCGCCAGAGCGTGCACTACAGACCTTATGCAGCAGCTTTGCAGCCAAAGGGGCACAACTTTTTGCAGTCTATAGTCCCATAATAATGCTCTTATGGCGATGATTGAATGAATGACAAATTTAGCATGAAAAATTATTAGCAAATTTTGAATGAAGAAAACTTCACTGATCGTTCACCTTGTCTCTCATTTATAAAATATATTTGATGTTCCTGAGTCAGGCATTACTGAATACAAATAAATATTAAGTGAAGGTAAGTGTTTTTGAGCTATATTTTGTATTATATTGTAAGTTGCTACAAACGCAGATCAGTTTATCGTGAATATAGTTGATATTGTTGAAGTATCTTTAACGCGCCTCAATAATTACCTCAGAATATCGTAAAATATATAAATTATAATTATATTAATATTTTTATATCACATACCTACACGATATTGAAATTACATACTGGACTACATTAGGTTTTAGTAAGTTGCTTGTTCGATATTTAGATATATTTTACTACAAATGCGATAAAAACCTATACATTTCTCGATTAGTAATACATAATTATCTCGTAAACATGGCGTCCGTTGAAAGCAGCTTTAAGTTGCAACTTCAACCTTAAAAACTCCTCTCTGCTCTTCTGAAGGTCCAAGTAATATCTGTACCACTATTGCAGTTCAAGTCTGCACTGTGATACTGCAGATATCAAACCACACTATTAATGGCTACTTATTTAGAGATCCGTAGAAGTCGTTGGAAACTCTATAATACGATGATATATCATTGTTAATTGTTTAACACTTAAGTACTATGTGTTACCTTGTTTTCAGAGTACCGTTCAAAATAATTCAAACTAATAATGCACAACAAAATAAACAAGAACTTTGCATCTGTCCATCTAAATGGGAAAAACGGAGTGTTTCCCTATACTTGAGAGTAAATAAATGGAGCTACTGATTTTTTTTTATATTCTTGAATAAATACGTATTTTCTGTTATAAGTTTTTTATTACTTCAAAACAAACATTATTTTTCCTCTGTAACTGATTCATTATCAATAATTGAGAAAACAAAATCTACGGGACCCATGCTTGTGTTTGTGAATAACAGAATGTATCCAAATGAGCAGGCTATGTCTATTAACCTCCTGCTTCTATTGTGGAGCCTTAATGTGGCTATAAGTAGAACAGAGGATCAAATTCTTACTTAAGTCTGCACAGTAGAACAAATCACTTCTGCAATGAAACCTTTAGTAGCAGAAAAGTGATAAATATATCTTTTATACAGTTCCGTTAAAAAGTTTACAATTAGAGTCTTTATGCAGTTCTAACGCGTACATCGGCGGCAATAGAAACTTTTTAGCAGCTTTAACCTTTAGCATAATTGTTTGAACTCTCTTTTAAAGATGTAGGCTGCAAATGGGCTGTAGAATGATCTCTTGTAAACCCTAGAGTGACATTCGGTTCAGTTTCTTGCTTAATTGTTATCACAATGTTTTTAAACGACGAAAAGATGGTCAGTGCTTGGATATCATGTTGATAAAAACTTAAAAAATAAGCAAAGCAAATAGGTGCATATTATTATAACCCATGTATATATTATTGCAATATAATTATGACGTACTCATATAAATCAATTTTGACGATGATTTTTATCCAAATTGCATGTCATTGATTCGTTTCATTCGCATTTTTTCCATATAAATGGCAGGCTACTAGTTTTTCAAGCTATCATAGAGCATTTTTTTCTAGTCAAGGTATCTTATTGAAAAAAATGTTTGCATTAGTACTCCTCCTTGCTATGTCAGGGCTAATTTACTCTGAAGGTGTGCCTTTAGAAGTGGAAATGCCACTGCCATCAGGCGAATGCCCTTCAGGTTACGTGAACATTAACGGTTTGTGTGTGCCTCTTGAAAATCGAAGACAAAGCGGAGGATCCATATATATTATGGTGTAACAAATAACGACTGTACGTTTGGTAATACAGAATCACTTTTAATCTGCCTTTTTATTTCTGCACCCTTTTTTGACTTTCCATGTAAAAAGAGTGTATTATAAAAGCTGCTATGGCACAGTATATTTTATTTAGTCACTTGTAAGATTCAATGTTTTAATGCATTATGACCTGGTTAGCAGTTCGTCATTTTCATGGCTTTAAATCGATATTGAAGTGTTAATTGATACAAAGGACGTAAAAAAATACAGTTGAAATAAAAGTAAAATAATTTTCCTCAACCGAAATTTATAATAAACTAGCTGTTGCCCGCAACTTCGTCTGCGTAGGCAATATAGAATAGTCAAAATACTACTTATCCCGTAGGTGCATTCTTTCACGTGACAGTATAATTAGGATTAGCACTTAGCAGTCGCATAGATTCATTGATCAAGGTTGTGTTGTGGATGTGACCATTTATCTAAACAAAAGAAGTAAAGTTTGTGACGTTGTGAATATCTCTGGATCTAGTCAGCCAATTTGGAAAATTATTACGTATGGTGCGTAAGTAATTTTCACAGGAAACAGTTATAATCTATGTCTATATGCTTTGTGTTACCCAATCAGCGGCAAAATCAATTATAAGTATTGATGTTATTAAGGACTCATTTTGGTCGGACCACTTTCCATTAAAATGTGAGTGTGATATTACAGTTATTAGAGAAAAGATATGTGTAAATAAGAATTCTATCAATACTATTTATTGGGGGGACAGAACTATGGAGGAAATAAAAAAATATTTGTCCGTGTGTAATAGTCAACTTAAACATTTCGATTTTCCTGATACGTTTAGGATGTGTGCGGGTAAACATTGTAATGAAGACAGCCATAAAGGAGTTTTAGACAATATGTATAGAAAGATTGTATGTATACTTAGCGATGCGGCCAAAAGCAGTAAAACCCCGAAAGACATTATACGAAAAAATAGGTGTGTTAAAAATGTTAAGGGCTGGAATAAATATGTCAAAGAATCACATTCACAAGCTAGAAGTGCGTTCAAAATGTGGACGTGGTTTGGTCAACCTAGTAGTGGGCATATCTTTGTAGAAATGAGATTAACTCGTAAAATATTCAAGGGCAAATTAAAATGGTGCATTAAAAATCAAGAAAAAATTAAAATGGACATTTTGGCCTCCTTACACTCAAAAAAATCATTTTCGGCATTTTGGAAGGGCACTAAAAAACTAAATTATAGTACCCCGAGTCTCCCAGTTAGCGTGGACGGTAAGAGTGACTATAAGGAGATAGCTGAAGTTTTTAAAGATCATTTTAGAGTGAGTTCGAATCTTGAGTGTGAGCCCATGTTGAAAGATGGTGAGGGTAGATCAGAAGCACCAGTTCGCTTTACATGTAAGGAAGTTAGTCTTAGTATTAATTCGATGAAAAGGGGTAAATCTCCTGGCAAGGATGGGCTCAGTATCGAGCACCTTCAAAATGCGGGTGTACATCTGCCGAGAGTGTTAACCCTTTCTTCAATCTCTGTTTAGGGCACTCGCACTTACCACAGGAGCTACTGGATACCGTTGTTGTCCCTATAGTTAAAAACAGGACAGGAGACATAGCAGACAAGGGCAATTACAGGCCTATCTCGCTTGCAACCGTGATTGCCAAGGTGTTTGACAGTGTGCTCGATACAAATCTCGGTAGATATACAGAGTTACATGACTCACAATTTGGTTTTAGACCGGGGCTATCTACTGAGAGTTCTATTTATGCGCTGAAGCACACTGTCAAATACTATACCGATAGGAAGACACCCGTGTATGCTTGTTTCCTGGACCTCTCAAGGGCCTTTGACCTGGTTTCGTATGGTGTCTTGTGGGGCAAGCTGCGGGAGGCAGGGATACCCGATTCGTTAATATCTATACTAGCGTTATGGTATAAGAATCAAAGAAATTTTGTAAAGTGGTCAACTGCATTGTCGGACCCCTATAAACTAGAGTGTGGTGTTAGACAGGGTGGACTGACGTCCCCTAGGTTGTTTAATATTTATGTTAATAATCTACTTGTTGAACTCAGCAGCACACATGTCGGATGTCATGTGGATGGAATTAATGTAAATAACTTAAGCTACGCTGATGACATGGTGCTGCTGAGTCCTTCAATATGTGGAGTCAGAAGGTTACTTTCGATATGTGAAGTATATCGACGGTAAAAAGGCAAAAGGGGTCAAGCGCCACATTTTGCGATTTTAACTTTTTTATTGACCCCAACTCCACTATTTTTTCTCTTTCGAATGGTCGTAGTATCGTTTTCCTAGCATGAAAAAAAGTCGCTTGTACCAAAGAATTATTTGTACTGAAGTGCCAAATCGATACTTACCAAAAGTGCTCAAGCGACACCAACTTTACGTTTTTGTATCGCCTTGTCATTTGGCATAATTTTAAAAACAATATTAGAAGTAAATATGTCGTTTGTATCCATTTTTCTTTTATTTGTTTAATACTATAACGTCGCTTACACCAATAGTAAAAATTGTCAACTAAACATAAATTGGCGCTTGGCCCCTTTCTTAAATAATTTTATTTTCATTACGTTGCATTTGATCCACTCAGCACGCGCGACAGCGCCCTTGCAAATGGGTATAACTGACATATTATGTCTTATGTAGGTACTTGAAAGCAAGTTCACGCGTTCTTGAAACGCGATCGCAGTTTTTAACACAGATTAAAATTTTATATAAAACATGTCTGCAACTCCAAAAAACGTCAAATTGCGAAGTGTTTTAGGCCGAAAAAGACTTGCTAGTACCAAGAAGGTTATTTGATTATAATGATAGCAATAGAGAGGTCGAAGAAATTAAAGATGATGTGATTCCCCTACTAGCATCGGTAAATTCAACCTCATTTTATTTATTTTATAAAAATAAATTTAACGTTTCTTAGGATAGTTTTTAGGGTTCCGCACCCAAAGGGTAAAATGGGACCCTAATGTTTTCGCTCCTCTGTCCGTCCGTCCGACCGTCTGTCACCAGGCTGTATCTCATGAACCGTGATAGTTAGAGAGTTGAAATTTTTACAGATGATGTGTTTCTGTTGCCGCTATAACAACCAATACTGAAAACTAGAATCAAATAAATATTTTGGGGGGCTCCCATACAAAAAACGTGTTTTTTTTAAGAACTGGTAATAGGTAGTAGGTACGCGTTTCATAGGTACATGTTGGATAATTTTATTACGAGACAACTTGAAAATGTGTTTATCGAGATATCTTGTATAAAACCATTTTATCCGTTTTTGAATCAGGTAAATCGGTTCACGCGTTTTGTAAACAATCATAATTTTTACCAAATTATTGTGGCTTATTTACTCAAACAATTTGATAACATGCTGTTGTATGTCCTATCAGTTATTCATAATTCTATTACCTACCTGCTGTGCCAAATATAAAATAATACTGTTAATTAAGATATTTTAACTTAAGCCAAAATCTGACTTAGTTCTATGATCTGTTGTGCCAAATAAAATAAAATACTTTACTACTTTATACACATGGAGCTTAGGCCAAAATCCTTATATTCCAACATTCAATATTGGTGCTTGACCCCCTCGCAAATGCGATAAACATGGTAAAAACCTGGGGTCAAGCGACATCTATCTTTGAAACTATTGATCTCAGGCTTATTTTGATCTAAAATTATTAAAGAGCATTGTATTTAGGTAAACTTTTCTGAAGATTGTGATGTGATTCAATAAAGCAATAAAGAGATATTATTTTTTAAAACTTTCTTTTTACTCTCCTGAACAATTTGATCTGTGGTGCTTGACCCCTTTTGCCTTTTACCCGTCGATATGCTGAGAAGCATGGGCTGAAGTACAATCCAATTAAAAGAGAGCTGTTGGTGTTTAGAGGGAAAAATAAAAACCCATCGTATGTTCCGCCTGTAACACTCAGTGGGTCGCTCTTGAGGAGAGTAACCAAGTTTAAATACCTAGGACATATTGTTACTGAGGATTTAAAGGATGATTTGGATATGGAAAGGGAGCGAAGGGCGTTGGCTGTTAGGGGAAATATGGTGGCAAGGAGGTTTGCTGGTTGCTCAGTACCAGTCAAAATAACGCTTTTCAAAGCTTACTGCCAGACCTTCTACACCAGCAGCCTCTGGGCCAATCATACCCAAAAGGCTGACAATACCTTGCGCATCCAATACAATAATGCTTTTAGGGTGATGTTGAGACTGCCACCATACTGTAGTGCATCGGGCATGTTCGCGGATGCACAAACGGACGACTACTTCGCTATTATGCGTAAGAAAGTTGCGTCGCTAGTACACAGAGTCAGGGGTAGTACCAACAGCATCCTTAAGGTATTCGCGGATAGACTGGATGGGCCTACACTGGATAGGTTTATCAAGCTGCATGTTTTACATGCAACTTGAGAACCCTTCCAGTGAATCAGGCGGTGTATTTTTTCTATTATTATTATTTTATAGATTGTAATTATCTAACATAGTTTAAGTTGTTGTTTTGTTACTAACATTTTATGGGCCTTGGCGCCTGAATATAAAAGATTTTTTTTTTTTATTTGAGTCTGACAAAGCTGTCATCTAGACACACGGCAGTGTGTCCGCCAAGTTCGAGCAAAAAAGGCGACACACCGGCCGTGGGTTATATTACACGAACCATTTCGGGCCAAATTCGACCCCCCTGTAACTCAAAATCTATTTTATTTACGCATATCAAATTTCTAGTATCTGTTGAGACCCCCTCACTTATCTAAAATACAAAATTTCATTAATATACCTATTGTAGGTCTTGAGATATTGACGTCAGAAAATCGCTATTTTTACTATACACTCACTGACTGATTCACTGATTCACTGACTCACTCATCAAAAACCTAGACCACTTCCAATGGTCGTATTGACTTGAAATTTGGCATGGAGGTTGGTCTTTATGTCAAGGTAAAGGGAAAAATCTGAAAATGGCCAAGTGTGAGTCGGTTTCAAAATAATGAAGGTGTTTTATACCCGGTGTAATTTTATACCCCTAAGGAACTAAAACGAACTAAATTTATCTATATTTATATAATATATCTTCGAATGGTACAAAGGTTTGTATTTAGTCAAAGTAAAGTAAAAATCTGAAAACGGCCAAGTGTGAATCACTTTCGAAAATAACGAATGTGTAACTTTGATCCACGAACATAATATATGATAACATGTCATGTCAGTCAGTTGGTAAATCTAGTCATAGTTAATCTAGTTCATTTCTTTGTAAAAACATAGTGCATATTAAAAATCTAAAAGATAGTATAAATGAGACATTTCTTTAACTAACTTCATCATAAGAAAAAATTAAATAAACAACCTTACAAAAATAAATGAAATCCCACCCAAAACAAAATGTGAAAGACTGCCAAGTTCGATAATATGGAATGCTTCGCCTATAAAAGAAGTGAGATCTGAATAAGTACCAAGTTCCATACACATACCTCAGTTAAAAATAGTTACTTTTTAATGATGATTACTTGGCAAGTTTTAATAGAAAATTAAATACTTGATTCATTGCGTTTAGTAGGTTTATAACAAGGTGTATGAAAACTTGCCAAGTAACATCATTAAAAAGTAACTATTTTTAACTGAGGTATGTGTATGGAACTTGGTACTTATTCAGATCTCACTTCTTTTATAGGCGAAGCATTCCCATATTATCGAACTTGGCAGTCTTTCACATTTTTGTTTTGGGTTTGTACATTTTCTGCAGCTGCTGCGACTAATCAGAAGCCAGAAAGTCTGTAAGTTTCACCATGGATATCGTCTTGTGTAGTGAGACTGGACTGAAGATAGGTAGATAGGTAGTCGCTCCAAGCAAAATATTGGTACTCAAACAGATTCGGTGACTGGAAGGCAATACCAACATAGTTGGGGAATAGCTGGATGGATGATAAAATGAGTCATCATCATCAGCAGGCGCATAGGGTAGGATAGTTTCACTACTGGGGAGAAACACTTGTATGACGGGGATTTTCTGTGCACTTACTCACTATGGTAAGGCTGACCCCACATTAGGCGTGCGCGATCCTCGGGCTTGTGAGTAGCGCGGGCGTCGCGAGCACGCTGCACGAACGTCGCGTTTTGCTGCCCTGCGGCATGTGTGTAGAGTGCAAGCGACGCGCTCGCGGCGAGCACGCGGCGCTCGAGTTGCGTTCTTACCCCTTCGCCCGCTATCCCCGCCGCCCGCTAAACGCCTTAGCAGTTAAACGTCAAGGAGAGCGGCGCGTGCGCGCCGCGAGCGCGCTGTAGGTAAATGCCGCAGGGCAGCAAAGCGCGACGCTCACGCAGCGCGCTCGCGATGCACGCGCGGCGCCCGCGCTACTCACACGCCCGAGGATCGCGCACGCCTAATGTGGGGGAGGCCTAAGCCGGGACTCCACCGAAATGTTTGCATTAGTTCACGAATAGGCAAAATGTACGTATCTGTGAGAGTCCACTTCATGTGTTCGTACTTGAAACCTGCAGTTTTGCCAAGATTTTCAAAATGTACGCTTGCAATTTGTCATTTCTTGGTGGAGCCAGCAAATCGAATGTTGTATACTGTGCGTCACTACCGCACACCGGGAAAATTTCGCTCTTGCGGAGGACGTTTATATACCATATTTTGTGTCACACAGGACGACAGTAAGTATCCACCCAAACACTTTCAAAGATAATTATGATGAACGAACAAATCAGACCTGACTTGGTCACCTGGGGCCAATCAGAGCTCTATGAAGCGATCATACGCTTTGGCTCCTACTGTTATTGTGGTTTTTGAAAATTTATTCACCTCATTCAACGATGAATGTAATTCTAATGGTACTATTAAGAACACTTGCTTAGCGCAGAAGCTGACGTTGGCAGGTCGACTCTTTTGACTTCTCGAATAGGATACCATTGGTTTTTGTGCAATGCACACCTGC
This sequence comes from Helicoverpa armigera, assembly GCF_030705265.1. Taxonomy (NCBI): domain Eukaryota; kingdom Metazoa; phylum Arthropoda; class Insecta; order Lepidoptera; family Noctuidae; genus Helicoverpa; species Helicoverpa armigera. The sequence continues at coordinate 909,592 of NC_087124.1, read as the reverse complement.
AATGCATGCTGGATTAGGATAGGATACAGGTGGATAGGATTTGCAACAGAAAACAATTCTGTCTTTGTGATTGAATGACATCAAACGTAGTTTTATATAATAGGTGTTTTTTTAGACTTGGCTCGGGTCTTACTGAGACTGTTCGTAATCGTGACCAGTGTATTTGCGATCAGAAGTTGAAAGTAAGCATGTCTCTGGTATGCGACGCGCAATTTGTACGTTTTCAGACGCATAAAGCATTTTACGTGTGTAAGGTATTAAATCCAGAAAGCTCTCATTTCTTATCTGCACTTTGTATCTGGGCTTGTTTTTAAAGCTACAGAATCCTACATTACCTACCTCACGCTTAGCAGCGCTTGCGAGAGATAGATCCTCATTTCTTCTAGGATTAAGTTTACATATTTTGTATCAGAAAAAATAATTAAGGTCTACTTAATACTACTCACATTAGTGGAAGAAAAGCTAAACTATGTTTATGAAAAAATCCTGATATGAACTCCATCTGTAACTTTAAATGATAATTAATTGTTCCACTAAAGTCATCATTTTCGACATAATGTTCAAAAAATAAATTTAGATGGCACCGTTTTAAATTTGGCTGAGAATTTTCTTTTCATCAAGGTAATAATTATAGTTGGATTTTGATGTGGCACGGCAAACTGACAAACACTATTGAAATGTCTATCGAAAAATTACACTACGTGTTAAAATATGGTGAATTACGGAAAATACACAACTCCATCTGTTGAAATAATAATCCTCTATAAAGAATATATTGTCATTTACCACCTCGCTCCTCGCTGTATTTTATTTACCACAGATGGAGCTACTTTAACCTTGGCTAAACAAAATTTTCATATTTTTTTTTCTTCCGTAGTTACTTATAAAGGTGTGATTTTCTGTGTAAAGATTAATAATAGGCCGATCAACTAATATAATTACAACATTCAAATGTACAGTTTTGACAAACAGATTGCGTGTCGTAATATTTTACATCTTGAATTCACAAAATTAATCATATCTTTTAATAGAGTGAATCGATTTCGATGAAACAAAAACTAAGTAATACCCCAAGTTACGTAGATTTTTTGTATATAAGCATTGTCTGCATTGAATTCGTAGATTTTACGTGAATCCCGAACAAACAAACAGATAAACAGACAAACAGACAAACAGAAAAAAATGACAAAAATGATGGAATTGGTTCTGTTAGTTATCCTTTAACATGCTGGCTATTTTTTTTGTCAATTTCTTCAATGTACAAAAATTACTTTTCTACAGATTTATTATATGTATAGATGTATAGATAATAATGAGCAAAAACTTTATTATTACAAAAGATAAAACTATAAAATGTAATTATTAGCATACGCGCATACTGCACACTAAACAGTGGGCCGACGTGGTTTTTCGTCAGTCTGATATCGGACAAATACCTCATCGTTGTTAGGTGTGTACTTCCATTCACTTTCATACTGATTTATGGGCCTACTCCAAGTATTGGTCGGCTAAATAAAGGTTTGTAGTGTGCGCATACTCTCATAAGGTCGTGGTGGCCTAGTGGGCAAAGAACCAACCTCTCGAGTATGAGGGCGCGGGTTCGATTCCAGGTCAGGCAGGTACCTATGCAACTTTGCTAAGTTTGTATGTACTTTCTAAGTATATCTTAGACACCAATGACTGTGTTTCGGATGGCACGTTAAACTGTAGGTCCCGGCTGTCATTGAACATCCTTGGCAGTTGTTACGGGTAGTCAGAAGCGAGTAAGTCTGACACCAGTCTAACCAAGGGGTATCGGGTTGCCCGGGTAACTGGGTTGAGGAGGTCAGATAGGCAGTCGCTTCTTGTCAGCTGAATCCGGTTAGACTGGTAGCCGACCCCAACATAGTTTGGGAAAAGGCTCGGAGAATGATGAGTGTGCGCATACTCTTATGAGCCTAATTTACTGATTTTCCTTGCACTGAATTGATTCATAAAGAAATTGAAAAACGAAATGGATTTTACAGTTAATGATAAAATAAATAAGTGTGAACTTTTATTCTGCTATATATACTCGAATGCAAACTAGATTTTCAATAAAATATAATTATTTAAGTAAACTTTTGTATTTGGTCTGCAAACTTGAAGATGTTAAAATTATTCGTTTTTGTTATTGTGATAGTAAAAATTAGAACCCAATTATTACCAGTAATACCAGTGAATTCAAAGTGTCCTCCAGGGTTTGAAAAAAATAAAATTTTATGTGAGGAAGAAAATGTCAAAGTGTTACCACTTTATACAAACAAACATTTAAAAGTAAACACAAACCAAGGATCGAATTACTGTCCTGAAGGAGTGAGGTGGTGTCAAGATGAACCCGATTATAAATCTGATGAAGATAGACCCGGTTCGAATGACGCCGATTTCTGCCCCGAGGGTGTTCGGTGGTGTCAGAAAACTAGGCGTGCTCGAGTTTTTGCTCATTGGATCCGAAAGACGTTACTTACAAAAGTTCCTAATTTGCTGAATGACGGGTTGTCAGTGATGACAAGGGACAGTAAATAAAATGGTTATCTGTTAGTTAAAATGTGTGACATACATTTTTCGTAATTATATTTGAAAAAAATAAATGAAGTAAGCTCTTTATTTTGATATTCCTTCACAATTATAAGTATTTGAGGCCTGTCACACTATCCACCTATCGTTGCTCCAGTAGTCCATTCGCTTTTTTTCGTTCATGTTTATTACACATCGTGTGGAGTCAGTTTCACAGGTTGCTGATAAAGTCTCTGGTCAGGAACTGATAGATAAACTATAACTTGTGGTCAATGAGAAAGTACATAATAAGCAGATCTGACAGATAACCCTAAATATCAGAGAAATAAACTGACACTTTATTGGTAAGGGATGTAACCAGGCCCAGTATTGAGGTCTAGTAGTAAGTAAGCAATATTCATATTCACTCCACTTTCAAAAGCATCTTAAATTCACCATATTTTGGCATCTAAACGATAAAAAAGCACCATAGAGTTGTGCAGACCATATATCATAAATGCAGACAGCGAAACGAGCGAAGCCGAAGGTTTTATTTTACTTCGACCAAATTTATCGTTTCCCACTTCCTGTATGTGTGTACATCGATGGCTGTGTTCCGATGTATATCTATGAAATACTGATAGGGGAGCAATGAATAATGCAGTTTAGATTTTTTATCGTAATGGTCGTTGAATGAAATAAGGTGCGAAACTAGGTCAGCTGAAGGAAAAAGGTTATTAGTGTTTTCTTTAAGGAAATGGCAGATGTCGATAAGCTAACAGGGTTAGTTGAATTAAATATTGAAAGAAGTTTTTTTTAGTTCATTGGAAATAATCTCTTGATAGTTTTATCAAGACTTTCGCAGCAATTGTGTCCGAAAATATGAATATAAAAATAATATTTCAGAAAACCCTTATTTATTTTTAAATACCTATTCAACGATACACACACACAGACGATAGGGTTGGAATGAAAACAAATATCACGCCCCGCTTTACGTATAGGGGGAGTACCCTAAAAAAATATTTTTTTCCACTTTTTATTCTTGCATTTTGTGGGCGTGATTGATATACATATTGGTACCAAATTTCGGCTCTCTAGTGCGAACGGTTATTGAGATCTGCGAGAACGGACAGACAAGGCGAAACTATAAGGGTTCCTATTTTTCAACGGAACGCTAAAAGCGATTTACAAGAAAAACAAAACGATCGATATAATGTAAAACATCGATTCCACGACCCCTATAACAAGCTATATAACAAGTCCGTCTATGTACGGAGCCGAAACGTGGACACCAAAAGTACATAGGCACTAAAAACTTTTATTTGGCCAGTAGTTTGCTAGGCAGATAAATCATTATGAAAATGAATATTAGTAATCACACAACAACAATTAGGTATTTGGCTAAAAACTTTGATTGAATTAACGATTTTCCAAAAAAAAAACTGCCATCGGGCCAGTGCTACTTGATGTGCAATGCGCGGTTACTCTTACTGTAGGGCTGGTCCATAAGTTCACAGTTGCTCAGTGTGCAATGGAAAGAGCTATAACGCTCGGAGTTTCTCTGGCGGTTACAATTCAAAACAAAGTCATTCAGAAAATTTATATCCACAGACTTTGCTCGTAGAGTTACGATCCAGTAGAAGCGGGCTCACCATGTCTGCAGACACAACCATGACGGACAGTCGTTTTAGAAAAGAAGTTTTAGAGTGGACCACGTTTGGGGAAACATCGGATGCGGGCCGCCAAAGACCGGAATCGTTGGAGAGGCCTATATTTATCTGTAAGAGCAATTGGCTGATGTGATGATTATAAAAAAGACAGTAGACATCGACCTTTTTTTTTTTAATTATTGAACTGCATATTTTTTAAAAAATCTCGCTACTCAAGTTGTAAATGATACGTGGCTAATTTAATATCTATTTTATACATATACTGAAACCATAGGAAAGTCAAAACTGTTCATTGAATATTGTGAGCTATTCTGTTGCCCAGCTAACTGGGTTGTGGAAGTCAGATAGGTAGTCGCTCCTTGTAGAACACTCGTTATCATCTGCATCAGCTGAGTCTGGGAGAGGACTCCGACATAGTTGGGAAAAGGCCAGGTGATGACTACCTAATCAAATAAGGTACGTCGAAACAAACAAAATAACTTATTTAAACAAAATATAATATTATATTTATCTAATTTAGACTGTTTCGCTCATTCCTTTAGAAGCTCTTTCTTTGTAAGCATTACAATTGTATTCGTTCCAATTATCACTAATGCTAAAATTTTCCAGTGATCAAGTACATATCATAGCCTAGTAATAATAATAGCCATACCATAGCCAATAGGGGCAATTTATATAAAAAAAAATACTGAATCAAACCAATTTCAAAGAAAATTGTCGTGAATATATAAACTGGGGCTGTTAAACGATCGTGCATAAAGTGAAACTATTCTTTGAAATAAGTACAGTTTGTGTAGGAAATCATGATCAAGCTACTCGTTATCTGTGCTTTGATAGTTTGTTTGAATACTGTCAACTGTCAGGATGACGTTGAAAATTTGTTGATGACCCGAAGACTGTTGTTGAACCAGGACAACTCACTACAGCGATTACTCTGCTCTCATGGTTCATTCGAAGATAATCACGAAGGTTGTTTGTGCTGCGATAGAAGAAGAAAACTGAATATTATATAAAAAATACCAGTAAATAATGACAGTAAACCTTACTTCCAGAAGAGAAAAGATTGCGTTGTCACTCATTTGCAAGTAATAAAAAACAATTAAATAAATGTAAGTTTTATTTATTGAAGTATGTAGATATTTTAACTTTGTAACATTGAAAAAAAATATACCTACATACTACCACTACCACCGCTTAGCTGTAACCGCACTTTGGGCTTTAGCGGAGTGACTGCCTATCTGACCCCTTCAACCCAGTTACACGGGCAACCTAGTACTCCTTGATTAGACAACTGTTAGACTTACTGGCTTCTAACTAACACTGACGATTGCCAAGGATGTTCAATGACAGCCAGGACCTACAGTTTAACGCACCATCCAAAACACAGTCATTTTTGTCTAAGATATACTTCGAAAGTACATACAAACTTGAAGAAAAGTTGCATTGGCACTTGCCTGACCTGGAATCGAACCCACGCCCTCATACTTGCGACGTTGGCTCTTTACCCACTAGGCCACCACGACTAAATGAAGCTAAAGCGTCCATATAATAACGTAATATGCGTTTGAACTACGACATTACCTCTTGAAAGCAACAAATATAATTTTACAAGAAAACCTCAGCATTCCCTAACAGGCACATTCAATAACAAAGGCACAAACGCTTTGGGAAACGTCGCTTTAAAGTTTAAAGCTAGCCAGACCACGTCGTTCGCAAATATCAGGACCTGTTGGCGTCATTAACAATTAGGTAATTCGAGCTTAAAGTCGGGTGCTAGTGTAGCTGTCGCGAACAAGCATAGGACACATTGTTCTACATGATTTCCCGAGGGAAACTTATGCTCGTGAGATAAATGACAACGTTGTGTACGAAAATTTTATGAACTAATTGAGTATAGTTTTGAAGATGGGTAAAGTATTGACTATGAAGCCTTCGGGAAAGATTCGTTTGCTTTATTTCTTACTAAACGGTCAGTTCATACTTCGTACTCTTGCGCATTAAAATTGCCCGAATCTGACAGAACCCCAGAAATCTCAGACCAATTTTGGTGACATCATCAGATTCGATTCAGCTGACAGCTGCGAAAGAAGGCAAACCGATATCACTTAGTAAGATTGATTGTCACACTTTCTGACCTTTAACCAACGACTATCTAGATACACTTTCGTTAAAAAGTGCTTATCGTATTAGCCTATTTTAATAAATGATTTTGACTTTGACTTTGACTATCGAAATGACAGCTGGGACCCACGAGCTTTCTGAAACACACAACAATTCGTCATGACAACATGGTCACTCATTCACAAGCGTTACTTAACCTTACGATCGATCGATCCGCGTGTTTTTGACTTAGCTACGAGCTCTTCCAAAAAGAATATGTAGGTAACATTAAACACATGAAGATTCAACATGCAGCTGTAAAAGTGAAAAAAAAAGTGCATAACGAGAAAATTACGAAAACTCTATTTGCATCCGGCAGGTGATTCAGGCCGGAAGTGAGCCTTACAGTGTCGCTTGTTCATTTCCGTTTTTGTTGCACCACTGCGCCGGTAGGTGGCGTTGTTTTAAAAACATTAAGTTGTCATTTAATTCAATATCGTAAGGATTTTTTGTGAGAAAGACATTTAAATACGTTTGTTTTCTGCTTTTACGTCACTGCTTGTGCATTCATTCATTTTGCTAGTCGTTTTATTTATGAAAAGCTCCGATTTCCGGTATCTCGGTTTGCTTATTCAGGGCGATGGCGAAATAGATCGGACAGTTACACACAGAATTAACGTAGCATGGATGAAATGGCGGCAGGTAACGGAGACAACTTGTGAACCTTGTATTCCCCTTAAACTAAAGGGGAAAGTTTACAAGAGTATGGTCAGACCTGCTGTCTTGTTTTGAGCACAGTGCTGGCCCACAAAAGCTACGAATGAAAGACAATTGCATGCGCCAGAGATGAGAATGTTAAGAGGAATGTGTGGTGTTACGCGAATGGATAGAGTGAGGAATGAGTATAAAGGAGGAAGTTTGAAAGTGGCGCCGGTAACAGAAAAATTGCGTGGAAACCGGCTATCATGGTATGGGCATGTGATGCGGAGGAATGAGAGTCATGGTGTGATGAGTATGAACATAGACGGATATAGTGGAAGAGGAAGACCAAAGAAACGATGGATGGATTGTGTGAAAGAAGATATGGTGAGAACGATTGTTACTTGTGAGATGGCGGCAGATAGAAGAGTATGGAAGAAGAAAACATGCTGAGCCGACCCCAAATAAAATTGGGATAAGGGCAGGAAGATGATGATGATTATTTACGAAAAGAAACATGATGTCATTTTCCATGCATGTTTTTTGATTAATTTAATACTTATTTTAACTATCAAGCAAACATGTGTATCTTATGAGTATAACTGCTGATTTAAATCAGTTCCATATTTTTTTAAAGGAATAGTCTATATATTTGGGTGATGACGCTCTAAGACTAATTAGGGAACGAAACCAAAACCAGTATGTTTATTTTGTGAATTTATATAATTGGTCATAAAAATTTTACAGAATAACAACCAACATCAAGTCAATCATGGCGGTACTACCTCTACCTCTACGCATATATTATCAACTCGCACTTTGGGCGGTACGCAGTAGTCGCCGCTAAAAGCTCCTCGTGCTAGCAGTAGGGGTCTCATGCGTAATAATTGAGACCGCAATAAGAGAGTGGGGTGGTTACCGTGGTGGTCATCGTGGTAGTCATTGTTATTAACAACCTGGCACATGACGCTCCCCAGGACGGCCACTAGAACAACAAGTACGATTAACTTCGACATTCTTACAGTTTACTCACTTCTGCGATACAGATCCGCAAGTTTACTGAATATTGCTGACGATGTTATGATACTCGGGTATGCAGTCCTTTATATACTACTGTGAATAGTGAAAAGTCTTGAATCAATTGGTTTCAAATAATGCGTAAAATTATTTGACTCCCTTATTAAGGATATTATATTTGTCACTAACTGATTTAAAAAATAGCACGTAGGTAAACGGTATAGGCCATGAAAATATTGTTAATGAATATCAAGGACGATATTTTTAAAACTGTCAGTTATCGAAAACAAATATCTTGTATGTTCCGCTTGACTGGAGTTTTGAAATGTATTTAAAAATCTGCCTCTCTCGTTCTTTTCATCTTTACCACGGAGTCTAGAAATTCTTATAAAAGGGACGAAATACACAAAACAGCACATTTCCGTAGAGGCTCCAGCAATTGTGTCCTTTCGCTCAGGTTTGTGCCCGAGGCGTTTCATTCAGACGCCCTTCGCTCATATAACATGCATTATGTGTGGCGACATTCTTACAACACAAAGATTTGCTTCAAATACGTCCTTGGTCGGTATGACTCATGCTGTATTTGTTAAGATTGAGATCGTTTTTAGTGCTCTAGGTAACTATATTGTTAATAAACATGGAAAAAAGTTGTTCCTATAGTTCATCATCATCATCATCCTATTATTTTGATAGGGAAACGAACAAATAAACACACCTATTTTTATAATTCCTATTAGTTGTCGTTACGATTAAGCGATTTCAGACAGAAGCAACAGTAATATGGTTATTCGCTGTTGATTGATTAGTTATACATACACTGCTCCATAAATTTAATAATCCATTAACTCCGCTCTTTATTAAATAAAATATATTACTTGATTTGTTAGCCCATGATATCTATACTAATATTATAAAGCGGAAAACTTTGTTTGTTTGTGTGGTTGTAATGGATAAACTCAAAAACTACTGGACCGATTTTAAATATTCTTTCACCATTAGAAAGCTATATTATCTGCGAGTAACACAGGCTATATTTTATCTCGGTGTGGGCAGAAGCTCCCACGGGACGCGGGTGAAACCGCGGGAAAACGGCTAGTGTTGAATATAATGACGAGCAGAAATGTCATACCGGAAAATTTCCTAAGAAAGGAGCGTTGACAAAATGCGGATACTTAAGGTACGAGAAACATAGTATCCTTCCAAAAACGCGTTTTGAGAACGCATAGAAGCCAAATCCTGATCAACTTAATTTGTAATTATAAATCAATATTTCGTCACTATACCAATAGTTTTTTCACATTTCAATGTGCTCCTAGATAATGACATGAATATCAATATTTTCATGCACTATATAAATCTTATATAATCTACGTACCATTTTTAAATTGATTAGTGACAAATGTCCTTAATAAGGGAGTCGAATAATTTGACGCATTATTTGAAACCAATTAATTTAAATCTTTTCACTACTCACAGTATATAAAGGAGTGCATACCCGAGTATCATAACATCGTCAGCAATATTCAGTAAACTTGCGGATCTGTATCGCAGAAGTGAGTAAACTGTAAGAATGTCGAAGATAATCGTACTTTTTGTTCTAGTGGCCGTCCTGGGAAGTGTCATGTGCCAGTATATTGATACCAATGACTATATTCTTGATGATCGGTCTCAATTACTCCTTAAACCCATACTGCTAACACGAGGAGCTTTCGACGGCGACTATTGCCCACCACCCAAGGTGCGAGTTGGCGATATATGCGTTAAAAAGGATTGATAACAGCCATTAAAACCCAAATGCTGGTTGCAAATGCAATAGTTTTTGTTTTGTTCCCTGAATAGTCTTAGACCTTCCTCACCCAAAAATAAATACCAGTTTGTATACGAAATCATGATCAAGCTACTCATTATTTGTGCTTTGATAGTTTGTTTGAATACTGTCAACTGTCATGATATCGATGAAAATTTGTTGATGACCCGTTGAGACTGTTGGACTAGGCCGAAGTCAAGCAACCCTGCCCTAATGGTTCATTCGAAGATATTAACGCTGGCTGAGTGGTATTACTGAAATCAAGACGAGTACTGAATGATCATGATATTACATTTTAAAAAAACCTGTAAATAATGACCTTGTAGGTGTGTAGGGTGACGTGTAGCGGTGATAAATAACGCAGTCCAGGGGCACAATACAGAAAAGTTTATTATGCACAGCACAAGCAAGTAGGTACACGTACAGTTTGTACACACACAGAAGAGAAAGTCAGAAGGAGAAAAGCACAGAGAGTCACAAGCACAGAATACAGAAAAGAACATACAGTCTAGCCTAGATCTAGGCAGATCAAAGCAGAAAAGGCACAACGGTTTTACAATTTGAAAAATGTGGGCGTTAACGCAGCGAACGAAAGCCGACTGGTGCAACGGGCCTTGTCCCGCGTGCGCGAGTGCAACGCCGCCTAGTGCGGTCTCGCTCTCGCGCCGCTGTGACGTAGCTGTCGAACCGGCCGGTCGCTCGCTGGTCGCTACTAATAAAACAAATGTGTTTGTCCGTGTCCGTTGAATTTATACAACACAAAAATAATTAAATAATGAAAGTAAATATAATTTCTAAATAGTAAATTTAAATTGACTGGACAAATCACAATATATATAAAATAAATACATATATAAATAAGGTAGGTCACTACAACCTTATTTCTAGACTAGAAGAGAAAAGATTGCTTTGTCGCCCATTTGCAAAGTAATAAGAAACAATTTTTATTGATGTTTTATTTATTGAAGTAGATATTTTAACTTTGTAACATTGAAAAAAAAAAATATCTACATACTACCACTACCACCGCTTAGCTGTAACCGCACTTTGGGCTTTAGCGGAGTGACTGCCTATCTGACCCCTTCAACCCAGTTACACACGCAACCTAGTTCTCTTTGATTAGACAACTGTTAGACTTACTGGCTTCTAACTACCACTGACGATTTCCAAGGATGTTCAATGACAGCCAGGACCTACAGTTTAACGCGCCATCCAAAACACAGTCATTTTTGTCTAAGATATACTTCGAAAGTACATACAAACTTGAAGAAAAGTTGCATTGGCACTTGCCTGACCTGGAATCGAACCCACGCCCTCATACTTGAGTCGATGGCTCTTTACCCACTAGGCCACCACGACTAAATGAAGTTAAAGCGTCCATATAATAACATAAAATGCGTTTGAAAACGTTTGAATTCAATTTCGTAAGGATTTTTTGTGAATTGCTTTCTTGTTTATTTTACACTGCTTGTGCATTCATTCATTTTGCTAGTCGTTTTATTTATGAAAAGCTCCGATTTCCGGTATCTCGGTTCGCTTATTCAGGGCGATGGCGAAATAGATCGGACAGTTACACACAGAATTAACGTAGGATGGATGAAATGGCGGCAGGTAACGGAGACAACTTGTGACCCTTGTATTCCCCTTAATCTAAAGGGGAAAGTTTACAAGAGTATGGTCAGACCTGCTGTCTTGTTTTGAGCACAGTGCTGGCCCACAAAAGCTACGAATGAAAGACAATCGCATGCGCCAGAGATAAGAATGTTAAGAGGAATGTGTGGTGTTAAGCCAATGGATAGAGTGATTAATGAGTATAAAGGAGGAAGTTTGAAAGTGGCGCCGGTAACAGAAAAATTGCGTGGAAACCGGCTATCATGGTATGGGCATGTGATGCGGAGGAATGAGAGTCATGGTGTGAGGAAGGTGATGAGTATGAACGTAGACGGATATAGTGGAAGAGGAAGACCAAAGAAACGATGGATGGATTGTGTGAAATTAGATATGGTGCGAACGATTGTTACTTGTGAGATGGCGGCAGATAGAAGAGTATGGAAGAAGAAAACATGCTGCGCCAACCCCAAATAAAATTGGTATAAAGGCATGATGATTTTTTATGAAAAGAAACATGATATCATTTTCCATGTATGTTTTTTGATTAATTTACTACTTATTTTAACTATCAAGCAAACATGTGTATCTAGTATTTATGAGTATAACTGTTGATTTAAATCAGTACAATTTTACAGAAATAAAAATATAAAAAATTATCTTCATTCTATATATTTGGGTGAGGACGGTCTAAGACTAATTAGGGAACGAAACCAAAACCAGTGTGTTTATTTTGTGAATTTATATAATTGGTCATTAAAATTTTACAGAATAACAACCAACATCAAGCCAATCGTAGCTGTTGTGGCATTAATACTTAACTACGCATCTATTCTGAACTCGCACCTTGGGCGGTACGCAGTAGTCGCCGCTGAAAGCTCCTCGTGCTAGCAGTAGGGGTCTCATGCGTAATAATTGAGACCGCAATAAGAGAGTGGGGTGGTCAACGTGGTGGTCATCGTGGTAGTCATTGTTATTAACAACCTGGCACATGACGCTCCCCAGGACGGCCACTAGAACAACAAGTACGATTAACTTCGACATTCTTACAGTTTACTCACTTCTGCGATACAGATCCGCAAGTTTACTGAATATTGCTGACGATGTTATGATACTCGGGTATGCACTCCTTTATATACTTTAAGTATTATTAAAAAGTATTAAATCAATTGGTTTCAAATAATGCGTTAAATGATCTGACTCCCTTATTAAGGATATTTGTCACCAATCAATTTAAAAATAAACTGTAGGTACGTCTATAATGGGTAGAGCATAGAAATATTGCTTATAATGTTACTAGCTTCTGCCAGCGGTTTCACCCGCATCCCGTGGGAACTACTTCCCGTACCGGAATAAAAAGCCTATAGCCTTCCTTGATAAATGGGCTATCTAACACTGAAATAAATTTTCAAATCGGACTAGTAGTTCCTGAGATTAGCGCGTTCAAACAAACAAACAAACAAACTCTTCAGCTTTATAATATTAGTATAGATTATACTATGTTTCTCGTCCCCCGTGATTTTCCGTTATTACATATCTGCTCGTCAATTTTAATTCATCATATAATAATCTATACATATAATAAAATGATAGGAAAGTCAAAACTGTACATTGAATATTTTTTTAAAAGAATACTTGGGGGGTGATCTATTATCGATTCTGAACCCAAATATATAGTTTTTAGAATTTTTGTCTGTATGTCTGTTTGTCTGTTTGTCTGTATGTTTGGTCTCACTGAACTCGAAAAGTACTGCATAGATTTATATCAAATTTTGCATGAATATTACCTGGGAGCCGGTTCAACATATAGGATATATATTATCACGCTATCACCTACGGGGGATGAGCAATGAACGATAATTTCTGTTAACGTTTCTGGAACAGCGGGTGCAATAATGACACATATTTGAATGTTGAACTTTGTAAGTTTATCGGCCTATTATCAATCTTTACATAGAAAATAACGCTTTTATAAGTAACTTGAGCAAAAAACTGAATTTAAAGAAGTGATATCCTAAAATTATAGATGAAGAAAATCATGCAGAAACAGATGTGCCATAAAACTGGTAGTAGGTAAAATATCAATGAAAACAGACTTCACTTTGTCATGGTATGTTCTTACTTTCAAGAAAAAATTATATGACAACTTGTGTATTTCGCTACTATAAAAACACTAAAAGAAATATCAGCGCATCATCAGGGACATTTTTATAATTCTTTCACCATTAGAAAGCTACATTATCTGCGAGTAACATAGGGTATATTTTATCCCGGTGCTGGCAGTAGTTCATATGGGAAGCGGTACCCATGTCCCGAAGAAATTATGAACTTAACCACATTCTTAAAAAGTCTACATATGTTGTTCTGACATAATATAAGCTATACCTCTCATAAACATGAATATCCATTCATTTCATCCAATAACAAATACCAAACATGCATCACACTGAAAGTGCATTGCGAGTCTAAGATTTTATTATTAAAAAAAAAAAAACATTGTAATTAATATTCAAACATCCTTAAAAATAAGTTCCTGGTTTTAAAATATTACATTATTTTGAATTCACTTACATATAAATAGAAGGTCCTTATTAATATACTTTTTGAGTAATAAAGAATGTAGGCAAAATACGACCGAAAACATTGTGTCACTTCTAAAATTAATATCAATGGGAATAACTACCTGTCACAATACGTCAACAAGATGTCAACAGAAGACAAGAGTTCGTTCGTTCTGAAAACGTACAAATTACGCGTCGCAGGCCAGAGACATACTTGCTTTCAACTTCTGATCACAAATCATCGAGCTAAGAATTATATCACAAATACACCGTTTACAATTACGAACAGTCACAGTCAGACCCACGGACTGAGTCTAAAAAAACATCTTTTAAGTAGCTACGTTTATATCATTTATATTATTCAGTTACTAAGACAGAATTACTATCAAACGTGTTTTTGCTAAATGTTCTATTAGTTTTTGCAAACATACAGTCCCAACTCTGATCTCATGGAGGTGGCGCCCGGGTGTCACCACTGTGCGGACTGTGCGACCTATCGCACCCGGCCCCGGTTTAAACCATGATCTGGAGCGAGAAGAAATGGGATGACAAAGAATGAGGCGGCGGAGCGACTGAAAATTCCCAACTCTCATCCCAGCCACTGCGGTAAGACACCACGAAAGCCGGATGTCGAGAGACGACTCCCGGCCACCGTAGGCGTGAGCGATTAGTTTTGAGTGGGTCATCGACCTCCGGCTTCCGGCTTCTGGGAGACCCGTTATTTCACGCGCCCCTCGAGGAGATTCAGCAAACCCCTGTGAGGCCCACTAGGGCCAAACCCTGACACTCCCTCACGCTGCTCAAACTGATGGCTGAGAATTACGTAACTTTCCAGGATGCCATGCAACGTGTTTCAAATGCCCAGGCCTTTGGGAGCTTGGTAATCCTTTTCTCCACCTTAACTTGAGTTTTGTGGTACATGAACAAATTAGAATAGTAATGAATTAGGTCATCTTCATCACGTATGTATTTACCAGCTCTTAATGTTCATCATGCACACCCGCTTCTCTAACTTTATTGAAGGATCACTAAAATTGTTTCAGTTAGTTTAACTACGCTACTATAGCCCGTTGTCAAACCTTTTAATATTAATTCTGTAGAAGTGTGAATATCGAATGTGTAGTATATCGATTTTCCGTTTGTGCATTGCACAAAAAGCAACGTTATGATTTTCGAGAAGTCAAAAGAGTCGGCTGGCTACGAATTATATTCATCGTTGGTTAATTGAATACATTTTCAGAAACCACAATAACAGTAGGAACCAAAGCGAATGATCGCTTCATAGAGCTCTGATTTTCTCGAGGCGATCAAGTCAGTTCTGGTCTGTTCGCTCATCAGATCTTTGAAAGCGGTTCGATGATAATATACTGTTGTCCTGTTTACCTACGTGTGACACATAATATGGTATTTAAACGTCCTCCGCAAGAGAGCGAACGTGCTATTTATAAAGACGAAATTTTACCGTTGTGCAGTAGTGACGCACAGTATAAACAGCACTTATGTTTCGTCTGATCTGCTGGCTCCACCAAGAAATGACGAATTGCGAGAGTACATTTTGAAAATCTTGGAAGAACTGCAGGCTTCAAGTGCCAACACACGAATCGGAGTTACTCTCTCGGACGTATTTTTTACCTGATCGTGAACTAATGCAAACATTTCGGTGGATTTCCAACATAACATAGTGAGTGAGTGCACAGAAAATCCCCGAAATACAAGTAGTGAAACTATGCGCTTGCTTGATGACTCAGTCATCATCCACCCAGCTATTCCTCAATTGTGTGGGTGTTGGCTTCCAGTCAAACCGAATCTTTTTGAGTACCAATGTTTACTTGGAGTGCCTATCTGATCTCTTCAACCCAGTGAACTAGACACCGCATTATCCATGGTAAGTAAAACTGTTTGACAGACTTTCTGGCTCCTGATTTGTCGCAGCTGCTGCAGAAAATGTACAAATGACAACTTTGTCAGACCTTTGTTTTATGTGAGAATTACGTAATAATTTTCCAAATCGGTTGACTAGATCCAGAGATTTCCTCAACGTCACAAACTTTACTTCTTTTGTTTAGATAAATAGTCACACACCGTCGACACCACCTTGATTGATCAACCCGTGCTGCTGCTAAGTGGTAATCCTAATTATATTGTTATGTAAAAGAATACACCTACGCTACGGCATAAGTAGTATTTTGACAATTCCAATTGCCCACGCAGACGAAGTCGCGGGCAACAGCTAGTACATACATATATATATATATAAATATATATAAATAATATTTATAATACATTTTGTCTTATAAAGAGCGGAGTTAATGGATTGTTATAATCATGCAAGAGAGTATGTCTAACTAATCAATTACCTGACTGTTGCTTGTATCTGAAATCGATTTATTGTAAGCTAATTATCGTAAAATAATAGGCGTGTTAATTTTTTCGTTTTGCTATCAAAATAAAAAGACTGAACGCTCAACACTCAGCTGTCCCCGCATAGACTGGAAGCCGACCCCAACATAGAGATAGATGGGAAAATGCGTGGGAAATGATAATGATGATAAACTATAGGAACAACTTTATTCCATGTTTATTAACAAAAAAGTTACGTAGAGCACTTAAAACGATCTAAATCTTAACAAATACAGCATGAGTCATACCGACCAAGGACGTTTTTAAAGCAAATCTTTGTGTTGTAAGAATGTCGCCACACATAGTGCATGTTATATGAGCGAAGGGCGTCTGAATGAAACGCCTCGGGCACAAACCTGAGCGAAAGGACACAATTGCTGGAGCCTCTACGGAAATGTGCTGTTTTGTGTATTTCGTCCCTTTTATAAGAATTTCTAGACTCGGTGGTAAAGATGAAAAGAACGGGGGAGACTGATTTTTAAATACATTTTAAAACTCCAGTCAAGCGGAACATACAAGATATTTGTTTTCTGTAACTGAAACATTAAGGAAGCAATAAGTACTTCAAAGGAATTATTATTCAGGTTAATTAAAAATAAACTATCACGTTCCATTATTTGTTCACGGTCCATTAATTATTAGGAACTAGCTTTAACTGATAGTTTATAAAATATCGTCCATGATATTCATTAACAATATTTTCATGGCCTATACCGTTCATCTACATACCATTTTTTAAATTGATTAGTGACAAATATAATATCCTTAATAAGGGAGTCAAATAATGTGTTAAATTATAATTTAAAGCACTATTTGAAACCAATTGATTTAAGATTTTTCACTACTCACAGTATATAAATCATGACATCGTTAGCAATATTCAGTAAACTTGCGGACCTGTATCGCAGAAGTGAGTAAACTGTAAGGATGTCGAAGTTAATCGTATTTGTTGTTCTAGTGGCCGTCCTGGGGAGCGTCATGTGCCAGTATATTGAGACCATTGACCAACCAAAGTACGACCCAACCAAAGTTACACCACTACTGCTGTTACGAGGAGGAGCTTTTAGCGGCAACTACTGCGTACCACCCAAGGTGCGAGTTGAGAATCAATGCGTAGAACTGCTAACACGAGGATCTTTCGACGGCACCTACTGCGTACCACCCAAGGTGCGAGTTGGCAGTATGTGTATGTATGTAGTTAAACCCAATAACTGATGGGTGTTATTATTTAGTATTTAATGACCAATTATAAAAACTTACAAAAATAATTGACTTTTTTTTCCCTAGTTAGTCTACTGCCTTAACCAAATATATGTACAGACGAGTCCATAAACGAAGACGCTACCCTGTGATTGTCAGAAGCCAGTCTGACACCAGTCTTACCGTGTGGTTTTGTGTGTCCCGGGTATCTGGGTTGAGAAGGTCAGATAGGCAGTCACAGCCGATGTTCAATGACAGCCAGGACCTACAGTTTAACGTGCCCTCTGAAACACAGTCATTAATGTCCAAGGTATACTTAGAAAGTAATCATAAAATACCGGCCAAGTACGAGTCGGACTCGCTCACGAGGAGTTTCGTACCATTATTTATAAAATTTGCAAAAAAATCACGTTTGTTGTACGGGCCCCCAAAATATTTATTTTATTCTAGTTTTGACTATTTGTTGTTATAGTGGCACCAGAAATACATCACCCGTGAAAATTTCAACTCTCTAACTATTACGGTTCATGAGATACAGCCTGGTGACAGACGGACGGACGGACGGACGAACGGACGGACGGACGGACGAACGGACGGACGGACGGACGAACGGACGGACAGAGTAGCGAAAACAATAGGGTCCCGTTTTACCCTCTGGGTACGGAACACTAAAAAGCAGAAAATAAAACCGTAATTCCTAAACACCTGGGTCTTTAACTGTTGCGTCCTACCTGTCATGACCTACAGATATAAACGTAGACTGTAGCTTCTCCATAAGTTCAAAGTCACTCAGCGTACTGTATATAGAAAGAGTTGAGAGGTAAGAGATAGAGGTTGGATGCAAGCTGCCCAAAATAGAAATGGTTTGTATTTTAGGAAAAAGAAAGTCTTGGTTGCTAAACATGTTTAAAAAAACAGTCCATTATTTGACAACACACATTTAATTGGTCATTACACTTTTATAGAATAACAAACAACATCAAGTCAATCATGGCTGCTGTGGCATTTATCCACATTTACGCTTAATTGACAACTCGCACTTTGCCTTTTGGGCTGCCATCAAACTTGTTTTTGCGAAATGTACAAAAATAAGTTATATTCCGCAAACATGCATTCCTAACTTGAACTATGAGCTCTCTTTACATAAGCAGCTTCAATCCGGTCAGTAACTTAGGACCAATCCAATGATTTCAATTGAGTTATTGCCAGAACACTGCATTCTCCTCTGGTCCGTCCAGGAAACGATTTATAACTAAAAGCTGTTACTTTGTTCACTACAAAGCAGACGCTTATAATTACAACCAAAAACGATGCAATGTCAGACAGATACTCAAACTTTACTCGGACCTTGGGTGCGAGTGCGGGGCTGCTATGCAGACCATGTCCCACCTCATCGCATGTCCACTGTGCCCTATAACTTACTCGCGGCAGGACCTCATTAGTGCATCCGGCCGTGCTCTCGTTGTGGCGGCATATTGGGCTGACAAAGTGTAGTCTCACTATAAGACATGTCATCGACACGAAAGAAGAAGAAGAAGAATTAACAAATATTGCCTATCGTATTCAAGCACTCAAGTAAAAGCGGGCTAACCATGTCTGCAGATAGACGTACAGTCGATAGAGGAGACAAGTTTTAGAGTGGAGACCACGTTTTGGCAAACAAAGTAAGATGTCCTGATGGGCGGCAGACCGATGATTTTAAAAAGGTGGAGTATGCTGAGGAAGGATGAGGTGTATTCAAGATACATTGGGGAGGCTTACGTTTTGTAGTAACGGCAATTGGCTGATACGATGATGATAAAAAAGTCGCGAAGGACCCAAGGGTTTCAACCCCAAACGGTTCGAAAATATAGTTTCCGACAAGGCCACTATATTTTAACGTACATATAAAGACAAATATCTTTACACAGTTGCTGCCTCATAATGAGGGTTTTCTAAAATGGCAATCCACGAGGTGGCAGCACCGAGTCGTCAGGTCTAATAACTGTCAAAGTGCTTATCTTTACTATGAATAGTGAACGATTTTAGTGTTTTTTTTTATTTTATAATTAAAGCACTGCATTATTGTTTTACTATTGCAGTTGAGTAAATAAAAAAAACTAAATCATATTGTGTTAACAAATTTTTCAACAAGCTTTTCCTTAGTACCAGTGACTTTTGCACCCTCTCTCTTAGCTCAATTTTTAGTTCGGAAACCTTATTCTGACCGTAGTCCATAATAAAATCAATAACACTTCCAATATAACAGAATTTCAATAAACAATAAGTTCGGCACCTACAATTCCATACTATTTGACAGCTGTTTGGACCAGACGCATACGTGGCGCCACCCGGTGGCAGAAAAAATTTCAAAAACCCTCATTGAACCATTTATTCTTGAATTCTATAGAATTCTTTCCAATATTCTCGATGTTAGGAGTAGGGAGGTCGAAGGTCGCGGACGTATGCAAGCTGACCAAAATAGAGATAGTTTGTATTTATGGGAAATGGAAGTCTTAGTTGCTAAACATGTTAAAAAAAACTGTCCGTCATTTGGCAACACACATTTATTTGGTAATTATAATTTAACAACCAGCATTTGGGTTTTAATGGCTGTTATTAATCCTTTTCAACGCATATATTGCCAACTCGCACCTTGGGTGGTACGCAGTAGTCGCCGTCAAAAGCTCCTCGTGTTAGCAGTAAAGTTTTAAGGAGTAATTGAGACCGATAACCATTAAGGTAGTCTGGTTGGTCATTGGTATCAATATACTGGCACATGACGCTCCCCAGGACGGCCACTAGAACAACAAGTACGATTAACTTCGACATTCTTACAGTTTACTCACTTCTGCGATACAGATCCGCAAGTTTACTGAATATTGCTGACGATGTTATGATACTCGGGTATGCACTCCTTTATATACTTAGAGTAGTGAAAAATCTTAAATCAATTGGTTTCAAATAATGCGTTAAATTATTTGATTCCATCATTAAGGATATTTGTCACTAATCAATTTAAAAAATTGTATGTGGTTAATATGATATAGAGAATGAAACTAGATGTTATATACAGCATGCCCCATGAATGAAGAGGCGCCTGGACAGGACCATTTTTGAAAATATTTTAATCAGAAAAATATGATTTTGCACGAATCACACATATTTTTTTGCTAGGTCGTTTATGTGAGCCACGAATTAATCAATTTAGTTATAAATAATCGTTTGGAATTTTGTGGTCAGAATCTGAGAGGGCAATTATTCGGACATTATTATTTTTTCTTCTTTTCAAACAGTGTATCACAATAATTAATTATGGTTTTCGACCTGGGCACAGAAGTCGCTCTTTCCGATCACTGCACATGATGCAGTCATCTATAAAATTGAAGGAAAGTCAAAACTGTACATTTAATATTTTTTTGAAAGAATACTTGGGGCGTGATCTACAATCGACAAAGAGCCCTAATCAATACTTTTTAGAATTTTTGTTTGTTTGTCTGTATGTTTGTTAGGGATAAACTCGAAAAGTACTGGATAAACTTCGTTCTGCATGAACATTTCCTGGAGGTTGGTTCAGCACATAGGCTATATACATATTTATCACGCTATCATATGGTTGGTAGCCGCTGTAGGAATGCCTTTCGAATCTAATAAAATAAACCAAGAAGTTGTCTCTTCACCCCCTCGTCTGGAATTCCAGCTTCACTTGAAGATGCTAAGCCGTAGATTTTGAATATACATATCTTCTATTCTTCTTGGGATAACATCTTTGACATCGCCAATGGCACTCCCGAAGACGGCCACTAGAATTACAAGTAATAAATAACTTCCCTGTCCCATTAGTCATATGTGACACACACCGATTGTTTTATTATTTATTTATTATTTCAGCAATGTACAGTTTTAACATAAACATTTTCCCACAAAACCGGTTTAGCGGTTTAACTGTTGTGTCTGCTTCGTGGTTAACTTAGACATATTTCTTACAGTCTCACCTAGCGATACAGTTCTCGTGTTTACTTTACATTATATATCGACAAGCAAATTAAGGACTGAAATCAATTTGTTTCGAATTATACAATTTTCTTTTTTATTGGGGTACTTTACGTAAGTACGTTGTGAAGAAAATTGATCGTTATTTTAATTATGTACGAGCTTCTGCCGCAGGTTTATTCGCTTTTCGAGGGAACTACAATTACTTACAAGTTCCCGAATAAAAAGCCTATTGTCTTAATCCAGAATGTTAGTTTAAGCAAGCCAAATCCTGTTGAAATTGGTCCAGCCGTTTACGCGTGCGTCGTTTTTTAGCAATTCAATAAAGGAACAAGTTATTTCTGCTCGTGCTTAGTAAAACACACTCTGTATACGAGTTACGAATCTTTATAGTAGGTACCGATTATACTTTTTTGGATAGCTTATGGAGTGAGCAATATTAAGTGTTGAGTGGAACTATCACACATAATTTTGTGCATAAAGGTATCAGGTACGGCCAATGTATCCGCATGAAACCTGATAAATATCACTTTTCATAAAGTCAAAGTCAAAATTGCAAATATCGGGAAATCTAGTGAACTTCACCCACGTAAAAGGCCACTTGATTTGTTTCTTTTAGGCTTTCTACTTCCTTGATTATTAAGTATTTTGTACATCAATTTGATCTTTCATTGCAGTGCAAATTACCTCAGTTTTGAAACTGTGACATTTATTCACAGTTTTATATTGTATGAAAGCCTTATAATTTAAACTATTAAATATATTGACAAAAAGATGATTTTCTTATAGTTAAAAAAAATATTTTCACTAAAGCAGTGAATGTGAATCCTGACTGTTTATAGGATTGCGTAAACATTTAGAACATTTGAGTGAGCACGGCAGTACCACTTAAGCAATATTACCTTCAATCGTAGAGCATATAAGCAACCGGAGACGCCAGTACGAGCCTAACCCTCCGTCAAGAAAGAGGGCGGCTCATCACACTATAAGAAAAGTATATTTATGGAGTTTCTTGCTGGTTCTTCTCCATGAGACACGCTCTTTGGATCCATCCTAACTAGCTTGACGTTTCGAAAGACCTCTTACAGGCTTATTTGAAAAAAAAAAAAGTTTAAGTATGAACTTGTATGTCCAGCTTGTGCTTGTATTTGTCAACTCTATCGTGTGGGTATGTCACACACTGGCGGATTACCCGCTAGTAGTAAAACTAAACGTACACATTCGGAGCTTCAAAAAAATTACATTTCTTTTTACGTAATTTTTGTGTTAGCAGTTGTCAATTGTTTATTGGCTGTGCGGTTTGTTGGCGGTATCTTCTTATGATCTGAGCGATAAATCCGCCGCTGTTTAAACACTGTGACAATGTAATCGAGAATAGAAGAGTGAGTTATCACTATATGTTGTGTTGCCTCCGTAAATTGGCCGATATTTCGTAAAAAAAAAAACATTTTATTATCAAATTGGGTTGGTCAAAATATAAAAACGTCATCATCTTTTTGTGCTAGTTTTGATTCCCGTTGTTTAACTACTCTAAGCGTTCAGTGTATAATCTAACGCGTTATTGCGATACTCCGGCTTCGTAGGTGCATTAGTTTACCGGCTGCCGCACTAATTACTCCTTTGGATAACGATATTAAGGCCAATATAAGGTCTATACCTATGTACCAACATAATTGGGTGCGGTTCAGGAATTTATTATGGCTGGCTGTTTCTTCCTGTTTTGCATATTATGTACGTAACTTCTCCGAAGAAATTATATTTTAATCATTTTTGGTTTTAGAAGTGCTGTGGTTAATTCTGAAGAGTTTTAGCACGTTGATTTCTGACACTTACGCGAATATTAGACATTTAAATAAAACTACTTTTACGGATTTTATCGCGGTTATATTATATTATTTAATCCCAACGTTTCGGATCCTTTACAGCATCCATGGTCACGGGCAGACTAAGGTGTTGGTCGTCTTGATATATTAGTTAAAAACAGCTACCCTACATTTTGTTAATTATTATTGACAATCCGATTCACGCAAAACGAGCTCACTGTATCCTTAGGTCGAGCAGTTGTAGGCTTGGATTTTGATTTAATAGTTTCTATGATGGGATTCCAAGCAGGTGGTATGACCCAGCCATCTTCTCTATTGAAATTTGGATGTTTTTTAATTTCAATAGCCTCGCGAATCATCCTAGGTAGGAATCGGTTTTCTTTTGGAAGGACTTGTGGTTTATCAAATCTGATGTAATGCTGGGCCTTGTCTAGTGTGTGTTCACAAACTGCTGACTGTCTGGAACGGCGGCACAAAATACATAGGTACAGAAGTCAATCTACATATAAAGCGCGTTCGAGTCACGCAGACATAGGTGTCTATGTGTGCGTGTTCACAGACGCGCTGTCTCAAAACAACTCAAAACAGTGCGAGCGGGGCTGCCGTTTTCTTGAGATACGCGCGTCACACACAAGGTAGATAAATGTGCACGCGTTTTGATACCTACCTAACTGTAATTTGACTGTAATATTTTTAATTTTAATAACAAAAGAAAAAGTAATAATGGAGTAACAAAAAAAGTCGTATTATATGTAATTGTTCAGTGGACGGTTGTTTTAATACAACAATAAACAGTGAACTGTCGTTTTTTAGCCTGCCGTATTACCTATAGTATGGACCTACTTATTTTCTCATATTTCGATGGTTCTTTTAATAAACGCAGTAGGTAGGTACAGTTAGGTGGGTAGGTAGCGCCCTGGCGGCCTCTGGCCCAATGCCGTAATAAGTTTTGCTAGTGTCGGCCCAGGCGAACCGCCCAACCTACCCTCAAAGGTTATTACTAAGTAGTAGGAGTTGATAATTCATGGCGAGAGTATGTTGTAAGGTAGACGAAATAAAACTCGCAAATCAAGGTTTCTGTAGGTAGAAGCAAGCTTAGATCAGGGACTGTACCAACCCATTACATACAAAAATATTTTTTTCGCAAGTAAAGAGTAATAAGTAAGTACCTATAAGTATATGCACTTGGAGAGGCCTATGTCCAGCAGTGGACTGCGATAGGCTGATGATGATGATGATGATGATGATAAGTATATGTATGAATAACAAAATTATAAATTGCGGTTTCTGAAAAAGTTCTGTATCTCGTTCAAACGAATTTCCGTTGAAAGTGTTTATTAACCTCATGTATGCCACATTAAATATTTTATTATTATTGGTTTATATTTCATTTTTCCTGTTTTATTCTCAACAATAAATCAAATAATTAGATACGAGTACCACTACCACGTTAGTTTTATGCGCATAAAAAGTTGACGACCCTAGCGCGACCGCCGAGTTTAGGCATGAAAAGTGAAGTACATACATGAGATTGACTTCTGTACCTATGTATTTTGTGACGGCGGTGTTTGACATCGGCGATGTGTTCTTTTACGCGGGTCCCTATGCTTCTTTTAGTTTGGCCTATGTATACGTCGTCATACGCTGTCGGGTGCGGACGCCTTTTTTGTTATTTTCCAAAAAAAATGGAATAATTAGTTATGCAATATTGACTCATAATGTGTAAACAAAAGTTTGAACTAAGTGCCTAAAGTGGTGTGAACTATTTTTGAAATTTAATTCGCGAGTGCAATATCGCGCGTACCGAGTGTGCCGAGGTAAGCTCTTCCTCACCTCGGGTAAAAGAGAGGGGCTGCGCGCGGAAAATAATTCATCCTTGTCGCACAGCAGCGAAGCGTCGAGCGCTCGGCAAGTACACGCACACATCAGTGGCGAGGCGTCCTTATAAGCCGATTCCCATCGGCTTCCCTTTAGAATTTCAAGAAAGAAGCATAGGTATAAGTTATAATATAGGTATAGGTATAATTAATATAATCATTTAAACCACACAATTTAAATATGTAGGCAACAAAACGCCTACCACCGTAAAAAAAATTGTCTATAAATTACTTGAAACATTTTGCTCCTACTAAACAAGCCGCGGCTTCCTCCTCCATACAAAACTACGCTTGCGTGACGTCATCCACGCCGCGCCGCGCGATGTTCGCAAAATAAGGGCGAGCGGTAAGCCGGCTCACGGAGCGGGTTCCACCAATCAAAACTCGCGAGTGAACGAGAAAGAACGCGTCAAGAGTAGAGTAGCTATATCTGTCTACGCGCGAGTGACAGCGCTTAGACCTTTCAAATACCTATGTAAACAAACAAATCAGACAAATTCACTCTCATTGTTCTTATTTTGTTTTAGATAATACCATTAACAATTTGTTCTTTGTATTACTTAATTGAATTTATTAGTGTGTGTATCATTTGGAAATAACATAGTTCGTGTGTGTACAATATTTTATGTTAGTTTAAGTGTTTTAGTTACATTATGTCAACATAGATGGCGTTGTGCATTTTTATGCAAATCCTGAATCGCGGTGTTAAGATTCTCCGCGATTTAATGACCCTAGTTGGGAATTTATAATTATCCGTATCCACCGAGTATATAAATTTGATTAAGTAGTTGGAAGTATCATTACTCCCTACTAATCCCCGCGATCGCTCTATGACCTGGAACTCAGTACAAGTACAGTGTGTGTAGTGATAATAGAGAGACCTACGTTGAAATGAGTTATTTTGATACCTAGACAGTTTGCATCAGGTTTCTTTATTTAGTGTACATATGTACTTTTAAAACTTAACTAGGATAGCATTAATCGCATTAGACTGTTTTCCACAGATTATTTACTTTAGACGTGTTATAAAACTCGGGCACGCCGCTCGGGTGAATTACCTACCAATATTACGTCAATATTAAAATTACTAACGTCCTGACGGATTTATGAAACATAATATACCTACGATAAATATCAATGGCTAACAGGCCGTTGTAAATTAAATACTTAAAATGTATTGTTTCTAGTGCCAACTTTTCTCAGATTCTAGTAGTTAATATACCTAACTCAAGATAATAAAGTTTTATAGATATTAATAATCTGCCGAATTCCTCGAGAAAACATGTTCAAACTATCAGTCTCTCAGTCAGTGCTAAAAGGTGGACTGAGAAATTACCTCCATTACCTCTCCACCCCATCCCTGAGTACTCCCCCCCCCCAATTTTTTTTTGCTGCGGCTTCCCTATTTCATTAAACCACCCTTCGCCACTGGCACACATCCATATAATTCTTCGAATAACGTTCAATTTTTACCCGACTGCCAAAGAAGGAGGGTAATGTTTTTCGAGTGTATGTAAGTATGTATGTATGTATGTATGTCTGTTCCTTTGTGACCTCCTGTAGCCTAAACGGCTTGATGGATTTTGATGTATGAGGTATCGTTAGATTTGTCTTGATTACGGGAGTGTCATAGGATACATTTTATCCTAAAAGTCCCACGGGATATTTTTTCTAAATTTCCCTTTAAAAAAATATGTATGCGGTATCATTAGATTCATTTCAATCACGGGAGTAATTAATATAGGATACGTTTTTTCTCAAAATTCCCACGGGAACATGTTAATTCTGCGTCAACGCAAAGCAACTCATGCGTTAGCAAGCAAAAAGCGATTCTTTTGGCGATACAATCACGTCGTCTTGATCAAATGCATGAACGTCGTCTTGATCGTCTTGAACGTCGCATTGGCGGTAAATTTATGTTGCGGAGTAACATCACTCGTAATCTAAAGCCAAATGTCGTCGAAATAATTTAAAATGGTACTTACATATACATAGTCTTCTACATCTACAACATTTTCGTTAAATAAAAACAGCTAAAAAGTCTATACATATAATAAAATGATAGGAAAGTCAAAACTGTACATTGAATATTTTTTTTAAAGAATACTTGGGGGGTGATCTATTATCGATTCTGAACCCAAAAATATAGTTTTTAGAATTTTTGTCTGTTTGTCTGTTTGTCTGTTTGTCTGTATGTCTGTTTGTCTGTTTGTCTGTATGTTTGGTCTCACTGAACTCAAAAAGTACTGCATAGATTTAAATCAAATTTTGCATGAATATTACCTGGGGGCCGGTTCAACATATAGGATATATATTATCACGCTATCACCTACGGGGGATGAGCAATGAACGATAATTTCTGTTAACGTTTCTGCAACAGCGGGTGCAATAATGACACATATTACAATGTTGAACTTTGTAAGTTTATCGGCCTATTATCAATCTTTACATAGAAAATAACGATTTTATTAGTAAATTGAGCAAAAACAGAATTTAAAGAAATAATATCTTAAAATTATTGATTAAGAAAATCATGCAGAAACAGATGTGCCATAAAACTGGTAGTAGGTAAAATATCAATGAAAACAGACTTCACCTTGTCATGGTATGTTCTTACTTTCAAGAAAAAATAATATGACGACGTGTGTATTTCGCTACTGTAAAAACACTACAATAAATATCAGCGCATCATCAGGGACATTTTTATAATTCTCATACCCTTAGAAAGCTACATTATCTGCGAGTAACAAAGGGTATAGTTTATCCCGGTGCGGGCAGTAGTTCCCATGGGAAGTGTCACCCACGTATCGAAGAAATTACGAACTTCCCCACATTCTTAAAAACTCTACATACCTAATATGTTGTTCTGACAAATAAGCTATACCTCTCATAAACATGGATATCCATTCATTTCATCCAATAACAAACATGCATAACACTGAAAGCGCATTGCAAGTCTAAGATTTAATTATTATAAAAAAAAAACATTGTCATTAATATTCAAACATCCTTAAAAATAAGTTCCTGGTTTTAATATATTACCTACATTATTTTGAATTCACTTACATATAAATAGAAGGGCCTTATTAATATACTTTTTGAGTAATGAAGAATGTAGGCAAAATACGAGCGAAAACATTGTGTCACTTCTACAATTAACATCAATGGGAATGACTACCTGTCACAATAAGTCAACAATATTAACGTCAAAATTATTAGACGTAAAGTCATAGATAGAGTTGTGAATTTATAACTTTTTTTCATAAACAAATTGAGCTGGGGTTTTATTTTAGCTATTCTTCCATTAATGTGGCGGCCTAAACGCAACTTACGTTGAACGAGCAGTATTAAGTAGACCTTAAATATTTTTTGTGTGGTGCAAAATATGTAACGCTTAATGATCCTAGAAGAAAGATATGTCCCTCGCAAGGGCTGCTAAGCGTGAGTTAAGGTAAATTTGTGTAGCTTTAGAAACAAGCTCAGATACAAAGTGCAGATTAAAGAAATGAGAGCTTTCTCGCTTTAATACAATACGCACGTAAAATGCCTTATTGCCTCTGAAAACGTACAAATTACGCGTCGCAGACCAGAGACATGCTTGCTTTCAACTTCTGATCACAAATACACCGTTCACGATTACGAACAGTCACAGTCAGACCCACGGACTGAGTCTAAAAAAAACACTTTTTATATAGCTACGTTTATATCATTGAATATCATTCAGTTACAAAAACAGAATTGCTATCAAACGTGTTTTCGCTAAATGTACTATTATTTTTTTTGCAAACATACATTCCCAACTCTGATCTCGTGGAGGTGGCGCCCGTTTGTCACCACTGTGCGGACTGTGCGACCTATCGCATCCGGCCCTGGTTTAAATCATGGTCTGAAGCTAGAAGAAATGGGATGACAAAGAAAGAGGCGGCGGAGGGACTGAAAATTACCACCTCTCATCCCAGCCACTGCGGTAAGACACCACGAAAGCCGGATGTTGAGAGACGACTCCCGGCCACCGTAGGCGATTAGTTTTGAGTGGGTCATCGACTTTCCGGCTCAAGGAGATTCAGCAAACCCCTGTGAGGCCCACCAGGACCAAAGCCTGACATTCCCTCACGCTGCACCCATAGCGGGACCAGTGCAATCACATTTTCGCTGACAGAAGACTGCATTCTCTAATGAACAAGTCAAACTGATGGCTGAGAATTACGAAACTTTCCAGGACGCCATGCAACGTGTTGCAAATGCCCAGGCCTTCGGGAGCTTGGTAATCCTTTTCTCCACCTGCATTTGAGTTTTGTGGTACATGAACAAATTAGAATAGTAATGAATTAGTTTTGGTCGCGGGGACTTGGTCGTCTTCATCACGTATTTACCAACTCTTAGTGTTCATCATGCACACCCGCTTCTCTAACTTTATTGTAGGATCACTTAGATTGTTTCAGTTAGTTTAACTACGCTACTGCAGCCCGCTGTCGAACCTTTTTACATCAATTCTGTAGAAGTGTGAATATCGAATATGTAATATATCGAATTTCTTTATTTTCGACAAGTCAAAAGAGCCGGCCTACTAAGAATTACATTAATCGTTTGTTAATTGAATACATTTTCAGAAACCACAATAACAGTAGGAACCAAAGCGAATGATCGCTTCATAGAGCTCTGATTTTCTCGAGGCGATCAAGTCAGTTCTGGTCTGTTCGCTCATCAGATCTTTGAAAGCGGTTCGGTGATAATATTACTGTTGTCCTGTTTACCTACGTGTGACACAAAATATGGTATTTAAACGTCCTCCGCAAGAAAGCGAACGTTTGTGCTATTTATAAAGGCGAAATTTTACCGGTGTGCAGTAGTGACGCACAGTATACACAGCACTTATATTTCTTCTGATCTGCTGGCTCCACCAAGAAATGACAAATTGCGAGCGTACATTCTGAAAATCTTGGAAGAACTGCAGGCTTTAAGTGCCAACACAAGAATTGGACTCACACTCTCGGACGTACACTTTGCGTGATCGTGAACTAATGCAAACATTTCGGTGGAATTCCAACATAACATAGTGAGTGAGTGCACAGAAAATCCCCGAAATACAAGTAGTGAAACTATGCGCTTGCCTGATGACTCAGTCATCATCCACCCAGCTATTCCCCAATTATGTGGGTGTTGGCT
Organism: Helicoverpa armigera; assembly: GCF_030705265.1. Classification (NCBI taxonomy): domain Eukaryota; kingdom Metazoa; phylum Arthropoda; class Insecta; order Lepidoptera; family Noctuidae; genus Helicoverpa; species Helicoverpa armigera. The sequence goes on along the minus strand of NC_087124.1, from coordinate 879,175 downwards.
TCCAGTCAAACTGAATCTGTTTGAGTACCAATGTTTACTTGGAGTGCCTATCTGATCTCTTCAACCCAGTGAACTAGACACCACGTTATCCATGGTAAGTAAAACTGTTTGACAGACTTGCTGGCTCCTGATTTGTTGCAGCTGCTGCAGAAAATGTACATCATCATCATCAGCCTATCGCAGTCCACTGCTGGACATAGGCCTCTTCAAGAAAATGTACAAATGACAGCTTTGTCAGACCTTTGTTTCCTGTGAGAATTACGTAATAATTTTCCAAATCGGTTGACTAGATCCAGAGATTTCCACAACGTCACAAACTTTACTTCTTCTGTTTAGATAAATAGTCACACATCGTCGACACCACCTTGATTGATAAACCCGTGCTGCTGCTAAGTAGTAATCCTAATTATACTGTTATGTAAAAGAATACACCTATACGGCATAAATAGTATTTTGTCAATTCTAAATTGCCCACGCAGACGAAGTCGCGGGCAACAGCTAGTTATAAATAAAAGAATTATTATTAAAAAAACAAAATACCCGACTGCACACTAAAAAAAGAGTAAAACAAGCCCCACAATAATATTGATCAATACAACTTTACTGAATATAATTTATAAATATTGATGGAAAGCATCGCAGGCGGGGACCACCTTGACCGCCACCAACGAAAATTCTGCTAAATGGTGCACAACCGAAATGACTATAAATAAGCCTCTGTTGGTCCCCGCCTGCGATGCTTTCCATCAATATTTATAAATTATATTCAGTAAAGTTGTATTGATCAATATTATTGTGGGGCTTGTTTTACTCTTTTTTTAGTGTGCAGTCGGGTATTTTGTTTTTTTAATAATAATTCTTTTATTAAATTAAAACTATGGCTACTGAGTGCAGCGCTTGTTGTTCACCTATATTAGACAGCTTTTTTATGGAATGCTCTAATGATAAATGCGTTAAAAGATACGACTTAAAGTGTCTTAATATTATGCCTGGTGCTTTTACTGCATATACCCTAGCTTATAAAAGGAAATGGGTATGTCCGGATTGCATTTGCCTTAAGCCAAAATGTGGAAATATGGAAACGCCACTAAGAAAAGATTTAGCTGACCTTGCTATTACCACCACGCCGCAAAATAATGTAAACACACAACGCGGCAGTCAAGCTCAGTTTTCTCCTGTTATGATGGATAGAGATGTGGATGCCGCTTTACTGGTTGAACTCAAGAAATTTCGTTCAGATATTATTGCCCGCTTAGATAGCCAGGCAAATGCAATTAAAGAACAACAGCACCAATTTGCACTAGCAAAAAATGATCTCAGTAACCTGGTCAATATAATGGCCGTCGTAGAAAGCAGAGTGACTCGGTCCCAGGCCCATCAATCCCACCAGGTATTACCAGAAGTAGCACCTTCGAGCTCGCCCGCTACATTTGCTGAAGCCGTGACCTTGAATGCTAAGCCCACTCAACACACAAAGATCGCGAGTAGCCAAAACACCGCTAAAAAGCAAAATGTTAATAAAAGTGTGGCCACGAAATCTACGGCATCGTCGGCTCAGGAGAATGTTGTCGGCGAATCAGTGCCTACTATAGTATCGGAACAAGGGAAAGATGAAGAAAAAACTCAAGGGGGTTGGACTACGGTGCATAATAAGAAATTTAATCGCGTATCTAAGAATATAGGTATTGGTAAAAATACTGAATTAAAGGCAATACAAGCCACAGAACGCAAGAAACACCTGCATGTTTGGCGCTTACATCCTGAAACGACAGAAGAAGCGATGACCAACCATATAAAAAGTATTTGTGGACAGGATATAATTTTGAAAGTTCAAAAAATTAAACACAAAACAGAGAGAGACTATGCGTCTTTCGTAATAGGTGTACCCGAACGCATGTATGATGATTTGAATAAAGCTGAAATATGGCCAGTTAACGCCGAATTCAATGAATGGGTTTGGTTTCGTAAACAATCCGAAACTACATTCAATAAATAACAATAAAATAGACATATTTTATCAAAATGTAAGGGGGCTTCGTACAAAACTAGACACCTTCCGAAATAACCTGATATTATTTAACTCAGACCTATTCGCAATTACCGAATCAGGCTGCAATGAATCTATACACGATGCTGAAATTGTGCCGCAAGGGTATAAAATACTACGATGTGACCGAGTGGATGGCCGCAAGCAGGGCGGCGCGCTTCTCGTGGCCACACACCGTTTCGAGCTGCGACAAGTACATGTCGCGGACGCGTCGATAGACACCTGCGTATTTGAAATTGTTTGTGCAACGGTTCATTTAAATAATAGATTTTTGTTTTTGTGTTGTGTAGTTTATATACCACCTGGGAGTTCTGAAAATGACTATATGATTTTGTTTAGGTTAATAGAAAATATGTGTGATAGATATAAGCAAGTTATAGTTATAGGAGATTTTAATTTATATTCGTGTCCTGTTAACATTACTAATTATTTTGAATATTTTATGTCATATTGCGAGTTCACACAAAGTAATAAGGTTCAAAATGCGTTGGGTCGTCAGCTGGATTTGGTTTTGAGTACGGGTCTTAGCGGGGAGGTGTGTGTGGCGGCGGCGGACGACGCGCTCGTGCCCGTCGACGCGCACCACCCGCCCGCCGCTCGCGGCGAGCGTGTGCCCCGCGCCCGCGCACCCCGCGCCGCTCGCGTCCTCGCCCGCCGCCGCCGGTGCCGCCGCGTATTTATTATAGCGCATGCGTTTTGATAACGCGCGTTTGCAACTACATACATTTTATAACGCCTAACGCGCGTTAGCATGTGTACATCCTGAACAAAATGTATGTATTTGTAAACGCACGTTATCAAAACGCGCGCTATGCGCTTGCCATCTGAACATAGCCTTAGACCGCAGTGGAATTTTTATAAAGCCGATTATCAGTCGCTATATACAATGTTAACTGATGCTGACTGGAGTACACTGTATGAGACACATGACTTAGAGGATATTTTAGATGTCTTTTATGACCAGCTTAGTCATATTTTAGATCTATGCGTACCCAGGAAGGCGAGTGTCCGGGGAAACTCACGTTACGTTTATCCCGAATGGTACACAGGGGAAATAATTCGCGATATTAAAAGAAAAGCATATTTACATAAAAAGTTTAAACAGTCAAAACTTGATTGCGATTATAAAGAATACGCTAAGATTAGGACTCAAATTAAAAAATCGATAGAAATAGCATACAGAGATCACAAATATAAAATTCAGAATCAATTCGCGAAGGACCCCAAAGCATTCTGGCAATATGTTAAGTCCAAAAAAAGCAGGGTTAATCGACAAAATATAATAAAAAATGGTAGAGATTTGTCAGACGAGCAGTGTGCTGAAGAATTTGCCGACTTTTTTAAGTCGGTATATAACCAAGTACCGCCGACACTAGATGCACAGGCGGCGGCGGCGGAAGCCGGTGTGACCAGTGCACGGGTAAATTTAAACCACATAAGCCTTAATGAAGTTCAAATAGCGCTGCAAAATCTCAAGCCAAAACGCTCATCTGGTCCGGACGGTATACCACCTTTTCTATTCAGGGACTGTGCCAGAGTTTTAGCAGGTCCACTGCATCACATTTATAATATCTGTTTACAACAGTCAACATTCCCTGAACGATGGAAGATCTCACGTGTCGTTCCAGTACCTAAGGGTAAGTCAGGTCCAGATGTCAGCGGTTACAGACCAGTGGCAGTGCTGTCGACACCGGCTAAAGTTTTTGAGTCCGCCATTCAAAGTTCTATACAGGGGCAGGTCCGAGCACAACTATCGGACGCTCAGCATGGCTTTCGGCCGGGGCGCAGCACTGCCACCAACCTGCTTAACTTCATGGCGCAGGTTATACCGGCGGTCGACGCGGGGGTCCAGGTAGATGCGGCGTATTTTGATTTCAGAAAGGCTTTTGACACCGTAGACAATGATGTCTTATTGAGGAAGCTGGCTGATATTGGCTGTACACCACATCTGTTGCAGTTCTTTGTCAGCTACATGAAAGACCGTCAGCAGTATGTTGATTATAATGGGTTTGAGTCGGAGCCGTACTACACACGGTCTGGAGTAAGCCAAGGCAGCAATTTGGGGCCTCTTGAATTTATCATCATGATAAACAGCTTGCCGGAAGTAGTCAGACATGCTACATGTTTATTGTTCGCGGATGACCTCAAGTTGCTGCTCGAGGTAAGGGACGAGTCGGACTGTACGCGACTCCAGGATGATATTGACAGAGTGGTGAAGTGGAGTCATGACAATAAACTATACTTCAATGTATCCAAATGCTCGGTAATATCCTTTACACGTTCGCGAAGCCCTGTCTGCTATGAGTACAAAGCAGAGGCAACACCCATGACACGAGTGACGCAGGTGCGTGATCTGGGGGTTCACCTCACTCCAGAACTCACGTTTCGCGAGCATATTATTAACATATGTAAGAAGGCGTTTAGAAACCTAGGCTTTGTACTTAGGCAGTCGCAGGGCTTTACGAATATAACAACAATAAGGGTATTATACGACGCACTAGTTAGGAGTCACTTGGAGTATGGTGGTGTCATATGGGCTCCACACGAGGCCAAGTACTCTGTCATGCTGGAGCGCGTGCAGAACAAGTTCACGCGCCACTTGTACTGGAGGCTGTACGGGGTGTATCCGCTGTACCCGCTTATGTACCCCACATTGTTCGTGCTGGGTATGGTCGGGTACAACCAGCTGAAGGTGAGGCGAGAGTTTGCTCTTATAAATTATTTAATAAAATTACTCCGTGGAAAGGAGCACAATCCCGGCGTACTACGGTGCTTGTGTCTCTGTGTGCCGGACCGCTATGTGGAGAGACGACGGCGCCCGCCACTGCTGTCAGTGCCGACTGCCAGGACCAACCTTCTGGCCAAAACGCCTCTCACGCGAGCGATCCGTACTATTAACGAAATCCAGAAAAGTATTGACATTTTTTCTTGCCAGTTCAGTGAACTCGCAAAGATGATTTTATTTATATTATGTTATGTAGACTAGGCTTGTAGTACTTTTGTTTTTATTGTTTAATTTTATTTTTTTTATTGTTATAATTTTCAATTTTATTTTGTGTAAATATGTATATTGTGTTATTACTACCCAAATGTGTTCAATTTTGTAAAAAATAATATAAGTGCCTCACTAACGCATTGGATTGTATATCTGTAATGTTAGTGATAAGGTTGAAGAATAAATAAATAAATAAATAAATAAATAAATAAATAAATAAATAAATGTAAGAGAGACCACAATCTTAGTTAGTTTAGTTAGAGTTTTAGCACTTATCGATAAAATATGTATATTATTAACTGTTAAACTTTCAACTATGTAAACCACGATATAGATATATATATATATCTATAGAAAAGTTAAACCACGGGCGGAAGCTGGTAAAAAAAAAAATAATAATCCATTAAGCCTTACCTCAAACCTCGACATTTTCATTGAAAACAATGAAATTCAAAAGCCTCGAGAACCGTAATCATCTAAAACCAAAACACAAATTAGTTCAGACATTTCCGATCTGAAATGATTTCCGCTAACTCCGACCAAACAAAGAAACTGTTTGGCTTTATACTTCATGTACAGTAACTTATTTACTTACTAATATTATAAATACGAAATTGTGTTTATTTGTTTTACTTTCTGTGGATTAACCGACTGAATAAAAAGGCAAGGAGAAAACTGGGACTCTGAAGAGTTTTGGCGTTTTTTATCCGGTTACCAGATATTTCAAAATCATCATCAGCTTTTCTTACATAAAAGAGGAACGAGCGTTAATCACCACGCTTGCTCCACGTTAAAATATTGCCTTACCTAGCATCGAACCCGCACCCTCATACTAAAGTATGAGGCTGTGTTTTAGCACACTACAGAATAAAAAGTTTGCCAACAGTTGATCCGATGTCTGGCAAAAATTTGTTTCAAAGAAAATCTCGATTCTATTCAAGTTTTTCCCGAGATCTTTGTAGTACCACTCTTTTCGTCTAATTTATGAGGCCAAACACACTATCAGTCGACTAAAAGTAGGTATGTAATGTGCCTCGACTAATCACTTAGAATATTTTTTTTTAAATTCCTTAACATTCAAGTGGAGTCGACCAAAGAAGCTAGTTTCAAATAAACCTTGGCCAACATCGGTATTCCTAACGCCAAGAAAATTATATATAGAAAAATCGAAGGGCAGGAACAAGACTATTCCATTTGGAACAGAGTTGTAAGTCGTTCTTCATTACTGCAGGCCTTGGCCGCAAATCTTTGGAAATTTAAACCGACTTATTAGAAGGAGGATTATTGACTACAGCCCTCAATAATTGAAGAGAGCTTAGGAGTTCTTGGCCATCCAATTGAGATGTTTCCGTTGTACTTTCATTAGGAAAATTAAAAAGAAAATTGACTATAGGTACTTTGTATTTTCAGTATGAATGTGGATGAAATATATGGAAAGGCGTCAACATTAGTAACTTGTTTACTTTTTGTGTTTATGTCAAAAGTATAGGCCGTATATATACATAAGCAATCCGAATTCTTATGTAAAATAGACTTCACATAAAAATCAATGATGACAAGATAATCTCTCCAAAAATACCACACGAAGTTATAAGTTATGACAACACAAACAAACAAACCGTTAACTTTCTCAGTATAAACACAGACTTTCGACAAACTAGCCACAAGAGGAGATTGTACAACTACCCACAAGCCGCTCCGGGTTATTTCAAAGATTAAACTCTGTATTGACTTTTCTGCTTGATACGACTCCAAAATTTGATTCATAGTAAATCGGTAAATAACAAAGGTCAATTTTGGGATTATCCTCGTAGACGGAGAGCTTGTGATCATCGGACCTTCGTCACTGTGCTAATTTTGAACTTCATTCAAACTTCGTAGAAGTGATCATTCATATTTACTTTTTGATTGAAACACATCTTAACGAACCTTAACCAATTGTTTTATTTTCCTTGTCCTTTTACTAAATGATAATATACATAATTGTTTTTAGCAATAATCGACCTTGTTCAGGTAAAAAGATCTGTGTCACTCTACCAACTTAAAACCATTGATGTGTAATACCACCAGTCAAACTTTGTGGTAGCCAATCGTTCATATACACTGTACTTTAAGCTTTTTTCAGACTTCGTATGCCGAAGGTCTGTCAGCCACGGGCTCTCGGTCTATCTGCGAAATTGCGTGGAAGTAACGTTGGAGCAAATTGGGTAGGGACCAACTATTATAGCTGATCTGTCGTCCTTGTGATCAATTTCTAGAACGTCGATTAGGACGCCTTGGACGCTCTATGCCTCCTAATATTATGTGGGATAAATCAGAAATCATTTTGCGATTTTATTTTTCGTGAAAAATTGCTGTTGGTGACAAACTTCTTGTATATTTCATAATATTTTGCAGTTTCGGTTATTGAAGAAATTGTCTGTGTGAAAAAAATATTTTCTTATATAAAATACGTGACGCTTGTGACACTTTAATTTTCCATGAAAAACTTTATTACGGAAGACATTAAACTCTTTTTTTTAATCCTGAAGATGCTCCGTTTCGCTTCCATCTAAAATGACGCGGCATAAAGTCCGTGCATAAAATTAATTAACACTATAAAACTTTGCTAATATTATTTAACTTTTTATATTCCCCTAGCATTTTTCTTAGCTCAATATTATTATAGGCCATATAAAATGATTAGTTTAGCAAATAAACCAACAGAAGTATTTTCAGCGCTGTTAGAAGAATCAAGAATCTAGAATAATGCTTGCTCGACACGCACTTGGCCAATTTTTCGCTATGTGCTACTTATAAAACCAATTTTGTTGTATTCAAGTATTATTTACTGTTATAAAGGTACAGATTATGTAAGGTAGTAAATAAAATTTAATGTCTTATGTAAGAAAAGTTTTACCATTTCATGCGATTAGGTAAATAAAGCCTATATGATGTCATGAGAGGGTCCTACAAAAATTTGATTAGGTACTAATGAAGACCAACTTTTCACCCTTCAATATGCACAATAAAACATGACACTAAATAAAAACATTAGTATCTAGTTTATAAGTATTTCTTTCTTCGTAACTGTTCGCAATCGCATCACACCACCAACATTTAAACCAAATCCCTTAAGAATAGCACTAGATTACGTCGAACACAAAAGTCAGTTCTCATGACCTTCCCATCTGTCAGTCCTACTTCATGGAAACAAAAACCCTGGCAGGTCATTAGGAAGTTTTTCCTACCGTTTGCCACGACAATGATGAATTAGCCAGTTTCTACCAAACCGTTCTTTTAGATACTTTTTATTGGTCTCATGTTGTGCAAATTATTACGTGGTATGATTGTGTTTTGGTATCGAGGTTTGAATGACGAATGGATGGTTTCGAATTTGGAATGAAGGTGAATTTTTTGAAGCATTGATGCGATGGGTTCCCTTGGTGTAGAAATTAAGAGATATTAGTTCTTACTACAAAAAATTTTAACAGATGTTCGTCACGTATTTTAGAAAATATTTGGATATTTTTTCTTGAACACCTGACTAAAGTTTGTATAATGTTTTGGTTGGAAGACCAATTGATTTTGAGGTGTAATAAGTATTTATTTTGCTGTCTTCATTTCGAGTGATGTTTTTTTTTATCCGTGTAAACAGTTTTGCTGTGAAAGTTAAAACTATAATAGCATCTACACCGTCCACGTTGTATATTTTTCCTAAGGTCAGCCAATCATTCAATTTAATCATTCAAAAGTCATTCAATCAGCTAGTCATTTGTGAAAAATCAAACTATCTTAACGTACTTTAGACTGTTCTAGAGAGGCTCACTCAAATTCCCCGGCACTGTACTACATCAAAGTACGTGTTTCATACGGTAATAAGTGCCAGCATTAACTACTAATTGCGTAGCGCCCATTTATCAAAGACATATACATTAAACGAGGTATACTCTAGCTCGACGTAAAACAGATTCAATCGAAGTTTATATGTAGTTTAGATATATTTTTGCAAGAAATTGGGTGACAATAAGTAGCATTTCAGAATAGCGTTTTTGGGCTAGCGTTTTTTTCAAGTTCAAGGTCGAAAAATCCGACTCTTTATTTGTTTCGATGAGATTCATAAGAAAGTGTACTCTTGCAAATTCCAGAATGGGCGTTAAAACTTGTAGTAGTGCTGAAAGTGCATGTGTAGATACGTGTGTAGATTAAGTGCATGTGTACATACGTGTGTTGTGTAGTGCTGAAAGTGCATGTGTAGATACGTGTGTAGATTAAACTAAGCACTGTAGACACATATTATGTAGTTGGACTGTTTTTGTTTGTGAAGGTCCAGTAGACTGCAATATGTCTGAAACTACTCTAAAATAATACTTTATATACGCGTCCGGAATTTAATTTCCATAGTTTCACTGTGAAAACATCGTTTCATTGTCGGGAGTTTCCCATATTTCATTTAGTTGAGTAAATAGTAGACCCCCAGGTAACAGGGTGAAGGCTTAGTGGCTTTGCGAAGAAGCTGCGAGTACTCAAATTGTAATTACTGACACCGCTAGCGAACACTTCATTAGTTCATATAGAATTTCGTAGTTGAGAAAAACTGCTGACTTTTGTATTTCAATTGTTTTTTAAGACATGTTACAACATAATTTTAGTAGGTTATTGGTATAGTTTTTCCTATTAAATTACTGAGTTAGATATAATTCGGTCAGGAGAAAAAAATAAGAGATACTGTAAGTTAATACCTATGTACCTATAGAGTGAACGACAGTGAAAGAAGCGGAAACAGTAAGTACCGCGGTAAAACGGATGAACGATTTTTTTCTTCAATTAGTTAAATGCATACTATATAAACAGTTATTAATGGATACTTCCTTCAGAATGTAAGTGAAGCATCAAAAAGGTAGATATTTACACGTAAAGAAAAGAGAAGAAAGAGGTCATTCAGTTTTTTTTCAACAAAAAGTCAGATATCATTATAAAATACGAGCCAGTGTAACAAACCACGCCATTATACTGAATTTCGATACAACACACTGAAAATCGCTGGAGTGCTCGTTAAACGTATATTTTTATATGAGAACTCGGAACGATTTTGTTGCAATCAGCAAAATAAGTGAATGGTTCTTGAAAATAACGGCGCAAGGGAAACGTGATTTTTTGAACACTTTAGCATAATTTATTGACATAAATATTTATGCGAAAGTAGGGCGCAGTGAGATGGGGAGTATTAAGATATAGATAAGTCTTTTATTGTATCATATGTATACCAATATTTTTATATCATGTAACATTTAAATTACCAGCTACGTACACGTTATTTTTTGAAAGGTTTATTAATCTAAATGCGAAAAAATGATAACATTTTCTCAAAGATATCCATTTTCCACTTCCTTAAGAAGACCAAAACAAACCTATAAATACATTACCTCCGCAAATATCCGCAACAATTTAATATTGTTTTATTCAAAGTCGCCTAACAACATAGAAAGCTTATAATGGACCTGTCAACTTCAATTCTCTAACAATTGCTTTAGAGGCGGGAAACGTTTTACCCTTAGAAACGGGCTTGACGGCATTGGTAATAGTGGACGTTATAGGAAAGTATTTCTCCCTTTTAGCTAATGATGCAATTTTTATGACAGGTCACGAAAAGGTCAAGGTCAAAAAGGCCATTTATTGGGAATTGTTTAGAAACAAACTGAGCTTTTCTACTTATTGTTAGGTGATTTTTTTATTGCAAGTATGATAGAAACATTGGCACTAATAATGAGACTTAGGATACTGCAATTTTGTGTATAGCACGTTTAAAGCTCTGTGTACTTTTTAGGTTGATTACGTGGTTTACCTTCGGTAGTTTTTTTTTGTGTCTGTCACTTTATTAATTAATTTATTTATCAACATGAGCCTCACATTATAATATTATGATGGTGCTAATCAAAATTAGGTATTAAGTAATCAGTTTTTTTGTTCAGTTGTTAGTGACCATTTTCAAGAAATAATAAAGAATAAAAAAAAGAAAAGTACTTGACCTTCGAAGGGTAAGTAAAAAACTTAAGGATATATTATTTTGTCGTAAACATAGTTACTGTAGTTTCCAATAAAATTTTATAACCTAGTGACAATCCAACAAAGAAAACATCCCACATTCAAGTCTAAGTCTAGCACGAAACTAGGAGCCTAAGTGAGATAATACGACCAGTATTTTAAAAATACATAAAACCTTTTCTTATCCAGCGTTGGTAATAAATCTTCAGAATTCACAAGCACAAAGAAATATTGATGAAGCGATATGTGAGGTCCTACAGACGGAGCTGAAAGCCTAAAAACTAAACGTTAAATTACGTACCTTCACTCGTTTCAAGGTCGGATTATATGACCTTGACCTCTGACCACAAGATTACCGTTTTTGTACGACAGCTAATAATGTTACTGAGACTGAACGTGCTGTCGTTTTTCTGCTTACGACTTTAAGAACACTAACTGGGAAACTACAGAAATATACTTTAAATAACTTACACTGCGTTGTTATAAGGTTAACTACCAAGTTATTTATGACTTCTAAAAGATTTCATAGAACAGTAGATATCCTTGTTAACTGAAAAGTTCGTGCCTTATGTTAGGTAAATCCATTAAAGTATAACTATACTTTTTATTGGAGATATGGAGATATCCAAGGTGACATCAAAATGAATACCAACACTACCATTTAGTCAGCGGATATTCCCTTCAAAACCAAGAGTTTTAACCTTCTATACTTGTCTTTATGTTACCATTATAAATATTATATTAGGTTAATAATCTGATGCGAAGGGGGAGCGCGTGACTGCGCATTTTTTAGCTAATATTAGCTCGTGATGTGTACAGAGACATTTTTTTGTTTTGTTTACTATTTTTCAAGAGGAGGCTTCACTGCAGTGACTTGGTTTGTGGTAGCAAAAATATTATTTGGCGTAGGAAAGTATGGTATTTATAATAAATCATCCCGGTTTTGGAGTTTAAGTTTACTTTAGCTGAGCAAAAATTTATTAGGTACCCGAAATAAAAAGCTAAAATGTAAGGAAAATGTCTTAACATACTATTGTTATTGTATGATGTCTCGATGTCTCTGTCTCGATGTTTTATCGAGACGGAGTTGCTGAATAGATTTTGAAGAATTTTTGCAATTTTTTTAAGGAACGCGGTTGAAACCGCGAGTAGAAATTAGAATCATTATACCTCTCAATGTTGCGTATTGGTATGACGTTTTACGCGTTACAATATAATAATATCAAGTTTCCAACAAAATCAAAATCACTTTAGGTGTGAAATAACGAAAATATACTGGAAGCTAAATCTTTAACCTTAGCACCGTGGCAGAAGCCACTCTAGGATCAAAATTTAGATATTTATCGAAGCGAAGGCGTAACGATTCATGCAGAAAATTACTAGTCTCAACACTAACTTAAAGGTTTAAGTTACACGCCACGACGGTGACTTGTAACTTAAATCTATGTTACTTGTCGACACCTTGAGTATAAGCTTCAGTAACTTAGGCATTTTAGTACATGCTTCAAGTAATTTTATTTAAAAGGAATGTTATTTTTATGTGGGACTAAATTCTAAGACTAAACCTTTGCATATTTGGGGTTAGTTTATGTAAACATTTTAGTTGGTCTAGGAGTATTAGAAACAAGTTTGAAGAAGTCTGTATTATTTGAGATACAAAAATATTTTATCAAAAAATTGCTGCAAGTAATTAACAAAATTTAGTTATAGATTGTCAGGAAATCGAAAACGTGCTCGTACGCGTTATATCTTTGAAGATGGTGTCGACAATTCGTTTTTTCATAATACTTACAGTTTAAAGTTATACATTTTCAGCCTTACTTATAAAAATCAACAAATCATCTTCTAAGCATTGTTTTAAGTAATTACTACTTAAAGCCTTAAGTAGTGATTAAATTATTTTGACCTATAAACGTTGCTTAAGCATGTCTTAAGTAATGAACAGATAATGACATAAAAACATACTAATTTCTCAACACTACCGGAATGTTGGTAGCTTAAAAAAATATTTGTCATCAAAACGTTGTGTAATGGCAACAATGGCATCCGTAAAATATAAAATTAAAAAGTTGAGCTGTCAATAAACCGGAAATGAAAAATCAGCTGGTAAGAATCCAACCATTTTGATAATTAGCGGGTTAAACAAGGGTGTGAGGCTACTTAATTTGACAGCTCATTTAAGACATTGCTAAGATAATGATTTATTTCAGCCACGTTTATAAGTAAGATTTTTTCTTAAACATCTCTTAAGTATAACTTATTATTTTATAAGTAAGGCTGTTTATGTACAGAGAAAAGAAATAATTATAATAATTAGATTTCTTTTGGAGTTGCCTTTCTAATATGTTCATTTTCGTAATAAAAATATAATATTATTTTATTTCTACACTTCAATGAAACCACGTCCTGAAGCAATTATTCAAACGACACGTAGAAGTACCCACCACGGAGACCTACATACCTTACATTATAGTTAACTACACTAAACGCTTACGTATTCCAATCAAAACAAAAAATAAACACTAACACAAGAAATCGGATTGCATAAGCAAAGAAACCTGTTCTCAGCGAACACGAAATCCCGAGCAAACACTCCTTGGTTAGCAGTTATTAGGCCTTTAGTATTCTAGACTGACTCTCAGACTTGCTCTAACAACCAGTATTTAGTTAGTTAATATTAGGGGTTAAAGTATGAAATTGCCGTTTTATTCTAGTAGGTTTTTGAATTGCCATAGAGTCTTCATGGTTGGTTTAAAAAATGTGAAACATTTGATTATCGATGTTCAATTGTTTTTGTTATTCAACTTAAACAAGAAAGATGGATACTGCGAAAATTTGAGTAATTTTTGAATATGAGTTCCGACGCGGGATTGAACGGCAGAAACAGCCCGCAATATCAATGCTGCATTTGAAGAGGTGTCTGCTAAAGAACGCGCCGTGCGATTTTGGATTAAACGCTTTCGTGGTGGAAACTTCGACTTGAAGAACGAGCCATGAGAAAGACCGCCTGACAGGTGATTAACGAGAAATTAAGAGAGACGGTGAACGCCGATCCTAGTCAAACTACCCAGATACCCAGCCGAACACCGAATAATGTTGAAAAAATTAGCAGTAAAACAGCCACGACTCATGAATCGACCTTCACCGCTATTGCTCCATGACAACGCGAGGCCTCATACAGCAAAATAAACCGTTTTAACTCTTCAGGAACTGCAGTTGGAAACTATTCGTCTTCCTCCATATTCGCCAGACCTTGCTCTAACGGACGACCATTTTTTTTTGTGATTTGGACAATTATCTACGTCACAAGAAGTTTCTTCCCAGGAGGCAGAACAAAATTCTTTCACACTGTTTGTGCAGTCTAGATCCTCAGAGTTCTATCGTAAAGGCATAAATGACCTTCTTATTAGATGACCGCAATGTATAGATAATAATGGCAACTATTTTGATTAAATAAGTTTGTTAAAAATTTAAAAAAAATACAATTTAGGTTTTCAGTACAAATCGGCAATTTCATACTTTAACCCCTATTATTAACAACTGCTTTGCTTTTGGGAGATCCGAGAAATCTTGAGAAAATACTGCGAATTACGCTTTGTATACTAGAGGATGCTGTTATTAGTTGTAATCTTCGAGATTAGTGTGTTAGTGAGTTTTAAGGGATTGTGTGGCTATTTTCAAATCATTAGGCCTTAGTATAAACTGGAATCGGCTTTAAAGAAAACAAAAAATCTGGATCAGACGACAAAAGTCGCTCGGTTTTAACCATCATCTTGCTACACTGTTCGCTTTAGCAAAAAGATGCGAACATTGCTACATGTCCGCTACATTGCGAACATCGACTCCAAGCGAAAATTTTTTTTTGTTCTCTTCTGACTTTTTGTAACTGTAAATCGCTATAGAATAAATTAAAAAAAGAACCACACAATATCCAAACCTACGTACGTTACTCACGGGTTTGAATATTGGTAATTTACAAAATTTCCAACGTTTGTGAATTAAATAATTAATCGTTCCTTTGCGAAAGGTCAAAGGGAGTGGAAGAGTGTTAACCCTCAAAAAGAGTAGTCCTCACAGATTTGTGTGTGAATGGCTTTAATTTTAGTATTCGTACTTGTGTTAAAGAGGCCTGAAGTCCAACTGTAGTGGTTATTCATAAATGGAGTGCGCTGATGGTTTTATATTTCATCGCTTTTAAAAATGATATTGGAAATTGTGATCAAATTAGTTTCATCGCTATTATCATAAGCTATTTAACACATATTTTTTTTTTCAAATCAGAACATTAATTCCTGAGATTAGCACATTCTATGCAAATATTAAGAACGTCTCAAATGGTGGCTTACTTTCTTAGATACATATTTTCACCTTGTTTGACTTAGTGAACCTACACAAATTATCTCCCAAATTATCAAACGTTATCAGAATTTACTTGTATATTACATGAAACAAAAAAAAAGTTCCGTCGAAACAGTACACTATAAAATTCACATTTTAGTCGAGTTTCAATGAGATTTTGATCCGAGGGGATTTGCAGTTTTAGCTGAGGTTAAAACTTTATTACCTGCTATCAAGATTGGCTTTGTGTGTTCCAAGGAATACTAGATTGACGAATTATACATGTATAAAATGCTGCCCCGTTGGTATACTTAGTATGCTATACTCTGATGTGGCCGGCACCTCGGTCTCGATTCCCGGGTCAGACCTATTGCTGTGTGGGCTTTAAGAACCTTTCACAAAATAGGCCGCAGTCTATAAGTTGGTGATTGATACCCATGCATCAGATAGCACGTCGGTTCTGAGCTTAATCTCGCATAGTGGCGCATTCACTTTTCTAATACATATTAAAACTTCCTGCCGTCACGGCTTAGAACTAGAAAACGACCATAAAAACGACCCTCACCCGGGCATGGAAAATTGCATCTACGGGAAGCGGATGAAACTATCAACAGAATCTTGATTTGATTAAAATGTAGATGAAGTTTGGAACCTTTTTGACAGTACGACCCATGAACATTATACATAGTCTCGACTTGCCAAGAATTTACCTACATTTGATTACCCGCTGTAAGCTTATACCTTTTACTGCTACTTCTAAAGCCTCGAGGCTGCAGGATATGCAGTCGCGGCAGTGTATCGTCTCTATTCAAATGATTGTGGCTATATTGTAATGTTAGCAAGCGCTTGGGGAATCTAACCGGCTATGGTTACGTCTTATTGGCTGAGAGAATTGATAATGTTGCAGTTTGTCTTAGATACTGGGTAAACGGTATATCATTTGTAGGTAAACGGTGTATTGTAAGCGCAAGACCACTATTTGAATTGTAGTCTCTTGTATAATCTTGTCAAATTTCAATACAATTGAAGTGACATTGTTGATCCTTGGAGGAAAGTTCAATTGATAAAAACGTAATTACAGTCTATTGTAATGAATGATAATGAGCAAAAAAAATCTGGTGTATATTTTGGTAATTGATATAGTTATTAACATGGGTACTTAAACCAATCACATATCTCAGGGTTGTAGAGGTAATGTATCCAAATTATTTTAAAAAGTTTAAAATAGGTATACAATCGTTTATAACCACCCTTGACACACAAAAGAAGAACAATAACTATATTGTGGATCAAATCACTAAAAGCATTTTTGTTGTACCGAAGTGAAAAATACATAAATGAAAAACAGCGAAAATTCATGCAAAGGTGGAGAAAATCTTCACACTAGCTGAATAGTATATTTTTTGTGCATATGCTACCCTATTTTCCTTGTACTGACTCAGCTTAATTACCTAACAACTGCTTAGTCGCAACTCACACATATACACACACACACACACTTTTGATTGACCTATTGCCTATACCGGGATAAAATATAAGCCTATGTTACTCGGAAAGAGTGTAACTTTGCAACAGCGAAAATATTTTTCAAATTGGTTCAGTAGTTTTGGAGCCATTTGGGTACAAAAATAAAATCCTTTTTACAGTAATATTAATAAGTACTAACATATAGGAGAGATAAGATGAAGATTATTTCAGTCACTTAAATGCTGTGTCGCTGGCACTCAGCAAAGTAATGGAGCTGACAGTGTTTAAAGATTATTTTACTATAATGCACCTTTAGTTTGGAAATAAGTATTTTCATCACAAGGATACTTCATTACATCAAGAACTAGAAGTACCAACAATACTACAAAGTTGCGACACTACCATTTCGCAAAGGTATAAAATTAAATGAAATAACTTCCCCAGGAATCAATCTTATTATTGGTGATGGTATGAAGATCCATTTAGTAGTCAAAAGTAAAAAGGAAGCTTTATTTTCGAGCGGCATTTAAATATATTTGTCGGAGATGGTCAATAGTACGGACACTAAACGCGACGCAAGCGCGCCATCTGGTGGCGTTTCCGGTGAAACAACATTTGGTGGTGGTCAGCGTGGCGTCGAAGGAGCTCAGTCTTCGTTGAGTCGTCGTGTTGCACACATCTCGAAACTGCCCTACGTCACGTCTAGTGTTGTAGTACCGTTGTAGATCCATATTGTAAAGTGTGTAAAGTGTCTTTTGTAAAATTAAAGTGTAAAGGTTCTTCTAACCTAACAGACAGACATGTGTTGCTGGGGAGTTTGTTCCGCCACTTCTTCTCCCCAGCCAAAACACATAGGAAGTGGCGAAGGGCGGGCGTTTTGGGGGCTGTCTTTTGTTCTGACTAATTTGAATAAACATTTTTGAGTTTGGAGTTCTTTTGAGTTATCTCTTTGTACGATTACCCAAACTGATGTCGGACAATAGTGCCATCCTGATGACGCCTCCGACATATTCATTTTTATAATACGTAGTGTTACACTGTAGAATTTCTTTTGCCATCTTATATCAAGATGTTTTAGCATTGTTATAGAATGCACCACATGTGTTGAGACACTAGGAATATGGACAAAACACACTAACAGCCAGCAGTTACAATAGTAACGTATTTGCAAAATAAATCATAAGTCAAGCAGTGCATGAAAGCTGCGCTAAAGGACATAGAGTAAGTGAAAATATAGAGAAGTCATGTTCATTTACATAAAGCTTACCCTAAAACTTAATATTTTCACGATGAGGATGTGTTTTATAATAAGGTGTTTCATTTTTATATTATTAGCAAGTATCCAAAAGTTAGTGCTTTAGTACGAAAA
Organism: Helicoverpa armigera; assembly: GCF_030705265.1. Taxonomy (NCBI): domain Eukaryota; kingdom Metazoa; phylum Arthropoda; class Insecta; order Lepidoptera; family Noctuidae; genus Helicoverpa; species Helicoverpa armigera. The sequence continues at coordinate 860,935 of NC_087124.1, read as the reverse complement.
GGCGTACCTTAGACAACGTTCATGATAATAATGTATCGATTAATGTCATCTTTACATGCTGACATGGATGCAATTTTCTGTAACAATTCAGATTTGCTTCTCTCTAATTGATATGAAATCAGTTATCATTATAAACTGTTACCTGGATGCAGACTGAAGTTCTTCGTCTCCTAGAAACATCAAAAAGTGAAATATCAAAAATCAATTTTAATACTTTTTTAAATAAAATGTCGTGTCAAAAGAGTGACCTCTCTGTTTTACCTAGTCTATGTCAACCGGCGGCAAGCTGGGAATTGGGTCAAGCGTTCCAGAAATTAACAATTTACTTACGCCCCTCACTGCGTAGCCGACATAACGTTTAACAAATGTCTTAGTTCAGTTAATGCGGCGGAGATAGAGGATACCATCTTATCTTTTAACCTTTCGACTACACACTAAGGACAAAAAAGTCGGCTTACAGTTGACCTGATGATTGGAGAAAAATATATTTTTAAGAACATCGTAAATTCAATCAAGCTTTTAGTCAGAATAAATACCTGATCCTTTTTATATGCGCACTACCATTCGAACAAACTGTCGGGCGACTAAAAGTTTGCAGTGTGCTCATTGTTATTACTTCATTGTAACACAGTGGCTGCAAAATAAATGTACCTATAGTTTGCTATTCGTTCTAAGAATTATATAGGAATGAGGTGGTTACGTTGGTGCGTCCCGGTCCTCAGGCAGCCTCAGGTAGTTGGAGGCCAGAATATTAACCAGTCTTACCGACGGGTATCCATGAATCTGTTAAAAATAATGTTTGCTGCATACTATTCCTAAACTAACATATTCGAAAACAAACGTAAAATAAAATATTCGTTTTTCCTTTCAAGTTCCTCTCAGTCCTTGAGACAAACAACGTAAAAGTTCCAAAACTGAAATTAGTACTGACAAGCACAATAGTTTTACGGTCTAAGTACTAAGAATACTTCTGGTTATTCTAGTTAATTGTTCGGGGTACAGTCGTTAACATAATTGTTAACAATTTTGTGGAATGTTTTTAATTACGGACAGTTTAGTGATGTCTAATAGACAAGTTGAATAGTTTTAAGTGTAACCATTAAGTTTGGGTTTCTGAGGTCAGAGAATTGTTGTGGTGGCACTGCCAAAATGTATTCAATGAATAGTTCATTCCGAATTCTCTTGTTTAATTATTTTGCCTCATCGTCAACTTGTATGTAACAACGTAATTAGATGGATTAATAAAGCGTAAAACATAATTTAGATAAATAAAAAGAAAACAATACAATTGTTTGAACTTAAAAAAAAAAACCGGCCAAGTGCGAGTCGGACTCGTGCACGAAGGGTTCCGTAAATTACAGTTAAATCAACCTATCTCAAAAACTATAAGAGATACTTTGATCAAACCAAAAATCGTTGAAAGAGTTAATTAGCATGCATCACCTCTATTTTTTTTAGAATTTTATACCCCGTAGTTATAAAAATAGAGGGGGGGGGACATACTTTTTACGACTTTGAGAGCTGATATCTCAAAAACCGTTCACTTTAAGAAAAATGTTTTTTAGAAAACTTTATATCATTTTAAAAGACCTTTCCATTGATACCCCACACGGGTATGTACATCGAAAAAAAAAATTTCATCCCTCAGTTACATGTATGGGGGGCCCCACCCCCAATTCTTTTTTTTACTATTTAGTGTCATATTTTTGTAGCGGTTCATACAACACATATTCCCATCAAATTTCATCACTGTAGTACTTATAGTTTCCGAGTAAATCGGCTGTGACAGACGGACAGACGGACATGACGAAACTATAAGGGTTCCGTTTTTGCCATTTTGGCTACGGAACCCTAAAAACGTTATGAAAAAGCACTCATTTAAAAAGAAAAAAAAAACTTTCGTGTTACTTACATAAAATAAAATAATACAATATCTACCTGTCGTTTTAAAAGTACGAATTACGAAAATACTGAAGCGTATATTACACATAATAATCCTGTAAGTACCTAACCCACCCAAAACAAAAATGTGAAAGACTGCCAAGTTCGATAATATGGGCATGCTTCCTATAAAAGAAGTGAGACCTGAATAAGTACCAAGTTCCATAAACATACCTCAGTTAAAAATAGTTACTTTTTAATGATGTTACTTGGCAAGCTTTCACACACCTTGTTATAAACCTACTAAACGCAATGAATCAAGTATATCATTTTCTATTTAAACTTGCCAAGTAACATCATTAAAAAGTAACTATTTTTAACTGAGGTATGTTTATGGAACTTGGTACTTATTCAGGTCTCACTTCTTTTATAGGAAGCATGCCCATATTATCGAACTTGGCAGTCTTTCACATTTTTGTTTTGGGTGGGATTTCATTTATTTTTGTAAGGTTGTTTATTTTATTTTTTTCTTATGATTAAGTTAGTTAAGGAAATGTCTCATTTATACTATCTTTCAGATTTTTGAATATGCACTATGCTTCTTACAAAGAAATGGACTAGATTTACCAACTGACTGACATGACATGTTATCATATATTATGTTCGTGGATCAAAGTTACACATTCGTTATTTACGAAAGTGATTCACACTTGGCCGTTTTCAGATTTTTACTTTACTTTGACTGAATACAAACCTTTGTAACGAATTTCAGATCGGTACGACCATTCGAAGATATATTATATAAATGTAGATAAATTTAGTTCGTTTTAGTTCCTTAGGGGTATAAATTTACACCGGGTATAAAACACCTTCATTATTTTGAAACCGACTCACACTTGGCCATTTTCAGATTTTTCCCTTTACCTTGACATAAAGACCTACCTCCATGCCAAATTTCAAGTCAATACGACCATTGGAAGTGGTCTAGGTTTTTGATGAGTGAGTCAGTCAGTCAGTCAGTGAGTGTATAGTAAAAATAGCGATTTTCTGACGTTAATATCTCAAGACTTATAATAGGTATATTAATGAAATTTTGTATTTAAGATAAGTGAGTGGGTCTCAACAGATACTAGAAATTTGATATGCGTAAATAGAATAGATTTTGAGTTATAGGGGGGTCGAATTTGGCCCGAAATGGTTCGTGTAATATAACCCACGGCCGGTGTGTCGCTTTTTTTTGCTCGAACTTGGCGGACACACTGCCGTGTGTCTAGATAACACAAGACATTAAAACAAACAGTTTGTCGACGATAGTACAAACATCTCTATACTAACCCTCCCGAACAGCCTCTTAGATATCAAACAACTGATAAAATCCATATTACGCAGTCGGCATACAAATAGGCCTAAATACCCACCAATATGAATAATATTTAATCGCCGATCCCCAATCTATATTTAACTTTAAGATAATAAGATTATCATAAATTCATCTTGCGTTCTAAGATCTCAAAAGGACGGTAACAATGGAATTAAATTCTCTTCGCTAGATAATTAATTTCTCATATCTACCATGTATAAAATATTCTACCGAGTCGGTTTTATGAATAAAAAATTGCTCACTAAGTCCTTTCTATTTTAACGTGCTTGTTGATTTTTCTTGGAAAATATTTGAGAATTTCTTTACTTAGGTTATGTGGTATACGGCTTTAAGATTGTATTATTATATCAAAGTGAAATGGTTTACTTAGGTAGGTAAGTGGGATATAGGATAAAAACGTTTATTACATTCTTAGCATACGCGCACAGTGCAGACAAAAGAATTATTATTAAAAAAACAAAATACCCGACTGCACACTAAAAAAAGAGTAAAACAAGCCCCACAATAATATTGATCAATACAACTTTACTGAATATAATTTATAAATATTGATGGAAAGCATCGCAGGCGGGGACCAACAGAGGCTTATTTATAGTCATTTCGGTTGTGCACCATTTAGCAGAATTTTCGTTGGTGGCGGTCAAGGTGGTCCCCGCCTGCGATGCTTTCCATCAATATTTATAAATTATATTCAGTAAAGTTGTATTGATCAATATTATTGTGGGGCTTGTTTTACTCTTTTTTTAGTGTGCAGTCGGGTATTTTGTTTTTAATAATAATTCTTTTATTTATAACTTTTAGCTGTTTTATTTAACGAAAATGTTGTAGATGTAGAAGACTATGTATATGTAAGTACCATTTTAAATTATTTCGACGACATTTGGCTTTAGATTACGAGTGATGTTACTCCGCAACATAAATTTACCGCCAATGCGACGTTCAAGACGATCAAGACGACGTTCATGCATTTGATCAAGACGACGTGATTGTATCGCCAAAAGAATCGCTTTTTGCTTGCTAACGCATGAGTTGCATTGCGTTGACGCAGAATTAACATGTTCCCGTGGGAATTTTGAGAAAAAACGTATCCTATATTAATTACTCCCGTGATTGAAATGAATCTAATGATACCGCATACATATTTTTTTAAAGGGAAATTTAGAAAAAATATCCCGTGGGACTTTTAGGATAAAATGTATCCTATGACACTCCCGTAATCAAGACAAATCTAACGATACCTCATACATCAAAATCCATCAAGCCGTTTAGGCTACAGGAGGTCACAAAGGAACAGACATACATACATACATACATACATACTTACATACACTCGAAAAACATTACCCTCCTTCTTTGGCAGTCGGGTAAAAAATCGGCCGACTGTTGCATCGATGGCTGGATTTTTTTCTCATTTTTATAAACGTGAATTTGATGGAAGTTTTTAGTCGGTCTGATACAGGAAAAATACCTGATCTTTCATACGTGTGTACGTACTTCTATTAATCTTCATACGGATTTATGAGCCCAAACCAGCCATCGGCCGACTAAAAGATGGTAATGTGCGCATATTCTTAAGTCATAACATTGTCGATGGGTATTATAGTAAAGATAAGATAATGTACATTTATCTACCTATGTATGTGGTTTAAGGTGATCTCACATCATCAGCCTTGCCTTTTCTCAGCTATGTTGGTATGGGCTTCCAGTCTAACAGTGTGTGCAGCTAAGTACTTACTAGTATTTTACACGGAGTAACTGCCTGTTTTACCAGTTCAACCCAGTTATCTGGGCAACCCAAGGAACCTCGGTAGGACTGGTTCTCAGACTTTGTGGATTCTGACTGTTTCATATGACATGAAAAGTCTGAAAAAATAATAGTTATTTTCTGTGAAATCATAGTTGATACAATATTTGCTACATGGCTATTAAACTAGAAAATTTTAAAACATTTAACAAAGCCCAAGTTCTTTATTTATTAGCTTTGGTGGGTTCCAATTAAAGTACACGTTGTTTTAGTTAGAATAGAATTCATTAGTTGGTCAGATTATAATTAATTGAATAACATTATAAATTAATTAATTCGAGTTCGTTGCACAGAAGACCACAAGGGTTTAATTTAAAAATAAAAACGCATTTGAAATTCATGTGGTTTGTGAGCAGTTGATAATTTATTATTTTTGAATAAATTCAGTTATATGTAAAAAAATATATCAAGGCGTATAAAAAGTACTTGAGTCCATTTTTAACCCCGACGAAAAATAGTAATTAGTTTGAACACTTGATTTATCTAGTGGTACTATAACACCGTATCTCTTAAATAGATAGATTTTATTTTTATTTTTAATAAAAACCTAGTTCAGAAAGCGGTTACTGTTGCTGTTACTGTTGCAGCCTTTTTATCGTCCCACTGCTGGGCACAGGCCTCCTCTCATAAGGAGAAGGATTGAGCATTAACCACCACGCTGAGCAAGCGTGGTGGTGCGGGTTGGCAAAAAGCGGTGTTTAAGAGTAAATAATTAAAGTCCAACAAATAATAAATAATCACTAACATTTGCTAGATTTGAACATTGACGACATGAATATTTAGCAAAAGTTTTGGAAATGGTAGAACTGATTCTAATAATATTTTAGAATTCTTAGAGAAGGTTATTTATCGTCAAAATGAATATAAAGTTCTTATTTTTATTCATTTCTGAACGTAAACTGTGATGGAGGACGCTCGGTTGGTATTCCTCGTTTCTCCAATAGTTCAAATTCTAGGAAACAGCTGGCGTACTCAGGATATTACAATTTTATTTTATTTAAAAAGGTGGTCTTAGATTTTTTATCCAACGCGTTAAGAAATGGTTTAGAATAACGACTATTTTGTCAATTCCCACTGTATTTTTTTAACAAATAACTTTTCACCTTAAACTAACTCCTCGAAACTGCAGACAAATACATATTTTTCACAGCACACATGTTTATCCTTTTACTCAAAGAAAGATAGCCGGAAAAAATTCAGAAAAGGCTATCACGGTCCGATTCTTTGCTCACTCACAACTAACATACGTCAAATACACGTGAAATTCAGCCTTAACATAAGGAGTATAAAGTCTTGAGCAAATGCGTAAATAACGTGGTCTGACCATGTAACTGTGTACTCATAAAAATAGCGTTCCGTTTACGAGCGACCGATGATAACCGAAGACGCCCGAACGTATCCGAGCTACTATAGAGTCAACAGCCTCCGATTTTCGCTGACTTTGGGTACGAAGCGAAAACTTTTTCAGTAAGGCAATTTGGAGTGGAACCAAATTTACATATGTGATTAGATAGTAAAAGGAAATTTGTCTTCAGTTCGGTCTGCGAACTTGGGATTTGGGTAATATGGATTGAATCTTTGAACAGCGACAATAGTTTGTGGGCTTTGTGACGCCTATTCGGGTTATTTTAAATTATCTATTTAGGTTGCTGTTCTATAGTAACTGTTTTGATGCGTATAAAGTTCTGTGGTTTGGCTTATGACGAATATTGCCTTTAGCTGCGCGCTGAAAACGGTTTTTCTGGGCGACAACCCCGAACCGTTTCGCTAGCGAAATTTCGTCTCATTTTCGTCGCGTTTTAATTTACCTCAGAGCGAATACATGGCGTCGTGTGTTCGCATAAAATTACACAAGGCCATTATAAAGCAATACGTATTCACAATAAGCCAACATACCCATAAATCCGTAACACAATAACAGAATTAACTGCGATTTATCGCAGTACGACGTAGCGGAGGTACCGTTAACGAGGGCCGCGTCACGGCAGCTGAGAAATATTCGTCACAATTCGGCGTACGCTCGCTAACAATCGGCACGCGCCGTTTTCATCCCTTTTCGGCCGAGGCTGCGCGGGCAGGCATGCGCAGTGCCCACTCCCCGTCAAACACCGTCAGTGGAGCGGCGCGCCTTGCCGCACCGCGTTTTAACCGCGCCCTCGGTAGTGCCGATCTAAAAATTAACAATAATATTTTAAATTATAACACGTCCACCTTACCGCGTGAGTGTACTAAAATCGTTCAAAAAAATAAGCTTAATTTAATCCCAAACACTTTTCTGCGCGACCGACTCGTCGCGTAGTGTATACGATAATTCGAATTTGTAGTATAAGTGAGTTACTGTGTATGTAAAAGTGCAATGGAGTATGCCGGTTTTGTGTGTGTGTTTAGACATTTGACGATTGTGTCGTTGATTGTACTGGGATTATCTCGATGGTAAGTAACGACAACGTTTGCTGTGACTACTAATCATAAGCTAAAAGAAATATTAAGGCGGTCATTAAGGTAATTGGATCACACATTTCTGTACATTTGATAACAAAAGTTTTTTGTGAGTCATGTTTTTTATTCTCTGGATTTATGAAGGTTTGACATAGATATAAACTGGCTGCTCGGTGATAAAGATTCTGCGAAGAATTTTTACGATCCATAAATTTAATCATGCCTACTACGAGGCGTTTTTGTAGATTTTTTCGATCAATTTGACTATTTATGGCGTGTTTCTGTCACCTTTAATGGAGACTTATCAATTAAAGTGATCCTTTAGCATTTTAAAGCACATAAATGGTGTAATACATTGTACGACGTAAATTATAATATTTAACATAACTGATGAGTTCCATTTTCGCTATTCTACGTCAAAAAAAATAATTATACATATGAATCAGAATGAGTGGTACTTTCCGTCGCTCTTATGTAGATTAGTCGTACAAAATAAAAACGCAATTAATTATAATCAACCTACATTATTGTAATTAAACTTGTCCGACTTTGGCGACTATTCTGGCTACCACTACAAAATCACCAATTTACACGACAGGTCCACATTTAACTATGAAAAATCGTTTCCTAAAGTAATCAATCCTTTTAATATAGTACGTATAAACTTGTAAAAGTAACTTATACTTTCATAAATAAACATTAATCATTTCTCTTTGGAAAGTTAACCTATTTAAATTTTAAAAGTAATTAAAATGTCGATGGTATAATAAGATTACTTGTTTTATTTGATAAGGGTAATGGTTAATTTTCTTCACTATGTGATGGTATTTTCCGGAGTTCTGCGGTTTTCAGCTCGTGCCCGGCTGAAAAGTTTATGAATTTGTGCCCCATTCGGACGAGGAGCAATTTTGATAACATTATTCATTGCTCCCTTGCATTATTATATGAACATACCTACCATGTTTCCAACAGGTAAATATTAATTGTTGTCATCCTGCTTTTATCCCAATTTCTCATTTGGGATCGGCGCTGTGAGTATTCTATACTCTTCCATACTTCTCTATTTGTCATCATCTCACTATTGAAATTCTTTCCAGCCCCCCAGCCCAAACCATCCATCGTTTCTTTGGTCGTCTTCTTCCTCTGTACCTGTCAACATTTATGTTCAACATTTTCCTCACATGATCCACAGTTCTTTTATAATGCCCATACCATGTTGTTAGTACCGCTTTCTTGTTCTTATGTACTCATTCCTTATTCTATACACTCTCATAACACCAGACGTTCCTCTTTACATTCCCTTCTTAGCCGCAGGCAGTCTTTCATTCAACCCTTTTGTGTCCCAACACTCTGATCCATACAGAAGTGCAGGTATGACTTTAGCCTTAGATCTGGTCTGCCATCATTTCATCCATCCTATGTAAATGCTGTGCTGTCTGTCCAATCTATTTTGCCATCGCCTTGAATTAGTGAATTGAAATACTTAAAGCTGGAGTAGATGGGAAAAGGCGTGTTATCATTATGGCTTCCAGACTGGAGAGACCACCAAAATCGCAAAACATGCATTCGGTCTTGCTTCTGCTGACTTTTCAAAACTCTCCAGTTTCTTTCAACCTACCCAGAACACTAGAACCAAACCCCTAAGTTCTAGAGGAAAGACACAGCTTATGCTGACACGTCATCTGAAGTCCTAAAATATTGTTCAACAACTTTGCCACCAATATTGTTCAGTGATGTGGCACCAAACGCTCCACTGATGAGTTTCGACACAATATAATAGATCCATGTTTGAAGTGCGGATAACTTGTTCGATAACATTGTATGGCATAGTTTGGAAAACGTTATTACAGTTCCATGTTCCAAGGGAAGTGGGCCGAAGAACTTTGGAGCGATAGCTGTAATTACATAAGGTTGTTTGAGTACCTCGTTGATTTTGTAGCAAGTGGCAGAGCCTTGCAGGAAATTGACAATTGTAGACAGGTATAGATTATTTACTTCAAGAAAGCAAGTAAGCCATACTTTTGCATGCGACGCGGTCACTACTAAGTGCTTCCGAGCATACGAATATAAAAGTAGTGTATATGTATTTATAGGTACACACAAGGATGGCTCACCTGCTTTCATGAGATAAATCATATATACCTGTCTGCAACTGGTAATATCTTGATGATTTCTGTCAAAAGCTATTACTAGTAAAAGCCGGGCCATCACAATCTGTTTTCCGAGAAACGAAAACCCTCATTGTGTTATAAATAGTCAATAACATTCATAAATCAAAAACCATTAATATGAAACTAGATATCATAAATGGACGCCTAGGTATCTGTGAATGAAGATATAATTCCCCATAATGTTATACAACTAACAGCCGATTGAGACAATTGCCATAACGTGTAGGTACAGCATATTAATGGCGATATATTGTTAGAACATTACTAGTGAACTATTCAATTAATTGATGTCAATAGGGATTTGTCTTCTGGCTTAACACATACAAGGTTACAACAGGAGACAGGGGTGACGCATTTGTAGACAGAGATCGAGAGTACTGTGGGTCCTTTTCTTTCAATATATTGTCTTCTGAATATTGTCGTTAGTTTTCTCTCTTTATTCATGTATCTATCTTGTAATAATATTATAGAGGTTAACAGTCTATTTGCTTGAACATGCTGATCTCAATAACTACAACGATTTAAGATTTAAAAAATATTTCTACTCATTATAATATCTGGGTGTGGAGTACTTCTCACTAGTTGTGGGAAAACTGCTGGTGAAAGACATTGGAATCTGAATCTACTCTCCTTTTGGGTGGCAGTATTTTTTGCCTACTTTTTATGCACGTTTCCTCCATTCGTGGACAAATAGGTATCCCTTAGCCTCACTCGAATGATGATTATAAAATTGCTCCATTACTCAGAATATGATGGAGTAACGACTTCCCTGAATAGAATTCTGATTTGCTTCCTTGAATTCAAACACAACAGGCGATGAAACTTAGTATAAATTTGCAGTTTTTGAAATGTTGCAGTAAAATTCTGTTTCGTACATAAAATTTCAAGCGGAACATATAACTGCTGATTCGCGACGTGTCTCTTTTGTTCTTTTGGGACACATGTGTCAGACACACGGTGACTAAGCAACTTTTGTTTAGCAATTTTGATTCTAAAGTTCCTAACAATAAAGCCCACTTTTGCATCCCCGTTTTACAAAACAACGTAATGTATTCATGTGTTATGAAGTACCCATGGGATTTTCACTAAAATGTCGAACTAGTTAGACAGTTTGAAGGTAGACGTAAATTATTTACATGGAAATGTATGAGGGCAGATAAATAAAATATTAATAGTGTTTGTTTGAACAAATGTTTGTGTCACAAACCTGTATGTACAAGAAGTACAGTTTTTGGGAAATCTGTGATCTTGACTTACACTTTTGTCTTTTTGTTATTCTTACACTTACCAAATCTGAAGCATAAAAAAACGTATGGAGCGCTAAGCTGAATTTAACCTTAAATGCACCTACCATGTTATCTCTGCATCACCTTGAGGTTGACTGGAAGGAATGCCTATAGCTTTAAGTCCGCCTTTGTACACGACTCATGTTGCATAAAGTTTAAATAAATAAACCTCTGGATCGGTCAACCCGAGAGGCTGCTACATAACCACGAGATGAAGGGTTAAAAATACACACCCATGCATCAATCTAAGCCCGTACATTACCAAACGTGAATATAACATATCGGTACTAAACAGAGCAACCCTTCCGTCACCTGTTAGACAAATCGGGGTCCGAATTTCTGCCAAAATTCGCGGTCGTAATCGATTCGAGGGCGTCAGTTATTTGCGTTAAAAGCGATACATCCGGCCTCGACAGTCCATTAGCAACGCGACGAGGCGATAAGTGTTCCCATTCTCCCGAAAAGAGGGGTCTGTGAGGGCTCTAATAAATTTTTCAAAATTATTTAGAGAAAAAGAAACTTTGAATTTTATTTTGCTGTTATTGTTTTTTGATTGAAAGGGGGATTTATGGGTTTTTAAATATATTTTTTCCGTAGGTATTAATAGGTATTTTAAAATATATTGGTCTCAGTAACATCATAAATGAAGATGCGAACATACAATTGTAGCATTGTGCATGTAGGTATGCAATTTACAGTACTTGCACAATGAAACGGCGTTTTAAGTTGTAGATCCTGGATCGTCTACCAGAGTGAGGTTTTTAGGTAGGCACGTCGAAAAGCAGGCAAAATCGCGATAAAAGCAAGTCATACACACAACAACATTTTACTACAAGTCATTCACCTCACAATACAACACATTCATAAGTCAGTGACAGTTATTAGGTACACAATTCAAAACCCATTTTTGCACTGTGGACAAAATATTTCCCAGACGTAGACAAAAGAAACACTAGAATTTTATAAGCTTTCTCACTGAATATAGTAGGAATATTGTAGCTGAAATAAGTGTGTCTGTGGTTGTGAAATTCAAAATTCAGTACCCATTTAGAAGAGTGAGTAATAGTGATTTACATTAAAAGTTAGGAACATGTAAATAACTCTGTGAAAGTAATGTATGCAAGTTTTATGTTTTATTAAGAAGTAAAATGAATTTTACGACGTGATTTTTCTTGATGATATATCTTATAACTTGAGAACAAACCGTTATTTTATGAAGGTGTAGGAACTAAAAATTAAAATGATTGCTATGACTACACAAAATTGTAGCAGAGTAGATAAGTTTTTGAACAGTTAATAAAATTTAATTTTTGAAAATAAATAAATACTAGCTGGTGCCCGCGACTTCGTCTGCGCAGGTTTAGTATTTCGAACAATATGTTTACAAATTGTAGCCTATGTGTTATTCTGATGTATATGCTATATTATTGTAAAGTTTCATTAAAATCCATTCAGTAGTTTTTGCGTGAAAGAGTAACAAACATCCATACATCCATACATACAAACTTTTGCGTTTATAATATTAGTTTATAATATTAGTAGGATAAAGTGTTGCGTAAATAAATTTGGACTTTCTTCAGGGAAAAGCACAGATGTCTTTAAAGGTCTAAAACAGTTGGTAGTTACTGAATAATTGAAAACAGATTATGTGCTGTGTCATTGAAAGTCTAATAAAAAACTTTTTTTTTGAACAATATTTCAACAAACCGACCACGTTTTGTCCGATTTTGAAATGAATTATGCAGATATTGATAAACTGATGGTGCTGGTTACAGTCACAAGCTTGATCGTCCCTATCAGTATCAGCTATATTGAAAACTGACAGACTAAATATCCAGTTTTTTGCAAGTTATAAATATAACATTATTGAAATAAAAAATATTGAAATACAAAATTTTTGAAATCCAATCTTCAATAGTTTAATAATACTGTAAAAACGACTAAATCTTTGTATATTCATTCAAAATATTTTTATTCCAATGTTTCTGTTAAAATAAACCATTTTTCAAATGACACCATACCTACAGCGTAACTTAAACCTTTTAGTTCGAAAAAACAAATACATACATTTCGAGCCCATTCCTTTTCACTTAAATCGAGATCACCGCACAAATCTACATGTGTTCAAAAAAAAAATACTCAAAGCATTTCCACGTTTTAACTCGAGCGGTATTTCTACCTTTAAGCGCACTGTAATTGTTTTGAACGAGAAACATGCGTCCCCTGGGTTCCCGAACACAAATAAAATTGTGTAAAAGCCTACAAAAAATACCACTGGGGAGTGTTTTAAAGACTTACCCGTCAATAGTCTGTTTCACTTCGCTGGGCTCACGTGAACTCATGTCGGAATTACGTTTGTGAACCCTTTATGAACGAGTAAGCTGAATAATCACTTAGCTTCAATCTCATGTTATTGAAGAGATTTTCTTTCATTACTTTTAGAATTCTAAGTAATAATTCATCTTGACGAGTGATTTGATTCACTTAAAATGGATAAATTTTGAAAAAAAAAAAATGTGTTGGGTTCATAAGTCAGCCACTAAAATCTTATTTGACAATTAACACTTCCACACTAGCGGATTGTAGTCGCGGTGTCTGTGTTAAAATTCCTGTAGATATCCAAATGATGGCGTTCGATACAAGGAGAAGGGGAATTTCGTAAATAAAATACTAAGCTTTACATAGATTTATGAGCTTCTGACCTTCTTTTCTGATTTATGTTAATAAGATATACTATCATAAAAGTGATAAATAAAAAAAACATTTTCACTTGTTCCTAGATATAGGATGTTAATAGAACCATTGAGTATAGGTACATTCATTCATCAATAAGAATCATAAATGATATTCAATGTCAAAATCTACAGTCCCTATTTTGAAGTTAAACATTGCTTGCATAGCTTACATAGCTGAACCACAGATTGAATGTTTCACTAAGATAAACCTCTTCTAAAGCGAGAATACACCGACTGTCAAAGTTGTGTAATCAAGCCACCTGATTAAAATATCAATGAAAGTAGTAAAGTGGGACAAACTGAGGAACAGTAAGTAGGCAGGGTCAGTAGTTGATCCATTTAATAACTTATGAAGTGGCAATGAAAACTGAAAGCTTTTACTTGAGTTTTCTTTTAACTTTCTCAGTTATTTATATTTATACTGTTTATTTACTTGGTGTATTGTACTTATAGAAGTGGAGTACACTAACCTAACCTTGGCTATTTGACAAAACTACTTGCGTTCCCGATCTTACGCATCCAAAGGCAATGTGCATATACGTTTCTTCTCAGGGATCAGTCAGTTAGGAAATGCCGACCCCAGCGTTCTTAAAATGACATGTAAAAGTGATGTAATGTCCAACTTGCAAAATATACGATTTCATTTCATTTCATACATTTACTCACACAAGTCTGCTCACCCGCTTTCGTGAGATAGAAAAACCAAAGATTTCTTTAAAAGTGTAATTCGTGTTCACATGTTACTTGTATGACCCAGTCTCATAACCAGGTTTGTTATTTGGGTACCGAAAATATTAATTAAAAGGAGTTCCAAATACAGCAGATGCCAAAAAATTACTGAAACCATTGATGCAGTAAGGCGTGATTAATTTTAACAAATAACAAGGTACATTAAGAAAATTACTTTTAGTTGAACCAGAATTCAGTATTTCGACATTCTGAAAAATATGTATTTTTTTCAATAAAGAAAAATAATATTTTTTCACCTCACAAAAGCGAGTGTGTTATACTGGTGTGCGCATAGTAAGTGATCAGTACACACTCACAAACACGTGGTATATTATTTAATTATATTCATAAAGTTTTTCAAAAAAATTGACTTACTTTGAAAGTAGGTTGTTGAAGATTTATAGCTCTTTGATATGCCTACAAGTTCTTAAAGTTAATTTTTTTTTTTTAGTTTTTAAATAATTTATTTACAAATAACTTTTTACAATAACTTAATAATAAATATATATACAACATACAACTAACTTATTACCTAATATATACACTTACTATAAATAAAAATATTTAAAAAATTGCATCAAAAAACTCCTCATCGCTGCCCACCGGGAGTGTACCCAAGAGGCTGGCAGCATTGCCACGTTGTATGGCAATGCTTACTTTTTGGCCAAAATAAAAACCAGCCCTTGGGTCACCTGAAGTGTCAGCAAGTCGCTTAGCGATATCCTTATATAGGAGATGAGCACTTGGACCCCACGGCCCGAGGGTTTCAACCCCAAACGGCTCAAAGGTATAGTTACCCACCAGGGTACTATATTTGCGCCGTTTGAGGTCCTCTGCAGCCGCAGCAGCGGAACCAGCACATCGCGCCGAGCTAGGAAGGTGAGATGGTGCAAGAGTATCGACACAGGTCGCGTCCCATACTAAAGACCTACCCATCTTCCACGGGAACAACGACATACCGTCTGGTCTCTTGCCATCGTCGCGTACCAGACCACTGGGTTCTAATATGGCTGGAACGCCGACGGCAACAAGAGCGCGACGGATTATGTCATTGATATTCGCATGCCGTGCAAAACGGCCGGCGCTGCGGCTACATGACAAGCCGTGGTGTCCAAGGCTGCTGACAGCTTCTCCACATGGGCAGCGGTGAGGAGAGCAGCACGGAGCACCCAAACGCAAGCAAATAGCTAGCCGGAAAGTGGTGTCATCAAACAAGGTGCCTATGTTTGACGACGGAAGTGCCAGAAGCCATAAACCCGACTCCCATTCGCCCACGGCCAGAAGGCGCGCTCGCTCTGCAGAAGAAATTGACGTATTAATCAGATTATTCCGTGTAGCTCTGCAGAGCGGCTCATCCCACTGTCTCTGAGAGGATGGGTTGACGGGTAGATCAATATTCGGGCAGGTGATTTTCCAAGCCTCTACAGCCTCAGCCAGGCATGGTACCTCGCAATTGACCAGTGTGGAAGGGAGAATTTTCCTGGTCAATTTCTCAGTACCACGGACGGAGGATATAAAGGCCGGTAAACTTATACTAGAAATTTTGCGGACGCCAAGCCCTCCCATGCGAATGGGAAGAGTAGCCTGAACCCAGGCTCGGTCGTCTAGGGCCACATTTAAAATTGATGATAATGTGTGTCTGATAATTTTGTCAAGTTGTTCCAAAGGTTTGTGTGCTTCCATAGAGTGGAAGCGCGCAAATAGTATGTTAATTTTGGGCCAAAACAACAATATCTAATGATTGTAATGGCTGAGTGCATGTTAATTTGGAGCAGCCTTTCCGAAATATGATTGAAATTTTGTATTTTGTCCTGTATAAAATTCGAAAATGAATTTTCATATATTGGGGAACCAAGGAGACAAAGAGAGTCCTTATCAATTAATTTAATATCCGGGGCTATTGCATTGAATTTTGAAAGTGTGTCTTGTCTGTCAGTATTGTCCGGTACAAAAAGTTCGCATTTGGAGTAATTTAGATTTAGACCTATTTCTTGAAATTTGTTTTGGAGAAAAGAAAAATCACCAAGTACTGTATCTACTTTGCCCCCCAAGGTTCCGTCATCAAGGTACCAAACGTTGAATTCCGAATTTAGCTGCCGAATTATTGGGTTTATGGCTAAACTGAAAATCACAGGCCCGAGTGGGTCACCCTGCTGACAGCCAACAGAAGATTCCAGAAGGTTGTCCTGATATAGTAATTTAGATGGATGTCTGTAGCATTGCCAAATAAAACTGTAAATTTGGGGTAACTCTTTTTTCGTTTCTGCCAGCAAGGTGTCCCTATTGACTGAATTAAAGGCATTCTTTATGTCAACCTTCATTATGACCTCTCCTTTGCCACAATTTAAATAGGTCGATAACGCGTGCACGGCAGCCTCGCAGCCCCCTCTTGAGCCGTAACCCAGCTGAAGGGGCTGAAATTTTTCCGAAACACCCTCACTACAAAATTTACAGCAAATCTTGGCTACCGTGCGACGGTAAGTAGTCCCTACGGCAATTGGACGAATGCCGCCATCCCTCTTGCGTAGGGCGCAGAGGTTCGCTCCATACAAGACGTCGATGACGGCCTCGTCCACCTTGCCGGCGAGCATAAGGTTGACCAGGGCTGTAAGCTCCTTCAAGAGCGACTCACCAGCTTCCCCGGCGCTTGGGCAGGTAAGGTCCTTAAGGTGTTGCGGACTCAAGCCGTCGAGGCCGCCTGCGGAACCGCTCCTGAAGGAGCCTATTGCCGTGCTCAATTGTCGACCTGTAATAATGAGGGTATGGGTATCCGGATCAGGGGTCGGGAAAAGAAAGGTCATCGGATGGGGCAGGGTGTTTGCTCTCCAAAGCGGAAAGTGTTTCTGGAGAACAAGGTGCCACCACATCACTGCTGAAAAGAATCCTCGCTGCACCACTTATGTCACCTTCACTTAACTTGGATTCTACCAGGTGGGGGATGCTCCTCGAATAGGTAGATCCTGTTGTCGGTGATTTAGTGTCGAAATCTCTGGCCGAAACATTACAGTTATCTTTAATTTGGGTCGTTAAGGACTTTTTGGATGCCAAATTTTTTTGAATATGTAAGATTCTATAAGGGAAGGTGAGTAAGTTCTCCCAAGCACGTTGCGAGTTCTCCCGTGCAGCCAGGCGGACACAACCTGCCAAATGTTGAGCTACTAAAGCCCTGGCGCCTCGGGGAACCCGCTTTAGGATTGGAATTGTGTTTTGAATTTTGAAAGTCTTTTCCAAAACGGTTCCAAAGGTGTGTCGGTATCTGGGTTTGTCGGGGTTAGTGTGGGAGGAACTGCACTTTGGGATTTATGTGTCTTCCCAATGTGCACGTTCAAACCCCGCTTACCTTTAAAAAAACGTGCTTGGGGGCACAGCGGGCATCTCAGGGCATCCAGAGATGTTGAAGATTGACAAGCACTTACACTCCCATCACCATTACTGTACATCTGGGTGCCTACGCTACTTATTTGTATACACTTACAACTATTAATTTTCCACAAAAGAATATTTACAATAATAAAAGTAACAAATCAAAATAGCACTCAAAAACACAAATAATCAAAATGTCAATTTGACGCAGTCGCGCTGGTTTCGGCATATTTCGGCGCGGGACTCACTGGCCAGCCCCGGCCGGCCAGTCCCGCGCCCCGGCTTCTCAGGCGGTAGCCTGCGTTTTATATAGAAGGTCCGATGCTTATGATTCTGAGGCTGTTAAAATCAGACACGTATGCATTCAGTACCACGGAGACTCGGCCGTGCAGCAGTTCTACTGCGGCGCCACCGTGTTCGTGACAGGCGGCTACGGATTCCTCGACAAGCAGCTAGTGGAGGAACTCTTCCGGATACTATTTCTCAATTTAATAAAAATTCTTCCCTTACAAATGACAGCTAATGTCAATCCAATTAAAGTTAATTCCCTTGAATATTCCACAGACATTATCTCATAGCTTTTTAGAAGTTTCGCTGTCGGTATTATTAAACAACTTGTGTTCATATCTTCTTACTTATAAATTTGTACATCTGAGTATGTTTTTATGTGAAACGACTGAACCAATTAAGGCCACTTGCATGTCAATCTTTGTAACTCCATTATAAGTTGTGAGTCTTCGATCAATAAATTGTTTGGCCTACATTTACATAATTATAGACTCAAAAGTATAATTTATTAATACATAATTATAACATAATCAATAAAGAGATAATGATAAGATCTGTCATTTATTAATTATTTAAAGTAACATTAATATAGGATTTCTAATACGTAGTATACTTAAACATGATACCTAATTATCATAATAATGTGGATTTGATTTTTCTATTAGCTATCATTCATTCTGTTTTAAGTGCCTAGTGTAGTAGGAGCAGTATATGAGAAAATGGCTCTCACTCAAGTAAATATGTGACGGTTTTATTTTAAGTATGAAATATCGTAAAACATAATCACTTTCAATGCAATATGGACACAACACTATGCCATCATGCAGCAAAATTGCTTTGTTGCCCGATGCCTAAAATCCCAGAAAATTATCTTCTGGGATTTGATTGTAATATTAAAGCATTTCATCATAGCCCTTTCCTTGCTGTAGGGTTTTGGACCAGCGTTTTACCTGCTTAACTGATCTCCTCATCCCAGTTACCTGGGCAACCTAATACTCCTATATAAGACTGGTAGTCAGATTTTCTGCTTCCAACTACCCGTAACGATTGCTCAAGATAGCCAGATATATACTCAAGCTGTACAAAAATAAAATACCCAAAACCTTGAGTAGCATCATCAAAATTCGGTTACATAGATTGTAATTGATTCATCAGCATCTCAGTTCAGAGTGCTTGAGTGCTCGGGCACTCCCGGGAGGGCTACAATGCCGTACAATTAATGGTTCTTCACCCCTTATAATTCGTTTCTTGCGAATAAAAGTCGCGAAGCTGCTGTTTGATTGTTGTTGAGATTTTGATCCTTATCTCCTCTGCTTGCATCGCGTATTAAGTTAGATTAAGTTCTGCTTCGTATCAAACTTTTTGAAATGATTTAAAGTTTGACTGTGCTCATTCCCCTTCGGTATGTATGTGGTCTCTGTGTGAAACGTTGATGAATCAGATATAATATCATATTTTTTATTATAGACACAAATTTTAAACAACAATAATGTCGTCCAAACAAACCAACACAAAACAAATTAATCAAACAATTACTTAAACAAATTCCCACTACACATTTACGGTAACAAAAGTTAAATATAATCAAAATACCATAATTCAATTCCCATGACGCCATTAACTAATATATTTAAGCTTAAATTTACGAACAAATTGTTTATCGCGATTTGACGATATCCGCAGCGTGGATCGGGTTATGATATATCTGGTTACACACGGAACAGACGTCCGATGCGGGATTAATCTGTTATCGGGACTGCGCATAACGTTCAGCATTATTAATATACTAGAGATTGGACAGGATTGTCACTAAATACGCTGGTGTATTACATAATACCTGCAATGGATTAGTTATACTTCTAGGTTCGATAATGAGCTGGCTCATTCAATTTACCGTTGATTGTGTGATTTCTTGTGTAAAGGACTTACAAAATCAATAATAACAATACATATTGTAGACGATATATTTTTGAAGAGAACCTCTTTTTAACACGCTTGGGTATATTAGCTTCACTTGTAACTAACTATGTACCCATATAAGAAAATCGTAGAATATTAATTTGACCCAATTCCCGGATAAAATTTTGCTCACGCTCTGAGTTCTGATGACAATACATGACCAGCGTGTTTTTTCAACTATTTTCTTTTAAACTTCAACGCCATTTATCAGATACAATATAACACCTACAATATACAACAACAAATCTACACCCAACTCTTGTAAGACAAAATCGCAAGAAGTTATTACCATTAATTTTATTATCCCCATCTAACCAGCTTACTTACATTCTGCCGAGTAAATACTACTCAAATATTTATAAGTCGTAAAATATTTCAGTATCTCCTAAAAGTAAGTAGGTTATTGTGGTTACGTAAGGAGTACCTTCATCTGAAGGTACGAGGTGTTAGTTCAGTTCATATATTTGTTATTTTACACGGGTTTGCTTTTTCGTGGTTTTGCATAACAAGACTGGATGGAATGTGTTCTTTGATGATACAGACGGTGTGCTTAGAAATGAGAGTCTTTCGAAATGTTCTAACCATTTTTGGGGTTTGAACCTTGATGATAGAAAATTGGCTCTTAGTGATTGGCGATTAATGCTCATACCTTTTCGGCATGATAAGAGGTATTTACCCTACAGTGGGACACTAAAAAAACTGATGATTTAAAAACACTTGTAAACAAAACAAAAATTATGACATCAAAATTGTTTACCATTGAGCCAAATAAACTATCCTTTAGTAACGGTATTTGTAAACGCTACAAACGTCCATGTTGACTTTCCAGGATTATCCAGTACAGCTATCGTTATTTGTAAAGCGAATATCTATGAACTGCCTAGCCTAGTTGGTTTGTAGATTTTGATCCACACATCGACCGTTGTTATTCGGTGTTAGCTGCCAAATTCTGGGAAATCTCTCAAAATTTAGATTTACCATCAATCAATCTCGGATTATATTGATTGAGGATTCGTGTATGAAAACATGTTAAAATATCACAATGGTATCAGTTAAAATGGTAATTTACGAAATCCCTACTAATATTGTAAATGTGAAAGTAACTCTGTCTGTCTGTCCATCTGTCTGTTACGCTTTCACGTCTGAGCCACTGAACTGATTTTAATAAAATTCAGTACAGAGATAGGGTTGACCTTGAAAAAGAACATAGGATAGTACTTACCCCGAACTTTTGAGAAGTTCTCTTGGAAATGAACCAGACGTGGGTGAAGCCGCGGACAGAAGCTAGTGTTCACGTAAAAATAGCTTTTCCTATAATTACAGCTATCGAAACAAATCTTTAGATGTCAATATAAGACACATGTAATCTGGTTATTGTATGACCCATTACGGACAAACGTGGTCCATTTCGACTATAGCAAGTGTAATCCTATTACACGACCGTAATTGAAATGTGGCCAGCCATAATAAGCAATGGAGATTAGTATTATACGATTTTAATTGCGTTATCTGATATTTTGAAAGTGTTATTAAGATTTGGGGGCTACTAATAGTTTAAGGGCTTGCAAAATATTAGTTCATGGTCACAAGTTTAGTTAAAGTTAAAGTATTTTCTGCTACGTTCATCACAATGCTTTTAAAAACGGGGCAGTTTAAATAGGAGAATTTTGTAACGCTTTCAAACAATTACTACGCAGAGGGTTTTGATTAGATTTGGAAGGAATATATATAGATATATCAAAATAAAATTCACTACTATTCATCCTAGTGGTACAGCGGATTTATCTTTCTAGCTGCGGCTAGTAAAATGGAATAGTGGAATGAAAAATTTTAATTGAAATTCCTGGAAGTAAATTTTCAAAAATATTTCTTTTCAACTTTTAATCCAAAGTGACGAATGGTTTCAGCTTTCGAAATGGGAAACTTCATTTGCGACATGAAAAATCTAGATGAATTTCACGACAAAATGAATTGCTGTTTTAGCATTTCGTCTGCACGGTATAATAAGCCCTACTTTCGTCGTGGTTATGAAACAGAGCGTTACAGTTTCATTTTCAAAAACGAACCGTTTTTAACAGTAATGCCCAGGATACACGAAGCTTATTTCTCAAGCTAGCTTAGCCAGTTAGTTCTCAGGTGGATTGTCTTAGCTTGCTGTCCGAACTTGGTGCCACTTTAGTTTTGTTCAAAGGCAAATCATTAATTTCACGTAGGGTTTTTTTATTTCTTTATAATTTTAATGTTGTGAGGAAAATTCTGGACATGAACATGGGTGGATGTAGTGAAAGAAGATGATCAAAGAAACATTCGAAAGAAAGAACGATATGGCTAGAAAGAATGTTATTTGTGATATGAGGGCAGATAGAAAAAACATGCCAAATAAAATTGGGATAAGCGCAGGAGGATGATGATGAAGAAGCTAGTATTTTTAAAAATAAAAGCTTGTAGTTTGCCAGTGCCGCTGTCCGCTTACTCGATGATCAAGATATATCATCTACGAGCATACCTATATCTTCATATCTATCCATATTATCCTACTCGAGGGCCACTTCTATATCACTGTAATTAATTAGCTCAGTATATAATGGAGGGTTTAATTCATTCAGAGTTAATGGCGTATCGCTTTGTGTGACCATGTTTAGGTATTACTTAATTAGTTCGCCCATTTGGACGGTTATGGGGTAGTTTTGTAAAGACTTGCGTAAGTCGAGGATAGTTATATGATCCATGTTAAACGAGTAATCTTGTTTTGGGGATAATAAATTGTGGAGATTGAACTTTTAAATAAAGATTGACAGTTATTAGTTGATAACAGTTATGGTTTGTTATTAAGTTTGAACTTTCTAAGAGCATTGTTAAATTATGTGAATCAAAACTGAATTGGACAGTAGTCATTTATAAATATAAAAAAAAAAAAACTATTTGTTTTATAATAATAAAAGTGACTACTGTTCTGTACTGCTTTTTAGACTACCGAAACATTTTACACGATTTACTTCTGACTTGGTATAGAGTAAAATCATGTTTTATAAATTAAGATTTCACCAAAAAAGGCTAAATGAAGTAAATGATAACTTAGTATAAAATAAGTCGTAAATAAGCTTTTACGATTTATTACCAGTAGGTACTGAATTTTAGGCTAACTGCTACAGAATTTCAGCAAAAAGGTTTATAGTCCAATTGTAATAAACGTAAAGGCCTAAAAGCGAGGTCAAAACTAAATTAAAATTAAACTAAAAAAAAAGTAAAACAAAATACGTTCAAAATTCAAAAGGCTCTCTTTAACAGTAAAATGTATTAAGACTTGATATCATTTTAACTGAACAAAACATTTATTCTTAAACTAATTTAATTTAGTCACATAATTAAGTTCAGCACTAATAATTCAATTAGTGCATCATAAAACAATTAAGTAAATACTCTAGTAGTATAGTCTATTCAAATCATTTTGACTTCTATTGAATCAGCAATAAAGTTTGCGTTTTGTAAGCAAATACATAATGACAGAACTTTCAGACAAAACTTGACTTGCAAAATAATATAAGAGAGTAATACTAGAGAAAATGTCCAAAAAGAAACGTGCGATGTTAATCTTTGGAAATAAAATACAATAATAACGTAGCCATGGCAACGTTCCGTTTTATTATGAAGGAAGCGAATGGGTGCTTACCAGAATTTATTGTCCGCAATATATTAAGTTTTGAGAAAGCAGCAAGCCGTCGTTATAGCAGATTTCTTAATAGAACTGTATATTATTACAAAGGGTAAATCACGTAATATTAAATTGTAAAAAGTCTCATCTAACCAGCTTGGTGAGATTAAATCATCAAATACCTATTTGACCGACATGATTCATGCAATTTCATTTTGTGGTCAGCATTATCCATTTTATACTCGAGTGTTATGAAACCCTATTACCAGCATTAAACATTTTACTGAACAGAAAAATATTAAACCTGTTATTACAATATTATCCGAATACAAATTATAATTACCACTAAGCGTAAAAGAAAATAATATGACAGAAATGAATAGAGTAGAGTGTAAAATTACATGTAAAAGTTTTAATCTGAGCGCCTTTCTTGCTTCAAATGAATCAAAATAGTAATTAGTGGTTCAAAACTCTGTGTCAAAATGTATGAGTCTTGTCTTTTGAGAGACTAATTTCGGAATAATTAGGCTGCTTAAAAGTGATCCCTTTAGCCAGCACAGAGATTTAACTTAGCAAGTTAGCTGAAATTGCAACGAGAATTTCAGATGCCCCACTCATTATTTTGGCTCTAGTTCAAAATGCAGAGCGAGTAGAATAAAAGTTTCTTTTGTAATTTAAACACAAAAGAAAATTTAATTTGCTTTTTCAATATAATTATAAACAGCATCAAAGGCTGAGTTCAACTCTTCAGTTTTAACGAGATGATTTTAGTGCAAGTGTCCTCAAAAATTATTCAATGTCATGTTACGTTTATACGTATTCCTAATCTGCGGTTTCATAATTCAATTAGCTTTTAACGATAATATCATAGAACACAAATTTTAACAACATAGTATAAGCAATACCTACCCAATGAATTTCTCTAAAACATGGACGTTTCAAAATCGATTAAAATCGAACCTCAATCAATTAGCTGAAGTTGTCACGAATTCAAATTACTCTGAAATCTGTGCCGTCAACCAATAAGGGGATTCATTTCCTCCATATATATCTACAGAGCGGATAGTTTCACTTCACTGGGGACGGAGCGCAGCCATAAAATTACTTCGAACCACGGAGTAATGAAAGATGAGTGGAGATGCCCCAATGCTGGTAGGTCAGGCGCCTTCTTTTAGGTCAAATATGTATGGTGGGCATGACCAAAACGATTAGTTACGTGTGAATTAACGCGACGTTAATGTTCTTTGAGACATCTGTCAACGATGTTTGGTATTACAAAAAAATGTACTTCCAAACAAAGTGATGTTCTTCGTCCCCTGCATTTTGGCGCGTTACTTTGTTAGGAGATTTTCGTTACGTCATCTCTGCTAGTTATTTTGTTCTCCATACTTTGAACAAATTTATAGCCTAAAATAGTTAGCTGGTTCCACCAAGTTTTTGTTTATTGTTTCAGATTTGACTTTAGAAACTTTGCCAATTTGAATTTCAACTTGTTCAAAATCTTTTGAATAATAGTATCGTTGAAATGGTCAACTTGAAACTTGGAGTTAAACGTAAAAGGTGCTCAAAGGTTTACCAAATAGTTATTTACATAGACTGTTATGTTTAAGTTCTGTAGTTCGAGAATTATTTACTTAATTTAAGAGTCAAACAGCGATGACCTAACATAACGAGAGTTTATTTTAATCTCAAGCTTTTCCGTAAAAACCGGCCAAGTCCGAGTCGGACTCTCGCACGAAGGGTTCCGTACCGTTTATTTATAAAACGGACAAAAAATCAAGTTTGTTCGATGTGAGCCCTCCAAATTATTTATTTAACTCTAGTTTTCAGTATTTGTAGTGTGCAAAAATACATCATCTGTGAACAGCTCTCCAACTATCACGGTTCATGAGATACAGCCTGATGACAGACGGACGAACAGACAGAGGAACGAAAACAATAGGGTCCCGTTTTACCCTTTGGGTAAGGAACCCTAAAAATGAGAAATGAGAAATGGCAATTTTCTTCAACACATTCATAAACATGAAAAATGTACATCAAACTTGATACCTAATCATATCATTGAGAAGGTGAAAGACAATGTGTATGTTCACTTACACACACAAACATAGCTTACCCGCTTTCGTCAGATAGAACATGTCTATATAACTATGTTATCTGTTTACCCAAAGTAAATTCTTGTACATTATAGTTTACAAAGACATTCCTAGAATAGATGACCCATAGCTCCCACAAGTTCGCTTGAAATTCAACAAACATTATGTTTATGTTAGTGACTATATTGTGCTTAGACAAGTATCATTATATGGATTAACTTACTTTTCATTACTTTTACAATTATTTGAATAAATATGATAACGCGTTAATGTCAAAATAGGTTACTTACGCCTACAATCACCCACGGCCTTTTTTATGGCTGATAAATGGATATCTAGATAATATCTCTCGGCTCTTTTAATCGAAACAAGCTAGACAATTAGAATCTTATGCATTAGCAGCATATTTATGCTAAGCTCTATCAAAATCAGTTCAACTATATGCAAGTAACAAATATATACCTGTTTCACTACTGAAATAACAACCATAAAAGCCTCAATTAGTCATCCTTAGTTAATTATTAAGATTTAATAGAAAACAGCTGTATTCAGCTTCCATTTACAGGTAAAACACTAAACCAATGATTAGATGATAATTGCTTAATTATACCAAAATCTTGTTTCTCAAATATAATTACGTGTTGTTAATACGATATGAGGTATTAATTAACTTATATAACGAGATCAGTTTCCATCTCTCAACAAAGAAGCTTATAGCAAGCTACCAAATATTGGTTAAATATGTCTTAGTAGTACTAGCTTCGGTCCGTGTTTTCACCTGCGTTACGGGGAAAACATCCTATCACCTTTATTAAAAGTTATCCTATTCCTTCTACAATGCACCATCCACCTATTTAATTTGCGACATCTCTCCGTTTCAACCTCTTAAAATTCGCTTTAAATAAATTTCCATTTCTGAAGATAGTCATTTGTCGTGATAGTCTTTTGTTTAAATATGTTGACATGTTAAAAACAATAAAGGTCATCTTCGGACAAACAAAACTTCACGCCAAGGTACGAACAAATTCGCAATGAGACAAATGGCTAACTTCAGAAATGCAAACTTATATGGCGCGTATTGTTATCGTGGCTGCGTAACACACATTTACTTTCACATTTACAATATTAGTAAGGCCGTGAAAACAAAAATCAGAGTACAAAGAAGTATCGTTATACTAAAGAGCTCTTTCATAAACGAAACAGCAATAGCCTATCATCTCAAGAACTTCAAGTTAACTGGAATATAAACAGGAATTTTCAACGAACTCTGATAAGCTAGAAAAGTATCAACTGTAAGAGAATTACATGAAATTATACGTTCACTGTTCGACTTTGTTTTAAGAGCGAATTAAGTTTGTATCTCTACGGGTTTGCCGGCGTTTTGAATTAATGAAGATGAGATAAGGCACGATACTTTTAAGTTTACTTGCAAATAGCTGTTTACCTTAAATACTTGGATATTTTGTAACGTTTTGAGGGTTCAGGCTATCTTTATGTTGTAGCAATACGGCTGATATAGCCAGTCCATCAAAAAGCTAGTGCTTTGACTAAATAACACTATTCAATCATACGTCTACGTTTCGTTTAAAGCCGAATTTATTGATCAACACTGCGACCGATACAATATTTATCGACCCTAGAAGAATACTTTAAAATAGGAGAAATATTTTGAATTTTAAACAATCATGTTTAAGAATATGATAAAGCTGTGATCGTTCAAAGATCACCTTCAAAACTAATTTGAGCAATTCTTAATAAATGACACTTTCAGAGGTTCCCTTCATTATAAAAAGTGAGATTGCAGTTTTGTAAGTTTAAATTACGTCGCGAATTTAAAATTTTAAAATGCTTTATTCTTTACAATATTCAAAAATTTAAAATTAAAGTCAAATCAAAGTCAATAGATTATATTAGTTTAGGTTTAAATATAACTCCAAGAGTGATCCATAGTGTGTAAATCCTGATTTAAACAAACAGGGATAGATATTTTAATATAATTCTATAAATTGGGGATTAAATTATATTCATTAAAGAAAAAGGTTATTTCGATGTTCACATTAGAGAAAGGCTCCAATGTTTAGGTAACAAAAAATGGGGACTTTCGATATTAAACAATTCCAGACTTTAATCAAACCTACATTCACTGTATATGTTTAAGATTAGAATGCGAATTGGTTGCCCATATTTCTATAGTACCTAGTATCATTTTACAGTCATCAGCCAAATATCAGGTTTATGTCGAGTTTACGTTAATAATTACAAGTAAACAGTGTACTCACTATTTAATACTCCTAAACACCTTCTTACCTTCAAAATAACCAAGCTTAAAGCAAAAAATCCGGCCTAAAATGAGCACTGCACTTCATCGCGACTGACCCAGAAATTGTGGAACGAAAACGTCACTGTGACTGGCCATTCCAAAAACAAAGAGACCGAATCTAAAAATAACTGGAAAGGGTTACCTATTTCTGGAAATAATAAATACCTTTGAATATTTTGTGAGCTGCTGAAGGTTGAATTTTATTGCATTACTTGCTTCCGGTACCGTTTTTAACCCTCTTTTTACTCTATATAACTTGCTCGATAAATGAGTTATGTAGGTACTTAATGCTGAGAGAATTCTTCATTTTGGACCAAATTATAGTTCTTGAGATTTGAGTGTTCACAAAGAAGCAAATTTTTTGTCTTTATGGGTTCAAGTAAATAAGCAAATTTTTCCACTTTATTAGTATAGAAAACTGCATGAAAATCCGTTCAGTCGATTTTGATATCATTGCAAATACAGAAAAACAATGTTTTCTTTTATAAATATGTAGGTACTATATAGATAATATCCTCTCGAATTTCATTTTCAGCTTGAATTAATAAGAAACTTTTAAATGTCAATACCACGATCCAAAACGATGTTCAGATTTCGGAAAATATTTAACTACCAGACGTAAACACGTCACCTTTGTGTTTAATTTTTGAATTTCATATTGTTCTTCTGTCTGTGTAAACTTAATACGAATTTATTACAAGCTTTTGTATTAAAATTACTTATTTATTCAGGTTTAAAGCGATGTTATATGGCTGTTTTAAAAGGTAGAAATAATTATATAGTTATCTATACATATAATAAAATGATAGGAAAGCCAAAACTGTACATTGAATTTTTTTTTTAAAGAATACTTGGGGGGTGATCTCTTATCGATTCTGAACCCAAATATATAGTTTTTAGAATTTTTGTCTGTTTGTCTGTTTGTCTGTATGTCTGTTTGTCTGTTTGTCTGTATGTTTGGTCTCACTGAACTCGAAAAGTACTGCATAGATTTAAATCAAATTTTGCATGAATATTACCTGGGAGCCGGTTCAACATATAGGATATATATTATCACGCTATCACCCACGGGGGATGAGCAATGAACGATCATTTCTGTTAACGTTTCTGCAACAGCGGGTGCAATAATGACACATATTTGAATGTTGAACTTTGTAAGTTTATCGGCCTATTATCAATCTTTACATAGAAAATAACGCTTTTATAAGTAACTTGAGCAAAAAACTGAATTTAAAGAAATGATATCCTAAAATTATAGATGAAGAAAATCATGCAGAAACAGATGTGCCATAAAACTGGTAGTAGGTAAAATATCAATGAAAACAGACTTCACTTTGTCATGGTATGTTCTTACTTTCAAGAAAAAATTATATGACAACGTGTGTATTTCGCTACTATAAAAACACTACAAGAAATATCAGCGCATCATCAGGGACATTTTTATAATTCTTTCACCATTAGAAAGCTACATTATCTGCGAGTAACATAGGGTATATCTTATCCCGGTGCGGGCAGTAGTTCTCATGGGAAGCGGCACCCACGTCCCGAAGAAATTATGAACTTCCCCACATTCTTAAAAAGTCTACATATGTTGTTCTGACATAATATAAGCTATACCTCTCATAAACATGAATATCCATTCATTTCATCCAATATCAAACATGCATCACACTGAAAGTGTATTGCGAGTCTAAGATTTTATTATTATAAAAAAAAACATTGTAATTAATATTCAAACATCCTTAAAAATAAGTTCCTGGTTATAATATATTACATTATTTTGAATTCACTTACATATAAATAGAAGGTCCTTATTAATATACTTTTTGAGTAATGAAGAATGTAGGCAAAATACGACCGAAAACATTGTGTCACTTCTAAAATTAACATCAATGGGAATAACTACCTGTCACAATACGTCAACAAGATGTCAACAGAAGACAAGAGTTCGTTCGTTCTGAAAACGTACAAATTACGCGTCGCAGGCCAGAGACATATTTGCTTTCAACTTCTGATCACAAATCATCGAGCTAAGAATTATATCACAAATACACCGTTTAAAATTACGAACAGTCACAGTCAGACCCACGGACTGAGTCTAAAAAAGCACCTTTTATATAGCTACGTTTATATCATTTATATTATTCAGTTACAAAGACAGAATTACTATCAAACGTGTTTTCGCTAAATGTTCTATTAGTTTTTGCAAACATACATTCCCAACTCTGATCTCATGGAGGTGGCGCCCGGGTGTCACCACTGTGCGGACTGTGCGACCTATCGCACCCGGCCCCGGTTTAAACCATGATCTGGAGCGAGAAGAAATGGGATGACAAAGAATGAGGCAGCGGAGCGACTGAAATTCGCAACTCTCATCCCAGCCACTGCGGTAAGACACCACGAAAGTCGGATGTCGAGAGATGACTCCCGGCCACCGTAGGCGTGAGCGATGAGTTTTGAGTGGGTCATCGACCTTCCGGCTTCTGGGAGACCCGTTATTTCACGCGCCCCTCAAGGAGATTCAGCAAACCCCTGTGAGGCCCACTAGGGCCAAAGCCTGATACTCCCTCACGCTGCTCAAACTGATGGCTGAGAATTACGTAACTTTCCAGGATGCCATGCAACGTGTTGCAAATGCCCAGGCCTTTGGGAGCTTGGTAATCCTTTTCTCCACCTTAACTTGAGTTTTGTGGTACATGAACAAATTAGAATAGTAATGAATTAGGTCATCTTCATCACGTATTTACCAACTCTTAATGTTCATCATGCACACCCGCTTCTCTAACTTTATTGAAGGATCACTAAAATTGTTTCAGTTAGTTTAACTACGCTACTATAGCCCGTTGTCAAACCTTTTAATATCAATTCTGTAGAAGTGTGAATATCGAATGTGTAATACATCGAATTTCCGTTTGTGCATTGCACAAAAACCAACGTTATGATTTTTGAGAAGTCAAAAGAGTCGGCCGGCTAAGAATTATATTCATCGTTGGTTAATTGAATACATTTTCAGAAACCACAATAACAGTAGGAACCAAAGCGAATGATCGCTTCGTAGAGCTCTGATTTTCTCGAGGCGATCAAGTCAGTTCTGGTCTCATCAGATCTTTGAAAGCGGTTTGATGATAATACTGTTGTCCTGTTTACCTACGTGTGACACATAATATGGTATTTAAACGTCCTCCGCAAGAGAGCGAACGTTTGTGCTATTTATAAAGACGAAATTTTACCGTTGTGCAGTAGTGACGCACAGTATACACAGCACTTATGTTTCTTCTGATCTGCTGGCTCCACCAAGAAATGACAAATTGCGAGCGTACATTTTGAAAATCTTGGAAGAATTGCAGGCTTCAAGTGCCAACACACGAATTGGACTAACTATCTCGGACGTATACTTTACCTGATCGTGAACTAATTTCGGTGGAATTCCAACACAACATAGTGAGTGAGTGCACAGAAAATCCCCGAAATACAAGTAGTGAAACTATGCGCTTGCCTGATGACTCAGTCATCATCCACCCAGCTATTCCTCAATTGTGTGGGTGTTGGCTTCCAGTCAAATCGAATCTTTTTGAGTACCAATGTTTACTTGGAGTGCCTATCTGATCTCTTCAACCCAGTGAAATAGACACCGCGTTATCCATGGTAAGTAAAACTGTTTGACAGACTTTCTGGCTCCTGATTTGTCGCAGCTGCTGCAGAAAATGTACAAATCACAACTTTGTCAGACCTTTGTTTTATGTGAGAATTACGTAATAATTTTCCAAATCGGTTGACTAGATCCAGAGATTTCCTCAACGTCACAAACTTTACTTCTTTTGTTTAGATAAATAGTCACATAACGTCGACACCACCTTGATTGATCAACCCGTGCTGCTGCTAAGTGGTAATCCTAATTATATTGTTATGTAAAAGAATACACCTACGCTACGGCATTATTAGTATTTTGACAATTCCAAATTGCCCACGCAGACGAAGTCGCGGGCAACAGCTAGTCTACAATAATTGTAATGAGAAATCTGAGTATTATGATTTTAAATTCTGGTGGAGATACAGACTAATTTAATTGATAACTTTAATAAAGTTCTCTACCAAATTGATAGTTTATGTGTCAAAACATAACATACTTTACAATTTACAAACAAGCCTTTCAATTGAATCACTGTATCTTAAGAGAGAAACAACATAAAAATCTAAGCGATCGAAAGATCGTTCAGATGAAGAGAATCATCTTTACTTCATCTTATTTTGACGATAATAATATTAAGTGTAGGTAAATAATAATGCAACAATAATCACAAATAGAGCTAGATAAACTAAATTGTTCTTAATATTCTCCTAGGTACAAAGCGCCAATGAGAATAAAGAAATAAAGGCTGTATTGCCGAGACAAGGTCTTTTGTATTTACCTCTATTATTGATCTGGATACAATTATTATTTACTTTCGTAGAGTGTAGTCATTGCCCTGCGATGATAAAACATGCCAGAAAAACTGTTTCCCACACATGAATTAAAAAATGCCTGCTTGTTATCTTCTATACATATAATAAAATGATAGGAAAGCCAAAACTGTACATTGAATTTTTTTTTAAAAGAATACTTGGGGGGTGATCTCTTATCGATTCTGAACCCAAATATATAGTTTTTAGAATTTTTGTCTGTTTGTCTGTTTGTCTGTATGTCTGTTTGTCTGTTTGTCTGTATGTTTGGTCTCACTGAACTCGAAAAGTACTGCATAGATTTAAATCAAATTTTGCATGAATATTACCTGGGAGCCGGTTCAACATATAGGATATATATTATCACGCTATCACCCACGGGGGATGAGCAATGAACGATCATTTCTGTTAACGTTTCTGCAACAGCGGGTGCAATAATGACACATATTTGAATGTTGAACTTTGTAAGTTTATCGGCCTATTATCAATCTTTACATAGAAAATAACGCTTTTATAAGTAACTTGAGCAAAAAACTGAATTTAAAGAAATGATATCCTAAAATTATAGATGAAGAAAATCATGCAGAAACAGATGTGCCATAAAACTGGTAGTAGGTAAAATATCAATGAAAACAGACTTCACTTTGTCATGGTATGTTCTTACTTTCAAGAAAAAATTATATGACAACGTGTGTATTTCGCTACTATAAAAACACTACAAGAAATATCAGCGCATCATCAGGGACATTTTTATAATTCTTTCACCATTAGAAAGCTACATTATCTGCGAGTAACATAGGGTATATCTTATCCCGGTGCGGGCAGTAGTTCTCATGGGAAGCGGCACCCACGTCCCGAAGAAATTATGAACTTCCCCACATTCTTAAAAGTCTACATATGTTGTTCTGACATAATATAAGCTATACCTCTCATAAACATGAATATCCATTCATTTCATCCAATATCAAACATGCATCACACTGAAAGTGTATTGCGAGTCTAAGATTTTATTATTATAAAAAAAAACATTGTAATTAATATTCAAACATCCTTAA
The DNA here is from genome assembly GCF_030705265.1 of Helicoverpa armigera. Classification (NCBI taxonomy): domain Eukaryota; kingdom Metazoa; phylum Arthropoda; class Insecta; order Lepidoptera; family Noctuidae; genus Helicoverpa; species Helicoverpa armigera. The sequence goes on along the minus strand of NC_087124.1, from coordinate 827,336 downwards.
AAATAAGTTCCTGGTTATAATATATTACATTATTTTGAATTCACTTACATATAAATAGAAGGTCCTTATTAATATACTTTTTGAGTAATGAAGAATGTAGGCAAAATACGACCGAAAACATTGTGTCACTTCTAAAATTAACATCAATGGGAATAACTACCTGTCACAATACGTCAACAAGATGTCAACAGAAGACAAGAGTTCGTTCGTTCTGAAAACGTACAAATTACGCGTCGCAGGCCAGAGACATATTTGCTTTCAACTTCTGATCACAAATCATCGAGCTAAGAATTATATCACAAATACACCGTTTAAAATTACGAACAGTCACAGTCAGACCCACGGACTGAGTCTAAAAAAGCACCTTTTATATAGCTACGTTTATATCATTTATATTATTCAGTTACAAAGACAGAATTACTATCAAACGTGTTTTCGCTAAATGTTCTATTAGTTTTTGCAAACATACATTCCCAACTCTGATCTCATGGAGGTGGCGCCCGGGTGTCACCACTGTGCGGACTGTGCGACCTATCGCACCCGGCCCCGGTTTAAACCATGATCTGGAGCGAGAAGAAATGGGATGACAAAGAATGAGGCAGCGGAGCGACTGAAATTCGCAACTCTCATCCCAGCCACTGCGGTAAGACACCACGAAAGTCGGATGTCGAGAGATGACTCCCGGCCACCGTAGGCGTGAGCGATGAGTTTTGAGTGGGTCATCGACCTTCCGGCTTCTGGGAGACCCGTTATTTCACGCGCCCCTCAAGGAGATTCAGCAAACCCTGTGAGGCCCACTAGGGCCAAAGCCTGATACTCCCTCACGCTGCTCAAACTGATGGCTGAGAATTACGTAACTTCCAGGATGCCATGCAACGTGTTGCAAATGCCCAGGCCTTTGGGAGCTTGGTAATCCTTTTCTCCACCTTAACTTGAGTTTTGTGGTACATGAACAAATTAGAATAGTAATGAATTAGGTCATCTTCATCACGTATTTACCAACTCTTAATGTTCATCATGCACACCCGCTTCTCTAACTTTATTGAAGGATCACTAAAATTGTTTCAGTTAGTTTAACTACGCTACTATAGCCCGTTGTCAAACCTTTTAATATCAATTCTGTAGAAGTGTGAATATCGAATGTGTAATACATCGAATTTCCGTTTGTGCATTGCACAAAAACCAACGTTATGATTTTTGAGAAGTCAAAAGAGTCGGCCGGCTAAGAATTATATTCATCGTTGGTTAATTGAATACATTTTCAGAAACCACAATAACAGTAGGAACCAAAGCGAATGATCGCTTCGTAGAGCTCTGATTTTCTCGAGGCGATCAAGTCAGTTCTGGTCTCATCAGATCTTTGAAAGCGGTTTGATGATAATACTGTTGTCCTGTTTACCTACGTGTGACACATAATATGGTATTTAAACGTCCTCGTACCTCGAACGTTTGTGCTATTTATAAAGACGAAATTTTACCGTTGTGCAGTAGTGACGCACAGTATACACAGCACTTATGTTTCTTCTGATCTGCTGGCTCCACCAAGAAATGACAAATTGCGAGCGTACATTTTGAAAATCTTGGAAGAATTGCAGGCTTCAAGTGCCAACACACGAATTGGACTAACTATCTCGGACGTATACTTTACCTGATCGTGAACTAATTTCGGTGGAATTCCAACACAACATAGTGAGTGAGTGCACAGAAAATCCCCGAAATACAAGTAGTGAAACTATGCGCTTGCCTGATGACTCAGTCATCATCCACCCAGCTATTCCTCAATTGTGTGGGTGTTGGCTTCCAGTCAAATCGAATCTTTTTGAGTACCAATGTTTACTTGGAGTGCCTATCTGATCTCTTCAACCCAGTGAAATAGACACCGCGTTATCCATGGTAAGTAAAACTGTTTGACAGACTTTCTGGCTCCTGATTTGTCGCAGCTGCTGCAGAAAATGTACAAATCACAACTTTGTCAGACCTTTGTTTTATGTGAGAATTACGTAATAATTTTCCAAATCGGTTGACTAGATCCAGAGATTTCCTCAACGTCACAAACTTTACTTCTTTTGTTTAGATAAATAGTCACATAACGTCGACACCACCTTGATTGATCAACCCGTGCTGCTGCTAAGTGGTAATCCTAATTATATTGTTATGTAAAAGAATACACCTACGCTACGGCATTATTAGTATTTTGACAATTCCAAATTGCCCACGCAGACGAAGTCGCGGGCAACAGCTAGTAATATTTATATAGAAGAGTAGATAGAGGAGTATGGAAGGAGAAAACATGCTGCGCTGACCACAAATCAAATAGGGATAAGAGCAGGAGGATGATGATTATGATGATTACAAGCTATGATTCTGCTAAGTTTCATCAAAATAAGTTATAGACTAGTATAGATTGACTCACCTTTTATCAGCATACATTTAGCTAATATTACTTTGCTATCCATTATAGTAAGACAAACAAACAAAGTCAATATTACATGCAATCTACAAAGTACCTCTGAAGTTCTGAGCAAGAAATATCTATTAGAAGATAGATCTTCCAAGTGTCCTCTCGAACGAATGAAATAAAATTAATAATGTAAGTTATTGGTACTTAGTCTGCTATTAATTAACTTTGTACGCGAACGAATGAGTTCAAGAAAAGTCTTTTGTTTTATTTCACGGTCTGGTGGGGTTATTTCACCAGATGGGATTTTTACGAAAAAATGAAAGTTATTTAATTAGGTACTTATGTAATTTCTTTATTTTCTGTAAATTTAAATGACAATGCAGATGCACCTTTTACCTCATTCAATCATGCCAAATTCTTGTAAAAATTTAGGTATGTTAAGTTTAAATTACCTACAACAAGAAATCACTGAAATTTACATAATATAAACTCAAAAGTGTACTCTTTTTTAACCAAAAATAATCTTCTCATGGACCACAAAAAGCAACTTTAACACTCCCTAAGCCGCAACTGCTCACACGGTAAACTAAACTTGAAACTTGGATCCGACCCTCTCATGGCAAATTTCGCCTAACGCACAGGTAATGATGCTGCATTCAGTTAGTAACTATAAGAGTACCCGCAAACTGCAAACTAAATAGTCGGCCGACAGTTGACCCCATGGTAAGCATGGTAATTTTCTTTGAAGAAAATCTTAACTCCAATCAAAGTTTTCAGTAGTTCGTCAGATTCGTCGGCTAAGATACCTTATTTTGGGAAATAATCAAATGACCACTCCCGCTGTGGATGTAGCGTGAGGGAATTTCAGACTCTTACTGTCTAAAATCCATCATGTTTTTTGATTCTTTTTTATAGTTTTGCATCTCGAAGTTCAGCCTAGGAGGCCGTGTACTGCTTAACTGGTCTTTTCCCAATGGATAGCTAGGATTTAAGGCCTCCAGCCAGGGGACCCATCATATTCTTTCTTACGCCCTTTATGTACCAGCGTCGCGGTAACTCTTTCGAGCAGTCCTGCAGCCCCGGCAGGCTTTGCTCTGCTGGGCCTCACTCGACTAAGATAGCTAATCTTTGTTATGTGCTTACTATTCATTTTCCTACTGATTTAGCCCAAGCAAACTATCGGCCGACTAAAAGTTGTCCGTGTACCGACTCCAACCATTTCTCCATAAATCATGGTGCGCCATGGATCGTTACTCTCCCGTTTCCTGCCAATCGATATTTACGAGCCGAAGTTATCCTCGCAACGGTTAATGTTTTCTGCTATTTATGGATATGAGTATGACCTGGGTTAATGCAGTGGTAACGTTTGCACCATTTTGGTATGTTTGGGATTGGACAGTGGTTAGAAATATTTGGTGACGTGTTTTGTTTTTGAGGTCTTTTGGGGAGGATTTTGTTTAGTTTTAGGTCATTTAAAGATGTATTGACTTAAACTATGTTTATAATTTATTGTAAGAAGAGAGCTTAAGCTATAATAAAGAGTATGAAATAACCACAATATTTTTTTTTGCTTTACGTCTACTTTAAAAATACCTTGTATTAATATACCAATCTATTGGGCAAAAAATGTCGAATGCAACAACATACGAGTATACATACATAACTCATTTTTAACAAAGGAATTCAGCAACATAATAATATACATTTTCGGCAATAAGTTATTTCATATCCTCTGTATCGATTAACACTATTCAGTAGATTTTTAAAATAATTTCATAATTAACATACAAACGATTCAAACCACGCTACAACAATCAGTTTGCCCATACATTTTGTTCACTGAACCGACTTCACGAAATTGCACATTATAATATCATACTCGTTACAATGACTGACCACAACAGTGGCCGCTAAAATGACGCTGTCATGTCTCTATTTACACGCTGTTTGCAGCATTTTAGTGGCCCGTTTAACCGAGTGATGGAAATTGATGTTTATGCGATGAAGTCGTGATTCAAATGGGCATAATTTCCGTGAATATGGGTTTGCTGGTTAAGAAAAGTTAGGTAAAATACCTATCATGCAAATTAAATACGTCGAATATATAAAAAATAACTATAAGTTACAAGAATGTTTTAAAATAAATATGAAACATTATTTTTAATTAAAACGGAATACTATTTATACTGAAATATTATTTTGTGGCAAGAAATACTTCTGTTTAATACAGTTGCGTTTCAACAACGTAGCTTTTCATCGGAAAATAATTCTGACCTGATTTTTTCAAAGTAAAGCCACAGATAAAATAAAGATGAATATTTTCATGGAAAGTAGTAGGTATATTCAGTAGCTTTTCATGACATACCTTTAAAAACTGTATTTTTTTATGTGTATAGGAATTCAAATTAATATTTTGAACCAAATTCCTGCAAAATACTTTATCAGATCATCAGTGGTTATACGTAAAAATATTTGTAAAATGAAAATTAAAAAGTTATAAAAACAACACACATTTTAGGGTACCTACAATCTCCATTTATCTGTTTATTTAGCTTTAATATATGAGATGTATTAACTAAGAAGTTCGTTGAAAACGGTGTCCTGGGGGAACAACTTACCGCACCCGGTCAAAAAATATTTTTTAACAGTTTTTTTCTTTTTTAAAGACTATCTGTGTACCAAAGTGTCATGTAAAGGGGGTTCAATAGTTTAGACGTGAAAATTCGATAGACGGACAGACAGAATGAAAACTTTCGCATTTATATTATTAGTGACGATAAATGTCACTTGATATATCAATAAGTTTCACGTTCCGTTTAATGATCGAGATATTTCAGATCAAGTTTCGTTCGGATTAAACGATTCTCGATTAAACCGAAACCTGTTAACGAAATACCGATGGCAATTATAAACCTATTTAGAATTTAGATTGTGTTTTAATTGTTCCAAAATTCTATTGTTGAGGTATTTGTAAATTGTTTCGCATAAATTGATAGGTACCGGACAACTTTAAGAAATAACTAAAGCACCTATTTGTCGTTTAATTAATTTTGGTTGAAATTAATTTGGGGCTTTTGAAAATGTTTATTTTTTTGTAGCACTACTTTTAATATTATGTAGGTAAGCTTTTATTTTGACATGAGTTATTTATAACTTTGTATGTACTTTCTAAGTATATCTTGGACAGCAATGACCATGTTTCGGAGGGCTCAATAAACTGTAGGTCCATGTAGGCAGATGATGATGAATATAATAATATTATTATATCGGGCCACCGTCCTTTAGTCAGTGACCAGCAAAATGAACAGTTTCAGCCAAATCGTAACATATTTCAAGCAATAGTTTCGCAAATTCCCTCTACATTCTGGTCGAACTAAATTTTGGTCTAGGCTACATTGCGGTTCGGTTACATTGCACGTAGATAATCAAATACTATGCACGTAACTTGGTGAAACTTGGCATTTTGTATTTGTGTCAACCTTGTTCCCCCTGCATACATTATTTCGTAAATTATTTTTTTCACAATAGACATTTTCATGAACAGTAATATTTTGTTGCGTAGAGAGTGTCCTAGTTCACTTTGCATGCCCATCTCAGGAACTGCCGGACTGATTATAAAAAATCTTTCGGTGTTAGATAGCCCATTTATTGAGGAATATAATAAGCTATTTTTAAGCGGAATAGTTTCCATGGAACGCGGGTAAAACCACTAGTAGAAACTAGTCTAATAACATGAATATTGGCTGACTTATTATTATATCATAGGAGGAGAGCGGCCAGAGGAAAACACATAATAGATACTTAATTACTTTTCCTCTCACATCTGACTTCAGAACCCCTAGCACGGTAACCCAATTCTCTGAAACCGTTCATACATACAAAACCCACATAATTGCCTCTTATCCTATCGGTAAAACATTTCTGAGTTAACAAGGTGCAAGCCGAAAAATAGGGGCCATCTAATTCTACCTTAAGACGTTTTCTAATCAAGGGACCCCATTGAGTTTCAGGAAAGGGCCGTTTCTGGAATTAATCTGTCCTGTTGGGGTCGAGCATAAAATATTCGTGGGTGGACCACCCTTGCGATATTGTGTTCGATGAATAAGGGTAGTTGCATAAGATGGTGGTTGGATTGGTCATCGGAAATTAGTTTTTTGTCATTTTTGACTAACCCTTGTAGGCTAGAGTTTATTGCAAATTATTTTATAAACATTATATAGAACATTAAAGAAATGCGAAAAAACGTTATTGTTATTCCGCTTTATTATTTAAGTACACTTACCTACCTATATTGACCCTTTAATCGTGTAAGCTAAAGACTTAATACGTCTACTCTCGCAAGCCGTAATTATGTAAGACGCTCCATGTAAATTCCTTTAGAAAGCCATGCAAAGTAACTGGAAGGTCCTAAACTCAAAAGGGGACCTCGGGACGTCTATTAAAAAGGTCCAGTAATTAAGCATTAGAGTAATAGCAGCTTAAGCAACTAGAACAATTACTTAGCCGCTAAAATAGATTTAATTAAACCGTTGTAGACCTAAATTTACTTAGGGACTTCGAATTTTACAAGTGTCTATAGAATCTTATTGAAAAGACGAGTGTTCTAGTTTGTTTTTTGACAATTCTGCTTTTACTATTATTTGGTTACTAGGTGAAATCTAAAATGAATTTATACTGCTAGAATGAATTTAGATTTTTGATTTGGCGCTTATTTCCAGGAACTACTAGACCGATTTGATAAATCTGAGTGTTAGGTAGCCCATTTATCGAAATTTAAGTTATTTTTATCAGACCGTGTGAGTAGCAGGCCTAGGGGGCCTAGTTGAAACCACGGGAACTGCAAACGTGTCCGACATATATTACTTTAAAAATGTTGATAGAAAAATTCCAGATCATCATCATCCTCCGAGCCTTTTTCCCAAACTATGTTGGGGTCGGCTTCCAGTCTAACCGGATTCAGCTGAGTACCAGTGCTTCACAAGAAGCGACTGCCTATCTGACCTCCTCAACCCAGTTACCCGGGCAACCCGATACCCCTTGGTTAGACTGGTGTCAGACTTACTGGCTTCTGACTACCCGTAACGACTGCCAAGGATGTTCAATGACAGCCGGGACCTACAGTTTGACGTGCCATCCGAAACACAGTCATTGGTGTCTAAGATATACTTAAAAAATAGAAAATAAAATAAAAAATAGAAAAATTACAGATATTAATAACAAATTAATGTGGATAATGTCACAATTTTTTTAACTTTATTACCTCGATTTCAACCTCGTTAATAGAATCCATAATACATATATACGGTACTAATCAATTTAGCATGACTTTTATAATTCCAAAATATAATTAAGCACAACCAAAAAGTTACGCAACAGATGTCTAACAAAGCATAAACCTGATCAAACAAAATAAAATTTGATTACCCACATAAACACGAGGATATTCTAGCAATTCGCTTACACCACACATTTTAATAGTACAAGCCCAACATAGTTTTAATAGTGTTTACAATAACTGAACAAACAATTTGTTTAATATATTGGTTTATTAGATACAGGACGTGGCATTATTCGATGAACATTTTGAAATGTGCGCGTTAGTAGACATTATGAACATGAGACTATGATTAACTTAGCAAGAGTCATTATAGAGAAAAAAGATCCTGATGAATTGAAAACCTCTTCCTTTTTGGAAATTTGGTTAAAAAGAGGGGTGTTATAAGTTGGTCTATATGTCTGTTTTCTTTGCATGGTTTTAAGAAATAGTTTTTTGTTGTGATTACGTACTAAAATTATAACCGACTTTACGATATAAAATCCACAAAAAATAGTTCAACACTATTAATTACCTTGTTTTGAATTGTGTTCACAATAACAAAACTTGCCCCTACGTTCCTTTTTACGAAATTTTTCCGATGGCCCATTTTTGTGACCCATTTCCGGCCCCTTTAAAAGATTAAAGGCGCACATAGCAGGTATCAAGTTCTATGAATGAGGTACAGTCAATAATTACGTTTTGATAGACGTGGTAATTATCCGTAAGAGCCGAAATGGGGGTATATTAACTAAATAGTTTGTAATTAATAATAGTCGAAGTCGTTAGTATGTGGCGGTGGTTTGGTAATCAATTGTTAATTTATCAGCTTGGTAATAATCGTAGATTGTACATTGGGAAGGGTATGAAAAATACTATATTCCTGTATTACAGTAACAGAAACACACACTAATATTACAGCCATGGCAGTTTAAACAAAGACAAGAACGAATTTTATATTTGGCCGTAATATTGCCCTTTGTCGCGGGAAACGCATGTTAAAAAGGGTTATTCGTCTACTCGACACACGAGATTGGACACACGTGTGTCCAGAAGCAAATGTTAGATTAACATTGTGCATAGAGTATAAACAAATAAATAAGATGCGAACATGTGTCAGTGATGAAAATTAAGTTTCACTAACTCGACACGAATGAAAATCCTTTCGTGTCGAAATTATAAAGGGTACTATTTAGTATTTCACCAACAGGACACACGGGCTAGCTATAATTATGATGAATAAAGTCTAGGTACATCCAATGCTTTAAAGGAACATAAAATCAATATTAATACTTCATCATATACATATAAAAAAGCATGTTTATACATTTACAATCTTACTCAAGTGACAGATGACTGACATTTGTTTTATTTGACATTGGATATTTTTTTATCGTCGAGAAATAAAAGGGAAAAGATCTCCTTACGTCTTCTGGGAATGTCAATTAAAGTTTACGAGTTATTTATTAGGGTATATTGTTCTTAAGTGGATGGTGTATTGGGTATCTATAGGTTGAATGCGACCTTTTCACGAACTCTTGTAAATTATGAGACCCTGATTTTTAGAAAAACATTTGACTGTAAGTAGATAGGTACTTTGAATTGTTTTATTGTTTCTCGCTGAAATCCGTCTTGTTGATGATACAAAGAGACTAAATAAATATGTAATTAAGACACTATACACTAAACACCCCGATACCAGGAGAGATAACATAAATTGTATGTATTCAATTCGTATAATTTATTTGCATTCCACAATGTATTACAAAAATAGCTCAGAGCTAACTTCAACTGTGGACCCTGTAGGGCACGGCAAAATAAAATTAATTTTACATCACATACACTTTATAAAATACACTAGCTTCTGCCAGCGGTTTCACCCGCATCCCGTGGGAACTACTTCCCGTCCGATAAAAACTAACCTATAGCCTTCCTCGATAAATGGGCTATCTAACACTGAAATAAATTTTCAAATCGGACCAGTAGTTCCTGAGATTAGCTCGTTCACACAAACAAACAAACTCTTCAGCTTTATAATATTAGTATAGATATTTCAGATACATTACACGAACTCAAAACAAAAACATAAACCTTTCAACATAAAACACAACACAATTTTGCCCAACAGGGTGTAAAAATGTATAATTTTCACAAAAACGCTCCTATACAAACCTATATAGAATGAATATTTTGGCTTACTGCAAAAAAGCCTCATTTATCCCATTTGATCCAACAGAGGCCGGTCGGCTTTACAAATTCAATTAATAATAACCGGATAGCAATCCGTATATGGAAGATCAAAACCCGGGCATTAAAATCAATACCCGGGTGAGATTGTGTCACACGGATAAGCTTGGGACGTTTATAGCTGAACTAATTCGATATCATGATATTTTCTATTGTTGTATTTTTGTTCGATTTATTGGGCGGAGGTTTTGTGTTTCTATTTTAGATGTATTGAGTTTTACTGCGGTTTATCATGGTTCATTTGCGGTGACCAAATGTTGGTGTTCGTTTACAATGACTAAATGAAGGGTATAATGAAAGGATAGATAATAATTGATTTAACCAGATAGGATTATTTATTCTTTATTTGCGTTCCATATGTTAAACAGGTGGTATTTTTATAAAGTTTAAACAATATATTAGAGACAATATGGACCCGCAATATGGACGCACACCATGAAGAGGTAGGAGAGGTTTGCAGTACATAGCATCTTATTACCTAGTTTTATTAAATCTTTACTTATTACCAAAAAAATGTACTTGGCATTATGTGCCATACTGAGCAGTGCTTAATGCTGTTTCGTTATCTCCACAAATCAACCATTATTTAGCATGGTAATGACGGTTTGACTTTAAGGTCCCCTACATAGGTCACATAACCGTCAAAGTTTATGTACTAAATAAGTTCTATTCTGCCTACCACCTCGAGATAAATCAGGCGTGACGTTATACAGAGTGACCTACAGCATAGCTTAGCACGACCGAATGAAAATCAATACATACTCCAGCCCGTGTCACGGGTAAACTGGGGATGCTTAGGCTGAATTATTGCGCTTAGATAAGTCTCAGTAGTAGATACTTAATACTATCTTTCTAGTGATCTACGCTTTATAATATAATAAAGAGGGAACAACTTTTTGTTTGTTTGTTTGTATTTATTTATTTATTTATTTATTTATTTAATGCTTCTGCACATTTCGTACAAGGCGGACTTAACGCCATAGGTGTTTTCTGCCAGTCTACCTTTGGGTGGTGGAGAAAAAGCTGTGGTAGGTGCAAAGTTTTTGTTAAAAATATTGTCAACAAAGAACACAAAAATATATATATATTTACAATATATGAATAATAATAAATATACAGTATACATACATACTTAAATACATACATACTACAATACATACAATATTAAGGTGTCTACACACCAAAGCCGCTGATGCCGGCGGCACAGCCCGGCGGCCCAACCCGCCGCCCGGCCGTATTTTGTACAATCATGCCGCCGGCTTTCAATTACTAGAACACCACATGCCGCGGCAGTCGTGCCGCCGGGCTGTGCCGCCGGGTCAGCGGCTTTGGTGTGTAGACCCCTTTACATTTGCCAAGAGATGCCAAGAAACAAATTAACAACAAAAAAAAAAAAAATAAGAAAAAAAACAACAAAAAAAACTGTCTACAGTTGCGACTCTGCCAATTTCCTATGGATGTGGTCGCGTAATTTCTTTTTGAAGGAATAACGACTGTTGACCATCCTGATCTCCAGCGGTAGCTCATTCCAGAGAAGAATAGACTTAACAAAGAAGGAAGAATGAATAATATCTGAACGGTGAGCAGGGCAGTGAAGAAGACGATTATTAGAGGAGCGGAGATTATCTTAGTATCTGATAGGCTCTACTGAAGGCGAAACTACTCTACGATTTGAAAAACAATATTCCTCTGTTGGAAAGTTACACTCTTCCCGAGTAACATAGGCTATGTTTTATCTCGATATGGGCAGTAATTCCCACGGGACGCGGGATAAACCCCGGGAAACGGCTAGTTTAAAAATATAAACGTACCTATTTAAAGGTGCTTTTCATTTAAAGTATTGCAGCAATTGGCAAATGATTTTGAACATAATTATTATCAAATAGAATTGCGCACATATCGCAACTTTATCACATACGTAGAAACCATTCACAAAGTTGACAGTAGACTGAACTTTCTTCGTGTGCAACGCGCAATATATTGCAATAAGGATATTGAATCGTGTACTCAGTAAATGTATTAGGTAATCCAGTTTTCAGGACTTTAGTCGTTTCCAAGGTGGGTACTAATGGCAGAATTAAGTGAATATTAATAAATAAATAAGTGGTATTATGCACTATGCAGAGGTTTAACACTAGCGGATTTTTCCAAAAACTTATCACTCGATTTTGTGTGTCATCGTTTGTACCAGTTTGTTCTCTATCGCTCATATACACACACCTTACGAACCAAGCATTTCTCAGCGGAAAACCAAAGTCAATTAAATAAAGAAATCAAACATCAAATTATTATTTGTAAAGACAGGTGCTAAATTTCACTATGCTCTGTTATTGCCCACCTAGTACAATAATACTTATTTGTTCAGGAAAGGGGAAATTTCCAGTAAACCTAATTCCAGACATGGATATTTCGGTTGAGGCGTGGCGAGAATAATTTCAACATTATTTGTCGAGATGTTCTGGCTGTCACAGATTCAACTGTGTTAGGCGGGTTTCCACTAAATATATCGTGAATGTATTTTATCATTGAACGACGTACCTAGCCATTCCTATTGCAATGACTCGTTTTCCTAGCTTGATCGTCTGTTGTTACTGCAAAAAGGGGCGTGGATAACGGTTTAGCGTTATGTTTTGGGTGCGTTTAAGCTAGTCGAGTAAAAGCACACTCCATCCCAATATAATTATTAGACAACTAGCCGTTTTTTTGCGGTTTCACCCGCGTCCCGTGGGAGTTACTGCCCGCACCGGAATAAAATATAGCCTATATTACTCGCAGATAATATAGCTTTCTAATGGTGAAAGAATATTTAAATTCGGTCCAGTAGTTTTTGAATTTATCCATTACAAACAAACAAACAAAGTTTTCCTCTTTATAATATTAGTATAGAAAAACAACGAAAGAATGTGTCCATCAGAACCACTGGTCACTACCTAGTCGGCCAATATAGTCCAAAAGATGATGTCAAACCAATGGATTTAAACATTTCATCAATTACATTGAATTAACAAATATTCAGCCATCAGAACTTAATCAAGACACTAATCACCAATTAATTAGTTCGTTACTAGGTTAATTAATTATTAGATTGATTCCTTTATTAACGCATTGATTGATTCAGGAATTAACAGTGATTGATTCAATCACCTAGTGCTTAATTTATAATACCGGTCTTAAAGGCTTAAATACTTTCTGGTAAATGAGGTTGATATGTAATAGTACCTCAGGTATAATCTGATTATTTAATTTGTTTTATATTTTTTAACACTCAGGGAAAAATATCACATAATATTTTACGACCATGTAAATTTTTACGTAACAAATCTACGAATAACTTACAGCATAATAGTGTATTTGTAAAGTCAAAAAATACAACCTCACGCCTTACAACGTAAAATCATTCTGAATTCTCATTACGCAACACAGCAATCAAATAGCCACTCTATAACAAAGATGCAAAGTCCATTTTGCATTGTGGCACTCTTTTACTTGTCCACGTTTGGACTAGGATGACGTCAGTGACCCAAATCTGTCATGCACTAACAATACTGGCTGGTTCCCCTTAATCGTTTTTAATTAACCTGCATGATGACGTGACAGTCTACATGTCAGGGTGCAATTATTTTCGACTTACGATCAAGTGTTGATTATGAATGTGAATTTTTGTTTTGACGCACTGTTAAATCGCTGTGAAAGGAGGTCGGGGATTTTTTATAGGTTAATGACCTTTTTGGTTGAAATGGGTGGCTGTTATGCAAATTAGGATATAAACAGTTTGAGGGATTTAAGCTTTAAAATAAGTGGTGTTGTCATCAGAGTTATTTCAGTAATCAAATGATTGATTCAATGATTCAAGAAATGTCTTCTAGAAAACCAATTAACGACGTAGGTAAATCTTTTTTTTCTGCCATTAAGCAAGCGTAACATTAAAACTACAAAGGAAACAATTAAAAAGTCATAGAGATAAGTTAAAACCATTTCTAGTACTCAAACGACTGGACGTGGTCATTAGTAAGACATTTGCATATTCTGAATGCTTCAGCCAACCACTAAACCGAGAAAACATTTTCAATCTCAAAAATATTCCTAAAACGTTTCGAAAGCATAAAATAACGACTGGAACCATTTTATTTTGCTTTCAGCATGGCTAAAAGCGTCTCGAACACATTTCATCTGTCGCTGCGACGATTCCCTTGATATTGGCCCGAATTTCTGCACTTCATTATATATGTATGCGCTGACGTTTCAGAATTTCCCGGCCAGCTTAAAAATTTAATATTGTACCCCCCAAGTTTTTGTCTGGCGTCCTTTATTGAGAACTCATCTTGCATGCTTTAATAACGTGTTTTTGTGCGAGTATGAAATCGGAACGTGGTCTTCGGTAAATTATTATTTTGATGGCGATGGAACTTGGCGAACAATATTTATTACATTTATATAGTGTTCAAAATCAACAAAAGAAAACATTAAAGTTTGAGTAGCTTTTTAAGTTTAGGATAACTACACTACTTCTGATGTTCTACTTAGTCTATAAAATACGACATCCATACATTTGAAAGCACGCACTTTTAGCTTTCTCAATTGATTCACCTACTATCATCATATCAAAATCCAACATACATACACAATAAACAAAAACGAACAACAAAAGGACAGGTCGTTCAGAAAATAATGATACTTTTGAAAAATGAACCATGTAATCAACACACAATCATCAGAATCACGATTTTGTTTCAACGTAAGTATAATCCGCTTAAAAATTGTCCAGGGTTTATTTCCAAGTGTAATTGCGAAGGACTTTTAATAAGTTTTAATACAACGGAATCCAATTACATTACGTATGGAAATTTTTGTTATTACATTACATTACTAGCTTTTGCCCGCGACTTCGTCTGCGTGGGCAATTTGGAATTGTCAAAATACTACTTATGCCGTAGCGTAGGTGTATTCTTTTACATAACAATATAATTAGGATTACCACTTAGCAGCAGCACGGGTTGATCAATCAAGGTAGTGTCGACGATGTGTGACTATTTATCTAAACAAAAGAAGTAAAGTTTGTGACGTTGAGGAAATCTCTGGATCTAGTCAACCGAAATTATTACGTAATCCTAACTAATATTATAAATACGAAAGTAACTCTGTCTGTCTGTCTGTCTGTCTGTCTGTCCTTTCTTCACGCCTAAACTACAGAACTGATTTGTTTGAAATTTGGTACAGACATAGTTTGGAACTTGAGAAAGGACTTAGGATAGTTTTTATTACAAAAAAATAGAAAAATAAATTTTATTCCGGACGTATAGCGCCATCTATTGGTCAAACCTAAAATCTGCCGAAAGTCACTATTCCACGCGAACAAAGTCGCGGGCAAAAGCTAGTTCTCACATAAAACAAAGGTCTGACAAAGTTGTCATTTGTACATTTTCTGCAGCAGCTGCGACAAATCAGGAGCCAGAAAGTCTGTCAAACAGTTTTACTTACCATGGATAACGCGGTGTCTAGTTCACTGGATTGAAGAGTAAACATTGGTACTCAAAAAGATTCGGTTTGATTGGAAGCCAACACCCACACAATTGAGGAATAGCTGGGTGGATGATGACTGAGTCATCAGGCAAGCGCATAGTTTCACTACTTGTATTTCGGGGATTTTCTGTGCACTCACTCACTATGTTATGTTGGAATTCCACCGAAATGTTTGCATTAGTTCACGATCAGCTAAAGTATACGTCCGAGAGAGTAAGTCCAATTCGTGTGTTGGCACTTGAAGCCGCAGTTCTTCCAAGATTTTCAAAATGTACGCCCGCAATTTGTAATTTCTTGGTGGAGCCAGCAGATCAGAAGAAACATAAGTGCTGTGTATAGGTACTGTGCGTCACTACTGCACAACGGTAAAATTTCGTCTTTATAAATAGCACAAAACGTTCGCTCTCTTGAGGGGGACGTTTAAATACCATATTATGTGTCACACGTAGGTAAACAGGACAACAGTATATTAACATCGAACCGCTTTCAAAGTTCTGACGAGCGAACAGACCAGAACTGACTTGATCGCCTCGAGAAAATCAGAGCTCTATGAAGCGATCATTCGCTTTGGTTCCTACTGTTATTATGGTTTCTGAAAATGTATTCAATTAACCAACGATGAATATAATTCTTAGCCGGCCGACTCTTTTGACTTCGTTTTTGTGCAATGCACAAACGGAAATTCGATATATTACACATTCGATATTCACACTTTTACAGAATTGATATTAAAAGGTTTGACAACGGGCTATAGTAGCGTAATTAAACTAACTGAAACAATTTTAGTGATCCTTCAATAAAGTTAGAGAAGCGGGGGTGCATGATGAACATTAAGAGTTGGTAAATACGTGATGAAGATGACCTAATTCATTACTATTCTAATTTGTTCATGTACCACAAAAGTCAAGTTAAGGTGGAGAAAAGGATTACCAAGCTCCCAAAGGCCTGGGCATTTGCAACACGTTGCATGGCATCCTGGAAAGTTACGTAATTCTCAGCCATCAGTTTGAGCAGCGTGAGGGAGTGTCAGGCTTTGGCCCTAGTGGGCCTCACAGGGGTTTGCTGAATCTCCTTGAGGGGCGCGTGAAATAACAGGTCTCCCAGAAGCCGGAAGGTCGATGACCCACTCAAAACTAATCGCTCACGCCTACGGTGGCCGGGAGTCGTCTCTCGACATCCGGCTTTCGTGGTGTCTTACCGCAGTGGCTGGGATGAGAGTTGGGAATTTTCAGTCGCTCCGCCGCCTCATTCTTTGTCATCCCATTTCTTCTTGCTCCAGATCATGGTTTAAACCGGGGCCGGGTGCGATAGGTCGCACAGTCCGCACAGTAGTGACACCCGGACGCCACCTCCATGAGATCAGAGTTGGGAATGTATGTTTGCAAAAACTAATAGAACATTTAGCGAAAACACGTTTGATAGTAATTCTGTCTTTGTAACTGAATAATATAAATGATATAAACGTAGCTATATAAAAGGTGTTTTTTTAGACTCAGTCCGTGGGTCTGACTGTGACTGTTCGTAATTGTAAACAGTGTATTTGTGATATAATTCTTGGCTCGATGATTTGTGATCAGAAGTTGAAACCAAGTATGTCTCTAGCCTGCGACGCGTAATTTGTACGTTTTCAGAACGAACGAACTCTTGTCTTCTGTTGACATCTTGTTGACGTATTGTGACAGGTAGTTATTCCCATTGATGTTAATTTTAGAAGTGACACAATGTTTTCGGTCGTTTTTTGCCTACATTCTTCATTACTCAAAAAGTACCTATGTTAATAAAGACCTTCTATTTGTATGTAAGTGAATTCAAAATAATGTACCTAATATATTAAAACCAGGAACTTATTTTTAAGGATGTTTGAATATTAATTACAATGTTTTTTTTTATAATAATAAAATCTTAGACTCGCAATGCACTTTCAGTGTGATGCATGTTTGTTATTGGATGAAATGAATGGATATTCATGTTTATGAGAGGTATAGCTTATATTTTGTCAGAACAACATATTTAAGAATTGACTTTTTAAGAATGCCGCTTCCCATGGGAACTACTGCCCGCACCGGGATAAGATATACCCTATGTTACTCGCAGATAATGTAGCTTTCTAATGGTGAAAGAGTTATAAAAATGTCTCTGATGATGCACTGATATTTCTTGTAGTGTTTTTATAGTAGCGAAATACACACGTTGTCATATAATTTTTTCTTGAAAGTAAGAACATACCATGACAAAGTGAAGTCTGTTTTCATTGATATTTTACCTACTACCAGTTTTATGGCACATCTGTTTCTGCATGATTTTCTTCATCTATAATTTTAGGATATCATTTCTTTAAATTCAGATTTTTGCTCAAGTTACTTATAAAAGCGTTATTTTCTATGTAAAGATTGATAATAGGCCGATAAACTTACAAAGTTCAACATTCAAATATGTGTCATTATTGCACCCGCTGTTGCAGAAACGTTAACAGAAATTATCGTTCATTGCTCATCCCCCGTAGGTGATAGCGTGATAATATATATCCTATATGTTGAACCGGCTCCCAGGTAATATTCATGCAAAATTTGATACAAATCTATGCAGTACTTTTAGAGTTCAGTGAGACCAAACATACAGACAAACAGACATACAGACAAACAGACATACAGACAAACAGACAAACAGACAAAAATTCTAAAAACTATATATTTGGGTTCAGAATCGATAATAGATCACCCCCCAAGTATTCTTTTAAAAAAATATTCAATGTACAGTTTTGACTTTCCTATCATTTTATTATATGTATAGATTACGAATAATTTAATTAAAAACATTTGTAGGTAAACGTATGAAATATTTTTCACAATTTCGATGTGAATAACATCGATTGAGTTGTGATGTCAGAAGGCCAGTCGGGTATACGTTATCATTTTCATCATCATCATGTCAGCCATAGGACGTCCACTGCTGAACATGGGCCTCCCCCTTAGATCTCTACAGATACCTGTTGGTATACGTTAACAGCTTTAAAATTGAGTTGATTACATAAACAAAGAAACTTAATAGAAATAAAATCGGTAAGGAAAACTATGCTATATGGATTTATTCAAATGAATTGACATGACATAGAGTTCTATTACCCTCTGAGAACATTACATTCATCGAAATCATTGAGTATTTTCAATTCAGTCGTTAAACCGAAAAGTATAAGAAACAGACTCACGTACAAACAGTATTTATAAGTAAACATATGTATATCTGATTTATCTACTACAGGTAAATTATGCAAATAACCTTTTTGTCATAATCATGTTCTCAAAAACAATTAATCAAAAAAGCATCATAACGCATCACACTGCAAATTGTACACCTATCAAAAAGCCGCTGCATCAAGTTGAATCCAAATACATTTGATTAACGATCGGATCGTTAATCGTCAGCGAGTCGATTAATGACTCGATACTACTCGATACTAGTCGATACTGAGTAATGGACTTTCAGCTCGACTGAGATCCGACCATCTATTATTGTAGAAGCTTAGTATTCGGTTAATGTTGTTGCGTTGTTTTTGGTGCCTGAAGATTATTGCCTGGTTTTGGGTCTGAAGTATTGTAGCTGCTCAAGTTATCGAGTTTTTAAACTTCTTCAAAAAAAAGGGGAAGGTACTCAAGTCGCCTGTTTGTTTTTTATTTAGACATGGATACAGCAATTTTAGTTAAAAATATATGTAGTTCAACACATTTTCAATTTAATAAGTGCAAATACATAGCCTGTTTGATAGCCACTGATATTAAAGTGCCTTCATAACTAACTTGGCACTAGAATTGTTTTGCAAACACCTCGTATATGGCTGGATAATTTCTCAATTAATCATTCATCATGCTCCTAAAGTTTGCTAATTGATAAAATTGATCGCATACTTTGTGGAGAACGAGAGAATAGGTCTCCATACTATTTCAGAGACTTTAACCCAGTCATATTCCTTTGATGCCCTTTGTGTACGACTTGTACGAGGGTCAAGGTGATTCTTCAAGATCTTCCCAATCTTGCAGCTCCAGTAAGTTTTACTAAAAAGGCCGTAACTGAGTGTATTTTTTTTCCTATTTTTCGATATTTCTCTAGAAACCTGTATTCAAATATCTATTTTGGTGGCTCAAAGGAGAATGTGTTGAATATTTTATTAGTTTCCAACTAAAATAACCTTTTAATTGACCTACTTTCGAACATAATATAGAATAAATCGCTTGGAATATATATTTGTCTATTTTCCTTGACCACGGAGTTAACAGCTATTTTAAAATTGGGTATTTTCGTATTAAGTTAAACCTTGAAACATAAAAACAAAATGCTTGACGTTGAAAGAAACAAAAATAGGCAAAGAAAGTGAGATTGCATCAAATGTAAACTGTATAAATTCAAGCTCGCTGCATAGTTTAAAATAAAAACTAGAAAAAATGCATCATAAAAACGAACATTTCTAAAATAACCGCAAACGCCTAAAAATATACTCTTTATACACAGCAATAAGCCGTGACTTATTTCGTATGACGTCATTATTTAAAATGAAAACCGGCCAAGTGCGAGTCGGAATCGTGCACGAAGGGTTCCGTAAATTACAGTTAAATCAACCTATCTCAAAAACTATAAGAGATACTTTGATCAAACCAAAAATCGTTGAAAGAGTTAATTAGCATGCATCACCTCTATTTTTTTTAGAATTTTATACCCCGTAGTTATAAAAATAGAGGGGGGGGGACATACTTTTTACGACTTTGAGAGCTGATATCTCAAAAACCGTTCACTTTAAGAAAAATGTTTTTTAGAAAACTTTATATCATTTTAAAAGACCTTTCCATTGATACCCCACACGGGTATGTACATCGAAAAAAAAAATTTCATCCCTCAGTTACATGTATGGGGGGCCACACCCCCAATTCTTTTTTTTACTATTTAGTGTCATATTTTTGTAGCGGTTCATACAACACATATTCCCATCAAATTTCATCACTGTAGTACTTATAGTTTCCGAGTAAATCGGCTGTGACAGACGGACAGACGGACAGACGGACATGACGAAACTATAAGGGTTCCGTTTTTGCCATTTTGGCTACGGAACCCTAAAAATGCAAAAGGTTATTATTTAAAACTTTCCACGTTTCAATGTGGTCTGTGCACGATACTTATTATAATATTGTAAGATTATTATGCACACTACCGTCTGGTAAGGTGTAAGTATGTATGTGTGTGTCCGTGAGAGTGTGTAGTTGTGTGTTTTAGAAGATGACTACAGTAGATGCTAATTTACGCTTTCTGGGTTTGGATCCTGGATAGATGAACGGAAAATAGCCCGCTGTTGTTAAAAAATAATACTAAAACCTTTACAGTCTACACTACCAGAAATAAAGTTATTCGAAAACGCTAGTTTATTCCCAAAGGCCCTACATTTCAACATAGTCTACTAGGTAATAAAATCTATGCTGATCTGATTACGAGCCTCAAACTCGCTAGGGGAATTCATAATCACTACAAGGACACATGATTTAATAGCCTACATATGCGGCCATAAGGCATATTTTTTGTAGGCTCAATCCAACGAGCTAAACCAACTCTTATTGTGCAAAAAATATGGTTGAAAATAGCGCAAAGGATAATAGGTCACGCCTATCGCGTGTCTGTCTAACAGTGACGTAAAGCCAACGTTTTTAATTATTCCATTCAGAATATAACCCAGTAATGAAGTTATCATTTAATGTTTTAACACCATCCACTGGGAGTGATTACTTTTCAAGCAACAGTAAAATACTCATAAAGCTCGAAACTAGGAGTTTGCTAATTAATTTGTTCGACGCGACTTTGTCGTGACTTCGTCTGATATTAAATATTTTACGTTTATAGACCAGTTTTGATATAATTTGCGAATAAAGTGGTCATTGTCGTTCTTTGAAAGGGATTTAATGAAAAATGTATTGTGTTTTCTATTGAAGTGGGGTTGTGTAGGCGGTGTCTAAATATAGAAGCTTTTTAGGGTTCCGTAGCCAAAATGGCAAAAACGGAACCCTTATAGTTTCGTCATGTCCGTCTGTCCGTCTGTCCGTCTGTCCGTCTGTCCGTCTGTCCGTCTGTCACAGCCGATTTACTCGGAAACTATAAGTACTACAGTGATGAAATTTGATGGGAATATGTGTTGTATGAACCGCTACAAAAATATGACACTAAATAGTAAAAAAAAGAATTGGGGGTGGGGCCCCCCATACATGTAACTGAGGGATGAAATTTTTTTTTTCGATGTACATACCCGTGTGGGGTATCAATGGAAAGGTCTTTTAAAATGATATAAAGTTTTCTAAAAAACATTTTTCTTAAAGTGAACGGTTTTTGAGATATCAGCTCTCAAAGTCGTAAAAAGTATGTCCCCCCCCCTCTATTTTTATAACTACGGGGTATAAAATTCTAAAAAAAATAGAGGTGATGCATGCTAATTAACTCTTTCAACGATTTTTGGTTTGATCAAAGTATCTCTTATAGTTTTTGAGATAGGTTGATTTAACTGTAATTTACGGAACCCTTCGTGCACGAGTCCGACTCGCACTTGGCCGGTTTTATTTAATGGGACCGAAGCTAATTAAAAATCAAAAAGGTGGCCCTTAACACAAATTGCTAAAAATAAATTCCTGTGTACTTACTTTTAATTATAGATCGGTACAAAGATTTCATTAAAAAAATAAATAGAGCAATTAGTAAATTGTGCCATGTTTAATGACACAAATATTTTTAGTTCAATTTTTGTACTTATGTAGGTAGATATTTTCCTCAAGAAACAGTTTGTTAAAAATGAAACAGTTTTCTTAGTTCAAAGACCTAGATAACTTATGTATTCTGGTACCTACAAAAGTGTAGCGTATTTTGGCTCAAAACAATACTCTTTTTGTTTCAAGGACGTTGTTCGTAATAAATACTATAATATTATTTGCTTCAGATATTTTATGTTTTTATACAACAGACTTTTGTCTCCGAAAAACTTCGGTAAACAGATTGTAATACGAAACGCTTCAAAGCCGGTAAGTTACGCTATTTTATTTGTTATCCATTTTATTTTGGATTTATACTTGTAGATAATACTGACTACTGTTTTGATTAAAACAGTATTTTTTATTATTTTGAAAATCTCCATAGCTGCTACATCTTTAAGGTAGGAATTAAGTAAAGTATGTTAAGAGAGACAACGTTTTATAACTTCGATCAATCTTTATCTTATGACATACCAATAAGTATCATTGTAAAAAAAAAACAGTTCTCATTTTATACGTACCTACCTTTATCAGTTTTTCATGGTGTGAATTTGCATACAAAGCTTTACACATACAAAATTAAAAAATCCAAATCTTGCCGTTCGTAGTGAAGGGTATTTAGGGTTACAAAGTCTCTCATGTAAAATATTAGTAAAGAAAGCAACAACCGGTGTTTTCTTCGTAAAATAAAACCTCCTTCATAACTCTTTGTCTACAAATCTTAAATAAAATTTTAAAAATATTCTTTGTTCAGTTTTCTCAGATAGTATCGAGGGTTATGTCCTTGTGGCATGTCTCGACCCCATAAAATAGCTATATAAAATAGTCCATGGCCATTCTAGAGGTCAAACAAGACAATATGCAATAAAATGTTGCTGAGTGCGGACCTTTAACATGTCTTTACTCGTAGCTCTCGTAGCAGCGTAGTTTTCGTAGCAGCGTAGCTCTCGTAGCACCGTAGTTATCGTAGCACCGTAGTTATCCGTAGTCAGTAAAGATGACTAAGATTATGGGTGGATCAAATCTTTGTAGTAACAGAATTTTTAATTAAATGCACAAGCAAGTAATAATGATAAATGATAAATGATTTTACTGACCCCACATTCCCTTTATAAGACTAAGGCCCGTTTTACTAGTCAGCGATAAATCTGGTAGTTTCAGATATCTGACAGCTAAAAACTGTTTATAATTTTTGCTATATATTACTATCAGAGACCTGTGAAGCAAAAGTTATAGGTTATCTCTCAGTTATAGATCAGCAGCAGGGTCTTTATAAGTAACCAGCAAAACGAGTCATATGTCATGAAAAACATACTTACAGTAAAAAATCCATATTGCATTAAAACACAAACACACAAACAATCCAATTAAACACACACACACTCACACATTGAAATTCACTCACTACACTATTACGTGAGAATTGGGGTTCAGCAAGCGCTCTCGCTTTGAACCGCTGGTTCCGTACATCGGGGAATTGTTTCTTCAATTAACTCTTACAGATAAACTGATACAGTAACAGTATTCACTTGGTTATCTATATCTTGGCAACAACTTTCAAGGGAATTGGGAAACTCAAGTTAGTTTTGCGAAATTGGTTTTATTTGTTTACTTGTTATTTCTGTGCGTTTTAAATGTAGGTATTTTAGAAGTAATTGCGCTTGAGGAAATGTTATTGCTTTAACAAAATAATTTTGGTTGGGTCAGCCATTATAATATGCAACAAAGAAATAAACAAATTCAGTTGTTGTTTCATATTTTACTGTTAGTTTCGAGTTTTGATTAATCAGTGATTAAAATAATTAATATTCCAATATAATTGGTTTACGTGATACTTTTGAAATTATATAGCAATTGTTTACCGCTAATTTAAGTGCTATAAGTATTTTTAAGCTGTATATATAAACAGAACAAAAACATTTTATTTACATCATTGTTTATTTATTTAAAAGCACTTTGTTTTGACGGATTTCGCTTCAAATGAACAACACTGGTTTAATACTCACGTTTTATTATAAAAAAAGCTTAATTGACCGTTGAATTATTGTACAGTGCTTTGTGCTGAATAATTTATTTCTTTCATAAAATGGTACAGTCGGTTATAAAATAGAATGACAACTTAGGGATAGTAATAAGCATATTATTTTTTAATCTGATGTCCTAGTTAGGTTACTTGGTAGCCGTTATATCCCGTTATATTAGTTCCCTTAACGACTGCCAACGATTTTAAAATGATATGATATGATGATCCTAGGGATCTATTGTTTCTCGTGCCCTCTGAAACACGAAAAAACTGTTATCACAAGAGGATCACCCATCCACGGATCGACCGCGCCAAGCGTTACTGCGAACCTTATAATCGCTCGATCCGCATGGCTTGACATAGCCACGAGCTATATGTAGGTATGTCTATATGTATATGGAGTAGTAGTGTAGGGTATAGTAAATTGAATTAACTAACTGTATTATAAAACAACAAAAATTAACGTGCAATTTTTTTAACACCCATGACACTGCAATTTCCTGCGACATGTCTTAATCAGCATATCCCGAGTCCTTTCCCAACTATATTGGGGTCAGCCTCCAGTCTAACCGAGTGCACAGCATCAGGGCCTCCTCAACCCAGTTACTCTGGCAATCCAATACCCATAAGACTGGTTGTCAGACTAACTGCCCTCTACTACCCGTACCGTCTGCCAAAGACGTTCAAATGACAGAAAAGTAACGAAACATAATATGCAATTTTTCCATTCACAAAGCACTGTATTCTGAGCGCTCGTCATTTATCCGAGCCATGACGTCACGCGACTCAATGCGCACATCCATGAGACTGCAATTTCCCGCGACGTGTCTATTCATTCCATAGTCATTGCTTCATGCTGCATGACAAATGATTTACCTCAATACCTCAATACTTCAATACAATTGTGCTCAGAAAAATGAAGAAAGTACTTAGGTTTCGAATGAAATGTCTGGGAGAGGAAAATTATATTTTTTTGATGGATTATTTTTTGGTAGGTCGTATTTGTGAGTTTGACAAGATGTTGAAATCTGAAATTTTGGTGTTTTCTCAAGCTCTATATTATATAAGAACATATTTTTTAGATTTACGTTATTTTTAGAATAACACATGTACGATCAAAGACATATTCTCGTTTATAGATTTAGAAGTAATTGGGTATCCGTTAAATAATCTTATCTCCATTCCTAAAATACATTTATTCCTTCCCAGGCACTAACTCAAAAAATTGCGCTATAAATCCCACAAATACGAAAGAAATAAAAACACAAACACCGACAAAATAAATTGTGCACACACCAACAAAAAAGCGAACTTAAAACGCATATAAAACGTCTCATTCATAACTCGTTTTATTGCAGCAAAAACTACAAACTGCATTATCATAATACATCCAAAACGAAATTACTGCAACTTTGCAATGTAAACTCTCCATTGCTGTGTTAGTGACGTGCCTAAAAACTGTTTTTAATTTAAAACCCGCAACGTATTGTCCTTTTGGAAAGGAAGCGGTTGCGTCGAGTCGGTTCTGTTACAGGAAATTGCGGCCCCTGGGTTGCGACCCGGGGTTGACAGTTAAGCTTAGTGTCACGGAGTATGGAAGGATGAGCGGAGATACCATAAAGGTCGGTCAGGCACTTTCTACTAGGTCAAAAACGCACAGTGGACATGAAAAAACGAGCCTACCCTTGACCATGGGTGCTGTTAGGGATCCGAAATGTTGAGATTAAAAAATATTAATGTAACCGCGATAAAATCCTTGAATTTTTTTTTTTAATCATAAAAACTATTGAGGCGTTCGGGTACTTTGAAACATCTGTCAAGATACGGTATTTAAAAAATGGTCGGGTACAAAGCAGGCGTACAAACCCGGAAATAGTAACGTTCTTCGTTCCCCGCACACCAGCATTTTGGCGCGCGACTTTCTTAAGGATTTTTGCTTTATGGCACCTCCGCTAGTCATTTTGTTCTCCATGCTTAGTATGCACGGACTATACCGTAAGCGTTGTTCGTTCTGGGGTTGACACTCCTGTACCTGGCCTGAATTGATAATGCTGAATTTGATATGCTTTTAAGCTTATGTTAAATAAAGTGACACGTAACATTTTGTACCTAATTGAGATGAAATTATTTTACCGAATCGCTCGGCCACACTCATTGTGGAGTGCTTTTACGGATAATATTTTATTCTGCTAGTGTAAGGAAAGTAGAAACGATTTTACGGACTGATTTTCAAGTGTGTTTTATCTCATCATGTTTACTGATACAATTAGTATGTGGACTGGATTTTTTTGAGTTAGCATATGGACAAAAAAATGTTTATCTACTCTCTGTACTCATAATATTGACTTTCTTTTTTAAAAAAAACCCTTTACTACTTAACTCATGATTCACGTAACGTCAACCACCAAAATTCACGCTTGACTAAACCTCAAAGAAACAGTTTCAGCAATCTTTCATAATATTTCAGCTTCTGAAACAGATAAAACACTCTTTAGCTACTTGTTCACAATCTTCAAGCACCATTTACTCGTAAATACGAATTTGATACAATTTTCTCATGTCACTTGTCTCCTTATCCAGAGTTTGGATACTTCAGAGTATTTTTAGAATAACCTTTTTTTCCAATATTGTTCAGTTTTATATATAACGTTAAAGATTTTGTTGTGTTATTACAAAAAAAGTTAAACAGACCTTTGGCTGACCTTGAATTTAAACACGGGTCAAAAGTCTGTTTAACTTTCGTCTTCATCTGTTTATTTATCGTAAAATCAAAATACAGTTTTTTTTTGTAGCTACATTTGATTCAGAAGTCGATAAATCAATTACATTTATTAAATCTAAAAATCAAATACCTCAATTTCAACGAGCACAAACGAAGCCACCATCGAACAAAGAAGCGAACCCAAACGATATTTATTTACAAAAAAATCCTGATGAAGAGCATGCAAGTCCCCGAAAGGCATCTGTATCGCCCGGCATTGTGTGCTCAGCCTTATCTGTGGTGTAAACCGGGCACATTGTCCGATCGTGCACAATAGGCACTGATATGTTTGAAAGTAAGGTCGGGGCTACATTCACGTTTGTCATACAACCTTCTTAATCATGCTTTGGCACAATTTGGTTAAGATTTTTATGTGTTTTGAAAATCTTTTCTAATGTTATTTTTTTATCTTTGTTTGGGTGTTTTGAAGTCAAGTTATTGTGTTGATTTTAAAGGGTTTGATGTGTTATCGTAAGGTAATTTGGTTTTATTAGCGCTTGTTTGAATGGGATGTGAGGTCGTCAAGATAAAGATGGAATGGATTACCTCCTCTTTGTATGAGTGTTGTTTACTGTTATCTGTTTTCAGTGTTAATCTAGAATTGTATTTTTTTCTATCTGAGACAAGACAATCAATGGTTCTACTTCGATTAGAATCGATAAAGTGATTAAATACTTCTTATGAATACTCTTATGGAAGGTTTTAAATCAAATGTTTAGTCCATTCTTTAGAGCAATTCTTCAGACCAGGGTTTATCGCTGACCTTGACCTCACCTCATCAGTTTTGTACACAAATGATCCAACAAATAAATCATTCACCGGACCCCAAAACTATTCACATGTTTGTCCACTCGCTATAAATATTCAAAGAATACATATCATTCGTTTTATGTTCGGTTGGGAAGCGATTCCTTTGGGGAAGAACCATGGAGAACAAAATGACTAGCGGAGGTGCCATAATGGTAAATCGCCTAAGGAAGTAGCGCGCCAAAATGCGGGTGAGCTGGGCACGAGGAACGTTACTGCTTTCGCTCTTATACGCCTTCTTTCGACCCTTAAATTTTTGTAATACCAAATTCGTTTTGAAGTCTCAAAGAACCTGAACGCCTTAGTTCGTATCTAATCATTTTGGTCACGCCCACCGTACAAATTTGACCTAGAAGACGACGCCTCACCTGCATTATGGCATCTCCGCTCTTTCCTTACTCCGTGGGCAGGATTTTACGACTGCTGTTTGCATGTTTAGCTCTGTTCTTGTTTATCTGGTTTGTATTTATTGTGCCAATAAGTCTGTACGTGGCATCTGATCAGGGATAGGGTTAACAAATAAGTTTGCTGAAACGGATGGGGGATCGAATGTTATCGAGATGGTTTTTCGTGGTGGGATGCGATTG
This sequence comes from Helicoverpa armigera, assembly GCF_030705265.1. NCBI lineage: Eukaryota > Metazoa > Arthropoda > Insecta > Lepidoptera > Noctuidae > Helicoverpa > Helicoverpa armigera. The sequence continues at coordinate 798,906 of NC_087124.1, read as the reverse complement.
CGTTCCAATTTAAGGGTAATGGAATAGGTTTTTTCTATCTATGTTAGTTTTGTTGTGGTTTTAGGCTAATGGTGGGTTCACACAATATATACTTTAATTTTAAGTACACATATTAGCTGTACTAACTTAGAGTCTAAGTAAAAATCTGAAGTCTAGTATTTTTTGCTGATCGTCTTGCCGCGGACATCTAAAATTATTTTTTTTCTTAGATCATGACGTGAAACATTAAATTCACATTTTAATTACTATTGAATATATGATTTCAATGAAATTGAATAATTTTTGAAATAATTCATCCCGTCATGAAAATTCACCATTGTTTTAAGTACATTTCGTGGTTATAATTAAATAATTTCGAGCTCGCCATACTATTATGTAGTTATGGCTGTTAACGGCTTATCGCGAATACTTCAATTATTACTGAAACCATTATTTTGGTTTTGAAATGGTTTACGAGAATATAGTTATAACAGTATTCCCCGAAATGCTAACAGAGCCATTAAACTTTCATGTTTGAAAAAGGCTCTACTTTCTAACGATGTTACTAAAAATGCCTAAAAATATATTCTCTTTGTTACAGATAAACCAGTAAATGTTCTACAGAACCGTACCAAAGCTACAAAATGGTCGACTTATAGCAGTCAGCGGCCGGGGACATTTGCTCGGACGGTGGCGGTGGAAGCGGAAAAATGTTGATTCTGATGATCATACATTTCATTACGCTGCCAGTTCTAACATCCAGACTCGTTAGAGGCGAAACCGCAATGGACGAGAAACAACCGCAACCGCTCATCAGTTCCCGAGTAGTGAGGACTAAGTATGGAGATCTCAGAGGGTTCATAGTGACTCCAGAGTCAAGGTTCCTAGAACCAGTGGAAGTCTTCAGAGGCGTGCCCTATGCATCGCCCCCTGTAGGCTCTTTGAGATTCATGCCTCCAGTTTCCGGCGCGCAATGGTCAGGAGTCAAAATAGCTGAAGATTTCAGCCCAGTGTGTCCCCAAGTGCTTCCCGATATAAGAAACGAGACCGCGGTCTTGAAAAGGATTTCGAAAGGTCGCCTCGAGTATTTGAAGCGAATACTCCCGTTCCTCACGAATCAGTCCGAAGATTGCTTGTATTTGAATATCTACGCGCCCGCTCAAGGTAAGTCCTATTAACGTCTCCGTCGTATATCGTGCTTCTGCTTAGTTATTCATTTAAACAGACTACGAAGAAATAAAAAGAGTGCTTACAAATCCGATTAGCGTCTCAACTTATTAACATTCAAATGGATAAGCAGGCTAAGAGACGCTCTGCATTATAACGTCTCTTTTATAAGAAAATTAACATGTAAATAAAAACAAAGCTTGATTGCTGTTTACTTCCAAGACATGTAACTAGTATACCGTAGGAAATATATGAAAAAATGTGACCTATTTCTGTAGGAATGTCATCAAAACGTCGTCACAAACACAACTTCCATTTTCTCATTCCTGACAAATTTATTCCCTTACTTTGTTACGGCAAAGTGGCAAGAGGGATATATAAACAAGGCATTTTAATCCAAATTTCGTCAGGCAAGCATTACACTCGTAAATTGAGGGTGGGAACAAAAACTTGATTTATAATTTCAGTTAAAACCTCCCCAAGCTCCAGTGAGCTAATTTTCAAAAAGACTTTTGTCCTTGTCTGGGGAGGTTCACATTCATTTTAGCAGTTGGTTGGACAGCGATATTTTTTGAATGGCTGCGGTTTGGTATTAAAAATAAATGAAATGTCCTTTATTACGGTGCCCACGGATGTGACTAATTGGAACGTAAATGCTGGTAATGATGTTGCGTTTCTGCGTGGATTTTGTTTCGCACTCAAATTGTGCAATAAAAGAAACAACGAATCTCGGCTTGAAATTCACGTTTTACGATTTTCCTCATATTATGTATGTAAGGAAAACCGCGAAACGGATTTTTTCGTGGTTTAAGTACTTGTTAGGGAAAGGAAGAGGAAGATAACTGATTAATTCAGGCATTATATTTCGTAAATCCATTGTTAAATTACGAGTACGTTCTTTGTAAGAATTCACCGTTCATTCTTTGATTTATTCATTTCATTTATCATTCAAACAATGGCGTCTCTTTTTTACGAGAACAGATTTGTCAACAGTCGGTTTATTAACGCAGATCCACCTTTCAAAACCGCCTTAGTCCTGGAACTAGTAACTAATTAGTGAGAATCCACCTTAATCCAACTCTTTCCGATAGAACTTTGTCAAACGCAAGCCGCATTACGGCACACATGGTTATGTCCAAAAAAACCGGCAGTCTTGTTCTCGCTTATTACGAGGCAGCCGTACACTCCCGGCCGAGGTACGTCACAGGCTTTTGTCACAAATGCGGTGGTGCGCCTTTGCGCATACGAAATACTTTTTCCACCTACGTTTTTTGGGAGGGATCCGAGTATGGAGTTGGCAGCGATTAGTGAGATTTCCGTAAAATGAAGCTTTTGTTGTTCGTTTTGAAAAATGGTTATGAAACAGATTTGTTTGGCGCTTTTTGAGTTGGCACGTCAAAATGGCTGCTGTGTCGTTATTTATTTCTTTTTCTATGTAACGCTTTACTTTTGATATTTTAAGTGAATTGTGAAATGTACATTAAAATGTTTTTGATTGTAGTTCTGGCTATTAAACAATGATTAATAATTATCTGATTCAGAATCTACTTTTTGTTTAAAAGTCTTCAGCAGCCTTCAGCTTTTTTCTAAAATCCTTATCCTCAGTACTATCGTTATCATAAACCTGACAGTTTCCTTAACATTACGATTCCTCCAACATAACTACTGCCTAATACACCGTGAAATTTTCGATCTACATTGAAATTCAAATGATTTTCTCCCCTAAAAATGCGATCTGCCGACAAATTTTGCACCAAACTCAGAACACGTACGCGGTTTCGGGACCCCACACCGAAATAGTCTTCGGGCTTTTTAATAACCGTAAATGACGCTCTATGTGGATCCCAAAAATTCCTACCTATGTCTATAACGCTGATGTACACGGAAATTATAATGAGGATTGAAGATTATGTGATGGCAGGGTTTATGATGTAGACGATTGGGATTAAGATATTAATGTATGTCTGCATTAAGAAGATATGGGTAACGAGAAAAACAATCATGCAAATATGTATATACAAAATACAGATAATGGTGATGTATTGTCACAGAAAAACATATAAATGACCCATTTAGACGCGACATTTGAAAATCTTTTACTTTCGGCTCACAGCTGAGCGCTCACAACATTGATAGCCAAGTAGGTCAGATCACAACAAAGAACAATGTAGACATTGTAGATAGTACAGAAAGCAATAAAATACAAAGTCAAATTCATCACGAATTAAATTCATCGCTCAAATTTTAGCGACAAACTACAGAGGAAAATGTTAAAATACCGAAAATGAGATCCCAAAAGGCAACGATCATTTTAAGCATTTACATACTTCCCTTAGCATCGTGCGTTCCGGAAAACTTCCGAATTACGGTACGTCGGATTCCGGTATTTGAGTCTAAACGGTATTACGGTATTCGTACCCGAAGCGTTCATAATTCCGGTACAGAATTTACACGGACCAAAACGTGGCCATGCAATTTGAATGCGCTGAATAAATTCTATCTCACGTGGATTGGGCACGATCTTTCATATTTGCTTTTGATGGATGTCAATACATGTTCTGCGTACTAGTCACACGGTAATTTTAGCTTGTTTATAAGTGCTATCATTGACCGATGTCAACATTTGCTTTCCATATTTTGAGCATGGATTTCCTTGGAACCAATTTAACTTAATTCATTTCCACATTATATTTTCTCCTCTAGCTTCTTAGAGGCTTCTATCATAATTGCGCTGTCACTACACCCAGCAACAAAAAATACTTCATACTCCTTGACACTCACGTCCCAAAAAATGTATTTCACGCCCAAAATTCTTTTAGCACGAAAAACAACCACTTTAGCGGAATCTAATCCCGAAATAGGATAACAAGATAATCTAACCACGAGGTTATAACAAAAAATTGATTTGACAGTTGCGTGGAGCTATGGATTTATATAGCGAAAGTTGATTTATGCCCCCGATGCGATCCATCAAGGGAGAACCGATAGTGTTGGCGGTTTATGAAGCACGGGATCTACTTACAATGATGTATAGTGTTGTTACGTTTTTCTGGTTCGCGGGAAATTTTGTGGCGTAGGCGTAAAGTGTTTTGTGGTGTCATGCTTTTTTGTGTGATAGATCAGGTGGTTTTAGGGTTAGGCTCTTTATGTTGTGGTCGGATTTTTGTAGCTAGTGTTTCGCTATAATATTCTTATAGCCAGTTCAGTAATTGCCACTTTTTTCAGATATAATGTAGGTGTAAAGATTAGCAAAATCCTCAGACATTTTATTTGGGATGAATTGAAATATTGGGGATGTACATATTCTCATAACTTCAAAATGTATCACTTCCATTCTGAAACAAAAAAAAGTGATAAGATTTCACCAACGGCGTTTGAGCTCCATTCACCCGACGAAAGCAAAGAGGTCTTACATTACCAAATCGGTGAGCACGACCTAATCAAGCTAAAACATGACAAAAGTACTCAACAAACGTAAAGTAAAAATCCTCTAGACTCGTTCTATATTTCGCTATATCAAATACTGCTTTGATATGAGGATTTACCTTATATTTCTTTATAAATGTTATATTATATTAAGCTCGTATTCGAGTGAATTGCTTAACATTTAAAGCCAATGGCGGAGAAGTGATTGAGCAACGTTAACTCTATTTGAACGTGATAGGGATACGCTGTATGAAATATTGGAAGCATTACAGGCTTTTCTTGGGTAACAGAGGCTGTTTTGTAAATATATTTGACATTTACAATGGGAGTCTGCATTCGTGTTGATAAAATAGTTGCTGGTCTTAGAGATTTAAAATCATTTTTTCCCAATAGGTTTTCATGGAAATATTCTTGTTGATTTGACTTTTGAATAATGAGTCAAAGAAACTCAAGGGGATATAAATGATATTCCCATCGAAGATCGTGAAACTTTAAGGTATATCTGACCTGGTTACTTTACCTAATACGCTTACTAAATCAACAAGCAAGCTAAGAGCTGTGGCATATGAACATGAATGACGTAGTACCGTGCCATCTCAAAACAACGACCACGCGAGCATTAGAACGCTCTATCCCAACGTGAGACCTAGATTCACTCGCGTTAACTGAAAAAAATCCCTCGTGGCCCAAAGCAGCACGATCACTTTTGTGGATAAATATTTTTCTTTATTCATGTCGAGATGTAGGCTAAAGTTTTCTATACTCCTCCCAAGAGAACGCTGTTTGATCGGGACGAGAAAGTTTATCTAGATTTTTGGAGCTCGTAACAAAAAACTGTTACAAGATTTCTGGGGAAAAGTTAAGTCTATTTCGTAATGAATGGCCTTGTTCACAAAAAAGGTCCTGTTCTTTTGTTAATTCTTAATTTTTTTATAAGAAAACTTGTATATCGTCTAGATAAACCGATGTAAAATAAAACCCTTTTTATCAAACGGGCTATAGGTGCCTACATTAACGTGGATTTGAAGTAATTAAATATCGACACTTACTCAATGCACTTACATAAAAATTAATGAGAAGGATGTAATTCAGAAGTTATCTTTAACCTTGTATTAGACCATCTTTACTTGACTATAACCTAGTAACCTATCTATTACTATTACAAGGTTTTCTATTCTTAGCTCAAGAGACCACTCATCCGGAATTTTCACATCAACCGCTCCAAAAACTTAACTCAATCCTTTATAAAAATTCTGAACAAAAAATATCAACAATATTAAATACCAACGTCAAACTCCGTATCTGAGCACCACGGTTTTTTATTAGAAACGCTTCTTATATCATCAACTGAATAAAACACGATGGCTACAAGTAAATGGTGACCCAAATACGGATTTATTGCTTCGGAACTCCGGATTTGATTTATATCTAAGAGTGGATTGACTTACAACACATCGATTTTGTGAATTGCATTACAATCGATGAGGAGGATATGATGTATACGGGAGTATGTTTCAATTTGGACGTAGTTTGACTGAGGGGTGAATAATCATCATGATACGGTTCGCTTCGCATGAAGTTTTGCTCAACTTGTTAAGCTAATAGAATATGGATACCTTAGAAGTGATAGTAGTGATGAATTCCAATCAAATTAAGGTACCACTTGTAAGGATATGATAAACAAATTTTGTTTGAGTAGATTTATCAGATAAAAATAAATAAGTACCAAATAACCTGAGCAAAGATCGTAATAAAAATGTCAACTACCTACTGTTAGATTTCTTACCCTACAGAATTAGAAGAAGCACATTTTAAAATTGAGAAATTTTCAATATCTTCCCAACTTAACAAAATCATAAGCAATTTTTGAAGCCTTGTTACCATCACATCATGCTTCGGGATAATCTATAAACGTGTATCTATCCCTTTCTACCCTCATTACCGTGCAGATTTGCAAGATACCCTTGATGTTCCCAGACTCTGTTTATGAAAGTCCCTACTGTAATGGTCTAAGTAATAAACTGGTCATATCTTGGATGACGTGATAATTGTTCGTACTTCGTGTCATTTTGAGAGGTCGCTTTAAGGTGTCCTTTTTGACCTAATCTTAATTTAAACTGACTGTATCAATTTTCTAGACTGTACACGAAGTCAAATATAAAACAGATTCAAGATCAATGGATGATTCGAATACTTGTGGCGCTTGATATATTTTTCTTTCTTCAATTTATTTGGACAGTTTAAAATGTGAATCCTTCGTGAGCTATCCACTCGCATCTTGCACCACACATCTAACTTCCAACAAAAACTTGATTTATCCTTTTCTTCCCGATCCATCATGGCTGAGATAAGACGAAGTGGGGTTGGAGGGAGGACGGGTGAGATATCTCGAACCTTCGCTGGAAATTCCCGTCGAATCCGATAGACAGCTATCCTTTTTTTTGTTTCCATCAGACAATCTGAATGGAAAGATGCGAGATAGTGAGTTTTTGGTATTGTTCAGGTTTGAATTTTTATGTGGTAAATTTTTGTCGTCCTCGTCCTATTGTTGCCGATGCTTTCTGAATTAGTACTGTTCGAGCGGTTTTTGTTTGTTCGGTGACCTCACACTTTCTTATTACTTGAATGACTTTTTTTCTAAGATGTCTTGGGAAAAGTTTTGTTTTGATCAATATACACTAATACATTACGAGTAAAATAAAAACTGGGCACTGCGTAATAAATTAAATTCTTGATATGGTTCTCACTTTATTTATTTGAAACCTTCCCCATCCCCGCCATGCCCCACTATTCGTTCCCTCTGATTTAAATGTGTCATCAAAATTCACTTTATTCTAGCCCTTATCTCCATCCTACAAAGTCGATTATCGTCTTTCTTCGCCATTTTCTCACCCGATTCAAAACTGACAAAAGAACTTTGCAACGAAAATAAAGAAAAAAATCCAATAAGGCCATTTGGGGAAAATAGGCTAACTAGGTTAGAAATTCTTTCACTACGTCCCTCTGTAGTGGCTCTTAAATCTTATATACCTACTTATGCCTTTAGCATTACCGTTCCTACATTATCGACCTTTTAAACTAAAGTAGGTACGTTTCCCCCCATTTTTATCTTTGCAGAGTGAGCTGAACGCCAAATTTTAACACTAAGTGCGTTGGCATTATTCCAAGCTTCAGGCGAGCAGTAAGTAATATGTTGGCTTAAAAGGTCACAACTTTGCATAAGTAGTGACAGGTCGGTACATTATCGCTCTCGAAAATGTATTATAATGATCCATTTACATGTGGTTTTCCCTTTTCATATTCTACGTCGAACACTTCAGATCTCAAGTAAACCATTTCAATTGGTTTCACATTTGGAACGTCTAGCTTGAATTCCGTTCAAACTCGAGTTGTTTCAGTGTGAGCGTAATGTGACTGCATTTTTAACCTTTAGCAAAATCCATCGTTTCCCATTTTTCGGTCCAATAATATTAAAAATGTGATATGAATTTTCTTCTTTTGTGAAATGGATATGTACACTTAGGTATTCTTCACAAAAATGGTGAGACCATCCGTTATCATCTTGAGAGCTATCATCAGTACATTTATTGGTTTCTAGACGCTCATAAAGATAACGTATAGGTATAACATATCTTTGTGTCCTCGTGTTGAGAGGGACGTATTAGTTCGGTTATGACCTCAGCTATATTGCTCACTTGGATAAGTTTGGTGATTATCTGTTATCGCTCTTTCTTTATTGTTGATTAACTACTATTTGTTTTGGGGCTCTTGTTTTTGTTATGGAATTTATTAATAATAGCTACGTGACGTGAGATTACTTTTTGTTGGTTTAATTTTATTTTTTTGATTTTATTGGTTTCATCAGCATTTTTGTTTTAAGGCCAAAATATTTTTTTTGAAGTTTTCTAGAATAACATGTACGACGAAAATAACGACAGATTCTGCTAACTCACATCAGATATAAGCCCTCTCATTACTACCATGACTTTACACTTTCTCTTCTAACCTCTCTAACATTTTCAGCAGGTGTAAGAGACGCAGTGGCCCGCTACCCAGTCCTAGTGTTCGTCCACGGGGAGAGTTACGAGTGGAGTTCTGGCAACCCTTACGATGGCACCGTCCTCGCCTCCCACGCGGGGCTTGTCGTCGTCACTATCAACTACAGGCTCGGGATCTTGGGTAAGTACTAGAATCTTTGAAGCTACTGTAGCTTCTTGAGGTTCATTTGCATCTATATTTTGTGTCAATACCTTAGTAAAGTCTACTGCTGGATTTAAGCGACCTTTGACAGGAGACAAACAGTCCAGATGTTGAATTCTAAAAAAGGTATTCAACAGTTTTATATTTCAACACTTGTTCAATTTCGATATTTTAAGGTGTTAAAGTTCATTTTTCCTTGACATCGTTTCTTCCATAAATCTACACTGTCCAGTTTTATGGGGACACGTCGACACGTGGGCCAAGGTTGACACTATTAAGTACAGGTTGCGGGAAAGTGAAATGTTTGAATAATAAGTAGGGTAGAGAGCCTCTACATGGTAAGTTAAGGGTAGGGTCGGGCCTTCCAGTAGAACACTTGAGCCCTCTTACGTTGACCATCGATTAAGATTGAAGTGGGGAGTATCTCTAAGATTTTCGTTTTCTTTTGTGAAAACAGATAATACATTATGAATTACCACAATACGTCCTTACATTTCCTTTCTTTTGAGACGACAATTATATTGATCCTCGAGCCTCCAATTGTCATTCTATTCCAAAATATGAATAGTTCGCTCCTAAATTGTATTCCTAAAAATTGTGAGCAAAAAAGTCTCTTGAAACGGATTTAATTATTCCCATTCCGTGCTTGAGAAGACGGACACGCTCCCGTGCTTCGTTAATTTGGGTCGTGAATAAGATTGTTACTTCAAAGCAGCCGCCAGGACTCCGAAACTCCGTGAGTTTCGTTGCAATGCTAATTGCATTTCAATTTCAGCCAGAGAGACCTCTTTAAATAATTTTAAGTCTAACTTCTATGGCTGTTAACTTATCTTTAGAAATAATTAAATTGAAGAGCGTGTTTGTAGAGTTAAACTAATTATAATATTATGAAAGACTTTACCTCTAATGTGAATTTTAGAGGTAGTGCCTTTATTTTGACTGTTTGTAAAATAATTTAGTAATAATAATCTTCCACGCCGATTTCGGCAACGGCGACCACTTCGACCCTAATGGCGTGCGTGTGCTCTCATGTGGCTGGAGTATCCAATTTTGTGCGTGAAAGTCCGCGCACACTGCGGACATGTCAGGGTACCAGCCACAAAGTTGTAGTTGATAGCTACAGGTGGTCGAGCTTTCAACTCATCTCGTTTGGCATCCAACTCAGAAAGTCGGCGTGCTTCAAAGTCAAAGACTTTGGCTTTAACGCGGCTTCTCCAGTCTCTGCGGTTGGATGCCAGATTCTCCCACTGAGACGGGTCAATGGAACAGCTTTTCATGTGACGCTTCAGCACATCCTTGTATCGCAGCAGCTGTCCGCCACGTTTCCGCTTGCCCTCCTGCAACTCGGAGTAGAGGATGCGCTTGGCCACTCTAGTATCCGGCATGCGCAGTACATGCCCGCACCAACGAAGCTGTCTCCTCATGAGGTATGCTTCAATGCCACCTACATTGGCTTTCCTCAACACTTCTGTGTTACGCACACGATCAAACCAACGGATATTTAATATTTTGCGCAGACATTTGAGGTGGAAGCGGTCTAGTTGCTTGATGTGGCGTCGGTACGGTGTCCATGTTTCCGCTGAGTAGAGTATACAAGGCAACACAACTGCCATATACACAGAAACCTTTGTGGATATCTTTAGGTCATGGGAGCTGAAGACCTTCTTGTCGAATTTGCCGAAAGCAGCGGCTGCAGCACCAATTCTGCTATTGATTTCGGCGTCAAGGTCGCACTTTGATGTTATAATGCTCCCCAAATATCGAAATTTATCGAACTGCTTCAGGACATCTTCACCAAGCATAATGGTCAGTTCATGACGTCCGTGATTGTCTGAAGACATTACTTCTGTCTTTTTGATGCTGATTTTTAGACCAAATGTTCAGCACTGCTTGTGAAGGTTCGTGACTAGCTGTTGCAGGCCTTCAGGGGATTCAGCCACGAAACAGAGGTCATCTGCATACATAATGTCCTGTATATGTGCATAGGACACCTTTGTGGTCGCCTTGAGTCTATTCAGGTTGAAAAGTTTGCCGTCAGTCCGATAACGAATACGAACTCCTTCAGGAGAAGAATTCAATACTTCCCGGACTACAACTGCGAAATATAATGCAAACAATGTGGGAGCCAGGACACAACCTTGCTTCACTCCACAGGTGACGGAGAAGAAGCTCGATTGGTCATCTTCAACCGCTACACAACATTGCATGTCATCGTGCAGGAGTCGCAGGAGTCTTATGAACTTCTCTGTACACCCCAACTTTCTCAGTACCTTCCAGAGGGCCTCGCGAGGGACGCAGTCAAAGGCTTTTTCCAGATCAATAAAGCAGAGATACAAGTGCTGTCCCTGCTCTCTACTTTTTTCCTGGAGTTGACGGACTGCGAATATTGCCTCACAAGTTCCTCTGTCTGGTCTGAAACCAAATTGGGTTTCCGGCAGAATCTTTTCAGAGAGGTTCCTGAGGCGGTTTAGAAGTACTCTGGCGAAGACTTTTCCAGAGACAGAGAGCAGTGAAATACCGCGGTAAGAACCACATTCCGACCGGTCGCCTTTGTTCTTATAGAGAGCCCTGACGCGTGATAACTTAAAAGTTTCAGGAACTTGTTCTTTCTCCCACATAAGCACAAACATTTCCCAGACGCGCGAATGCAGTTCCTCGCCGCCGTACTTCAGAAGCTCACCTGGTATAAGGTCTAGGCCAACCGCACGCTGATTTTGCTGTTGTTTGATGGCACAAAGTACCTCATGTTTAGACAAGGCATCATCCAATTCTTCTGCTATTTGAAGTTGAGGCAAACTGTCTATGTAGTGTAGATCGGCTGTTCGATCTACATTAAGTAGATTATTGAAGTGTTCTGTCCAACGATCTAACACTTCATTTTTGCTTTTCAGCAGACTTTTACCATCCAGCGACTTCAGTGGTACCTTTATGAAGTTGGTGGTACCCAGGAGATTGCGAATTTCGCTATAGAAATCACCGAGCTGATTACTATCAGCAAGCGACTGGATGTATTGAGCCTTGTCTTGCCACCATTTATCTTTAGTGTGTCTCGTGAGTTTACGCAACTCACGGTCACTCTCCCCTATAAGTGCGCTGTTATTACTGCGCTTGAGAAGTTCTCGGTGTTTGGCAATAGCTTTAGAAAGAACTTCGTCGTTCTCATCAAACCAGTCTTGCTTGCGTTTATTTTTTAGCCCTATGGTGTTAATGGCTACGTCAAGAATGGACGACGATAAAGCGTTCCAGTCTGCATCAATATCACCGGTATTTTGATGAGAGTGTATATCACATGCCAGCGTTTCAGCGTATTTGCTTCGGGGTCCCGGATGTTTGAGTTTCTCAATGTTTATGTTCTGAGGCTTTTTCCTGCTAGCCCTGAATGGTCGCCGAAGGCAAAGACGCAGTTTGGTGACAATTAGTCTATGGTCCGTCCAGCAATGAGCACCGCGCATAGCACGAGTGACTAGGACCTGAGAGATGTCTCGCTGCCTCGTGATGGCATAGTCAATGAGGTGCCAGTGCTTAGAACGTGGGTGCATCCACGTAGTTTTGTGCTTAGCAGCAAGGCGAAACATGGTGTTTGTGATTGCAAGTTGGAATTGAGCACATAAACTAAGCAGCAACTGGCCATTAGAGTTGATGTTGCCTACCCCATGCCTACCCAAAACTTTAGGCCACGCTTCATAATCTTGACCAACTCTAGCATTGAAGTCCCCTAACAAGAGAATCTTTTCTCTGTTCGGTATTTTATGGAGACATTGTGTAAGTTCTTCATAAAATTTATCCTTGATGTCGTCAGAACTATCTAGCGTCGGTGCATAGACACTGATAACATTAAGGAAATTGTCACCGTCTAAGTGAAGGCGCAATGTGGTTATACGGTCCGAGATGTGGATTGGACATTCTTGAAGTGTCTTCACAAGATTATTCTTGATCACAAAACCAACTCCCGACCTTCTTGGTTCTGTTGCAGCAGTGCCCTTCCAGTAGAAAGTGTAGCCACCGCCATGCTCGACTAGCTCGCCCTCATCGGCAAGGTGGGTTTCGCTCACAGCAGCTATATCAATGTTGTAGCGGCGGAGTTCTCGAGCAACTATGGCCGTTTTCGTTCTGGGCAGGCGTTTGTCTCCCGGTCGAGAAGGGTGCGAACATTCCATGCACCAAAAGTCAGTAAAGGTGTTTTAAGTTTATTTCTATTGCGTCGACCACGAATAAAAAGATGCGGAAGCAGCCGTGGTTACTGCTATCCAAAGAGTGTTTGGGGTGAGCATTTTTTTAGGGCACCTTTTCTAGCCCCCTCCCAGGCTGAGCAAGGAAAGCAGTGCTCCCCTAAAAAGGGCTGCTTTGTCGCTCTGGGTGCTGCCGGATTCCCTCTGTCCCCCCAGCTCAAAGAGAAAACGACCACGGCATGTACTCACACCCCCAGAGCCGCTAGTGTGCAGGTCTCAGACAAAGCTCAGGTTGCATCAGCCCGAACCTCTCTACCTCAACCTATCGCCACTAGTCTTCGCCAAATCGGGGTCCATTATACGGAAGCAGTCAGATGCGCAGGATATATTATAGTGCTCAAACATACGCGCAAACGCAAGAGCACTCTCTCGTCTAACATCCCTTTATCCAATGGAACGGTGAACCGCTACGATCGGAGAGATGTTAGATGCAGCAGTTTGACATACGATAACACGATCCCTATCGCTGCCTCTAGGCCTTCCTGCGATGCCTCGGTGTCTTGCCACCAGTGGTGGTCTGCTATTTAGCCAAGACACAATTTCGGGGGATTTCCGATCCGGCTTGGGAGATGTTGTTCCCAAGCGCCGGCGCCGACGGTAGCCGCCGCGCTACTGACGGCGCTCGCCGCCGTGCTCGACACTGTGGCGCCCTTCAGCGGACACGCCAGGTACTGTGGAGAGCCTGCTCTCGCACACGTCCGGCACCGGCGGTGACCGCCGCGCTACTGACCGCGCTCGCCGCCGTGCGACACTGTGCACGACACTGTGGCGCCCTCCAGCGGACACGCCAGGCACTGTGGAGAGCCCGCTCTCGCACACGTCCGGCACCGGCGGTGACCGCCGCGCCACTCGCGTGTTACGCGTTTGTAAAATAATTTAGATTGTGGTTGTGAAAATTGCTAATACTGTAAGGCTTTTTATTCCCAAAGGTATTATAACTCATACACCTACACAAACCATGGTGCGGGTAGGACCCGTGAAATTTAAAATTTATTAATTCCAAACAAGATTGGCAAAGTTGCGTGATTTCAATATTAAATGACCCAAAGTTTAATTAAATAATCAAATCTGATGAATCTCAGAGAGATGGTTAAAATTATATCAGTTTTCGAATTATAAATTGATAGTTCACCAACACACTTCATTTAAACCAAGTCGTTTGACCAACAAAGTTTAGCCATCAAAAGTTTATTTAATTTGTTAAATTGTGTTTATTACTTTACTTTAGATTATGATAAATTACAGATATTGTAATCAAATTATTTATTTTGGGAAATTCGCGTTGACTTGAGTAATATTAATGATACCATAAATCTTCAAAGCAGTCGATTTTACTTGGCTTGCCTTTAATAGCTGATATTTTATTAAATGAGAATAAAATATCTCATAACAAAAGAAAAAATACTATTTTATTTGTATGATTAAATTAGCAGATTTTTTTATTGATGGTTGGATAACACATTTTGTAAATAGAAATATTATGTCATCTTCCTTCTTTTTCCTGTAGAGATTAGATTTCTTTTTGCACAAATACTTTTAACAGTATAACAAATCTAAAATGCTATAAGGAAATGCCACGCCAACCTGGCCACCGAAAACAAACCTCACATTTAGGAAGTTTATTTAACCCAAAAATACATGCTTACACAAAGTCCACATTTACATTACGTACTTAAGAAAACAAGTGCTCTTCAACGAGCATTCTATTCCCGAAATCATTGTCTCAAACGGATAATATTCCACTTAGTGAGACAATCCAAGTTTATTTCAGCATTATTCTGAGTTTATTCCATGGAGAACAAAATGAATAGCGGAGGTGCCTTAACGGAATCTTCTACAAAAATAGGGCTTCAAAATGCGGATGAACGGGGGACGGGAAACGTTACTGTCTTCGCATTTATATTCCTTATACCAATATCGTTGACAGATGTCACAAAGAACTCAAACGCCTCGTTAGTTCATTAATAAGAGATGGTTTTAATCATGCCCACTGTGCGTATTTGACCTACTCGAAGACGCCTGACCTACCTGCACTATGGTATCTCTGCTCATCTTTCCTTACTCCGCGGTTTATTCTCTGTTCAAGCTATCACAGCCGTCGGATTTGATAAGGCCCCGTTGTTAAAAGGATATAGCTGATAAATATAGACTATAACAATGGATATTTTGATTGTTCTTAAGGATTTGATAGCAATGTCTAGTGTAGTTGAACCTTCAGATATAATGGTATTGATATTGTTTATTACTACTATTACTTGCTCCTGTTATTGGCGATTGAATTTTGATATGGACAGTACTTTTGTTTGCTTTGTCGTTTCAATATTTTCTATGAACTCTGCTGTAGTTTTGACAGCGTTTTTAAATAGGATTACGGCTGGCTTTTTGAGTTACTCACTTTTTAAATGTTGAATGTTACTTTATACTACTGCACTGTGATATTACCGCTGTTGCTTTAGTATATTTCAAAGTTAAACTCGGATGTCTTTTATAAATTACTATCAGAAGTGTTGCAATTTATTTTAACTTAACTAATATAAAAAGTTTTTTTTTTGTTTGTTCTCAAAAACTCCAAAATTACTGCACCGAACTGCCAACTGACATTGCATTTTGAGGAACCTTTAGAAAACATTGTTTCCTATGCTCATAAAAGTCTCATTAATAAACATTGCAGTATAACATGCAAACGGGTGCCTCACAACATAAGTAATTAAAACTTTTGATTTGAAAACCAATTTTTAATACAGGTCACGCTTGTCTACCATATATTCTGTACCTACGTATAGGTAAACAAAGGATTACAAGCATATGGGTAAAGTTAAACTATGTCCTTTCTCAGGCTCTAAACAAAATCTTAAGACAGTACCAAATTTCATTTTAATCGGCTCAGTAGTTTTGGTGTAAAAGCGCGACAGACAGAATGACAGAGATACTTTAGCAGTTAAAATATTGGTAAGGATTACTTAGTATGCTATTCCCATTTGTAGTACCCAAACATGTTAATGGAAAAACGTATGCACACTGTCTTTTTTAAACACAGGAAAATTTACAAAATGATAAAACATCAGAAATCTTTGTCTACCATAAATAAACAGTCCAAGTGAAAAACATTTACATTCACAAAATTAAAATAAAACATTTTTAATTTATGGATTCTATGAATAAATAATGAACAAAACATCAACGCTTCGAATAAATTAATAAATGTATATTAACTGTATTTTATTTTTGGAAAAATTCATTCGAATAATTTAACGAAAGTTTCTTGAAATTATCTTTTTGGGGTTTGTTAATTGAATAAACACCTCTAATGGATTTAACTTTATGTTTATATACAAGTAAGATTGTGGTACATAATTTAGTCTTTATTTTATGACGAAAATTAGGTCTAGTCTTAAAATACATACCAAATTATGAGACACCACATTATCTTGTACGACAAAAAAGCTTAGAAATTCACTGTTATCTCGAATAATTTGGGTTTGTTCTCAAGAATGATATTATTTTTGCTAGAATAAATACAATTTCTTTGTAAGAACAAAAGAACAAGTCTGTTAATGTATGCCAAATTAAATGTAAACATTTTTATGAAGCGTATATTCAAGTAATTTGAATAAATAACAGGAAAGTTATATTATGAAATTAAAAACTTTTTACGTACTCATTTCAACGTTAGCAATATGCGTATAACATTTGGCAGTTCACAAATGTACCTACTTAAAAACTACATAAGATTGTTTGATTAACAAGTATTATTAACGCGAAAGTTATTCTATCTATCTGACAATCACGTCAAAACTACTGAACCGATTCAAATGAAATTTGGTACACAGGTAGCGTCTTATCTAAAATTAGACCTTAAATTAATAACAACCTTATGATAAGCTCCATACTTATCAGATATCATATTAGATTTCTTTTCCACATTCCCAATACAAAATCCAAAGATATTTATAGAAAGGGTACCGTTACGGTATCGACCTTTAAATTCATGTAAGCAAATAGGTAATATCATCTACGTGAAGAAAAGCCACCCACTAAGTCGGGGAAAATATTAAAATTACCTGAAATATCGGATCCAATATCGTATCCAATTAAGTACATGGGAAACTTCCATTTACGATATGGGCTGATTTTTTATTTACCTGGATATATAACGCCTACAATAATGTGCGTCTGTCTAGTATTTTTCCAACTTTATAAGGGTAGGTTTTTAGTAAAACCACAAGCAGGCAGTCCCACCGTTTTTAACCCAAAAAAAAATGAATCGCTATGTATATATGTATGTGTCTGTTTGTGCCCATAAACGGATAAGCCGATTTCATTGAACGTTTGCCTCGTGGCTGTTTCTTAGACACGAGCTTCCAATGACGCCTACAACCTGTAGGTATGAAACATTTTCTAAAACAATGTCTTTGTAAAGAAATACTCAACAATTAATCGCTGCGTAGGTGTATATTGTATGAAGTTGTGGCATTTACAACCTACTGCTCAATCAGGCCCACCCACGCTTTATAACTGTTTGCAAAAGGTAGGTGCGAAAGCAATTCGAACTATCATTAATTATTATTATACATATTGTTCGCACAATATTTACCCACATAAAAGCATCTCAACCATCACACTAGCGGATTTTTACGCTCGGTTTTTCTACGCGGAACCCATTTCTGCTGCAAAAATGTGTGAGGTATCATCGTTTGTAGTTGTCAGTTGACATGGGACCGAGCGTTGCTTCGCGAAAAAACTACGCTGAAAATCTGCTAGTGTGAAAGTGCTGTGATGAATATTGTTGAAAAAAGATCCTGTAAATGATTTTATATTACTCCCCGAAACCCATTTAAACCTTTCTTAATAGGCTTTTATTCCTAATCTGAAGTATTGTTCCGTACCTAAAGGCCATTTTAGCTCAATAAACGCAAACTTAATTGTTTGCGTTAACTCAAACATTAAGGTTACCACTGTACCCTAGATTTTATGGCGCAAACGTAATAAACAAGACGTTAGTGCATTTCTGAGTTACAGACTCGAAAGTTTTCGGTTTTATTTCTATGAAGTTCAATACTAAATGTTTATTACGGTAGGTATTTAGTTTTTATGACTTACGAGCGTTAAAGCTTATGAGCGTTAAATTGGTGAGCCCCAGCTGTCATTATGTACATTTTTGGCAGCCTTCAAGAGTAGTCAGAAGAAAGTCTGTCAATCCGTTTTACCAAATAGTAACAAGATCAAGGACCACAAACAGGTAGTCTCCCCATATAAAACACTGATATTCAGCTACGTCCAGTAAGACTGGAAGCCGACCCCAATATAGTAGACAAAAGGATCGGCAGATGATGAGGTAGGAGTCGAGCACATTACTAAATAAAGTTCTAATCTACAACAGAGAAACACTTCACAAACTCAGAACATTGGAGTTACCTAGATGTAAAATACAAGACAGATCGATAAACTTAGAATGAAGTAATATATTTCAATAAATACTGGAACGTTCCCAACCGTTTGTTACTCAACTGTTTTAACAAAGACTAATTTCTAGGAGCTAGTAATTGCTCGGTACTTTTGTGTTCGTCCCGGGGAAGTTTACTCAAATAGTTTACTACTATTGTGTGAATTCTAGTGTGTTAATAATGAGAAAGAATTGTCACATTTTTATTAAAGGTAATATTATAATTATTCTGTTAAGTATTTCTGTGTAAGTCATTAAAATATTCATTGTTATCCTTGATAGGAAGGAATAATAAAATAATGTAGGTAGTTCTTTTTCTTAATTTTATGTTGGAAATCTTTGGCAGCAATTATAAATGAATTATTATAACTCTTAGCATTTTCTACTACCGTCGTATCTAATTACCTAGCATTTTGGTTATTTAACGACATATATTTCGAGTTAAGAGAATCAAAAACATAAACAAAAGTAAATACTAATCCAATAAATGGTGCCAAACTAGTTGATCAAATAAAAATCCTATATTTTAACGTTGCTAGATCAAAACGAAAATACATTTTTACGTGAAAATATATAAACAAATCTAATTTGAAAAAAAAAACTCGATAGATAAAATTGAATCAACCCGTGTGACGATACCGATCTACGTAACGTGTGAAAGATTTCTGCTAACAATGTTTGTGAAAAATAAAATAAATATGTATATATTTTTTTGCGATACGTATAACAACATTTAAGTAAAATATATTTTTTTGGGGCACGCAATTTATTTTTATAACATCATTATACTTTGAAATCGCGCAATCTCTTCAAAATGAGATAGATACATTTGTGTATATTACACGACTCGTTCAATGTTAACGAGATAGACCCAAATATTTAAAGAGAATTCAGTTGTAATCCTCGTATGTTATTTCAAACGAAAACGATTAAATTTCATGCAATTTTCTTATCTAATACCTACCTCTGTACATATATTCTTACTAGTGAAATTCTATTCAGCTATATTATCTTTCACACAAGAATTTCATCAATCGTTCTACCTATCTATCTACCTTCATCGCCTTCCAAACTTAGTCAATGGTTAATATATTATTAGAATAGGACGGAGCCTATCTGTTTTCTTTTAAATATTTATCTCATTGTGACCCCGTAGGTAGTTTAGAAGGATATCCATTTAATATTTAAGGTTACTCTACATCACGCCATTATTTCCCTGAAGAATAAGCGCTGTATTCAGTTTGTTAAGTTTAATAATATGAGAAAAGTCTAGACGGATGATAAAGTCTAGGTAATATAGAATGTGACCTGATAAATCTAACAAATCAAAATTGCCCGATTATAAAGCAATTTTACTTACTTTGTATTCAACAAAATATTGATTTTGTACCTGGAATTATATCAGATTTTTATTAATGTAGCCTAAGAAAATGAATTTTATGTATAATAATTACCATAACCTACTCAAACGTTCTCAGACCACTCTACAAAGGACTTAACAAATACCTCATGACAAAATCTCATCTATTATTTTCTTGACAGGTTTCCTCAACCCTCGATCAGACGAATATCCTCGTTCACCCGCTAACTACGGTCTCATGGACCAGATAGCAGCCCTCCACTGGATCAAGGAAAACGTGGCTGTCTTCGGAGGTGACCCCACTAATGTCACCTTGATGGGACATGGTACGGGAGCCGCCTGCGTGCATTTCTTGCTCACATCCTTGGCAGTGCCAGAAGGTAAGTCTAACTTTAGGTCATCCTTTCAAAAATTTTAAGCGGAGTTTCGTCCATCTATGTTACAAGTTATATAAAATACACAGCCAGTAAATAGATAATGCTTTAATTTAAGGAAAAGGCAGCTAATAATATTAGTTAATCACCATTTAAATACTTACTGCTGTGTCTGCGGTCACTTACGAAGTATTCCGTGAAAAATATCTCTGTGAACTTTGGTAGCTAAAAATTAAAATACCGAGTAAACATGTAGCATTTATGTTCAGTTAAAACGTCCTTAAAAGTGAAATGCATTAAAAAAAAATACAACTAAATTACGAACTGCTTTTCAAAATCTCTACTCGAAACACCCTATAATGTTATTCTATAAACACTTTAACACGTTCGGTACACGTCTTCAAAATATTGACGCCATCGGGACCCTCGGGTCTACGTCAGCAATATTTTGGCAGTAAACTACAAAAGATAATGCACTTCGATGGTCCATTAACCGCAAAGGCTCATACATAACTGCTGTTGTGGCACATTATCTAGAGTAAAAAAAATTGAAAAAAGTTTATTGATATTTTGTTCCTTGAATAGACCAATTTAGTGACCATCATATAACAAGCCTTTTCCTAACTACATGCTATGCTAAATAATCATAATTAATATTCCATTATAAGTGAGTTAGATTACATCAAGCTTTCATTTGTTATAAAACATGTAACATTCAATGCGATGTTGAAGTAGACTTCCAATCTATTTATACATTTTTAACACGCCTATTTCTAGTTTTAAACGTAATCATGCAAATTCTGCTTCAAAGTGCTAAAAATCTTTACCAGATTCACGAAACGTTAACACAAGAGACCAAAATCTGTTATTTTTGCTTCCATTTTGGTGCACATGTAAACTGAGTGCGACACTAACAAAATGCTGTGTAAGATGTTTGGCACCCAACGTTGTGCACACGGCCTTATCTCAGCTGCGTTACGTTAACAGAGTGGGTTTAGAGTAAAGCTGGGTGCTCACTAAGTTGTTAAGTTGTAAGTGCAAAATTTTTTGGTAGTTTTTTTTTTGAGTTGGTGTTTTTAATAGAGCAAAAACTATGCGTTTTGTGTCAGTGACAACTGAAAATCTGCAACTTGAGTATTGCATTGGTTAATGGTACAGATAGAGAATGACTCCAACCTTATTTTATTCAAGAACAAACCATTTGATGGAGTCTATAAAAAAATCTATAGTATCTAATGTAGCTACTAAGATACCTCTGAAATATCTTTCATTATAAGCCAGTATTCACAGCTACGTGACAGTATTGGTACATTACCTTTATCAGTATGTGGCCATGTGCAAACTGTCCTAACTTACTGGTACATTGGCAATGTTTGTGTTAACCATACGTTTGGTGTTATGATACCCTGGTAGTTTTCTCGGTTTAAAGTGGAAAGGTAAATTGTTTTAATATCTTGCAAACTATGAGAAATTAAACTCTTTAATTGTTAAGAAAAAAGTAACTATAGTTTTATATCAAGTGTCTGAAAATAGTAAAAAAATACTACCTAAATATTGTTTTACCCCATTGACTGAAGAAGGTTACATGAACTTTTTATCCAGGTGCGCAAAGTAAGAACCACACAGAACACTTACTTGGTAATATTAATTGAACACGGAAATAAACTGTTATGTATTCTAGAAGATCTTTAACTTAATCATCCAACATCCCATAAGATGGGTGCAAAATCACAAAATGTAACATTTTATGGTGAGTACACACCATAAAGTTACTGCAACGTTACGGGGTTCTCTTTACCCTATTACCGAAACAGGGTGGGCCCCCATAAACCACGGTATATCTGCATACCCAGCCGTGGTTAAAATCATCCCGTATAAACGCGCGGTACCATTTAGCATATTAGAGATCAGAGCTGTGTAATGTTGCATGTAGCTATGTAGGTAAACGTTTCAGTTTAAGTTGAAAATAATCACGATGAAAAAATATATTTTTATACGCAGATATTGTCTGGTTTTTCAAGCTGACACTGCATTAAACTTTAATTAAAATAGAAAAATATTGCCAAATGCAGTTGTTTCGGAATTTTTTTCATACACATTTCAATAAGCAAAGTAAAATGACCAAGAAAAATATCTGTAAATTGAGTTAAGATACCATTAAAAAATCTTTAAATTGACTTTATCCAACATCAGTTTTCATGTATCAAGTTTAACGTAACAAATTGACTGCCTAGAGACTAGTTGCCCAGTATCTAAGGCGAGATTCCACAGATGTACGCCACTAGAGGAACGACATGGGGAACTGAAACACATAAATACTTCTTCTAGTCTATCCGTTCTAACTAACAGTAACAAGCTGAGTGCGAACATTTCTAAAATGTCCGAGAAATTCTGAGCTTTGTGCGCGAACACGTGTTAGCAGTGGACTCATGCCGCGTATAATTTTTTGTATGCGAACAATTTAGGCGGAACTTTGCGATTATATTTAATAAAATTAAACAATTATTTAACAATCTTAAACAAGATGGATAACAAAAGAAGCTCAATAAAGACCTTCAATGAAATAGATGAGAACTGGGATATAGAAAGTGACTTTAAAGTTAGACTAATTGTTGGAGTCTACGGTCCTGATGAAAGTATCAACAGAACTTAACTTTATTTCACTTTATTCTTTATTTCACTATATACTTATTTCTTTCTTTGGCGGCATTACTAAAAGATAAAGAGAAAGTAAATCGCTGATGCAATTTATCGCGGTTTGAGAGTGGTAGTCTTGGATTCCCTAAATGAGCGGGTAAAATGTGGGTATAATAATTTCTGTTTAAGTAAACTTACCAGAACTATTGCTTAATTATTGAAATTGAAAGATAGATCTCAAAATCGTGTTCTAGCTAAGACTTGGATACGATTTACAGTTTTTAGTAAACTCTAGGCAGCTAATATTAGAGATGGATGATCTTAAGCAAATAATTACATTTAACGTGCATATTTAACGTTCCTGTACTCAAAATATTGTATTAACCAAAATTCGCAAAAGAAAATTATAAAACCAAATGTACAATTAAAAGTGGGCTCATTAAATTAGCACCTTTCACGTCAGAATATTACCAAAGGACACCACTCTTCACTTACCATTTCACGTGAAAGGTCAAAACGCATGCAAGTCTATGAAGAGATATACATATCGTGGTGAAATGTATCCTATCTGCATAGTTGACAGTCCCAAACGATCTATTTGAAACGTTCGGAAACAGATGCAGTGGGATAATTGGACATGAAATAGGTTTATCAAGCGATCGGTGAGGATGGTTTGTGCTGCTATCAATATCTTTAGGTATTAGGCTAGTTCCGTTTTACTCGAAATGTGGAAGTTTCATTGTTGGTTATGTAATTTTTGCAACACGTTTTATGCCCTTATAGTTGAGTACCATGATGTCCTCAGAAAAAGTATTTGCTCGTTATTCATTAACACTTTGAAGTCTTATCGCTGCTGTGAAGTAAGTTAACTTATTAATCTGTGGATGATGTTCATAATAATAATATTTTCTACACGAGATAATCCTCCTATATTGTTGTATATAATTTTATTGGAATTTAAATGCCAATTAATCTACACTTACCTCCAATTTCGTGGCCACACTTTTAAGGAAGTAATTTTGCGTTCAGTTCCCACCGAAAGCCCCTCGCAGCATACCTGATGAAGGGAACAAAACAATTTGGGTTCAAACTTCGTAAAACTAAAATAAAATCCAATGCACCTTATCCCAACGGGATAGAGAATACTTTTGAATAAACATTCGTTAATTTCCTTCTGGATTTTATCGGCAAAACTATCTCGTAACTTATGTAAAGGGAATAAGGACTAGTTTCGAGTGAAGTTTTAGTTAATTTTGTTTCAGTTTGTTTGCTTATTATGGAGCCGGTTTTAATGTGGGATACTAATGACGTTTTGATATTAATAGAGGTGCAAAGTTAATTTATAGTTGGATAAATAACATTGTTTTAATTTCTGGAATTATT
This sequence comes from Helicoverpa armigera, assembly GCF_030705265.1. Classification (NCBI taxonomy): domain Eukaryota; kingdom Metazoa; phylum Arthropoda; class Insecta; order Lepidoptera; family Noctuidae; genus Helicoverpa; species Helicoverpa armigera. The sequence continues at coordinate 774,708 of NC_087124.1, read as the reverse complement.
CAAAAGGTTTATTTTGAATCGAGTTTTTTGTTTTATTCTCTTATTTCTGAATAAGTACGCTAATTGGTTTTAATTTACAACGTAATATTACAAAAAATGCTGTACTAAATGTACAGAATTCGTATGTTTTACCAAGTATTTTTATACGTTTAACAAAATAAAATATAGACGAAGTTGAAATAGTACGTCAAATACATTGCCAAAAAAGATGCTCTTAAAATTAAACCACGCCATCCAAAATTAAATTTATCAAACCAAAGCATTTAAAATATTATAACTATCATCATTAATTTCAGAATTAGCCTTTCATTCTGGCATTAAAACAGAAACAAAGCGACCACAATATAAATTCGTCACTATTTAACACAAAAAGTAATTGAAATGCTTCAAAACGTTTTTTAAACACAATAGGTTTAATAAAAATTCAGCATCAGTAAAGGTTTATTTCAAAAGCAATATTTATTTTTCATTGAATTTCATATAACTCGCGTGAACTGAATCCATTTGATTATTCACATATTCATGCGTCTCTGTTAAAATACGTCTGTCTATATGCATAAGGTGATAGTCAGTTGACGTGATCGAAAACTATTTTTGTAAACTTGGAATTTTATGACGATTGATTTATGCATGATCATTCTGTATTCCGGGTAGTTAGTTTGTTTGTTTAATTTTGGTTTTGTTTTTAAAGTTTCCTGCTATTTGATTGGGTGTATTTTGTGTTCAATTTATTCAATTCATGATCAATTTTTTTGTAGGTTGCAAATTACTCAGCTGGTTACTTGAATTCAAAAGCATTAATTTGGAACCCTTACATGTTAGATTTCGGATTTCCAACAAAAATCCAAATAAATAACGAAATAACGAACTTTTTATCCGAGTGCGAGAAGTTGTTCCCTTGGAACGCGGATAAAATCATTGGCAGAACAATTATAGTCTTTATCTGTCTAGATATTTCTTATGAGAAATGTCTAGATTTTTCTGGCACATACAAGTCCCATTCATTCGCATGATTGTACGAAGATTCGCTCCATCTTATTACACCTTGGAAATATTTCGTATCAGCGCTGCGCCCTTATTCAATTCCAACTTGCAAATACCCAGGCTACAATATATTACGTGCAATACAGAATATTCTGTGATATTTCAAAACATTATCATACGTTTTATTCTTTACCTATTAAGCTCTAGTGTAGAAAAGTCATTGAAATGTTTTGCCAGTCATTACGTGTAGCCTTACTAAGAAGTTGCTCAGACCACTGGGTTGAGGAGGTCAGATAGGCAGTCGCTACTTGTAAAACACTGATACTGACCTACCTCTATGTGACTTGTTGGCCAAGAAGCCTATCCCTACATAGTTAGGAAATGACTAGACAGATGCTTTCGTTCGATCAAACTTTACTGAACAATTAATTATTATAATCTATGGTTAATTTAAAGTATCGAATGTCTAATTAATAACGTGTAGTATTTAATAGGTCACAATATTGTTACTCTATTGCGGTAAACGATACGATGATTTATTTTGGGCATGTTACTGTGTTGGGTGATAAATTAATACTTTGTGAAGGTATCAAATAATGTCCAAATGGAACAGAGATAACTATAAAATGGGGCTATGTTTTAAGTGTGGGCTGCGATTAAATTAGTGTCAGGTTTGAAAGAGTACTACACTATGGGAATACCATCGGATTATCAGGATTATGAGTCCTTAATTGTTTCGGCTTTAGGTACTTTTATGAATAAGTAGATATGTGATGTAATTCATTATCAAAGAATTGCAATGGTAATCAAAAAAGTGCGCCCGATGCATTCTGAAGGAAAAATCTTGCTTATCTATAATACCAAGTGGACTATTGAGTACCCACACGTAACAACAAAACAATGAAACGTAATTTCTTTGAGAAAAACTCGATAGAGAACAATATCTTCGTTTATTGTTGAGTTTTATGTACCTCACGTAGCAAACTGGGCTTGAAACAACATCATTCCATGGTTTATTGTTCCGTTAGTTTGCTTTTGTAATTAAAACCAGTATTCTACTCGAATGTTGTGGATTCTTCGCCATTTCCCGTTTTCCGAAATGAGTTTTATTTATTTTTGCATTTCGCTCCGACGTAGGAAGTGTTCGGAAATGGGAATTGCTATGAAAGTGCCTTTATGGAATTAGAGTTTTGTTCTTCGTTTGTTTTCTTTTTGCTTTTCTGCAGGTGATTGGCTTGAAATATGTATTGGGAATTGAATTTGTACTGTGTGGTTCATTTGTTTCAATGTATAATAATGTTCTAGTGTATTCCAAGGGCAGAATTGGGTAAGTAGTTCAACATACATGATATTATTTGTTATTGTTGACGAAGAAGTCGACGTACATAAGGAACCCATTTAAAAGGGTTCTTTGTAAAACACATGCAAATTATACAGTACGTTATTTCCATAAATTTTGGTGCAGAATATAAAATAACAAGGAAAATTGTTGCAAAGATAACCATAATACCCACCGAACGGGTGAGGAATAAATTTCAGAAAAGAACAATGAAAAAATCGATGAACATAAATTATAGCGCCAAAATGAATAACGACCTCTTCTGGATGTATTGAAAGTGAGCCAGCTAGAGATAGTGCTATAAATGTGAAATAAAACATAGATATTGAACGTCCAGATAAACGCAGACATCCTTTGAAATTCATCGTATTCCACACGTCTTTGTCCAGTATAAGAATTCCATTCTCACATTTCGCAGCGAAGCATAGAAATTTCTAGAAAATCTTTTGTACGACAAAATGAAACACAGATGCAATTTCCATTTATTAATTACAACATCTCGTTAAACTACTAAAACCGAGCATAATAAAGCAAGCGACGAGACAAAGCCCACACGAAAATGGAACAAAAATCATTTCATTTGGAACTGAGTCTGGGAATAAGCAACCGCTTCAATTCAACGTATGCAGTCTGCAATTCCCGCTGAAAAGGGTTACCATTCATCTTATTTCACGGACATCGACCTACATTGAGTTTGAGAAATGCGGCTATTTTGAACTAGCCAGGCGCCATTGTTCGGAGCGAATTGAGATGGTGGAGCGATGACTATCATTTTTGTCTGAAGTGTTCGGGGTATGTTAGCCGGAAAATATGTTGATGGCTGGAATTTAGGGTAGTTGTGTGAATGTGGGCTTTCATTAACTCTATAAGCGAGACATACCAATACTTAAACGTGACTTAACTTTAAGTTGATGTAATTTTCGTAATCTTTACAGAAATAGAATGTTTGAGCTGACTTTAAAATCAAGTGGCATTTCAATGTTTGGACAGTCCTACTGTTAGGCTTAGAAAGTATTTAAGATAAGCTTCAAACACATAAAACAAAGATGATGTTACAAAAACTACTTTGTGTAAAAAAAACTTTTTGTGAAACATCCAAAAACCATGTATTTACCATAAACTTGTCAATACATGTATAACATAACACAACAAAGCACCAAATACCATTCATGTACACAACTGCACTTATGCAACTTCAGACCGCGTTTTAATCAAATCTGAAACGCGGAGGAATATTATATCCTCCCACTGAGCTATCTCAAAGATACTCAGATCTGTTCTTATTTTGCCTCGTTGCCTCGAAGCAGACGCTAATATGCGCTTATTTTTAAGTCTATTAAGAAAGCTGTGCTCGAAAATCTGCTTTAAGCTCTTTGAGTAAGCGTTCCAATTACATTATTACTGGTATCTTTTGTTGCTCCAGTTGTCGTTGTGCTTTGGTATTTAATGGAATCGGGATTATTTTTATTTGCTTGGTTATATTTGCACGGAATTAGGGAATCTAAACTATTTTGGTTATACATATATGCTTTACTGTTTTCCGATAACTTATTACTGACTGCCCTATATTTAACTCTAAAAAACCATCTCCATCTCTTCTGTAAAAACAGCTATACATATAATCACTACTTAATAGTAACGCATATATCAATATATATTTATGTAGCCAATCCGTATCAAACTACATTGAGTATAACTAAAAATCTCATACACCTATATTCATATTCATATTCATTTATTTGCATTCTCTCATCGTGCATCAGAGAATAAGTTAAAGGTCTTTGCAATTTAATGTTCCAATTTTAAAAATCCTAACTGATCATTTATTTCCAATACAAAAACCCTCAACGCAGAACGATTGACTCCAATTCATTCAAGTTACTTGATAAATCGTGGTCGGTATTAAAATGAAGAGTATCTTGATATTGAAACCAGTGTTTCTTTTATTTCTTCCCCGTTTGTTCCGGTACGGCACAAAGACTAATGAAGAGATATTAATAAGGTTCCCTCTTTGAGAGTAAACAACTCGCAAAACAAAGGAATAAAGAAAAATCACAAATGAAGAGGGCTAGTGAGGGTCGTTATCGTTTTTGGTGTTTTATTTTTTATTGTTTTGTACTAAGCATTTTGTGTAGCTCTTAACAAAGGAATATAATTTTACGTAATTTATAAGTTCATTTTTGACCTTGGAATTGTTACCCATTCTGACCTTGGAATAGCTTCCTTTACGTTATGACCTTGGAATAAAGATTTTAAACAAAAGTTGTCAAAAAAGCTGTGATTATAACACAAAAATAAAATAAACGAACAAAGACTTTCTTAACTCATTCCGCAAAAATACAAGACATGACATCTCCAAACCGTTTATCCAGGGCAAAAATAAAAGTACAAATCCCTGTAAGTGACATTTTTACATCCATACATTTAGCTGAAGCTTTCATTTCGTTGGTGGATGCTCGCCGACGTCGCATAGAAATGGGTATTCCTTAAGATGTGATAGTAATTTAGTTTTTAAAAGCATCTCCTCCACGAGAACTCCGGGATTCGTTAATTTTATAGTTATTTCTTCGTGTTTGAGATTAAAAATGTTTTGAAGCTCCTCTATTTTGGATTACGGTCTTTCCTAATTAAAGCGGTATGCATTTTGTTGGTAGATAGAAGCTTTTTAAGCAAAAAGAAACTCTTACCTAATTGGCTGGAAAAATACAAGAATATTTTAAAATGAATATTTCCATTAGAAATAGCAGTTTGGCTATTTATCCAGTCCGTATTTTTAGCTGAAAAAATAAATAAATGCATCTTGAAGCAAGGTCAAATTCCAAAACAAGATTTTTTTTAAATAAATTGATTTATTTAAGAGGGAAGGTTTTAGTTTATAAGTAATTTATACCCGTACAAAGCCGGGGCGAGTCGCTAATATACTTAAGCTAAAGAGTTTCGTGAAAAGGTTATCTTAGCTTGCTTTTCTACTAAATGGCTAGAAAACTTCTATCTGCATTGAAGATGTCTGTGCGAAGCGCCATTTCAGTTTAATGTTTGGAACGAGCAAAATACTAAACAAAGCGAGTAAATTCTTTCTTGTTACCTCCTTCTTTCTTTATTTTTGAAGGAATAATCCTTTGTCTAAGTACTTTCATGATTATGGAACTACTATTTTAGTCCTTTTTCTGCATCAAGAACTCATAAAATAGTCTTTCTTATAACGTACCTTTTATCCTTGTTGGCAGTGTCAACTCTCTGACTGAAAATACTTCTTTGACTAGATACTTTTCTATCTACAATTCCAAGAAAAACACGTACTTATAATGTCACGTCACATTAAAAAGTGCTTAAGCGACTATTTCGCTAGCTCATCTTTCTGCAACTTCCTACTAACATAAAGACGTTCTCAAAAGTCCATTATTAAGAATTACCACTTACCCAACAATGTCTCTCTAGACACCCCTAATCGGGTGTTTTCTCACAATTGAAACTATCGCCGACCCAGTTGTGAGCCTCAAGTCTTCGCCACGTTCTAGCTTTACATTTTATTTCCATTCCGACAGGCGAACGAAGGAAAATATCTAGTTTTTAGCAGACTTTTATTATTATGTTTACTTGCACGGAAATATTTATGACAGGCAAAGTATTGACGCTTTATCGCGATGAACACGAGTTTCTTCTGAGAATGTCTTATTGAATGTTGCGATATTAATGTCATTCGTAGTGAAGAAATATTTGCTTATTGTGTTGCAAGAAATATTATTCTGTTAGAGTCTACTAAAATTTTCATTTTAAACTAAGAATCACTCTTCTATATCAGTGCATTAACACCTATAAAAAAAAACTATAAAGACAAGAATATATTTATTACAAAATAGAGGCTTGTCATCAGGTTGATGATATTAATATAAAAAAAAAAACTGGATTTTGGGTAGTCAAACAAAAAATGAATCGTCATACTAACGCAACGTCAAAAAAAAAGCAGCAAAAATATTTACCAACCACAACAGAACATTCCAACTTTAAATCTCCACGTTATGTATCGCTCAAAACTTTTCCTATGAAAAACAAGCGAACACGTGTACCAACTATTTGGACGGAAAATTGAAGTATATCTACACCAAGATTTCCCTCGCGAGTACTTCACTTTAAAACGTTGACGATGCTTCGTTTGACGTTCCAGATTCTGATAGACAAACAAGATAAAGTGCTCCAACAAATTAGGAACGTGAAAATGTTGGGCTATTGTACGAACTTGTTGAAGATGATGAAGATTGAAAGCGTTTTATCGAAGCTGAGTAAAATTCGATAGGTTCGATGTTGGTTTTGGTATCGCTCTTGGACTATGATATGGTACCAAGAAATAGGCTCTACCATTAACAGATCTGTAATAGATTACTTCTAATTGCTTATTCTACCTATCAAATTATTTAAGAGGGAACGAAACAATACTCTGCGATACTCTTTGATATTAAAATAATTTGATAGTGAAGTAACCATAAAACCCTACGAAAGAATCCTTTGGTCTACACGGAGCCTTACATATAAGTAACATCCTTGCAGAACGGTTAAATTGTCAATCCACTATGTTAAACGCGATAAAATTATGTACCTCGTTATCTATCCCAAAAACTCATCATCCCAAAGTGTTTCAAGCAATAAACATCTGTAAACAGTATTTGCGGAAATAAGCTTGTTTTGAAACCGTTTTAAAATTCTTGGAAAACGTTTCTGTTATCGTCAGTACCTTGTGAATATTTTAAAATATCCAAGACTTGCATTTTTATAATAATAGTGCTGACAATTTAGACTATTCTATAGCTTTGTTTGTAAAAACAGCAACCAAGCCATTAAAGAAAAGATTGTATGTATCAAGTTTTGCAAATGTATTGACTTTGTGAATTTGTTTCAGGACTACTGTTTCACAGAGCAGTTCTCATGTCAGGATCTGGACTGAGTCCGTGGTCCCTCGTTGCTGACCCTAGCAAATACGCCGCGATAGTGGCCACACATGCCAATTGTTCCCCAGGTAATTATTATTAATATTCATTAATTTACTTTATAGTGATTTTTTAGGGAATCATTTTATGTAGGTACCTGATAGAGATTGCCATTCTCCGTATGTACACTTCAATCGATTTTAATTCAGTCATATCGAATATGAAAATCGGTATCTGTTATGTATTGTCACTACTACTCCATCAAATCCTGATAAAAGATACACATCAAATGTCCAAACGCTATGTTTATCTCTGCGCTAAACTAGTCCACACGCAGTAGACAACCCAGTAAGTTGTTGTTAAGTGAACTGCCACAGTATTGGGGCATCACGCTTGGCAATCCTCCAACTGACGCACGTGGTGCCTCCCAACGCGACACACTTCAAGTTACCAGCTTTGAAAACCCCTACCATAAAGCCACCTAAAATTTTCAAGAAAAATACAGACTTTATAAAAATGTATTAAGAATTTCATCCCGCAGATTTAGAGACAGCATTTTCTTTAATGGCTAGAAAGAAAGATTGCAAAGAAACTATTTTGACCTCTCGCACAGTTCCGCAAAATAAAAGACAAATGGAAAAAAATATGAATACCGATTCTTGAAAAGGTTCCGACCTCAGTATGCTGCAACCTCGCAATGCTGCTACGGTATTCTGATAGTACAATAGTCAAGAAAGAAAAGGAATGGACCAAGTTGAGCATTCCAAAATGAATAATCAGTTCCTGAAATAGCGAGACTGTTTCCTTGGAACATAGTTAACATTCCTTTTTAATTGGAAAATACATTTTCCATTCTGTCAACAGTCGCAACGTAGATTATAAATACTTGATGAATTCCTTAATAAATCAACACTGATTACTTTGCTAGAAGGCATTACGGTCACTGAAGATTTTTGGGTGATAGACAAAGATTGTTTCATTATGAATTCCCAAAATATATCTCTAAGCTTTAAAGTGATCTAGATAGAGGAAACCTTTCACCATTCAAATAATAGCAGCGACCTAATTCATATTCAGATGCATTACGTCACTTGCAACATGCTAAAATTCTCCGGGACGAAAATGGCCGACCGTCCAATTGTGTCACAGAAGCCGAGTCACTAGTGGTATTAAGTGCAATGTGAAGCGCTGTGTTTAGTTTGGACGGTGACATGAATACCAGTGACAATGGAGTGACACCTGGAGTTTAGAGCTCAGCAGCTCAACTGTTCTGTAAGGGAATTATAGGTGATAGTCACGTGCTTGTAGTTTGTGAAATGAGACTACTGAGAGACAAGGAATGCTAGGAGCGATGATAAATAATAAATACGCTAGACGATGTGTATCTAGTTAATTGATTGAATGGTCCTTCAAAGAGTACGCTAATATTACGAAATTAGGTCTTCTGTAATGAAAAGTTTGATTTGGAATTTCACACAGCCCAATTACCTAACACCTGTACTCAAACTAATTCCCAAAAACAAGTGACACAATAGAGAAAGTATAAAACAACAAACATACATCAACAAAATTATTAATTGTTCCGTATAACACGTACGAGGAAGTAGCAAACAATATGATTAACAAAGCAACTTTGTCCGCAGAACTAACACCGCCAGCGTTGCTCCGGTGTTTACGCGAGCGCCCGCTTGAGGCGCTACTGTCGGCACCAGTTCAGGCGCCCGACTTCGCCTATGCCTTCGGGCCTAGCGTCGACGGTGTTGTTATAGGTAAAGTATCATGTAAATATGTAGTAGCAGCTTTATTATATTCATTTATGCCATGGGCTGTTTGAACGCTACTTTTATATTAGTGTTTTGCTTTTCCTACTTTGATATTTCATCTTTGTAAGTCGTAGGTGTACGTTTTGTGACGAAAAGTCAAGATTTTATTTTATCTGAAGCAACTTTTAAAATAATTCCGATAAAATGTTTTCAAGGAACACAAAAGGTCGTTTATTTTTGGACGGGCACTTCTTAATATTTTCTAACTTTGCCAAAAAGATTTGTGTCAAGATTAATAAACATTCACTTCTATTGACGAGTATTTCAAAAAAGAAATCTTATTTCCAAATATATTTTGTCTATAAATATACAAAGACGTCTACAATGGAATCGCCATTTTTATTACATCAATCGCAGCCCTCAATAAACTTATAACAGCGCTATTATTGTATAAACAAGAAATTGTATTCGCAACTGAAATATAGAAAAAATTTTCTCAACGCTAGATCAGGAAAAAAATTAACTTATATTAATAAAGGAAAAGATACCAATTTCGGGCTATCTAACAAATATGATAGGTCTTCCAATTTAGATGAAACAGTATAAAGGAAAAGTAATTTATTTCCAAGAAGGTAATGTAAGTAACGCAGCTGATAACGTTATCTCATATAATCATGATAATTACATTGTGGATGTTCCAAACAGACGAGGGATAAGCGAATTAATGAGTACTATAAGAAAATAATATTTTATTCTTCCATCGACGGAACTCGACGTCAAAAAGAAATATCCTTTCTAGGACATTGTAAGTACAATTTCGTAGTTACGACTCAATTTTATTGGCGAGCGCCCAAATAGTTTATCGATACATTTCGGCCCAATGGGAGACCACAACAAAACTAATTACGAAAACATTCTTTGATTATCTCCTAAGTTTGGGATTGTTGGTAAATATTTTGAGAATCTTAAACCAATAGCAATTTGTTTGTTTTCATCAAGTATTACTGTGGTTTATTAAAATTTTACTAAACAAATTTAAATATTCCAACTTCTAAAAATTCTATAACCACAGCACAATCTTTAAGATATTTCATCGAGTCGGATTCATAAATCCGTTCACCGTTCACTGTAGCCCACACAGCCGTTACTAGTTTAATCATTTTGTTTTCTTTTTCTTCATAATCACTGTTCTATTGTTTGTCTCGGGCTTTGCGGCTAAGACTGATCTCTGCAACGTACTTTTACAAATCTTCGCTGGAACCAACAGCTGTTAAGAACTGAGGAATTAAAGCGAGGATTTGTTGCAATTCATTTGGATGACCCGAGCGCTTCTGTAGATGAGCATTGCGAATTTCTTAGCGGAGATTTAATGCTGTTTAAGAAAGGGTAAATAAAGGATTCCGGAATTGGGTTAAGAGAGTTTACGTGGACGTTTTGAATGTCTTTTGTTAGTAGGTACAGGAAATGATAGGAATAGATTTTAAACAGTCAATTTAAAACGCGTTTAGATGAAGATAGAAAAGATTTGCATCACTTGCTACTAAATTAGGTATGAAAGACATTTTTATTTAAGGACTAGCTGTTGCCCGCGACTTCGTCTGCGTGGGCAATTTGGAATTGTCAAAATACTACTTATGCCGTAGCGTAGGTGTATTCTTTTACATAACAATATAATTAATATTACCACTTAGCAGCAGCACGGGTTGATCAATCAAGGTGGTGTCGACGATGTGTGACTATTTATCTAAACAAAAGAAGTAAAGTTTGTGACGTTGAGGAAATCTCTGGATCTAGTCAACCGATTTGGAAAATTATTACGTAATTCTCACATAAAACAAAGGTCTGACAAAGTTGTCATTTGTACATTTTCTGCAGCAGCTGCGACAAATCAGGAGCCAGAAAGTCTGTCAAACAGTTTTACTTACCATGGACTTACCATGGATAACGCGGTGTCTAGTTCACTGGGTTGAAGAGATCAGATAGACACTCCAAGTAAACATTGGTACTCAAAAAGATTCGGTTTGACTGGAAGCCAACACCCACACAATTGAGGAATAGCTGAGTGGATGATGACTGAGTCATCAGGCAAGCGCATAGTTTCACTACTTGTATTTCGAGGATTTTCTGTGCACTCACTCACTATGTTATGTTGGAATTCCACCGAAATGTTTGCATTCGTTCACGATCAGGTAAAGTATACGTCCTAGAGAGTAAGTCCAATTCGTGTGTTGGCACTTGAAGCCTGCAGTTCTTCCAAGATTTTCAAAATGTACGCTCGCAATTTGTCATTTCTTGGTGGAGCTAGCAGATCAGAAGAAACATAAGTGCTGTGTATACTGTGCGTCACTACTGCACAACGGTAAAATTTCGTCTTTATAAATAGCACAAACGTTCGCTTTCTTGCGGAGGACGTTTAAATACCATATTATGTGTCACACGTAGGTAAACAGGACAACAGTATATTATCATCGAACCGCTTTCAAAGATCTGATGAGCGAACAGACCAGAACTGACTTGATCGCCTCGAGAAAATCAGAGCTCTATGAAGCGATCATTCGCTTTGGTTCCTACTGTTATTGTGGTTTCTGAAATTGTATTCAATTAACCAACGATGAATATAATTCTTAGCCGGCCGACTCTTTTGACTTCTCGAAAATCATAACGTTGGTTTTTGTGCAATGCACAAACGGAAATTCGATATATTACACATTCGATATTCACACTTTTACAGAATTGATATTAACTACTAACTGAAACAATTTTAGTGATCCTTCAATAAAGTTAGAGAAGTGGGTGTGCATGATGAACATTAAGAGTTGGTAAATACGTGATGAAGATGACCTAATTCATTACTATTCTAATTTGTTCTTGTACCACAAAACTCAAGTTAAGGTGGAGAAAAGGATTACCAAGCTCCCATAGGCCTGGGCATTTGCAACACGTTGCATGGGATCCTGGAAAGTTACGTAATTCTCAGCCATCAGTTTGAGCAGCGTGAGGGAGTGTCAGGCTTTGGCCCTAGTGGGCCTCACAGGGGTTTGCTGAATCTCCTTGAGGGGCGCGTGAAATAACGGGTCTCCCAGAAGCCACTCGAAACTAATCGCTCACGCCTACGGTGGCCGGGAGTCGTCTCTCGACATCCGGCTTTTGTGGTGTATTACCGCAGTGGCTGGGATGAGAGTTGGGAATTTTCAGTCACTCCACCGCCTCATTCTTTGTCATCCCATTTCTTCTCGCTCCAGATCATGGTTTAAACCGGGGCCGGGTGCGATAGGTCGCACAGTCCGCACAGTGGTGACACCCGGGCGCCACCCCCATGAGATCAGAGTTGGGAATGTATGTTTGCAAAAACTAATAGAACATTTAGCGAAAACACGTTTGATAGTAATTCTGTCTTTGTAACTGAATAATATAAATGATATAAACGTAGCTATATAAAAGGTGTTTTTTTAGATTCAGTCCGTGGGTCTGACTGTGACTGTTCGTAATTGTGAACGGTGTATTTGTGATATAATTCTTAGCTCGATGATTTGTGATCAGAAGTTGAAAGCAAGTATGTCTCTGGCCTGCGACGCGTAATTTGTACGTTTTCAGAACGAACGAACTCTTGTCTTCTGTTGACATCTTGTTGACGTATTGTGACAGGTAGTTATTCCCATTGATGTTAATTTTAGAAGTGACACAATGTTTTCGGTCGTATTTTGCCTACATTCTTCATTACTCAAAAAGTATGTTAATAAGGACCTTCTATTTATATGTAAGTGAATTCAAAATAATCTATACATATAATAAAATGATAGGAAAGTCAAAACTGTACATTGAATATTTTTTTTAAAGAATACTTGGGGGGTGATCTATTATCGATTCTGAACCCAAATATATAGTTTTTAGAATTTTTGTCTGTATGTCTGTTTGTCTGTATGTCTGTTTGTCTGTATGTTTGGTCTCACTGAACTCGAAAAGTACTGCATAGATTTAAATCAAATTTTGCATGAATATTACCTGGGAGCCGGTTCAACATATAGGATATATATTATCACGCTATCACCTACGGGGGATGAGCAATGAACGATAATTTCTGTTAACGTTTCTGCAACAGCGGGTGCAATAATGACACATATTTGAATGTTGAACTTTGTAAGTTTATCGGCCTATTATCAATCTTTACATAGAAAATAACGCTTTTATAAGTAACTTGAGCAAAAAACTGAATTTAAAGAAATGATTTCCTAAAATTATAGATGAAGAAAATTATGCAGAAACAGATGTGCCAAAAAACTGGTAGTAGGTAAAATATCAATGAAAACAGACTTCACTTTGTCTTGGTATGTTCTTACTTTCAAGAAAAAATTATATGACAACGTGTGTATTTCGCTACTATAAAAACACTACAAGAAATATCAGCGCATCATCAGGGACATTTTTATAATTCTTTCACCATTAGAAAGCTACATTATCTGCGAGTAACATATTGTATATTTTATCCCGGTGCGGGCAGTAGTTCCCATGGGAAGCGGCACCCACGTCCCGAAGAAATTATGAACTTCCCCACATTCTTAAAAAGTCTACATATGTTGTTCTGACATAATATAAGCTACACCTCTCATAAACATGAATATCCATTCATTTCATCCAATAACGAACATGCATCACACTGAAAGTGCATTGCGAGTCTAAGATTTTATTATTATAAAAAAAAACATTGTAATTAATATTCAAACATCCTTAAAAATAAGTTCCTGGTTTCAATATATTAGGTACATTATTTTGAATTCACTTACATATAAATAGAAGGTCCTTATTAACATACTTTTTGAGTAATGAAGAATGTAGGCAAAATACGACCGAAAACATTGTGTCACTTCTAAAATTAACATCAATGGGAATAACTACCTGTCACAATACGTCAACAAGATGTCAACAGAAGACAAGAGTTCGTTCGTTCTGAAAACGTACAAATTACGCGTCGCAGGCCAGAGACATACTTGCTTTCAACTTCTGATCACAAATCATCGAGCTAAGAATTATATCACAAATACACCGTTCACAATTACGAACAGTCACAGTCAGACCCACGGACTGAATCTAAAAAAACACCTTTTATATAGCTACGTTTATATCATTTATATTATTCAGTTACAAAGACAGAATTACTATCAAACGTGTTTTCGCTAAATGTTCTATTAGTTTTTGCAAACATACATTCCCAACTCTGATCTCATGGGGGTGGCGCCCGGGTGTCACCACTGTGCGGACTGTGCGACCTATCGCACCCGGCCCCGGTTTAAACCATGATCTGGAGCGAGAAGAAATGGGATGACAAAGAATGAGGCGGTGGAGTGACTGAAAATTCCCAACTCTCATCCCAGCCACTGCGGTAATACACCACAAAAGCCGGATGTCGAGAGACGACTCCCGGCCACCGTAGGCGTGAGCGATTAGTTTCGAGTGGCTTCTGGGAGACCCGTTATTTCACGCGCCCCTCAAGGAGATTCAGCAAACCCCTGTGAGGCCCACTAGGGCCAAAGCCTGACACTCCCTCACGCTGCTCAAACTGATGGCTGAGAATTACGTAACTTTCCAGGATCCCATGCAACGTGTTGCAAATGCCCAGGCCTATGGGAGCTTGGTAATCCTTTTCTCCACCTTAACTTGAGTTTTGTGGTACAAGAACAAATTAGAATAGTAATGAATTAGGTCATCTTCATCACGTATTTACCAACTCTTAATGTTCATCATGCACACCCACTTCTCTAACTTTATTGAAGGATCACTAAAATTGTTTCAGTTAGTAGTTAATATCAATTCTGTAAAAGTGTGAATATCGAATGTGTAATATATCGAATTTCCGTTTGTGCATTGCACAAAAACCAACGTTATGATTTTCGAGAAGTCAAAAGAGTCGGCCGGCTAAGAATTATATTCATCGTTGGTTAATTGAATACAATTTCAGAAACCACAATAACAGTAGGAACCAAAGCGAATGATCGCTTCATAGAGCTCTGATTTTCTCGAGGCGATCAAGTCAGTTCTGGTCTGTTCGCTCATCAGATCTTTGAAAGCGGTTCGATGATAATATACTGTTGTCCTGTTTACCTACGTGTGACACATAATATGGTATTTAAACGTCCTCCGCAAGAAAGCGAACGTTTGTGCTATTTATAAAGACGAAATTTTACCGTTGTGCAGTAGTGACGCACAGTATACACAGCACTTATGTTTCTTCTGATCTGCTAGCTCCACCAAGAAATGACAAATTGCGAGCGTACATTTTGAAAATCTTGGAAGAACTGCAGGCTTCAAGTGCCAACACACGAATTGGACTTACTCTCTAGGACGTATACTTTACCTGATCGTGAACGAATGCAAACATTTCGGTGGAATTCCAACATAACATAGTGAGTGAGTGCACAGAAAATCCTCGAAATACAAGTAGTGAAACTATGCGCTTGCCTGATGACTCAGTCATCATCCACTCAGCTATTCCTCAATTGTGTGGGTGTTGGCTTCCAGTCAAACCGAATCTTTTTGAGTACCAATGTTTACTTGGAGTGTCTATCTGATCTCTTCAACCCAGTGAACTAGACACCGCGTTATCCATGGTAAGTCCATGGTAAGTAAAACTGTTTGACAGACTTTCTGGCTCCTGATTTGTCGCAGCTGCTGCAGAAAATGTACAAATGACAACTTTGTCAGACCTTTGTTTTATGTGAGAATTACGTAATAATTTTCCAAATCGGTTGACTAGATCCAGAGATTTCCTCAACGTCACAAACTTTACTTCTTTTGTTTAGATAAATAGTCACACATCGTCGACACCACCTTGATTGATCAACCCGTGCTGCTGCTAAGTGGTAATATTAATTATATTGTTATGTAAAAGAATACACCTACGCTACGGCATAAGTAGTATTTTGACAATTCCAAATTGCCCACGCAGACGAAGTCGCGGGCAACAGCTAGTGTACCTAATATATTGAAACCAGGAACTTATTTTTAAGGATGTTTGAATATTAATTACAATGTTTTTTTTTATAATAATAAAATCTTAGACTCGCAATGCACTTTCAGTGTGATGCATGTTCGTTATTGGATGAAATGAATGGATATTCATGTTTATGAGAGGTGTAGCTTATATTATGTCAGAACAACATATGTAGACTTTTTAAGAATGTGGGGAAGTTCATAATTTCTTCGGGACGTGGGTGCCGCTTCCCATGGGAACTACTGCCCGCACCGGGATAAAATATACAATATGTTACTCGCAGATAATGTAGCTTTCTAATGGTGAAAGAATTATAAAAATGTCCCTGATGATGCGCTGATATTTCTTGTAGTGTTTTTATAGTAGCGAAATACACACGTTGTCATATAATTTTTTCTTGAAAGTAAGAACATACCAAGACAAAGTGAAGTCTGTTTTCATTGATATTTTACCTACTACCAGTTTTTTGGCACATCTGTTTCTGCATAATTTTCTTCATCTATAATTTTAGGAAATCATTTCTTTAAATTCAGTTTTTTGCTCAAGTTACTTATAAAAGCGTTATTTTCTATGTAAAGATTGATAATAGGCCGATAAACTTACAAAGTTCAACATTCAAATATGTGTCATTATTGCACCCGCTGTTGCAGAAACGTTAACAGAAATTATCGTTCATTGCTCATCCCCCGTAGGTGATAGCGTGATAATATATATCCTATATGTTGAACCGGCTCCCAGGTAATATTCATGCAAAATTTGATTTAAATCTATGCAGTACTTTTCGAGTTCAGTGAGACCAAACATACAGACAAACAGACATACAGACAAACAGACATACAGACAAAAATTCTAAAAACTATATATTTGGGTTCAGAATCGATAATAGATCACCCCCCAAGTATTCTTTAAAAAAAATATTCAATGTACAGTTTTGACTTTCCTATCATTTTATTATATGTATAGATACCACAATTAATGCTCTTTGTCTATGTCCAGCAGTTTGAAACAATAACGTGACATGTTAGCACCTTCAAGCAATATGCTGCTCCAATATCGTTACCTTCTTTCATCGTCTTAAGGTTTTAAAAATTGATTTGTGTGATTTGTGAACTGTTCAATTTCAACAGCCAAAAAATAACAGCAAAGATTTCATGAAGTGCAGCTACCATAACCCAAACACGAGACATAAATCCACAAAAGTTTCCGTGTTTTCACATCGGCATTCCGGCGTCTCGTCCACCCGCTGTTATTAAATTGTCTCAGGGAACTTTTCTCATCTCGCGCTCTTCGAGCGTCAACGTTTTCTGTTAGCTCAGTTTGTTGAACAACGGGATTTTTTTTCTTACTAGCCCGGTCAAAATAGACATATGAAATAACAAAAATTCCCACAGAGCTGATTTTTGGTGGAGAGCTAGATTTGATCATTATAAATAAAATACTAAAAGTCCCCATCGATCCCATGTGTGCGTCAAAAGTTATTCGAGGTCAAATGTCAAAATTTTAGGTTTTTTGATTTTTTTTCGAAAACGGTAAGTTTTATCAAAAAAACACATCAGACCAAAATTGTAGATCTTTAAATTTTCTACAAAAATGACATTAACAGTTTTCTTCTAAATCTTACCATTTCTGAGATATAGCGATTCAAAGAGTCACACTATACATGATATGAACATATAAGCCACGTACATGCGAGGGCTGCCTTTAAGTTGTATCGTTTGAAATAAGTACAGACAATCTAATAAGTTAATACCATTTATTGTTTTTCAAAGAATTCTCTGCGATATTTAATGCACTTTAGCACGCATTAAACCCAGTTCTTGAAACATTTATTCCATTCTAAAGTGGGGGTAGTCAAATTGGCCGATTTGTACCTTCCTTCCAACCCCAGTCTTCTGGATAAAAATGGAAATGTCGAAGGAAAATAAGCGTGCGATAATTTTCTACAACTTTAAAAGCGCATTGTCGCGACTTCAGCGCTTTAAAAAAAATTGTTCTGTGTTTAATGATGCAGAACCATGCCTTAGGACTGCAGTACGCTCATATTTAGGATTTAAAAGTGGGCAATCTAGCCTTAGAGACAAGCCACTTGAAGGTAGTTCAAACCCGATATGACCCAAGATAATATCGAGGCTATGCGGCAGTTAATTGTCGCAGACCAACATGTAACATACCGTGACATAGATCCGTGGGCATAACAATTGTTTTACATTCCACAAAATTAAGTAAAGTCTTCGTGGTAAACTTTTCAGCACACCTGAAAAGGCTGTTGACTCATACAAATCGGCCAATTTGACTACCCCCACTTCAGAATGGAATAAATGTTTCAAGAACTGGGTTTAATGCGTGCTAAAGTGCATTAAATATCGCAGAGAATTCTTTGAAAAACAATAAATGGTATTAACCTATTAGATTGTCTGTACTTATTTCAAACGATACAACTTAAAGGCAGCCCTCGTATGTACGTGGCTTATATGTGCATATCATGTATAGTGTGACTCTTTGAATGGCTATATCTCAGGAATGGTAAGATTTAGGAGAAAACTGTTAATGCCATTTTTGTAGAAAATTTAAAGATCTACGATTTTGGTCCGATGTCTTTTTTTGATAAAACTTACCGTTTTCGAAAAATAATCAAAAAACCTAAAATTTTGACATTTGACCTCGAATAACTTTTGACGCACACATGGGATCGATGGGGACTTTTAGTATTTTATTTATAATGATCAAATCTAGCTCTCCACCAAAAATCGGCTCTGTGGGAATTTTTGTTATTTGACCACTACTTTTATGTCTATTTTGACCGGGCTATACGTTGATCTCCGCTTTTTGTGATGTCGGACAATTAATGGCCGTTTCTGTCTCGCTTGCTTTTTGATAAAATTCAGCTTTGACAATTTTTAAGTTTGTTTGGTTTGCCTTACTTTTGTGTTATTTTGGAAATTGTTGTGCTTTCATTCTGTTTAGATTGATCAAAATGCTTTTAACTTTCTTTACACTTTTATCATAAAAAACTATGATACTAGTACTGTACGAGTGCTCGCAAGATTCATAGAGAGTTCTCTGTTACACAATGGACCATCATCATATTTAGCCTGGTTATGACCTTATTAATAACTAGCTGTTGCCCGCGACTTCGTCTGCGTGGGCAATTTGGAATTGTCAAAATACTACTTATGCCGTAGCGTAGGTGTATTCTTTTACATAACAATATAATTAGGATTACCACTTAGCAGCAGCACGGGTTGATCAATCAAGGTGGTGTCGACGATGTGTGACTATTTATCTAAACAAAAGAAGTAAAGTTTGTGACGTTGAGGAAATCTCTGGATCTAGTCAACCGATTTGGAAAATTATTACGTAATTCTCACATAAAACAAAGGTCTGACAAAGTTGTCATTTGTACATTTTCTGCAGCAGCTGCGACAAATCAGGAGCCAGAAAGTCTGTCAAACAGTTTTACTGACCATGGATAACGCGGTGTCTAGTTCACTGGGTTGAAGAGATCAGATAGGCACTCCAAGTAAACATTGGTACTCAAAAAGATTCGGTTTGACTGGAAGCCAACACCCACACTATTGAGGAATAGCTGGGTGGATGATGACTGAGTCATCAGGCAAGCGCATAGTTTCACTACTTGTATTTCGGGGATTTTCTGTGCACTCACTCACTATGTTATGTTGGAATTCCACCGAAATGTTTGCATAATTTCACGATCAGGTAAAGTATACGTCCGAGGGAGTAAGTCCAATTCGTGTGTTGGCACTTGAAGCCTGCAGTTCTTCCAAGATTTTCAAAATGTACGCTCGCAATTTGTCATTTCTTGGTGGAGCCAGCAGATCAGAAGAAACATAAGTGTATACTGTGCGTCACTACTGCACAACGGTAAAATTTCGTCTTTATAAATAGCACAAACGTTGGCTCTCTTGCGGAGGACGTTTAAATACCATATTATGTGTCACACGTAGGTAAACAGGACAGAACAGTATATTATCATCGAACCGTT
Organism: Helicoverpa armigera; assembly: GCF_030705265.1. Classification (NCBI taxonomy): domain Eukaryota; kingdom Metazoa; phylum Arthropoda; class Insecta; order Lepidoptera; family Noctuidae; genus Helicoverpa; species Helicoverpa armigera. The sequence continues at coordinate 754,712 of NC_087124.1, read as the reverse complement.
TTCAAAGATCTGATGAGCGAACAGACCAGAACTGACTTGATCGTCACGAGAAAATCGGAGCTCTATGAAGCGATCATTCGCTTTGGTATCTACTGTGATTGTGGTTTCTGAAAATGTATTCAATTAACCAACGATGAATATAATTCTTAGCCGGCCGACTCTTTTGACTTCTCGAAAATCATAACGTTGGTTTTTGTGCAATGCACAAACGGAAATTCGATATATTACACATTCGATATTCACACTTCTACAGAATTGATATTAAAAGGTTTGACAACGGGCTATAGTAGCGTAGCTAAACTAACTGAAACAATTTTAGTGATCCTTCAATAAAGTTAGAGAAGCGGGTGTGCATGTTGAACATTAAGAGTTGGTAAACGTGATGAAGATGACCTAATTCATTACTATTCTAATTTGTTCATGTACCACAAAACTCAAGTTAAGGTGGAGAAAAGGATTATCAAGCTCTCAAAGGCCTGGGCATTTGCAACACGTTGCATGGCATCCTGGAAAGTTACGTAATTCTCAGCCATCAGTTTGAGCAGCGTGAGGGAGTGTCAGGCTTTGGCCCTAGTGGGCCTCACAGGGGTTTGCTGAATCTCCTTGAGGGGCGCGTGAAATAACGGGTCTCCCAGAAGCCGGAAGGTCGATGACCCACTCAAAACTAATCGCTCACGCCTACGGTGGCCGGAAGCCGTCCCTCGACATCCGGCTTTCGTGGTGTCTTACCGCAGTGGCTGGGATGAGAGTTGGGAATTTTCAGTCGCTACGCCGCCGCCTCATTCTTTGTCATCCCGGGCACCCGGGCGCCACCTCCATGAGATCAGAGTTGGGAATGTATTTTTGCAAAAACTAATAGAACATTTAGCGAAAACACGTTTGATAGTAATTCTGTCTTTGTAACTGAATAATATAAATGATATAAACGTAGCTATACAAAAGGTGTCTTTTTAGACTCAGTCCGTGGGTCTGACTGTGACTGTTCGTAATTGTAAACGGTGTATTTGCGATATAATTCTTAGCTCGATGATTTGTGATCAGAAGTTGAAAGCAAGTATGTCTCTGGCCTGCGACGTGTAATTTGTACGTTTTCAGAACGAACGAACTCTTGTCTTCTGTTGACATCTTGTTGACGTATTGTGACAGGTAGTTATTCCCATTGATGTTAATTTTAGAAGTGACACAATGTTTTCGGTCGTATTTTGCCTACATTCTTCATTACTCAAAAAGTATATTAATAAGGACCTTCTATTTATATGTAAGTGAATCCAAAATAATGTAATATATTAAAATCAGGAACGTATTTTTAAGGATGTCTGAATATTAATTACAATGTTTTTTTTATATAATAATAAAATCTTAGACTCGCAATGCACTTTCAGTGTGATGCATGTTTGTTATCGGATGAAATGATTGGATATTCATGTTTATGAGAGGTATAGCTTATATTATGTCAGAACAACATATGTAGACTTTTTAAGAATGTGGGGAAGTTCATAATTTCTTCGGGACGTGGGACTGCCCGCACCGGGATAAAATATACCCTATGTTACTCGCAGATAATGTAGCTTTCTAATGGTGAAAGAATTATAAAAATGTCCCTGATGATGCGCTGATATTTCTTGTAGTGTTTTTATAGTAGCGAAATACACACGCTGTCATATAATTTTTTCTTGAAAGTAAGAACATACCATGACAAAGTGAAGTCTGTCATTATTGATATTTTACCTACTATCAGTTTTATGGCACATCTGTTTCTGCATGATTTTCTTCATCTATAATTTTAGGGTATCATTGCTCATCCCCCGTAGGTGATAGCGTGATAATATATATCCTATATGTTGAACCGGCCCCCAGGTAATATTCATGCAAAATTTGATTTAAATCTATGCAGTACTTTTCGAGTTCAGTGAGACCAAACATACAGACAAACAGACAAACAGACAAAAATTATAAAAACTATATATTTGGGTTCAGAATCGATAATAGATCACCCCCCAAGTATTCTTTAAAAAAAATATTCAATGTACAGTTTTGACTTTCCTATCATTTTATTAAACGGTTTTATTTAGCTCACCCCGTTTGTTTTATTATTTATTCATTCTTGGGTCAAATTTAGAAATTGAAATTTCAGTGTTTTCCTGTTGTCAGATTGATCTGAAATTTGGTACACACCTTTATTTCCGATGACAATACAATATAGTAATATCAATAACATTGCAAATCCAAGATGGCCGCCGGTACAAAATGGCGGATAACGTAGATTTTATCAATCCCGTCAATGTGGGTATCAAATGAAAGTGCTCAACCAGTAGAATACAATGTACTATATAAAATTCAAATCCAAGATGGCGGCCTCTACAAAATGGCGGATAACTTAGGTTTTATCAATCCCATCAACATGGGTATCAAATGAAAGGTCTCAACAAGTAGAATACAATTTACTATGCAAAATTCTAATAATCTAATTTACTAAGAAATCTAAGATGGCCGCCGCTACCAAATGGCTGATAACAATTTTTAAACGGTTTTATTTAGCTCATCCCGTTTGTTATATTTTTGGGTCAAATTTAGTAATTCAAATTTCACCCTCTTCCTGTCAACCGATTAATCTGAAATTTTGTATACACCTTTTATTCCGATGACAATACAATACAGAAATATCAATAACATTGTAAATCTAATATGGCCGCCGGCACAAAATGGCGGATTACATATTTTTCCACAACCCCCTCAATATGGGTATCAAATGAAAGGGCTGCACAAGTAGAATACTGTCAGCAACCCCAGCGGGGCCCAACAGGGCCAAGGCCTGCCTGGGCTGCGGGATTGTTCGAAAGAGTTACCGTGGCCCTGGTACATAAAAGGCCTACGACGAAACATAACTATTTTTAGTCAGTAAGAGTCTGGCACTCCCTTACCGCTGCTGACCCAGGGAGGGGTCACTTGATGATTTTTGGCGTCGTTAAAAAAATGACTTTTAAAAAAATTTGATTGTAATAAATTATCAGATAAGAGACCGTGTAATAATGATGCACTAAATGAATTAGATAGAATGAGGAATATTCGGTAGGCATTTTCATTAAATACTAAAAACTAGAAAATAAAAAATCGGTAAAAAAACTTTTAAGTCAAACGGTTTTATATCTTATGTGCACTGAAAACTAGAAAATAAAAAAATACTTAGTTACTTACCTGTCAACCTACGTAGGTGGTCTTGGTCATATTAGACTAAAATAAAAACGTGGGGCCCCTCTGAAATCCTACCTATGGCAAAGCATATCTTTATACTTTGGTAGATCATGAGCTTGGCGTTCGCTGGTGAAGCCGATTATTGATTGTCAAAATCTCCAGTTACGATTATAGTAAGTCGATGCAATCCACACCTATTATACCACTAGAAGAAAGTACTACAGCAACAGTTAATGGGCCCCACGTTTTTATTTTAGTCTAATATGACCAAGACCACCTACGTAGGTTGACAGGTAAGTAACTAAGTATTTTTTTATTTTCTAGTTTTCAGTGCACATAAGATAAAACCGTTTGACTTAAAAGTTTTTTTACCGATTTTTTATTATATGTATAGATAGATTGTTTATGCAATAGAAATAAAGTAATCGTCCTTCCGTCTTCAACAAATTCTATCCTCTAATCTACCATAAATAGCATGTAGCCATTAAAACATTTTATGCACAGGAAGATCAAGATACACATCTTGGTCTTCCTGTGTATAATACAATACTGTGTCCTCTTACCAGATACCGGTGATCTGCTAGTGAACCCTGAGAATGGGTACGAGTGGGGAGGTCAGGCGGTGGCTCATGCACCTTTGGGCAAGCAGGCCCAGAATGCCATCAACATCATCAATGCCGTGCTGATGAGGAAGAGTGCTGTGGCACAGCTTACTAAGTAAGTATTCATTTGTTTTATATTCCATAGTAGTATCTGTAAAGGTTTGTTCATGAGTAGACATATTTTGAAATGGTCACTTTTATGGCCTTTGACTTAACTGATTGATTATCTTCTTTGAGTGCTATTCCTGAAATTAAGGCAGGTGCCTGCTTGATAGATTTAGACAGATTTTTGAAATCATTATATTTTTTACACACGTATCAATCAAATCCATTTCTAATCCAGCACCTCTTTCAGGTACGATTTAATGTTAGGAGTAACAAAAGCGGAGGCGTACTTCGCCTTCAGTGGTGATGACGTGCAGTATGGCATAGAAGCCGACAGGAGGTCCAAAATCCTCAAGTCTTTCGTCAGGAATACTTACAGCTACCATCTGTCAGAGATCCTGGCGACTATAATTAATGAGTATACGGATTGGGAGCGGCCTGTGCAGCATCCGATTAATATTAGGTAAGTGTGCTCTTCAAATTACCAGCCATAAAGATTGTGATGCCATTTATTTGGAACATGTGACTTTGAATGACTTTTGACTTATGAGTGTTTCAATAAGATAAATTTCCAAATAGCAGAAGTGCAGCTTTCATCAAGTAGGAGACTCATTTCTTACTAAAAGAGTCCACATGTTGTAACATTAAAATATTCTTTCGACATGCGTAGTTATTTTAAGATTTTATATTATTTACGGAAAATTCAAGAATCCTAATCAGATTACGTATACCAAGAAAAATACACGTGTGCTCAAGAAACGGGAAAATAAAACGTGAAATACATGTACGAGAAATATTTTAAACGATACCTACAATTATAAATAGAATTTGAAATGAAATTGCTAGAAAGCTGTACGAGTGCAGGTATGTTTTATTAGATCTATTTCTACATATTTATACCCCACAGTAAAACTATTGCAAAGGTTTTGTGGGGCTTAGTATAACCTAGACTTACTATCTTTGTAATAAATAAAAAATTAAAGTATCTACATCACTTGTCATTAAAAACTTTGCATCTTCAAGAAACGTGCTTCATTTACTTCTACAAAATGAACTATTTCTTAACAGGACAATATCTAATGTCTAGAAAGTCCAGACTCAAGCGATGGACGAAGTTAACACGACTGTATTTAGGAACTGTTTAAAACTGAGCTTAAGCTTAGTGTTAGAAAACTGGAAGAAAGTTTAACATCAACGTCGTCTGTGGAAATGAAAACTATTTAAATGTTATGGAATTTTGTGGCCAGACTGCTCAATAGTTTTGGTTAAAATTTGGTACAGTATGGAGTGGGATAACTATCCCGATAGTGTTACATAGTTGACGTAGTTGAGACCACAGACATGGTCTAGTCTAGTTGTTCACGTTGAATCAGACGAAAATATTTAAGTACTCTAAAATCTTCTAAATATGGTAGTAGATACTGTCCTATAGCGTCAAAATCAAATGTCATAATCTTGAAAGAATTGACTAATATTACCATAAATCAATCCATCAAATCTATTGATGCTAATTAATAGGACATTCAGGTTAATTACAATTAATTATTCAATATTAATTGAGACAGCTATTTGATCGCTAGCCATAATTATTAGGATCTTCTTCAGTTCTGGTATCAAAAAGGATAAATATAGTACTTTAATGGTCTTTCATCTAGTCAGAATTCCCATCTCTGAAAGTAACGCAGTTTTAAAACTATTCTAACCGTAGAGTGATGATCTTCTTCAATCCTTGAATCGCAGTCAATTTGTATTGTTTGCAGTGTAAAACTAAAATGTCAAGGTTTCTGTACTAATGTTATAAAATTTGTTATCAGGGACGAAACGCTAGAAGCGTTAAGCGATGCTCAAATCGTAGCACCAATGGTGTTGACAGCAGACACACATTCTGCACTCAGACGGAATTCTTACTTGTACGTGTTTGACTACCAGACAAAGTATGGAGATTATCCTCAGGTAAGTGATAAAAAAGTTGCTACCTACCGATTTTTTGATATGGTATCATAATCAGGTAAAGAAAATACGTTGCACTCAGAATTCTTGTTTGACCTGATGCGACTGCTAATCTAACCTCTCTTATTCAGCCAGCGAGTAGTACTTACTGTCAAGTTTCCTTCCGTGGCCTGTTATCAGCCGAACCTATTTTTAAATAAGTGGGGATCAGTTTCCAGTGTATTGGATGCAGCTGCATGCCATTGGTTTTGATCTTCATTCATTTATCAATTTAATAAACTCATGCCATGCTTGCTTTTCTCTTTTTGAATGTAATCCAAAGAAATACCTGCAAATAAAGAAGAACAATACTTATAAAAAGAACTTACATCACTAAGAATTTCGCAAACATGAACAGTTAAACGAATTTCAAAATAATTGTTTCTCAGAAACTTATTTCATAGCAGTTCACTAAACAATTAAGTAGCCTTGAACAGCTCACATTTTGTGGTAACGAGCCAAAACACAACACAAATTGGATTTATGAAATTATTCAATTAAGTTGAAGTTTTGCATTACTTAGCTCGAGTTTGTTTAGTTTTTGGAGTTCATAATCGATTAAGTTTAGATGGTAAATAGTTTTGAATAATTATTCCTAAAGGATTAATGTCGGGGCTGGAGTTTAAACGCCTACACTTCAATTTCGAATGTTCTGGCAAGTAACAATTTCTGAAGATCTGAGAATATCTGAGATATTATGACTGTCAAAATATCAAGGTGCCTGTTAACATTTGAGAAATGGCCTTTGTCCAGCAATGGCCAGTAAATGAGCCAATGACGGTGACTGAATTAATACCGACATAGCTAAATAGCTAGCAGGGTGTTCCACATTCTCGAACATTCGGAAATGGAACAAACATTTGTACAGGCCATGCAAATATTAGTCCCAATGAACTCGCGGCCCAGAACACAAAGGTAATACGTGCCGAGGAAGCATTTAGGTCATCTATCTTTATAAATATTGCAGCACCTATTTGCCTGGGCGTGAATAAAATTGCTTTTCAGTTTTGCAAACGCAATTGATGCTGAAGCTTCGTAGGAAAATTGCAAAATACACATATTTATTACCAAATTATTCTCGCACACAAAATAGATGGGAAAATTAAATGATCGAGTTAAACCTGACAAATAATTTATTTCATTGCGTCCAAATGTTAATCCCAAATGGTCCTAAATTAACAGTTTTACCGCATAATTTGGACATCAATCCGAGATAATGCCGCCCTTACTAATAATAGCGCGAGTTTAACCTACTCATTAACATCGATACATCACAAAACGAACATCAGCCTGTTTCCGACAAACTGCTAACTATCCACATTTTGAGGAGCAATTATTATTTGACCATTTAATGAAGACCCTTCTCAGCTAAGTTCGATAGGGAATTGGAAGTTCTATCTGAACTGGATGGTGAGGCGATGGTTCCGTTAATATGGGAGTGTGGAGTTACCTTGTTTGCAATAGATGAGCTAACGAGGGCAATGAGGCAGCTTAAGGAACAATTTTGTATGGAATTGGTGTTATGAAGGTCCCAGGCAATAGTTAGTTAGCTAATGATTTCTATGTATGGAGGAAGGGTGACTTCATATCACCATTCGTGCGTGGTTTAACAATGATGATATTAGAATTAGAAGGTGCTTTGAAGAACAACAGAATAGTAGCACTAATGATTTACATTTTACAACATTAATTTTATGTAGACGATATTATTTTGGTAAATAGTGCAGGCAATTGTTTTTTTTATTTTTGGAACTTTGAGTTCGAAGTGCTAATTTCGACTCTACTTAAATCTTGTGTATTTCTGCAGCGACAAGGGTGCATCCATGGTGAGGAGTTGCCTTATGTGTTCGGAGCTCCCCTGGTGGGTGGGTTGGCCCATTTCGCGAGGAACTATACGAAGGCCGAAGTGGCCTTGTCAGAATCCGTCATGCTGTATTGGGGCAACTTTGCGAAGACTGGGTAAGTGGAATTTCTTATGGCATTTGATAAATTTGATCAGAATGTACTCCATGGATTTGATATGGCAATTAGATCATCAGAAATAATTTCTAGCAATTTTGATAACATTGTTTCCTGTATGTTTAAAAAAAATGGATGCCTGGCATAAATTGTCTGTTAATAAAGTTATTACGTTATTTGTTCGTAGTATTAACGTGCGAATCTACGAGATTAAATAGAGGGCCTTTATTCTTCATAAAAGATTTATTCGGCCTGATTTCAATTTTATTCTGTCATAACATTTTTATGAATTTAATCAAATAGAAAAATCTGGATTCTTTTCAACATCTGTTATCTCTTCGTTTAAGATGTTTATAGTATTTCTGAAATTAATTTGCCTACAATTTTGAGCTTGTACATTTTTTTTATTAATGTTTTTTCATCACCTATTTGATTGAATTGTATTCTTACAACAGTGTTATTTGTTTGCAAAATCATCTGCTCTTATCGCGTTATAAAACTTTGATAGAAAAAAAAACACCCAATGTTATAAAATATTATGTTTATCATACTCGATGAATAAAAGATATACCTTTCAAATATTTATTCCATTTGTCTAGAAATCCTAACGAAGCGCAAGAGAGTGATCCAATAAGGGCCGGCAGACAGGAACGGGTGAGGATGAAGAACATTGAATGGACGGCGTACGAAGCAGTGCATAAGAAGTACTTGAACATCGACACTAAAGCCAAATTGAAGAACCACTACAGAGCTCACAGGTACGTCTCACTACAAAAGGATATCCTACGAATGTTTCTAAAGAAGCTTCCTGCATTTTTTCCAAGAAAGCGTTTTAATTTCTTTGAAAAATGATATTACTGAATTTTTATTCCAGCTTTCTCCTTTAATAATGTCGCGTTCTTTAACGCTGAAGTGTTGAAGTATTACCTACAAAATTGTTTTAATAAACTTGGGAATTTTATCAGATAAATACTTTAGTGTAGCGTTTATTTTGCCAACAGACTATCGTTCTGGTTGAACCTTGTACCCGATCTCCACCGTCCTGGAGGCGAGGATGTGCCTCCGTCTCATCATCAGCTCGAACACGAAGAGTCTGCTCTCCAGCCGACCATCAAAACATTCAGCCCACCATTCAAAAAGACTACAGACATGGTCATTACTGACACTGGACTAGCAACTAAGATCCCAGTCCTAGGAGTCCTGAATATTACTTCACCATTGAATTTCAACATTATTGGTATTAATGCTCCTACTCAAAGTACTGCTGGTACTGAAGTACATAAAACTGATGCAACTACAGCAGCCCCACCAGAAGATGGATTCGCAGCTTACTCCACAGCTCTTAGTGTGACCATCGCTATTGGATGTTCACTCCTCATACTAAATGTTCTCATATTCGCTGGCGTATACTACCAAAGAGACAAAACGAGAATGAACGGCCAAGACGGCCACACCAACGGGGCTCACTTAAAAAAAAGAGTGGAGAATGGCCAGATGCCGAACAACATATGTGGTGATCTAGAAGGAGCGTTAACTTACCAAACTAGTTTAAAAAACGACCCAGCTACTATTCTGAGTCATCACCATCACTCTCATCATCAGCTACCTCCGCCGGAGTTTGCTGATTTGCCAAGCAATAACGTAGCAAGTATGGCGACGTTGCCGCGGGCGCCTCCGCCTCCAAAGCTTGGGAAAAGTAATATAAATACGTTAGCAAGTGGGCAATTGCAAGAAAACCAGCCTTTATTATCAGCACATCAGATGCAGATGATTAATACGAGTACTCTGACGAAGAAGAACACGCAACTGAACGCGAAGTCGAATGTGACGATGGAGGAACTGCGTGTGTGACGGCAGCGTGCCTGACTGCAACGCGCCGGCAGTTGCAGCGACGTAGTCCACCATGACGAGATCGTGTGACTTGAGCCGGACCTTCTCAAGTGTGTCACAGACTACATATAGACTATAACTGTGCCGCTTGAACTTTGAAGGTTATTAATATTAAATACTCTTCCAAAGACAATGTGAACTGAATCAGTGATTTTGTGAAGTGAAACATTTGAATAAGTGACGTTCGTGATTATCATATCTAAGACGGTATATAATAGCGTGTTATGGACGATCTATCGATGTATGTATATTATGGTTGTAAATAGCGAAATAACTGTATATAATTCAGCAGCTCAGCCGCATATCCATCCTATTTACAATTATGATAATCTCAAAAATAGTGAAATTTAAATAAAATATTAAAGGATAATCGTCGTTGTTCTCGGTCGGCTGTTAAAATTCTATGAATGTGGAATTAGTTTCTTTGTTTCAGCGCGGTTTAAGACATTACATTGTTTCATAAACGTTATATTCGCGAGATTTATGTTCTGGAATATTCGAGGACGTAATAATCTGAGGTACATTCTATTTGAGATAAGGTTTTATTCTATTTAATATCTATTTGCCGTAATACTGGCTATGAAGATTAAACCGATGCTAAAATATCGTTAAAGCTGAACGATTGAAAAATTAATTTCAATTCACTTACAACGTTGCCGTCGCCGGCTTTAATGTGAATCAGTGTATTTTATTAATAGTTCAAGCGCACAGACCTTACAGAAACTGAGGGTCCTTTTTGATTTCCCTTTGAACATCTGTAGATAATGAAATTTAGGCCATTTTCTTTCATGACCTTTCTATAAAATTGTAACAGCCGATCGAGTTTGGGTTTAATATTGAATTTAAAAACTAGATATTTGAAGAATAAAGAGACACCAATGTAATCTTCGCTGAAAGTTTTATCGAAGTTAGAAGCAATAATGGTTCTTCGAAAAAGTCGGTTTTTAAGTGATTTTAGTTTTTATAGAAAAAAAAAAGATTTTCTGAAGAAACAGGTGGTCTTTAGTTGTTTTAAATGAAGTTAATTGCATAAAAGGATTAAATTTCACAGTTGTCTAGGACATTGAGCAATTCTTTTGAATATTTAAGTTTTTTCTTTGACTTTTCAAGATCACCTGTTTCTTCGATAAATGCGACTTTTTTAATTTTTAACATAGATGGACCAATAGTGTTTGTAAATATGTAAATAAATTAGGAAACGGTATAACAGGTTGTAAAACATCCTTTTTATTTAGATTTCCAACCACGACTGATCCCGTTCGTTTATATTGTTTAACATTAATTACAATTTAAGTCAATGATAATATTGTAAAATAGTCAATGAATTGTTGAGCTTGACAAAACTCAGGTGTATGAGAAATTAAGTGAAATGAGTTACGTTGGAGTAATACTTTGTAAAAAATATTTTTGTTTTTGTTTAATCACTTAAGTAAAATCAAAAATTGATTTTTAAAGTCAGTTTTATTTTAGTACTTAATTTGTTCTGTCCATTTGCACAAAATTTTGTTATTACGAAAGACGTAAGTGTATTTATAGATATCAATAAAGTCTGTAAAAAGACTTCATTAAAAAGTACTCACCGAAATACAGACTAAAAATTTTAATAAAATAAAATCCTGAAAATATTGCTTTGTTTTTTTTTTCTATATATTACCAAAATTATATAGTGTTTTTTTAGTAAGAATATTGCCAAAATAATTTGAAAATAAAAGTTTATTTAGCAAGCCTGGCTATTGCAGTATGATCAACAAACAACAATGAGGTATGTATTTGAAGATAAGGCGATGAAAATTTAAAGGTTATATGCAAAACAGAAAAATCACACAGCATCTTCCTAAGGTCACGGAAACAGAAGCAGAATTCTTAAATACATAACTTTGCCTTATAAAGAATAAATATTTTCAATAAATAAATCTACTCCTATCTCTCACACTTACAAGTACAAGACTGACCTCAAAGAAAGTTCATCTTGAGATAAAAAAGCAAAAAAAAATGTGCGTTTATTTTTTCAGTAAGGCTTCAGCGTGTACGATGTTCCCGACACTTGAAACAGCTCCCAGCTAAATCCTCTTTATAATAAACGTTTTAATACAAAAGGAAAATAAATATAAAAATTTTGAAGGGAAATCCCTAAGAACGCTTTTAGGTGGTCCGATCCGATGTCCCTGTCGGACGGCGACAGCCAATGCTGTTTTTGCGTGTTTCCGACAAAATTCCGAATCAACCATTTGATTCATAGTTTCACTTCATCAGACACACACATATTACATAGTAACAAAATTGATAGGTACACGTATAGCACACTTATAAACAATTTCGTCCGACCGCCGTTCGACACCAACATTGGATCGGATAATCTGAAAACGTTCTAAAGCTTAGTAAAATGGCACTTAAAAATATAAAGTAGATAAGGATGGTGTAAAAATTAATTGAATTGAAACCACTTTTACGTATGAAATCCTTTCGTGGTTCTTTTGTTTTTTTTAGGTGCAACGTTTGAGCTCTGCGTAATGATTGTGAATGAAAAAGTTACTCATATAATTTTACATTTATTTTAATTGAGAACACTGTTTTGAATGTTTTTCACATGATATATTATACCTTACATAATATTATACACCCATGGAATTAAGAAGAGTATAAAAACAGAAAGGTGTAAAAGGGAAAAACGACACAAATTTTTTATATTGAGTGACATTATTTACAACGAAAATACATTATACAGAGTTATTTCCAAGGTTATAAAAAAAGTGTAAAGAAGTAATTATATTTTACTCAAACTATTTACATAATATCAGAACTCGCTGTATAAATCTCATTACATAACATGTCACAAAAACATGAAGAGAACAAGTATCTACTCTAAATCTCCCCTTTATTTAACCCCACCATTATCTGAAAATCAAATGAAGCTTACAAAATCAGCGGAATACTACTAAATAATTAATAGCGGTTGCCGGTAACAGGCTAAATATATTATTTAGTACTTGACTGTTCTCATCATCCGCTTCTAACCGGATAGGCGCGGTTTCAAGATATTCTACATTCGTTTTAGGCTTGTTCTCTTATACTGAAGGTAGGATTTTCAACGATTTTTTATGGAGTAGGAAGTAAAAGTTAATATTTCATTCATAGTAAAGAATTTACTATTATGGATTATTAAAGTGTGAACTGCATCAAATTTATCAACTACTATTTTGTATACCCTAACTCAAAACATGTAAATTTAGAAAGGAGACATTCCAATTCCCATCTATCTCTATATACCTTTCATACTATTTCATCCATTTATCAAACAACCTTAAAATTACATTAATTAATATTACGTTCCTAGTATAAACCACATCTTACACAGCTCAAACTAGGACTCGCTAACAGAATATAACATGGTAACTGCAAACAGGGTAACTAACATTAGTTTAAGGGTAAACCTCGTAAACTTGCATTAATTTCGATAATGACTGCCGTATAGTTCCCTCGGACTTTATGGCGTACCTATGGTGGACCCTAAAGGAATAAGTAAACTGAAGGGAAAAGGTAAGTGTTTGTTAACGTCATTTTCTTAACCTTTTGTTGTTAAATATACCTACTTAAAATTGATTATTTTGGCTTTGACATGTATTTTTTTTGCAATAACTATAGTGTAGGTACCTACTACTACTTTAGTTTTAAGACCGCAACAATCAGTGCGACTCGAACCTTACCAATAGAACTGATGCGAAAATGATTGTATGTTACGGCAAAATGGCTGTACCAATTGACATGGTTTTTTCTTTGTATAGGTAAGGCATTGAAGGACCATATAAAATATTATAGCATTGAATTATATACCAGTACATATTTTTTTGGTTACACATATGTACGAGTACATAGGTTAAGTACAGGTTATTTTTGAACGTGATAATCAGACATACAAGTCAAACAAAGTGCACAAGGATTAAAACAGCCAGGGACAAATCATTTCCAAAATGAATAATAAAAAAACAGCATTTTTTTGTGCCCTCGAGTACTTTTTTCTCCTCAAGTAATGACTTAAGATAGATATCTGTTGCTTGTCATTAAGGACAGTTTTTCATTGATCCGTTTTATCCTCCAGTAATTAAGAAAAGATTGATGCTAAAGAAAACGCTTGTAAAACTTTAATGAGAGGTGAATGTTAAGTATCAACGGTAATGATAGTGTTTTAGAGCTAATTAAGTAGTTCGAGCTAAAATTACCTTTTTCATGAGATTGAGAAAGTTAATCGATTTTATATTTATTAGCCAGCCGACTTTTAGTACAAAATAATGTTAAACGTGGCCATTCTTCCGTCAATCCAATTTTCAGAAAACAATTTCCTGTTATCAGCTTAAAAGGCCTACTTTTTGAAACCGGTTTACCCACCCTGATTAATATGATAATCGCGACACCCATTTTATTCGAACATTTATATGTAAAACAGTATTTTTAGCCCACACGAGACAGTGGTTTAAAGCTAAAATTGTGCCGTGTCCCCACCCGGATATTAAATTCGCCCAACCGCCCGGATTTGGCACGGGTGGGGAAAATTTTAATTTCCACCGTTTGCGTATATGCGTGACGTTTTAACATACGGTTATCCGGGTTAACTCTAGTTATTGTGCTGACGTTGTGGGGTAATTTGCCAATAGTTTGCGCTCGGGTCATGTTTTTTGCCCTAGTTTTAATTTGAATGAACGTTTCAGCTGTTTTCTTCGTATTACAAGTTTTGCAAGACAATAACTGTAATAAGTCATAGTAAGTTCATTAATGGTTGTATAATAGCAATGCATACATTCATGGAAGTTCACTCACACTTTAGAATATTGAAATAATGCTGTTTCATCACAATTCTTTTCAGAAATCCTTCTCTCCAAACGTGTCTGTTCAAACACTCCAATTTCCATGACACATCACCTGAGAGGCGTAATGAAAGGCCTGTCACCACTAATATCTTAACACAAAGCTCGCTTGCAACAAGGAATGTGCTGCATTGTGTCTTCGAGACCCTCCTCATATCTTTATCATGCCCCATCTCATAGGCCTGTCAAACTTTGAAGGGATCATCCTATATCCACACGTTCATCTATCCTTGTCGCCCTCACACAATGGAAAGAGAAAACAATAAAGATCCTTTCAAATCCTTCACCTCGAAAGCAAACATTCAAAACATTTCACTTGAAAACAATGAAAGCCATCAGGGCGATGTGGGCATCATTTATTCAGCCTAACACCCTTGCACGAGATGTTTCTTTGTCAGCACAACGGATCCGCAGAAAACATGCAAATATTCGAAGCGAAAAGCTTTCGACTTCACCCCTTTAATGGTTAAGCAAATACAAGTACGTTGACTTTAGACTCGCTTCAAAAATAAAAAGTGTTTTCAAGTCTCGACAAAGAAGGCGGAAACCTCTCGAAGTCTTTTCTTAATGGAAAACTCGGGTGTATTTGAATACCAAGTCTAATTGGTCGAAAAGTTCGCGATGTTGGTTAGAAAAAAATGTATAACATTAAAACTTTTTCTTTGTGACGAAATTAAGTAAGAATATTGTCAGCGAGTCGTTCCTGTTTCTTTTGTGGAAAGCAAGACAGCGGCGTAGGAAGCCTTTGGTTTTTTAAATATCTTTTTAGAGCAAACATCTAGGACAGATTTTATAAATAAACTTTTCAGATTTACTGTAAAAATGTTTTCCATTTTGAGGCCAAACTATGTATGAGTCGATTGCATTTTTTGTATGTTTATTTACTTGATTGTATTGCATTTTACATGAAAATAGATTACAGATGCCATTAAAATGAGCGAGTTATTGATGCATGAAACGGCAAAAACAAAAGCACAAAAAACCGGGAAAATATATCTATGACCTAAATCCATTAGAGCGGTTTTTATTGACCAAAATAAACAACATTACAAGCTTTGATTTGCTTCGGATATATTATTAGAATTATCTAACAGGCTGTATGAAGGCTATTCCTGGAGCTCATGGACTTTTATGTTTATTATTATTGTTATCTACCAGTAATCAATATTGTCAGATCTTTAAGCGATTAGGGAAGAAGTAGGTGAAATTGGTTGATACATATTAATAGTACGATGATTTTGATGAACCATTATTTTTTGAGAGTTTAGATGTTACCTACAACAAGGTTCCAAAATCCTTGATTACTAATTCAACTATGTACTAAATTTTCATTCAAAACAATGTGAAATGAAATGGAAAATTTCATTTTATCATCATCAGATAACTGTCATACATCACAATTTGGTCACTGCACAATTGGGGTAAAAACTAACCGGGCCCGATAGCACTCATCATATCGGGTCGCCAGTTTTAGCGATCAGTTTGTCAGTACTTAAAAAACTTGTAAATAATTATTGTATTGTGAAACCGACCGTCAAAAATAGTGAGCCGTGTTAACAAGAGCTATTTATTACATTTACACTGATCTGGTTCGGTATAACCAAGAGGTACTCTTAAGTAAATGTACTAAGGGTGAGTCCTACATGGGTGAATCAACGCGAATCCGAATGCGAAGCGATCCGAAGCGCAGAGTCGTCACCAAATGCCACTCGACCATTTGATCGCACCCCTTCGCATTCGTGTCACATAGGACACAGCATAACAGCTTGATTATCCAACTACCTGTAGTCCCACATGCAGATACGACTAATAACAAAAACACGAATGTCTTCAAATCTTTTATTGTTAAGCATTTCTTTTTTGTGTGCACGCCAAACTGTTGGTAGTCACGGAATGTGTTCTGTAATTTTCTTTTATTACCCATACAAGTATCGATGCTTTTAGTTGATGACGAAATTGGCTTTGTTCGAACATAAATAAACTAGGGTCGTTTCATTAGTAGTGAACCTATTTGGGAAGGTATTCGTAGGAAGGTAAGTCGTTTGACAAATGACGATGTTTGGGGCTTTAAATCGCTTGTGAAGTGTGCTTTTTATTGCGGTCTTCTTTATTTTCTGTCAATGATGGTTGTGGGTTATTTACTTGTGTTATATGGAATTAGACTACCATTTGTGAGATTAACATAATGATTTTCTGTTCTAATAATTATATTATCCTGTGATGTGTGCAGTTAGAGTGGTGATTGAAAAAAAAGGGATTTTTTTTTTACTGAAACTAATTTTCTACCGTAATCTACCGTATTTTACAAAAAGCTTTACAGTAGCTCTATTAATATGTTATACTGTGTGTTGTAATTTATTATTACAACTGTATAAAAAACCGATTAAACACCTAAAGAAAACAATTGATAAGATTGCACCTGTCCATAATTCACAGCAAGATTACAAGCAATTAAACTAAATTCGTCCTTCTGTCGTCCAAATTCGATTTGTATGCTAAGCTTTGATTGGCGTATGCAAATGAAGTTACGTTCAAAACCGTTCATGTGAATCGCTTTGCCGACTCCTATTGTTTAGATGGTGAATTTGTGGTATTTTGGAGCGTAAAACACGTTTTTGTTTGTAAACGTAATTAAATGTTTTTGGGTAAACTAGAAGTGTTGTTAGTGGCAGATTTGTCGGATGAGTCTCATTTGAGTGAGTGTGGGAGCTCGTGTTATTCCGTTCAAATTATAAAGTTGTCAAGTACAATCGTTTTCAATATTGTAGTGTGTGGTTAATTTGATTATGGAAATATAAGGTAGAAAAGTAACTAATCGGCTTAAACTAGCATAAGGGTACTCTACTTCTATTTCCAAAGAAGTCGAAATATTGTTAATTTAGTTTAAAACATTGTAGACTACTATGATTCAACTTCTGACAAACACCATTGCAGAAACATTACACGTCCATATCAAGTTGATCAACATTTGCTCTCACGAATTCCCGAAACTCATTCCATTCATATAACTCAGGTCACTTAATATTCAGAGTAAAACTGATCATATGGACTCATGATTGCAAGACTTTGAATACCCAGGTTAACGTGGAAATGAACGCTGAATATTGCACCTGAAATTTGGCCTGCAGATGCAATTGGGCACCTCAAAGGCCGGGTAATCGAATTCAGGCCTTTTTTGGAGCCGGTCAAGATATGGCCTACTGTATGATTGGTTATTTTAAAGTCCGTTTTTTAATCTTTGTTATGTTTTGCAGTCTGTCTGTCTAGACTGGAGTTAGAAGTGGACTGTCAAGCGGATAAAAAATATGGTTTAACTTTATATCTATAGGGGCTACAATATTGCACTGGCGTACTTCACATTTTTTATCCAAGGAAGAAAAGACGCATTATGTTATTGAAAATCAATAAGTGACTGGCTTACAGTGAGCCTTCGTGAATGTGGGAAGAAGTCATTATTGCAGAATGGCGTACGGGTACATACCATCAAAAGTTTGGGGTGATTGATGTTCCTTGATTGTGGTATTAAGACACCGCCGTGATATCTCCTACCAACGTGGCCAATGTTTTTTTTGTTCATTATTTCTTTTTTATAGAAATTACTTATGTTGTAAATGTGAGAGTTTGTAGGTTTTAGGTGTTTTGTTGTCTCTTCCTCTCTCAAGGTTTTACGGACTTTGTGTAACTTTTCGAAAGTGTAGCTTAGGCATCAGCTACATTTTCGAAAAGCTATCAATACCAACTACTTTTAATTACCCTAAGTGAAGTAAGGCAGAGGATGGAACCACGGCCAAAAATGACTACATGTATGCTGGAACATATTCAATGGAATCAACAACTACAAAAAACTACGACTTCTACATTCACACCGAAAATAACTCCCACAACAAAACCCGTGACATTAATGACCCTTCATGTACCTGTAACGGGAGTAATCATATTTATACTATTATGCTAATTCCGCGCATATACTATCATGCTCTTGACGGCTGTCGTGTTACACTATATTGTTACCATAGTTTGCATACAAACTGAACCATCACCTGTGTTTACTATGCCTGTTAGTATAGCTAGCTATGATCTTGAATTTCAAGGTCACTTCATGGTTTTGGACCCAAAAAAAACGACGCCTAGATATTAGAAAGTAGGATAAATAATGTGAGACCCAAGTTCACCGACTGTAAAAACGTTAGTTTTCCCCAAAACTACTGTTTAATTTGAAACTTGAATATGAAAATTCACATTCAAAATAAGTGAATTTGTGCGGTACCTATGTATGGAACTTTTAAAATCACAATCAACGACTTCAATTATTGATAGTCATTGAAAATAATCTTGTTTTATATTTAGATGGAGAGATAGTTCAAACTTCATTTGGTTTTGAAAGGGAATCAATATTCGTGTTCTCAGAAGAAGCCTCACTAGTGGCGTCAAATTTAGCTCAAACTTTGTTAACTTATGTTAACAACTGTTGGTTATGTTCTCTATACTTCGGAACTTTGTGCTATTACCTACTAATCATGTATCCTAGGGCGTGACCTTTATCAAAAGAGTTATGGAGGCTGATGAGTAACTATTACCTATACACCAGAATATTTAGCAAAAGTTATTATAATCGTTGGAGGCTACATCCAGTAAATAGCTCAGTGTTTTCAACGTTTAGCGGTGTTTATAGTGAAACGAAATAATTTTTGTGTAGTGTGAATTATCAGGTTTCTAGATATACTTCTCACCTGATAATTCACATTTTCCATTCATCATCATTATCGTCATCTTAGCCAAAGGACGTCCACTGCTGAACATAGGCCTCCCCCTTCGATCTCGACCTTAGGCGACCTGCATCCAGCGTCTTCCGGCGACCTTTATAAGGTCGTCTGTCCAGCTTGTTGGTGGACGTCCTACGCTGCGTTTGCTAGTCCGTGGTCTCCATACTCCATAGGCAGCATACTTTCAATCGGCCGATAGTTTGATCAAGCTCTTAATCAGTGAGAAGATGTGTTGTATGTGATAAGTGCGCACTCTACAACGGTCAGGTATGTCAAGCTGTCTACAATGTTTAAAGGTATTTAATAATACCTACCATATTAAGAGCAAAAGTAAACTGTTGGTAAGTAAACTAAAAGTTGATAATGTTTATCGTATCTTAGGACAAAAAAATGAGGTCTTTCTTTCAGCACATCTGGTTATGACACATAAAAAATGGTGCTAGGTTTTAAGTAGGTAAGACGTAAGACCTACACGAAAGGCTTATTTTTAATAACTTTCTATAATGATTTATGGCTACAAATATTTTAGCGACACAGCTAATATTCTCACAAGAATAATGAGTATGCAATCTTCGAACACCTGGCTTTCTAAGAAGAATGGAATACGTCTGGAAATTGGTTGTTTAATTTAGGGTAAGAACTTCTTTTCTACGAAATAATATTATGAATATTCAGGGACATTTTCGTTCCTTACTTAAGTTTTTTGAAAGGAGAACTTGTTTTTGTTTTTTGTTCTGGAATAAGGTTTTAATTGGACAGTTTTTCTTGTGTTAAATGTTGTTTTCATTAGTAGTCGGAATCACATAAACATGTTCCTAGATGATCTGTGACCTAAAACGTATTTTTTGTACAACCATCAATTTGCAATATAAGATTGGCTTTAAAAAATCTCGGTATGCAAATCCCGATTTATTTGTCTCTCTCAATCGAATCACTCTCATTTGACAAAACGACACAGTATAAAAAAATCCAGTAGCTCAAACAGGCCGTATATCGAGTTTACAAATGCTACTCGTTCGGCCCCAGCCGATCTATTTTTATCGAGTCGCGTGAACACTCGATTAATTTATCGATTATCGGACAAGCTCGCCCTGCATTTGCTTGCTCCGATTTAACATTGGTGTCATCTTCCTGATTTGTAACAGCTGTTGAGGCTATAAATAAACTGGGAATTTCAACTAAAATAAGGTCATCAAGAATTGATATTAATTAATGGACGAAGTACAATTTTAAGTACGAGTATATTGATGAAACAAGGGGGTCTATTAGACACTGGAATGTGGATTTCTATATAACAGAAATGGAGTAAAATTCATTATAAAAATTGTGTATTAACTTTTAAGAAAACGCACGAGACTAGCATTTGTCAGCAGTGTCACTTGTGTTTCGAAAGTACATATTCAAGCAACTGGTTGTTAAAGCAGGTTATGACCGCGAGAGTGTTACAAACTAAAATTATCTTTCTTTCTTCATTGATTAAAAAAAATATAATGTATTTTGAACACATCAAAAATCTTTAACTGCAGTGCGCCAAATTGTATGCGGCAGTATATGTATTATTCATTGAATTTATTGCTAAAAGAAAAAATATATTATGACATGTTCTTTATTTGGGCGCCCACTGTAAAATGTTTCCAGCAATTTTACACGTCACTCAAACGAACAAAATGGAGCCCAACAATTTTCTTCTTCATTGCCGTTTTTAATGTAAATCAAAGTACACACTAATATTTACCAGTACCATTCATTTCCATACTGATTTTTAAGCCCGAAGAAACCACGGCCGACTAAAAATTGGCACTGTGCAAAGCTGGGTGCGTGTGTTGTTGATGTTTTAGTTCTCCCAAACAGCTACATAGTGTCAAATTAAGCGATTCATTCATTTATCAGTTTCAGTATTTTCATTAAACTAATTTAACCATACATAATTAGCATAGGTACCAACAATCTTTCTAATTTCCTCTAACGGGTAAAAAACCTTTATCAAGTTATTTTTGGCAGAAAATTCTTGAAATTTTAAGTAAACAAATCAGTTTTACTAATATAAATTTCACGAATATAACTTCGTTAATAATTCGTGTTACTAAAATTAAACTTGAACTTAAATAAAGTTATAGACCCTTCTTAATGAAAGTTTCGCATTGTGTTAGAGTAATTTATTTCATCTCTTATATAAATAGATTTATAGACTGTAAAACGTGTTTCAAAGTTTGAGATAAGAATTCAATAGTATTATTATACTTACATATCAAGTACTATCTTACATATCACCTTAGACATTATTACTTTGATTTTAAATTACCCTTACAAAATTCTTGGGCCAACATCAAGATTTTTTTGTCCAACTTATTATCTCATTCCACATTCACGCAATTTAATGTGTTGGAAAAATAAAATCTTAGCTGACAATGGATCTTTGCATATACCTTTATCTTTTACCTTTCCCTTACTCAACAAAGAACCGCTTACCCCACCACATAATAGATTTGCAAGTTAAAAATAGTTTGTGTGTAAAAATAGCTGGAGCACAATGATGGATTGTTGGCCCCGCGCCCGTATCTGACCTAATTCCTATAGAAATAGGTCAGATAACAGAAAAATGTATCAACTGATCATTTGGCGTGCATTCCCTGAAATGACGAGTAAGTTTCTTTCATTCGCGCCAGTCAATATTTACGGGAACTTGTTTGTGTTACGCTTTTTTCCGGGAACGGTAAAAATGTTGGTGTTTTTAATGGAAATCAGTTTTGAGTTTTGTGAAGTTCTCTGATAGATTTTAATGTTATGAAAATCTGAAAATATTTCAAAATAACTTTTTTCTAGGGTAGACTGTAACTTACTGTAATTTTACGGCAATCAAAAATCAAAATTAAAACTCATTTGTACAAACTTGGCTGCAAAACAGCACTTTTCGAACGTCAAAAAAAAATACAAAACACAGCCCCCAAAACGCCCACCCTTCACCACTTCCTATGTGTTTTTGCTCGGAAGAAGAAGTGGCGGAACAAACTCCCCAGCAACTTATAAAATACAACTATGGGGCCATCTTTAAACCCACTTAAGAGTCATCAATATTATCCCAGTAGTGTCATAAAAACAGAAACCTGCCAACTGAAATTAAGAATAGATTTTTCTTAAAGTTAAAAAATTAAGTACAGTCAAGAATAGCAACACTATTCCGTCTCAAGAAAAATCTAAAAACTGCATAGGTAACCAAAAAAAAAGTTCCAATTAACGAAAAAGCGTTAAAAGCGAAGGAGTCTAAGTAACTGGGGCAGTAAATAAGTAGGAGTATAAAATTTATTAGAGGCAGGCGTGAGATTGCAACGAGACTGAAGTATACGTATATTGGGTTTTGGGAATTAGCAATAAAGCTCGCGTGGCTACTGCACCGCAGTCTATGTTATAAGATCTTTTAGCTTGTTTTTTTGCCAAGAAGATTAGTAATTAATATTTTATTTTAAAGGGTCACTAACATTTTCTCCATTTTTAGTTGGAATTTTTAATTTAAACCTGTTTATTGCTGTAAACGTATTGGATAAAAAATCCCTCCTGTCACCATAATATTATCGACATACCTATTTACAGACCCAGTTCCAGTTTTGATTCCTTAGAAATATTGAAGGTATCGAAATCGGTTCTCAGCTGCTTGGAAAACTGTCAGTTTAGATTCTCAATATACAACGATTTTGGGTATATGGCTGTACCTTTTAGTCATCCAACTTAGTGAGCTCATCTAGTTAAACGAGCTAGAGTACTTGTGATGATATGTTACCGCAACTTTTAACTGAATACTGAACTGTCTTTAATGGTTAGAGTAGTGATGATTTAAATTAATACCAATTATGTTTGGCTCAACATGTAATCTTTTACTACACAAAAATAGTCGAGGTAAAGGAATTATAATACCAGGTAACATTGCTTTAAAACTTAACTTAAGTTTAACAATTTATATACATAATTAATTAGGTAGGTATGTATAAATAAATATCCAATTATATTACCCAGTGAATTTTAACCATCACTGTCTTGGGCTATTTTTGGTACTCATTCACGACTTTAAAATACAAACAACAAAAGAAAGTACAGAGAAAGAAATAAAAATATCCTTTAAAAGATCTCTTCAGAACTTTTTATTTTTCTTCTAAATTTTTCCTTTAATTATGATTTTCCTTCTAAAATTAAGCAATTTTGTATTGTAATTAACATAAAAGTGTTTCCTTGTCCACCCTAACGTTTTTCGGACACGTGATTCCGAAATATAAAGTTTGACTCTTTAATTATTTTCAAGGAAAACATTTCACACAATTTCTCGGTACTTTGTCATAGTAAACAAAATGTCTGAACAAAACAAATATCTAAATGTTTACTGTCCTGAAGGTTTTGTTCCAAGAAAAAATATAATGGATCTATTGTCAAACCAAATAATATAACATTTTCAGCAAAAGTTCAAATTCTCTTACATCTATGGTTTTCCCGGAAATCATACATTCTTTCTGGGCTTAAAGTAAACATCTTTAAATTATTATTTTATCAAACAAACAATCAGTTATTTTTTTTGCATTTCAAAATTACTTTTAAATATTAAATATTTAGAACCAGATGTAAGAATAATTTCTCCATGTGTATTTAATTTATGAAAATCATAAATAATTCAGGCATAATATCTGCCAGATTACCATTCTCACCTTAGACATCAATTACAAAGATTCAAACAAATGTAAACCCTAATTAAAGTACAAATACGGTTGAAACTCGCAACTTGTACCACACACCTACCCAGTAACACGTTCGGCGAAGCGGAAAGGTGCTCAGCGTGGTTTCAATTAGTTGCCCGGCCATCCTTAGAGTCAGCCAATAAAGAGCCACTTTAAAATATATCCAGGTCTAGCCTTCATGTCCCTGAACGGCGTCAAGATTAACTACAAATGGACGAGTCGCAAGTTTATGCATTTAGGTCTTTGGGACCAACGGGATGGGGGTTTAGAAGGTAAGCGTTATTAGGAGTATGTTTGGTGTGTAGGATGCATTAAATGAATTTGGTTGAAAGGGAAGTAGGACGGGTGTGAGAGGCCGTTGGCTGGCAGTCGGGTATGACTGTTTATTAATTTTTAAATTAATTTAGCGAGCGATTATTTTACACAGTTAAATAAGATTTTATAGGACATACAAACTCAGATTCGACTCTAAAGCGATAGGCGTCAATAATATTTTTTCTTCAATAAAGAAAACGAAAAGGTATCCTGTTAAGCAAACATTTTCGGACATCGTACCTCAATTTTTCTAAAAATCTTGATGAATTTTGTCTCGAGGCTATTTGAACGGCAAAGGCAAACTTTTGGGGAGAAGGGGCGAAGCTTGCCTAACACATACGGAAAAGTTTGCCCGAAAAACTCTTTCAAAGGCAATCATTGAAAAGGTCATGCAAACTTCGATGGAATTGGCATCTATGTTTTGAGATTCCAATTTATGAAATCTTTACTTATTTGCGACATCATAAATAAGAAAGTAACTTTTTTCTGACTCAATAACTGATATTATTTAGATTGGTATTGAGAGAGACAGATAGGGAGAAAGTTTTTTTTTACACAAACTTGATTTAGTTCACTTTATGACGTTACACAACTGCAGAACTACAGATCGACACGAGTAATAAAAGCTTACTCAACATTTGGTATATTACGAATGTTATAAACGCAAAAGTATGTAACAATGTATAATGTTTTTGTTACTCATGTATGAAAAATTTAAAAATGGATTTTAATGTCACTTGTCAGTAATATTATAGCTTGTTATATCAGACCTTCACGCTATTTTTTATCCATGTGCAATTAGTTCCATCGGGTGCCATTTATACAATAGACATAAAAAATCACAAAACACCTAAATTTTCAAACAAACAACAACATTGACAACTCAATAAACTACACGAAGCGAATCTAATTCTATTTCAAATCCATTCGAAACAAAATTAAATTCGATACATAGAACAATACAGGCATCGGGCTTGAAATGATCCAATCGTATTTGTGTGTGTTTGTTCGTAAATAATTTCAATTCTGTATGTTGGTATTGGTTTATTGCATGGAGAATGAAATGGCTAATGGAGATGCCATAACGGAACATCTCCTAAGTAGTGCACCAAAATGCGGGTATGTGAAGGACGAGGAATGTAACTTTTTTCGCTGTTATGCTTATATGCTCTTATAAGCGTCTTAGTAACCTGCAAAGAACCCGAACGCCTCGTAAGTGCACTGGCAACAGATCGTTTTGGTCATGCACACCTTTCGTATTTGACCTAGAAGAAGGCACCTGACCTACCTGAATTATGGCATCTCCGCTTATCTTTCCTTACTCTGTGGATTATTGACTACTGGGCAATGTGTCGCGTAATTAACTGGCAGGTTTTAATTTCCTTCTTTCATGGGGCAGATATTTTGTGAAGTGTTTTATGAGAGGAGACAAGTACTCGAAACGTATTAATGTTTTTAAAATAACTTTTTTTAATAACTGAATCAATAGTTTAAGTGTATTGCTGAAAAATAGCGTTAATTAAGTTTTCTTTAAGTCATTTACTTATTAATATTGTTCGTTCGTTCGTTACAGCCATTTTTTTTATCGTCCCACTGCTGGGCACAGACCTCCTCTCACACGGAGAAGGTAATATTGTTAACTCCACCAAAAACATTTATTTCAATGCTTCCAACTTCAGTTACTACCCCATAAACATTTTCCTTAACACCCAAAAATACAAAAGACAAATCTTAAAAGGTCAAGACCGTCCGTCAATAACTCTTAACCTATTTTTAAGAGGCAGCAAAATCCAAAAATAATTGCTCCCAAAAATATTCAACTGAAATTCAATGACATTGACTTGGAAATGCGACAGTCCTCATTTTTATGGCGATTATTTCTCAGGAGACCGCCATCAGTCATCAGTTTTTTTTGGGAGACAAAAAAGGGAATTTTTATCTCATTATGTCGCAAACAAAGGAATATTTTGACCTTGGTATCAAAAATTCTCCCTTTTAGCCACCATGGGAACCAAGTGTAAAAAATATATCCTGGTATACTAACATAAAAAAGAGGTTAATTTTTTTGTTTGTACCCTAAAGGCTCTGAAACTACTGAACCGATTTGAAAGTTTCTTTTTCTGTACGGAAGCTAGTAAATTCCCGAATAACATAAACTATTTTTTTCCGAGTGCGAGAAGAATTTCTCCCAGGACGTGTGTGAAACCGTGACAAAACAGCTAGTACATCAATAAAAATAATCTCATACTAGTTAGCGGTTAGTAATCTTCTCCATTCTATGTATGAAATAAAAATATATATTTTTCTCTCTTTTACGTTCATTTAATTTTGTGCTCCACATTTCATCACGGGCTGTTGCAAAAGAAAAATGCGAATATTTTAGTTTACACCGAATAAGCAAAAAAATCCATTTGTGCTTGGATGAGTTACATACATAAAAATAGTGTAATCTACACTAGTATACCTGTGAAACAGGTTTACGAAGTACTTTTTATATAGATAATGGCTTTCTAACTCAGAGTACTTATAGTTTTTGCCTTAGAAACCAGTTGCAGAAAATGGTCTGAAATCTTTATAAAATACCTTCGTTTTTGCGTTGAATGTTAGAAATACAAGAACCTTAAAGTATGATTAACCAATGACGAAACCTTTTATACCTAGTATCTTGGTGATACAGACATTACAATGTTAATGGCTTCAAATAAATGTGTTAATAAAATAGACCCAATACCAGACCCTATAATAACCTAGACCTTAAGTAATTTGACAACAGTTCTAAAACCACCTATATATCTAGAAACCCAACACGATGAGGAACAATGCTTTTAACCGAACCGAACAAACAAACTATGGGCTACCTTCTCACGCTCCACTAAGAAATTCAATCAGAATGTCCAAAGGATGCGTATCTATGAAAGGGTTGGCTATGTTTCTGCCTAATGGCTCGGAATTGTTCTCAGTGTGATGCTATCTCAGATAGTATCAAAGGTATTTACAAAGTGTATGGTTTCTTTTGAAATGGCAGCCTTTTTAAGGTTTGAGGTAGGGGAGTGGAGGTGCAGTCCTAGCTGATATACAACCTTGCTTATGAAAAATGTGAAAGTTACTCTATCTGTGTATTTATCTGTCCGGCTTACACACGAAAGCTACTGAACCGATTTAAAAAGTACACACATTGTCAAGAACCCGAGAAAGGACGTAGGCTGCTTTTTATCCGGGTGCAGAAATAAGTTCACTTGACAAATTAATACACTGAATTGAATTGAATTGAAGTAAGATGCATGTGGAATATATTAAAGCCGAAGAAACTGCTAGCACCAAATCTATACATATAATAAAATGATAGGAAAGTCAAAACTGTACATTGAATATTTTTTAAAAAGAATACTTGGGGGGTGATCTATTATCGATTCTGAACCCAAATATATAGTTTTTAGAATTTTTGTCTGTATGTCTGTTTGTCTGTTTGTCTGTATGTTTGGTCTCACTGAACTCGAAAAGTACTGCATAGATTTAAATCAAATTTTGCATGAATATTACCTGGGATCCGGTTCAACATATAGGATATATATTATCACGCTATCACCTATGGAGGATGAGCAATGAACGATAATTTCTGTTAACGTTTCTGCAACAGCGGGTGCAATAATGACACATATTTGAATGTTGAATTTTGTAAGTTTATCGGCCTATTATCAATCTTTACATAGAAAATAACGCTTTTATAAGTAACTTGAGCAAAAACCTGAATTTAAAGAAATGATATCCTAAAATTATAGATGAAGAAAATCATGCAGAAACAGATGTGCCATAAAACTGGTAGTAGGTAAAATATCACTGAAAACAGACTTCACTTTGTCATCTTCTTCTCTTCTTGGCGAGTCGATGGCAACTTAAATTTTGGAGGCCCAGTATTTCGCTACGCATACGGCATTGTCAGTAGCGTTGTAAAGGTCCTCCACTATGCAGCTGTCGGGGCATAGTGGACAGCATAGAAGGTGCCGCATGGTTTGTGGTATGGCACCACACCCGCAGCTGTTGTCGTCAGTGTAGCCCCACTTACATAGGTTTTCCCTGCACCTGCCTACCTGTGCACGTAGCCTGTTAAGAGACTTCCATACAGGCCACGGTTGGTCGTAACTTTGTCATGGCATGTTCTTACTTTCAAGAAAAAATTATATGACAACGTGTGTATTTCGCTACTATAAAAACACTACAAGAAATATCAGCGCATCATCAGGGACATTTTTATAATTCTTTCACCATTAGAAAGCTACATTATCTGCGAGTAACATAGGGTATATTTTATCCCGGTGCGGGCAGTAGTTCCCATGGGAAGCGGCACCCACGTCCCGAAGAAATTATGAACTTCCCCACATTCTTAAAAAGTCTACATATGTTGTTCTGACATAATATAATACCTCTCATAAACATGAATATCCATTCATTTCATCCAAAAAAACATGCATCACACTGAAAGTGCATTGCGAGTCTAAGATTTTATTATTATAAAAAAAAAAAACATTGTAATTAATATTCAAACATCCTTAAAAATAAGTTCCTGGTTTTAATATATTACATTATTTTGAATTCAGTTACATATAAATAGAAGGTCCTTATTAATATACTTTTTGAGTAATGAAGAATGTAGGCAAAATACGACCGAAAACATTGTGTCACTTCTAAAATTAACATCAATGGGAATAACTAACTGTCACAATACGTCAACGAGATGTCAACAGAAGACAAGAGTTCGTTCGTTCTGAAAACGTACAAATTGCGCGTCGCAGGCCAGAGACATACTTGCTTTCAACTTGTGATCACAAATCATCGAGCTAAGAATTATATCACAAATACACCGTTCACAATTACGAACAGTCACAGTCAGACCCACGGACTGAGTCTAAAAAAACACCTTTTATATAGCTACATTTATATAATTTATATTATTCAGTTACAAAGACAGAATTACTATCAAACGTGTTTTCGCTAAATGTTCTATTAGTTTTTGCAAACATACATTCCCAACTCTGATCTCATGGAGGTGGCGCCCGGGTGTCACCACTGTGCGGACTGTGCGACCTATCGCACCCGGCCCCGCTTTTAAACCATGATCTGGAGCGAGAAGAAATGGGATGACAAAGAATGAGGCGGTGTAGCGACTGAAAATTCCCAACTCTCATCCCAGCCACTGCGGTAAGACACCACGAAAGCCGGATGTCGAGAGACGACTCCCGGCCACCGTAGGCGTGAGCGATTAGTTTTGAGTGGGTCATCGACCTTCCGGCTTCTGGGAGACCCGTTATTTCACGCGCCCCTCAAGGAGATTCAGCAAACCCCTGTGAGGCCCACTAGGGCCAAAGCCTGACACTCCCTCACGCTGCTCAAACTAATGGCTGGGAATTACGTAACTTTCCAGGATGCCATGCAACGTGTTGCAAATGCCCAGGCCTTTGGGAGCTTGGTAATCCTTTTCTCCACCCTAACTTGAGTTTTGTGGTACATGAACAAATTAGAATAGTAATGAATTAGGTCATCTTCATCACGTATTTACCAACTCTTAATGTTCATCATGCACACCCGCTTCTCTAACTTTATTGAAGGATCACTAAAATTGTTTCAGTTAGTTTAACTACGCTACTATAGCCCGTTGTCAAACCTTTTAATATCAATTCTGTAGAAGTGTGAATATCGAATGTGTAATATATCGAATTTCCGTTTTGCATTGCACAAAAATTATGATTTTCGAGAAGTCAAAAGAGTCGGCCGGCTAAGAATTATATTCATCGTTGGTTAATTGAATACATTTTCAGAAACCACAATAACAGTAGGAACCAAAGCGAATGATCGCTTCATAGAGCTCTGATTTTCTCGAGGCGATCGAGTCAGTTCTGGTCTGTTCGCTCATCAGATCTTTGAAAGCGGTTCGATGATAATATACTGGGGCCCAATTCTCCTAATTTTACTTAAGCGACCTTCGATTGACGTTCGACTCGATTCGACTGAGATCCAATCCCGACTCGATTACTATTGAAGCGTATGTGGCATTCCGCTATTTTTTCTTTGAAATAAACGTTTTTATCCTTTTCTGTCATTAAATAATGAATCATTTTGTCTGCAAATGGTTTACGATTGCAAAATGATTGTACAGCAAACTACCGTATAGACCAAAATCATCAAAATAGCAGACCAATCGCACACCAATCAAATGTCAATCGAATACGATTGGTCTTTTATTAGTAGCAGAATGCCCGATATGGTTAAAACTGCTATTACTATCATATTGCGATTCGATTTCTATTCGATTTTGACATTATTAACTTAGGAGAATCGGGGCCCTGTTGTCCTGTTTACCTACGTGTGACATATAATATGGTATTTAAACGTCCTCCGCAAGAGAGCGAACGTTTGTGCTATTTATAAAGAAGAAATTTTACCGTTGTGCAGTAGTGACGCACAGTATACACAGCACTTATGTTTCTTCTGATCTGCTGGCTCCACCAAGAAATGACAAATTGCGAGCGTACATTTTGAAAATCTTGGAAGAACTGCAGGCTGCAAGTGCCAACACACGAATTGGACTTACTCTCTCGGACGTATACTTTACCTGATCGTGAACTAATGCAAACATTTCGGTGGAATTCCAACATAACATAGTGAGTGAGTGCACAGAAAATCCCCGAAATACAAGTAGTGAAAATATGCGCTTGCCTGATGACTCAGTCATCATCCATCCAGCTATTCCTCAATTGTGTGGGTGTTGGCTTCCAGTCAAACCGAATCTTTTTGAGTACCAATGTTTACTTGGAGTGCCTATCTGATCTCTTCAACCCAGTGAACTAGACACCGCGTTATCCATGGTAAGTAAGACTGTTTGACAGACTTTCTGGCTCCTGATTTGTCGCAGCTGCTGCAGAAAATGTACAAATGACAACTTTGTCAGACCTTTATTTTATGTGAGAATTACGTAATAATTTCGGTTGACTAGATCCAGAGATTTCCTCAACGTCACAAACTTTACTTCTTTTGTTTAGATAAATAGTCACACACCGTCGACACCACCTTGATTGATCAACCCGTGCTGCTGCTAAGTAGTAATCCTAATTATATTATTATGTAAACGAATACACCTACGCTACGGCATAAGTAGTATTTTGACAATTCCAAATTGCCCACGCAGACGAAGTCGCGGGCAACAGCTAGTATTAAATAACTTAATTAAATACTATTCGCAAATGCTTTGTCTTATGTAATTTATATTTAATTTACAATATCGGCCTCCAAAAATTCTAGCACATCTCAATATTAGTTGGCAAAAGTAATTCAAGAAGGCCAATAATAAAATATAATTTGCGACACATGCTGCTTTATGTTTCTACTGAGTAAGTTTTCATACAGTTTATACGACACTTTGTTTTTGTTCGGTTAAGATCCTCGTAATATTCTCAAGGTTACTAGAATATGAGGCGTGCTCGTGTCATTCAGACTATAAAAATATCTATGTATGCTAATATTTTGAAAGAGTTTGTAAGAATGCTAATTTCAGGAACGAGTAGTCTAAATATTTTTATTTTTTTAAGCGATGTACATCATTAGGTATCAGTGAAACTATGTGTGAATATAAAGCACAGTTTAAATTTATAAAAGCACACTAAGGGCTTTCATGCAATGACATAGTAATTAGCTTCCACCATGAAAAAGTTACATACAGCATTTCTCAATAAATGGGGAATATAAAACAGTTTTTTTCGTTAGAGCAAATAACCCAACATTAGTATGGATTAGTATGCTACTTCAATCACAACGTTATATCTATTTAATTTGCTAATTTGAAATCAGAACAGTGTGTTCGTTGTTCAGTGAAAATAAGCCAACCTTTACACTGACCCTGAACTATCATTGAATACAGATATACAAAAATAATATTCAGGATCGTCTTACTTATATTACTTTTTCTACTTCTCGACTTACCATCATACTGATTGCAAGCCAAAAATAATCTGATCTCTGAACTCAAGGGAATCGTACGCGGAAATCTAAAGGATTTGCGTCAAACTTTTTAAGGAAAAACCCTCGAATATTTTGTTCTGAAAGAGTTCGTGTCGGTTTATTTTTAATGGAAGGCAGGGAATAAATGTCAGTGTTATAATGATTGAAAAGCATTATTTTTGGCACCGTAAATAAGTTTGTATAAAAATATGCATCAATATTTCTAAACCTTGAGATACAAGTAATATTATTTCCCAGTCTTATCATTTTTTATTTGTTTTTATGATAAATGCTAGACGGTCGAAACCTTAACTATTTACAGTGATTCTATAGCAAAAGAACGTTAATTGGTCTTGCTTACGAACGGTAGTTTTTGACACAGGTAAGCCTCGTATTACACGCAAAACAAGGCCTTTCTGTTTATTGAAAAATAAAAGTCTAGATAGAAGAACGAACTAAGCCTTAATAAACGAACTAATTAACAAAGCCGCTAATTTGCCGTAAGAACAAGATTACACTTGTTGAAAATAATCTCCAGTCAGCTTGTTTACTCAATATTGCTCTGTTTGAAAGTTGCTTTTAAAATTCAACTCGTTGTGTAAGATTTTCTAGTTTAGCTGTAATTGCGTTGTTCGTTGTTTTCTCGTGTTGTTTGAGATAGTTTCATTTATTCTTGTGTAATGGTAATTGAATGCCTCCCTGTTTACCTAGTCTGTTAGTTCGGGAAGCTTCGATCTTGAGTTGCTGGTGATCATTCTTTTGTTTTACGAAAGGAAATTGTCAGATTATTTAACACACTACTCTATTCTGATTATCCTGTTGATGTTGATGGTTATTTAATGTGGGATGTACAAGGAATCTATCTCTCAATTTATATACTTCCTTAACAATGTTACAAATCTCTGTACTACAAGTTAAAACAAAGTACAATGATATGAAATGGTTAAAACGTAGCATACAAATTAAAAAAATAGCCGAACAATAAAACGCAAGCCCCAATCTCACAATATACCATTATATTTGAACAAAAGTTATTAATAACAGTTCGCAGCGAAATGCTATTATGCGCAGGCAATTTTCTGCATTCAAAAACTGTTAAATTAATTTTATGAAGTGGGAAAAATTGTTTTTCAGGTGATAAAAACGTTGAATCCCAAATTGCGATCAACAAAATTTCACTTTTAATAACGTAAAGACGACGAGATTTCAGTTTTCGACTTTCGACTTTTACCGTCTTACCACAAAAACTTTTAAACGTCAGTTTATGCCTTGTTTATAAAAATGTCAAATTATGACGTTGACATATGGTTCATTTTGCAGCCAAAATTTTATTAGACAAGTGTAAAACAGGGTTTAAAGTTTTTGTAGTAAGGCCCTTTATGTTTTGTTGAAAGCACCTGTAGATATGTTTGTATGTATTGTATACTTTGTTAATGAAAAAAGTTAGGTAGTTTTTGGTCATGAAAAATAGTTGTTAAATTTTCGGACTATAGTATTAGCGTCTATAATATTGTTGCCTAAATATTTTTTGATTTCTCCCTTTAATTTGAAATGATGTCAAGGATTTATTAAGGGCACTTTTTCCAGCAGGTATATCAACTGATAAGTCCTTCAAATAATCTAACATTTTCACCACTATCATCATCATTTTCTCACCATTCATCATATCACTCATAATAGAGTAGTAACATATACTTTATTAGGTTTAAACCTCACCTCGGTTTATCAAACCACGTAGAGGCCTGACATTCATAATATCGTATGGAGCGTATAATGCCCTGAAAATGGGATTCGTAATGATATCTGTCAGTTTGTGTGAAACACACGGATGTAGTGTGGGAATATACATTCATCATCATGATGCTTATGGTTAGAGATTTTTAGAGGGTTTTTTCAATGAATGCTCAGCGTCAATGGAAAGAATGACGATCTTGTACAGACTAAAATCCATTCGTTTCTATTCCTATTCTTATACTAAATCCATTCGTAATTCACCAATTTTATAACTCTTGTGATCCTGTAATCCAGTAACACGTATCGTTGCTGGCTTCAACCTTACTTTTGCCATCTTTGTAGCCTCATGGCTGGGACATAGAACTTAATACAGACAGTCAACGTATAATGATTCCGTAGTCGCTGTGTATATTATAGCGCATTTACGCAGCTATAATATTGCCAACCTGTCTAATTACCTGTGAATCGTGATCGCTATATCTATACTGAATTGCAAATACGTACTTACAACTATACCCATCCGTATATCTATAGACTATCACTCCGACAGTGAGACTATTATCCTAAGTTATAATGTGGTGTCTCTATGGCTTTCCGATAAGATGACCTTCATTGTATGGGAAATACACCATAGTTTTAAATTTAAAATCGCAAATGACTACTTAACCAAAATCCTTAACTCTTCATTACAAACCAGTGTATGACAGACACGGTCGACACAAACAGATCTACTGTCAAATGATTAATCAGCTCTAAACCGCACCACTGATCTCAAACAGAACATCAAAGCAAAACAATCCTAACTAATCTTAAAATCTGTTTATCTGTTCGTCTGTTACGCATTCAGGTGAAAACGGCTGAAGCTATTGAGTGGAAAGGTATGGTAAGGTTGGAATATATGGACAGATATAAGATTATCTGGGAGTGTAAAATCACGTATCTTTGCCTCTCTGAAATCAGTCATTTATACATCTTTGTTCTTTTGCAGACACTAAAAGCTAAACCCAAGCCGCAAAGTTATTTGACGAGAGCTGTAGATAGGTATTAGTTTTTTTCAAAACTTGATTGAGTTTGTATTTAAACATGATGTTTGAGTGGATTCATGGTATTGATGAGCTTATCAGTTAATATTTTAGCCTCGTGTAGTTCCAGCGAAGGAACACGACTTCCTACTGCCCGTGTCAGTTTTGTGAACAAAAAAGGTCAAATCACCGGGAACACTTAGTCTATCTAGATACAGTCTGCAATGATTACCATCCGCAAGGCAATCGCTCGAGTGCACATCAGCCGGACCACATTACCACAGAAATTAGTGCCCGCACTGAACCTAACAACACTTTGATGAGGTAATTACAGACCAATTACTCTGTTGACGGTAATTAAGGCACCGCTAGACGTTATCAATATTGTTATATCGTCTTCATAAGTTTTGCTAACGAGCTGTGTAAAGTGGTTCGGTATTGGCCTCGAATTAGGAATGTTTGAACTCGAGTGTTGAGTTGAATTTGCAAGATTGTAAGTTTTGTCTTGGATATTCTCGTCATATTTTTGGTTTTTAGTTGAGTAATAAAAAAACCTGTTTCTTTCACACGGTTTGACCTTCATCTGTTCAACTGTATCCCATGTTGTGAGCTTTTTTTTTTGACACCAAAATTATTATTTATTGATTCTTATTCACATTAACCCAGACTTTGTTACTCTAGTGACTCATAGAAAACAATTTACATGTCTATGACGTCACACCATTGTCAGAACCATGGCGTGTTACCGCAGCATGGAGCTCATAAATCGCCACGTGGCCACATTAAACCTGATTACCCAATGACCTTGTAGAAGATTGATGATTTATAGGCTGGACAATAAATTACGGATGTAATTTGAGGTCCTTTGTGACGATTTAGTAGCACTGCACGAATCGATAGCACTTAAAACGAGAAAAATGGTTCTGCCAAAGGAATTATATTTTCAGACATTATTAATGTTGCGGTTTAATTTTGGAGGGGAAATTCTGTTATGCTTGAGTTTTTGGGGCTGGAATTAAATGATAATGGTGGTCTTTGTTGTTGCAAAATAATCTGTCAAATACAGATAAACATAGTACATGATTTAAATTGGAGCAGGAGATTGACGATTTGTTACATTAAACTCTAATTTGCACAGATTTCAATTTACGAATATTTAACTAAATACATTGGGTGATGCATAACACGATGTTAAAATAAATTACATATATTTTATGAGCTTACTTAGATAGTTCAACCGGTGTAAATTAACATGATCTTTCTACTAACGATACCTCAAAAACCTCTCAAAGATAACAGATGACAAGAGCGTAAGAACCACCCAAAAAAGATTCCATGCGCAAATTCCTATGAAACCAAAACTCTTACAGCGTAACCGTGAATGATGGCCCAATATAACCTCAAGATGCCATATATAAGAAATACAACAATTTTTGTATGCGAACGAACGTAACTCACCCCCTATGTCAACCCCGTATGAATATTTACGGAGAACTCTGCGGCCAGAGGTGCTGATGCGACAAAATTGCCGAAAATAAGTTATGGAGCCTTATTTTTAAAAGAGCCAAAGCTAAAATGTTTGTGTATTGATCTGGCACCTTTTCTGAATTGTTATTAACTTATTTTGCTAATTCATGTTGATACATAATGCTAAAACATCAAGACTTTTAATTTGCTCTCAACACAAAATCTCATATAGGCTGAGATAGTATGATTTTACCGAATTAAAAGCTCCAGTAACAAGTAACTTTCAGAATCATAATTGTATTTTCACGGAAGATCCGCTCATAAAAATAATGCAATTTTCCATCGAAGCTTCAAAATAATTAAATACCAACAGATTTTTTTTTAATTCATTTACGCTTTCCAAAAAGTTATAAGGTTGCGTGAATCGGATGTATTTCAATATTCTGAAATATAATATACCATGATAATTTTAATAAAATATCAGGTAAGCATCACTATTAAAAAAAGTTGTATGTTCTCAGAATCCATGTGCAGGTATTTTATGGCAATAATATTTCATTTCGATATGAATATTTACGACAGATTCAGTACATTTGCGGCAAGAAGCGCTGATGTGACAAATGTGAATACCACTATAACTCATTCCGCTCGTATTTCTGCATCATATTGGAAACTAAAATATTGAAGTTGTAAATTTCTCTTGCGAAGTTTTAAGGAAACCATTTCCATTAAATTGCCTTATATTTTATAAATTTTTGAATGCTCATCCATCATTTATATATTTGAATACAATATAAATTCATAGATTATTAACATAGCTTTCTTAGATCTTGAACAAAAAACTACCTGTTTTTTTCTCCTCAAGACTTTTATTATGTTGGCACCAATATACACCCTTGGGGAATTCCTTTATTTACCCCTGTGTATTTCCCATAACAATTCACATTGCACCTTTTGTGGTCCCAGTGTGAGTACTTTATGAGGGTTACAAGATGTTGCGGTGCGCCCATTTCAATCTTTACCCGAAACATGACCAGCCCCGGTATAAACTACACAGTCAAATGCTTACTTTAAGTCAAGAAACACGAGGTAAGACATATTGACCTGTAGAGTTCTACATCAAGTTTTATGCAGCTTTAGATAATTCTTATTAGTTTTAAATGAGATTGAGTTTGAATAAGCAATTAAATTTGCAAAATTACTAACACAACATGGTAAGCACCTACAGTTGCATAATGTGTGCAAATGCTTTTGTTTTTATTTTGCCTCACTGCCATTACAACTACCTAAATGTATTTGTTAATTCACATGAAAGATAAAATAGAATTTACGCAACAAAGCAAAACACCTAAATAACTTACCGAACTAAGCCCACCTTTCAACTACATTCTTGTTAGCAAATCAGAACACAACCCAAAATTCAGCTCGCAAATCCTCAGTATTATACCTATCTCAAACTATTCTGTTAGGAAATAAATAACGTACGAGTACAAACGGCCTTTCCGGAGGTGTAAGTAAAACATCCCTTCCTGACCCGTACCAAAGTTACAAGGTAAACAATGACTCCTTAGAGTTTTGGCCTTAAACGCTTCTACGTCTGCTGAATACAGAGCGAAGAATAATATTTGTTGTGGTTGTAAGAGATTTGTGGTCTATGTACGGCGAAAGTTGAAGATGTACCCGTGTGTGCTGCTGAGGTAAATATTTATTGTGTTTTAAACTGCAATGCTAGAGTTGAAGGTATAGGATTATAAAATGGAAACCGTGTTAGTTTTCTCATATTTATTTCTTGTAAAACGAAGCATGTTTTTTTTTCTAATTTCATCTACCTACACCCAGTAATTTCTTTAGCACTCATTTAATCTTAGCTACAGTTTGGGAACATAAACCAATTTTCCCTCAATATAATCGAGTAAGCAGAATTATTCTCATGTTAAAAGGTCCAGCTCATATTTAGAGCATAAACCTCGAATAATAATATGTAACATTTCGGCGAAACGTAAGCCTATTTCAATATACCGCACTACCAAACACCTGGGGGAAATAATCTCAACACACATACATTACTGGCTATGTACGTGTGACTATGTATGGTAAGATCACTGACGCGTCGATGCACCGTGTACTCCATTGTCTATTAGCCGGGAGACGTTAAGTAATGAATATTGAAACTGCATTAACTAAGCTCAAGGGGAATTTGCGAAATCAATTCGTAAATGCTGCAAATTGATTTGGTGGGGGAATTAATAATCCATCAGTTTGTGTTATAAAATAAAGCTCCTGGCTGTCTGTCTGGCTGAATATTCAGACTAATCTGGATTAATCTGGTTATTCTGCAACGTTTATTGTGCTGCCAGATATTGGTGCTGTAAATGTTTACAAAATCCACTTATGATTTACCAAACCTTAACTATGAAGATAAATGATGATTCTATCAATACTCTTAACAAAATCTTAACCAAACGCCTTCCTGAACTTGCTAGAAAATAAACTTCACTTAATCAAAGACGTACTTTTCACAACAACACAATAATCCTTTCAAAATGAGACATCTCATTAATAAAATTCCGTATAAAATACGTACATCATACACACGTAAATTCAAATGATTGACAGTTACAGCGGCCATTTTGTCCGCCATGATTGTTCCATCGCGCGACACATGACGCTTTTAAGTCATTATTTTTAACGAACGCGATATATCAACTTACTGTAACAACATTTTTTTGTTACCTGTGTCATGTAACTTTGCTTATTAAGTTTAAAATAATCAATTATGTAAAGCAATGAATTTGGCACTGTCATGTAGATAAACATTTGTTCTGTTTATGCTATTAGCGACAGTGAAAATTGTTTAGAGCAAAATCTATTTGCAAATATTATTTACAAATATTTTTAAAATTGGAAAATAATGTGAAATCTATACTTTTACAGATAGAGTATAATAAAAAATATAGTTTTTCGTAACCTTCACACACGAACCGAACATTCAAAGAATATTACCGATAAACGATTCCAAATTACCTGAAAGCATGATGACAAGTGCCGTTACATTCAATATTCCGACACCCATATCAACATTAGAATATTTTATATCATCTCCTTTCAAATATTCATTTCATTCCACCATTCCCTTTCATAGAGCTATCAATAGGTACAATAAAGGCTGTTATACAGATCATAACAGTCCTTGAACCTTAAAATATACGGTTGGGGCCCGATAGGGTCATTTCATCTACATAACAAAAAGATATTCACGTGTAATGTAATAAGGGTTGTATTATAGTGGTTGCTTTATAGGATATTAAATCTTAGCAAAGTTGATAGGGCCATTTAAGTGGTTTCATGTGATGGTGTTGTTGAAGCTGATTTTTAATTAGCTGCTGGTTTTTTCGGTGACATCACTAAAATCTGTTTTCAAATGAAAGGAAATTAAGTTTATTTTAAATAGTTTGAACTCAAATAGTTTTCGTTATTCAGCTCATTAATCACGAACACAATGAAAGCAACTATTTTAAATCTCAGCAAGTGTAAACACATAACTTCAACATTGTTCACAAACAGATAGATATTCGTATCTTTCTTCAAAACACCGTGTCCAGTTACGTAACCAACATCTCTATTAGCAAAATCATCGACCAGAGAAACTTCTCCTGTCTCTCGAATAACAGTCATTTTCTTATCAATAAAAGAATGTCAAATTTCTACGTTATATCTGTGATAACTCACGGCCCATTAAGCTTAAAGCATAAGCTACGTTGCTTAACTTTCGTCACACATGTCAAGGCAAACTCAACCTTATCATCTGCAACATAAGGTTCTTCGACCGTGGCTGGTTTACACAATGAATATTTATTTCGATCTTAGGATACACAATTTTTATGGCATGTTTTTATAATCTTGCCAATGTTACGATGTCGTTTCGAAGGAGGAGTAGGTTATCTTTGTTTTCGTCCCCAGTTTACTGCGGACTGCAATTGAAAGAATGTATTAATCCGGTTTTATGTTATGCCTGCGTAGATATAGAATGAAGATAAGGCCTAGACGAAAAAAATGATATTTGAGGAATAATCCATATTGATTATATCAAAAATTGATATTGTCTTGGAGATAGATATTAAATTGCCTTTATATCTTCGGAATAACTTAGTACGCCCGAGCCACAGCGATCTATTTCGAGATAACCAAAAGTAAGCGGCCATAAGTCACGAATAATCGACTGAAGCGGTACGCAAATTGGGACAGATCTATCGATAAACAGAACTGTCTATCTGTATATTGCTAACTATAGTTTTCTTAATGGCAAACTACATACAGTTTGCCGTCTCTAACTAGGTCAGACGGCATTTGCTCGTACCAAGTTTTTGGTGAAGTTGAAAACTTGCGATGTATGTAAGATCTAATCATGCGTTTGCAACGAACTCACAAATGGAACTTCCCAAGTTTGTCGGGCCTTGCATGCTGATGCGAAGAATACTTGGACTTAATCTCCCATTTTGTGCAAAACGAGCAATCTTATTTCCGACTCTAATCTTACCTGTTCTTCAAGTTTGAGTAACAATATTAAAACTTTATTTAATTTAAGGTTCTAAATTGTTAAAATTAGACTGGAATATTTTAGTCCAGAATTTTTAGATCTCAATATTGTTGGAAGAATTTCATAGATGGCTGAAACTTCCTATTGCGAAAGTAAACTTAAGCAATAATTCTCTTAAGATTCATCATTGAGCCTGCAAAAAAGTAAAGGCCTCAAAAGTGCTTCATCGACTTCTAAATCCGAAACAAAAGACAAACAATGTAAAGACATCCCTTCCAAGAATAGCTGAGCTTACATCAGCCTTTACCCCAAATCAACAGAAACTTGCAAGGTGGTCGAACGTTCATATAGGTCGTGAAGGCGCTTTTGATAGTTATAGGCCATTACCAAGTTTATATCTCGGATACCTGAAGGATCCCTCTAATCTGATGTCAAGTGTTTGATCGGCTCACTAAGTTGGGTGCCTAAGTTATTGGCACAAAGTTTGGAGTAAGCACTCTTTGTTGTACACTGTATTATAGTGTAAGTATTTTGATAATGGATTTAGTTTCGATGTTCTAGAATTCGGAGTCCATTTTGAGGTAG
The DNA here is from genome assembly GCF_030705265.1 of Helicoverpa armigera. Taxonomy (NCBI): domain Eukaryota; kingdom Metazoa; phylum Arthropoda; class Insecta; order Lepidoptera; family Noctuidae; genus Helicoverpa; species Helicoverpa armigera. Next base: position 712,986 of record NC_087124.1, on the reverse strand, counting down.
AAAACTTTCGGTGGTTAAGTCTGAAGATACTATGTACAGCTTAAAAGGTTCTGGTTTCAAGATCTAGTCCAAGAAACTATTATCTGGGTTTCAATTAATCCTGTTAAGTGGAATAAACTTTTGAGCCCGATAAATGACCGTGGTGTTAGTCCATATAAAACTGGCGAAATGAGGGTCTAATTTCTAGAACATAAATCTATCTAAATCCGTATTTTTATCAGTATGACTGATATTTTGGCAGACTTTACGAACACTAAAGCTTAGCCAAACTCCATACATTGAGGACCAACAGCGCCTTATCTCATTCGTTCGTAGTTTACCTTTACCTGTGAGCGCGGCTTCGTTTACCTACGGGTCGAGTGCCCAAATAGCCTTGTTCAGCGACAATGTCCGTGGCCTATATAGGGTTGAAACAATCCAGTTTTTTACGACTTTTTATTTAGTGCTCCTAACTTTTTGTGTTACTGAAATGACTGGGAAAGTAACTCAGCCTGTCGAGCTTATAAGTTTTGGAGTAAAAAAGATGAAGTTTTTCATCTTGAGGCGAAATAATACAACTTCTATTTGAGATCGTTCTATCATGAGTGAGGGTCGTTATTAAAGTAAGGAAGCTGCCTTTTTTTTAAGCAAAAAAAAGTCATATAGATATTATTTCATTGAACTAATTTACAGAGATAGAGAAATAATTTATATTACTTATTCAAAAGTATAATTACTCGTAAACTTCTTTAGCCTTCAAACCGAACCCATATATTTTCGCCAGCCCTATAGCAGCCGTATCAGGGCCGTGGGGTGTGAGCGTCGCCGCGTCGGTTGTTTGAAGCCAGCAAGGTCAGTTAGTCAACGAACAAATAGCTTCTGCGCGGCAAATGACCGCCTAAAGATATCGAGGGTGTGAAGTTATGATGAGTCGAGTCTCTGTCAATGAGTTAGGGTCCTTAAATTATGAACCACTGAAATAAAAAGTAATGGTTTATTTAAAGTGTTTAATGCATGGTCAAACTCGTTGTATATTAGACAGGTTTCTCCAAATTGATGTGCATAAAAGTATTCTGTTGAATTCGTTCTGCTTTAATAATGTACCACAGTCTTTAGTTGACTGTACTGTTGACTGTAGTCGAGGAATGCTAAAAACACAACATCGACTTATTGGGTTTTACATTACATACCTTTCTGAATACCCCTATTATACCTACTGTACCTGCATATTAATTTAGGGTATGTACTATGGTTAGTAAAATATGTGTGGCCAAATTGGCATAAGTTTAGTAAGTAAAATTACGAAAATCATAGACAAGAAACCAAAATAATTTTTCAGACTCAGAAAAAACTTTTGTTCTGTACCTAGTTAGACCATAAATCAGCTTGCTTTGAGAATGTTCGTTTAGTAAACTTACTCAAGAATAAGATAACTGCTTGGAAATCAGCAACATGGCAGATATTAGCGCAGTGTACTCAAACGCTGCTAATTGGCACACTCACCCCACAAACAGTTGTGTAATTAATAATATTGTGTATAAATATGCGGGTTTATTATTTCAGAATTATTTTATAAGGACTTTAGGATTAACGAGGATTTTGTGGCATGATTTTCGGGAATTCCAAAAATTATTCATTAAATCGGTAAAAAACAATATCTATTTTGCAATACACAAGTGAAAATATTAATAACCTTATTTCGTTGATTTATTCTCACAGCCTGTTTTATTAGCCTGAAAAGAACTTATGTTTAGTGCAATGTGTTTGTAATGCAAATAGTAGTTTGAGCAGTGGAAAGACTGACCATTATCAAAACTATGCGGTGTCCTTTCACTTATTACTGGTTACTGATAGCTTATCAGGAACTTATCCGCCTGATACACTTTAACTTAGTTTCACAGGTCTTGGATACTTAGCAATTACTGACAGAAATTATAAGCAGCATATCTGGTAGATAGAATTCTAACAGCAATAATGTTAATATTAATGTTACCATTATATAAAATTATCCTTGTAACCTAATTCTAACATTATAGAATTCTTATATTAACATTAACTATCAGATACCTAACTGACACTTTATCACGTGAAACCTCACCATGGCGTGTTCTGGAATGTACAATACCACACACTGCCGAATACCTAATGACACACTGCCGAACTTGAACAAAATATCTAACAGATATAAGTTAATATTAATAACATAGTTGTCTGACAGATAACGCTTTGCAGTAACAAGTTGCGGTTCGACCTACTTCTTGACGAGGGGGGACAAACTGGGGGTACCTATTATATGTTAGGTATAAATACTTTGGCCTATAGCTGAGAAGGCTTAAGTGACGTTGATGTTGCATTTAAGTTCGACTAAGATGTAGCTTTGATAGATTTTTTCAGTCTGAAAGTAGCACCAGGATCTGAAAAAATTGTGTGAGTCGAAGAATGGATTATGATAAGTAACACATATTATCTCGATGGCCGTTTCTGGATTTGTTCTGTCACTAAAATAAGATGAAGCAAGTATTTTAAGCTATTCTCATAGATAATCTTTGGCTTCATTTTCTTCCAAGTCCACCATAGCAAGTTCACAAACACATCGAAGGGTTATTATCCAAGCTAATCCTCAAAACCGCAACCTCGAACCTCGATCACCGAACTTGGTAAAAGGCAAGCGAATCGATAGCGAACAACACGAAGCGATCTAAAATAAATTAACCCCCGCTTCCGAACCTAAGATATGTAACTCCGCTGATATTTTTCTTAGAAACTTCTCGAAGCAATAAGGGTAACGACTATGGTGACTGCAAACTTGGCCAATACAGGCACATTATTTCTTTTCTTGGGACACTGATTTCGGGAATTGTAAGGAAATGTGGAGTATTAGGTTGTCGTCAGCGAAAAGTAGGCCAACGTCGTCTCGACTAATAAATTGTCAATTTTATACGAGGCTCCAATAAATCAAAGACTTTGTAGGATTCTCGTATTTATAATTTGACTTCTGAGTTTTCTATTTTGGAAGTACTTGTGATTTTCAAAAACGTTTTATTGAATTTTTCACTCGAATTGACCTATGACATTAAACTAGCTTAGTTTAGAGACGTTTCACTTTTCTTTATTTTGGGTCATAAATGTCCTAATTTGAATGACGAAAGAACAGACTGGTCCCACAGTTAAAACGTCCACCCGGTTACAACCAGTCTATTACCTGGGTGTCCGTCAGTGTCCAGCAAAAACAATGATCAGTATAGACGTGTGATGTCGTCAGTCGCGTCAAAGGACTGAAGTGCTAGCTGGTATTAAGTTTCGTTGTACATTTGAAGTTAGGCTGGGGCTAAACAAGCGTCATTTGCGAGTTTGCCGTCGCGTTTTTTCGGTTGCGTATAATGAGCAGCTTTTATTTCAAAGATAATTTTTATGCATTATTGATTATTGTTGTTTTTGGTAAACAATTCAGTTCACACAAAAAAGTGTGTTAAAAAAGTGTTAGTGTAAAAAAGTGATACAAACATTAGGTAATGAAGCGTAATGTAGGTATGTGTGTTTGCGCTTACACAAGAAGTGTTTATTTTTAAACGGTTTTATTTAGCTTACCCTGTTTGTTTTATTTATTCTTGGGTCAAATTTAGTAATTCAAATTTAAGTACCTTGCTGTTGTCAGATTGATCTGAAATTTGGTACACACCTTTAGTTCCGATGACAATACAATATACTAATATCAATAACATTGTAAATCCAAGATGGCCGCCGGTACAAAATGGCGGATTACATATTTTTCCCACAACCCCCTCAATATGGGTATCAAATGAAAGGGCTACTCAAGTAGAATACTGTCAGCAACCCCAACGGGGCCCAACAGGGCCAAGGCCTGCCTGGGCTGCGGGATTGTCCTGGTACATAAAAGGCCTACGACGAAACAACGGTTTTTAGTCAGTAAGAGTCTGGCACTCCCTCACCGCTGCTGACCCATATATAGAATGAGGAATATTCGGTAGGCATTTTCATTAAATACTAAAAACCATAAAATAAAAAAATCGGTAAAAAACTTTTAAGTTAAACGGTTTTATCTTATGTGCACTGAAAACTAGAAAATAAAAAAAAAACTGTTACTTACCTATAAACCTACATAGGTGGTCCCGGTCATATTAGACTAAAATAAAAACGTGGGGGCCCTCTGAAATCCTGCCTATGGCAAAGCATATCTTTATAGGTACTTTGGTAGATCGTGAGCTCGGCGTTCGCTGGTGAAGCCGCTACGGCTGGTTATTGATTGTCAAACTCTCCAGTTACTATTATAGTAAGTAGAAATCCACACCTATTATACCTCTAGAAGAAAGTATTACAGCAATAGTTAGGTAATGGGCCCCACGTTTTTATTTTAGTCTAATATGACCGGGACCACCTATGTAGGTTTATAGGTAAGTAACAGTTTTTTTTTATTTTCTAGTTTTCAGTGCACATAAGATAAAACCGTTTAACTTAAAAGTTTTTTTACCGATTTTTTTATTTTTATCAATGGATTTACTTTCATATATATTTTTAATAAATAAATATTTTCCCATAATTTACGTCACTAAATAAAATACATACAGCATTTGCTTCCGGATTAATATCTATTTCAATAGTTACATTGTTATAGAAATTCAAAACTATTCACAACTAATTAGTCACGCTTCATTTACGCTAAAACTAAAATCCATTAATGACGGTGCTAAATCGCATTAAATGTATATGGTTTAATTGTTGAATGCACTCTCAATGGAACTAATTTCCTGTAATTATGTGTAATGTATCATGTATATGCATATGAATATAGGTATCGTGTAGGTAACGCATTGGTTTCTAAATTCTCAGTAAAATCCTATTTTCTAGAATAGAGCCTCGTTGAAGCTCCAGCAATATTAGATCGGATCAGAATTCTGAATTATTTTGTGTTAAGCTTTGTTATACCAGTAATGTTGGCTAATATAGAATGTCGTGCTGATCAAGCATTCTTACTTCCTCACTCTCATCGATCGATGGGACGGCAATCTGACACGACAGGGGAGAGATCATTCGCAAAACCACCATTCACACACCGAAGCACGGTTGTATCACCGCCAACATCTAGACTCCGGACTGCTTGGTAGAAGTCTCTTAAAACCCACAAAGTGATTTCTTCTCTACCTGGGAGTTGATCCCGAGACTGGCACAACCGTCTGGCTTTGCGACCACTATACCAAAGTTATAAGTATTATAGGATTTAGATCATTCAGAATCCCAAGCTGCTCTCGAACCAAATATACGCAGGTAACATACTACGAACTGTATCCATACTTTCCTTATGAAATAACTCCATTCTCTTATGAAACTATGACTAGTATCAAACTTGCAACATACTAGTCGCAACACTCGTAACATGTCCAATAAGCTGACATGTTCGTTTTCAACTATCGCTAGACACATTTAAACGCTACCGTCTCGATATTAATTCTGTGCTAATATTCTTAGGAAGTTTACACGAGCTCGAACTTTGCGTTTATTTTATTCTATTCTTAGAGTAGCTACTATTTCTGGAGGGAGTGCCTTGGGTAATTTGAATACACAAATATATTGCTTATGTACAAGATTGTATACTTAACTAAGGTTTATGTTTCAGGGAAATGGATATTATGTTAAAGTTTCAACTATAAGTTACAGATACCTCATACCTGTTCAATGTTGCGTAATCACTAGTAAGCTAGCTTCAAAAAATCTTCTTTTCATAAAAACCATAAAAGTAACAGTACCTTTTCAAAATACCCAGCAATAGTAAAAGCTAAACACCCACTTACCTCTTCGAGCAGGTTAACGCGACAAAATTGCAATCGCAAGTGTGTAGCCTTCCTACTCGATTGGAACGGTAATCGAATGCCTCAGGTCTTTGATCGAAGCCGTTTGGGGTCCCATTGTGGAGCCAGATCGCTTGCGATTCAACGACTAACAGATCTGAACCATGTCTTTATAACAACATGATTTTCATTTATCCCCCTTCACTGTTTTGTACTCTTTTCATTGAATTTTGTGTAGCTTTCGAGGATTAAACGTTGAAAAAAATATTTTGTTGCAACTGTTTTGAGTGTTTGGGTAGAATTTTTATTTTGTGTTTTGATATTTGTAGCACTTTTTATCGGCTTTATCAAGTGCAGTTTGTTTTTGGAAATAAAAATATAACAGCGTAAATAGCAGGAGCATCAATCCTTGGCGATATGAGGCTAAACAAAAGTCTAGTTTAAGACATGTTTATTGTATTGTGATTACAGCACGTGATTAAACATTATAGGATTGTAAAAAAAAAGAAAATTACGACATCGATACATTATTTGTCAGCTTTTAATCCTATATCTAAAAATGGTTAACAAATTCTGACAGTACTAAAATACCTTCAGGTGTTTGTGTTTATATGGCATTCTTCTAAAAAGAAACATAATCGAGAAACAAAGGTGGCAAAATACCTCTACTCAGGCTATTCAAGTATCGTATCTTATTTTTCTAAGCCATGGAAACATCACATCTCTTTGATGTGAGCCATAATATTATGTCAGTAATCGAACCTGTGTTTGTTCACGTTTCCTCAGTTCCCTCCAATTATAGACTTCTTGGAACGCGCTGTTAGCATCTCAACGATTGTTCCTAGAAATTGTATGCACGAGTGAATAGCAATTGTTCAGACAAATATCGCTGTCCCCAACGAATAATATCGTAACCAAAAACTTAAAATTTTACAGGAAAAATAAAAAACCGTTTTTTGCTTATAACTTCTTAACAGATTTACATAGCAACATCGTTGGTATATCAAAAACTGGCTTTTTTTTTCTTAAATATTTATTTGTCATATAAATAAATTATTGGATTTATTCTCATTAAGTTTTAGCTAAAAATGTATATTACCAGAAATGTAACAAAATTTTGAACCATAATGCACAATACGATTTTATTCATGTAAATTGTTGACAATGACCTACACACGGCAATAGTCCATTGCGATTGTCTTGACTGTAAAGTAGCGATGTTCATCATAATGGTAACTTATTATTGCCATAGTATTCACTGCTCAAAACAATCTATTGTGGTAACAGTAAACGCGAATAATATGGTAACATACTTTACCGAAATCAGTTTTATTTTTTCTACTTGAATAAGTTTGTAATAACGGTTTACTGAAATATCTAGAGTAAATATTTAGAGTAGAATACTATGGGTAAATTCATTACAAAATGTCTAACTCAAAAAGTAATAGCACGAATCACGTGAAAAAAATTCACAGGGTGTAATCGCACCTCTAGAACAATAATTCCCCATAAAAGCACTTCTATCGTAACAATCGACTACGATATTATTCGGTGGGGACGGCGATATGTAGCTGTGTAACGCGGTGTCCTGCGTGAGCGATGAACGCGACGCGACGCGACGCAACACGGCGCGACGTAATGCGACGCGATGCTATACGCGACAAATGTCCTACGTAATTTTGGTCATTACTTCTCAAATCATGGAAAAGTACAGTACAATTTTGCTTGAAAGTTCATATTTAAAGTACACACAGCAACATTCTTTCAGTTCTTTGTACTAATAAACGATTTCTATAATGTTTATGTTTTTTGTCCCACAACGCTTCTGAATAGTTTGTGGTGTCGCATCTGGTCGCCCTCAAATCAAGTGCGCGTTACGTCGCGTCTCGCCGCAGACATTCACATAGGCCACATGTAGGGTATGCCGTTGAGTTGATCGCGTTCGTCGCGTTCGCAGCGTCGCGTCGCGTCGCGTTCGTCGCTCACGCAGGACACCGCGTAATATGGTCGTTATGTTTAGAGAATTGGATAGTTATAGCTGCAGAAATCATGTGTATAATGCATTCCTTATCATCAGCCAATTTTATTGTCTTATTGCACAGGGAACAGGCCCGAATGTATGTTAATCACCCTTGCTTAAGCTGTGGTGATGTCAGTCTTTATAGTCCAAGTTTTGTAAATAGGTACATTTTCCATGCTATCATTGGTTTAAGTTACATAATCTATATTTAGAAAAGTTGAATTGAATTTGCAGTAGAATTATTTGAAAATGATATGTAAATTCACTAGATACTCCCTTCAAATACCGAGATACGACGCTTTTCATGGCAGTTCTCTAGAAACCAGCCAAGATTTTATTAAAAGCAAATAAAAATCTTATGTTAAAGAATCTACTTTTATATTCACTTCTAGCTTCATCGGCTCAGAAATATTTACTTAAATTACCATAATCTGGTAGGTAGTAGTCATAAATATTCTAGTGTCCTACCATTCGTTATTTACGATATTAATGCATTGAACATGATAAAACATGGCTGCTACATATTTATGAAGTAATAAGAAAGTAATCTAATAGAAATCTCGTTGAGGAGCTTCAGAGGATTGACCACCGAGGCGGATTGATCAACACCATTCTTATTCAACACGATTATAGTTTTCTTGCAAAGCTTATTATTTGTTAGTGGTATTTTTAGCTTTGACTACTGAATTTGATTATTAATTGAATGTAATATTCAATATTGAAGGAGAATAGGATGTGACAAGTTTATAATGTTGTTGTTAAGTATGTACAATCCAAATACACATTTTAGGATTGAGTTAGTAGTAAGCTTTCAGGCGGATAAAATGCTCACACTTCACTTTGTCTTGTTTTAAAAATAGCATGTCTATAAAGTAGGTACCTACCTAACTTAATTATTATTTTCTTTAGAAGTACTAAAGGCTAATTAAGTAGTTAAAACTTATTTAAAGTGTATAAGTGTAAATAAAGACGGCACGTTTTATATTAAAATTAGGTATCTACAGCACAAATAAAGTTTCTATTTTCCGCTTAATTTGTCGAATCTAGTTTTTTTGACCCGAGCTTTTTTGTAATCGTATCGAGTAATAGATTTATTTAGGTCACATTAGGCATTGGTTACAACGTAAGCGATTCTATCCTATCAATATTCGAGTCGAACGCAAAGTTTTTCTCTGTGAATATTTGCTTATTCACGCACAAAAACTAATGAAAAAAATGTGTGATGTAAGGCAACCATTGCAAAGCAAATTAGCAATCCGAAAGATTTTTTTACCATAATTATCTTTTTGTATTGCCCGTGGTTTTACCCGTGGTTTTGGGGACCAATTTCCATCACACGGATGAAAAGTAACCTCCCGGGTAGTAATTTCCTAGATACCACTGGTGACTTACATATATTACTGTAGGTACTGTTACTGTATACGGCAAGAGGGTGATGATCAAAATGATGTTACCAACTGATTACGTAATCGACTGTCGCTGAAATCAGCCCTTAGTCTACAGATCACTAATAACTTGTTAGGTATAAGCTCAAAGTTTTCTTCAAAGTAGAGGAATATTGTTTTCCGAAGTATTATTTAAGGATGTAAATATTTGTAGGAATCCTTCATAAAGGGCTCAAGATTAAAGTTCCTAGTATTATGAACGTCGCAAAGAACACGGTAACTGAAAATAATATTTTTTCATTATTTCAGAGAAATGCTTTGTATATTTATAGTAAGTTACTCTAGTTCTGGAATAAAATATTTATTTTGCTGTTTAATTAAAAGAAAAAGTATTTAAAGCCTTAAGAAGTATATACATAGTTTTTTTTTTTTTGTGATCAAAAATCTAAGGGCCTTACTACAAAAACTTTAAACCCTGTTTTACACTTGTCTAATAAAATTTTGGCTGCAAAATGAACCATATGTCAACGTCATAATTTGACATTTTTTTAGACAAGGCATAAACTGACGTTTAAAAGTTTTTGTGGTAAGACGGTGTAGGTCTATATTGGTATAAATAGAACATTTTAATTAATTGGATGTTAACTTACTAAGAAAATATCTGAAACTAGCCTTTGACTGTGTCACGTAAAGGAAATTAAAAACCTAAACTTTTGGAAGACTGTTTAGCATGTAGGAACTAATACCTACTTTCACTTTATAAAGTCAAAGATTTATTTATTTGTATGCGCTAACCTAAAAAAACTGCTGAACCAATTTGAGAAATGCTTTCAATGTTATATAAAATTACCCTTTATTGAGAAAGGCAATAAGCAATTTTAGCGGTAATCCCCAAGGCATGCTGGTGAAACCACTGGCAAAAACTAGTATGGAATCAAGATAAAAAAACAAAGATTCCTAAGGCTCTATTTGTTACAATTACCGGCAACTTGTGCCTCTAAGACAAACTACTTAATTAGCCTAAGTACACTCCATACAATTACTTTAGTTTACTTACTAAATAATTAGCACTAACTTAGATTTTTAGTATCGGCAATACTTTGTTTCATTTTAGCCCTGTTAAGCTACTTCGATCGGTTAAGAGAACGGACACACTACAAACTCTTAGTCGGCTGATGGTCGGTTTAGTTAGGCTAATAAATTAGTATGAAGATGAAGGGAAGTATGCACATTACAAAGATCAGCCGGTGAGAAGCCGGTTTTAGACCGTCTGAAAACTTTGATTGGAATCAAGAATTTCAATACAAGTCGGGTGAATTGTCGGGCGACAGTTTTGTCTACAGTGTGCGCATAGGCTTAATATTCTGTGAATATGTATTTAGATAAACCTGTTACGTAATTTCGACATATAATTAATATTGTTATTGATAATGTTATTAGTTTATTAGCTTTTAGTCACGCCCTAATTAGGGTATTCTAAAAAGGTAAGGTAAGTAGAGTAAGTCTGCACGGTTCCAACTACTTACACAGTCTGGCACCCTAATCAATTTAGAAATAGATACCACATAGCAACAACGAAAAGAACATTTTTCATTTATAATACGTGAGTAAGTAATAATCCGGCTTCTTATTGGTAGGAATTATGGCTCATGAATCTCTGTCTGTTTATTGATGTAAAAACATATTTATTAGATCTGATTGAGAGTCCTCCGCCTTTTATGAAGTCTGTTTAAACTGCTTAGAAATTAGTTACAAGAGCGTTTTTATACTGACGGGGTTTCCGCGCGTAGCAAAACCGTTGCTTTGAAAGCTCAATATTACAAAGTCCAAAAAAAATAATGAAATATTATTGTGCAAGCGCATATAATTTTTTTACATTTTTACATAAAGTCACTCGTTGCAAACTTCTGAACTATTTGACAAGAACTATAGACAGCCCATTCTCTTTACCACAGAGTACACAAAATATAGATATGCCTACCTGCCACCGCTTGCATCATTCGCTCCATTTCACGCTGGCTGGCCGATAATATGACAGATCGGACGTGAGGGCGGAGGCCAGACGGTTTTTGGATGTCATTTAATTTTGGAAAGGTGACTTTCAATTGTTTAATAATTTGATGGCATTGGTATATAAAGGGGTATTTGGAAGAGTTACTTGCATTAAGGTTTTCTGCATATTTAGGCTCATGATTTTAGTTATCCAGCTTGGAAATTACCTAATTGCTGAAATTCCTTGAGCCTTTATTGGTTTTTTTTTAAATGGTAAAGTTTCAGGCGAATAAATAGAGATGTTTTATCCCACAAATGCGGTTTAGCCATACTTGAATATACAAGTAATGTATAATTTGACACTCGACCACTATTAAGCTAAAAACTCAATTTGCATGTAAACGCACAAAGTGAAGTGATCAAAAATGATTTAAAAAAACATATCATGACAAATCATTGAATTATGTAGAACATTCAACTTTACATGGACACTAAATTTTCAGGTAAAAACACTATAATTCCAATACATTGATGGCTGTTTGTTCACGATACTATTTATAACATATGTTCACGCATCAATTACGTTGACTGCGTTTGCAATGTGAAGTGTAAATGGCTGTAAAACACTGGTATTGTCATACATTGGTGATAGTTACCTACATTTAAATAATACATTCTATATGTATGTATATCTCTAGAAATACATAGGCATTTCATCTGGTACATGGCGTAAAGTTGCAGGAGATATTCAATCTAACTTTTGACTTGCTATTTCCAAAATTGTGAAATGTCTTAAAATAAACAATCAGATAGAGAAATCTTTACAAATTACACTCAAATACTTAGTGGCATAAAAAATAGAAAAAACTTGTTATAAATCGTGATTTTTCTAAGCCCGAAGTTTGAAGACATATTTTATTTGAATACTTGATCTACAATTTTCCAAAACTTTTCAGACTTGATAATGACGAATCTAATGCGTGTGTTCTTTCTTTTTGACGTTACAATTGAATTTTATTACAAACGATTTTTCATAATTTTTTCACAGTAAACTGAGATGGATAGTTTATTTCTTAAAATAAATTATGCAGAATATTGAGATGAAAATCTTGTAAAATAGAAGCAGTGTTGAACGATCTTTTAAAGAAAAATGTTTTTTCTAAACTCATTTTTCAAACATTATTTTGACACCTGTCAAGCACTATTAAGATTTGCATTAGTTACATGTTTATGATTTGTTTAAAGAATGTTATGCAGCTGTGGATGAGACATAATTTTCTTATAGACTCATCCATCTGTTTTTGCTAGATTATACAAGTGTCACTCTAGACGTATAGCAACAAAGACGAGAAAAAATATGTAGGTATCACTATTTATCCTTCTCTATTTTAATTTTTTTAATATCTCGGTGAGTTAAACTAAACAAAAATAACACAATAGTATAAAGAGTAATTAGATAGAGCAGAATATAATCGACATCATAATTCTCAAATTTTGATTGAAGGTCAGTATCATTTTCTTTTACCATTCTTCTCTGTCTGACGTCATTTTCACTAGTAACATTCTTGCCAGCCATGCTTCTTTCACAAAATTCATCCATAGTTTCTTTGCCGTCCCTCTTTATCCCTCAACATGCAAGCTCAGTATCATCACAGCAAGTATAGCAAAGTTATTTTAAACGCAAATTCGAATTCACGTGAGAGCCAAAGCGGTCAAGAAAGGGGACTCTTACGCGAGAAAGCTTTTCACACGTTGCGAACACGTTTTCTAACACGAATGTCGCCTTCGACATTCGAGAAGATCTCACAATTCACTTCATACGGAACAAGGGTTCAAGCGAATGCCAAAGACAATCTGAAAATACTGAATTCTGAAAAATTATTCAGAAAACGAAAAGTTACAAGGCCTTTTAAATGGCGCAGCGATTTTTTTGGCAAATTTCAAAAAGTAAGGAAGTAAAATTAGCATAGTAATGTTACTATGCTAATTTTTATTTTTGAAAAAATCTAAATCTTAAAGCTAACGTTGAACAACGTTAGCTTTAAGATTTAGATTTTTTATCCGATCCTAAAAAAATAATAGTAACCATAGCACATTAATGTATTGTTCCGCAAATATTTCAGAAATACTTTTTTTTCTAGAAGGTCTTTATGTTATTTTTTTATAAGTATCGACATGCATCGATGGATAGCTTAAGGACCATAAAACGCATACGAAGCTACGCATAAAGTGAAAGTCGATGGTGCGCAAAATTCTTTAAGATTTTATTCAGGAACTGATACAGTGGAGGACTTCGCATATTTATGAGATGTTTGCTCTGTGGAGATTATGTTGCAGATCGGCACGGTCCACGGAGTAAGGAAAGATGAACGGAGGTGCTATAATGCAGGTAGGTCAAGCGCCTTCGTCTAGGCCAAATTCTTACGGTGGACATGGCCAATACGATCAGTTACGAATTCTTTGAGACATCTGTCAACTGCGTTTGATATTACACAAAAATGGTCGGATCCAAAGAAGGCGTACAATTACGAAGACAGTGATGTTCCTCGTCCCCCACACACCTGCATTTTGGCGTGCTAATTTCTTAAGAGAATTTTCGTTATGGCATCTCCGCTAGTTATTTCGTTCTCCGTGGCCCGGTCACTTGCCGTCAAATATTCAGGGCTTGCTTCGGAGGTGACGGGAATATCAACGCGAAGGATCCTGTGATATGCTGCAGTGAATAATTTGCTATGAAATGTTCGTGAAAGGTGCGGTTCTGACTTCTTAGTTTTTGGTAGCGTGTGCTTGTCACGTTTCTCGTACAATATATTTTATAATGCTGGTATATCTATGATTTACCTACGTATGTAAAAAGATAAATTGTTCATTTTATTTGACTTTATTTTACAAGTTTAACGATTAGTTTGCGCAGTATAATTTTGTAGTGAGCACAATAATAACATAAATCTTTTAATATACACTCTTTTGAAAAAAAAACGGGCACCTATGCGAAATTTTAGTTTTAAGGACTTTACGTGTATTTCAAAGGGTTTTAATGATTGTAGTATGTTTCTAGCATCAAAAAAGTTAGCCGAAGATGCGTGAGAGTGTATTCTAAATTTGAATTTTGTACAATTGCTAAGAAATTGGTTAAACCTTGTTGTATGATCCCTTGCTGGACCCTACAATACTTTAGATGATGGTGGAAAGGAATAAAAGATTGTTAAGTACTGAACACTACTGTATTAACCGAAACGTACTAAAGGTAAAGATGAGCTTAATGGACTATGAGTGAATGAAATGAGTGACGCAGCCCTTGTTGGCTGTAACGAGAACGCTTGACCAACTTGGTAGCTCAACGCGAACTGAACATATATTATGAATTAAAATGTAAGTGGCGTAAAATGCTGATGTGCGGAATGTGCGGTTGCACCGTACATGCTCCCGAGCGGGAAGATGAGTATGAGATGAACATGATAAGATGAGTAACAAGGTGATGCCAATTGGTCCTTATACTTGATGATTAACAAGGTGATTCCAATTGGTCCTTATTTAATGCTTAGAGTCTCTACTTGAACTCCGTTTTACGTGATATAGGCACTGTACACTTGTCTAACTTATGCACCTTTGGAATTTCTCTGTAATCTGACACACACGGAATTTCACACTGATTACGCGCACTAGCACTATATTCCACAGTGGATGATGACAGAGAGGCCCCAGCCTCTGCCCGTGCCGGGGTCACGTGTTGCGTTGCCTGTAGACTTGCCAATGCGGCCCTTGCCACCTCGAGAGAAGCGGTCCGCCTGTTGTGCAGCCGACGCCGTACCATGAAGCCTGCTCCAACCACCAACACAACTCCGATCATCACATAAAATGCTGTGTAGTGATGGATATCGTGATAGGAAAGTTGATTTGGTAACTTTTCACTTGCTTTAAGTATGCGGAGTTGTTTCTTGATTTCGTCGAACTCCTCGTTACTCGAGAGTAGTGTATTGTTTTGTATCAGTGGTGTCGAGATGCCTGCGTTTATGATATGATTAATTGGTTCTATCTCAGGTAGCTTTAACGATGGTTTTATGTTTAAAGTGCTAAAAGCTTCATTGCGTGAGTAAACGGTAAAACTTTCAGTTTTAATTAGACAGTCGTGTTCGACTCCCAATATGCCTGCTTTTATTATCTGCCCCGGCGACACATTATCGCCGCATAGAACTCTTATTTCACACTGACTACAGCAGAAAATGCGTAATTGTTTATTTTGCTAAGAGCTGTCCATTGGTTCGAACAAGTCGTAATGCTGATCTTGCATTTGCTTGAGTCTGGTTCTAGTTCACAAAATTTTTCATTATTCTTGAGATGATAAATTGGCTTCTCTATATGACATAGATAATTGTCCACATTGTCACTTAGACATACCTGAACGTCGGATATGGACATTGGTAAATACGAGTCCTTCTTTAAATTGATTGCAACATGTTCAGCAATCGGAGTTAATGTAGCCATCCTTGAATTACCTACAGATTGAGGTATTGGGATAATTTTCATGATGGAAAATGTATCTCTAGACACCAGAGGTACTTTCAATTCGAAGATTAAAACTCTTCAGTCATTCTTGCTTTGACTGTCAATAAATGATAAATGTTTTAAAGTTGATTTGTAAGTTATTGATCGGTAACGTAAGATCTTTTGAAAGATGACTCGATATTGTATTCAGCGTGTTCTTCAGTTGTTCTGGTGACAATAAATGAATATTGAGTCTTCCGTGGTAAACATCTGTTACGGTATCTAATAAACTTGTTTGGATTGTTTTAGCTGTCTGAGAACATTGCTTGTAGCGATTGCTCCCGTACTGAAATCGTTCATGATTCGATTTCTCTCTGATTCGTTCAATAAAACGTTTTCTATTCTATCTAGCTTGATTGATAATGTATTAAGCATCTTGTGTTGCTTATTAATTGCTTGCCCGTTTCTTTTCAAAATGTTGTATTCTGCTTCAATTACCGTTGTTTGTTGTTTCAACAGCGAGATTAAATGATCTTCATTGTCACGTATGGATTGAATATCTTGTTTATATTGTTCTGCGAATCTCTCATCAAGTACACCGAATAAATTGTTTGCAAGATACCCTACACCGTTGATAAGGCCTCGCTTGCGGCGGCGCAGGTCTCGTGCGCGGCGCGTGCCGGTATGCTGACTCAGCAGCAGGTGGTTATAGTACTCGAGTTCTGAGAATTCATGCTTTAGTTGAACTTGAATTACGTCACAATGTGATGTTTCTTTAAACTTATTGCATAGCTGTTCTAAGTAGCCGAGGTATTTACTGCATGCTTCGGTACCTTGCCAAAGTGAATTCATGTCATAGTATGTGACTATCTTCCATTCATCTCTGATTAGTTGCATGTTTGCAATTTTGTCCAAATAAAAACCTTGATTGTCTTTTAATTGTGTTACATTGTATGAACCGTATGCTGTGGTCAAAATGCTCATGAGAGACAAGAGTAACATTACCAGCGAAAAAAAGCTGTAGTTTACTCTTTTGATTTGATATGGCTTGCCATCCTTTACTTCCTTGGAACGCAACTCTTGTTTGTTGATTCTATCGTTCACAGGAGAATAGACAGTTTGATAATAGGCCTCTTGATCAGCCCATTCTTTGTTTTCAATGTGACCACCCTGATGTGGCCATCGGCCCCGGGATGCAGCTGGACGACTCGACCAACTGCCCATTTCCCAGGAGGTAAGTTTGCATCGTTAATTGTGACGATGTCATTTAGTTGAATGTCTGGTTGAGAATGTCTCCACTTGCTTCTTGCTGACAGCTGTGTGAGATATTCTGCATGCCAACGTTTCCAAATATCTTGTACTATTTTTTGAGTTAAATGCCATCTTGTCCGCATATCAGTTTCTGTTTCTAATATAGTCATATCTTGATTTAGATTGATAAAGCTTGACGGAGAGAGGAAATCTAGATCGTTGGGGTCTTCAGTAAGAGGACACAATGGCCTTGAGTTAAGTACTGCTTCTAACTGGGCCAGAACTGTGCTGAACTCTTCAAAAGTGAGCTTTTGCTCTCCAACGACTCTTCTTAAATGATATTTTAAACTTTTAACTGCAGCCTCCCACAGCCCTCCTGCTGTGGGCCATGAGGGTGCGTTAAAATGCCATTCAATCTCCAGGCTAGTAATTTCTTTGATGAAATCTTGATCAAATGTTTTTTGTATTTGTTCCAATTCTTCCTGTAAAATTTTGTTAGCACCAACAAAGTTTGTACCATTGTCGCTATACAAGTGTTTCGGCGAGCCTTTTCTTCCAGCCATTCGTCGCAATGCAGCTAGGAATGCTGATGATGTGAGGTCCGAGACTAAATCTAGATGAACAAGCTTGGTTGCCATACAGACAAATACCACTACGTAGCCCTTTGTAGTCTTAATTCCTCGGCCCTTGTTGGCCTTTATGAGCACGTGTCCGGTAAAATCGACGCCTGTATGTTCAAAAGGCTTTGCAATGTTACATCTCTGCGTAGGTAAATCACCCATCAACTGTGTCATCTTGCTTGGATTGTGTTTACGACAGGTAACGCAGGTACGTATACGTTTTTTGACGGCTCGATTACCGCCTATGATCCAATAATTCTTGCGAATGAATGCTGATGTCACCCGTGCTCCTCCATGGAAGGTAAGTTCATGTGCTTGATCTATAATTAAGTTTGTTAAATGTCCTTCGTGAGCTATGATAATCGGATGCATCATGTCTGGATTGATATTGGCCTTGCTTAGTCTTCCTTTGACTCTGAGAAGTCCCTCGTTGTCAAGGAATGGATTTAATTGCAATAACTTGTTTTTTGCTGATAGCGGCTTATTTTCTTTTAAATAATGTACTTCCTGAGCAAATTCTCTCTGCTGTACATGTAATATTATTTTATGCTTAGCATTTTTTAATTCATGTAATGTTAAATAAGTTTGCATGCGATTTTTCTTGTATCTCGCTTGCTTGATAAATCTTAATATCCATGCTAAAACTCTTGTTAGTTTAGCGAGTGTACTATATCTTACTAATAATTCATCCAAAATATTATCGCTTTCTTGCTGCGATATGTGATTAATAAGTTTCTTTTCGTGCTTCTTCGTCTGTGGTAAACACTGCTTGCTCAGTTTCATGGTCAGGGTCGTATTTTCGGAGCCACGACGGTCCTTCCCACCACAGCGAATGATTTTCCAATTGATCGATACTCAATCCGCGGCTTGCACAGTCCGCTGGATTTTCTGCTGACTTGACGTAACGCCAGCAATCTATCGGTATTATGCTTGATATTTGTCGCACCCTGTTGGCGACAAAAGGCTTCCAACGTCCTGGCTCTTTTTGTAACCAGGCTAGGACTACCATTGAGTCTGTCCAAGTATATATCTTGATATTATGACTGATAAAGCATTGTTTAATTTTAGCCAACAATTTTGACAATAATAAAGCACCACTCAACTCTAATTTTGGTAATGATATTGATTTGTTTACTGGAGCTAATCTTGCTTTTCCTGCCACCAAAGAAATCTTTGTTACTCCGTTGTTTTCAGTCTTGCAATAAACAACGCATGCGTAGGCTTTATTAGACGAATCGCAGAATCCATGTAATTCTAGCGTGTTGTTTTCTCCTGTACCCAGCCAACGCTCCAACTTGAATTGATTGATTTTGTGCATGTCATCTTTAATGTTTAGCCATTCTTTGCTAATTTGATCGGGTAACTTGTCATCCCATTGACTACTTGACATCCAAACTTGCTGAAATAGTAGTTTTAGCTTTGTTGATAACGGTGACAGCCAACCAAGAGGGTCAAACAACTTTGATATGTCTGATAACATGGATCTTTTAGTTGGTGTTTTGTTTGATGGTTCCATTTTTGATTGAAATGTAAATAAGTCTTGTTTTGAATTCCAACGTAATCCCAATGTTTTTGATGTCTCCATTTCCTTAAAATCGAAATTTTCTTGCTCTCTATTCGCACTGATTGCATCGTCTTGTAAGACTGATACGTTGGACGACCACTTTCTTAAATTAAACCCCTGATTTTAGCAATGTGATTAAATCTTGCTTTAGTTTTACTGCTAACTCGACAGAATGCGACCCATGAAGGACGTCATCCATGTAGAATGACTGCTCCAAGGCCTTGATTGCAACACTGTCGAAATTTTGTCTCTCATCTTCAGCCAGTTGTTTTAAAGTCATCATAGCTAAAATGGTGCGGCCTTGGTGCCGTATGTAACCGTGCATAGTTGGTATACCTGATGACGCATGTCAGTAGTATCCCTCCATATGATTTTTTGGAATTTTTGATCCTGTTCATTTAGCCAAATAAAACGGAACATTTTTTCGATATCTGCCGTAAAAGCAACGCGATATTGTCTCCACCTTAATAGTAAAGATTGGAGATCTTGCTGTAGATTTGGGCCTTTTAACATGACGTCATTTAAGCTAGTTCCTGTTGTTGTTTTTGATGAAGCGTTGAAAACTACGCGAAGTGCTGTCGTAGTGGAATCGTTTCGCAATACACAATGGTGCGGTAAATAATAATCCGGTTGCATGTTACCGGACGCCGGTATCATATGTCCTAACGTTTTATATTCTTGAATAAATAATTTATATTGTTTTGCTAATTCTTCATTATTGTGAAATTTCCTTTCCAACTGTTGAAATTGCGCCATTGCTTTATTTTTAGACAATCCCAACTGTACCTCAAAGTTTTCTTGAAAAGGCAATCTTACTTCATACATGCCATTATCATGCCTTCTTGTGGTTTTCTTGTAATACTCAATGCATTGTAGATCTTCTGCAGATAAATTGGATGATTCCGAGATGTCTTCAATCTCCCAAAATCTTTGTACTTCGTCCACTTGATTCAGGACTACGCTACAATGAAAAGTGTTTAAGTTTCCGCATAAGATCCATCCCAGTCGTGTCTGTTGCGCGACCGGTAATGATAGATCCACCCTGATAATGCCCTCTAAAATGATATGGGAATACACATCGGCTCCCAATAAGATGTCGATAGGACGGCTGACATTGTATTCTGGATCGGCTAGTTGCACGCCAGCTAGATGTGCCCATGTTGGCTTGGTAAATGTACATCTTGGTAACTGATTAATCAGCGTGTCCATGATTACTACATCTGTTTTAAATGTAAAGTCATTGAAATGCGAACAACATGTTATGTTCGTAACGCCCTTGCTACTGCTCTCCTTTTCTCCTATCCCGCAGATGACGGCCTTGCAATACTTTCTTGATAAAGCTAGCTGTTGTGTCGCTCTCGCTGTGATAAGAGAGGCTTGAGAGCCTTGATCTATTAGCGCACGCATTTTGTGGTATGATCCGTCACTTGCTTGAACTTTGATCATTGCGGTTGCTAATAATGTTTCGATCATGTTATTGCCTTGTTGCGCAACGTGATTTTCTTGAGATTCTTGATTTTGCGTTGCAAGGACCACTGGTGTTTTATTCTCAGTAATTGTGTTACATGAAGACTTATTGTTGAACGCTTCATGTAAAGTGTATTATGTCTACCGCTACATTCGCGGCACCGTTTTTCGGACGTACATTCCTTATCCCCATGCGAATAAAGACAATTTTTGCACAGACGTAATCGTGTTATAGCTTGTCGCTTCGAACTTGGCGTCATAGTTAAAAACTTATTACAATAGTATATTCCATGTGACTCTTTGCATAATGGACATGTTAATTCGATATTATTTACCGAAGTCTTACTTGCTGAATATTTATTCTTGAAGAATGATGACGATGTTTTATTTTGCTTGCTTGTTGATGGTTTGGAATTTTCGTTTTTCTTGCGTGAAGATTCCAATGCGGTGAATCTGCTCTCTAAGAAGCTTAGAAACTCCGTCAATTTTGGTAGATCTCTGGGTTTCTTCAGAGATTCCAAATAATGATCATGCGTGTCCGCATCCAATTTCAGCAATAAAATACGCACGATGAATGGATCCCAGCTGTCTATGTTAACGCCTAGGTTCCTTATTGAGTTTAAACACTCTAGAGTGGTATCGTGAATTTTCTTGATCTGAAAAACATTTGCTTGTTGAACTACTGGAAGATTCAGTACGAGATCTAGATGAGATGTAAAATCAACCATTTGTTGTTGTACCTATTGTTCAATATCTCCCAGCAGACATTGTAATTGTCAGAACTGATTTGTAAATGCTGTATCAAACGTTCAGCTTCTCCTCGCACCTTGCTTTTAAGAAACTGCATCTTGTGGGCGTTTGATAAGGAGATGTTACTGTGGATAGCTTCAGTAAACAAGTCCTTGAAAGACACCCAATTTTGATAATTGCCACTGAAGAACGGGATGTCGATTTTTGGCGTCCAATTCTCTTTGTGAACTACTGACTCTAGTTTTCTTTTAATTGCATTTTTTAATTCATTGTAAATAGTTTCTTGCTTCGTATAAGACACCTCATATTCTTGATTCGTACCCTCTAATTCGCTGTCTAGTTCCCAATGTAAGGAATCTATAATAGACCATCGAGACTGTAGAATACGCAAGGCATCTTTCAACTCCCACTTTTCGGACATAAAATCCAAATTTATCCCTGCCACAGCGCTGCAGCGCCCTGAAGTTGCTTGCTTGTTTCTTCAATAGTTCATCAAGCTTGCTAGATGAACCTCTGGAGCATGTCTCGACAGGCGGCGATTGTTGTCCCACCGGATCTTCTTGCTCAGACCATGCAGGACCCTGTTCTTCCTGTGTAGAATCTCCTTGTTGAGTTTCTTTCATCTTCATCAACAAAACTTGATATTGTTGATTGATAAGTTCCTTAGTCGAGATATATAGCTCTTTTGTTTTTTCGTATTTACGGCCAATGAAATAGGGATGAGTCTTACTTTCTTCCATGAGAAGACGTTCGTGATGGTACTGGTAATCAGACCAATATTGATTTAAAGTATCTAAACGTCGCTTGAAATAGTCAGCAGTCTTACGATCCGCTGAGTCTTTTTTGATATTTGTAGCCAACTTTAGGATGGCTGTGTAAAGTTCGTCCTGATTTGCATGTAAGGCCTCCATGACGAGGATTTAATTATAGTAAGAAATAAATGGAAAGATCTTACTTGACTGTTTTGATAACTGCTTACGAATCCTTGGTGATCCGCTGATACACCTGTTAGCCTCAGATTTTGATGATGAAGCGCTTCTTGAGACACCTGTTAGTCTCGAGTCTGTTGCACTGAACTCCTTATAGTTCGCGGGTCCTTGATGACCCTGGGTCACTTGTTAGTCCCAAAGTTTTGTAGTCACTCAACACAATTCACACAAGTTTTGAGTCACTGGTTAGCTAACCGCTGCACTGTCCACGCGCGCGATATGGACTATGCAGCGTGCAATGTTCACAACCGAAGGACCATAAATATGTATGATCCCTTGCTGGACCCTACAATACTTTAGATGATGGTGGAAAGGAATAAAAGATTGTTAAGTACTGAACACTACTGTATTAACCGAAACGTACTAAAGGTAAAGATGAGCTTAATGGACTATGAGTGAATGAAATGAGTGACGCAGCCCTTGTTGGCTGTAACGAGAACGCTTGACCAACTTGGTAGCTCAACGCGAACTGAACATATATTATGAATTAAAATGTAAGTGGCGTAAAATGCTGATGTGCGGAATGTGCGGTTGCACCGTACACTTGTTTTGGACTAATTGCTAGCAGAAACTTCGTCGGTATTTTGAAAAGTTTTTGAAGTGATTTTCAGAAAAATGATAATGCAGTTTTAATTAATGATTAATGTACTTTTTTGTTAGATCAAAACATTTTTGAAAAACTATGCGTATTTGATAAAATTGTCACCTGCTCTAAACGGGCTATACTGATGATTGATGACAATGTTAAGAGTTTCGGTATTTTAGTGTAAAGCGTTCTATTGTTTAGATATTGTACCCACGTGTTTTAAAATATCGCTTTTTCATAAATAAACACTATTTAGAAGAGTATCAGTACCTTTGGCTGCGACGAAACCAATTTAAAGTAAGCAGTGCCGATCACAACTCGTCTCCTATCGGACTTTGACATTTAAAAAATACCAGATTTTGTGATAAATGTTAAAATTAACCACATGAAAAATGATGAGGAGGGTTAAAGCTATCTAAAAAGTCAAATTATTGCCCCGGTGAAGCTCTCGATAACTCCATAGGTATGGGGTTACTAAACGACGATTTAGCTGAAAGGGAGTCAAGAATTCAAAATTATTGGCCATACGTATGGTTCTTAAGAAATGAGCAGATAGCCAATTATTGTTATGATTTAAGCAAGAAAGTGCTGTAGATGCCAGAAAATCTCATTGTAGGCAAGTTTATTTAATAAAATGTCCGTGGGTTGAAAACACGCTATTTGAACGCTCAAACTCATAGATCTTCAGAGGTCTACGGAGTTTCCCAAGAGACGAGGTTGTTTAAAAATCAGTGATTACGAGACCTTAAGACCTCGTGCTCACAGTATATGTGCTATTTTCTGTATTTTGTAGAATTTCAAGACTTTTAAAAATGTCAAAGTCTGATAGGAGACGAGTTGTGATCTGCACTGCTTACTTCAAATTGGTTTTGTCGCAGCTCAAAGTACTGATACTCTTCTAAATAGTGGTTATTTATGAAAAAGCGATATTTTAAAACACGTGGGTACAATATCTAAACAATAGAACGCTTTACACTAAAATACCGAAACTCTTAACATTGCCATCAACCATAATACATAATACCAAATGTTTGGATCCAACAAAAAAGTACATTAATCATTAATTAAAACTGTATTATCATTTTTCTGAAAATCACTTCAAAAACTTTTCGAAACATCGACGAACTTTCTGCTAGCAATTAGTCCAAAACAAAGTTTAACCAATTTCTTAGCAATTGTACAAAATTCAAATTTAGAATACACTCTCACGCATGCTCGGCTAACTCTTTTGATGCTAGAAACATACTAAAATCATTAAAACCCTTTGAAATACACGTAAAGTCCTTAAAACTAAGATTTCGCATAGGTGCCCGCTTTTTTTGCAAAAGAGTTTATAAGTATTTTTGATAATTTTATTAAATAGCCGCGTACTACTGATTAAGGGCAGTAAATAAGGAAGTACATAAATGGAGTACATAAGGTAGTACATAACGGGAGTACATAAGGTAGTATATAAGAAAGTATATAAGGGGAGTATATAAGGAAGTTTATAGAATAGAGAACATAAGGGATTGCATTTTATGAGTACATAAGGGGATCACATAAGGGGAGTACATAAAGAAGTACATAAAAGGAGTATATAAGGAGAGTAAATAAACCGGTTGTCGTGGTGGCCTAGTGGGTAAAGGACCATCCTCTCAAGTATGAGGGCGCGGGTTCCATCCCAGGTCAGGCAAGTACCAATGCAACTTTTCTAAGTTTGTATGTACTTTCTAAGTATATCTTAGACACCATTGGCTGTGTTTCGGATGGCACGTTAAACTGTAGGTCCCGGCTGTCATTGAACATCCTTGGCAGTCGTTACGGGTAGTCAGAAGCCAGTAAGTCTGACACCAGTCTAACCAAGGGGTATCGGGTTGCCCGGGAAACTGGGTTGAGGAGGTCAGATAGGCAGTCGCTTCTTGTAAAGCACTGGTACTCAGCTGAATCCGGTTAGACTGGAAGCCGACCCCAGCATGACTGGGAAAAGGCTCGGAGGATGGATAAGGAGAGTAAATAAGGAGAGAACATAAAGAGAGTACTTACATATGGAAGTTCATAAGGGGAGTACATGCTTTTATTTATAAAACTAAACACCTAAAACATTATACAGAGATGCTCAACCATAAGTCCTCACTTCATTCACCAACAAAACAAAACAGACTCGTGCAAACCAAAGCACAGAACAATTAGTGCCACAACCACTCAAGTATTTCAATAATAATTAAAATAAACGCTTGCAATGTAAAACAAGGAGTGAACCCTCAAACTAGTGCCAGCACATATAAGTTCAGAAACTGGCGACGAAACAATACAATGAAATTAACACTTGCAAAAGTTCTCGCGGAACAAATTCAGGTCGTGAGACTGAAGTTTTATCTAGTGTAAACTAGCGAGATTAAGTTTCTGTACAAGTTTCAATGGGACTGTATGAGATCGTCCCAATTCTTGCGATTCGTGTTGTGGTGTTTGGGCTGGTTGTAGGCTTTTATTTTGTTAACTGATCGTGTGGAATGCTCTACTGATAAAATGACCGAATATTTGACGGAATCAAAAAAAAAACATGCTGTGTCCTGCACCCGGGTGAAAAGAAGTCTGGACTATTTGGGCACTCTTTAAAATCGGTTCAATAGTTGTGGCCTAAGATGGACAGAGTTAATTTTGCATTTTATTAATAAATGTACTTTTTACTTCTTATTAACTTCTTACCACATAGTACCATCTTTGTAAAACTATTAAGTAAAAGGTATACTCTCTGATACTTTGTTCTATATTTACTTAGAGACACTGACAGTGATAATCTTTCAAGTCACCCCTTAACTTTCAACACGCAACAACATTCTTGAAACAAATAAACCTTGTCTCAGCAATATAACAATTGAAACAGCTTATCTTGTACGTGGTTCTACAATGAAACAGTTATCAAGTCCGATACGAAACAAAGTTGTTTTCACGTTTACATAGCTGTGACTTAGATCGGTAACCAACTGGAGTCGTCATGAACACAACACACTCTATACGAAAAGTCTGTCAGTTTACGAAAGGGGATCAATGCAACACTGTATGATGATGATGATGTCCTCCTAGCCGATTATCGGTTACGGCGGCTGTTCTCTTGTAAGGAGATCAGCCAACTTAAGCAGGACATAATATAGTGCACAAGCATTTGCGACGACACAGGTACACTCACTATTCCTTCACTCTCATAGCCCGATGGGACGGCAATCCGAAACAACCGGAAAGAGGTCAGGCGCAGGAACAGATCTTGTTATTTTCCGGTGACATATTTATAACGAGTTTGACACAGTCTAGTACATTTGGTAAAAAGGACGGGATACTAATGGCGTCTTCAGCAAGTTACGTGTTCTAAGAGCAATGCTAACGCTATTGCTAAGCCGGTTCATTGCAGGACGCGAGCGGTTTCACAAACACAGTTCTCTACTTATTACGTTACACGTATCGAGTATTAGGACTATTGGTTCTTGTATTGCAAATAGATTTACTTGATGAATCGTGTATTATTCTCTTGGAAATATACTATATTTGAAATAGGTATCAAGTGTTTTTATTTACCTACAACAATACATAACACTAAACATCACAGATATTTTATTAGTAAGTATGTTTATGCTTTTTTGGTAGCGGTCGGCTTAAAAGGCTGATAATGATGACTGTATGGCTACAGCTGTATGGCCGTCTAAGATTTATTTGAGTAAAAAGTAGCTACAGGTAACAAGCATTAAAAATACAAGTATTTAAAATCCAGTGTCAATGAAAAAGAAAGAATGGGCATCCTGCAAACGCAGTAGAAAGTAACCATCATCGTTTTCCAAAACAACTTTTCTTAAATAAAGTCTTTTTAACTCAAGCTTTTAGATCATTACTTGTTTTTGCAGCATTTTCATTAACATTTGTTTTTCTTTAGATATCTGAATTTACTTTAAAATAATACAAACGTATCGTATTTCTTAAAAGGTTAAAAGTCTGCTAATTAATGCGTAGAAAGATAAAAGATAATGTTTTTAATAGTATTTGCTACCCATTATCGCTAGAAAACCTTTTATCAATAATGCTTCATTTGAGACGGTTTAAAGAAATAAGGCCCTTTGAGTTTTGAAGTGATGGCAAAATCTAAATATTCATTGCTTGGGAATCACAAATGGGTTTTTTAAGTACCTAAGGTTTTAAAATGTTAATATTATAATAAAGTTAAGAAATATTTAACTGTTATTGATTTTGTTTTATATTTCTAGTGTAACTGTGATTAGGGTTGGGTCTTTCATTGGATGAACAGTGTACCTACAATGTTACATAATCATGATTTAAAATGTTTCCTGTCAAACAGCTATATTTGTCGGAACTACATATTGTTGAAATATCATAATTTTCTGTACATATTTGTGTTATTACCTAAATTAATCAATGTAACAACAATTAATAAAAGACAACACGCGTACACCCTGTTATTTTCCACAAAGTACAAATCAACATACCACTAAGTACAAGGCTTCCTTTTATTTATTTTATCTTTAAAAGAGATGAAGATTCAAACGAACAAAGAATAAAAATAACAAAATCCATTCGCACGGACTCCAATCGAAGAAAAACTTTTCTTTCAAAACATAATTCCGATCTAAAGAGTATACTGCAGACTAAATAGTTGGCTGACAGTTGACTCGATGGTTGGCATTTTTTTATTTAAATAAAATCTTGATTCCAATCAAAGTTTTCAATTGGTCTAATACTAGCTAAATACCTGCCGTGTAAAAACTTTTAAACGTCAGTTTAAGACTTGTCTAAAATATGTCAGATTATGACGTTGAAATAAGGTCCATTTTGCAGCACAATTTTTTTAGACAAGTCTTAGACACATGTCTAAGTTTTTGTAGTAAGACCACTGATGTTTATCATGTGCGTGCTTACTATTTATCTTCATACTGATTTACGTGCCCAAACTATCGGCCGACTAAAAGTTTGCAGTGTGGACCTTAAATCTCGACTTTGACGCCATTTCTGAAATGTTTCTACTGACATTTATCGTGACAAAAGAGAGGTTTTTAAATCTTCCAATATTTCAAGGTTTTTTTTTATAGGTGCTTGTACTTATGTGGGATGTCATTGACTGTACGAGGCTGTCGTTAAGGTAAAGTTTTGCCGTAAGTATTTAAAGTTGAATGTAAAGTGTCTTCTTAAAGTTTTTTTTTGTATGTAATAGTTTAGTGGAAAAGTTATTATTTTTTTGGTATGGATGTCAAGATGACTTAGCCTGAGGCAGCTGATTGAAAAAAAAAACAGTATAAAACATAATATGCCTTTAAATTGATCTGAAAAATAAAAGATTATAGAAAATACGTACGTCACATAAAATAATACACTTTAGATGTAATCGAAGCTATCCATCAATCAGATGTTCGTTTTTCTGTCAGGTTTAAGATTCGTTAACCTTACGTTCACCTATCAATCGATTTTTATCCAGACTGACAACAATTCGTACGAAATTATACTCAAAACATTTTTCATGAAACTGATCTTATATACCTACAACGTAAAACAATCTTAATGTACGAATTAAGAACAAAAAAAATGACTGTGTATTGTGTGTATTTTGGGTACACTGCCGAGTGACAGTGATGAGGACCACTTTTTCGACACACTTTATTAGTATTAAGTTTTTTTTATTTAATCTCTCCGATACCTAGGTCTAGTTTTTTTAAAGATAATGTACATGTTTGATTTTGTAAGTAAAAAAAAATGTATAAAAAAACAAAAAAAATAACATACCATTGAGTAAGAAACCTGCGTTTATACAACAGGTCCGAAAACAGTCAAGTACATAAACCTCCCATAGATACTGTGGCTACCTTTTCTATTATCCCCAACAAAATCCATGGGACAGGGGCCCCGTAAACACTGAAACATACGACACATTTTATCTTCCTAAAAATACAGGTAAAAATTAACCAACACACGTAAAATTCGCTTGCCTCGGAGCATGACTTAGACAAGCTTTGTAGCTTGATACCCCTTGGTAAGACCGTGCCTTGCTTGTCAGAGTTTTCTGTTTCTGGCTCCCCGTAACGGCTGCCAAAGATGTTCAATTGACAGCCTGGCCACCAATTTATCGTGCCTTTTAAAACACGGAAGAATATACGACATTATGACAAGATGGTTATCCATTCACGGACCGACTGCGCCAAGTAGTAGTACTGTATTATCCTAGTACTGTATTATCAAGATCCAAATTACACGACCATTCAACACCTGAACATAGTCACATTCATACTCATTCACCATCCAACTATAAAAGCTATATTCCCAGAGGAGACCGGACTTTCAGAGATACCTCCCAACGGCGCACTCCTGACAAATAGATTCCTTTATTTTGCCACATTTGCATAGGTTTCATAATAAATGCCGTGAACGCATGATAAATATTCAGTGGCCAGTATTGTAAAGTACAGTTGAAATGAATCGTGTTGGGCCTGCACACTTTAGCCTCTGTACGAATTTGCATTTTAATTGGCATAGTTTTGCGGTTATGAAATTCGAAGTTTGTTAAGTGTTTTGTTTTGTAATTTTAATGTTGGTTTCTTTGGTTGTTGTGGTGTATTGATTTTGAAGGGTATCGTGAATCCTATCAACCTTTTCCGTAGTCTTATGTGATGGTAGTAATGTTCGCACTATTTATTCATATCCGTAATAATTTATAAGTTCGATAAAATTATCAGCCGAGTCAAGATTGCAGTGTACAAAGAATTCTAAGAAATTAAATGAATCGCCATGAGATTAATTAGTACAACACTCTTTTATTAAACACCAAGTACTCAAGGGATTAAATATAAAATAGCTTTACAAATTTTATTCTGGCTAAGATTAACAATTAAAAAACTGGTAACATTTTAATAAAACTTACAACTAAAATCTCTAAGGTACAAAATTAAATATTTTAAGTAGAACTATTATTGAGATAACAAGGGCTTGTGCGTGTGTGTGTGTGAGTGAGTTACGATCCTACTGGGAGCACTTCCCTTACAAATGGACTCCGATATATTTCGCTTATGAGACTTTGGGATATCGTGTTGTACGGACTATGTGCCAAAATTATTCATATATTTATTTTTAGAGAATAGTTATTAAAGCTATGTTTAAAAGTTTTTTGACGGAGACTATTCGTCACGAACTTTGCAATATGCGTCTCATTCTTTCAAAGTCAGTGTTGAATTCATCGCTACAGATTCCTAAAAACCGTTCACAGCTGGACAAATGCATCCCGAAAGCTGGATGTTGCGATTGCAGGGTGGGATATTTATTTAGCTTCGGAGATGCTGCTGCCCATCTCCGAGCAAGGCATTAAATATCTCACTATTTGCTGTGTGTTGGCTATACCACCACTAGTCGATGGGGCAAGACGCTATGGTTTACCTCGTTCCACCGCACCCCACGTTTTTCACGTCGAGCTATTATTATTCTGTAATAACATTTTTACAACATTGCGACAGCTTTATTAGTAGGACATCCTACTTGATTACTTGCTAGTTCATGGTATTTTAAAGTACATAGTAAGTATTAAGTTTAATACTAACAGACACGCATTTTCCTCCTCCTGTAGGCAGTGTACATAAAATTAGCTTAATATCATACTCATTCTTAAACAACAGTATCACCTGAACTTAATCCAAAAATTGACTCTCACGCAATTAGATTGAATTGAATTGAATTGAAAAAGGTGTAGTATTTAATTGGTAAGTTCGGTTCAATTGATTCGTGTTAATGAACGCGCGTCTCATTAAAAGTAATGAGCGGCCACGTTTGATGGTGACGTCATTTGAGCGCGCCGTTTGAGAGATTAACGAGCTAAGCTCTTGGATTATGGCAATGCTGGATACGAAACCAACGGGCAGCGAATGTAAGGAGATTAGCCAACTGCGCAGGACATTTTATAGTGCACTAGCGTTTGCGCAGACATAAGACGGCGACGCACGGAAAGAGATCATGCGCAGGACCGACATTAACGTGCTCCCCGATATACGGGTTGAGTATAGTAGCAGTAGTTATATGAATGTGTAAATGTTTATTCTCATTCGTTTATTAGTTCTAAATATAAAACTTTTGATCCCTAAATTATTAAGTACAAATGGCTGCAATGCAAAGATAAATATTTAGATTGGACACCGCAATCAATGTTTTTGGCATAGTTTTAACGTTTTTTTGCAAAAAATAGACAAACATCACGACGTGTTTACAAACATTTGTAAATGCGCCAAAGCAAATGTAGTAGATATTTAAGCAAAATATTTTTTTAATCAAATAACCATTTAGTACCTACACTATGCGTAAAAGTAAAAAAATACAGTAATTTTTTTACCAAAAATATCTATATTTTTAGGTAAATACGAGCACATATTTTTTGTATCACTTTCATTTATTATTCCACTAGTTACCGGAAGACTTTTTATCATATTTATTTAAAAGAAAATATGTTTTTTTGCCTTTTTCAAGTAATCCAATTCCTTATCCAAAAGTTACAATTCTAAGACCATCAAAGTTAATTCGTAACCTGCCCTTTTCGCTTTTTACTAAACGTGTTTTGCACCGCGTGTGTTTAGCTTTTGTTCTGCTAATGTATTGGGTCTGCCCTCAAACGTTCATAAATATTATGTAAAAACAAAAACTTTGGACCTTAAAGGGAGGCTCATTTAGATAAATACAGCAACATTAAGTATTTGTTATATTTAAAAGAAGATGTATTTTTCGTTTATACACTAAAGATTTAATAATTTGTCAAATTTTCTGAAAGTTTAACAAATTATTTCATTGTTGGGAAATTCATCACACAAAATAAATGTCGGGACACCTTTTCACACACGGTCGGTTAGCCCCATGGTAAGTTACTAATTAACTTAACACTATCAAATTAAATCAAATCTCTATGCCTGGGTATTTATACTCTATCTTAGTGTTAGTTTATATCACGAAAATTAAATTAGGAGATAGCAATTTATATCTACGTATGTCCTTTTTCTGGTTCTAATCTGTCTACCAACCTTTCATTAAAATTGATTCAGTGTTTTCAACGTGACAGACCACGCTTGACCAGAGATCGTGTTATTTCCACATTTATTCTATTACTAAGAATTGAGTTATTGCTATATTCCTAACACAATATACAGTAATACAATCCAAGAAACGATAATAAATGAAAATTAATAGATAGAAAAGCATTAGCAGCAATCTCTCTTCGTTAGAGACGAACGTATGTGAGATGAATTAGCTGGCGAACAATAATAGATCTAGACGTTTGAGAGATCTTCATTTGTAGCTAGATAGGCATTCTCTAATTTATAGGCTGAAGAGAACTTAGTTCTTTTGAAATCAATACTTAAAAAACTTTAGAGAAAAGCTACAGTCTTTTGAAAAAAATCTTCTTTATAACCAGCTTTTCATCATGTCTCGGGAAACTTCTTCCCGCACCAGGTACCTATAGTCAATAGCCCATGTTCAGCGTACAGAATGTAGCTTCCTAACAGTGAAAGCATTATTTGATTCCGTTCAGTAGATCCGGAGCCTATTCGATTCAAACAAAATTAGTATAGAAGTACAGATGATCATAGCTGATTACACCACTATTCCTTTACAGCAAAAAACTGAACAACATTCGAACATTCTGGAACCCTGAGAAAAAATATTTTCCCCCTATTTAGAAGAACAAGAACACATGGTTTTGACGGCCTACGAAACCAGAGCGGCCGTTTCAAACCAAACATTTAGGAACTTGATACGATTTCGTCAAGTTTCCTCACCGCTTACAATGTTTGTTCTGCCATGAAGCTGCGAATAGAGAACATCGCATAGCCTAAGTTTGTGCCGTATCTATTGCACTATTGTTACAAGTTTCTAAACTGTAATCCGTTACCTGTGGGGGATACTCTGAAGCCCAGGCAAATAGAAAGGAGCGGATTTTCACAAAATACCTCACAAAAAAACGCTAGCTTGTTCTTGAGCATTCACGAGAAGCTTAATTTTAAGGGCACTCTAAAATGCCTGCAGGTTTCTTAACTTGACCAAAAGCAGATTCGATTGATAGGTCGCAATCTTCTCATTATGGTCTCAAAATTTTAAATCTATGACACAAGTTCTATATATTTAAATTCTCTGGCCTCTTCCAAAAGAGCTATCGTTTCATTTTCGTGTGTTCTCGATTATTTATTTGTTTCGTTATGTTAGAGTAGACCTCTGTATAGAAGATGCAATCATTTCAGTTTGAGCAAACTTTCGATTGAAATTATGGATTGTTAGTAGTTGTTAACTGGATAACCGTTAGTTGAATTTGGATTTAGAATGTTGTTAGGATGGAATGGAGATACATATAATTAAAATTATTGAGGTAAAATCGGAGATGAGCATCAATTTCAACTTTGCATGTCACTTAAAATTCCTGGGATGTCTGAAGTCACATTAATCTAACTAATAAGAACTTTCCTCTGATGAATGAATACCTAAAAAGTGAAAAAAATATTATATTCCAACCACATCTTCCAACATCCATGTAACCCACCAGTGTTGGAACAAATATTTGCCAAATAAAGTGCGTAATCCTCTTTGGCACCAAAGTCCTCAGTCTTGAAATTACCTACAATATCGTGTGTGTGATATTGAAGGGCTTTCTGAAGTTGCCTGAAGTGTCGATCTTGGTTCATCCTTTTATAATAAGGATTTGTTCGAGTATTGAGAGGTATGAGGTCATTAAGTGATGTTGTTTGGTGAGAAGTGAATCTTATGTTCTTTGCCGTTGGGTTCAGTTTTGATAAGACAGTTGTCTGGATATGTTTTGATGATTTGTGTTATGAAATAATTCTTTACGTGGGCAGTTTAAATTATTAATCTTATTATTAATCTCCTGTCCTCACATAATTGTATGTTAAATGTCTTGGTCAAACATTGTCAATAATTGTATGGCAATCCTTTTTAAACAATATCTATGTCAATTAAAAACAAAATTATAGTCAGTCTTGGAATCACATGACAAAAAACACTCGTTACCTTTCTCAACATTCAATCTCTCACCTTCCTTCCTTACTCCACATTTTTTTCAATCAACCAAAGTATTCGAAGGTCGTAAGGAAAGTATGCTCTTATTATAATTGCAGGACATCAGGCCTCGCTAGGAAGAAAGCGATGAGCAATGATCCCGCTTTACGGCTGCCCTTCAAATCTAATTTAAATGGCTAATCTGGAACATTCTCATTTTATTTCTGTATAGAGGCTCCCCGTGGCGTTGGTTGCGTTGCGATAGACCGTTTTGTGAGATGAAGAAACATTTTGTGAAAGATCTTGATATAAATGAAGCAAGCAAGATTATCATCTCGTCTACTATAATTTCGACTTTAGATACCTAACAATGACAAAACTCATGATGATTATGATAATAATGTTATATTTAAAACTTCTTCTGGAATAAAACCACAATACCTAATAAGAGTACTGTCTTAAAATGGTTAACCTATATAAGAAAATATCCGAAAAATAAAAGTCAGATACCATTATTTTCAATTTGCGTTAAGCTAAGGCCTTGAAGTGATTAATATTTTTAGGTAATATATAAAAACTGTTATTAAATTAACAGATGCGGACATACAGACATTTTAACTTTACTTGTTTATATTATACAGATGAGCAACGTTTTAGCTATTAGGGCCGGATTGTTGATTTGTTTCGGTGATTATGTTTTGACAGTAAATTGATAGGTCTCGTTACGGTAAGCTTTCTATTAACTTGGATTGTATTTAAAGGCAAGGTGTTCTATTATGGGACCATAAAATTATTGTCCTTTACGGAGACCAGAAATTGTGACAATACGTCGCAGTTAGAGTATTTTGTTTCATTTTGTAATTCATCAGTTTCGACGAAACTGAAAGTTTTATAGCTGTCAGTATTGTTCCAATGTTTGTTAACTGGTAATATAAATCAATGCACTTGAAATTAAACGCATCACCAACTTAATATAAGACATTTATTCGATTCATTTACCAAGAATTTTACCATCAAACAACAATTAAGAAAATCTCTCCATCAATCGTTCACAAACATTTCAAACTAAGTTCAAACATAGAAACATCGAGCAAATTCTCATTTATAACACACCGATGTTTGACAGCAAACTTTGAAAATTTCTTCACCCCCAAGCTACCAATCCATTTCTCAAGTCATACAGAAATATTTTAATTGCACAGAAGAACAAAGTTTCATGTTTAAAATCGTAAAGGAATCATTTATTTGCTTAATCAAAACCCAATCCCATTAATTACTGAAAGTGGGTGCCTAAGTTAGGGCGAAGAAATTATGGCGCAACTTTATCATCGATATAAATGTTTAATTTTGTATATTTGCTGAAGTTTAGACTTCGCCGCTTATCTGGGAGTTAAGGGGGGTTAGCTTTTGGTTATCTCAGGGCGCCACTGGCGGGAATCGTTCAAAATAAACGTGAATTTGTTATGTTTGCTGTTCAAGTTTAATAAGAAATGACAGAATTTGTCACTGGTATTGAAGGGTTATTTGTTTACATGCTGACAAAAAAATGAATGCTGATGAGTACAAAAAATGTGACAATAAATCACAACTTTATTGCTTACATAGTATCCTCAACAATTTATTTCAATTCGAGCTGAGTAATTGCAATGTGAGAAGCCACTTTATTTACTGAAAAAGGCTGATGATGATTGACGATGAAAAGTTTGATATCACAAAGATTCTTCTCTTTTAAAACTTACTCGAAGACATTTAAACCCAAAGAAAAACTAGCATTTATAACAGCCCCATTAACTCTTCAATCAGATAAAAGAAAAACCAAAAATTTGGGACATTACACCCAAAAGGACCGAACGATTTTTATCCGTAACGACTTTCGATTCATTTAGTCGCAAAATTGACTTGGCACGCCCTTTCGATTTTACTTTATTATTTACCATTTTCATTTAGGCCACTTGGGCATTACGTCGTTACAAAGTTAATTTTACGCTCAAATTGCCAGATTTGGTTCAGTAACAGTACGTGGATTTTGGTTATTTGCACGCAAATCCTTTTTTGGTAGTCCAAAAGTTTTGGATGTTAATTTTTTAAAATACGGCGCAGCGTTTTGGTTTCTCGTTTATTTATTTTGTAGGTACAGGCTTGTCCGAAATTTAATTTTTAATTATGAATGGAGACTTTGTGTGCCGCGGTCGTGTTGCGAGCCGTTTAGTTTTCCTTTTAATTACTGTTACATTTTATACAAGAGCCCTTATGTACCTGAATGATGTTTTACATCTTAATTACCTACATCCTATTCATAGCTGGTGCCTTGGGTAGTGAATTTTTCTTTTAAAGTTCATTCACTTTTGTCCCGGAAATAAGTCTCAAAAAACAACTGACGATCTAGATTTCGACAAAGCAGACCAGACTAAGATAACATAAAAATCAGCAAAGAAACAATACATTGAGACAGCACAAAAATTCCGAAGTTAATTAATACAATTAGTGAACTGTTGTAACGCGATAAAATCGAGGGTTAAGAACTAGAGTAGCGTAAGGGCAAAAATACAAAAATTTTTTTTTTTCACCATTCGTTTATTTAATCCCCATATTTTTATGTGCCAAAAAACTGGAACGATGTAATGTGTTGATTGCTTAGTACAACAATAACGTATATAAAAAAAAGATATTTGTTTATTGCCAAAATGAAGTGTTTCTACTTACAATAATCTTGACATTATTTTTTAAAAAAATTACGAGCACAACGATCGTAACTCGATTTACAGAGCGAATAAGACACCAAAATATGCCATCAATGTAATCGCTTAAATAACGTATCTTGCCATACGTTTTATTAACGCAGAAAGTTTGATTATGCAGGCTTAGTTTGTTTCGTGCCAAATAAACGTAAAGTACCGCTACTGCTTATGGGTCCTTGTTTCGCAAGCTTCCGTAATTTTTCTTCCTGCCAAAAAAACGTAAGGGTGGGATACGCTACTATGGCACTAATTTATGTAACAGCCAAAATGACGTATGTCAACCAGTTTTTGAAAAAAAAAATTATTAAAATGAAACCGTATTTTAATTGACCAAAAAGTTACATTATTCTGTAGTCGATAAATAAAGTTTTATTATCAGTAAAAATCAGATATCTAACTACTATAGATTTTGCCACAAAAAGGGCTATAAGATAACAATAGGTAAATTTGAGTTGTTTTCGGGCTCTCCTGAGAAGTTGCCATTTTGGCCTTACGCTACTCTAGTTCTTAACCCTCGAAATAATCTGTGAGTTCGTCCTGTGCCCGCAATTTGTCAATTACGATAAACCACGGAGGAAGGAAAGATAGCGGAGATGCCATAAGGAAGGTAGGTTATTCGCCCTCTTGTGGGTCACATTGACCTACAGCAGGCGTGGTCAGTAACTAGTACTAACGAGACTATTGAGTTCCTCGTCAAATCAAAACTAATCTGTTAATGATTAGTCTGGATTGAGAGGTGATTAAATGGGTGGGTTCCAAACAGCTAGTAATGTTCCTCGTCACCCTAACACCCGCATTTTGGCGCGCTAGTTTTCAGGAGATTTTGCGTTATGACATCTCCGCTAGTGATTTTGTTCTCCATGATGACGACAAACGATGGTGCGCCGATCCCTAGAGGTGCGGATAACGCACGTCCAATGTCGATGCGCCCTTGTTACCGAATCGATGTCGATGATATTTTTTTAATGGGGTTTTTGACAAAACCCTCCGTAAGCACGTAGACGTCATCTTTTAAGGTGTCTTGTTGTGATTTTTTTGTTTTGCTTATTTTTAGTCTTTTTTTTTTATTGCGTGTTAAAATTCACTGACATTTGTGATTTTACATACAATTTACTTATGAATTCAATAAAGATTTATGGCTGATGGCACAGAATAAAGAAAACATTAAAACTGAATAATTAAAAGAAAACAAATTAATATTTGCAACCCAACTTGTCGCTTATGTATATATTTTCATAATTTAATTTCAGTTCAGAAAGCAACGTACGGGCGGGTCAAATTATGCTTGCAGGAAACTTTGCTACTTTAATCAAAATATTCCGGTTGACTCGACTGTTTTCAAACTTCAAGTCAACATATAAAATACGTAAGCTTAGAACGACCCTTTGTCCGTTCTATCGAATTCATACAATTTTCATGCTGTTACGGATATGAAAGAAAAACCGACTCAGCTGCATCTGGTTCCGTATATTTTTAAAAATTCTAGTGAGAATGTGAACTCAAAGGTAATGGCAATACCGATAGGAAATGTTGCCACAAATCAAATGTTTGTAGTTGTTAAAATAGTGGAAATTCAGCTTTTTAAAAGGAGATTTTATCGATTTTGGTTTTGCTTCAGTGGTTGTTATAAAATGTCTGAAGTATAAACTACTGCTTCACAGCTATTCTGCAAATCTTTCTGCTATAATACCTATTATCCTTTTTAAAATAATATCGATGTTTGCATTTTATTTGTGCTGTAGGATTATACCGTGTAAATAGAGGTATAAGTCAAAGTGCAAATCAAATTGTTCATGATTCAGAACATACACACATTTGTTCTCCCATTGAAACATCCTTATTCCGTCTCAAATAGTATTCCATCACAATGGACGCTGGGACGCATCTAACATACAAAGTCCCTGCACTCATGAATATTGCGCTGTTTTCAAACAAAACACCATCGAATCACAAAAACTCGTCATGGGTACGTCAAACAGAACGAAGACTGAAAGAGATACGGTATTAATGAATATGGATACTTGAAATCCTTATTATGTAACTCGATATTTTGTCTATGTCAGATATTGTATTACATGTAAGCGGTTGAGCGTATGACGTCCACCAACGAGGTGGACAGACGACCTTATAAAGGTCGCCGGAAGACGCTGGATCCAACAGATATCTGTGGAGGTCTAAGGGGGAGGCCTATGTTCAGCAGTGGACGTCCTATGGCTGAGATGATGATGATGATGATGATGAAGCGGTTGAGCCATACTTGTGTATGTGTAGTGTATAAGCAAATTGTCTTGGTATGCGTTAGCTCAGGAGCGTTCAGTAGTGGCCGAGACACGAGTCATACAATGACAATATGCATCTACATTTACAGCTTATAGGTCCTCGCTTTCCTAAGATAAAAATAACTATACCCATGTTCATTAAGTGGAACACACACAAGTACCTATAGCACACTAGCTTAGATAAAACTTCTATTAAGTGCCTTCATTTTCAGTTTTCTGAGACATTGAATACTTCAAGGAAACCCAGCAATGTAACTCAACTTCCTCTGAAAGATATTGACAATTGTACCAGAATATCGCAGGTTTAATTAATGACTCGCTACAAATTAATTAGCATGTTCATTATTGATTTTTTGTTACATTTCCAATTCATTTGACAATGTTACATTCACTGTGAAATGAAATGGTTATTGTTTTCGTGAGTTCAATTCAGATTTCATACCTATTTGCTTTTTATCCTACTAATGTTTGAGAGAATAGTGGGCATACTGAGATATTTAGTATAGGTACTTGTAAGTAGCAAAAGTATTTAGACTCTACGATGTTCAAGTCAAACGATATGCTGAAAAGACATACATAATCCTTACTAATGTTATAACAATAGTTATTGTAGTCTGTATAACACTAAAAGAATTGAACGATTTCATATGTATTTTATAGAGCCTGACAAAGAATATAGGCTACTTTTTAATAGGGTGCACGAAGTAGGTTACTTTTAATGCAGGAATTTATCGCGGGAAGGAACAGTTGATTACGACATTAAAATAAAACTTATTAGGACAAATAGCAATCAGATACCAATTTATAAATTAAAACAAAATAAATAGCCATAGATCAAAGACCAAACTAAGTAAGTAGTTTAGATTCAATAGTTCCTCGGATTCCTTATTTCGGCAAATTAACTTAACAATTTCTAAGACATCAAAAACAAACTTTTTCTTTGCAAAGATACGCTATCTGTCAAGTTCAGTAACTTGAAGTTGGAATTTTAATTCAAAGACTAGGTTTGTTTTTATTAATTTTCGTTAGATTTACAGAAATGTTGTTTCACGTTTTTCTTTATTATCACGCTAGATTTTCTTTATTTCATGTAATGCTACGTTGCTTCACCCGTACTGGGAGAATCCCTTCCCGAAACCATTTAAATATATCCTGTCTTAGGCTCTTATCTAGGTACCAAATATTTTACATCAGCTAAGTAGCTTCGGCGTGAAAGTGCAACAGAGAGAGGGAGCCAATTTCGCATGTATTATATTGGTAAGGATGGATTATCTTAAATCGTAAAAATATTCCATTCTATTTCCCTCCGCTGGCTTAAGCCCAATAAAAATTAGGAGTCGTTTAAACAAAACAGAGCGGCCAGATGAAGTACGAGTGGGGCTTGAAGCAATTTCCCGGCATTAAGCGATTATAAATTCAGACTTAACATCCCGGAATGTTAACTGCCGGGAGACTGAACAAAATTTATTTAACGTTCTCCACAGTCCGGCGATCCATAACCTAGAGAGATCTTACCTTCATGCCCACATGCTGGATGCAAATGTCTTTCACTTAGTACAGAGTAATAGCTTAGATAAGTAGCCCCTGACTTAGCACATTTACCGCCTTGATAATACCTCGAACCGATGTTTCCGTAACATCCATTTTACTCAGACCCACATCAGTCTCGATGATGGCTCCCTGCTCTTTGATTCTGTGTTCACGCGAGAGGGGGGTGAGAGGTCTAGCTAGTCTGGTCGTGTCCGAGGAGATGGTTAGAAATTATGGGCGAGCATTTGTCAAAGTCCTGCTTGCAGATTGTAACGAATAGTGTGTAAGTATGTTTCAATGGATGCTGGACGGCGGACGGTGTCGTGTGGAATGCTATACGAGGTTTGAAAATTGAATTGTGTGTGCATCTTGTTAGTGTAGTGATGGTTTTACAATATTAGTTTTACATTTGCCTTGAACAGCATATTAAGTAAGTTTTGCTCTTTTTGATTGCTCTTTACTTAAATGTGGTTTAAAACCAACAAAGTGACCTAATTAATCTAATATACAGCTAAGCAGACATTGACAATGTATACGCAGATATATCCAAATTCTGATCGAATCTTTGGTTTTCAACTAATCATAACTGGGTACAGGATAGGTTCTTATGAAATTCCAAAAATCAGTCACAGATCTTTCCACCTCCTTCAAAGCAACCAACTGTAAAGAAAATACAACCTTCTCTACAAAACAGAAGAAGGTTATTCTTTCCAAGGTCACTGCTACCAGCTCCTTCCAGCATTACAAACCGCCCTTATAAAAGACAAATAACCCTGTATTATTAAACGGTATCACCGAACACGAGCTGACAAGGTCAGGCAGACAACTAATTAAAAGTTTCACTTGATATAATAGCTTTTGTTTTTCCGCTTATGAATTCGTAACTCACAATAACAGAACGTAATTAGCGCGAAAGTTGAGGGAATGGCTTATTTTGAACTTTGGAGTTTGGAATGTATAAATTTTTGATTTTTTTTGAATGCGTTTTGCTGTTAGCGTCTTGGGAATATCACTCATTTAGCTTGAAACAAATATCGAATGTTAGTTTTTTAGGTTTCAATACCCAGAAGATAAAATGGGATCCTATTATTAAAACATGTCGTCCGTCTGTCTGTGGCCAGGCTATATCTCATGAACCGTAAGAGTTAGACATATGACTTCATTTCCTTCAATTACTAGAGATACTATTATTCAGGTATGTAGAATAATGTAGATATATGAAGAAAATGCATTGATAGACAATCATACTCATTTTCATTACCTAACTGGACTGTATGTTTTGTGATCCGTCCAATTTTTAGAAAATCACCCTTTGACAATAGGTACTGTTAAAATCATTTCATAAAGAAATATTCACAACACAAAAGTTTAAAGACCAGTCAACCACTATAGAATCAATACGGGTTTAACCCACAGACAACGATATCCCAGCTACCTTCACTGCTCGTAACAAACCCAATTGAGTAGCAACTTCGCGGTGCAATATGTATAATCGGGTCTCAACTTGCAACTTGAGCATTGCAAAGTGGAGAATACAAATCTTTATCAAAAGGGTGGGAAATTTTATTCATATTGGTAGTTGGAGCTGGTGGTCTTTTGTAGAATGTATAAATTATTATACTAATTTAGGAATTAGGAACATTTGATACAACTCAATAAGCATGTGTGCTTAAAATGAGGTGTAATTTTCGGTTTTTAAGTGATTAAATTACAGTAGGATCCATGTGGGATTTTTTGAAAATAGCGCAAGTCCATATACCTATGTTTCTTACAATTAATGGCAATAATCATACCATGGAAATGTAGAAAATGACTAGAAGGAGAACCAGCATTTCATGAAAGTTTGTACATGTTTTGTGAGTCATATGTTTGACTCAAACATAAAGTCCTAAAAAAAAAATATGTTCTATGAATAACGTTTATCTGTAAATCTGCTTAATGATAGGTAACATAAATATATAGTCTTGAACCCTTCATCTAGAAGTAAAACTAGAAGTAAAATAGCATGGACTCACTTCCCTCGTGTCCGCAACTATAAGCCTACAGCGCACAAATAAGGCACGTTTGTTTGTCTTAGGCTCCAAGTTTAGGCACGAAACTGTTTTTCGGAACTAAACTGTATGAAAGGTTTTAAGACAATATTATCGTAACTAGTTTAGTAGAAGAGGTAACTAGGTAAAATTCAATAGCGGGTTTAATTTTAAATGGTCTAAAAATAGGGCCCTGTGCCATAGCAACACATTATTTGTCCCGTATAGGAATCAAACCCCCGACACGAAGAGTAGTAAAGCTTCCGAATCATTCCGGTTTGATAACGAAGTTAGATTGAATTCGGGCAAGGATCCCTAGGGACGAGGGCGAAATCATGGCGGAAACTGGTGAGCTAATAATAAAATTACTCCTTAAACTTAAACTCCCTCATAGAAAGATGGATCGAAATAGCAAAAAGGCTCGGAATGTGCTCGTAGCTAATTCAAAGCCGGATCGATCAGTCATAAGGTTAAGCGACGCTTCGCGCAGTCGGTCCGTGGATGGGTAACCATCTTGTCATAACGAGTTCTTCCGTGTTTCGAATGCCACGATAAAATGTAGGCTGTCATTTGAGCATCTTTGGCAAAAGTAGTCAGAAGCAAATAAGTCAACCAGTCTTACTTTACAGGGTTGCTAGGTAACTAGGTTGAGGAGGTCAGATAGGCAGTGCTCCTTGTAACTGGTACTCAGCTGGATCCGGTTAGACTGGAAGCCGAAATCAACATAGTTGGGAAAAGGTTGGGCAAGCGATGACTCATTAAACTCCCATAAAGTTTTCTGCTACATTTTGTTCTAAAAACCTTTGAAGTGTATGCATACGTCATTGAGGACCATAAAGCTATAGCCACAG
The DNA here is from genome assembly GCF_030705265.1 of Helicoverpa armigera. Classification (NCBI taxonomy): domain Eukaryota; kingdom Metazoa; phylum Arthropoda; class Insecta; order Lepidoptera; family Noctuidae; genus Helicoverpa; species Helicoverpa armigera. Next base: position 669,659 of record NC_087124.1, on the reverse strand, counting down.
TGTACTCTAGACTTAAGCACATACTTGACTCAAATGTATGGAATTAAATCGTAAAATACGCTTACATTGTGTTTTGTAGGATCTATTCCGTGTAATAGGCTAGTTTCCTAAAAAATAATAATTAGTCCGTCTTGTAGATTGTCCAAAATTAAGCGATACGTATTTTTTCTTTTTTAAATTGGATCAGAACTTGTTAAGATATAGCGTGTTAAAGTTGAGTGTGACGTCACAAGTTGCTACAATTTTCAGGACACTGTGACGTAAAAGGCCCCCACTCCTAATTTTTGAAGCGTATTATCTTTGTCATTTTATGTTTAATTAAAAAAAGAAAAAATACGTATCCAATATTTTTTGATTATCTAAAAAGCGGACTAAATATTATTTCATTATTTCGACCCTGGACACTACCCTATTGGCGATAGAGAGCAATTTATTTCTGTAGGTAGTTTATTTTTTACTTTCACCTAAGTCACGACGTCATTTTGGGGGAAAAGTCCTCTATAATATGTGTTGAAGACAATATTGTTTCAAGATTTTTAAAAGTATTTCTTTTGAGTTTATTTTATTCGTGTTTAGATGTCAAATGTTTTAAATAATTCTTCAGAGGCAGCAGTATTCAAATATCATTTTCTTATTTTTTTAATACTTTTTATCCTACACTTTCCATGTACTGGTCGAAGGTCTTTATTTATTTATTTATACGAAGCTTGCTGCAGCGAGGAAAATGTTCTAATATTTTCTCCAACCCTTCTTTGGTAGACCAAAATATACCTCTTCTTGGCCGCCTTCTATTCCCAGAATCATTAATATTAAAATTTTCTTTAATATCTTTATGCACACTGAGCGCTTAGTAAGAGCAAAGTTTTAATCAAAACATAATGAAGTGTTTTGTGAGTGGACTCGCAGATTTTTATCAGAGTTTAAATAATTAGAAAACGTTAACTAAACTACGAGTTCAGAAAGTTTTAATAAACCACCTCAAAAAGCTATTATCGTACACAAAATAGATTTAAAATTTTAGCTGAGCTGAGTTGATTTTACGTAAAATTGAGTGAACGAAAGTTAATCACACTTCGTTTTAAATCATGTTTTTAATGATATTAAAAGTTAATATTCATAAATACGTTTTGTTAACCACATTATAATAATTGCCCATAACCATGATTAACATGAGGGTGAAAGGGGGAATTAATACCTCAGATAGGAACTCACTTGACGGGAGTAATTGCCATCAGGTGATAGCATCCAATTGCTATTAGCATCGGTAATAGGTTCTCAGGAAATATGAGTAAAGTTGTACCGGATGGGCCTCGGCAGTGTCAGTCGACAACACCCTGTAGTGGAATACGTTTACATTGTATACAGCGTGATTTATTTATTTCTTACGGTTTAAGTTACGTAAACGATGTGAGAACATTGTTTTTGAACTTTATGGTGTGAACGTGAATGTTGTGTTGAGAATTGTAAACTGATTGTTAAGGGTTTGTTAAAAGTGGTTTTATCGTTCACGCTTTAGGCATGTTTGAAGATGTGATGATGATTAACCATGTTCAAAAGTATTTGCCAAAAAATAATAAAGAATTGCAAAAAAATATATACATAGTAACGTTTATGTCTTTGCATGTATTTCTATTTAGCGGATTTTAGTACCGAAATATTTGTCATGGAAATTAAACTAATATAGGTATGTATATAAAATACCAGCTATATTTTCCTTAAACGAAGTATTAGCTTATCCCTTTTAATATAAAACCAAATAAATTAGTATAAAATCTCATTCTTTTTAAAATTCACGTTATTAGCCTTGCATCGCTAGCGTTCGGTCGTTAAATCGGAAAACGCTTAGAGTACCGTTTTGCATGGATTTAATAGATTATAATGATTTTCTGTTTTAACTTATAGACGTATACAATTTAATCTTATTGTTTGACGTAAAATTAAGCTGTCATTGAACATTTTTGACAGTCGTTATGGACGGAAAAAGCCACACTCTTTCAACCAGTTTTACCTAGGATTATTAGGTTGCCCGGGTAACTGGGTTGAGGAGGTCAGATTATAGCCAGTCGCTCCTTGTAAAACACTGGTACTCGGCTGCCTCCGGTTAGTATGGAAGCCAACACCAACATAGTTGGGAAAAGGCTATACAGTTGATGATGTTAAAAGCCTATAAATCATAAACCAGTTGCAAATGAATGTCATAAAAATGTAAGAAGTTTGTTGTGTGATTACGTACCAGCCATAAAATTAAAAACAAAAAGAAAAAAACAAAAGGCCATCACAAACCTTCCTCGGGAGACACGCTCGCAACAAGTCGAGTTACCAAGACATAATGATACCTCCCAGGTCGGAAACTTTCGTCTTACTTAGAGCATGCAACCAACTGGAACTGCTATGAGCACTTTCAATGCAAAAAACCATGCCAATTTTACGGATAGAGTCTTCTTATGGAGGGAGCTGCAGGTTTTTAATCACCGTACAAGCCCTGATGTCTGAATTTTTCTGAAATACTACTGAAGGCCTTTGACGAGGAATTATAACAACGAATGCCACTGAGTAGCATTCGGGAACGCTGACTGTATTGACTGGGTCGCGGTCGTAGTAACAACGCCAACTTCCAGGCTTCGGACTGCCTCGTGAACGTTTCTAACCTACCACTAAGCGATTTCTCGAGACCTCGTGCACAGTAGTCGCTCTATGCGACTAGATGAAAGAGGCGGTTACCAAGTAGCGGTAGTGTTCTTATAGGTACATTCTCTATCACTTCGCAACGCATTATTGCACACGACAAAATTCACAAGCATAAACTGTTCTTCATGTGGGCAAGTATGGATGCGTTTTCTTACCGTTCTCCATAGGGAAGACAGAAGAACTTGTCCAGTTAGTTAAACAGTCAAAGTTCGCCCCCTACTTTGCAAATTTAAGCACCAATACTTGTAATGTATGTGCTTTGCAACTACAGGAGCTCGGGGAATAAATTTCGCGAAGTTTTTTGCTTAGTTTGTAGTTTTACGCTGGCAAGTTATAGTGTTTAAGTTATCTTGTATCTACTCATGCATAGCTGTTTTCTTAAGTTGCTTGCTTTATAAAAACGGGCTTGGATCTTGGTGTAAGCTGTGCGCTAACTATGGTGGGATTAAAATTTATCTTAATATAAGATGGTGACTAGATTAATGTAGAGATAGAACTGCTTTTATAATAGGTATAGTATATTGAGGATTGAAAACCGTGGTTCCATAAACTTTCTGACAAACTTTAATTTTTGACTACAATCCCTTAAAGTCAACACTTTCTTTGCAAGTCAGCTGTAGACAAGCTTCTGAACTGGAAAGCGTTTAATCATCTTACTATCCTTTCAAGTGCCCATTCACCCAGTCCATCCGATTCCAAACCCTATAATTAACGCAGTTACAAAGGAATTCAAAAACAAAAACCTTTACAAAGGGTTTGTTGAACAATGTCGCTTTTTCCAATTTTTTCTAAACTTCCCCTAACAATTAGTCTTTCAGTACATCTGAGGAATCCTTTCAATCGGTTTCCGATTGTTGCGTTCAATTACTGCAAATAGAAGAATTGTGAACAAAACAAAGATATAAACCTTTTGTACGCAATGTTTTATGTGACGGACAAAACCAATCAAACTAAATTAAATACAATTTGGAAGGTTTACCGACGTGTATTTTTGTACTTAAATACTTTTCAATTACAGTTTTATTTAGAACATAAGTATAAAGGTCAGTTGGATACTTTAAAATCAATTTGTGAGCTAATTACGACGTTTGGTTGAAATACTACATGTATTACATCGATTTCTCTGCGACACTTATATTTTCACACCAGCCCCACCATCTAAAATTAATTAAATACAAAAAAATAATGGATACAAATTATTTTCCGCTCCCTAGACTTTCAATATCGTATCTTCCTTGAAGTCAGTTCTGTCAAAGATTTTTAGATAGAAGCTACACTTTTTATTCCAGCAATACTTTCATTGAAGAAAGTATCATAAAATATCGAAGCAAAAACCAAACAATAATTTTGAAGTCGACACAAATAAAAGATGGCCGAACAAGAACCTCGATATTTAAAATCAATGAGAAACAATACAGATATAAGTTGTCTTCGAAATTATTGATGCCGAACCGTCGAGATGGGTTCTTTAGAGTTCCGCGTGCAGAATAACAGATTGCTTTCCTACTTTTGAACTGAAAAAGATATATACAGAAGTCTAATTTTCTTAACATTTACAAATAGCAAAAACATAGAAAACCCCGGTATGGCAAAGATCTGTTTCACTTCCAAAAAAAATACGTATTAATGTTTCTTTCAAATACATAAGCAGGATTCTGGAGTTCTACGAGGCATCTTCTGAATCCATGCTATTTCAAATGCAACACTTTGCTTTTTTTACATCAATCTTCGAGACTGGTGTATCAAAACCTATACACACACATGGTGTTGGTAAAAGGTGTGACTAGTTTCATCTCTCTTATTAATATCCTATACACAGAATTCGATTTCACTAAAGTTATTACATAGCATACTCATCAATCTATATAATTGGAGTTGAAAATCTCATTTCCTCGTATTAAACAGAAACGTGCTTCATAAGCCTCAATACACCTACTTCTATATAACGTATTTACTCCAAGTGACAGTGACAAATTGGATTATGTACAATTAATTCAAAGAGTATGTCTGTTTGAATCAATTTGTAGTAGTACGCCGATGTACTCCCGACGACAAAATTAATGTCCCTAGACGTTAGCTCAATATGTCGTTACACACATCACAATTAGGTATTTGATTGGGTTTTCTATACTACTATGTAACATGTTTTATTTCATTGGGTTTGCTTTACAATCTTACTGGATGCACCAGAGTAATTTACAAGGAGTGCCTAACTGCTTACCCAACCTCTTCAACCTAATGACCCAGGCAACCCAATATAAGTCCCGTTGAAGTTTTTTGTACTTAGTGAACCTTCTGCCAATATGTTTCTATGTGTAAATGCTATATAAAAATTGGCTATTCCACCGATATTTCGGGATCCGATGTCCGGGTTTTATTGTTTTCTATTGATTAATGCTGGCGTTGTATAAAACTGGGCCGAGGTAATTGTTTAAGGACGTGATTCGAAACCAAGCGGCGATCCTGTCTCACGGATGGATCATTTTGATCGGCTAATTTGTTGCGGTATCCTGTTTCTACTTAAAATCGTTTTGTTACAAAATTATAAAGTTTTAGGTTGCTTAAATGCTTGCTGTTTCATTTCACGTATAGTTTGTATATCCTAAAATTTAAGGACGTGGCCCTCTTCATTTATATAAAAGGCGTTTGCCTAAGCATTTTTTAGTTTAGGTATTACTTTAGCTAAAATACCACTTTATTTCTTAAGAAATAGTTTGCCATTCGTAAGAAATTATATGAGAAACTATCATTGTATGCCTTATTAGGTATTTCAGTTGTATTTTTTTCGTATTTTAAATTTTTAAGCAGCACACAGTTTTGCATTTCGGTCAAGCAATATGTCTCATTGTAATCAAGCAAGACTACTGATAACTACTAAATCAATAAAACAGATATTAACCTGTACATCATATTTTCCTAATAACTACGTACCTACCTACAGGTACTATAACATTATTAATATCACAAGGTTAATTGGGACACGTTGCGTTTAGAACATTCGGCTAATCTAAACATCAGCGTGTTTGCTTTATCAATTGATGCAGTATGCTCATAAGTGGACTGATAACTATTCTCGTGCAGTATAAACAGTGATATGCACGTAATTAAAAGTTTGTTTGTTTAAACACGGTAATCTCAGAACTTAGTAGACCAATTTCATGTTTGTTTACTTGAATGCACTGAATTTGGTCCCGAGATTATCAGGACAAAATTGACCAATTTCAAAATTTCTTACAGTCTTAGGTAGGCTATATTTTTAGTATGACAGAGAAAATAGTATTTGGTAAAATCGGTTATAATTTAAATAAGTGGTAATTTATTCATTGTTTAGTGAAAAACGAGCACATAGGTTTTTATTGAAGTAGTGGATTTGTTAGTTAAAGTTTAATCAGTGTCCAATTTTATATTTAGAAACCAAGGGTTGCATTCAATAATGTTGTTCAGGCAATCTTGCTTACTACGAGAAAAGAAGACATAGACAGAGATAGAATATCCCCCATGTATTTTTTATTTATTGTAGCTTTAAGTTAATCTCAGCAAAATTAGCTATCTCACCCACAAAATATAATTAATTTTAATCGCGGAAATTGCAAAATTTCTAATTTATCGTCCATAATAACCCTACCGATGGCGGAGAGTTTTAGTTTTGAAATAAATCTCGGCCGGAGCAGGCTATTGTAGAATTTGAAATACGAGCCAGAGAGCCATCGAAACTTTTTCAACGTTTCGTCCGCCTAGGGTTATGTCTATTCTCCTCAACGTTTTAATTTAAAGTCGGTCTTTAAAGAATGTTGGACGTTCAACGGGTTGTAGCAACCCAATGATATAAATGTTCTTCTCTTTTTTCTAGTTTAGTGAGTAAATGTGTTGAAAGTTTATTGGCTGATGGACTTGTTTGCGGTTTATTCTTGCTGTGGTTTTGTTTCAATGAAGATAATTGCTTTTCAGTTTATTGTTTTAGTTTTCTTCTTTTTATTGTAAGATCTGTATTAACAATTCTAATGGATGATCATAAAATAGTCCTAAAATATTATGCACTGCTTTATTCACCACGACCCCCTATTATTTAAACCGTTAAGGCTATTTGAAATTTGACTTTTGTGACATTTTCAGTGCTATAAAAAAAAGAGATATTCCTCAATTTCATCATAACAGGCTTCTTAGTTCTATTACTTCAGGTGCCATCAGCACTAACACATTGTCATTCTAAAACGCACTACACATTTACCGCAAAACTTTCAAAGCCACCAGAATACATTCTGCAATCTCCATTTAGATTTTAAGCAAATAAGGTCCTTTTATCCACATGCAAACCTCATTGCGAATGGTGCAAAAATCTGGCCGGCCCTAATTCCTTGTTGCGTTACCGCGGAAACTTTGGCTGGAGTCCAAAAGGCACCATAATATAGTAGACTACATGCATTACCTTCTATTAAGAACACGAGGTCTGAAAATAGAGTATACAATGCGGGTATAAATAATGCAGGGTTTTCTTTTGGAGTTTATTTCAAGGTCTTAAAAAGGTAGAGCGATTGCATGATATAAGGAATGTACCTCAGTAAACATCATAGAATTTTTCGAATTAATCCTAAAAAGTCACTAATGATATATTTAGTTCACTTATAACTAAAAATAAATATGAACCTGGATGAGAATTAAATTGGAGACCGTTCCGGAAAGCTATTCATGGGCACAGAACATAACTTCAATATACATATTTACCATTGTATTAAAGTACATCCCAGATGTTTCCATCAGACATATTTTCCTGAATGTACCTATTTACCTATAGGTCTACGCTTGTTTTTTTTTTGTTTTATTGGATTGTGACAGCCCTAGGAAGCGTTTAGGTAGCGTCGTCTGCCCCGGCGCGATACCATTCGATCGCTATTCAAACAAACACGCTCGGCCCTACTTTTATTTCTTTTACTGAAGCTTAAAATGTAGGTTAGCACGAACTATTGTTTTAGCAAATATCAACCATTTCGAATCGTGTTTTTATTATTTTGAGAATCGATGACGAACTGTGTCAGGTGTGTTTGACGAAGCCGCTTTTTTGTTAGTGAGAAGGGTGTTTGGACAGGCGTACAAAACCGTATTGTATACACTAACTATTTACGAAGACACTAACTATGCCTCTACTTGTATGTAGCTGCAAACTGGCCTTGTTTTTCAGTATCCTACCGAAAATATTACTCTACAAACTATACAAAACAAGGACATTGTTGAACACTACACTCTAATAAAAATGCTCCGCTATGCAGTGTAACAAAATGAAACGCAAAAAAAAATCACGTTCCACAAATCATGGGACCGTAAAAGCGTAATACCTCAGTACACAAGTCAATAACTCTTTCGCACAGCAAAAAGTCAATGAATTATAACTTTTACAGCGCACGTGCGAAATGACGGTAGTCGCAAAAAAATACGCGACACCAACAACCACTATAAATGCAAATGAAAAACGTCGTATCTTGATAAAAAGTCGCACTACGAATTGTGACGAACTTCGGTACGTCACGACTCACGCGTGGTGACGAATACGATAAATGATGACGAACTTGTATTGTAGTTTCACAACTAAAGCTAAATCTCGTATCAGAATTTGTACAGGTATTTTTTGTATTGGCAATAAACAAAACAGTGTAGTTTCGCTTAAAAAATTGTTTTGAAAATCGAACAAAATCTATTTTTCCCGGAACGGTTTGCGCTATACCGATAGTTGTTTATAACCATTGATTCTACATAACAGAGATCTGAATAGTGACGTATACAGTATGACGTCACGAGTCGTAATGGTCAACACGTAAGCTTAAGGTCCATTAAAACCGACAACATAAACGTCAGTTTTCTTAAAACTACTGTTTGGTATTTTTAGTTTCACATTTTAACGTCCAATTTTCAGTTACCCGGGTAAATAGGTTGATAAATTCAGATCCAGTCGCTCCTTGTAAGACACTGGTACTCAGCTGCATCCGTTAGACTGGAAGCCGATCCCATCATAGTTGGGGAAAAAGCTCGGGAGATGATGTTGATGACTTTCGTTCAATTTTCAAAGTAAACTGATGTTTAAGAAAAAATGTCGTTTATGTTGTTGGTGAACTTAGGCTTAAAGATGTCAGCACGTGCAAGGTTCTGACGCGTGCCAGTCAGATTAGTATTCCCGCCTACAATGTGACGTCATAGAATACTGTATTAGAAGCTGGACACGTACTACTTTCAATACTCTGTGTATGTAATACGAAACTAGGTTTATTTACACGTTAATACATAATGATATCTACGTGTTACCTTTAGATTGAAAAGGAAAGTCTATTACTGCAAATTGTATGGGGTGCATATGAAGACTTGTTTTTATTTCACTCCACATCATCTTTCTAGAATGTTTTAACAATATTGAGCTAGGCTTTTTGCCTAGTCCACTAATAGAGCAACTGCCTAGACCACTTCAACAAGTTACCTTAGTTAGAAACCCTTTGTAAGAATGAATGTCAGAGTTTCTGGCTTTTGACTACCAAACGACTGCCAAAGATTTTAATTTCACTCAACAAAATACATTAATCATTTCCAAAGCTATATTTACTTCTCTAAACAAAGCAAAACACTCGAAATTATTTGCTCTAATTTAGACAAATGAGCGACATAATCCGATGAGATTCCCATAAAATTTCCTTTGGAACTTGCGATAGAAACATTTATTTAATGAGTTCCGCTACAGTATGTTATAATGACGTATATTTAACGCGAGAAGCAATCAACTTGATAACAAATTAAAAAGTGTGAACATTAATTTAAATATGGCTGCCGTTTGTTTATGTTAGGTCGCGATCTTATGAGCGTAGGATTTTAAAACCGACTTCTCAAAAAGGAGGTTCTCAATTCCGATGTTTGTATGATTTTACTTTCTCCTGAACATTGTCCGTGTTTCTGTGTATCTACTTATTGGCTAGAATGTGCAATCTCAGGAACAGCTACACAGATTTGAAGTCTTTCAGTGTTATACCTATCTATAGGTCATTTTTCTAGTAAGATTTTAGATTCATTTAAACTGGGCAGAATAGTACCTAGGGATGAGAGTGAAATGATTGGCAAACCTAGTGGATTAATATTACTCGTAAGCTTTTGATTACCTACCTACAAAGCCAGACATGATGAAAAATCATCATCAAACTGAAAAGCTATTAATTTTAAACGCAAACAAAAACGTTTTGGCCAGCAATCTCGAATTTCTCATTTTGTCGAAAACCAACGATGATTTTTTGAATACTACACTGACTTCCATTTTCGAATAACCGCCATGTTTGTATATTATCTTCGACTACCCGCATGTGAGCACGCCTTATCGCGCCACAAATGAACTGTGAATTCCATTACGTTGGAATAATAATTTAAAGTTCACTCGGATGTTGTTGGGAAAGTATTAACTAGATATTTTTTATGGATAGTGTGAGTATGAGGTTACACCTATACATAGACGTACCTGACGAATTGACGTCATTTTTTTGTGAGAAATCATCAGATGACCCCTCCTGCTGTGGGTGCTGCGTTCGGGAGTTTCAGGCTCTTACTTGACTATAACCCTTCTTCTTGCCATGACTAAAATATCTGTTGTGATACCTTTGTAATACTACATGTTTCCGAAAGTGGTATATTTTTATAAATGTTAAGATGAATATAATATGAAAAATAGAGTATTTAAGTGGAGTTAAATCTTGAATCCATTGTTTGCAATTGCCAGTAAAAATGTGTTAAATAACTTATAACTTTAATATTATATCTTAATGCGAAGGTAAGATCATTGGTACATTTCACTATAAAATAGATGAACCGTCAAAGCTGAAATTTTCATGAAGATATTGGCTATTTTAACCAATGACTTATTACAAAAAAAATCTTAAACTAAACTCAAAGAAATACTTAGATCAATTTCCAAAAACAGTGATCTAAGTTAAATGACTGCCATTAATATGCAAGCTGGAAGCTATGCGAGTCTAAGTGGCTTAGCGTCGTTTGCAGATTGTTTCGGTTCAAACCGGTTCAAACTAGACTGCACGCTGCGAGTTTGCTTGTCACTATATTAGTTAAACTCTGGTGTCGCTAACTGAAATTTGGTTAGTAAGCGTTAGTAAATGTTTTTGATTGTCTATTGTAAGCACCGATTTAAAACCGAAAGTAAAGTAGGTCACGAAGTATTTGCCTTTCAGCCACATCCTGTATAAACAATTTTAAGCATAGAGTTAGCTATAAAGAAAGAAAATGTGTTTTTACCCCTATTGTACATTATTTAAATTAAACCTCTTCAAAACTACATAAACTATTAACATGTTAGGTACTCAGCCTAGAGTCTAGGGCCTGAAAATGGACATAGGCTATTTTTTATCCATATGTTCCTAGATAGTTCTCTCTATCCACAGGTGAAACCACGGGCAGAAGCTTGTCTTTCACAACCCAAGGTCTTATTCGCACAATTTACAAGAACAACCGCGAAATTACAGCAAGAACAAACTTGCGAGATTGGCGGCGACGCACTAAATCATCTCTCTCACACAGCGAGAACATTAAACTGTAGTTGTGACGTCACACACGCCGCGTGTTACTAATTACCAGTTTAATAAGTAAACTGATGTTAGTGACGAGTCGGTCTTGTCTGGATAATGTTACATACAGTTGCGAAGTGTACTCGTAAGTCGGTCATTTATTGAAACTAGGCTAATTTTATGTAAGCACTTTTTTGCGACAATACATAATCACAAAAGATCACAAACCTTTTGTGATATGTATTAAACCCTTTCACTACTTTCTAGTGTTAACTTTGAAAAAACTTGTCAGCTACGCAGCTGTCTAAAATGTAACATAAATGATCTAAGTAACTGAGCCTGCAGTGCATCCATTGCCGGTCCCAAGCCCAGGTAAAGGAGGAGGGTTTTTTGTAGGGCCAACAACTTTACACGGTAAAAATCCAAACGTTCGAAGTATTATACAGAAGAAAGATTGCCTGAGGATGACTATAGAGGAGGCCACGACCCACAAAGGGTTGTAGAGTCAACGGAAGAAGACCTAAGTTATGAAAACAAATCCCTAAAGAATGTCTACCACTGTTCAAAAAGGAACATTAGCTAAAGGTTTTAAGTTGTATAGTGAAAGTAAAAAATACAGATGACTTAAAAAACCGGAAAAAATCTGACAGACAGTCAAAGTTACTTTTTTATTTTAAGCGATCATTTAAAAACTTTAAAATAATATCAGCCACAGTACTTTGACGTTCGTTGCCGCGTTTTCACAGTCACAGCGCACTGAAAAAGGCTCGAATAGTATGCACATGTTTAACTACAATTTGTAATAGTTAGTGAATTTTGATGTTTTGATTATTCTCGTGTATTGCATTTGTGCAAATAGTGACGTGTTAATTTGCTCTGCAGGTGTAATGTTTGTATTTATTTTAGTGAGCGCTTTATTGGCGTTTTAGCTAGCGTGAATTTGGATGTTTCTGTGTACTTGTGTTTCATTATTTTGTTGATGAGGTTATTATTTTTTGGTACCTATTTATTTTACCTTATGTTATATGTAGGATGTCCTAAATTTTTGTGATAAGCTCGTACAAGGCGAGAGGCCAAGATACACGAGCCTAAAAAAATTTGAATACAATCCATGTCCCTTTGTTTGGTAATTATTTAAAAGTTGTTTTTGACACTCAAGATAAAAGATATAGAAGTTTTGTAGAAAAATATATTTACTTAGCTATTGATGTTCAAGATACAATTATTAAGTATGCGTATGTAACTTAGAAAAGTTACATTGATATGTGCCTGACCTGAAATCGAACATGAACACTTGTATTTAAAAGGTGCTTTACACCACTTTAATTATTCACTGCAACAAAATAACGTTTTAAATACTCCAATTAAACTTTTCACCGATAATATCATAAACGACGTACAAATAGAAAAAGCCACAGTTTTAAACGAGCAATGAATAAGTAATGAAAATTACTATTTACGTCATTCAGTGTTAATTTATTACCGGAGTTAGTGCAAATGAATGGTACGTAATGGCTTTAATTGTGAACGCACGTTTTTTAATACTGAAATTATTCATACTACGAAATATGAATTAAGTGGGTAATAAATCAGAATGCTAAAAAATAATGGAAATTAGAAAATGATTTAAAAAAAGCCTAGCAGAAATTATTCATGCTGCTACAATTTTTATAGGTATAAAAAAATATTTTCATTTTATGGAAGCAATAGTTATGAACTTAGAACCAACTGACGTCTTAAAACCTAGCTAGAAACATAAATTAACTATCGTAGTGCATCTTATGCAATTTTCATACCTACATTACATCATTAAAACAAACTATTGTTTTCTTACCATCTTAATATATTAAACCTGTTGTTATTTCGTTTTACTACCAAAGAACCCTTTTTATACATACTACAATTTGTACCTTATTTTAATAAAAGGTCACATTTGTTTCTATTACAACTAAAATTCCATCTATGACATTACCCATAGTTATGCACTACCACAGTCCATTATGTACACGCACCATTAACCAATGGGCTGGTCGTCAGTATTAATCAACAAGCATCATTTAACTTCCCCTAATTCATCAGCTTTTTATCTTTATGAGGTCTAAACATGGAAAACTATGATTGGAATTTGAGAGTTTTTAGGAAGAGAGTTTAGTCTGGTGATACAGAAATAGGTTACAAAATAATCAGTTGCTAAGCGACAAAGATCTTAAGAAATAGTCAAACTCATGCTATGTATTATTAAATCATCTTATATGTTGGGTTTGGCTTCCATTCCACCCATGCTATGTATTCGCCTACTTATACAAAAATCAAAATAGCGTACTTTGAGATAAAAGAAGTTTACCTTTATGTGGAAAAATGCTAATTTTCTGACAGTTACAAAGACCCTAGACTTTAGTTTTAATTCTAATCGTGTATCTGAGGAAAAAGCTCTTGACAGACAAATTATTTCTTAAGAGATTCGGAACGATCAAAAATAAAATTTCGGACTAACAACATACCTGCGATATTATTGTCGCGACACGACTGTCGCGTTTCCAAATCGCGTTACGTCGGTTATTTGTCGTAAAAACGTATTTTATAGCGTCGAACGACATGCGCTCCCCTGAATATTTCCTATAGATGTGTTATGTACGTTCCCTCTGATCCGGTTACAATATCAAATCGTCCACTATTTGTTAGGAATATGAATCGTGGTGCTTTTCTTGATGTTTTTTTTTGTATGATTGCTGTTGTATACATTTATTTGAAGCTGGAATGATACTATTAAATGTGCTTAAAGGAAATGGCAACGTGTTTCAAGGCACTCAATCCTGAATAGTGGTAGGAAACACAGTATTAGTACTGAACTTGTTATTTTCTGTGAATGGTTTCCCATGATACCTACTTTGCACAATCGGATAAAAAGTAGTCTATAATCTGAAACGATAAATGGACACTGAAATATTTTTTAAATCAGCCCAGTTATTCTATAGATTAGCGCGTTCCTCCCACAAAATATCCTCACTGCTTTATTATACTGAATATTAAAGATAGGTTTTCAAGTCGTAACCAGTAGGTATGCAATTGATGTAACAGTTAAATTATATTTAACATGTAAACATCAAAACATATCACATCAAACGCTTGCTTCTATGAAAAACAAGCAGGAACCACCTATGCATGTTTCTTAGAACTTTCTTGCTCCTGTGTATCAACTGCTTTACGTTACCTAGATTTCCATGAATCAACTCTTAATAGAATATTATTACCTACATTCTACGACAAAAATTATGTAGAGAACTGCTATGAATTTTATGGTGTTCTCAAAATAGAATAGATATTTAATTTAAATAGCAAGGTAAAATATTTAACCTTATTTATTCCAAACAAATTCAAAATAATTATTTTAGCAAAATGTATATTTACTGCCTGCAATTTTGAATCTAGTAGGTATAACTTCGTGGAGCTGCATAAAAAGCTGATAATTTGATATTTACTACATACATTTTTCTTACTTTCTAGCCTAGTAATTCTAAGAATTAGCCTTTTCAACCATATAAACCCTTCAGTTTTACAATATTTTTACTTTAGATACTTTTATTCAGAAGCGTATGACTGTCTTGTAAACTTGTGGTTTTTCCCGGGAATCGAACCCGATACGTTTCATAGTTTCGTACTATTGCCACAACGAATCTAACCTACAAGTTAGTTGTAAATATGATATTCTGTAGTTTCTCTCACAGTCTAGCGTTGACTAATTAAATCCTGTGAGAGATGAACTTAGAAATGAATTTACGTGCGTCTCACTGAATCTGAAATAACTGAAGAGACGAAAATTGCTTTGTTTATTATTTCATGGTTTAAAAATAACTACGGTTTGTTTGAAAAGCCTTTTTTATTTTTATTCTCTATATCTAGTCTCGAAAAGTTCCATTCCAAATTCCAGGTAAAACCGATTTAGAATTGTAAAACCAACACTTAAAATACCTCCTGGAAGAGTAAAAACATTCGAAATCGTATTCATCATCATCATCAGCCTTTTTATCGTCCCTCCGCTGGGAAAAAAGCCTCGTCTCACACAGAGAAGGATTGAGCGTTGATCACCACGCTTGCTTAATGCGAGATGGTGATTTCAAGCATGATAATCCAGGTTTCCTCGATCCTCGAAGATGTCTATATATTAATCAAATAACAATGGCTTATCTAAGCCAAACAAAAGAACTTAGTTAGTTAGTTACGGCCTATTTATCGTCCCACTGCTGGGCACAGGCCTCCTCTCACGCGGAGAAGGATAAGAACAAAAGAACTTAATCTAGAATAAAACATAACCGTTCTCTCAAAGCGACATAAAACATGCAAATGAACCGAACATTACAGTTCACGATAACTACCGAGGATTCGATTCGCTTCTACACCACGTACAAGCTACTACAATCACAGTAAGAAATGTACAGAAAACGAATGAAATTCTACGTACCCTACGTATTATATTGTCGTTCACTGTTATAGTTTTATGTTTTGGGAAAGCTGGTGAAAGAAAAAAAAATACCTACTATTATAATTTTTAAATAGCTTTAAAGAATAAAATTCAGTTTTAAGACATGCATAATTGCATATACATACAGTACTGTAAACTACTTAAATGTTAAATTAAATAAAACGTTTCGCAGTAACTAAAATGGTTTCAAAAGATTAGTAATTTCAGATTTTTCATTCTAGGAAATCGTGATGTAGAATATAGTAAAATATCTATCGAACAATTTTTCTCTAGGCATATTCAATGGATGTGAAATTGCTTACCAAGATTTTTTACCTATCGTTTTCCCAACTGAAAAACGCAATGGACCACAGAGTTATTTCAAAATCCACTACGAGAAATACCGATTGCTGAAAGTTGGCCCATTGTCTCTCTCTCCAACTTCCTAGTTCTCGATAACTAGTGTCCAAATCGGCTTTATATCGATAACTGGAATCGACGATGGTTGATGACCAAATCCTAGCAAAACCTTTAAATCCTAGCAAAACTGTACGTAGTGAATCGGCAAAAATATGGTATGGAAAACGTCCGATAAATCGGTGAACGATTTTTTGTAGACGAAAAATAGAACTCAGTATTAGCAATAGCACACGCACAGGTCCTATAAAAAGTCGGTCAGAAAGTCCTTGTCAGAATGTCCTATAAAAATCGGGTGGATTATCTGTCCTACAAAAACTTTGACGTGGGGGAAGCCTAATAAAAATTACTGCAAATATGTTGATCACTGTTTTCCTAGGTATGTTACAAATGTTGATCATGATATGGAAATCGCATTTTCATTGAATCTCCAGAAATATTACGAAATGAAACAATTTATTAAAGTAAAAAGTTTGTAAAATAAACTTGAAGGACGGAAGTAGATACTTTTCATACAAGCTAATTTTATTTATAAACTTTCTGATAAATAGGATAAAGCTTAAAAATCGATCTTCAATCTTTTTGAATAATTTGATTCCACGAACTTCTTTTTACAATTATTAAAGTTGCATTATAAATCATCATTTGCCTAACTTTTCCCAACTATGTTTATGTCGGCTTCAAATAAATGAAATCATTCGATCATTCACACAAAATGTGTCATTAAATAAAATCCAGTTCATTGGCACTTAAGTGGTTCATTTGATTCGTTATGAATAAATCAAATTAATTAACATGATGTAGTACAAACTATATTTTAGTTTAGGTTCGTGGTGGTCTAGTGGTTAAAGTACCAGCCTTTCAAATACAGATGGGGGTTCAATTTCGGACTACGTGATTAAAATTTAAGAAAAGTATTTTTAAGAAACTTGGGACTAAAGTCTGAAGTTACTAGTCTGTTTGTAGCAATCTAAATATATAAAACTCAAAGGTGACTGACTGACTGACTGACTGACATAGTGATCTATCAACGCACAGCTGAAACCACTGGACGGATCGGGCTGAAATTTGGCATGCAGGTAGATGTTATGACGTAGGCGTCCGCTAAGAAAGGATTTTGATCAATTCTACCCCCAAGGGGATAAAATAGGGGATGAAAGTTTGTATGAAACTTTGTCAATTTTAAACCGATCGGACTGAGACTTTGCATGCATAAAGCTACTATGGCGTAGGCAACTCTTAAGAAAGGATTTTGATAAATTCCATCCCTAAGGGGATAAAATAGGGGATGAAAGTTTGTATACATCTTCTTAGATTTGTACACGCTAATCTTCCGAACTACTGAACGGATTTCAATGATTTTTTCTTTGTTGTATCAGTATTAAGCCTGATCAACATATAGGCTATAATTTATCTTCGAAACTTGAAGACCTGATGCAGAACTCCAACAGACCAACAAAACTATAAGAGATACAAAAATGGTGCCATGGCAAAATTGTTTCATGTGATGAGCATTTTCAGCTGAGATAATAAATTTTAAGATCTGGAACACCTGATGTGGAACCCCAAGAGCCCAGCTTCTCTATACCATATACAGGTATGACGTTTTTGCAAAAGTTGTTCAATTTGATAAGCACTTTCTATTGACTTACACAAATTGAAGATCTAAAACACCTGATGTGGAACTCCAGGGGCCCAGCTAGACTATAGCATATAGAGGTATGACGTTTTAGAAAAAGTTGTTCAATCTGATAAGCACTCTCTGTTGACTTATAAAAATTGAACCACACCTACACCTGATGTGGAACTCCAGGAGCCCAGCTAGAACCATGACGGGGGTAGGTCTCACGCCTCTGGTTTGGCTTGGCCGTCCAGAGTGGAGTCGCTAGAGCAGGATTAGTAGCCCTGCTCGGAGGGTAGGTGCCTCATGGTAAGCACAGGGAGCGCGTAATCTGCGTTTAAAGTCCACCGAGGTATCCTCACCCTTCAGCTCATACTTGAGAGATTGGTTCTCTACCCACTAAACCACCACGACTTCCACTAAGTCACCACGACTTTGTCATCTATTTAATGTTTTTTTACGTAATAATACTTGTGTAATATTTTTCACAAATGCGGACTAATTAGAATCACTACTTTTATCCCTATGGTAACGTCTATTGCGGTTCAGTTCTCAGCGTTTTGTTTAATCTGCTGTGCTTTTGCTGTTAAAGTACAAAAATTAAGTATATAGAACGTTTCTCTTCGGTCCCTTAAAATTCAATATCAGACTATTCAGATCTTTGATTTTGCTGACCCCGTGGTCGCTGGCATAAGGGACAGGATCCGCGTACGAAGTCGCGGGCAGAAGCTAGTTATGAATAAGACTCATTTTTTGGATGATAAACACATGACCCTTACGTGACGTAGTCGGGTAAAATAGCAGCGCAATATTACCAAATAATAAACGAAATAACCTTTTATGTTACTTCCAACCCAAAACGACTCTATTATGCGCCATCTAGCCACGATTTCAACCAAAGCTAGAATAATCTAGACCTATTAGAAAGGCAATTAAGCTATTACAGAAAAAAAGCCTCCTAACTGTTGACTAATAACCGAAATCGGAGACCAAATTGCCGTCGTTAACACAGGCTATTTTCATTCTTCACAGAAAAAATACGATTTATAAAATCTTTGGTAATTGGCCGTTAGGACGCCGATCGGGTCCAGAAGGGAATATATTACGAAAATATATTATAAAAAGCTGACAATCGCGTCTTTAAGCTTCTCTTAGAGGATCCGCAGAGTTGAGGATTTTGTTTTTTTCTCCAGTTTTTGTTAAAACAAAAACCTTTTTCTTGCAATGAGTTTTTAATATTTTCTACTTTCTTTTTCAAGAATAGATGTCTAGCTAAATACAATCGCATATAGCTTCGTTTTTTCTTGTTACATATAAAATGTTTAGCTGTAGCTCTTATTTAAAAAATATATTCCATAAAACCAGCTTCAAAGGCAGCCAGATTTCCGTACTTAACTTTTGAGTGCGGGCCCCTAAAAAGTGCGTAATTCTTTTGGTTACGAAGTAGCGACTTCCTAATGAAGACGTCGGCTGTTTAGCATAATGAGAACTTGTACACGATTAGGTTTTAACGATGATGACTCCGTTCAGATAGAACAACTCACCCACCAGGAAATTGAACCGTATTTCAAAAGCATAGACTTGAAATTACCGTAACGTTTTTGATGAAGATTTTGGCATCTAATTTGGATGCTAGCCGCGTCCACAAGCGTCATGGTTGGTAGACAAAATAATGCTTTTCGTGAAGATCGTGTAAGGGAGATTAAAAAATGCCTCGTCACGGTTACAATTCAATGAAAAATGAGGCCTAAATCTATTGTTTTCTTGAAAATAATAGCCCGTAGGACTTGCGACATCTTGCTTGAAAAAGTGTCGTATCATTTCTTGGTCCAGGCTTTGGTATTGAAAACTGTATACGGTCTAGATATTTTTGACACATTTTTTTTTGTTACAGTGTTAATGATAATAAAATATTTCAGCCTATTTTTCGAAAAAGGCTACAGGATACATTTGGTGCACAAAGTTATTTCTACGGGACGCAAATGAAACCGCTGGCTATAGCTATTCTTGTAATCTCTTTATCCCATAATGTATAAAAACAAGCCTAAACAGATTAAATGTCCGCAAAGAAAATTATTTTAATTATTTACGATCCCATGAACAGGAAGCCATTAACTACGTAGCAAAATTTTAAGGTATTTCGGAATTATTTTCTACACCATTAGTTAAAACCAACAAAAAGAGAATATCACACACTTCCTCCTAATAGCAAACTGAAGAAAAAATTAGCATTTTTTTTCCTTTTTCTGAGATTTTTTTCTAATTTTTTTTCACTTTCAACAATAGAATGATTGCGTTTCCCTTTGTCCCGAAGCTTTTGAATTGTTTAGATTTTTTGTCTTCGTATCAAAAAATCTTCTTTGCTATGGTAATCGGAGAAAAGAGGGACCGTTTGTAATGAAGCTGAGATTTCTCATTGTTTCCTCTTACTTCCAAGATTTTTAAGGAAACGAAATGATAAGGAAATCTTGAGAAAATCAGTGGGCTGTGTTTTGTTTGATCTGCGTGTGTCTGTTTGTGAATAAGGTGATACTTTTGTGTGTTAGCATAACTCGTTTCGTAAGGATGAGGCTAATATAAATATTATATACTTTATCGACTTCTTGGGTCATCTAAGTTCTTAACATGATTGTTTTTTCATTAACTCGCTTATATCTCTCTTTCGTTTTTTTATTACTTAGTGAAATAAGAACCTATTCACTGTTCAATATATTTTCTGCTTAACATAATTCGTAAAACACAAATAAATAAAAATCTGATAAAAATCCAATATAAAGTCCTCAATGAATAACTTCCATAAATAAATTCCACTAAGAAAATTTCCAAATGAGCCCCCTCAAATACATTTTCCTCAAAAAACCATATACTTCCCATACTATTATCACCATATCTATCGAATCACAACGGCTTCCAGTACCCGTCACCTGATTCATAACACCATAGAACATAGATAATTGAACCAACTGGAAACGCCATTGTCGTGTCTTCTCATCACACAAAAACTGTATGATGACTTATAAAAGGCCAAAAACCACGTTTTTTAATGGAAGCCAATAAAATAATTTTCGAGTCTTAAGTATTTATTTTTTAACAATAATGCATCGTTTGTGAAAATTTCAATTGCCTGACTAACACGTTGCATGAGATACAGTATGGTGACAGCACGAGTAACGGAGTTTTAAGGGCCTAATAGTAAATAAGTTCCATATTTTTATTCGTTACAAAATTGAATTAATAATGAATGCTGTGTTGCCCCTGCGCGTATTTTTCAGCGGGTTCTCCTGTTAGTTACATGCTCTTAACCATAGATCGTCACCCCTAGGGCCGTCACCTCCCGTAGGCTACCATTAAGTTGATTTTATCTCCTCCCTGCGGTAGAAGGTAGTTCCAGACAATATCATGAATTACTATCTTAAGTACCTTTCGGGTTCATAAACATTTTAGCGAGAATAAACAAACTGACAAAAGGTTAAGTGTTGATGTGTTATTTGTGATTAAGTGGACAGTTATTGTTAGTTCAGTTAATTAGGTTTGGCTTAATTTATGTTGGGGAGTGGGTTGAGTAGATTGGTCATATTTCCAGTACTTTTTACTTAGTTTTTTCGATTACGTTTAAAACTACAAATCCTATCGCTCATTAATTGAAATGCTTGACCACATTGGCTTACAGAACTTGTAGTATTTTTCTAAAAATCATCAATCTAGATGACATACGTAGCTACAATGTAATAAAAAAATCTCGTGACTTGGAAGTGGGCATATCCATAAACAGCTTCACTAAGAAGAAAATGTTCTCATGTTTATCGTACATTTGAGGTGTAATTCAAACGTTATCGCGTTCATAACACCTCAGGCGTCGATAAAACACCTCAACACATACTAAAATAACCGCAAAAAAACGTTGGCAAACTATCGAAAAAACCAAGAAAAATATCGTGTGGCCAATTTTTTTCTACCCCGAAAAATCCTTTTTATTTCAGGTAGGGTCAGGCCATATAAATCTTTCGTCCTAAGTTGTAGCGGCCATAAACTGTAGTGCTGGGATCCAATGGTATCAAGATTGCTTTTATCGAATATTGCCCGTAGTGTTTATTTATTTATATTTTTTAGATTTTTATATAAATAACGCTAAAGGCAGACTATTTTGGTTATAACTTTGAAGTTATTGGATTTCGGTTTATTTTAGGTAGATTTATCAAATAATTTAATTTACAAGTAAACATATTGTTTACAAAACAAAAGCAATAGTTTTATTAACCCAATATATTAAACAACCAATTGTAGTCAGCAATAGTAGTAATTAACAATTATTAAGACCACGAAACATCAAAAAACAAAAACATAATAACTTAACTGTAAATCAAAGTAAATATAATAAAAACTTTTGGGCAGTGACACAGCGACACGACTTCACAAATAATGTAAAGAAACAATCAAATCATGGAAGAAGTTGAAATGTATCTTTAATTTATACATCCAAAGGAAAAGTTAAGGGGAGGAGCCACTCCGAAACTCGGAACTTAAAACGATGCGATACGATTTTATTCGGCGCAAGTCACAAGAACTTTTCCAATATGAAAACGACAAAAAGTCATACTAATATTACGAATATCAAAGTTCGAAAGTATGGATTGAACGAATGGATTGATGGATGAATGTTTGTTACTTTTACACGATATAACTAATGTCTGGATTTGGATGAAAAAAGTTTCGTCGACACCGCGTCATCGTGCGTCCCACCTACGGTAGGCCATCGGCCATACGCCAGACACCCGCACTCTCGCTCCTCGACCATTACTGTGCGCACATATCGGCAAAACTTTGTGTGAATATTACAGACTTTATATCGTAAAAAAGTTTTATTTAGTTGAGACCACCAGCATCAACACTGGAGCTTGACACCCTACACTTAGTAGCATTATAGCTTATACCCCAGAATAACATATTATGTATAAGCTTTTATCTTCATGTAAGAAGTAGTTAAATCGGGAAATTTACCACCTAAAATAGCAAGTTACGTTCCAAGTTCTTTAAAAAAAATCATAAAACGCAATTTACAATTACAACGAGTGTCTAATAACTTGCCCCACCAGTTAAACTTGTTTTCAATTCATCAAAGACCCCACGGTCATAGTTGAAGAGAGTGCTCCAATATTTCATGCAACATTATGAGCCGGCCAAACCGTCCGTCTCAAGACTTTTTGTTACTCCTGTCTCTCTATTTTATGTTCTGAACGTGTCTGGGAGAAGTTACTTCAAAAATTTACTCCCCATTTCACGTCGATTTTTACTTCCAGCCGTTTATAATATAAAACTGATTAGGTATTACGTATAACGTCGTAAAATAGGGGAAAATTTTGTGTCATATTTCGGGCGTGTCGTAAATTAATTATGCATGGAATAATAACCTTTTTTTCTTGTTTAATATGCTGTTCTTGTCGTAAACGGAGTGCACGTGCAATCCTATATTTAAATCCTTTGTAATATGAAATGCGAAATTTTCTCATATTTTTTAAAGAATTTATTATTAAGTAGTGGAAAGAGATGTTTAAAAATTATATTTTGCATCAAACAACACTGCAGCTTTACAACCTGGAACTTTTATTACTTTTGCAATAAAATAACCCACTCGAGTATCATCTGTCAAAAAAAATCACAGCGAGTGATAAAAATACAGTTGAAATAAATATGATATTTAACGACTGGAGTTGATCCTGAACTCCTGAAAACTGAAAGCAAGTAAAGCTTTAAAACCAACAGCAGTAACTCACCAAACGGATCATTTATGTTACGATTCATGACCGAGCAAAGTAAACTGTTATCTGCGAGAATTAACGACTGCTGTTAGTGGTGATTCACACTGTATCGATATCCTTTGTTGCGTTCTCGCATCGATAAACGCGCTGTTATTGGCAAATGTGGAAGGGCTTAGTACTAAGTCTTTAGCTCGTGATGAAGGGGAGCTGTAATAATGCTCCTGCTATGCTCTATCGATAAGTATCCCTTTAGAAGCCAAACTGGAGATCTATGATCGTAGTTATCGAGTTACGATCCCTGTGAGTATGTTCGATACCCATCAAACATTCGGCTTTCCGAAATTCGCAAAAATCGGCTGTTCTCTGAAAAGTCCAGTTTTGAGACTATTGTAAACCGATTTACTGTGAAAACCGGATTCAAAGAGTGTTGTAGTTACTATTGTAAACTTTAACAGTTTCGTACAACGTCACACCTTTGAGGCTACCAAAACGAATTCCGAATAAAGTGACTCGATATCAAAAATGCTGTACCGATTCCAATATTCGATTCCCGTTGATTCGATATTGTGTGATTCGTGAATTTGCGTTGTCGATGTACTGTTGTTTGGTATTGCGTGAATTTTTGAAATTGGACACCGAAATGGATGGAATTTTCGGTGTTTTTAAAAGGTGTGCTGTGTTATGCGAAGTTTGCTTCGTTGTTCGTTCTATGAAAAGAATTGTCAAAAAAATCCTAAAAATACTTTAGGGCACATCAACAACGTCTGCAATACCTGAGTCGCAAAGTAGTCTTAAATGGGCCGAAATAGTCTGATTTACTAGTAAATTGAAAATCTAATAAGATATCTTCTCTTCAAAGCATATAAGCCTATCAAAAAAGCATTATCAATTTGCGTTGTTGTCTGCTATGTATTACAATTTACATTTAAAATCATGAACCAAGTTTTACATTAAAAGCAAATATTACAAAAAAAAATATGCAATGAAAAAACCAACTATCATTTTCATAAATGGCCCGATGGTCCCTTATCTATCCTAAGCACGATTTTTCACACTCAATTAAGTCTTCCCCTACCGCAAGGGAAATAACTGCCTCAATACTTCAGTATTTTTAATTACCCGAGCATCTACGTGGTTTTAATTAATATCCCACTTTAGGGGCGACGGCTGAAAGAAAATGTTCCAAACAGGTCTCCATGCTTAGCGTTAATGCTGTATCTGGTGGTTGGGCCAATATGGCTGTCTGAAGATAAAAAGGTCCAATATTTGGGCCAATTTTAGGAATGTTAGAGGCTAAATTAATTAGTGTTTTAAGATTTCTAGTCTATGCTCCTTTTCAAGTAATGTAGTTTTTGTATTGAAAACTGCAATATTCGTTAAGGCATTTAGACGTAAACACTCAGTTTATGCAAGTTACGTCAGATATTTTTGCAGGTTATTTTGACTTCATGAATTTTGCCGACATAGTACCTCTATAATATTCTCTTCTACTCATTCAAAAACCAACAATTTCACCATTTCTTCCAACTACGAATAAAATCAGTATAAAAGCATATTTTATCACATAATAGAAATCTACATTCATTTTCGAACGAACTGAAACATTATCACGATAGCACGACTCTTGAAACTGCAATATGTCTGAAAATTCACTGAAGTACAAATAATTTCCAGCGTACCGTCCCACATATGGCGCATATTGGCCACCAACATATGGCCAACGTTGCAGATCCTTACAAATAGACGTAAGTTGGTTGCGGTGGTATTGGCCCACAGGTTGGCCCAACCTTTTGTGGTGGAATAAAAGCTGTTCCGTGCATTTTATAGAGACAAGAACTTTGAATTACTTACAAAGTAATTGCTGTTATATGAAAAGAGATGACTTCGGTTCAATGATTTTCTAAAGATTATGGTAATGTAAAGATTTTCTGAAAATGGACTTTTGCAACAATTATGCGATATGTTACGATGCCAAAATGACTAGTGAGTTCGTAAATTGAGTAAAAATTGAGTAGATGTAGGTGATATTCAATATTTTGTGCAAATAAGTGTCTAGTTTTTTGCAAATAAAAAAATTGTCTTAACCTGACTCGTCGTTCTAAGTTAACAAAGTAAGAAAGCAGTAAAAGAACTTACTGTCACAAAAACAGACCCATAACAAGGTTTAAGAAAACTTTGAACAGAACACTGCGCTGCAATATACGAGTATTGAACATTGGTGCTTCGCTACTTTTTCAACAACTTAGAATAAAAACTTCACGATGGTAACCAGTATTTTTGTGCTTGAAAATATTTTATAATGTAGTGTTTTGGCAAAAAATTGGTTCGGCTAAACTAAATGCACACTTGTGTAGGCACATAAAATATTGAGAAGCTCCGAAAAATGAAAAAAATATCGATAGAAATACGTTTTTATGCGTACTATCATAAACTAATATGGGATCGTGCAAAATGCCTACCTATTTATCCTTTCTAAATTATCTTCCACCCGTGTCCCATGTAAACTACACCTGGATAAAAAGTAGCCTGTATATTATGTGTACGTAGGCTACCTTTCTGGATATATGGTACAGTAGAACCTGAGATTTGTTGAATCAAAGAAACAAACTCTTCAGCTTCACTACATAGTATAAAACTAAGCCGCTTTTTCTGTCCCGTTGTCTCTTTGTGCGCCTAAAACTACAAAACTACGCAACCAATTTTCATGCGGTTTTAATGAAATATAAAGAGTGTTTAATG
Organism: Helicoverpa armigera; assembly: GCF_030705265.1. Taxonomy (NCBI): domain Eukaryota; kingdom Metazoa; phylum Arthropoda; class Insecta; order Lepidoptera; family Noctuidae; genus Helicoverpa; species Helicoverpa armigera. Next base: position 643,442 of record NC_087124.1, on the reverse strand, counting down.
AGAAAGGTTTATATGTGTAATAACATACATTAAATAGTGGGGAAATACTGTTATCCCATGCAAAGCCGGAGCGGGTCACTAGAAAATTATATTATTGGTATAATTCATTATACCTACATAACTGCATTAAGTCGGAAGGTTTTTTTATCTAAATTACCTACTTAATAAGAACACACAGTTTAATGACTACTCCCGAATCACACAATTAATATGTCTACCACGCTGTCCTAATATTCAGATTTCCTCACCTACTGATTTGCGTGCGAACCACGTCGTACGGTCGGTAAACAATTTGGCCAATGAAGACCCTGTCTATTGGGGCCAAATTGTACTTAATTTTGACGGTATAAACCTGTGAAGTTACATCGTAAAGTGGATGCTAAAATAGACTTTATTTCCATGGAAGAAGATATGACACTATTGTCCTTTTTTGTTCAATTGGTTTTTGTGTCAACTTTTCTTAGCAGCTTCTTCTCAGGTGACTGTCTATGTTGTTTCAATTGTTCCTATGCCGTACGTTTATTTTATATTGAAAATCTTAGATGTCCACTTCCAGTGTGGGTGCAGGAAGTGTCAGACTTCTATTGGATAAAACCCACCTTTGTTCCTTCTGAAGCCCTTTATATACTAGGATCACGGTAACATTTTCGAACAATCCTGCAGCCCCAGCTGGGGATGTTGGTACCTGTTGTACCCTTGAAGCGGGTAACAAGAAATAGCCCCCGAATAAATAAATGAGTCTCAATATCTCAAGTTGTTTTTGCACACGAGGAATCAAATTTAGTAATTTAGTTGTGCCGATCGATCATAGTGGCAAAGAAACTTCGGCTGTGGCGGGATGATTGATTGCGTCCAAGTAATTTCTTAGTTTAATACTAGCTGTTTTGCTGTAGTTTTTATTGGTTAAGTTGTGGAAGAAACATTTTGTTAGGAGGCGGAGTTATTGCTAGTTACGATGATTGACGCGATTGTTCAGATGGTTGGTGTTTGCACAAATTGTAACGCTGAAGAGTGTGTTTGTTTGCTAGAGCGCGCTCATCTTAAGAACTACTCGAGCGATCAGATTAGTGAAAATTATTTCAGTGTTAGATAGTCTTGCGATCGAGAAAGGCTTCAGGGTAATTTTGTCTTTGTGCTAAGTGGTATCCTATATTCTATATCCTACAGAACGGTGACTCCTATTCGAAGAAACAGCCAAATAGAAAGGATCTTCATTTTATTTCAATTTATTAAACTATAAAGCTTCAAGATTATGTTATTAGTTATTGATTTATCAAATGAATTACCAAAGATCACTTTAAGCGACTAAGTACCAAATATACCTAAATCGCAAACAAATCGCAAAACTTTGATTTCGATTCTAATATTTCAAGATGGCGTCCCAATAGGCGCAGATTTAATTATCCGCGGCCATTCTTCAACGACTGCGTTAAGCCCCCTTACTTTAATATTTCCAGATTGTTCTAGACCATTCCGGGCTAAGGACTTTAGTCGTTTCCCAATCCAATTAAGCAAACTGAAGTAATAATTCGGCAGTTCAGAATTTTGCCTTAAAAATATTTCGATAAGCTCCGATTTAGTTTACTTAATATTATCTATTTTTATAACGTAACTATCGCATGTATAAAGTTTCGAACAAAATTCTCGTATAAGTATTTCTTGGAAAACATTCAAAAACTTTCTATTTCACTATAAAGTTCGAACTAACGAAATTTCAAAACTCAAACGCCCTCAAACAAGTTGGTAAACTGTCATAAAATATAGAAAAACTTGATGGAAAACTTTGATACAATTGTATTGGATTTGTAGAAATAAAATTTTCTTAGAAGTGGCAGGGTTGAAGTTGTTTACAAGAAAATAGTCTTATACTCGTACATTATGAAACATACTTACCCTTTAGTACCTACCTACTTAATATTACAACTAAATGTACGTAGCTTCGTGCTAATATAATAAAATATGCGAAATTAGCTCTGGCTGTCTTTCTATCACACTGTCACGCTAAAACCACTGAAACGATTTAAATAAAATTTGGTACACATATAGTCTAAAGCTTGAGAAAGAACATAAGCTACTTTTTATCCGTTTGTGTGAAACGGTTCTTCTAACACGAGGGCAAAACCACGGCAAAGGCTAGTATATTATTACATGAGTGTCTGAATACAGACACTCATATAACATGAAGGGTTTAATCAAAACATATTGGTATAATGATTTGTAGTTTCGAATATTAAACATACAATATGTTTGTGGAAGATAGTTATTACATTTAATGTGGTTTTCATAACGAAAATCAAAGCGTAGGTAATTATTTCATGCCAGCTAGGCAGCTGAGTTCTGAGATTTCATCTACGCATATAAAATTATCTCAAAATTGTATAACCTTCAAATTAGGTTTTATAATTTTGATCAATTCTATTGAACTGATTAACTATCTCACATAATACAAGACCCGAGTATCAACGTAAAAGAATATTTCTTACTATTTAATCAAAATATAAAATCCAAAAATATTCATCAGCTTTTCGGCTTTTTTTCGTCACATCTAAAAATCAACGAAGTGCGAGCCTGACTTTCGCATGATGGGTTCCGCACCGTTACCTATAAAAAGAGGAAACAATCACGTTTGCTGTACTTACAGGAGTCCTCTAAAATATTTATTTTATTTTTGTGATCGGTATTTGGAAGCTACAACTGCAAATATTAATAGGCACATGATCCGTGAAAATTTTAACTGTGTATCACGGTTCATGAAATAAAACTTGGCGACGGACACATTGACAGACAGCGAAATGTTAGTAATAGTGTCTATACCTTTATGTACGGAACCCTAAGAACAGTATGACCGATTCTACCGCAAGACAAACGAATTTAGCAAGATAAAATTGTGCGAAACTCGCTAGCGATAACGAGGGTCTTGGAAATTTTACCAGCTCTCTTATCTACTGTGATAGATAAGTAAGTAAAACCGACTTATTTTAAAACTAGCTGAATTGTGCGGTTCCATTCGTGTAATAAGAGTATGCCTTCAGTAACCCATTTATATGAAGAGCACCTAATTCTGTAGTAACGTATTTAATTATAAGGTATAGTCCGTTATTTTCATCGAGATAGTAAATTATCATTTTGATTATTTTTATGTTATTTCTCTTAAGATATAAGTATTATGCCTTTGCTAACTTCAACTCACTGAAATATTTTTTTCTAATACTGAGATTAGGTAAGGGATTCGAACTTACACACTTTTGAACTTTATATGTTAGGATAAATATTATATGTACCTAAAACCTTAAATAGCATCGCAATGTATTCTATCAAGTGGAAAGCATTAGACTTTTATAAATTTCTAGACGCATCCATCGGAAAGTTCGTCGGAGACACTTGAAACGACTTTACCAAGTCGTAACTACAAACTTGAGCGCTAAAATAAACTCTAAGTTTTACAAAACATATAACTAAGTAAATATATAACTGAAAGTTCAAAGCAGGACAGTTAAATCACTACAGTTTGTGAAAAAAAAACAAGATTCATTAATTTGAAACTTTTCAAGGCGGACTGGATAATCGTATTGTATGTATAGTACGTAACATAACATTACGATATAAATATACGAACTTTTCCAAATTATGGAAATTTATTACACCATTTATAACTACCGATTATCAACATTGTTGCATTAATTTTTATGTATCGAAGGATTTGAAGCGGGGCATTATGTTGAAAATTTCTGACATTGAAAATTTCTAGGATTATCTTATTGATGAAAAGACAGAAATTCTTAACGCCTACATCATTCATGGAACACAATTACATACAGAATATACAGAGGGAGTAAGTTTATATATTCTGCAAATCCCATGCCTACTCGAAGATTTCACATATCCGCGAATCAACCTAACCTAAAATCGATCGTGCAATAAATAAAAAGGAAAAACAAATACGGTTCTAGAAGCTTCGGTATTCATATCACGAAGATAGTAAATCCCCTATATGATAGGCTGTAAATTTTATTATACAACGGTATGTATGTATTGGTTTCTCGCTATATTTTTTTGCTTTGCGGAAAAGTGGGCGCGGACAGATTTTTCAAGGGAAAGTTGGTATGAATGTTGTTAGATGGATCAAAATAAAGATTGTGTTGCATTCAATTATGAGAAAAACTGCATTTGACTTCATATTCTACGATATAATGGTACTACAACTGGTTTGATTCAAAGTTCAGTAATTTTGTGGTTCACTTTTCCTACCACAACGGTGAGCAAAAATAAATCAATACGAAGAAACCTACATACTGCCGTAAATCTTTTAATGTAACGTGACTAATAGAAACATTAAGAAGTAATATTCAATCAGGTAAGTAGGTATCCTAAATGATTTCATTTCCTACCTTTTTGCAATATCGGCGTATTCCCAAACATGACATCAAAAATACATATAAGGCTTATTTAAAGGTGGCCTCTTAAACTTTTCAGATTCGTCAGATTGTGGAGCCGTGTAGAACTTTAGCGAGAATTTTTAACTACCACTACAGGCTAAAGATACTTCTTGAATCAAGTTCTGTGATATTTTGAAAGTCGCCGTCGTTTTAAGCGGCACTTGGTGAGTTTTATAGTACTTATATGTCTAGGTTTGAGAAGTGATTCGAGTTCGCAAGTTACCTTTTATGAAGTGCTACCTTTTTTAAATTTAGATATTTATTTATCCAGTTCACCCAAGTCCCGAGGGAATTACTTCATGCACCCGAATTAAACGTAACCTCTACTTGATAAATGGGCTTCACAAAGCTGAAATATTTTTCAAATCAAACCAGTATTTTTTGAGATTAGCACGTTGCATTCAAGTAGTAAGACCCAATTTTAACCTTTATAACATTACTTTACAATATAAATCCTACACATCAGGACATTGCCATTATAAAACAAAAAAAATACGGTAGGTATCTGTGAAAAGTCGTCAATGATTGCTTCCTACAGCGAGGCACTGGAAACCAATTCGTGTGTATACGGCCTACCAATATTTGTTCCTGTATCTAGGCGTTCGTGTAGGCGAGTGAAGTTCACAAACGCATACGGGATACTGCAAAAAATGTTAGCTCAAGATACAGGTAGTTAAAGCTTGTTTGGTTTGGTAACTTTTTCCATCTTTGCAGATTTTTTCACAGTGTGCATTATTATCTTTCTATGTGCTTTATTTACTTTTGGCTGTGTGGATGTCACTTTAATTTTATGGTGGTTATTCAAACGTTCGAATCAGTTAAGATGAAACTTAGCATTTATTTTTTTTGACATACAATCTATTGATTATAAGTTATCAAAGAAGAGATAAGGCAACGTGTCCACGGCCAACCTAGTTAGTAATACAATTAAGATATTATACCAGCAACAATCAGTAATACGAGTACAAACAGCTCTAAAAATAAACAAGAGATTATTACAAAAACGTCGAAGGCAAGGGATGAAAAATGAAAGAAAGTCGCTTTGTGCAAGACAAATCCTTTGGAGACGGAGTTTGAATTATTCAATTCATTCGATTAAGGTGGTACGTATTAATTCGAATCGCGCGCTGAATTTGTAAAACGGCTTTATTTTGGGGAAAATACGGGATTATAATTGAGACGGAACAGTTGGAGACAGTAAAATAAATCATGTCTCTATGCAGTTTCTAATCCTCTACTTTTCAGCGTGAGGTAGATAAATTAATTGATCCCGAATGTAAAAATTAATTTACTATGCTATTCTTAATATTTCCTTTTTAATATTATATAAGTCTCAAATCTTCAAAAAAAAATTGTTTTTTTCAGTTTTCTTTTATTTACTAAATATATAATTATTTTGTTGACACACAGCTCGCTGTCGGTATGGGCGTTTCCGTAAATTTTCTCCTCTCGTATATTCACAAGGAACCCTAAACGTAATGGAAGGGAATCGTTTACATATAATTATTCAAAATACTCGTTATTACAAGTTGAAACGGTCCACGTGTGAGATATCAAATAAATGTCTAATTTCTGTTTAAATTTTACATTATACAGAGGGATTAAAGAGTTTCAGTGAATTCATTATTAAAACAGATTTAACTGAGAAGTAATTTAAATAAATATTATGCCGATTTTGAGTAATGTTCGTTACGTGAAGGGAAGTTTGTAGATATCAGTGATTTCGTTCACTGATTAGCTCGCTGGGTTTGTTGCCAATGTTGGCACATGTGTTCTGCAATATGTGTGCTGGGCACCATTCCAATTACACTAAATGGGTGAGATTTTTTGCAGCAATTTCTTATTATGTACACAAGTAGCTGCACTTTTGTGTGCTGAAAATTCGAAGCGAAAATCAAAAACAGCGTGTTCCTCGGTTGTTCGACTTGTTCGCATCTCTATTTGATATTTAAAGTGCACAAAGTGTAAACAGAATAAAATATCATACAATCTAGTTTCCAGTTAAACTCTATGTGGATTCAAAACTTTATAAATTCAAATATGTAAGGAGCAATCTTAAAAATGTTGGTCATACGAACTCGGTACAACAGCAGTTTTATTGCGTACTTATACTTTTCGGCGGAAACTAGTTTTGTTGAACAACTTTGTAAATATAAGACTGTTTTTATTTTGTACAAAACATACGCAAGTTGGATTTATTTTACTTTGTTGTTTCAGTTTAAGGACTAAATACATAAACCAATTTTATATTTTTTCGCTATCGAGATTTATGAAATCCAAATACAAAACAAAACTACAAAAAATCCCCCATACTTTTCCTCCAAAAAAACAACATTCGTTCCCTCGCAATCCAGTGCCCTCATTAGCAAAACTTCGTGTGAAAGAGAAGAGAGCAAAAATTTTCTCATAAACTTATCAGTGCGAACAAATAGGCCAAATTGCCTGAGATGCGCTGCGAAAAAATAGTCGCCTCATTAGAGTTAAGAAGCAAGGAGGCTGCAGTTTCAAACTCCTCGAGTTTCTTTTTGCTTAAAACTTCGTCACTGAATGTGTTTATAGGAGCAAGCTCGAATATGTTCCCAAGATATTAAAATTAGATAGGTAACTCGTTAGGAATAGCAAGGAGTTGAAAACTTCTGCAGCTAGGCATCAAGTTTATCGATGAAAAGAGCACAGGTCTAGTAGGTTTTTTAATGCGTTGCTCGTATTATGGTAAATAGTCGAACCCAAAGGTAGGTTCTGACTATGTACATAATGTATAATTCTTGCTAAATACAATATTACAACAATACGTCATACGAAAAAAAAACTATTTAAATTGATTCTTCAACACACTCTGAACTCTGAACTTATCAATTTGATGCCTCGTGCACGATCAATACACGATATACCTACAACATAAGTACTTAATTTCTAGAAACTGACAGTTTTTTAATTAACACACTAAATCACGCCTAAAAAATCAAAAGGAAATATTAACAAAATTCGACCCAATAGTAATAAAAAAATATCCCCTAACTTCTCTTTGTAAGAAGTGGATGAAACAGGCGTAACAATGACTGGAGGCAAACAGCGGGGAGGGAGGAAATTATCAGTTCCGGGATCTATAGTAGTCGTCACTTTGATGTTGTTTTAGTTGTATATACTCAAGACCTTTGATTAAACCTTCTGATACGCATAATAATGAATAATATAAAGTTGTTCTTTTTTTCTTTTATGGCATGAAAACTTGATTGGGGTGTCTTTTTTAATCCCCGCTTGGTTTGATTGACCTCACCAAACCTAATCTCTAAAAAAATGATTAATTGAACCGAATTGAAGAAGAACGCAAAAACAAGTGAATCACGAAAAAACAATATCGATCTTAACGCATTTTCAATGTCTTATACGCAAACTCTAATTATCAAAGTTTGCTTTTCCTACAGTAGTTTACTAGACATAACTTACAGTACAGTACTAAACAAACTACTCATTACAGCAGATGGTATATTGAAAACGAGCTTTAAACATAGTACACACGAAATGAAATACATAATAATATATTTTTATGAAAGTGTACAGTTATCAGCGTTGATCCACATTATTGGGACATATCGATAGCCAATCAGATCTTGCTGGAAGTGTTCCAACTCGATTCTGGGACAACATCCTGTATACGGTACTCGATCACAAGTTGCAATTCGGAACAATATTGATTGTAAGACATCCGTGTAGTCTTGTTGATTAGTTTGGCATTCATTGCTTTTTATGGCTATGAAATAAATTAGATATAAGTCATGTAAAATATTCGATAAAAATAATTTAACGTAGCACGTGATTTTTTTAGGTTCATGGCCAATTTTATCTCGAGTTCTTTGTTAACGTAGAGCCCATTACAAGTAACTGAGAACATAAATTCTACTTTCGAAAATGAAATAACCTAATGTGTGTAAAAGTCCAGAAACTCCCACACTAATACCCACCGTAGAAAAGGATAACAAAACAAAGGACAGCAGTTCTATAATAAAACACACGTTTCCATCAAAACACAAAAACAAGAAAACCCTAAATAAATATTTACAAAGTCCATTTCAAAAACACGTGCCGAAACTTAGCCACTATTCCGGTGTTACTAACCTTTTCAGCTTAATATCCAAGAATTTCTTCCCTGTTCCTTTGGGCGTATCGTCAAAGGAATTTACTCTATTACTTTTTTATAAGGGGACCTTGAAAACTTTGTCTTGCCATCCCTTTGAGTTTCGAAGTTATGTAAACCTGGCCCCGGGCGTGGTGTCTATGGCGACCAAGGAGAACAAAATCAATAGTGGAGGTGCCATAATGGAAAATCGCCTGAGAAAAATAGCGCGCCAAAATGCGAGTGAGTGGGGGACGAGGAATGTTACTGTGTTCGTCCTTATACGTCTTCTTTGGTACATAAAAGGCCTATGACGGAACACGACGGTTTTTAGTCAGTAAGAGTCTGGGCCAGCCATTTTTTTAACACCAAATATCGTTGACAGATGTCTCAAAAAAACTGCACGCCTCGTTAGTTCACTTGTAACTGATTGTTTGGTCGTGCCCACTGTACGAATTCGACACAGAAGAAGGCGCCTGACCTACCTGCATTATGGCATCTCCGCTCATCTTTCCTAACTCCGTGATGGCGACGGTCAAATGGTCGCTATTATTAAGCTGTATTTGACGGCACGTGTGAACTGTGACGGTCAGTTTTTTGTATTTTTTTGGCTTTTGTATGTGGATGATAAAAAGGATGTTTCCATTTTGTATGAAACGCCTAAGGCTGGTGTATTGTTAAACATTTTATTGTAATATGTTCAAAAGTATTACATCCACATTTTTAGGTGAAATGATATAAATGATAGTACATGGCTTAATGTGTCGTTAATTATATTATATACTTAAAAATAAAATATTTTCCACCTTATTTTTAGTAGCTTCCGCTGCTAGCTGTTCAATAAGTTGGCCAGCAGATTTTTTGACAAAAGGGACAGGAACAGACAAATAAATAAAGTCCTCAGCTTTATTCTGGAACGTATAAATTTAACGAAACCATTAAAAACAAAAATCCTTATGTGTGCTAAATCAAACAAAGTCAATGTAAATAATTTTGGGCCGAACTTACTCAATAAAACCTGATTCCCTGAAAACTGAAAGCTTCCAATTTATTTAAGAGTGAAAATCCCAAACCAAGCTATCACTAACATTCGCGAAGCTTTTTACGCAAATGGTTCAGAAAAACATTTCATTAAAAGGGTTTTACCTAAACAAAGTTTCACTGGTAAATATTACATAAGGCATCCACAAAAAGTTGCTGAATTTCAACGAATGGACATAGCTTTAAAGTCTCGTTGAATATGTTTTAAAAAACATGTAGGTCGTTTATACGTTTTAATTTTTGAAGTATTTTCATTGGGTTAATAAAACCTACTTTATTTTGTTAACTGTAGATCTTTTTGTATTTTATTAACTGGCAACAGATCGAGATTTTTTTCCCCCCAAAAAATTTTTGAAAGCAAATGTATCAACAGCCATTAGCGCAAAAGAAAATACAGAAAGGAAAAGAAACAGATATAAAAATGGGCAAAAAATTCACGATGCCTAATAAATAAATAGACAGGACAAAATTTAGTATAATCCTACAATTCACAGAGCATCAACATAGCCATCTAGCCCGTCTAGACTGACAACAAATATTTATATACCACACAAACATTATGTAATGGGCGCCAGAATCTGTATCGTTTTTGCTAAAAATACAGTCTATTTTCCGCGTGTTTATTTACTTTTTCATTTAATAGTATCATTATGACGACCGATGGACACAATTTGACAACTCTGCCATTATCTATTAGGCTAATTTTAACCAAAGAAAATCTGTCTTCTACCCACTGAAAACCTACTTAATAAATAATGAGGAAGCTCATTATAGATTACAACGTAAATTCTAATCTCAAAATACTAATCAAAGGCAGCCAAAACCGCAGATAAGCACTAGTTACAAGGTAAACGCTACTAATCCCTCTCTTGGGTACATCTTGCGCTATTGTTTGCACATCATATCCTGCCGGAGCTAAGTCTCGGCTTACATAATGCAGTATCGGCAAACTTAGCGTTCTTGCATCGAGTTTGCATTGCGAGTTCATTGTGTCATGGAGTCGGTTGTAAATGGAATAGACACCGTCGTAACTGATACTCATTATTCGTCTTTTGCAGTAGCAATCCAGTAGCCAGATAGCCAGATCAGTAGATCTGGGAGACGGATCTAGACTGTTTATCTACGCTTACAATGCGTTAAAAGGCAAAAAATATAGAGATGTTACTCGTAATTTGTCCGTGCCCGATGATCTCTCGTATTAGAAATGTAACTGCTTTATGGTCATTTCTATTGTTGTCGTTATAAATTATACCACCCAAAACAAAAATGTGAAAGACTGCCAAGTTCGATAATATGGGAATGCTTCGCCTATAAAAGAAGTGAGATCTGAATAAGTACCAAGTTCCATACACATACCTCAGTTAAAAATACCTATTTACTTTTTAATGATGATTACTTGGCAAGTTTTCATACACCTTGTTATAAACCTACTAAACGCAATGAATCAAGTATTTAATTTTCTATTAAAACTTGCCATGTAATCATCATTAAAAAGTAACTATTTTTAACTGAGGTATGTGTATGGAACTTGGTACTTATTCAGATCTCACTTCTTTTATAGGCGAAGCATTCCTATATTATCGAACTTGGCAGTCTTTCACATTTTTGTTTTGGGTGGGATTTCATTTATTTTTGTAAGGTTGTTTATTTTATTTTTTTCTAATGATGAAGTTAGTTAAAGAAATGTCTCATTTATACTATTTTTTAGATTTTTTAATATGCACTATGTTTCTTACAAAGAAATGAACTACATTAACTAAATGGACTAGATTTACCAACTGAGTGACATGACATGTTATCATATATTATGTTCGTGGATCAAAGTTACACATTCGTTATTTTCGAAAGTGATTAACACTTGGCCGTTTTCAGATTTTTCCCTTTACCTTGACATAAAGACCTACCTCCATGCCAAATTTCAAGTCAATACGACCATTGGAAGTGGTCTAGGTTTTTGATGAGTGAGTCAGTGAATAAGTGAATCGGTCAGTGAGTGTATAGTAAAAATAGCGATTTTCTGACGTCAATATCTCAAATAGGTATATTAATGAAATTTTGTATTTTAGATAAGTGAGGGGGTCTCAACAGATACTATAAATTTGATATGCGTAAATAAAATAGATTTTGAGTTACAGGGGGGTCGAATTTGGCCCGAAATGGTTCGTGTAATATAACCCACGGCCGGTGTGTCGCTTTTTTTGCTCGAACTTGGCGGACACACTGCCGTGTGTCTAGATATCCTCAATGAAATAATTCTCCTGTTGACTCTCCGTCTACTAACTACTCTGTGACAACTGGTACAAAATCTTAGCGATTGTTTCTCTTTAGTGTTGTAACTAGTTTCTCGAGCGAGTGACCGCCCGATACTCGAGTTAGAATGTTTAAGTGGCTTAACAACGAGTTCTAGAGTGTGTGGTCAAATAAAGAATTTAGTGGTCTTTAAGTAAAGACACCTGAGAAACAGGGTTGCCACGATATACGTATTTCAAATTGTCGATTTTCAAAGGCAGTTTGCAAAACGAAAGATCGATAACCGAGATACATAATAAACGTAAGCTGAATCAAGATTCAATGAATGCATATAAAACGTTTAAAAAACCAATCGAAAACATCATTTCGCAATTACGGAATCCGATTTTTTCTGCAAGAATAATCGAATGAAGCAGAATCTTAAATTGGATCGGGAACTAGTTGTAGGAACACGATTCATCGTTTAGTCTGTATCGATATTTACTCGGATAGCGGAATCGAGTTATCGACGTCCATTCTCTTTGGAATCTAGTTGATGCGTCCGAACTAGGTTTATTGGGAGTTTAGATATAAAGGGTTGTCGCATAGAGATGTTTTACAGATATTCTTGATCGGGAAGGATTTCTGAGTGTTTGATACGATTTCTTTAAAACGAAGACACATGTTTGAAATTCGTCATTTTGATTATGTTCTTGGTTTCCATACACGCTTAATACGCAGTCTTATGTAGCACAATAATTTAGAAGGTAATTTCTATAAAAATACTTATGCTATTTAAATGCAGTCGAGTCTATAAACGAAAAATCGTAATTCAAACGTGTAGCAAAACATTTTTAAATTAAATTATTGCATTGAATTAAAATCTCAGTTCAATATTTGTTCACAGTCAGTGATTATTTACTAAGTTAATGGATCATTGCGCAAATTGTTTCAATTGGGACGCGGTCATCAGTAATTTACGTATAAAATTACGTGGTAACCATTATTGTAAATGTTAATAGCTTGGAAATGATATTTAATTTATTTTAATTAAAGTCTTTAATGGTTTCTGGTGAATTGATGCTGTTTTACTGTTGTTTTGTAGGATATCTGATAGTTTTATGAGGTTGGGGGTGTGTGGAGAGATTTCGTTTCCCATTAGATGGAAATAACAATTAATATGTGTCTGTTTCATGTTTTTTGCAGGTATGTAGTAAAAGTAATATACTTATTCTGAAATAGGGAAAATACTGGCGAAATTGCTACGAAATGAAATAAAAAATTCATACATGTAAACATATATGAATGAGTATAATCCAATATAGACTGCTAAATATATTTTTCTCTTTGATAGAATATGCAACGGTAAATGGAAAAATAAGTTTAAACTCAAACACACGTTTTGCAAACACATTTGCATAATAATCTGAATTTTATACATTTTCCATTACAATTTAAATTATACACAAGTTTATTTAAAATTCTGTGCGAACCTAAGCCTAAGAAATCTTTTGTTTTACTTTTTTATTGTTTTGTTTGTAAAGAACATAATTATTTATTCATTTGAAAGTTGAATACAAGACTGAGATGGAATTTGTAATGATTTGACGAGAATTAATACTTTACGGTTGAAAATGCTTTTGAGATTATTTCAGATTTACTAAAAAGTCTGTCTTATTTTTTATCGCTTAATTATGTATAAGCTTTTTAATGGTGAGATATCGCTTGTGTGCGGCTCTGTTCACATACAAACGTTTCTTCTGGTCTACTCCCTCTAGCAAACAGTAACAAATTGCGTGCGAACATTTTACTAAAATGTCCGCAAAATTGCAACCTTTGTGCGTGAACACATGCTAGCTGCAGACTCACGACGACGCGAAACTTACATAGGTACATCTTGTTCGCTAAAAAGAAAATGACGGAAATGTGTATTTTTGTAATTCTGTATCTCCTCATTTGGCATCGTAACTATAATGATTACAATCCGGCTGTTATCCAGTCGATTCTGCGCTAAAAATATTCTGCCCCGCGGGTGCTCTAATAGTTTGGCGGCCGCAATATCGCATTACATACCGCAATGATTGCGGAAATTGTGGATATGCTATATTAAAATATCGTAAATAATCCTTACTTACAATTTTAATGTTTGTAATGCGTTAATGATTATATTGTTGAAACGACTGAAAAGTGCGGAGCGTAGATTTCTTTGGGACCTGAAATATTCACTATTGGGAAATTACACTATCCCTAAGTCCCCATAGGCTATATTTTATTAGGCTACCGGCAGTAGTTCCACCGGGACGCGAGTCAAGCTGTGGCAAAGGTGTTTTTTCGATTTTTAATATCAGTTTGCAAAACGAAAGATCGATAACTGAAATACATAAAAAGCATGAAATAATTTAGTATAGTATAATACTATTTATTTTCTCGCGTGAAAGTGAAGGCTTTTACATTAAACTGTAGGTCCCGGCTGTCATTGAACATCCTTGGCAGTCGTTACGGGTAGTCAGAAGCCAGTAAGTCTGACACCAGTCTAACCAAGGGGTATCGGGTTGCCCGGGTAACTGGGTTGAGGAGGTCAGATAGGCAGTCGCTTCTTGTAAAACACTGGTACTCAGCTGAATCCGGTTAGACTGGAAGCCGACCCCAACATAGTTTGGGAAAAAGGCTCGGAGGATGATGATGAAAGTGAAGGCTTTTTTCTAATCGGTTCAGTGGTTTTTGAGCCTTTAGAGCACAACAAAAAATCTGCTTTATAAGTACAGATATTGATAATTTATACCAAACTGTATTTGACGACAATAGCATTATAAGCATATCCACACGGGCTTCTCCATTCTATATTCTCCGGACTCCTGACGTACCCCAGTATATTGGAAAAGTTGCAGAGGTCGCAAACGCGCGGTGCATTTTACGCCATATTTGCCCCTAAACGTCAGTCGCGGCTGTATGCAATTCTGAGTGACACGTTCAAGTATATTGTATAGTGCAAAGATTAATGGATTGTGTGGTGTTTAATCTAAATTGGGGAAAAAAATGCATTATTTTTATCGTATTTTGACGTCCAGTTAGTTTAGTAGCTGCCTGTCCTTTTAATTTAGAATTTTCAGATTCAAAATCTGTTGGAGACCGTCTGATGTACCTTACCTTGTTAAACCACTAAATTGAATCTTTATGAATAACAAAACCAACAAAAAGGCTGATTCTGATGAATTAACTATTATAATAAGTCCCGTCAATACCAAAAAATCAAACTAAAGCTTTCCCAAAAAACCACACCCTCTATACAGCACATGCTACTACTATATATTTGCGCACACAAAGCGGAGACTGCAATTATAAATGTCGCCCCATTACTCCCAAGTCGAGCCAGTTCGTGCATTAAATACACCGGTACTAATTTATTAGAGGCTTTCTTTGGAACTTGATATACTTACCAAGTGGCTTTTGAACTGCACTTTCAGTGGATGCTTGGGCTAACATTTTACGTTGTAGTTTAGCTTTGATGTTATCAATGCAAGCATGTATTGCAGGACTAGGGTTTGTAAATTCATTTAGCTGTTCCCCATCGTTTTTGGGAAAACTGCTTCCCGCAACTTTTTCATTCCTTACAAAGAAAGCAGTCATCAATTCATCCCTCTCATGTCTTCTCGACAAAAGAGCTAACGCAGAACGAAATTTTATAATCCCAGCAGTCTTTCCTTAATTACCGTGTTCAAACAAAAAAAACAACTCTTCAGCTTAATAATGTTTGTACCTTTACAACCGACGGGAGTGAATTTACATCGAGAATCAATTCTTCTGTTCAGAAATGAAGATATTATACCAAAAGAAGTAGACTAGAAACAAACTAAACATAAAGACAAACAAACAAACAAAGAGATTAACAGTCACCTAACAAATGAAACTCATGTTACTAATAGCTTGACAATTTATTGGTTACACGATACCCCTCCATTGTCGAGTGAACGTATGCAGACGAGTAACAGAATACCACTGAGACCAACTAGTTGGATATCATTTGGATCTAAGAACAAAGGGATAAAGATATATTTGGATCCTATTAGTGATCTTTTTGTAATTCAATATTTTGGAGAATTTAAGTTTGAGATCAAAATAATGTTGCATTGAATACAAAGAAAATCTTAGGTTCAATTGATATAAAGAGAATAAATTTTCAGTTTAAATGGTCCTCTAGCTAGCTAGTTTTAAATAGATTAATAAAAACCGAATACATAAATGTATGTGAAGACATACATTCATGTCCCCTTTCATACGAAACGTAGAATATGCTGATTAGACTAACAGATCACACATAACTCAACATAAGATCTATCTGACAAATCTAATCTCCGCGAACAAACATTCCTTGAATAACATTACCTCACAAAAGGAACAAAGACATCTAAATCCCAGGATTAAATACTTATTCGTCTAATTCATATATAACAAGGCACAAATTAGTGCCTTGTCCGCGGTCACCTAGAGAAAGTTTTAATGAATCGTGCATTCATTTGGGGAGTCCCAATGCATTTGCATGAGAAATGCTCTTAGATTATAAATCTGAAGTAAACATAGCCAGGTGAATTGCACATGTTGATTTATTGTTGAACTCGTCGCCTTTACTGTGAGTTAGGAGTTACCTAGTACCTACTGTTTGTTTTCGTTTGTTTTACGTGTTTATTTAAGGGGTAAAACAAATGAAAAGAGTGTAAGAGCTAGTACAAAAGTATGCGTTTTCAGAATTTCCCAATCAAATTCTTTAAATGATAACAGACTGAGTGCATCGCTCGTTATGTTTCCTTTAACAACAATATTAGTTGGCTCTTGTAAGATATACAAGCAACTTTATGAAAAGAAAGTGTTGTTAGATTTCTTCCAATCCATATTAACTGTTGCAATCAAAAAATATTTAAAGCAACTAAAAACTTACTTAGCGTGACCGACGAACAATTGCAAGGTTGGATGAACGTGCTAGCAATTTATTTTTAACGAAGTTAAAAGCTTTTAATTGATTAAAATAACAAGACTAAAAATGTCTGATGCAATTACCAAAGTAAGCAAAACTACAAAACATTTTCTCAAGTCATAACTGATCTACAAATGCAATTAATAAAACGCAGACACTAGACAGTCAGACATTGATTGGTTCAACCAAACTGAATGAACTCACAAACAATTTCGAAGCTAGTGTGAACGTAAAATCCTCGTACGATCCAAACACCAGTGCAAAACTATCGCAAGCTGAAGAATTAATAGCATTGCCGACATTTACAGAGTACACGGTCGAATGAGACTTGGTAATATCAGCGCAAATATTGGAATTCCAACAGACATATGGAATCACTGCAATTGAACCAGAGTCGGTTTTGTTGAAATCCTTTCTGAGATATCTGAAAGCTGCATAAAGCGGGATGAATTAGTAGTAGTAGATGTTACGGTTAAGAGGATTGTGATAATGGTGTTATATTATACCATTCTAAGTTCCTATGCTGTAAAGTACGACGTAAAACGAAGTTATCGCAAGTGATAAAAAGAATCTTTGCTTGATGAAATCAATTACTGTGATGACTCATTTTCAGCTTCTAAAAAGTGTTACATTATATTTATTTTATCTAAAGATTTCTGCTCTTCAACAAAGCTTATGTTATCAAAGAATATAAATCTGACCACCCTTTGGCATTTTTGATCATCCAAGATTGTACTTTTCTTCTCCTGTTCAACAATATGTTCAGCATCTATAGGTACTATCTTATCACTTTCCCCAACTACGAACTCCAATTAATTTCCAACGATTTCCATTACGGGCAAAAACTATGCGATCTGTATGAAGTGCAACCACTAGTAGAAGCGTCGTGTGTTAACAAATAGTTGACAACTCGACGCGATCGTCCTCACTGCGAGTGCCTAAGTAATGAACTTTACGTCAAGTGTTACGCTCAGACTATTCGGTGTTACTACGATTTGAATCGCTTCTAGTTTTATTTGTTCTGTCTGCGGTAAATGTTTTAGTGTCGTGTGTTTTTTTTTTTTAAAGCTTGAGTATTTTCTTTGTTAACTTAAAAATACTCTGTTTGTCGAATTTTTGACACTTTCATCAGCAGTGTCTTCTTTATTTAGGTATTTTGTTGTATATTTTATTCAAGGTTCTGTACGATCGTAACGGCCATTTCATGTGTGTGTACCTACTAGCATTCATAAAGGGACAGTCAGTCCGATTCAACCCAAAAGTTTTGATATAGGTACAACTTGCTCTCGAATAGCAAGTTTAACAACATATCAATAAACACCCTAGCATTCTAGGGTTTAACTAATCGAGTCACAAAAACTATCTAGACTTTAGATAATGATAACAATATCTTAATATTCCTCCATAGTGTCAGCTTTGAAGTTTATATCGTTAAAGCTTGCCGCAGTTACGCTGTTCGGTTTATCCGAATATTCGTATTCGAGCCGTGTCCTCGACTAAACTGATTCATCGAGTTAATTTGGGCCAACTGTCGGCAAAACGACAGTTTAACTGTGTCGATGGCGTATGCACGAGAATTGCTGATCAAGCTATATTTGAGGGTTAAATAAATTTCACAAAGAACGTTTTACAAACCAATTATGACATAGTAAGAAGCTATGTATATTTACGTGGAATATGTTTGAATTTAGTTTCACCGTTATGCAGAGACTTCATCATGCACCTGGATAAAAAGTAGCTAATGCCTATAGTCTTCAATATTGGAATGTTTTATCAATATCCGTTTAGCAGATTTGGTAGACAGAGTTGACAGAGTAACAAACATCCCACACACATCACAACTTCAAATTCATAGACGCAACCACTTAAGAGTGACATACCAACGTTAAAAGGAACAAACGCACGGATATTTTATAACAATACTATTAAAGATTTAAGTTCTCACAGTAAATGAATGTGCGAATAGCCTGGCACTACGCAGGTACCGAGGCAGCCAAGTTGTCAGTATTGAAAAAGAATAAGGTTTCTTGGCAAACGCTCTCAAAAGCATTTATGAATTATCGTCCGTGCGTTCGTGTTGGCAGAACTTAACAATTTATTATCACATGGTGTATGCTTACTAGGGCTTTCAAATACCGGATTTTTTCAATTCCGGTATCAATACCGGTATTAAAAATTTCAATACCGTGATCACGTGATCACGGTATTGTCGGTCATGTAAATATTGCAATACTCCAGATATTAAAAGTCGTCGCTCCTTTATGCGTCTTCGAAGTGCTTTTGCAAGATTTAGGCATTTAAGTATAAGATAGTAGCTTGACCACCTAACTTCGTCAACATACATTTTAGCGCAATATCTGCTTTTAGTAAATTGGCATCCCGTTTACAAATTTCTAATACAGTTACTTTTACTACAGAAAGGCTGTTGTAAATATTTTTTAATATTGTCAAATCGATTTCGTCTAATTCGAAATCGGAGTTTAATTTTAGATCGATTAAAACTTTTAAAACACAATCCTTTAGTTTCAAAAAGCGTCCAATCACGCTATGAATCCGACACTATGACTAAAAATGAGATTGACTACACCATGACGAACAAGAAGCACATAGAAACCTCTCCGTGATCAATAGTTTTAATACCGGTAGGGATTACCGACTTGTCCGAGGCTCTCTGACAAGACGGTAACTTCAAGGATGAACGTTTCCGTCTGATGAAGGCCAGGCTCCGACCAACACTGCTCCAAACCATTTCAGGATCTGAAACGTTCCAGTCAAATTTGGAGAACCGATTTGCCGCCGTGGAAACCACAACAGACGTTAACGAGAACCACGAATATGTGGTTCGGATCCTCAGGGAGGAAGGTTCGAGATTCTGTAACATGCAGCGTAAGGGCAAGAAATCAAAGCTTTCGGAAGAGACATTAGGGCTTATGAAGAAACGACGTGAAAACCCGCCTGTCACTTCGTCAGCTAAGCGGGCTCTAAACCAAGAGATCAACAAGCACGTACGACGCGACCTCCTTTGCTCCAATACTCTAGACATTGAAAGAGCAATTGAGCTGAATCGGGGGTCAAAGGTGTTCGTAAAATCTCTTGCAAGAAGCTACTTGACGAAGCTGACCACAACATGTGGAGAAGTCATTTCTTCGGTGCCGGCAGTCCTTTCGGAAGTGGAAAACTTCTATGGCCGGTTATACGCATCGCATGCATCTCGACCTGATCCCGGAAATGAGGATTCTAGAGCCACATTAACACGCTATTTCACCGCCTCGGCTACTTTTTAACTGCCTCGTTGGTCTAGCTGTCGCAAGTGCGGCTGCTGAGCACGAGGTCTCGGGTTCGATTCCCGGGTCGGGCCGAAATCGCTTTGTGGGTTTTAGAAGACTTTCACAAAGCAGCCCGGAGCCTGGAAATTGGTGATTGATACACCCGTGCATCGGAGAGCACGTAAATGTCGGTCCTGCACCTGATCTCTCTCCGGTCGTGTCGGATTGCCGTCCCATCGGGTTATGAGAGTGAAGGAATAGGGAGTGCACCTGTGTCTGCGCAAATGCTTGTGCACTATAATATGTCCTGCGCAATTGGCTGATCTCCTTAAATGAGAACAGCCGCCGTAGCCGATAATCGGCTAGGAGGACATCATCATCATCATCATTTCACCGCCTGCCAGAAGTCAGCGAAATCGAGATCGCTCTGAGACAGCTCAAAATTGGAAAAGCACCTGGCGAGGATGGCATTACAACAGAGCTACTAAAAGCAGGAGGTAAGCCCATACTGAGGGAGCTCCAGAAGCTTTTTAACGATGTCCTGTTTGAAGGGAGAATTCCAGAGACGTGGAGTAGGACTGTTGTCGTCCTGTTCTTCAACTTCAACTGTGTCTAGCATTTGTGGACCATAGTCCACAAATGCTTTTCATAAAAAGGCCTTTGACTCGGTTGAAATCTACTCTGTTCTGGAGTCCCTGCAGTGTTGCCAAGTAGATTGGCGATACATCCTAGTGATGAGATGTCTCTTTACTAACTGACTAACAAAACAATAACGTCGTTTGGCTCGCTCGATCGATTAAGAAACCAGTTGTTTAAGAAAGGTGGAGGTATGCTGGAGATAAAAGTTGGCGCTTAATACACAAGTGTGAAGTGTGAGAATAATATTACGAGTACATCTTACGAGTACGTAGTTATCTATCTTATTTAATACAACTTCCTCAAACCAAAATAATTAAAATTATAAAAAAGATTGTAATACCGTAATCACGGTATTGGCTCCTCAATACCGGTATTGAAAAAAGACCAAAATATATCCGTGATCACGGTATTACGGGATCCCGTAATACCGGTATTGAAAGCCCTAATGCTTACACATTTTGTTTTTAGTTGGACATTGAAACTAGGAGGTATGTATGTAGTAGTTATTTACTTTAGATGACTAACATTGTGAAATTGTATGTCAAATTTTTTCGTTATTTTTTTATTTTTAGCACAGTTTGTTGACGGCCCACCCGGCCTGATCCGGTAATCGAACCTGAGAATCCTGTACACAGTAATTGCATTTGACGACCAAAAGACCAACGAGGCAGTTCAGTCCTTGGAGCAAGT
Source organism: Helicoverpa armigera (assembly GCF_030705265.1). NCBI lineage: Eukaryota > Metazoa > Arthropoda > Insecta > Lepidoptera > Noctuidae > Helicoverpa > Helicoverpa armigera. The sequence continues at coordinate 622,058 of NC_087124.1, read as the reverse complement.
CAACTCTATCGAGAACAGCCGCCGTTTATAACTTTTTGACTGGACGACAAGACTAATTATGTACACGTGGATTATAATAAAAAATAATGTCCTACATAATATCCTAATCAGTCTTACAATATGCATACATTAACATCACATGTAATATAAATTAGGACTCGTCCCAAAATTAACGGCCCCCAGGCTTATGGGCCCTCATGTCGTAGGGAGACTATAAATTTCGAGTCAGTGCACTTTGTCACAAGCGCCATGGCTAGAATACGTGGTACCCATGGCCGGGACGTTTCATGGGAAATTAGTCTAAAGATAGTTATGGGTTTAAATTTATGAGACACCGGTTAGGGATTAGATAGTAGGGCTATTTTTTTGGGAGACAAGAAAGGGAGGTTTCGGTTCGGCGTGATATATTGCCTTAAAGTTTTATAGTTACGTGTAATGATGATGTTTGTTTTTTTGGTGCTTATTTCAATTGAGACGATGTATTTGATCAATAAACTGGAAATTGGTTCTATTTTTGATAATAAGCAATAATACGTATAATTGAGAGAAAATATTTTTCAGGAAAACATTACATACGAATACATATGCATTACAAAGATAGGTGTTATCTTTTTTTCACCACTGCGCCAAAACGGTCGATAATAAAATTATAAGTTTATTTATCAAACATTTAAACAATCATTCAATAATTTCCCACCTATTTTCAGGTTTCAACAGACAAAGCTTTAAACTAATAAAACACATTGTTTCATTGCATTTCAGCTGTTGCAGCGATTGTGGTGACCGAGGAATCTATTGATTGGTTTCAGGGCGAACTGAGACAGAGCGAGCGACGGCCAGTTTCACTTCAATGGGAGCTTGAATTCACTAAATATATAGCTTCTTATGAACCTTTGGAGAATGTTTCGAAGCTATATAATTTTAAAGGAAAAGCAAAGAGGCAAAGGCGTCTAAAAGTGGGACAATTAAACGATGATCATGATAAAATAGTCTTTGAAAAATGATGTGGCAGGTGAGAATGTTACTTCTGAGATGACGTCAGACAGAAGTATGGAAAGAGAAAATATGCTACGTCGACTACAGATGAAAATTGAGATTAAGGCAGGACGGCGATAAATTATATATAAGCAAATGTGCTTCAGTTTCATACAGGTTTAGGTAAGGTCCCGCCAGTGCTGCGGGATTGTTCGATAAAGTTATCGCGGCCCTGGTACACTAAGAGTTCCAAGAAGCAATCACGGTAGGTTTTAGTCAGTTAAAGTCTGATACGTTTCAAACTTTCTTTGCAAGGTTGATAATTATTGTTAACGTAGAAAGTAATCATGTTTATGCTAAAACATGCCAAGGCTTGTTCAAATATAACTGGCTTTATTTTTATGTGTAATCTAAGCCTAATTGTATAATTCAATTTAAAACTACTTAGTTTAATAAAAAGTAATATATTTTTGAAGCAAAATAGGTGATAATGTAAAATAATAAATAACCATTAGTTTTACATTAGTATGTTTCTCGTCAATAGGTTCAATAGTCAATAGTCAGTTCTTTGTGATCGCGATTCGAACCCACGCCCATTCCAACGGATATCCGCACCCTAACCCAAACGTCTATGGGGAATGAATAGTACAGTTAAAATAGGAAAACGTATATAAACGTAAAAATATATTCATATGCATCTTTAATCTATACTTATGTTATAAGGGTGCGTTTACACGGTGTATGTAGCTGGAGCAAGTGACAAGAGCAAGCAGGTATTTTGCTTTGGTACATGCACGAGTCGCTGAACCCGCACGCTTTTAAAATGCATGTTACCTCCAAGCTACTTGCACCGTGTAGATGCACCCTTACTTAGCCAGGAGCTCTTCTGAAAACTGTCAAAATCTAGCTGCTGTAAAGACGGTTCGGAATCGAATCCAAAAGTTACTATAGCTTCAGCTATTTAAACAACGAGTGAAATGAAAAGACTATTTCTAGAACAAAACTTTACACGTGTTCCTGTACAATATTCACGTCAAAACAAATCCCGTATTAATTTGTGATGTAACAATAATGACGTAATACTTATGCGGCACGCGATCACTGGGTCACGCGATGTCTTAAGCCACATACATTAACTATCGAAATCATCATTGCATTAATTATGTTAACATTTTGTTGTAAGCGTTGGGGTTACAGGAATAGTTACATGCTGTAAATATTTTGTTGTTTAAATTAGTAAGCTAGCTATCCCCTACCATGCTATGCTGAGTAGATACCGGTATTTTACATGGAGCGGCTGCCTGACTTCCAAAACTAAGTACTTGCCCGGGCGTCCCGACACCTTCTGGTAAGCTATGCCCAGCTATAGGTATCAAAAAAATCCTAACTTAGAATTTTTACTTACAGTTTTCATTCAGACACCATTATGGTGAACGAGTACCCATTGCCAGGATGCGAGTATTAGGCAACACGGGTGTGCCTTAATATGGCTTACAGTTTCTAACTTTCATGGAAGATAATATATCATCGGAAAGTATACTCAATTCAAATATGGGGGTGAGAAGCTAATTTCTATCGCTCTCATCCTTGAAACTGTGCATTTTTTCCATTAATCGCTTACTCACAAAACTATTTCAAATGACCTAACCCTCCCTATTTGATTTCACCCATATCTCGCACAACCTATCCATTTGAAACCCCGATACTATTGTTCTACAGTATATAAACACAAAACAACATTTAGAACCGCAGTAGCCGTCACGGCTGAACTAGTTGTAACGCACGGCTTCACTCGGCACGCGTTTGCACATGCGACTGACAAGTGTCCGCAAAACGTACCGCTGGTGTGCCGATACAAAAACCTGACACAAAATGGCGATCGTAAACGTTTTTAGCTTTGGTATATAGGTAGGATTGAATGTGTGATGATGGGGGTCAGTATATACGAAGGAAGGAGGAAATCATATTACATTATCACACTAATATTATAAAGATTGTGAGTATATATAGTCGTGGTGGCCTATACATACAAGATAAACGATAAAACTGTAGTGTTTCGCCCGTCATTTCAACGGCTTTGGTAGTCGTTACGGGTAGTCAGAAACCTGTAAATCTGACAACCAGTTTTACCTAGGAGCTGCCCGGATAACTGGATTGAGGAGTTCAGATAGACAGCTGCATCCGGTTAGACTGGCCGACCCCAAAATAATTAGGAAAGACAAGGCAAATGATGATGATAATAAAATGTCTGTCTTTGTTGCGTTTCCATACAAAAACTGCTAAACGGATTTTGATAATCTTAACTTACACAAGCATTCCCAAGAAACAAAATACGACAGTTTACAACAAAAATAAATACATATATCAAACAAGCATGAGGTATTGCCATAAGAGAAAATCTTGTTTCCCCAGCCGAGCCGTTTATATGACAAATGTTGCCAGCATTACAGGAAACATGCCATGAGGGGCTCCCATATGAAAACTTCGTAATTGTGTGAATGCTAATTAAATGAATTTGCCCTTGGCACAATGGGAATAAACATGGGAGGGAATTGGATGGGCGATGATTTAATGGTGGTTAGAATTCTTGGGAAAACGTTTAAGGATATTTAGTACTGTATTATTGGCCAGTTTCACCGATTACCCCTGTTAAAGTCTCAGATAGCCTATTAGGAACATATTACAGAATTATCTTATCTTATTACTATAGCTCTTGATTTCACAAGTGTAGGCATAACTCGGTTTTTTTTGTAGGTAACCTCCGAAACTACTAAACTGATTTGAAGAATTCCTTCACTGTTGGGATGGCTACACTATCTAACACAGGATGTAATCAAGTTATTTTTTACCCTCTATCCCTAGAGAACGTGTTGAATAAGAAACAAAGGGTGAGGAAACTTTTCTACGCCTCCGACTACAATGTTATACGTTAGCATCAATCTGAATATCTAGATAGAATATTTGTTATGTATATTTTGATTTAGAATTATGACTAAAACAACTACAAAACTATTTCAGGCCGATTTCTAAGTGCAGTTATCGGTGGTTCCTCTATCTCTTTTCTAATGGGAAATGAATGCCAATGTTCCAACACCAGCCATATAGTCGAAAAAACAAAGGCATATATGTTTAATTTCACCTGCCATGCTGGTGTGGGTAAATAACAATATACACTTATTGACAACTAGCTTCCGCCAGCGGCTTCGCCCGCATGGTGTGTTGATAAAAAGTAGCCTATGTGTTAATCCAGGGTATAACCTATCTGCATACCAAATTTCAATCAAAACGGTCCAGCCGTTTTTGCGTGATTGAATAACAAACATACATCCATACATTCTCACAAACTTTCACCTAAAATCATAGCCTATACCATTTATTTTAACACCCCAAGACAAACAAATATTAAAAAACTATAGACCCACGAAATAAGATGTACCAAGCTCTCGCAGAAAGGCGTAAGTGCACATGCTCACTTGATGCCGAGCTGACTATCCAAGCGTGACGTACTTGAGATTGAAATGCGATCCACAGTCGGGCGTTTTGGAAAACGATGCGGAATCGAGTGTGTTTTGGAAAAACGTAGGTTCAAAAAATAAAGTATTATGCCTGTTGACTGTGAAGGATGTTTTTAAATGATTTGTTGGGAGTGATTTGTTGATTTTCTTAGGAATACCTGTCACCTTGCATATTTTCTTTAAAGTGGATATAACTGAATTCCACGTAGCACATACTAATTACAAACACATGCCTACGATTAATTACTAATTATGTCTAAATTCTATGTCTATTAAGCAAATCAACAGATCGGGAACAGCTGTTAGTCTGTCACCTGCTGAACTGATTTCAGAAGCTGGTGAAATAATTTTAAGACTTTCTTTATCGAAATAGCTGAACCACTTCCTAGAAATACGAACAAAGAGCAGAATAGAATAAAGCAGATACTTTTTAAAAGCACAAATATCTTTTTAAAATGTCGTAGTACAATTTTCTCCATAAAGCTTAAAGTACGTTAACCCCACTAAGTAAATTCATAACCCAATATTAGCCGGAGATCAACGTTTACATATAATTCATGCACTTCACTGCATACGATATTAGATTAAATTTCACTATACGTTCTAATCAAAACAGTTCCGACCGCATAAGGTGCGCTCCACACGTAATCATATTACTTGCGAAAACGCAGCGATAAAAATATATTAATTTTCACATCAATTACTAGGTATATTATTATAACGACTACTACGTAAGGTATATAAATGAAATTGTTCTTCTTTTATGTGTTTTTTAATTCTGCTTAGATAGGTACACATATCAATCAAAATGCAACATTTATATGCGTATATAGGTGAATTATTAACACGTATTTGTTTTACTTTCACTTTAAAACAGCTAAGCTGATTTGGGAAACATTTGATGCAGGGATATTATTCGGTTAGACTGCAAGCCGACCCCAAGATTTATTATGTAGTTGGGAAGAGACGCGTCAGATTATAATGTTGATGAGATGCATATTGTATCTCTTCTACCCGAGCTAATATCACCGAACTCATGTAAAAAAAAAACAGTAAGGTAAACAAAGTCCTAGAGATAGTAAAAAAAATGTCGCGCATTGCAAGGCGCTCGTCTGAAACGCCTCTAAGACCGGCCTCAGCGTGCACTCAAGTTATTAGTAGGTACTTGCAGCCGAGCGCAGTTTCTGCTAATCCGTTTTACTGTGATCATACGCTCACTCGTTATATACAGTTTAGTTTACGTATTACGCGACTGACTAATTAAATGTCGCATAAATTGAAATTGATTTTTTTTTCTTATTATTTTAACAAGCAATCTTTCTTTTTATGGTTGTTTTGATCACCTAAAATGTAGGAGAAATACGGGAAGATTTTGGTACCCAAAACACCATAAAGCAATCTAAAGTTTCAAACACAGACACGTATGATATCATACACAGACATTTGGTTTAGTACTGCGGCAGACGCTTAAAAACCAAAATCGTCGTGTAGAAAGCATATTATCAGATCAGTCTGTCGGCTTTTGACACGGAATTATTTCAACGGCTTCTATAAACAGCTTTCCTTTACAATAACGGTACAAAATTCTACCAACAACACACTAGGCTACTTGGGCAATATTCTATAAACTCCAGCGATTTCGTCCCGATAGATACCAAACCTGAGACTCGTTTTAAACTCAGTACAGACTAAAGCCCAGTGTAGAGCAAATTTCACTGTCAAACTAGTGTTTATTGAAATACAATCTAAAACCCGTTAACATGAGAGTATCAAGAAAAACAACGAAGAGTCATGTGAAAATTGCGTTGATTGGTTTTCGATTTTATTTGTCGAAGTAGGTAAAATGTCGATAATAGTGCAACCCCATTTTTATAAAGATACCTTTGCCAGTCGTAAACTCACTTGTAACCCACAGAGTGACTTACGGGCCCAAACAATTCACCCTGCAAGATAAAACGTGGTCCTCTAACAGTTCCCTCTAGACTCGTTACAGAAGTAACCTAATTGTACAACTAATTATCTTTAGTGGCTTTACAGTAATAAACACTGTTTAAAACCGTTTTAAAGTTCTTTATTACTATTCCCTTGGACTACATTTGTCGGGTCAAAAGTTTCATCTTTGTCTAGCAAGATAGTAAGTGTTAATTTTAAGTTGTAATAAGAAGAAATATGGACATTGGATATCGATAGGCATAAAATGGCATGCATTTTTGAAAATTTTAATAGGCAAATATGAAATTGTTTTATTAAAAATTCTTAGAGTAATAATAATTTCATCGGATATAATATCCTGGTTCCCTCTCTTTATGTACAAAATGAATACCTTACGATAAAACAATTGCCGGTCGCCCATGCAAATCCCAACCAATCAGAGCACAACAATTCTAAAACCTAACAATACGAATTCAATATTATCAAAATATCCCAATTTACTATTCAGCACTAGACTGTCGTAATTTTGCACATGTTTTCGGTACGTTTGACGTGAATAGGTCCGCTCCAATAAAGTATATTATATCAAAGCGTTGTTCGATGTCAACTCAAAGCAGTCTGCAATACGTGGGTATCGGGCCAAAGACTAACTATATTTCAGATTGGAAAGTAGATGAGTATTCGATTGTATTTTGGAAATTTTGTATACTTTTAAGCTACCACGCTTGAAAGTCCTATCATATCACAATCATATGAATTCCTACAAGGTCTTGAAAGAGTAACTTGGGATAAAGTTAAAACTACAGTAAGTACTACTACGAGTACCTACTACTACTTAGATTTTTTTTCAAAACGGTACAGTACCTAAACAGTTCTTGAGGTTGGCGCCTTCAAGCAAACAAACCTGAATCAATCTTTATGACATAAAGTAAAGACCTGCATTTCTCCGATTTACCTGAATATCCTATCGCAATAGAGGTAACTAAATAACTAAAACTAGTCTATAATTGTAACTAGTCTGTGCCACATAGCAACGCGAACCAAAATGCTTTGACAATAAATTAGAGAGAACACAACTTCATGCAAGACTGAATCAGTTTCATGATCTGCGGCTTTGTGACTTTCTGATTTTATTGTGATAGTCGTTTAGTAGGTAAGGGCATTTATTACCGGATTACTTATTTAAATAAAAGTAAATAATACCTGTGAGAAGATTGGAAAATTAAAATACAAGAAGGTTTTGATATATCTTGTCACCAGTTCACTGTTAGATATACTTATGTGAGGTCTTCTCTGCATATCAATAGAAATCCTCAGTAATATTTAGATAATTCCTACAGCTTCTGCCATTAACTTTGCTTGTTTGCTTACGTGAAGTCAACAGTACCTACCCACCTTTGGACAACAAGGCTTCTCGAGCAAGCAAAGCCATCACATGGCTAACTTCGGAAATGCAAAGTTAATTTGCGCCAATTGGCTGCACTGGTGCTTATTAAAGAGAATCTTATTTGACACTGGCCTACCAAAGACTTTCAATCAAACACTGTTATGCTATTTGTACCAAAAAATCAAACATCAAAGCAAACAACGCAATGCACGGTATTTTGGTATAGCTAGCCTGAAATATCGACAATCATAACTGTTGTTGCTTGTTTCAGTGCAGTGAATCACTGAAATGCGATATTCAGTGGTCAATTATAAAGGAAGCTCATGAATACTCATTGTGTGGTGTCTAGTAACGCAAATGTCGATTAGTAAAACAGATAATTTGGGATTCCACCAAAATTGTTCCTCCACATTCGGGCATAGAAGTTGCAGACATTATAAAATGTTCAAACTGTTTGCTAGAACTACATAGATTTTGTTGAAATTAGTGTAATATCCATAGTCATAACGTGTGGTATTCGTTTCCTTGTCACGCGTCACAGCAACTAGTTATTATACCACAACATCAATCACAGCGTCAAATGTCACACTTTCAAATCCTTTGATATTCAAATCTAACTTGTAATAACTTCCAATCATTATCAAGAGCAAGAACATATTATTATTATAACTAGGTAAAATCACCGCGAACGCCTTCGACACGTCACGTACACGCGTAGTGTCAACTTCATTGAGTACAAAACTAGTGGAGATGTCATTACGCAAAATCTCTTAAGAAAGAAGCGCTGCAAAATGCGGGTGTTCGGGGACGAGGAACGTTACTGTTTGACATTTTTTTAAGTCAAATCAAGATCAATCTTTGACAGATTGGTCGTGATTTGACAAAAAAACCGAACGCCTCGTTTATGCTAGACACTGGTCATTTGGACCACGTCTACCTACTCTACGAGCTTTGACCTACAGGTAGGCGCTTGACCTATCTGAGTTATGGCATCTCTATTCATCTTTCTTTCATCCGTATACAGGTTATAGAGCGCGAAGCTTCACGCGCGGATCACGCGTCGCTGACTCACCGCCTCTGCTTTACACATGACGAGTTTCATTTGTTTATTGTTTTAGAATAACTGTGATATTATAGCCAACATTCACCATTAACGTAAACGTCCTTTTTTCTCTAAAACAACTGCTGCTTTTGAAACTTGACCATAAATGTAGGCCATAGTAAATTTTTAATATAAGAAAACTGACGTTCATGTTGTCGGGAAATTGAGCCTTTCAAAATACTTGTATTTCATTAATACTCGTATTGTTTTGTACAAATTAATTTCATTCTGTTCCTGTAAACTGTAACAAAATGAAACAGGAAATTGATACTGAACCGATTAACCTAAAACTGAGTTCACTGTTTATCACGTGACCTCTATGGTGGCAACTTTCTGTGTTGTAGATGTGTGTTCGATAAACTAAACGTGTAGGTAAATAGAATTGAAATGTAGGTAATAGGTATCTAAGTTAAAGCTGTATTCTAAGTTTATATCAAAATAATACGTGTTAAATAGGTATGTCACCAGAATTAAATAGATACTGAAGTAACTACTGAAAACCGTCTCCAAAATGTAACAAACTATTTCTAAGAAAATATCATTAGGGTGATTCAAACTTCACTCACACAAACATTCATCACGAACTACTAACGAGTTCGCCCACTCTCCGCTAGATGGCGCTATTCTAAACATCTCACGTAACCTCAGCAGTAATTGGACCGTTTTGTGCTCTACACGCGAGTCTCTTTCTTCGAAGTTTGTTAGCTACACCCATTGTGTGAGATCGTAAAAGATTAAACACAGTTTTATAAGACTGACCTAGATCTTACGATAAAGAATGTTGGAAATGTTTTAGCTAATGAACTGTTCTCGTAAAACCTGATTTCTTTTGTCGAGGTTTCAAGCTAATGACTCAATGGAATGGAAATTGAGGTTTTATTTGTAAAATTTGTGGTTTCCAAGATTAGGGAAAGAAATAAATTATATTTCGTTAATTTCACGGTTTAGAGAACATCCTAATGCTTCGTCACATTTTTACTTTTACCTATTTACAGACCTGATCACCTGATGGCAAGCGACGATGTGGTCGAAGATGGAGCATACTTGAAGTAAACTATTCACTCTTCACTTCAAGACCACTTAGCTGTAGTTTGGTATTGCCACACACACTGTTGCCAAAACCCGCTATTTAACCCCTACAGTCTAAAAGCACAAGCATATGATATTTAGAGCAAAACAGGCCGACAAAGTATGGAAGTGACAGAGTGGGAGCCGCGTTAAAATTCAAGGAGCAAGTTGGAGAATTTTCCACCGAGCGCCCGCTATTCAGAGGAAAAACTTCGACATCTGCCCATGAAACTATGAAAATTGTTTACGCTACTAGCCGAGGTGACAGACCAAAGTTGGAGGAGATAAAAAGAAAAGATTTTTATAGTTCTGTGCTAACTGTTCAGGAATTTTTAGTCGTGTGTAGCATATCTACTTATGTTTTTTTTTAAAGAAGTTTTGTAGGTTTTTTTTTTGTATTTTATTTTTTTAATACTATCTGTGTTAATAATACTAGCATCCCTCATTTCCATCCACGCCGAACGATTTTCCGGAGCCAGATAGAAAGTATTCTGTTTGATTTCTTAGACTGCATATGTGTGCAGAAAAAGTATACAGGTGTATAAGTTTTTGCCATTTGTTACTTTGTATCTCTCTATTAATTGCATTCAACATGAAAGCAAGTTTTAACCCTAAAATTGCAAATATCATGTCAATTGTGTAAGCAACCCTTAAGGTCATCTACGAAAAATACAATTAATTTTCAGTTCAGTTACAGACTATTTATCGTCCCACTGCTGGGCACAGGCCTCCTCTCACACGGAGAGGGATTGAGCATTAATCACCACGAATTGAGAATTGAGGATTGAGAATTAATTTTCAGTAAAAAAATCAAACCAGAGCGTTTGGTCTCTCGTCCCACATTGCTGTCCTACAGATCAGCGAAGCTATAAAAGCAGTAATTTCGCTAGATTTTTATGACACTTTTTTATATGTTATTGTTACGTTTGGTCCAATAATGGAAACTGAAAGGGGCTATTATTTTATTTGCACTCACATTTTTTATGGTCGCAGCGATCACGTCGAATACATTCCAGTTTTATTATAATGAAAGTTAAATTTTCAATTTAGACGATGTCGCTGGATTGCGTTTTGATTTTTTATTGCTTTGTTTTGACAATTCAGACTGCGAGAACTTATTGCGTTGATACCGTAAGGCCGTTTTGTGGCTCCTGGATTTTCAAGTATGGTGTAAGTAATATTCTAGTGATATGTTTACATCAATTTTATTTCAAATGGACTTCCCAAAAAGAAAACCTATTTCCTATTCAATCGTGTATATTGTCTCTCAGTGGTAGTTAACTTATTTTCCTGGGTTCACCCAATCATCAATAGACCGCAGTAACCTAACAATTTCAATAGAACCACTGTTCCTAAGTCACAAACTCACTCACTTCACAAAATAATGTCACTATTATTCTACAAACAACACTTTTGTTCTTAAAGATCTGCTACATTTTCTACTAGAAGACGGGATAAAATCCGTCTGCACGCTGAAGGGTAAATCCATAAGAAGTGAGACCATTACTCAGGTGCGGATGTGGAGTGTCCGTACTGCGGGAATATTTGTCACTGTGGCAAGCTTTTACTCTGTTCTACTCTGTTATTTACACTAGACATTAGAATAGAATACATTTAGGTACGGATGGTGTGAGGATGGAAATATTGGGGGTTAAATTGTACCAAATTGTTACCTATTAGTTGTGCCAGAAGTCATAAACGTATTGTCTACAAGATTTTGTATACGAATACATGGTCGAGCTACCTCGCCATTTTGAAGAAAATTTTAAAATAAACGACCAATGTCTAAAACCTGCCTCAGGATTTTCTTGCGTTAGGGGTCTAACTGAATGTATCCTTAAACACAGGCTCTATTGAGGATAGAATAGTGAGGATAACACATTTTTTCTAACATTACTATTCTATTCAATAAAAGAGCTAAATATATATTAAAGGAAAAAAAAAACCTACACACTTACAGCGACCTTAAAAATAACCAAGAAAACTCCAGCAGTCTCCATCAATCACGTAACTAGTAAAACAAAAGACTGAGGCAGTTCACTTCACAGGCACCTGGCCACAATCCCTTAGGAATTATAATAGCGTTTGACGAGCTTCGGTGCAGCACTAGAGCAAATAATACCGCCCACGGCGCGGATTACACTCAGTAATTCTCTAATACGGGGGATTTACCATCTCTCGGCCGGAGCCCCACAAAGAATTATTAGACTCTCTGCCTATAATGCGGTGCATTTGTTTATTAATGGACGCTATTGTTTCTTGGATCAAAGGAGTTTAAGTTTATTAGTAGTTTAGAACTTGGGATGCGGGTTTAGTTTGGTTGAAATCTTTGGTTGTACAATTTACGGATTGGTTATAGTCTACTGGTATTAGACATGTTATTCACACTGCCAGCTGTGTGTCATAAACATCTCCTTAGTTCTACAACTCTGTACATGATGAAGAGGTGTTAATATGTTAAGTATTTTGATCCATTACATATGTCCGTACCTGTAATACAAGAAGGGTTAGGATTTCGGCTACGGCCAACTAAGACTAGTAATAAACGTTAACATCTATATTGTAGCTGGGATGACTTGGCCAGTCCAGCATAACGGATAACCTATACACCGATACATATTCATAACATTCTACACTCCTTTACGTGGCACGGACGGATAAAGGCAAGTCATTGCTTCATACTACAAATTCGTTGACCATTCCATATCATTTCATTTTTATCTAGTGACCCGACAAAACGCGGACTCAACCCTACATTATCATAACAGAAGAGGGTTAACAGTTCACAAATGCCTACAGTTGATCCACATATCTAAAATCTTGACCTACCTATTGACCTTGATATTCCGAGATGACAACCGTCTCAATTTACCCCTTCGCACCCAAATCTGTATAAAAATGTAAAAACAAATGGTATCACTGGTATCACACTTTAGTATGCAAAAGGTTGGCTGTAAGATATTTCTCATATAAATAAATTTTACGCTAATATTTCTTTTGAGAGCTGATGTCGCGTCAAATCGTCCCACCTGAATCCTAACACGTGGAGACATTATTCAACAAGATTTTCCTTTATGTGGCCCAAATACTTTCGGGATTTTGTTCCTGCCTTCTCAAATGACCTTTCCACAGACTAAAATTATAATGTAACTCTAGCGGATAAAATAACAGTAGGACGACATTTTGTAGCCTGTTATTTTACACTGTGCCATTTTATCGGCATTATTTTGTTTTTCCAAATGTGGAAAAATTTGAGTGTCACGTGAAAATAACTTTTTTTATTTTTTTGTGTTGTAATTCGTGTAAATGTATGGTGACAGACCAATCTTTAGAAATATTATTTTGTCTAAATGATGATGATTCTACTCCTATTCTGTTCTTTCAAACTTTGGTGGTCCTCATAGCATTAAGTTTAGTGTATAAATTAAACCTATTGCTTTTCGTTAAACTCTTTTTTTTGTTAACTGTTTTTCATACGCAAATCCAGACCAATCTAATGAAAAACCCCTATATTATTTAAATAATACACTTATTATAATAACGGTCTGAAAATTAATCTTCTCCGTGGCCTGGAGTTTTTCCGTTCCATTGTCAGAGCTGCGCTTTGCCTGAAGAAAGCATTGTGCACTCGCTAGCTAACGCAAGACTTGTTTGTCAAAATATTATACAGCCCTCTACTTCCACAGAGTATACTAGTAGAAACACTGCCTTGTTATTTTCTACATAGATCTACATAATATCTAGTTAGGACTATTGTTTGTTTCTAGTACATGAGGAGAATGCATTTTGTTGTGTGTAGGCCTTCTGAATGCTATGGGAGGATACGTGGAAATTGTTGTAATTCGCATTTCCCAGATTCAGAGATTTTTCTTAAAATCTGTGTTATACAGTGTAATCTGTTTCGCTGTTAGTTTATGAATTCATATCTCTGTTACTCCGAAATTTGCATTGCTTCAATCATTGTGATCCATCATCTCTGAATCTCGATAGCAACGTTCTAAATTTCGGAAAAGATGTGCAATATAAGTCACATTGCTAACAAAATTTTATTATTCAAATCAACATTTCCAATAATTGAAAAATACCGCAACAAAAACATCGCCCTCACAGCAATTAAAAAAATCACGCCTTTAACCCGAAAACGCGCGCGTCGACGACCAACGAGGCATAGCGTAACATACTGTAGTCGCACTTACGCGTAAGAGCACAACATTACAATAATTCTCGGCGAACGCGAATTTCGAGCCCTTTGAATCCCTCTGGAGCGTGAAGTGCTCTAATTAAATATTGCGTCAATCTCGACGCACCTGGCAGGCTCGTTATACGTGGCCGCCATTCAAAGGGTTGGATATTTCGAGACAATATATTATTTGGATGACAATGACGAAGTTATATTGAGTGTTTTGATTAATTCGTTTGTTCGCTGGCTTATTGCTTTATAGTTTTATGGCAGGATGTCAAATGTTTGTGTAATTATTCATTTAGAAATAACTTTTGTATATGTATTGATATTTTCAGTGCAATTTTCTCCCATTCAACAGATTCTTTGGAATTCAATCTCACTTCTTAGAGACACGTGACATATACAATAACTTGATGTAACCCCAAACACATTTCCCAACAGCAGAAACCCAGCTTCTACGAGCTCAAACTTAACATTCTAGCACCCAAGAACAAAACACTTCCAACTCGAACTAAAAGTGAACTAAAGCCAAAATAGCAGACGTCAGACTAGTCAGACTTTGCTAATAAACTGTCGGTCGAGCAATCGGTTTCTGAGACGTGACCGCGGTCGCTGAAACGAGACGAGATATTAATTGTGCTAACAAGACAGTTACGTAATTACAAGCCGAAGGACCAGTTCGCTTGAAATATTGAAGCTAGGATTCATGGTGGACTGGAGAATAAGTGGATAGGTAGGTAGGTATAAAAAAACTTATGTAAAGTATGCAAAAGCAAGTCATCCTCTTTTTATATGTAAAGATTCAATGTCTCTTTCAGAGTCTTCTCAAATTCATCAGTAGCTGGTTAGTTACCTTTATGCCATATCATAAAGGTACATCAAGTTATTTTGATAACCAAAAACTTCTGATTCCGAACAAATAAATGCCATAATAAAACTCAAAACAGAAAGATTTCATATTTACCTAAACCACATTAAAATATTTTGAAAAGCCTTAATCGCTAACACGCTTTATTTTGCCAATTACGGATCAAAATTTTCCTCATCGCTCCAATTTTCCTGTGTCATTAAAAAGGCATTTTACTTATCGCAAATTAACTTGAATTTTGCGTGTAAATGTTGGCATTATTCGAAATAATGCGACGTGACGGTCAAAGCTTCGGTTCGAAGTTTCGGACGGGGAAATGTATAATAATCTTCGTAGCGTCCGACGCGTCCGGAAAGTCCGACACGGTGATCGGACGCGGTCAGCTGTCCACGTTAATTACAACCCTTGGATTGAAGGGGATTCCCTTGGGTCAAAACGTTGATTGTTATGGTAAAATTTGTATATTTATTATGGTGTGTTTTAATTAGTTTACAATCTCGGTGTTTACAATAACGTAATTGAAACTCGGTGATTCCATTCACATTTCAAAGTATTCGTTATTTGAATAATTTATTTTCATGGTGGGTGTGTTTCATTCATAGAAACGTATACATTTATTTGTCTGTCTAGTGTATATTATCGTAAGCTACTCAATATTACGAAAAATAAACTAATTAAATATGTAAGCAACTAAGTACCTAACTGCAACATAATTAAACAATTTTAGACCTTTGTCCACTGCAAGGACCTACTTAAAAATATCCAGTAGCTCGTTAGTGGTACAAATGTACAGACACACTCAAAATTATTAGATAACTAGCTGTTGCCCGCGACTTCGTCTGCGTGGGCAATTTGGAATTGTCAAAATACTACTTATGCCGTAGCGTAGGTGTATTCTTTTACATAACAATATAATTAGGATTACCACTTAGCAGCAGCACGGGTTGATCAATCAAGGTGGTGTCGACGATGTGTGACTATTTATCTAAACAAAAGAAGTAAAGTTTGTGACGTTGAGGAAATCTCTGGCTCTAGTCAACCGATTTGGAAAATTATTACGTAATTCTCACATAAAACAAAGGTCTGACAAAGTTGTCATTTGTACATTTTCAGCAGCAGCTGCGACAAATCAGGAGCCAGAAAGTCTGTCAAACAGTTTTACTTACCATGGATAACGCGGTGTCTAGTTCACTGGGTTGAAGAGATCAGATAGGCACTCCAAGTAAACATTGGTACTCAAAAAGATTCGGTTTGACTGGAAGCCAACACCCACACAATTGAGGAATAGCTGGGTGGATGATGACTGAGTCATCAGGCAAGCGCATAGTTTCACTACTTGTATTTCGGGGATTTTCTGTGCACTCACTCACTATGTTATGTTGGAATTCCACCGAAATGTTTGCATTAGTTCACGATCAGGTAAAGTATACGTCCGAGAGAGTAAGTCCAATTCGTGTGTTGGCACTTGAAGCCTGCAGTTCTTCCAAGATTTTCAAAATGTACGCTCGCAATTTGTCATTTCTTGGTGGAGCCAGCAGATCAGAAGAAACATAAGTGCTGTGTATACTGTGCGTCACTACTGCACAACGGTAAAATTTCGTCTTTATAAATAGCACAAACGTTCGCTCTCTTGCGGAGGACGTTTAAATACCATATTATGTGTCACACGTAGGTAAACAGGACAACAGTATATTATCATCGAACCGCTTTCAAAGATCTGATGAGCGAACAGACCAGAACTGACTTGATCGCCTCGAGAAAATCAGAGCTCTATGAAGCGATCATTCGCTTTGGTTCCTACTGTTATTATGGTTTCTGAAAATGTATTCAATTAACCAACGATGAATATAATTCTTAGCCGGCCGACTCTTTTGACTTCTCGAAAATCATAACGTTGGTTTTTGTGCAATGCACAAACGGAAATTCGATACATTACACATTCGATATTCACACTTTTACAGAATTGATATTAAAAGGTTTGACAACGGGCTATAGTAGCGCAGTTAAACTAACTGAAACAATTTTAGTGATCCTTCAATAAAGTTAGAGAAGCGGGTGTGCATGATGAACATTAAGAGTTGGTAAATACGTGATGAAGATGACCTAATTCATTACTATTCTAATTTATTCATGTACCACAAAACTCAAGTTAAGGTGGAGAAAAGGATTACCAAGCTCCCAAAGGCCTGGGCATTTGCAACACGTAGCATGGCATCCTGGAAAGTTACGTAATTCTCAGCCATCAGTTTGAGCAGCGTGAGGGAGTGTCAGGCTTTGGCCCTAGTGGGCCTCACAGGGGTTTGCTGAATCTCCTTGAGGGGCGCGTGAAATAACGGGTCTCCCAGAAGCCGGAAGGTCGATGACCCACTCAAAACTAATTGCTCACGCCTACGGTGGCCGGGAGTCGTCTCTCGACACCCGGCTTTCGTGGTGTCTTACCGCAGTGGCTGGGATGAGAGTTGGGAATTTTCAGTCGCTCCGCCACCTCATTCTTTGTCATCCCATTTCTTCTCGCTCCAGATCATGGTTTAAACCGGAGACGGGTGCGATAGGTCGCACAGTTCGCACAGTGGTGACACCCGGGCGCCACCTCCATGAGATCAGAGTTGGGAATGTATGTTTGCAAAAACTAATAGAACATTTAGCAAAAACACGTTTGATAGTAATTCTGTCTTAGTAACTGAATAATATAAATGATATAAACCTAGCTATATAAAAGATGTTTTTTTAGACTCAGTCCGTGGGTCTGACTGTGACTGTTCGTAATTGTAAACGGTGTATTTGTGATATAATTCTTAGCTCGATGATTTGTGATCAGAAGTTGAAAGCAAGTATGTCTCTGGCCTGCGACGCGTAATTTGTACGTTTTCAGAACGAACGAACTCTTGTCTTCTGTTGACATCTTGTTGACGTATTGTGACAGGTAGTTATTCCCATTGATGTTAAATTTAGAAGTGACACAATGTTTTCGGTCGTATTTTGCCTACATTCTTCATTACTCAAAAAGTATATTAATAAGGACCTTCTATTTATATGTAAGTGAATTCAAAATAATGTAATATATTAAAACCAGGAACTTATTTTTAAGGATGTTTGAATATTAATTACAATGTTTTTTTTTTTTATAATAATAAAATCTTAGACTCGCAATGCACTTTCAGTGTGATGCATGTTTGTTATTGGATGAAATTAATGGATATTCATGTTTATGAGAGGTATAGCTTATATTATGTCAGAACAGTATATGTAGACTTTTTAAGAATGTGGGGAAGTTCATAATTTCTTCGGGACGTTGGTGCCGCTTCCCATTGGAACTACTGCTCGCACCGGGATAAAATATACCCTATGTTACTCGCAGATAATGTAGCTTTCTAATGGTGAAAGAATTATAAAAATGTCCCTGATGATGCGCTGATATTTCTTGTAGTGTTTTTATAGTAGCGAAATACACACGTTGTCATATAATTTTTTCTTGAAAGTAAGAACATACCATGACAAAGTGAAGTCTGTTTTCATTGATATTTTATCTACTACCAGTTTTATGGCACATCTGTTTCTGCATTAATTTCTTCATCTATAGTTTTAGGATATCATTTCTTTAAATTCAGTTGTTTGCTCAAGTTACTTATAAAAGCGTTATTTTCTATGTAAAGATTGATAATAGGCCGATAAACTTACAAAGTTCAACATTGAAATATGTGTCATTATTGCACCCGCTGTTGCAGAAACGTTAACAGAAATTATCGTTCATTGCTCATCCCCCGTAGGTGATAGCGTGATAATATATATCCTATATGTTGAACCGGCTCCCAGGTAATATTCATGCAAAATTTGATTTAAATCTATGCAGTACTTTTCGAGTTCAGTGAGACCAAACATACAGACAAACAGACAAACAGACATACAGACAAAAATTCTAAAAACTATATATTTGGGTTCAGAATCGATAATAGATCACCCCCCAAGTATTCTTTAAAAAAAATATTCAATGTACAGTTTTGACTTTCCTATCATTTTATTATATGTATAGACAAAGCGAATGCAAGCAAGTTTGAAGAGCTGGTCTGCACGAATGAGGACACGGAAATGTCTCTTCATAAACCAACATGGTTTTAGGTATAATAATTACGATTTAGCCAACTTAAAAGATGTTGCAGTTAGGCTATGTATTTCTTTAGATGAGGTAATTTGACTAGTAAAGCGATAGCTAATAGATGTTGTCAAAAATCATTTATTTTTACATGCGTTGTGTATATTATGTAGTTCGTATTTATTTCGTAGTTTGTGATGAGAGCTGATAGATCACATTTTTTTTTGTGAATAGCGTACTCAACGATTCGAACCATTCTCGTTAAATTTTTGACACAAAACGAAAAGATACACGAGTTTCATCTAGAGTGTCATAACGTTATCCTTGTTTTATTAAAGTGGTGGGCTTTGGTGACCGACTTTTTGTGAAAGCACCAAATGATTAGTTTTCAAGAATAGCAGCACTATCCAGTTAAAACATTAAGCTTCCTTCAACACAGACCACAATACATCCATTACAACCGCCGCAAACTTAGCAACCAATCAGAACCAAAATTAACCACGTCACTGTAGGCCAGTCCAGACGTTTGGGCCACGTAGGCCGAAATCAATTAGAGTGGCTCTGTGCCGATCGGAGGCTGAACTAAGAACTTTGCTGACGTCATTCGGGCCTTTATTACCAACCCGTGTAATTGACTTTTAGAATCAGCGGACGACTGACAGGGACGGATTGGAGACGCGGAAATAAACCAGTATTGTGTGGTTGAAAGGACCAGTTTGTTAGTTCTAAGTATTATCTGTTGGATGATTTTGTGAATGGAATTATGGACATTGATAAGCTTGACGGGGTTTTGTTAGGGTCTAGCTAAACCGTTTTATTAATAAGTTAAACATTTTGGAGCAGTAAAGGAAATGAAAATAAAATCTGTTGTGTAGCATTCCTGCAATTAACACGTTTGTGGAAATGGTATTGTGTTAAAAAATGTTAAGATATGTATATTATTTCAAAGGTTATGGAACTGCGAATCTGGTAAATATACAAAATAACCGTTACACAATTACCATTAGACTTCAAGAGCAGACTTTTGTTACAGCTATACATTATAATATTTAGAACTACCACACAGTAAGAGCGATTGTGTCACGTCATCATGTCTTTCAAGCTTTAGTTCACATTTACACGAGATACGCTGGTCCTTATGCACATTAGTTAAAGTGTTGAGTACAGTTTAGGTGGAGTATTAACCTAGCAATCTACATAGTATTTACGTACAACCGTAACTAGTACGCCAGAGCTATACAAACAACAAAGATTTGAATTTGCGTTCAAAATTTAAATGTATAATCACGCTTCATATAATGTGGCAAATTCAGCTTCTATGCTATTTTGGTAATGTTTCTGCTAAATGAACCCAATATCTGTCAGGCCTAGCAAGTAAACTCATTATTTTAATTAAATACAACCACTATGACTATTAGGATACCATAGAGAAAAAGAATGAGCGCTGATCATTGCTTGCTCAAAGCAAATCAGGATATGACCGATTTTCTCTACAAAAAAAAAACAATGGAAAATCAACTCACACCTCTATAAAATAAAATCTATTTTCCCATAAAAGCGTGATAATCCGTGCATCACCTACAAGTTGCAGTTGCGAATGTGTTCATTGCTTGGCCGCGGGGCTAATTGCTACTTTGTTTCAACCATTACCCGCAATGTAAGTACAGTTAGAAGTTATGCACGCAGCTTCTGCTGCCGCGAGAAGTATGTAAGTTTGTTCTGCTTTAGTTTGGTATACTTGGGCTTGTAACTAACAGCTTGTTTTGGCCCTAGGGTTATGGTAGAAGCGTGTTGAAAATAAGTTTGATGCAGGCTGTCTTTCAACTCAAAAATCTTGAGAAGAACTTTAGGTTATGGTTTTGATTGCTATGTATCTACAGACACGTGGCAAATGGTTAAGTCTAAAAATATACATCTTCTATGAAGCTATGAAGTGTGCACTGATCGAGCACTCGACGATACACATTGTTGGCCTTTGATTAGATTTCCATATTAAAAATACGAATAATATGGGAACCGCTAACCGCCGCGGTATTGCGCGATGTGAATCATCTAAAATCTAAGCCATACCTAACATAAAATATCATTACGACCGAACAAACACAACCAAATTAAACTTCAAAATCACTATAAACCCTAAAATTACATTCCAAAATCCAGTGCATACAAAATGGTTGACAAAAACGTTGTAGTCCCGCTCTGCGCTAATTCGTAATAAACCATTGTTGACACCTGCAGGGCTTAGCTTTATAGCACGTCACCGCTCGCATTAAAATATATTGTTAGAACAAGTTTGTCTGTTGGTGTGCTGTTGTATGTACTATGTTGCTGTAGCTGTAATTACTGTTTAAAATGAATTTAGAAAGTAATATAAAAAGGTCTTGTCCATGTATTTTTTGATGACTTGTAAGATATCCATTGGTGTTCTATGGTTGTGTATCTGTCACCTTCCTTAAATAAACATTTGTATGATTGCCACTTACTTTACCCTTATCTGTCTATCATTAAAACCAAACCGAACTTAAAATTGAGCTAGATAAAAAGGTAGTAAAGGGCATATGATTGTTCTTACTTCAGTGCCTTATCATTTCTTGATACATTGAAATATGTGTAGGTGAGATGAAAACCATCTCAAACTATGAAAATAGATTTGCAAGATCCCAACAAAAGTTTTCTTCTAAAAACCGGACCTAGCATAATAATGAAGAAAATGTTCTTACCTTAATAGTTTCCACTTTGGCATAAGTATTCACATTTGCAGAAGTGAGTGCATAAACCGAGCATATGGACTTAATTGGCGCCCAACAAGGAAGTAATTAGAACCAGGCTACTTCTTTTATTAAAATACATTTTGTTACAAGTTTCTTGAAACTCCTGTTTAATTGAGACAACATTTACAGTCTATTTAGGAACTTGAAAGAAGTTTTTGTAAGTAAAATTCCTTTAGAAAAATAATGTTAGGAAAGATCGTGAAAATAAGTTTGTAAGTCTAGAAAGTGTCTGTTTTCTTCGTGCTTTTATGGTGAAAAATAAAGTGATTTAGAAGAAAATTCATATATTGCAAAATTAACCTACGTCTGTGACACGAATACCTAGGTTTAATCCGCGAATGTCAAGTTATTTCTTCAAAATGCAAGTGGTACCGCGATAACCAGAAAGCAATACATCATTTTTCATGATTTATCCGGTCTCCACATCGAACAATTCCATTTCAATCAGCCTAGCCAACACCATGAAAGCCTATTCGCGAAAGCCATTCTCACACATTTAAAAAACTCTCAACGATCAATCAGTCTACAAAAACTCAAGACATTCTCTAAAGACTAACTTCATTTTCCACTCATGTAACTCCAAGATTAAAGGTCTGCTTCCACTACGTAAACTGGATATTATTTAAGCGTTCCTTGCATAGCTGCCGTTTAATCTCAACCAATACCTGCTTACAGCGAAGGGGAGGGGCGGCAATTCGAGTCCCGGACACAGCGCACTGAATTATCTGGAGGCTTTGTTTAGAATTTTGGAATCTCCTCTAGGATTATAAAGTACCGTTGTACTACTTTTTAGGCGAACATGTTAATAAATATTGAATTTTATGCACCTAATTTGTTAGCAATCACAACCTTCGAAATACAGATAATGACAGCTGATAGACCATAAGTTGACGACCTTTTCTAAGTTCAAAATAAACTTTTTAAGGGAACGAACGCGTAAAAAGCAAAATTACCTACATCAAGCCGAAAACACGTAGGTACTAAAGGCCCCAGTACACGTTGGCCTGTGTTGGGCCAAGCTGTGCAATGCACAAATGTAGGCCACGATCAAATAGTGTTTACACATTGGCGCATGGCTCATTGCTGCCTGGCAAGCCATTTGCGATGGACGTCGAAGTAATTAAGGCTTCGGCTATTTATTTGTACACTACTATACATATTTTTATTATACAACACTACTATATATATTTATATTATACTACACTGCTATATTTACTACTGTATTTATTTTTACACGCAACACAAAAGTGTACTATCCTCAGCGGTCGGTGACGAACTAAACATTGGCGGAATGTGTAAACACCACACGCCAAGCTGGGCCAAGATTCCTTTGATGTGTGCCCAAAAAACCGACAACTCGCCGAATGCTCGCCAACCTCGACAAATGTCCGCCAACCTGCACCAATACCCCGAGTACACATTGGTGATGGCGTGTATTGGCCGCACTTGGGCCAACGTGTACTGGGGCCTTTACATATTAAACCATTTCAATCAAAATCATAAAATATCAGTAGAAATACATATTAAAAAAACATCGGTGAGCTATGTACAACCCGTGCCGATAAAGAATGGGATTAGAAATCGCGACAGCTGTATTCAACTCTCGCTCATGTGCTATAGTGTATGAGCGAGAGGTAAATACAGCTATCGCGATTTCTAATCCCATTGTTTATCGGCACGGGTAGTACATAACATGCCTCCATACCGAAAAAAGAACGATGCGGGATTTTTAAAAATCGAATGCAGGGAAAATCAATATGGCGGTGGACACAAAATAATTAATATACGATTTATGTTTACCGTCACACTGATTCCCCCGCATTCGATTTTTAAATACCACTACAACTATTTGCAGCAATAAAGCCCACGTACCTTGTGAATCCAGGGACCCCACTCATAACCAGGGAGATGGGAAGACGCCTCATTCAAGGGAGCTTGGTCGCTGCCGGCCGGCGAGCTAAATCTTGATACATCCACCGGTGCACTGATTAAAACTCATAAAATCAACACTGCACTATAAGTTCTCAATGTCTCACAGCAGCAGGTCCACTTATTATATGAGAATCCTCACTTTTTCGAAATATAGGGAATTATTATCGCGGAGCCGTGTATATTCGACACAATGCGAATGGCGGCGGGAAGAGCACTATTCTATTCTATTCTATTTTTATTTATGGCAATCCATGTCGATGCAAACGTCGACGATTCTGCCAATGACAAGTGGAAGGAGAAGCAAGTAGTGCTTGTGATTGACAAAAAGACAAAATTAAGTTGATGTTGTAGTCAAACTTGTGTAACTTATCGTGTTAGTAGGACGGCACTGAAACAAACAGAAATACATTTACATATATAAATAATAACAAAATGTTAGTAACATAAAACAAGTAACATATATACCACATTTATACAAACAGTGGTCTAAATAGATAGGCCAGAGTTTATAATTTAATATTATTACGATGGATGGACATCAATAGCGCCTGGAGCAGTTCTGGACAGGTTAAGAGGGAACGGAAATTAGTAGGGAGAGGAATCTTCAGTTTTTGGAGACGACCATATAAATCAAAAGATGAGTTATTGGGACAATTAAAAAATATATGGTCCAGGGAACCCTCATCCAGTCCACACTCGCAGAGAGATGAGTCCTGCACCCGAATTTTGCGCAAGAAGACCGGAGTACAACAATGTCCTAAACGTATCCATATTCGACCTTAGCGGTAGACGGACGCCATCTATTGGTCATTTGCGAGCGACTTCGAGAAGAAGACCAGTGAATAGACACTCAATTGGATTAATTACTTTTTTTTATGAAAATAACAAATAATGTTTCAAAATGCGGGAAAAATAACTCATTTATTTTATTTATTATTTAAGGAATATCTGACTTGAAAAAAGGCATGACGCTTTACCAAATATCTAAAGTAAAAAAAAAGGTATATTATTGTGAAGGTTCCCGTAATATTCCCGATAAATTCCGAGAAAAATTAAGAAAACCACTTAAAGGATGTACGAGAATAAATGAAAGTATTTTGTACTCTGTTTTCCTTTCAATACTTAGTTATTTCTGCGTTTTTCTATGAATTTTCATTTCCTAGAATGATCCACAGGTTTTGAAGCACAACACTTATTTTTTTGTTTTTTCTTTTCAATAAATAAAATACCCAATCCCACTTTTACGGACACTCTTCAGTAAATAATCTCTTTATTTTATCTTTTCATCCTATAAGCTGTTTGGATCGAGAAATTTCGAGAACCATTCTGAATTTTAAATATTTTCCCTCTCCGTTGTGTATGACACTGACTACTGAATTTCAGAACAAAATATAATCTTTTCGCTTGAGAGCACTATTGTGCATTAATTGAAACAGTACTGCGATTCTATAAAACTCGATCAACAACTCGCATTTCACTTCGATTCGTAATGTCATTTCATACTTTAGGGGAGGTAGGGGAGGGATGGGCACTTTTTCACAATTTATTGCATAAAAAATCAGATTTTACAGATCATGATCAACTTTTATTGCCATTTCTTATATTCGGCTAGATATAATGAAAGAGCTTTCCTAAAAATTACACTCAGTTTCAACATTACGAGATATTTAAACGGTTTTATTTAGCTCACCCCGTTTGTTTTATTATTTATTCTTGGATCAAATTTAGTAATTCAAATTTCACCCTCTTCCTGTCAACCGATTGGTCTGAAATTTTGTATACACCTTTAATTAAATCCAATATGGCCGCCGGCACAAAATGGCACAGCCCCCTCAATATGGGTATCAAATGAAAGGGCTACACAAGTAGAATACTGTCAGCAACCCCAGCGGGGCCCAACAGGGCCAAGGCCTGCCTGCACGTCGATTCTATAAAATTCGAACAACAACTCGCATTTCACTTCGCTATTCACTCTCACTTCGCATTCGATTCAGAACGACCTTGATTTTGCATTCTGTAAACATCACCTAATCACTTGCGAAGTGAAGTGAGCTCGACATCGACCAATGCTGTGCTAGTGACTTCCCACTCGACAAAATGTCAACCGAGATTAATCAGTTTTAATTTTATCAGTTTTGACACAGAATTTTAGCTAAATATGATGTTTTAGTTATAATTTGTTATTGTAAGGAATTTGAGGCAGCTTTTAAGTATAAAATAAACAGAAATCTCTAAATTCGTGCTGTGATCTATGCTTACCCTACGAAAAAAATACTGACAGCGCCAATTTGCCTTTCTTGCTGATTTTGAGGAAACCTTATATATTTTTTTACTACGGCCGGGTTGTTCAGAGCTTCCACTACTTCATTTATGCAACGAGATGCAGACGGTTGCGATAAATAAGTTCTGATGCCCTCTTTAATAACCTTCTGGTAACTGCCACTAGCCAAGAATGATAAAGTACATAGTATCTGTGAAACAATAAATCAATAAAAATGTAATACCTACTTTATCTGATTTAGTGAAAACAAAATTGAGACCAATTTGGTTATTTTCATGCTTAAGAGAATACCAATATTATAACTGAAGTACAGAGTCTTTTGAAAACATATCAGCTGGCGGGGAAACCACATAAAGGGAATACTCCTTATTAAGAACTAAGTGTTTTTCTTATTATTGTGTGCTTGATTACAATTTTTCAACTATAAACTGTGTCAATACTTACTTTTACACGAGTTGTAAGTCCTTTGCCTCGACGTTTTGTGGGCTTTATCAGGGCAGTAAATCAGACTCCAGTTGGTCAATTAGCTCCTTTGACAATCTATATATGCTCACATAGTCATCATCGCGAGTTAATAAAGATAAACTACGAATTCTAGCAGATTGTTGACGCTTTTCTAAATTATCTAAAGCATGAGCTTCTTCTAATAAAGATTTAAGCAAAACATTCTAGCCATCGTTAAAGGTAGGCACTTAATCACTTTAAAACACTTAGAACTTTATTTAAACACTATTTTAAATATAATAGTCTCTAGATCAAGTTGGCAACGGTACCTGAAACAAGATTCTATAAAGGATTTTTCGCGCAGATTTATAACCTCACAAATTTTCACTGACGAAGAAGAGCAAAAATTTACAAATTATACATTACATGGTATGTCCAAGCCTCCCTACCATAGGGAGCATTGGACACTTTGACTTAGTTTATGAAAAAAATCGGTAAAAAACTTTTAAGTTAAACGGTTTTATCTTATGTGCACTGAAAACTAGAAAATAAAAATAGTTACTTACCTGTCAACCTACGTAGGTGGTCCCGGTCATATTAGACTAAAATAAAACGTGGGGCCCATTAACTATTGCTGTAGTACTCTTCTAAAGGTATAATAGGTGTGGATTGCATCGACTTACTATAATTGTAACTGGAGATTTTGACAATCAATAATTAATAATAGAAAATACACATACCTTTCATTAGTTTTCTCTTTATAACGATCCGAAACCGCAACAAAATATTTAAGTACTTTTACGAGTGTTTGTTCTTGACAACTCACAGAAATGACAGATAGTCTATGGATGAACACCGCTACCAGTCGGTAACGTAAACTACCCAATAAAAAAAAAAACAAAACTATGATCACAAATCAGAATAAAAGGACCCCCCTTTTATTCTGATTTGATCATGTCTCCCAACTGCCCATCTCTCCCTACCTCCCTATAGATAGACAGATTTTGACAGATCTGTCAAAATCTCGACTTTGATTTAGTTCAACTTGTCAACACGCTCGATAGTGTAGCGCTAGTGTAGTTTGACAATGTCAATCACGAAACTTTAAGGTAGAATTCCGTGGGTCGCGATTGTCGCAGCCGCGCGCGACAAAAGTCAACCTATGAAAATGTATGGCACCGCTGCCGAGGGCTGCGACAGTCGCGCGCGGACGACGAATTTCGTGAGCCGCTCGCGGCCGTACGCTTCTCAACATGGTCTAGCGCTTAATAACATCTATAGAATTTTAGTAAAACCAGAATTAAATTTTTGACAATGCCGCGAGCAGCTTACGAAATTCGTCGGCCGCGCGCGACTGTCACGGGCCTCGACAACGGTGCCATACATTTTCATAGGTTGACTATTGTCGCGTCCACGGAATTCTACCTTTAGATCGAAGTCGAAGTGAGAGTGATGTCGAAGTGAGTTGTGATATTTTATAGAATCGACATGCAGATTGCTTGACAGCTTTTCTCATTCTAGGCTCCAACATAAATGTTTTGGAGACAAACTATTACAAAACAAACTATTACATATTTTTGGTACTATTTTTCACATTATTTTGATGCCATTATGAGATTTCTAAATTAGGTTCTTCTCCATTTTCATCTTTTCATAAAAACCCGAAAAGTAGGTGTAGTTGTTATAAAAAACCCTTGACTGTGACTTTATATTATATGTAGTTGCAATACCTACGCAGGTATAAACGCTTCGATTATTTCCGTATTACCACCGTACCGATAGTTCCGGTATTAAATTGCAGTTTAATCACAGTTCAATTAGTTAACTTGCGGGAAGCCAATGATAGTCAATAACTAGCAAGCGAGCAAATCTCAACTATTCATTAGAATTACCGCACATAACTGTACTGTTTGTAAATTAGAAATCAGAATATAGGTAGCTTGATTTGAAGCAATTCTGATTGGATATCAAAATTGGTATAATGACAGGGGGACAAGATTTGGAATTTGCCACATACATCCCATGTGAGGAGCTATTGGATACGGCGCTTGGTACAGTCGGTCGGTGGATGGGTGACCATCTGACGATCAAGCTCCGTATCTGTGTGTGCTACTTGTCGTCTTACATGACCAAGTATCATGTAGAAGCATGAATGCTAAATGAACTCTAAGTTGACAACTTGAAAACTTAAGCATTAAAAATTTAATGTGCACATCGACGCTAAACTCCTACCAACTCTTAACAAAAAAACACGATGTCGAAGCTTCCTCGCTTTCAATTTACCTCTCATATCCCAGGTGTACCCATAAAATAAGGAACAAAACTGTATAAAACAGTTTTTCGCACGTGAATCCATTTTTCTACACAAGCTAGCAGGAAAGCAGTGTTGGCCGTGGGCTAAAACTGAATTTGCAAGGGAAATTCTCGCCAAGCCATAACTTTGTCAGCCGCGTGAAGGATGCTCGACGGATATGGCGATTGAAAGGCTGGCTTCGGATCCTGGCTATTGAATTATTGCTTGTGTCTTGTCTGTGTTTAGTAAAGGTTCAATATAACATGTTACATATTTCAGTGTTATTTGTTAGGACGGGGCCTTTTGTGTTTGCCATACCAAACCTGGGAGCCTCACCTTCAACTACATACATCATAAAGACATTGGGAATACATACCAATGAAGTAAAAGTTGCAATATTATGTGCCTTTACCCAATTACATTGCTTTTAATTTAAATAAGCTTAATGTCATCTAACACCAAGAAAAGGTGACTGCCTGAAAGATGAACGGAGAGGAACGGAGGCGGAAAGCATATTGCGCCAACCATTTGGGGTTGGCGGAACGTGGGAGAAAGAAAAAAATAATGTCACCTGGTATAATAATAGATACAATATCACTAAATACAAAACACGATGTCTCAAAAATTCAACTCCCGAATTCCCTAAAACGGGTTCCAAAGTGCACTTCACAGAACAACCTAACAATTGAAATCGTATTACATTCTGGCTCGAATAATGTGTGGAAATTGTTTGAAATTGTAGTCAAAACACTCAGAGCTATGCTTTGAGTTCGGCTAATCCCTCGTGAGCAACAGAAGTATCTAACGTTCGTATGAAACCAGATACACTAACTAATAGACGAAGAGATAATTAAAATAAAGTTCATCCTTTGAGTATGGAGTTGTGAACTTTGTATCAATTTGTATGCAACATTTATTAATTGCGAGAATTCATTTTCACACTTTGTATTTAGTATCTAGTGAAAAAGCAACGTTGAAGATAAATAAAACTCGAAATTGTTGAGATAATTTTGGAATATTTATTGGTAAGTGGAAGACTAGATTTTCATTTCGGAAACGCTTTTCTATGTATCTTACGACGTATGTATCTCACGACCTTTTGATTGCCAGGCCGACATCTTTGCCATAGCCCAATGCTATTGTAGTTTCATATTGTTATGTTACAATACAAGCAGTTTCTTCTTCAATAGTTTATTTAACTGTTAGTTATCAAGTATTCCATGACAGAGGCTTTCAGTTGGAATTTATGAATCTTTAGACTCTTTAGGTATTTAAACCTGCAGCTCACTCGATAAGAACAACGTATTAATTTACTTAATTCCTTCTTATTCTTCTTATTATCTAACTTGCACAGCTCTTCTATTCAAATAAAATAAACATAAATCTTCCATACACTATATGTATGAGTAGTGAGTGTTGAGGAATGTATGTTTGGAAAATAATTCAAAGTTTGCTGGAGCGGAGACGCTGGCAAGCCGCATTGGCTCGTGCTAAGAAGCCATGAATATCGTCACAGCGCTTGTCTTACAGATGTAAATATTATGGAAACGGTAAATAAAACTAACAAAAATAAGCTACAGTGAAACTATCCAAAACTTGCCTGGACTAAAGGCTTCTGACATTTGCTGTCAACGAACATCTTTGGCGTGCGATAGGGTCCACACAAAACTGCTCTATGAGCCCTGCCTGCTTATGAGCCCTTACGGGTAGTCACAAGCCAGTAAGTCTGAAAACCACTCTTACATAGGAGTATTGGATTGCCCGGGTACCTGGGCTGAGTAGGTCCGATAGGCGGTCGCTCCTTTTAAAACACTGGTACTCAGCTACATCGGTAAGATAGAAGAATAGAGCCGCTCCTACTAACATAGATGGAATAGGCTAGGCAGGTGATTAATTTCAAAACTCAAATTAAACTATTACACGTAATTCACACGAACCCAGCAACAATAGACAAGAAAATCCTTACCACAATCAAAAATTGAAATTCTATAGTAAACCAGGTAAGGAGTCGCTTTGTATTAAACCGCTTGAGTCCGTTGCATTCTGCATAGCGGTGATTACCTTAGTTATCTCGGTGCATCGCGCTAAGTGCAACATTAATACACTATTACCGCACTTCCCCGGTAATGCGCTGATGCATTATAGCTGAAGAAGAATTTTTAAAAGTGCTCCTAGATGTAGGTAAGATGTTAATAACGACCATGTTTTTTTTCTGAGACATTATGTTGTTTTTGGTAAAAAAAAAATCGGTAAAAAAAACTTTTAAGTTAAACGGTTTTATCTTATGTGCACTGAAAACTAGAAAATAAAAAAAAAACTGTTACTTACCTATAAACCTACATAGGTGGTCCCGGTCATATTAGACTAAAATAAAAACGTGGGGGCCCTCTGAAATCCTACCTATGGCAAAGCATATCTTTATACTTTGGTAGATCGTGAGATCGGCGTTCGCTGATGAAGCCGCTACTGCTGATTATTGATTGTCAAAATCTCCAGTTACGATTATAGTAAGTAGAAATCCACACCTATTATACCTCTAGAAGAAAGTATTACAGCAATAGTTAGGTAATGGGCCCCACGTTTTTATTTTAGTCTAATATGACCGGGACCACCTATGTAGGTTTATAGGTAAGTAACAGTTTTTTTTTATTTTCTAGTTTTCAGTGCACATAAGATAAAACCGTTTAACTTAAAAGTTTTTTTTACCGATTTTTATTTTCTAGTTTTTAGTATTTAATGAAAATGCCTACCGAATATTCCTCATTCTATATATGGGTCAGCAGCGGTGAGGGAGTACCAGACTCTTACTGATTAAAAACCGTTGTGTTTCGTCGTAGGCCTTTTATGTACCAGGACAATCCCGCAGCCCAGGCAGGCCTTGGCCCTGTTGGGCCCCGCTGGGGTTGCTGACAGTATTCTACTTGAGTAGCCCTTTCATTTGATACCCATATTGAGGGGGTTGTGGAAAAATATGTAATCCGCCATTTTGTACCGGCAGCCATCTTGGATTTACAATGTTATTGATATTACTATATTGTATTGTCATCGGAATTAAAGGTGTGTGCCAAATTTCAGATCAATCTGACAACAGCAAGGTACTTAAATTTGAATTACTAAATTTGACCCAAGAATAAATAATAAAACAAACAGGGTAAGCTAAATAAAACCGTTTAAAAACAACCAGTAATAAATCAAAGTTACAGTCTGCTGCTATGACGTTTTACATTCATTTCCCAATAAATCATCACCTATGCGGAGATTTTTGAAGCACCTCAAATTCCACCCAGCCATAAGCCTATCCAAAACCGACACCTGGGAAACTGCTGCAGGTAAAACTGCATGAAACTGACATCCCATCACATCTTAATCCTAAATCAAATTTCCCCCAATAACTCATAAAAAAGCACTGGCAGGATACGCCAAAGAATTTTAAAATTCTTATTACTCTTTCAAAGAAGCGGGGCTGTAAAAATCACACATGCAATTCCGGAGGCGCTTCCTGCACATAATATTCCAAGTTTGCATACATTTCGCTGCAGGACAGGACGCGAAGGCATTTCACACGGAAACATTGAATAATTTTATGCTAAGAACTTGGCCAAATGAATTCCTAACGGCTTGAGGTACGCTCGTAAATGTTGCTCCGTTTGTACAAGTTATTCGACCGTTTCTGTGCTGTGGTGTTGACGGTTTAATTTGTAAATGCTGTATTAATGTTTTGTGTGTGGTAAAAATGTCATTGAACATTCCCAATGCTAGTTAGTGGTCACAATGACATCGGAAATCGGTATGTCTGTCGCACTTTCGAGCCAAAACTGCTGATGAATAGCGGTACACAGAGATTGAAGCTTGGAACTTTTTATCCAGGTGCGGGGAGCAGTTCCCTCCAGACCCGAGTAGAACTGCAGGCAACACTAGTGTACTCGATATCTGACTTCCACCTTATCTACAAGACATAATTGACTACATAAAACTTCACAGCAAAATAAAGTACCTCACAACAGAATGTACCAGGAGCGCATGACAAGGTGAGAGCTACCGTTGTCACCTATTACTTAAACTATCGGAGATTATCCAGCAGAGGGAGCCACGCTAAGTGGCTGTCAGTGGCTAAGGACGCCTGTGGGGCTACAGAGTAAGCGGGAAATAATGAACCGCTGTTTATGTCAGGAAACAGAAAACATGTGTTGGGTAGTTGTCAGTGGCTAAGGACGCCTGTGGGGCTACAGAGTAAGCGGGAAATAATGAACCGCTGTTTATGTCAGGAAACAGAAAACATGTGTTGGGTAGTTGTCAGTGGCTAAGGACGCCTGTGGGGCTACAGAGTAAGCGGGAAATAATGAACCGCTGTTTATGTCAGGAAACAGAAAACATGTGTTGGGTAGTTTTCTTAGGTCTTAAATTTTTTGTTTAAATGCTAAGACTTACCAAGTAAACAACATCAAGCGTTTTGACTTAGAGAATATTGGTAACGCAGTATAGTGGATTTTTTTTGCATAGGAATACTTGCAGGTCTTTTAAATAAAACGCACCTACATAGAAGAAAAACATCTTGTTTTTCTTATAAAATGTTAAATTCACCTAGACGGTTGGATGAAAATGCACTTAAAATAAAGTGTTTGAAATTATTAATCAAACGCAAATCATTAAACATTTCAAAGATAAAGTTTTTCTCACAAAATCAATAAATTATACAGAATAAACATTAATCAGTATTTGAAACTGTTAAATTGATATTTTAGTATTTAATATCAAAAGAGAAGAAAATACACTTTAATGACTAAAAATACAACACCTTCGAAAGTTCAAAGAAATATTATTATCTTAAACTGAATATAAACATTAAATTGTACGTAAAATTACAAATTATTACAATTTAGATAAACATATAGTTAAACTTGAATATCGAAGTAAAAACATCTTAGTCAAAGGCATTAAAGTTAACTGAGTATTCTAAAGTATTAATCGAGCCATATTTCAAAGAAATAGAATTAATTAAAATAATCAAAATATAAAGATTTACAAGTCATGAGATCTTTGATGTAATTTTCAAATGTTAATAGCTTGTTTGATATTTGTAGATTGTTTTAAATGATAATGATAGTAATTAGTTATTAGCATCAATCTTTTCGAGCACTAAGTTTTGTTTAAAATAAACGTTTCATACTGATGTTCTTTTCATTTGAGTAATTAAACGAAATTATTTAAATAAGAACAGACGAGTTAAAAAATATTTACAAGCCAGCAAGATATTCTAAGATGCACCGAATGTGACTGGAAATGGAATTTTACATTGTAGTTAGAAAAAATCTTGAATGTTTAAGATTTTTACTCTAAGTTATCTAGTGTTACAACCGACGTCGCGTCGTTACTAATAGGTAAATTATGTTTGTTAATAAAACAAATTCATTCAATTACACTACGGTCGTCATTGAATCGCCTTTCTCACAAAATTCTCCAAACTATGTACATTAAACATAGCACAAGCCTACACCAATTTCCAACGATTACCAGCACCAAATATTCCAAGGCTTGACCGCATCAAGTCAATTTCATCTGACGCCCGTCCCTCCAGTATTAATTAACGGCTACATCCACCGGTCATACTCTTGACGGCACTATCTGACAGCAATGTCAATATAATTGATCCAGAATATGCTAGACGTTTGAGCAATTTCGTGAAGATCAATTGGTTGGAGTTTTTGTTTGAAGATGCTGTGATAAGATTGAGGTGATTTTAGGGGAAAGGTTGAAGACATTTTTAGAAGATTTTCAATGTACTTTTACATGTGTGTGGTAGGTAAGTCAATAATCTTATGACAGTAGATGCAATGAAATGAAATGAAATCGTTTATTGAAATCGTTTATTTTGCAAGTTGGACATTACATCACTTTTACACGTCATTTTAAGAATGCTGAGGTCGGCATTTCCTAACTGACTGATCCCTGAGAAGAAACGCCGAAACAAACTCAAGGGTCATAGTCTCTTTTAAAGTCCAAACATGTTATAAATCAAGTAATATCATGTGTGAGTGTCACCATGTACGCGGTCTGGAATGGCCTTTTGAGGAAAGAGCCACATCAGGCTGGAGCTGACCAGTCCCAACAGACGGCACGCATGCATCAGTCGTCGTGTAGCTCAAACCATATCTTAGGGAGCTCAACGACCTGTCACACGACGATACCAGATCTGCAGAACATTTGCGTAGGCCATTCAAAAATACTCAAACCCGCCAGACAGTA
This sequence comes from Helicoverpa armigera, assembly GCF_030705265.1. Taxonomy (NCBI): domain Eukaryota; kingdom Metazoa; phylum Arthropoda; class Insecta; order Lepidoptera; family Noctuidae; genus Helicoverpa; species Helicoverpa armigera. The sequence goes on along the minus strand of NC_087124.1, from coordinate 586,974 downwards.
TTTATGTTATAAGAATATATAATGTTGCTCGCATACACGATACTCACATTCACAATAATAATAAAAAAAAATAATATAAAAAAAAATACAATTATAATATATAAATGTCAATAAACAATGTCATTAATAAAATGTTATCTGATGATAATATATATTTAAATGTCAAAAGTAACAATACACAGGCATTTGAAAAGATATCACTCACTAAGCGAGCAGCTCATTCCCAAGCTTTTTTATCATTTAAATAATCAGATATTTTGTAATATCCTTTTTCAAAAGTTTGGATTTTATATGATTTTAAATTTCTTGATAGGCAAATCACGAACCGCTTTGGGAAGTTTATTGTAAAAGCGTATACATTGACCCATGAACGAGTTGCTTACTCTGTGGAGGCGAGTAGCATGTACAGCAAGATTATGTTTATTCCTAGTATTTATGCTATGAACATCAGACATTTGAACAAAGTTTGATATGTTTTTATGAACGTACATTAAATTTTCAAAATGTATTGAGAGGCAACAGTCAGAATATTTATTTCTTTGAATTTTCTCTGAGAGAAACTTTTGGACCCAGATTATAAATGGCTCGAACAGCTCTTTTCTGTAAAATAAATATAGTTTCAACATCCGCACAGTTTCCCAAAGGAGGATCCCATACGTCATTGAACTATGAAAGTAGCTAAAATAAACTATTCTGGCTGTGTCCACATCGGTGATTAGACGGATCTTTTTAATAGCATAGGCGGCGGAACTAAGTTTTCCTGACAGTTTAACAATATGTGGGCCCCATTGGAGTTTGGAATCAACGGTCAAACCAAGAAATACCGTTGACTCAACAGGCTTCAACTCTACTCCATTTAGTTGTACATTAGTTTGTAACTGCCTTACGTTGGGCGTTGAGAATTTAATTAACTTCGTTTTAGACTCATTTAAAAGAAGATTATTGACATTAAACCAATGAACAACCTTAGAGAGTGCATTGTTAACTTCGTCAAAATTGTCGAGTTGGCGCTTGATTTTAAAAACGAGTGAAGTATCATCAGCAAACAACACAATCTTGTGATTATCCCTTATGTGATAAGGAAGGTCATTAATATAAATAAGGAACAAAAAAGGGCCTAGAATTGAACCCTGCGGAACCCCCATGGTGACCGTAGATCCAGAAGACCTCTTACCGTTGACATCTACCTTCTGAATTCTATTATGCAAATAAGAAGTCAGAAGGTCAAGAGCCTTATTTTTGATACCATAGTGGTGAAGTTTCCTGATGAGTATATCATGGTGCACGCAATCAAAAGCCTTGGACAAGTCGCAGAAAATACCGAGCGCATCCTGCGAATCCTCCCAGGCCTCGAATATATTTTTAAGCAATTCCACGCCCGCATCCGTAGTAGAACGACCCTTGGTAAATCCAAATTGTTTAGTGTGCAACAAATTGTTTCTATTAAAATGGCTCAACAATTGACGTAATATTAACTTCTCAAAAATTTTACTCAAAGTGGGTAAAATTGAAATTGGCCGAAAATTTGATGGATCGGTTGTACTACCAGATTTAAACAATGGAATTACTTTACTTAGTTTCATTAAGTCAGGAAAAACACCAGATGCAACACAAGAGTTAAACACAGTTGCTAAATAAGGTGAAATTATTTCAATTATCGATGAGATTATCTGAACTGACAATCCCCAAAGGTCAGCAGTCTTTTTTACATCGAGATCTTTATACGCTTGAATAATATCCTTAGAGCTAACAACTGAGAATTCAAAACCTTTGTCACATTCCGCAACACAATTTTTTAATATTGTAAAAGCCGAACTGGAAGACGACATAAGAGTTCTGGTTGTTAAAATAGGGATATTGGTGAAAAAATTTTCAAACTCAGATGCTACCCCCAAGTCCGACTTAACGTCTACATTGTTTATTTTTAAGTGGAAGTCTCGATTCCGTACAGTGGATCGGCCTATTTCTGAATTGATTATATTCCACGTAGTTTTTATTTTATTACCAGAAGCTTTTATTTTATGTTTTATGTGTATTGATTTAGCGGAGGTGCAGGCTCTTTTAAATATTTTTGAATAGTTTTTAACATACTGTTTAAATGTTTCATCTTGATTGAATGATCTTTCATAGTATAATTCAAATAACTTCTGTCTACTTTTATAAACCCGGCGTTGCCCAATCACTAAATGTTACCTGATCACAAACAGATATGGACTTAGTAGTAAAAACTTTTTTAAATTCACAATTAATTAAGTTGAATAAAAGGGTGTAAGCTTGATCAGGATTATCATGATAGGGCAATTCAGGCAGTTTTTCAATCAAGTTATTTTTAAAATGTTCCAACCGATGTTTGTTTACAGGAATAAAACTTACATTTTTTCTCTGAGCTCTGATAGTTTTCATGGGAAAGGTAACTAATTGACCAGAGTGATCAGAATCTAACACATTTAAAATATGTTTGTGTAAAGGTTTTAAGTTAGTAAAATGTTATCTATACATGTAGCACTAGTGCTAGTTATTCTAGTCGGCTCGAGAAATGTACTGTACAAGTTGTATGATTGAAACAGAGTTATAAAATTATTAACAATAGCAGTATTTTCCAGTATATTAATATTAAAGTCTCCACAGACGACAACTGTTTTATTATTGTTAGAAATTTTGAATAATACATCTTCCAGATGCTTCTCAAAATTGTATATGTTGCACATGGGGCCTGTATACACTCATTACAATGAACTGCTCAAGCTCAACGCATGATATCTCAATTACTCGCTCAACAGAAAGGTTCACAATATCCTTCCGTTCTTTGAATTTAATAGTATTGCGAAGAATTATTAGAGAACCACCACGTATTATATTTACTCTGCTGTACGAGCTGCCTACACAATGGTTCTTGAAGCTAAACATGAACTGATGCTCTTTAAGCCAATGCTCAGTTAAACATAAAATATCTATATTATTACAGTTCATGAACAACTCCAATTCCAATTCTTTACCAATCAAACCTTGAATATTTTGATGGAATATATTCAGATTGTGTTTGTTTCTAGTATTTATACTCAAAGGGTTTGATGGATTAGAAGTAACAACATTATTTGTGGTATTTATATTTGAACATATAATTGCATTTATGTCACAATTCAAAATAATTGATTGACTGCTAGAGATTGGCTCTATTGTCTGGTGGTGGAGTTTAAATCACTTGGAACTAATTCCAAGTTCTGTGAAAAAAATAAACTAGACTGCTCAATAGGAGCAGTATCGTTAGCCAAGCATTTGGCTTTGTTCAAAATACAATAAAATAGCGATTTTGCTATTTGTCCTTTATAAAAATTACAAATATAATAATTATCATTTGTCATAAAATAATTATTACTAATGAGTACATTAGAGTCAATAAAATTGAATTTTTCATTATACAATGTCATAGTTTGCAATTTAAGATTGCATTTATGTCTATGGTTATTTTCTGTCTGCGACAAGCCCTTGCCATAGGGAAAAGCATATAAAACTATTTTATTTACATTTAATTGCGATAAACACTCAAAGTATTTAATTACTGTTTTAACAGTGGCATTTCCTCTTCTCCCAATTAGTACAACTAAAGTAGTAGTTGGACAGTAACTACTGCTTAATATTTTGTCTAATATTTGTTCATAAGTAGCTTCAGGCATGCAATAGTTTATTACCTGGTCACCTAAATATTGATGTAATTTGTGACACATGTTTTGTCCAATTTCATCACTAAACATTACTATTTTGTTACAATTATTATTTTCATTTTGTATTAATTTTATTGTTTTTTGTGTGTCGAAGGAAGTACTTTTTTTACAACCATCTAATTTAATACAATGAGAAGATTGATGAGAATCATCTAACCCTGAACAGCCTGGCAGATCTTGTTCACAACCTGGTGTTCGATTGTTTGTCAATGAATTAAACATTTTCTCATTCTCACTACACAGATCCACCAAGCCGTTCATTGCCAGTATGTACTCACCCATTTCTCTTTGTGAGGTTTGATATTTGCATGTAACTGCCATCAATGATTCTTGTAAATGGAGAATCCTTGACTGCAGATCCTGTATATCAACCTCATATTCTTTCTACTATTGTTGAAATTTAATTGTAATTTTTTACAACTGTTAAAAGATTTGTGGTTTTTGGTGAAATTATTTTTGTTACTTTTTATTAATTTTTGAGTCCTTTTAATAAATTTATTTATTTTGACATATTTCTTTACTTTGTTTTTGCTGCCAATGATTTGCTTTACCTGAGATATTGATGCAAAACTATTGTCAGTAGTCAGGTCAATGGTTACAATTTGAGAACTATTATTCAAGAGTGAGTCAGCAGACCGCACGGAGTGGTACCAACCAGTTCCTCAAACAGTGCATTGGTTTGCTCTGTCTGAAGTTTCTGGCTGGTACTTTCCATCCTGATAATAGTATCCTGGGCTTCACTCAACCTACACTTCAGTTCAGCGTTGTGTTTGAGAGTTGTGTCAAACTCATCGCTGCACCGGTCAAACTGGTCAACAATGTGTTGGAGCTTATCCCGTTCTTCTGTGATGTTAACTAATTGACAATGTAGTTCTGCCATCTCACTCTTGAGTTTACTATTATTGTTTAAAATTTGAAGTACTTCCTTCTCATTGTCATCCTGTTCCTCTGTAGATCCCCACACAAATCCTTATATTTCTTAAGTTCCACTAATGTTTGTTGAAGTTTAGCTTCCTCCAAACGTGCAGTGGCTTTCCTGGTCATTATTCTTTCCATTTTGTACAGAAAAAACAATAACTCAGGTGGATGTTTACGAAAGTATTTTAGTTTGTGTGAGAAACTATTATTCTATGCACTATTATGATGAAAATTATTTTCTCCAGTAATCACTGATGAAGAATAGGAGTTCTCAGTAATAAATAAAGTTGAAAAAGATAGTACTTACAGGATTTCACGATGACAATGCACTTTAATTCAAAACTTTCAAAGATCGTTACCAAGTTTCGAACTTTGACAGGTCGAGATTTGGTTATTTATAATTACACAGTAAAAACACAATTATATCACAAAATTTACCGTCCCAGCAATAAGATTTTGTTATTATTGCGAATTAATATTATAAGTTATATAAATAACACTAAAATTATATTTAAATTAAATTAATTAATTGGGAGAAGTTTTGTTGACGTCTTGTCAACAGGGTTGCCACAGACTCACACGCAATGTTCTACTGTTGAAGGTTGAAGGGTGGGTGGTCGCTTTTGGGGGCTATTTTTTGTATAATGGACTATCAAAAACTTTGGTTAAGTATGTAGTCTTAGCACTTTCCAAATTCAGTGTTGTACTTATAGTTTAAGAGACTACTATTGTTACTAACTACTTAATGAAGTTCAACTTTATACTCTTTAATTCTTACGAAAATACGCACTACACTTTTTTGCTTGGGAATTTTAACAAAATGTTTTTGTATTCAGTTACCTTACAGCTTCTTCCTTGTACACCTACTTCTAGGTACCTACTAGGTACTAAGTTTCCTACAAACAATATAGTACAGAGTTGTAAACACACCCTTCTGAGTACACGCGAACTTTACGAATTATTTTCGAACAAAGGGCGTTTCAAAAGTATTTTCGTTACACAAATGTCTGTACATGTAACAGACAGATGAGGCCATTATTTCTCCGCCATTTAATTGAAGATTCCGCTTTGACATAGACAGATTGACATTTAATCTGTAGTCGAAGTTATTAGTTATGTCAGTGCCAGAAATGTGGACGGTGTTCATTTTAAAGATTTAAGTTTAAATATTTTGATAATCACCAATGGATGAAGGTTTTATAGATCTATCACTAGGTTCTGCCAGCAGTTTCACCCATGTCCCGTGTCCCGTCCGAATTCCCGTACCCGGACAAAATATATCCTGTGTCACCCGGGGATAGTGCAACTCTAGCTTCGTAGCTTCTTAAAGTATTTCAAATCAGTTCAGTACTTTCGGAACCTTTACGGTACAAACCAAAAAGCAAAAATGTTTCCTCTTTATATCTTTTTTTTAGAAGAGAGGCGTAGCATAGGTATTATACAGTATAGATGAATGCACTAAAACCAAATACACCCATTTTAACAAAAAAAACCCACACATATACAAACATACTCATTTAACTTACTTTCATAAAACATGCAACTACAAACAAAGAGTGATGTAAATCTGGCAAAACAAATGAAAGCTACACCCCCATGCATCATGGCTAAGAGAAACATACGTTCTGTTCGCGACAAAATATATATGGTGGAACAAAGTTGCAAGTCGCCGTAACGAAGACTTACTCAGATTATGTACGGTAAAAACGCCGTAACTTATAATAAGGAAATCTAAAGTTTTGCTCTCTGTTGTAAAGGCTTTTATTGCGTTTTTTGTTGTGTTATTGTGGTTCTTTATGCTTTGTTTTTATACATATCACTTCGCCACAACTGTTTGTTGGTATGTTTGTGATGAACTCAAAAACTGCTACACAGATTTTTACACGCAATTCAGCAATAAGTGTAGATCAATTCAGGATCTCTAGGGGAATTTAATAAATAAACTGTTAACAACTGATTTCTCTACCAAGTCCATTTTGATTAAAAACTATCTAGAATTCATGTTTTTCTAAACAAGGAAAATATTTACAAAATATCCTTCAAAAATAATAATTCAGTGTACAAAGAACGCCTGTAAACTGCAGTAAGCCTTGAATGAGACAAGTTTGCTCGGCGCCTGTCACTTACAACGTGATTATTTTCCAGAAAACTTTCTAACTACTTCTACACTACTACACTAAGTTCTTAAACAAGTTCAATTGTTTTTATTTATTGAATTCATTAGAGTACTTGTAGTTATGTCAAGTTGGTGTATAGTCGGTATAAATACCATCCCCAATTTAATTTGGGGTCTGTGCGGCTACATCCAGGTTTAACCGGCTACAGCCAGGTGAAACCGGACATATGCGGCTAAACTTAGTTGTATTCTCTTATCTACGCTTAGAAATAGGTGTAGCCTTCATCATAGCAGCTACACCTAGGTGCAGTAGCACATTGTTAAGCATTTTGGCTTTGTTTTTAAGATAAGCATCTCAAAGTTAAATAAGTCAGTCAGTGAGCAGTTCGAATAGCAAATATAAATAAACAACATTTTATGTAATCAAAATGCATTAAATAAAAAATCACGGGCAATCCTAAAGCATCAAGTCAATTTAACAGAAATCAGAAATTTTATTTGCTAGAAAAAAAACATTATTAATTAATATCCAACTCAATTCAACAAATCACTTCTACTTTCAAACATTCACAAAAAAGCGCAACAAAATACAGACGTCAGCAAAAGTTTGCAAGCTCACCTCTGCTGGTATTCTCACTTAATCGGCTGTCACTCACTGTACCGACCGGTTTCTCTTGACGGCCCGACTCTGCGTCGGAACCATGGAGTACAAAATCACTAGCAGAGGTGCCATAAAGGAAAATCGCCAAAGAAACCACGCCAAATTGCAGGTAAACGGGCGACGAGGACCGTGTCTTCGCTCGCTGTACGCCTTCTTTTTACCTGATCATTTGTTGTAATACCAAATATCGTTGGCTAATGTATCAAAGATCCCGAACGTCTCGTTAGTTCACTCGTAACTGATCGTTTTGGTCATACCGACCGTAAGTATTTGACAGAGAAGAAGGCGCCTGACCTACCTGCGGTATGGCATCTCCACTCTTCCTTCCTTACTCCGTGAGTTTTCTCCTGACGGCCCGACTCCGCGTTGGAACCGAAGCCACGTCACGTCGGGAGGCTGCTACCTATAAATCTATTGTCACTTGTGCATTTGATTGTACCCTGAAGGTAGCAGGATGCCATCCTTTAGGATAAATTGAGCATTGTTGGAATTTGTTTAGGGACATTCTTGTTGACGTGCTTCCGAGATTAAGCTGAGTTGGGGTATTGATGCGATTGGTATGGAAACGGAAATGAAGGAAAATGTCATCACTCGCAGTTTTTGAGGAATGTAAACAGATTTAAGAAGATGTGAATGCTATAGAAATGTAAATTGTGCCCAGGAAGAAAGCTGATTATCATTTAGAAGCACGTATCTAAGGTAAAAAAATAGTGGGCATATGCAAGTAATCTAAACTACAAGATTATCAAATTAACCTCTATTCATTAAGAAAAACAACATCATAAAACTATATCCTCTCATATAAAAATCACAACATAGAAAGCAATACGGAACCCTTACCTACCTGAACAAATAAAAACCCAAGATCTCAAGACCCCGCAATATTGCTGAACAACTAATGAATGAAAAATATTTGCCTTAAGATACAGGTAGAGTGAATTCAGGAAGCTAGCTCGCTGGGGAGCGTTTTATATAAGAGAAAATGTATTAAGAAGAGGGTGGGATGAGAGGTCTTAAGAGTATGGAAGGTTGCATACCCTCTAGAGGTTTTATCTACAAGTAGCTGTTTGAGACTTAAAAGATTTTTAGTAAAGGTGAGTTTGTTATCTATGGTCATTAGTTGTGTGGAAAACTGTAGGTTGTGGAGCAAAAATATGGTCTCATAAATGGTTTCTTATAAGCTACAAAATCTCTGCACTGTTTTGTTATACGAAATTGTTTGTCCACAAAGCGTGTCTAACCAGTCTCTCAAAGCAAAAACCTTCTTATCCTCCAATAAAAAAAAAATACAAACTTTACGGCATTACAATGGGGTTCATAAAACTCGGCTACCGTTGCAGCGAGTAATGAAGAGTTGCGAAGAGATTGCGCGACAATAAAAGCGTTATAACTCACAGATAACAAGAAAACCGACAATGGACACGTTCCACAGCTGCGAGAATGGACGACGGGAAAAAATTGGGACACTTCTTACTATTAGAGGTTCTGCACGTAGGAGTTTTTATCTAAAGTTGCTAGGAGACTTTTGTAGGTAGTTTAGACTATGCTAGCTTGTAGAGTAAAATTATGTGTACATAGATCATCATCAGTCCTTTTATTCTCCTACTGCAGGGCTCTTATCAATCAGAGTTAGAATGGGCATTACCAAGCTTACCCAAGATAGTTTAACACCTTTACTTTGTGTCCATGTTATGCTAAGAAAGTATGTATAACTTAGTTAAGCGATATTGGTACTTGCCTCACTTGAAATCGAACCCAATATATGGAATACTGGTGCTTTAACCAGCAGGCCATCACAATTTATATCTACTGTACTGTACCTTCGCTAAAGTATATTATACCTGAATAGTATAATATAATTGTAACCATAATATTTTCCAAGAAAGTAACGATTCTGAGAACTCGACAGTCATAAATATTATACCTATTTAAATCCTACTTTTACCATTTACTCTCTTTTCTGCCTTTAAATGAAACCGTATATTAATCCGTAAACCACATAGTAATCGTTTCTTCAAATTAAAGATTAATATATAAACCCATTTGAAATAAAATCTCATTGTGTATCATTTCCTCTCAAAGGAACAATAATAAAATTGAACACAATGGTTCCGTGAGCGCTATTACGGAACTCCAGAAAATCAGCCATTTTGCCGAGTGTAAGCGTCTCGTTTAGACAGTATTGTGACTGTTCCCGGCAATTCCCTTTAGTCAATAACTTGTTCCAGCCAAATTTGGGTACTTTCGGTTTAGCAGTTATATAATAAGAGGCGTGTTGAGGTTTCTTCAGGGAAATGCTGAAATTGTGTACTTGTTAACTTTAAATGCACAATATTTGTTACGGTTGAGAGGGTTTTAACAAGTATAATAATTGCATCATGATTGTTCTACGTAGCCTTTCCCCAATTATAATTGGGGTTGCTTTCCAGACAGGCAAAATTTTCTGAGTATTAGTGTTTTACATACTATCTGATTTGCTCAGCCCAATAAATAATAATGATACCCCATAGTAAAACCAGTTGCCAGACTGGTTAAATTGCATATCAGCAAAAACAATATACCTTACGATGCACCCACAAATTAAGAACGAACTTCTCCAACAAACTTCACAGACGGAGGCTCAATTAAAAATTTATAGAACCGATCGATCCTTCTTGAAGTTAGTTTAAAAAGTTAATTAATACACGTTAAGCTGGGTTTAGTACCGCGGCGCTAACAATGGGGTATTTCGGGATAGTTATCGGAGCCCTATTGTCTACAGCGGTCGTTCAGCTTAGAACCTTCCATGATAAATGATTAATATTGGAAACTTCATTGAATCAGGTCATTGTCATGCATATTCATATCTCTGTTTGAGATTGAATTGACTATTTATAGGAAATCTAGTTATATTAAGACCCTTTATATGGCATTGAACTATTGAAAGTGTTTTATGAAATTTTACATTATTAGGTTACTTTTTACGTCCCGGTAAGTAGTAACCTCTGGACACAGGTGAAACCGTGGGGACTATATAGATCCTACTAATATTATAAACGCGAAAGTTTGTATGTATGGATGTATGGATGTATGGATGTTTGTTACTCTTTCACGCAAAAACTACTGAATGGATTTTAATGAAACTTTACAATAATATAGCTTATACATCAGAATAACACATAGGCTACAATTTGTAAACATATTGTTCGAAATACTAAACCTGCGCAGACGAAGTCGCGGGCACCAGCTAGTTTATAAATAGAAATTTGATCAAAGTTCTATGACTATTCTTATAGTCATAGTGATCTATAATACTAGGTAGGTAGTAATAATATCTATGACGTCCCTTTTATCTCCCCCCCTCGTCCTCCTCCCACAACAGACAAGTAATTAAATATCAAACGCAGAAGCTTTCTCCCACTTCCCTCATTATAGTTTAAATTATTTTAGTTTTAGATTTTAGTGTAGATGTATTGCGTTCTCTTCAATGTTTTCAGTTTACCTAGAGGTATTTTCTTCCCTTTTAGAAGTCAAAGTAAACAAAAAAAATACTAGGCTTTAAAGTTGATCTGAACTTCAGTATGTACCTATAACAAGCGTGTATTTCATGAATTATAGGTAAATCTTGAAAGACCTTCAATCATAAAAGTTAGAACTTGAAAATTGGTCTCAATTATGTAAAAACATAGCTTTAGATAAATTTTCTTGACAATGGCGAGACTGAAAGGTCAACGAACTTGCAAGTCGAGATTTATCTTAACAGTTACTAAGAGTCCGATTTGTAATCTACTTCAAGACTTTGTTTAAACGTAGTTTAGAGTCTGAGGGCCTTACTACAAAAACTTTAAACCCTGTTTTACACTTGTCTAATAAAATTTTGGCTGCAAAATGAACCATATGTCAACGTCATAATTTGACATTTTTTTAGACAAGGCATAAACTGACGTTTAAAAGTTTTTGTGGTAAGACGGTGAATGTCTTGAACACACATTACTTACATATTCCTTAATCATTTAATTACTTGAGACAAAGATGCGTGTCACTGCAATTATGTGATAGAAACTACTAATATACTACCTTACTAACATTATAAATGCATTATGAATGTAAATATTTGTTTTTAGTTTGACTGTCTGTTGGGCTTTCACACCGAAACTATAATGAACCGATTTAGAAGAAAAATACAAAAGCTAAAGGTCGGGTAATAATATAGACAACTTTTTTACAGGGTTGCGGAAACTGGATTAATAGATTAAAGTCACCTCCGAGTCAAAAGTGTAATTAATTTATATTAGGTAAAATTATGTACATACGAAGCATAGCAAGCTTTTTAAGCAAGCTTTTTAATGCCGTCCTGTTTGAAGGGAGAACTCCAGAGGCGTGGAGTAGGAGTGTTGTCGTCCTGTTCTTCAAAAAGGGAGACAAAACCCAGCTGAAGAACTATCGACCCATTTCCCTCCTAAGCCACGTATATAAGCTGTTCTCAAGAGTGATCACGAACCGACTTGCGCGAAGACTCGACGAATTCCAACCACCGGAGCAGGCTGGGTTTCGGAGCGGATACGGCACCATAGACCACATCCACACAGTGCGGCAGATTATACAGAAGACCGAAGAGTATAATCAGCCCCTGTGTCTAGCATTTGTGGACTATGAGAAGGCCTTTGACTCGGTTGAAATCTGGTCTGTTCTGGAGTCCCTGCAGCGTTGTCAAGTAGATTGGCGATACATCCAAGTGATGAGATGTCTCTACGAAGCCGCTACAATGTCCGTCCAAGTACAAAATCAGCAAACAAGGCCCATACCGTTGCATCGAGGAGTGAGACAAGGGGATGTTATTTCCGAAACTGTTCACTAATGCAATGGAGGATATGTTCAAGACGCTGAACTGGAAAGGACGTGGCATCAACATCAATGGCGAACACATCTCTCACTTGCGATTTGCTGACGATATCGTCATCATGGCAGAAACGCTGCAGGACCTACAACAAATGCTGAACGACCTGGCTGAATCTTCTCTACGCATCGGCCTACGGATGAACTTGGACAAAACCAAGGTCATGTTCAATGAACATGTTCTACCGGAACCGATTGCGATACACGGCGCCGTTCTCGAAGTTGTTCGGAAATATGTATACCTCGGGCAGACATTGCAGTTAGGTAGAAACAACTTTGAGGACGAGGTGAATAGGAGAATTCAGTTGGGTTGGGCTGCATTTGGGAAGCTACGTCGAGTCCTAACATCATCGATCCCACAGTGCCTAAAGACGAAAGTCTTCAATCAGTGCGTCCTACCTGTCATGACTTACGGAGCCGAAACGTGGACACTGACGGTACGGCTGGTCCACAAGTTTAAAGTCGCTCAGCGGGCTATGGAAAGGGCTATGCTTGGCATTTCTCTGAGGGATCGCATCAGAAATGAGGTAATCCGTCAGAGAACCAAGGTCATCGACATAGCCCACCGAATCAGCAAGCTGAAGTGGCAGTGGGCTGGCCATATTAGCCGAAGAACCGATAACCGTTGGGGTAAACGAGTTCTAGAGTGGAGACCACGCCTCGGCAAGCGTAGTGTAGGACGTCCTCAGGCACGGTGGAGTGATGACTTGCGCAAGACGGCTGGCAGGAGCTGGATGCGAGTAGCCGAAAATCGATCTCAGTGGCGTGCACTTGGAGAGGCCTATGTCCAGCAGTGGACTGCGATAGGCTGATGATGATGATGACGAAGCATAGGTACTATTTATGGATCATCCACATCAAACTAAACACCAGAAATTCATACAAAGTCAGCGAGTTTATCAAAATATGCAAGTACTTCAAACATAAATAAAAACTTATTCGTAACTTAAACATAACTTCAAATAAGATTCAGCCAATCAAAACACTAAACAAGTTCAATACGTAAATATCAGTCTAGAATATACGCCCACGACTTTGTCGTGGAATAGCTAGCTTAAGAGTAGCTATAATATAGAAAGTAGCTAGTATAATTTATTCTCGAGGTTTTACCCGCATACCGAGGAAGAAATCTCCTCATATATAAATATCCATATCAGAGAAGCAACATTAAAGACTATGAAAATATCTAGCTGAAACGTAACTATTAAAGAATGTCATATTTTCAGAACGTTTACGCGTTCCGAGACAATTACTTTCCGCACCTCAATAGCCTACATCTGTATATCTATGGTATCATCTATCTTAATACCTAATTGGATATCTATCGTTTCAGCTATCTTAGAATAAAAGCGTAACAAACAACCAAACTCATTTTCTTATTAAAATATGACTAAAGATTGAAAGTTCATCCCGCAAACATTTTATATCATCTACAAATCATCCAAGTTATAGCCAAAGTCAATCTTAAGGGCATTCGTTTGCCCCATGAGATATCAAATTTAATGTTCAATGTCGTTTTTATGGCACATAAAATTGTAGACATCTTTATATAAGGCTTGGTCATTGAGATCCCATGGCGAAGTTTTGTTCGAAAATCTGGGTGTTTTTGTTGCAAGTAAATATTTCATTATTTTTTGTAATATTTCATTATTGTCTCAATTATTACATTTTCCTACATTGCATTTTTCACAGTCCTTGCAAACATACTGAATTACTGATAGCTAAAACGATCATGCTATGCTTAACCTACGTAGGTAGCATTATTTGTCATCGAATAAAAACAAAAACGACAATTTCATATAACCTTGTGAAAAGACTGACATACATAAAAGTTATGTACCTACATGTATAGGAATTATTTTGTAAATACATTTCTTTCCCATTTTTTTCCACAAAACGAGTACCAAAGCCATTCCTTTTCTACAAGCTCTAAAAACCATCTAGATATTTCACTTCAAAAACAGAAGCAAACAATAAAACGATTATCCATAAAAATCTGCATAATACAAGTAAATCCCCCACAATTTATGGATAGAGGCGTTATTAAACTATAAAAATGAAAATGGGCGTAAAATGAGGTCGCTTAATGGTTCCGCATAATAAAACGCTAAAGTAATCGTGTCGTATAAGCACTAATAAACTTTCGTAATTAACGTAAATAATTTTCTTTGTTATGAAGCGAGGAGTTAAAGTGTAAACTCTTCAAGTTGTTGGGTAGTTTGGTAATTATATCAGGAGTTTCTTTACCGAAAGTGTCTGGGAACTTCACCGTGTCTGGGAACTGGGAACTATCGGTAAGTAGGCAAGGAACTCGATGCAGCCCGGAGCAACCTCTGCACTGTATAGTTTGTTGCAGGAAGATGTCGTCGTCTTGTAATGGAGAAATTTTGTTATGTAATTATGAGGGCGACGTCAAAGTCAGCTTTTGCGTGAGTATTTGTTGAATATGTTGTCTTAGTACAAGAACCTTTGATGTGTTTGAAGAATGAGGAAGGAAAGTGTCTTCTTGTCCCTTCTGGCGTACATTATAAATTCAAGTTTATTTTGTAAATACATATTTTTCATTTTTGCCTCAGACGAGACCTGTATCTTACCTATCACTTATGTAAAAATCTAAATGAATGAAAATTTTATTTATACGATCTGCTATCACATTCAGCCTATCAATAGGCACTCCATTATACGTCGTTGAAAACCACAACCATATAAAAAACCCAATTAAGGCCGCGTTTCCACTGATGCGGAGCTGGGCGGAGAGGAGCGGAGAAGAGCGGTGAAAAGTGGTCAGTGTTTCCACTGAAGCGGAGCTGGGCGTAGAGGGGCGGAGAGGGGCGGAGAGGAGCGATGAAGATTTTGAATGCACCTAGTGACGTAACGAAGACAACTGACACACTGCACGCGAGTCACGCACCGCCCCGCTCCGCACCGCTCCGTACCGCCCCGCTGTCCTCCGCTCTGCACCCCAGTGCTCGCTGTCCTCCGCACTGCACCGCCTCGATGTATGAATATTCGCTCAGCTCTGCTCCAACCCGCTCGTACTGTTTCCATTGAAGCGGAGCAGAGATTTCAAGCATAGCCATTGGTCAATTTGTGCACCGCTAAGCTCTTCTCCGCCCAGCTCCGCGTCAGTGGAAACGCGGCCTAAAACTACACCAACAAAACTAGCACCATATCTACTTAAATTCCCAGAACACAAATACTTTAACAGTAAACAAACATTTTAAACTTTCAGCCAATGTAAATAAAAACAGTTTATTTTTTCACGTAACCGCAGAGCTTAATATACCAGATCTTTATTCAGGTACGACAAAGGGTTTAATCGCGTGGAAACTATTGTTGGTTCAAAAATAAAACTCGGTATTACTGGCTCGGCTTAAATCTGTACTGTGTACATTACATTAGCGCACCTAAACAGTCGCTTTGGTAACAGTAAGAATATTTGGAGTAAGCAAGCAAGTTTTGTTCGTATTAACCATTAAAAGTTTAATTTGCATGTTTTTTTGTTACTATACTTTTTTGGTTACCTATTGATTTGTGGGCTCCCACATTAAAATAGTAGGTTAATAACCAGACCAGATTAGGCGTATCTCCTTACCAAATCACATCTCAATCCATTTACTATATTTCCAAGAAAACGTAACAAGCAATCTCACTTTCGCATTTATAACATTAGTAAGGATTCCATGTCTAATACAAGGCTCCTTAGTTTAAAAGTCCTATTTCCAGCATACTTTTTCCCGGCCCGTCTGATTCGAAGCTTATCTGTGAATAGCGAGCGCTCATTGGGTATTCAATCTCGCTCAATCTCATCGCGGCTTCGTATTAGCGGCGGTGGCAACTCTCTAATAATGCTGGGAATTTCAATCGCTTCTTGATACTATTTATTATATTCCTTTTCATATAAAATAAATAGAATACCTTTTAAAAGTCATTCCTATATCTCCATTTAGATTTTCTCATTATGTAGTTTTGGTCAAAATATTTCAGTTGCTAAGTTAATTTAAAATGTAGAATTGTGTATCGAAGTATGAACATAAAATTATGTCATTTTCCGTTACCTATCAATCTGATTGATAATTCAGCTTCAGACGAGAGCAATGATATGAGGTCATGTTTACTTTTTTAGTTCTACAAAATTATAAATATATGCTTACCAGAGTAATTATCAGCCAGGTTGACCGCGAAAGGTGAGGAAAGATACCTACATAATAACATACCTGAGAATAAGCCTGCTGCATAGTATGACTTGTGCACACACAAATTCCTTACTTGATCATACTGTATATCTATATTCGCAAAAAATAATCCAGGAATAAATAAAAACCCACAGCCTTATAAAACACATATACCTTAGAAAGTAAGTTCAAATGTGGTTCAAAGAATTACACTAATAAGAAAGCGATGAGAGTGAACTGCAGGCTGGCCGGGGAGAGATCTGCATCGGCAGCCCTAATGCGGAGTCATTAAGCAAGTCGTGTCCTGTCGCGGGAACACCCGGGAGGCGGTACTACTGCTGCCCGGGAGAGTACCACAGACACAAGTCGCTCAGAAGGTGAAGTATCTATGTAATTTCGTCATTTACCTATGCACAACCATAGTGCGGGATATAGAGGAAGGGGACAACCAAAGAAACGATGGATGGGAAAAAACGACATGGCTGGAAATAATAATGTTGGTGACATAATGTCAGTTAGAGAAGTTTGTATGGAAGAAAAAGAACACAAAAAAAAACGTTGAGATGAGAACAGGATGATAATGATAACTTATTTTGACCTTTCCCTCAATTGTGTTCAAAAACAAAATGTTGTTCGGTATAATATACACACAAATTAATTATTCTTAAACAATTCAACCAGACTGAGTTATATTTGCACACCTAGGACACAAAGTAAGAATTAGAACAAAACATTGTTGTGAATGTTAATCCTTCTGTTTCAGGCCGTAATGTGGTTGAGCTCGGTGGAAGTTGATCTCACCGCACATTAATCCTTGCCAAGGACAAGACACGGCTTGAATCTTACGGTTTTTCACAAAGCTGTGACCAAACTCACTGGCTAAGGTTTTATTCTCAACTGTTTTACTTAGTCCAATAGGATTTAACACGTGGATTTTGTTGTAACATCTCGAAATAGAATATTACATCGGATGAGTTCATATTCGTAATCAAAAATGAAGTGAAATAAATATGGAATAGACGTCATTTTTGACCTCTCTTGGTTTTGACAGTGGTGATTCATTCATTTTTGACTTCATAAAGAAAACAGGTAAGATTTGGTTACGAAAACTATTGAATAATCAGTTGTGATAAAATCACAAGGGACTTTTACGATTCGAACCAAAGAATATAATTATATGATCGAGTAATTTTCTAACAAGACATTTGGCAATTTGGATTGCCATACCTAATTGTGATTCACTTAAAAACACCATTTAGTTCACTTTTTTCACTAAAACATACATCAAAACTAATACAGACTCATTAACCTGCAGACTGAACAGATCATACATTAGACAGTACTTAGATCTCGTACTTGCAGGTTTCGGAATGCAGGCACGTGGCAGCAATCGTCTAACTTCTGACATTACTGGACCAACTGGAATTGACTTCGATGTTACTCTAACTTCCCATGCGACTCTAACTTTTGCTGCATCGGCATTTGTTGCCATTTTTGTTCTCTGTTTTTGGGTATGATGTTGAATATACCTGTTTTCATTCTGCATCGACATAATGCAGGCATTATAAATACATATTTTATCGATGTTGCTCCATTAGTCTAGTGTTCGCCAGTGCCAGTCAAATTACCTGGGATGATTCTCTTAATAAAATTACTACTGGTACGAGCCTTAGCATATCACACAAGGTGAGCCTTAAATAACAATGAGGCTCTTTCTAAATCTTATAATAGATTTGTTTAGCTTTGGCTACGGATTTTGAACGAGAGATATTTACTGCACAATATTCTATAAATACTACGTCTTCGTCTTGCTAATATTGGGCAGATATCCCAAGTACAAAAACGCCAATATTTCACATAAGAAAAAGAGGGACAACGCATCGCACATTCGCCTGACACCAAAAGGCTATAAAAGCTATCACTCATTGTCTATGAATGCATGTTTTATTTATCGTCGCCATTAGATCCCAGATATATGGGATCCCAGACATGGGGAGAACGGGTTGGGTTGATTTTTATTGTTGGTCCATGGTGGTTTTAAGGGTTAAGTGGTGATGTATAGCAGGGTTCAACACGGTTGGATAACCGTGAGAGTTTTGTCACATGTCCAAAACTTAGTAAAGTTTGATGCAAACCTTTTTAAGAGATTTATGGGGTCTTTTTGCGGTTCGTATGTTTTGCGTCTTGGAAGAATAATAAAAGGGGAAGTCTTGCACACATTAGGACTTTTGCCACAAACGTATTTTAGACTCGCTAATGAGTAGTTATTTATTCCTGTACGATAATCATGTATCAGTGTTTTTGGAAAGACTGAATGAAAACACTCTAAAATCCCATCTGGTTGGCTGGATCGGGTTTTATCTATCCTTGGCACATGGCTTAATACCCTATCGTAATATTAGCATGTACTTGCTATAACTTTTTTTTTTTTATCGACGTAAAATCATCAAATGACCCCTCCCGCTGTGGGTTAGCAGCGGTGAGGGAGTGTCAGACTCTTACTGACTAAAATCGTCGTGTTCCGTCATAGGCCTTCTATGTACCAGGGCCGCGGTATCTCTTTCGAACAACCCGCAGCCCCGGCAGGCTTGCCATAGCTTTGAAATCAATATTTCACGTGATTGACAGCTCGTCATTAGAAATAATCAAAACAAACGTTTGAGATGGCGACCAATAAAAAAATAACAACGTAAATATCGGTAAAATGGTAAAGTTTTGCAACGTAAAAGCCCATTTCTTTTCCAAACAAGTAACAGGTAACTCCATGGGATGGGTCGTGAATACAAATATTGAATGTTCGGTATTCTGGACGCAGGCTGCGTTAATTTGTGCGGGATTCCCATTAATGATCGGGAACTTTGTGCGTTGACCTGGACAATTTATACATGCGTAGTGCAAACATTACGGTCAAGTTAAACACTGGTGTGAATTTAAAGGTGATATGTTTGAAACTACTAAACTGGATGGAATGACTTATTTGAAGAGTGAAATTCAAGGGATTTCTGCTACACTTTTGTCATCATATGTGGACCAAATATGGGGCGTGCAATTCAATTTTGTGCGATTTAGCATAATTTTCTATAACACTTGCCTGGCCTATTCCCTACTATTTAGAGGTCGGCTTCCAGTCTACATGTACATACCTATAAAGCGACTGTCTAGCTGACACCCTCAACCCAATTTCGGTAAGTACCAGAACTGCATCACCAACAAAAACACAACCTAATCGAGGTCACAGCAAAACCCCATAAAAATGTGTGTAGAGTAACAAAGCGGGCTATTACGTTACCCAATTGTTGGTTCACAAAGGGGAATCGGTTTTTTTTAATTAATTTCTGTGGCAACCTTCACGCGCGTCACTGGGGATACGACAGCAATTGATCGACTATGCGAAGATGATTGATCGTGCAATAATGCGTACATGAAAAGTTTGGGAACCATTTTGTAGGGACGGGTCGGTATACGATGTAAGTATAGGGTGCGATTTTGGGTGCGTTTAAGACTTGGTTGAAGAATGTGTTTTAGGTACTGTGAGGGCGTACTGACTGGGGATTGCTGAAGAAAATACTTAAACTTTATTCGCTTTACTAGGCTTAGGCCCCGAAGTTAGACTTAACTTGTATTGTATTCCAGAAAGTCTCACTTGAAGGTTAGTATAGTTGTTTAAGTACATCTATGTATCTGTGGACTATTAGCTGAATATACTGCTGCAAACAAACAAACTTATCCTACTATAATCCTTACTAATATTATAAATCGGAAAGTGAGTTTGTTTGTTTGTTTGTTTGTTTGTTTGTTCCGCTTTCACGCCGTAACTACTGAACCGATTGCTTTGAAATTTTGCAGACGTAAAGTTAGAAGTCCGGATTAAATAATAGGGTACTTTTTATCCCGAAAAAAATAGATATTCCCGAGGGAAAACATAAATATTGTTTGCTTGATGGATGGATTGTAGATGGCGCTGTGTGTCGTTTACAACAAGGTAATATATTGCAAACGAATATAAACATGGACATTTAGAAGCTAAATGATACGATAATGAATCCCCGAAAATGAGGAATTCCCGAGGGATGATGTACAATTTGTTTAATCGTCTAAACTGTTTTTTTTACATCTACTTATATATTGCAAACGAATATGAACATATAAATTTATAAGCTAAATGATACGATAATGAATCCTCGAAAATGAGGAATTCCCGAGGGATGACGTACAATTTGTTTTATCCTGAAATAACTATAATTCAACGAATTACTAATTGGTATAAGTATTAGTTAAGTTATTTAGTTCTTGAGGTATGCGATAGATGGCGCTGAGTGTTTTTAAAACGTGGTAACGATGTGTTTTTAAAATACGTAAGAAGTGGAATGATAACTTTTTAAAACGTGGTGACGTTGTTTTTTTTAAGATATGTAAGAAGTGCAATGATATCTCGCGCTTTAACCTGTAGCTCATTGTTCAATCGCGAGCTTCCCGATAGCTCGATAGATGGCGTTGTGCTTTTCTATATCGCGGTGTTAAGGTACGCCGCGAATTAGTCTTAAGGTGTTTTGAAATCAGTGGGCCCTACTGGGCAGTAGGGCCAGGGCCAGCCGGGGCTGCGGGTTGTTCGAAAGAGATACCGCGGCCCTGGTATATAAAAGGCCTAGGACGGAACACGACGATTTTAGTCAGTAAGAGTCTGACACTCCCTCACCGCTGCTAACCCACAGCGGGAGGGGTCATTTGATGATTTTACGCCGCTAAAAAAAAAATGGTGTTTTCAAATAAATATTTTTTTTTGTACTCGCTCTGGAAGCAGTGTCTAACACTCATACACTTATTCGGTGCACTTTTCGACTCATTTACTTGCTGTTTTATCTTTATTCACTGATTTTCGCTTTTTTTGGTTCCTACCATTTTACATTGAATTGTGTATTTTATAGATTTTAGGTTTTAAGCAGTAGCTGTATAATAGTTAGGTTTAGTTAGTTTAGTGCTTTTTTTCTAGGTCTTAGATTTTTCCGTGGGAATGAGAAGTTTTCTTATAGTTGTGATTTATACCGCAATATAACCGAATTCCACGCGGGCGAAGCCGCGGGCGGAAAGCTAGTAATATTATAAACGCGAAAGTTTGTATGTATGGATGTTTGTTACTCTTTCACGCAAAAACTACTGAATGGATTTTAATGAAACTTTACAATAATATAGCTTATACATCAGAATAACACATAGGCTACAATTTGTAAACATATTGTTCGAAATACTAAACCTGCGCAGACGAAGTCGCGGGCACCAGCTAGTATTACAATACTAGAGAACAGCGTTAACTAAGTCGGAATTGACTTAATGATTTAGCATTTAGTAGCCCAATTTTCCAAAAAAATCAAAGATAAAAACAGACTATAGAATACCTATTATAATAAAGAAAATAAGAACTGGACTACACAGGGTGTATAAAATATAAGTAGCAGGAACAAAACTTTTGAACTTGAAAATAAATATTGCTTATTTGAATTGTGTCCGAAGTTCTTGGCGAAACTTTTGATGTGATAATGTTTGTCTTGTCAGGCGAGCTTTAAAAGTACTCCAAAACTTTGCCTTACAAAAATAAGGCACATTATCTTTGATGACTACGAAAACAAAGTTTTTTGAATGTACGCTCTAGATCAATTCTATCGAGCAAATGAAATCAAAATAATTTATAAGACTGTTTGTTATACTGAAAAAAATGCTAGAAAATAAAAATACAATTAAATGTGCGTTTTTCGACTATAAAACTACTCGCCTCATTAATTATTTATTTCGTTTAAAATCACAAGACACCTGAAAATACATTAAGGCCCAAATCAGTATTCAAAGGGCGCTCCCAGACCTCTTTTCTATCGAATTAATCTGAGGTCGTCTAGGTCTCGAAATTTAATCTGTTTACAAACAATTTAATTCACAACGTTGGAAAATAAAAGAAAAATAATAGTAAAAAAAAACTAAAAAAACGCTTTTTATAGAAAAACGAACTAAAAATTAGAAAATAAATTTTAATGAATTTAAATTAAGAAAACAGTGTTAAAAATTTCAATGAATATAAATTAATAATAGTGTGAATACAAAAAAAATATATTTAAAAAAAGCGTGGGGTGCATGGTGTCAATAGTTATAAATATTTTATTGACAGATATGAGTACATTGATTTTCATTTCGATAATATCTTAAAAAGCACCCCACGCTTTTTTTATATATTTTCTTATTTTTAGTTCGTTTTTCTATAAAAAGCGTTTTTTTAGTTTTTTTTAACTATTATTTATTTTCTACTTTTTAGTTTGTTTTAAAACTACTATTTGTTTTGTAGAATTAAAATTCTCTTTAGTTTACAAAAATTTGTCAATATTAGAGAAAACGGCTAAAGATAATTATTGGAAATAAAAATTAACATCGAGTCCTGCCTTATCGACTGTAGAGAAAAATTCTAGAAAATTTTAATTAATTTTCTTACCTTATCGACTATAGATGAAAATTATATAAATTAACAAAAATCATATTTTGCAAATTGAGAAGCCTAGAAGTCGGTGTCTAATGAATGTTACTAAGTTAATTTTGCCACCGACTTCTAGGCCGATGCACCTAAAATTATTTTTTTTTTGCTTTTTAGTGTTTTGGGAAGTCGGTTTAATTTTTTTGTACAAAGGTTATTTATTTAAAGCTTTTCAGTGATACGAATAGTTGTCACTATCCATACAAGTGTGAAGTTCTCATCAATATAAAGAATATAAGTCCAAACGAGGTATTTTACATATTCAGTTGCCGAGTTCCCTCGACTCTCTCTGGTCTCCATCATCAGGTCAGCTCCAAACCTTCACTGTTGCATAGGTCTTGTCAATACGAATAATTTAAGCCCAAACATGAGGTAGTTTACATATTCAGTTGTCGAGTTCCCTCGACTCTCTCTGGTCTCCATCATCAGGTCAGCTCCAAATCTTCACAGTTGAATAGTGCTTTTAGGCGTACACCTGAGTGTCAAGTTTTTACCCTATGTATGCCTAAAACTTTTGAAGGTTACCCTCGATTTCTCAGGGTTTCCATCATCAGATCGTGACCTGATGACTATGGGACCAACTGGCAGCTATTCCAAGTCGAACAAAAAAAGAATCACGTAAATCGGTCTATAAACCTCGAAGTAATCGATGTGTATGTGTAACCTCCTCCTTTTTGGGAAGTCGATTAAAAATGGAATAATTTTATCAAATTAGTGTATTGTCATCGGTCCTCAATAAATCTACAAAGTTTGAACGAAATCTGGCCGTTTAAAGTGGGTCAAAATCGCGCCCAAGGAAGTCGGTTACAAACAAACATACAAACCTACAAACATACAGGTGAAGCTAATAAAAAGCGTGTAAAAATAGCATGACGGCATTATTTTTGTAAACGAAGCCAATTTTAAGAATTTCAGAAGTTGTGTGTATAAGGCTTTTTATGTAATACGTGAGTTAATGTTCATATAAATGTGCATATTTGGAATCAATGAAAATTTCATCGTAATTATTTTCATAATTTATTTGCATTTAAGTACTAAATATTTAATCATTTTGCAATAAGCCAGTGTACGTTTAAAATCTTCGTCCTTTCCAAAACTTGGTATTTCTTTATTATTAGTCCTATTTAACTACAATTATCATCCCCAAAACAACGGTCACAGAATTCCGTTTATTTTCCATACGTACCGGGATTTAAGCAGCGACCCATCCAATTATGGGCCCTAAAGAGCGACGCTTAACATAATAGTCTAGTTATGCTAGCCGACTGTTGCAAATCTAGGCTCTAATGTCATTGTAACTAAGTGGATAATGGCTTAATGTGCTGTGTCAAATCTAGTAGTGAGGAAGTTTTCTCTAGGGAAAGTTGATGGTGAATTTTGATGAAGGAAGCTAAAACGGAATCTTAGATTTCTTAGTGTGAATATTGCACTATTGTCATTGAATTAAAAAAGTTAATTGAGTAAGTCTGATTTTGAAGCAGCTTTTCTTCATTTTTAGTACGTCGATAGGTGAATGACTTCAAGGCTGTAATTTTCTCGTGTAATTTTGATTTACCTTAGAAAGAGAATATGAAAGGCACACAATAAAACGAGTCACGAAGAAACTGTGTAAATAAAATAAATGGTATTAGAGATGGCCTTTTAGTGGGACTTCCAGTAAAATCTAGAACTCAAATCAAATGTATAGACCCAAAATCGATGCAACGTTTATCTGTTAATCCCTTCCAATATTCAAATTAAACAGAATCTCTGTAACACATGATTGCAGCCTGTTTAGGCGGCGTCACACCCGTCGACTCATTATGCGTTATAAATTCGCAACTAATTAGCGCTGGCCTGACAAAGATTAATGTCGCAGTGTGCGCCGGCCCTAATGCGTGGTGCTGGCAACTTGCTGCCAGTCGCGATGTATGGGTTTGCGTAATTAGTGATTTTGGGGTATAAGTTGACCAATTGCAAACAGATTGTGGATAGGACTTCCCTGAATGCACACCTAAATATAGGTAGCCTAAACACTGCAGGATGCAACTACGACCCATGACCACCTACAATATTATTTTTAAGAAGAAAATTTATGAAACTAAACTTGTCTACACTTTATGTTTCCAAAGTTGTATCTGAATATCCCTTAATTTTATTAGTAATGTTTCATTTAGATCACTGAAACAGTCGGTCGCGGGACCACATTTCACAAATTACGCAATCCAAAATTAAAAAATCTCTCCCAATTTCAATATCCAAGCATACCATGGGAGTTTCCAACCAAAATTATAACAATCATTTCCCATACTCGTATTTTTCGAAAGCTCCAATTACGTTGTCCCATTACCGGTCCCATATCGCCATAAATAGTAAACTTTGAAACCTTTAAGGTACCCTTTCAACACAGCCATCGGTCGCCCGTGGCTGACAGTCAACGACTTTCAGCAGGCGCGCGTGGACAGACGTTCGATAGTCATAGTATGGATTAACATGGATGCGCGTTCAATACCTGTGTTGGAAGAGAATCTTTACAAGCAGCGGCGATCCCGATCCTTAATATTTCCGTTTGAAATGCGAGGCGATTTCATTGGGAGTTTTTCCTCCCTTAATTAAAAGAGAGCGGTCGGCGCCGCTTCCTAAATTGACTCTTTAAAACTTGTGATTTGCATTCATTATTTACGTGAAGGCGTTTCGAGGGCTCTTTTGTGTTTTCTGCTCGTCGGGATGTACATTGTACAGGTAATATGTATTGTGATTAAGCTAGCAGGTACATAAATTGTCAAATTATTGATGAAATGATTAGATATTAATGAAAATTATGATTATGTCATATACCTATGTAATCCTGAACGTATAAGATTTAGAATAAGATGGACTTTATACTTAACAAGCAAAAGTCTCACCCTCTTTCTTTAAACCAATCTACTGCTTATTACAATATTCAGTAATTGAGTATCAACCATCAATCAAACAGACTGAGATCATAATTATATCTAGATAACTACGATAGATGGAGTCTAGACTCAGTCTAGACTAATACGTAAAACCGACTAAAACTTACACTTTAGAATAACCAAGTTATTAATTTCACTAACATCAGTTAACGCTAACCGAAGTTTAAGTAAAGAAAATAGGAAACTAAATTGCTTTTGAAAGGTGCAAAGAATAATGGACTTTATTGCTCGTGTTTAAAGTAGCAATTTGGCTATCACTTGCATGTTGGCTGGAAGTCGCTAAAAATGAGGAAGGATATTCTAATCAGAAAACTTTGACATCTATTATACACATCATGTTTCATGTTTATAAATTGCGAGTGTGTGAGTGTAGAAAAATTAACTTGAATAATCATTACGAAGATAACAGTAAAGGACCTTTGTTCGAGATTTTCCTTATTTACATTATTATTTCATGGTAATTAAATAATTGGGCTTTTAATTTCCTTAATGGGTCTTCATTTACCATCGCAATAACTCTTGTTTTAAAAACGTCCGCCATAATCGTGGCACGCAATAGGCCGCGCAAATCTACGAGAACCATAACATTCAAGTTATAATTAAATCCGTTTCATCAAAGCCAGTATAATTATTTATTTTGCGCACATTTGATATGGTTCGCCGACAAATTAGCGATATTATTTTAAAAGCACAACGCTCCGCTTGCCTTGTGTGCAAATAAATTAATTACACCCTGTATGTATGTGTGTGTGTGTGTGTGTGTGTGTGTTTGTATGTAGTAATGTTAAACGTTTTGATCAACCGTTTACGTGTTACGTTTCAGTTGAATGAACTTTTTACCTTTGCTTGAATGATTCGTACAGATTAATGATTAAAGATGGAGAAGCTGTTCTAAAAAAGTTTTTCGTAAATATTGGATTTTAGTTATTGTTTGTGTATTTACATACATAAAAATAATTCAAATCAGCTGCAATTTTGTTCCAAAAATGTTTTCTTAAGTAAACTACATCTTAGATCCACTAATAGCCACATTCAGTAAAGCGCAAATACTGTTCTGATTAATCTCATATCTTTACTATATGATACACTCATTCAGCTAGAAATAACCTCTCGCAAATAAACCAAAATTATTGCCATAAAAACCAAAATTATTATCATTATACACGACAAAATAACACAAAACGGAACGAACCCCAATAACAACACGGAGTAAAGTTTTAGATAATTTAAATAGGTCTTTATGAGCGTAATACCGCGGCTGTCCATTTGAGGTCAGCAGTAATAACTGTCGTTTGTTTAATGGTAAGGTAACGTTACCTCGGAAAGGTAACGATATGTAGGACTCTGGCCACGTAATGGCCTGTTGATGGAAAAGAGAAGGGACAATTTGGGGTAACGTTTTGGGATTATTCTTTTTTGGTAAGTGTTAAACTACACATAAATCATAACTGCATAACCTATTCTATTGTATTTATAAGTTAATTGTAAAAGACAGCTGTGTTGCTGCTGGAAAGTTTGTTTTTCACCGCTTCTTCTTTCCAGCCATAACACTAGGAAGTGGTGAAAGGGGGAAGTTTTGGGGGTGCTGTCATTTTTGAAATTTTTGACGTTAAAAAGTGCTTATTTAATTATCCTAGTTTAATAAACGAATTTGACTTTGAGTAAATAAGGGGAGTTCATAAGAAAGTATATAAGAGCAGAATATGAGGGGAGTACATTATAAAGTATATAAGGAAGTACATAAGGAAATATACAAGGAAGAACATAAGTGGAGAACATAAGGAAGTATATAAAGAAGTAAGTACATAAGAGGAGAACATAAGGGAAGTACATAAGAAGAGTACATAAGGGGAGTACATAAGGAGAGTAAATTTTAAAGTTGATAGGAATAGAGTAGATTTTGATGACGAGAATTCTTGTCTTTCATTAGCTACGCATTGGTTTACAGCCAATAATTTAGTTTTGAATTCGAAGAAAACTAAATGTTCATGAAAATCAGTTCATGAGTTTTGAGAGGAAGCCCTATAAAAGACACATATAATTTTATCATTTCAATTTTATTTTTAACAAAGTCTACTATTAAAACATTCACGAAAAAGAAAACATTTGTGACTAACAGTCCCAAAATAGCACTATATAGCTGTCCTATGAGGCATACATACATGTTTCTGCAAATTTTCCACCTCTGAGTAAAATTGTCGGGCGATACAAAATTCAATAACCATGCTCCCTAAGCAAAGAAAGTCTCGTTTCCGATATTTTAAAAGGATATGTTTGCGAAGACTTTTCCTCGGTGAATTTTTATTTCTTCTAACAATACGAATGTTACGTCCGGTAACAATGGCGGGCGGTGTTCAATGTGATTATGTCATTTCTTTTATACTATAGAGTGTTTTACTTACCGGTAGTTATTGGATTAGTTATTTTATCGCTAGTTCATTGTTTAGAATCCTTACTAATATTAATTACAATTGTGAATATAACTGATTGTCTGTCGGACATTTATGACCAATTTATTGACTTTAAATGTTAGGACCTAGCTACTTTTTATCCGAATATGGAAAATAGTTCCTTTGGTACACCCCAAGGAACAGCTAGTTTTAAATAAAAATCACATTTATATTCTGTTCTATTTGAAAATGTTTTTGAATCTAGCTAGTTACTATTGAAATGGTCGTCTGCATTGCTGTTAATTACTTTCGTCAAAAGAAATTCAGACATAGAGGAGACTGCATTCCGAGGCTTATTAAATGTGGTGCTCAGTTAGCTGTAATTTGTACTGTATTCGTTTTAATTAGTCATAAGTTTTATGTTATATTTCTAAAATATTTTATACCCAGAATTTTGCTATGAACTTATTTTAAAAGAGGATATTATGAATAAACCATTTCTCTTAGAAAGGATATTAAGTTGGCATACCTACTAAAAATGCAGAAGGAAACATAGTTTATTTAATAAATAGCAACAATGCAGTTTTACGAGATTAATATATTATGTATGGAGATGTTATAAATAGTAAACAATATCTAAAATGTGTAGTCAACTGCTTAAATTCGAGTCTGATGTAGCGGCAATTTAGACTGGAAATTAGATCAGTCTGGGTCTAGCTCGGGCCAGTTCCCACTTGAAAGTTCCGTCTCCTAGCAACCGAAGGTTTGCCAGAGATGCTAATGTGTTTCTAATTTCTTCTGGTTGCACAGTTTGAATGCAGTTTTTGAAAGTTTTGGCACTTTGAATATGAATGGAGCTCTGGTTTGGAATTCTGTGCGAATAAAAGTACGAATAATTTAGTTTTATCGGGTTGAGGGATAGTTTGGAGTTATATGTTTAGTAGTTCGATAAGTTTATTGGTAGATACTAAGCTCAATACTAACTCAATGACCTTATTTCAAAAATACGATAAATCAAAAGCATGTGAAAGTTTTGACAGCTACATAATATTGCGTTTGATATGATAGCTACATAATATTGGGCTGACCAATTATTTTTTAAATCACATTTTTCATTGATTTTATTAAACAAACAAATTTAATATTTACAGGTAATATGAATACAATACATTAGAGAGAGAACCAGTACCTCCAGTAGATCTATCTTATCAGTCATAAGTAGCCACAATATTGGTTCTCAGGCTAGTTTTTGCAATCCGTCTTCAGTGTCATGTTGACCTGACGCCTGGCTTCCACCAAATGCCGGTGGCACAGACACGACAGTGTTAAGCGGTGAACTTGGCGCAACTCGGACTTACCGACCGCTTACTTCGTTTATTAGTTTCGCTGGCCGACAGCGGACTGACAATGTGTTGGCTTGTTGTTTTGTTTCATTGTTATTTTGTTTACTTAGATGACTTGCTTTTATGGATGTTATTTTTAAATCAACTTTTGTTACATCGGTACTAACTTGGTATATTTTTGTCTCAAGGATCGACCGATAGCGTGACGTTCCTGTCTTGGACTAGCAACGTGATCATCCGAAAACGAGTTTTTGACTGGCCAGAGAAAAGAGTTTTAATGTTAACAGCATTTTTCAGTTTCAAGATATATTATGTCATCATAATTTCTGGGGTTGCTTTTGCATAATATATGGTTGTGTTTAGAAATTAATCAGAAAACACAACTTTCGATCAAGCAATTAAAACTACGTACTTCACAGTCCGTCACACGTCTCCATGAATCTATGGCTGCAGTGGCACGCGACGGCATAACTTACAAGTTATGGGACGTCGGTGACAAGTGTCGCGAGATTTATGTCGACACTCGCCGCCGCTCACGATACTTCATTAGTGGTTATGCTCCAATGCACAGATTGCGTTTACAGTTTTTTGGGAAAATTATTATTTTATTTTTGCTAAGTGATATGTGTCATGTTTATTATGCTGTGTATTAATGTTTAAATGTACTGAAGTGGTTTGTGAAATATAGCAGGGGTTTTCATAGTATTTCATTCACGGTGAAAGTGGTCAAATATTGGACAGACTTAAGCAGACTATAGATAAGAAACCTGATCAATGATGTATTGTATTCAACCGTCTTATGAAGAATTATAAAACGCCTACTACGTCAATTTTGAAGCTAATACGATATTGTTTAATATTTTTCAAATTAATTAATTTTGCACAATTGCTCAACTGGATCCAACTAAATGCGATGCTGCATAATTTTGGTAAATTTTTGATATATTACCTTAAAGCCATTGATAATTTAATTTGGAGCCAGTAATTTACGCGAGGCACTCACAATTTTGCAGACTAATTGTATAATAGCCATTAACAAAACGCCTAGTCATTTGCATAATTAAGCCGTTTTGTGAAAGTCTAGATAACCTTAAGGTTGAATTCTTTCGCGAACTAATTAGAGTTAATTTTTGTTTTGTTTACATAGCTTATCTAACAATCTACAACTTTTTTCTGTAAACCTATCTGGACAGTTTACTGAACTTGTACTTCCTTTGTTTTAGCTTTCAGTGTATAAATACGAGATGCAATTTAGCAGAAAACCAGACATAATACAATTAACAAAATCCAACAGCTAACACCAACATTAAAGCCTTCCTATCGACATATAAAGATCTTCACATAGGTAATGTGTTTTTCCATTACGCTCGGTACGTTCCTAACAAAACACACAATGGTTTGGCCAAGCATTCAGCCGGCGTCCGGCCAATGAGCGCGGACCTTTTCATATATAACGCGAAGACGGGGTGTATTGAGAACGAGCCTGGCCCCGTAGATAGTTGGAATATATTTAAATAAGCGAGAACAGCCTGACTATTGAAGGTGTGGGCCACTAATATTGCGCTTTCCACTTGTTTTCTTAGGAACCTTCATTACAATTGTGAAATATTGTAATAACGTTGTTTATTTCTGCACAATTCGTTAGTGTTGTCTCAGGACCGCAAGCATAATAATTTAATTTTGCTTGCAATGTCATAAGCATGGAAACGTGCATGGCATAAGCAAACAATACAATTTGATCCATTTTAAAAGAAATCCAGGCATTTTAACATAACAGTTTTCTGTGTTTTCTCAGATGAACATCACATAAGTTTATAGATCAAACCAATTGTTTGATGTGTGTTCCCAAATAATAAGTAGGTATAAGTGAATCCATCTTTGGAGATAACACATTTTTATCCCTAATTAATTTAATAAAAACTCATATATTCTTCACATTACCTACCTATTCCAAAAGCGTCATCCTAAGGCCCCGCGTTTGCATA
This sequence comes from Helicoverpa armigera, assembly GCF_030705265.1. Lineage (NCBI taxonomy): Eukaryota > Metazoa > Arthropoda > Insecta > Lepidoptera > Noctuidae > Helicoverpa > Helicoverpa armigera. The sequence goes on along the minus strand of NC_087124.1, from coordinate 555,342 downwards.
TTTATAGGCATCGGAATAGCGATGAGACGACCTCCAAGAGATTGCAGCCCCATTCACTCAGTAGCCGCTGCCGATGCGCTTCATTGCATTTGTTAGCCTGTGTAACTTACGGCACCAGCCACAATACCCGCCTCTAACGAATGGATATCTTCTGAATTGTAGATTGGGACTTATATTTACATGGAGTCTAAATGAGAACATCTGAAATGGGGCATGGAATCAATTTCTTTAAACTCTTCATTGCTGCACTGCTTCATTTAGTGCTTCTGAATTCTAAAGTCATGAAATCGCCAATCTGCCTTAGGTGGTGATATATTTAATTCCTTCTCTATAAGAAGTAGCCCACCCACGCCCTGCAGTGGGACAAGAAAAGGACTGGTGATTCTTAATTAACTTTCCTTTCATGACGGCAAGTTTTGTTAGTCCTATGATTTAGTCTGTTATTGCTCTCTCTGACAAATAATTCTCAAGACATTATTTTCATCATAAAAGACCAACATTGGCTTAAACAATTCGTCACAACCCATGACTAAATCCCACTTCAGCTGCATTACGACATTCGTGTCTTCAAAAACGAAGACGCAAGAATTGAGTGTCCCAATGTAAAATAAACGCGCTATGATTTATACAGCCGCAAGGAAGCCAGGCATTGGCCATCAGCCAACTCACTAACTGCTCCCAAACACGAGATTTAGCTATTTGAACGGCAACACATTAACGCTAAGTTTGGCGGTCGGTGAAAGTATCCTGTATGGATTTTATTGGGTTAAGCTCTGATTGCGACGGCAATGCCGTGAGGCTTAAACTTGGACTGTTTGTGAAGTTTAAAGCCTTCGGTATAAATGGGGAAGTTGAAGAGACTTATGGTATTTGGTTTCGAGATAGACAAATGTATAGATTGAGATGCATAGAGTAACTAAGGGCACCGACCATTTCTTACATCAACTGTTTGGAAATGTAAGTAAATAACTTTATTGGTTGAAAAAATCGCTCATATCTCGGACCACACAAATAACCAACCTTATCCAGAGATACAGAGACCTACCTCCCAACTACTAGTTTATTGTTTTCCCCTTTCCTAATGATGCTAATCCGATGTTCCGCATACATTAACAGTTACTCTCTCATGAAGTACCGGGTGACTTGCAATCTTCCTACAATTAGAGTCCAAACGAGCAATGAAATGACTCCTTATGACTACCGTCGAGTTTATAAGAGATATTTTTTCAAGTTTTCGCTTTATTGCCAAAGTTCTTAATGGCACTTTTATCCTTAATACTCTATTAATGTAATATCTCTACGAGTTGTCTGTGAGTTTGGATGTTTGGTAACAAATTGTTAGTTTCCGAAATTAGCTTTAAGATAATGTAGTTCTGCTTCTTGATAAGACAATGTATGATTAGTTCTTTATTGTTGTCATTTTAAACTGTCTCCATCCTACTTCCCTGGCCTGTATCGCATACAAATGGTAGTCGGTAAGAAGTCAGTCGGAAATAAACTGTTGTAAATTTGACTAGTTTTCACCACATCACCTTGCACAAAAGCTGAAAATCTGCAAGAAAAGCAATTCATTAAAACAACGACAAAAAAATTATAAGAAATAAAAATCTAGCCAAACAAAATCAGCACAAATAAACCGAACTTCATAATCCGTATTAAAAACCTATTTCCGTAACCGCCGTCATTTAACCGGAGTTACGCGCGGTCTCGTTAAAACCTGCAAGAATTCCCGCCTCATTTAGCGCTCACTACGGAACCCGCCAAATGTATGGAGAAAATATTATGCGATCCACTATAATACGTTTGCTGTCAAGATGTGAGTTGGGCTGCGTCTACACTGTCGTGAGGTAGAAGATAGAATTGATTTTTTAAACTGCGTTGTAGCTTATGAGGCTGTGTTTCAAAGGGCACGTTAAACTGTAGATCCCGGCTGTTATTGAACATCTTTGGCAGTCGTTTGATTTATATTAACAATGGAGTTGGAGAACGTGGCGGCATAATAATAGCAAATAGGCCACTCTTTAGATACATTTTTATATAATGAACTATGCAAGCAGCCATCCAAATAAGAGTGGATGGTTTGCAGTTTATGTGAACAGAAGTTGTTCTGTTTTCCATCTTTAGGTTGTCCAGATCCTTGTCATTTTCTCTATATGACGATAGTCATTCAGTACATAAAAAAATTCTCAAAAGATTATCGCTATAATAAATACATACATCGATCTCAGTGGCATGCTCTTGGAGAGGCCTATGTTCAGCAGTTTACTGCGATAGGCTGATGATGATGATGTTGATGAAATACATAGGAGTCGTCTTTCAACGTTACGTAAATTAGTCATATTCTACGTTTCCTACAGTGAGAACGCAGCCTCAGTAAGACATAGACAAGCCACTAATAGTCTTTTGTGTCATTTACAAGTATATTACGTTTCTTTTATTTAAAACGTGTGGTCGTCCTGATTTATCGTTGGTTCTTTTAAAAGGTTCACTCGTAATAACTTATTTTCAGACAGATGCAGAAGAACATTGTCTATTACTCTTACAGTTTAGAATTAAATGGTTGGATCGATTTAGATGTTCTTCATAGATAGGAACAAAGTGATTTGCGTTATCCTGAAATAATCTAGAACCTTCCGGATACGACCATAAAAACGTTAATTAATTTCAAAATATAATCCTGATTTCGAAATTTTCATCCCGTATCTCCGGACCTCTAAATCCTGTAACGTGTGAACAGTAATAATACCCGTATATTTTGTTCACGAATCATTGAATTAAATTAATTTGTATGATTCCATTAATTAATTTGACGGTATGTTACGTTACTGCGTTTGAATTAGTTAGTGTTAGCTCTCTGGATAGGTTTTAACAATGAAATTTTGAAGAGCTAAATACCTAAAAGATTACGTAAATAGGATAATTGATAAAAATGTAGGTATCGATTGGGGTTTCCAGTACTTATACTTGGGTCCAGAGAAAACTATTTATTTTTACAAAAGGGAAGGTTTATAGAGAGTATGAATGTTCTAAATGGGTTCAGTGTTTTTCAAATGACTGACTTCGTAAGTATTTGAAATCAAATCTGTAGAAGTAAATTCAAGTAGATTGTAGAGGTACGTTTACATTGCTTATAAAAATATATAACGTTCCACTTTTCAAGCGTTTTATATAGAATTAAAGACGCCCTAAAAACTGGCTAAATACTTCCAAAATAAATCACTTAAAACATTTACCGATAAGGGGTAAACAAACATGTTTTTAATTTACCCTCGTAACGTTTACGAAGTTTTAATCGTACATAAGACAATTACTTAGGAAGAGTAATGATTGTACCCCGGTAAGCTAGCCAAGATTAATTATTAGAGAACACAATAAAAAGCCTTTGGGATCTCTATTTGTTTCAGAACAGGTGTGAGTAATATTATGTTATTCATGGCCGTTACGTGGCCGAAAATAACGTGTCATATTTTTTGAGGCATTTATTATGCAAGACTTAATATATTATTAGGATATGTAATGTATAGGTTCAGTGAGTAAAGCTGTAAGAAAGGTACTTATGGGAATAATACTTGTAGCTACTATTCTTTCAAAACAGCAAGCCTGGCCCAAACTTAATCTTTCTATACTCAAGAACTCCAGGGTGGCCTGGTCTATAATCTCACTTTCAAAAACTAGCGCTTTAAAGATCTTCCTGATTTCTATCAATGTTTAATCATGATCCGCATCATGCCTAGTTCTTCCATACGTCTCAGTGTGATATCATCTCACAAGCAACAATTCTTTTCAGCCATACCGTCTTTCACTACAATCCATCCTACATTTCTTTACGTTCCCGACCTTCCTCACAACCTCACTCCCCCATCACATTTCCAAAACCAAATTAATTCCAAATTAGGATCAAGAATCAAGATAAAGCCATGTTTACACATGTCGTCTGAACTGTTTAGTGAAACATGCCAGTAGCCAAGGAAAAAATAACACGGCCCATTAACCGGGACGAAATATTACTGAACAAGTCGACACGACACGGAATAGATGTTGCATTTTAGCGGACCGCACACGGGTCGGTGAAGATTGCCTTTATAAGTGACGGGTGATACATTTTAAGAATCATGTGTTTGAGAGTTTTTCTTGTTTTTTTTTTTTTGTGTTGATAAGCAGGTGCGCTATAACTTGATGATTAATCTGTGAGATGTTTAATAAATAAATCCAAGAAATTCGGCTCCATAGTTGCTATACTCACTTAGACACAAAGAAAAAATATTTTTATAATACGTTTGTTTCCACTTTTAGATGTTATTAAAAAGGGTTCTAATAAAAAGGGCAGCTAATCATACACTTTCCAATCAGAAAACTTTTCATTGCGTTATTTTCATATTATTCTAACCGACAGGCAACCGACAAGGCAAAACGAACGAACATATTTTCGTAACAATTGCTATCGGATATAATGCACAAGTTGTGTTACATTACTTAGCGATCAACTTGAGGGTAACTTAACACATTTCTTTTGTTCAACCTTATAACTTAGACGCGAAAAACACATCTTGTTTATTTCGAATTTTCCTTTTTACCGCTGACTTTAGGAAATATGAATGTTTATTTTGCTCATTGTAATATTGAAACTTTTGGAATAAAATAGGTACCCAAATATATTAATTAGATAATATCTTCTGTTTGATATGTTTGCCATTTAAAGGTAACAATTAACCTACTAGCTACACATACAACATTTCCCTTTTTAACCGATTCAACGTCAATGTAACTTCTATCTTATGTCGTGCTCTCTATTGGATCTGGTCCAAATAGCGAAAACATTGTCTTACCATCGGAACGACCTTACCTAAGTATAATATTGTAGCTTAACGGTCGTCACGGCTGTTATCACATCGCGGGTAAACACGGGATATACCTATTATACCTTCTTTGAAAAAAAGGAACCAATTTATCTCATTTGAAAGATAATTTGGTTTATGTGAAATGCTCTGTCAACTTTTTTACAATTAGATTAGATACATAAATAACTATTGTAAAATCTATTCTAGGTTGTGCTGGTCAGTTTTCCACGTGACCGTCTAGTTAATAATGTTCCGTGTCCAATCCCAGGTTTCAATTTATCTCCATGTCTCATTGGGTTAGCTCTCCGGGACACTGTAACAAAAAAATACTTAGCCATAATTACTTTTTAGCAAAATAATGTTATTAGTATACAGACGTATGCATTGGAAATGTTATTTTAGTTAGCTCCAACTCATTAACAGTTACGACAACTAAACACAGACTGAGATGAGAACGCCGAATACCCCAATCAGAATTCAGCTAACGTTAAACGAATAAGCGAATCAACAATTTCATCAGATTACACGACATTCCACCAGAATTACCAGTTTTCGAAGCCTTAAATGCACGTTACTATGCATCGCGAGTTTCTACAACCGCTTAACAATATAACCCCATGAGCTATAACATTTTAGGGCGAATATTAACCAAATTGGATGAGTCGACGAACCGGGACTTAGGGCGAATGGGCCATAGTTGTTTTAATTTAGAGATCTGTTTAAAAGTTTATGATGAGGAAATTAATAAAGAGGTGTTCGTTTTTGCTCAATAGAAGTATATACATAGCTATTTATAAGTCAATAAAATTCCTACTATAGAAAAACAATGTATTTAGAAATAGCTAGTGTATGATGAACAGAGTCTTTACAAGGCCTTGTCAAAATATTTGTGTTACCTATTCAAATCATCCCCAAAAATTATACTTAAGAATTGAACCCACAAAATCTTCAGAACTTTAACAAGGCTCAAGAATGTCACTTACGCACTCATCGTCTGTAAGTCTGTCTACCGACGCAAACTACCCGAAAATCCCCTGAATGCCCATCATATCGCAACCCTGACGGCACTATAAAACTAAATTACGTGACATACTCATAGCGAAGCTGCTCTTTTGTCGTTTAAGATTTATTCCCGACATTAGCCGAAGACACACGAAGATAAAACTTAGTTTACGACCATTCGCCACTATTTCGACGATATTCCTTTTGATACGCGCTGTTATTTGTCGAGCCATTCACGGAAGCCATTTTATTAGTGTGTCTGAATTAGGGTAATAAGGTAAAAGGTATGGAATCAAGTATTTTCCTTTGATGTCGTAATTCCTGGCGAAGGTTTTCCGTGTGATAAAATTTGGAGATATTTTTGCAAAACATTTTTACAATATTGTTCTAAGGTAAAAATGTAGTAAAGCCATCTGATCTTTGTCTGAAGGGAAACATAAATCAACGTCTATCAATCTATCAGTTGACGGAGACAGGTGTTGTGTACCGAATAGTGATTGTAGTGTCACTTTTTCTTTTAAAAATAAAAGGGTATCTTGCCTTTGTTTGTAGTCTTTTCGTCTGAGATCATCACATATAATAACATTAATTTAACACAATGTTTTAAACCTAATTACAAAATGGAAAAACAAAAGAAAACTCACACCAATTCATTCATTTGAACACAAAAATTAGCCTCCAACAGTTTGAAATGCGAATAATTTTTCCTTGAAACTCCATATTCATCAAATGAGAAGAGCAGATGTTCTGGAACAATCTCCGAACTTGTCCGCATAAGTCAATGAATGTCGGCGGAGCAAAGACCAATTACGCCTCGCCCACAAGTGCTGCATTCTGTAGAAGTTTTCTAAAAGCCTGATTAACTAAATTAGGTACCGGTGAAGTCAATTATGGAGTTAAAGTAGAGAATTTGTATAAAGTTCCCGAGGTAACTATGTGATGTAGGCACTTATTAGTGTTCTCAGTTTTAAACTGCGCTCCTGTGTACGGAAGATGGTCCTTTTAAGCAATCTGTGCAGTTTTGGAAGAAAGTTGTTATAAGTTGAGGAGTGTATCTTGTTTAAGGAGTGTTTTGTTTATGTACGGTATAATGCACATACACAGAAGATCTTATACCGACACCGTTTGGAGCTACTTATACGTATATTTCAAGTGGGTTACTTACTGATTAAAAGCGAATGTAAATCCTTTATGGGATAAAGTTCACACATATTCTAAACACGATTTTACGGATATTACGTCATTGCATTGAGCTCGTAAACTTTTAACAGGCACACTGCACTATATTGAACAGACCCAATGTTGAACTTTAATAAATTATTTAAATACCGCTTCAATGTTAATAAATAATACGCTAATGTATGAAACCACATAAATATCAGAAATTATGGCTCACAAAATTATTGAAAACGCTAGGTAATTATATCATCACATTACTTACATGAGCAACATTTTACATACAAACAATAATTACATGAACAATTAAGTCGGTATCTCTGTTACACTTACTCGGTTACTTTTTACACTGCACGCCACAAAAATGTATGAAGCTGTCCGATGCAAATTTAATGGACTATCAAGTTTATAGTCACGCACGTAAAGCGCGAACTTTATTGTGGCTTTTACAACGCTTTTGGTGATTTCATCTGCACTCCAGTGTATGTCGGCCGTTTTTATATGTCCAGTTAATGTGAACTAATGTGCACGATTATGTTGACGTTTTCTGAGAGAGGCTTATTTTTCGTATTTCAAGGCTTATCCCTCACCCGTGTTCGTTTGTGTCAGCTGCGCTTAATGTACCCGGAAAATTGTGAAAATAAACTCGGAGTTAGTCAACAACAAGTATTTATGCGAGCAGTCCAATTTATTTATTGAACTACTGAAGCTTTGTAATTAGTCTTTGGTTATTTTCTTTACTAATAAAAGAAATATTTTCCAAATAAAAACGATATCAAAGCCTAAGAAAAACAAATTACGTTCACTCAATCTAAAAATAAACATTTTAGTATCTCAGCGTCCTCCAGTACGAAATTAAGCTTTAATTTGAACGTTAAAATAATTTCCTGGGACAAGATTGTCGCAAAACAAAACAAAAACAAATCTAATTGGTTCGATGGAGGCCGGTCATCATGCTGTAATAAATTCTGAATTATGAAATAGAATTCTTAATATTTTTATTGCTTTATTATGAAAAGGGCAGTTTATACTGGTAACAGTTTTCTTTACTTCTTCTAATCGTGTCGTGACGCAGGTTTTTAACCTGGAAAAGCGTTAGAGTTAGAGTTTTACACCTTGACAACGAAAAGAGTGACGAATTGATATGTTTAATCAATTGCACGCACCTTCAAACTAAATAACGATGCCGATTGACTAACCTGTCTTGACTAACCTAGCTTGGACTTGTGTGTCTTGACGAGATAGTTATACGTACTGTAACATACTGACTTCCCTTATAGATGGTAGCTTAACTACTGGACAGCGGTCGTGGTCAAGACATCCCATTTAGCAGATTACTGTCGCCTTGTGCCTTCCTAGCCTATGCTATAGCATAGCAACAAGTTGGGTCAGGAAAACGCACAAATGAACACCCTAAACAATATTTATGATTCACTTGTTAAAAAAGAAACACAAAACCTATGTAATCCCTTTTTTTTGCAAGCCCTTGTAACACTTTTAGAGGTAACACAGACGAAAAATTCTGTATATTGTAACCAAAAAATAAAAATTATTCGTTACACCATTGAAATATCGATTAAAAATTCCTCGAAGCACGTATTAAAAGCTATTTGAAAAACAACGCCAATGTAAACGAATCATAATTCCGGTAAACGATTCAGGGAATATTAAATGTTTAAATTGGGCTTTTTACGAGCCCAAGGTTAGAGCAAAATGAAAATTTTAAACAAAAATAGTAGACTTCTATCAGACGACACCGACGATTGGGTTGAAAGGGTTCAAACATTGAACTGAAAGCGGGTTTAATATTGCAGTTTATTTATTTAAGAGACAGATATGACAATGGTAAAACAGAGTGTAGTACTCCGTGTGAAGTTAAAATTATTAAAACTATCAGCTGAGCTCCCAAGAAATAAAGATCCCAATTGACAGCAATAGGGGAAGTATTTTTGACGCCTTTAGGTTTTTGTTATATATGTACGTATTAGAAATAAATAACACACATTGAAAAACAAGAAACGACACAAAATATTTGTGGCAAAAAATAATATAAAAGATATAACCTAAATTGCGTCTCTAACATACCATTTCAAGTATAATGTACCCATATTCTTTTCTATACTAGAACAAGACAGTTAAATAAAACCTCCCAAAAATTTACACTACAACCGCCATTACCCCAAGACTTGGACCTTATTCCAAACAAAATAAGGTTCGTAATAAAATTTCTGTACACAACGTAAGCGGTTTATGAGTTTCCTATTTAGCTGTGCTGTTGTATTGGAATTGAATTTTTTCCCTCTCCACCTGAGCATTCAGTTTGCGCCAATTGTTGCCCCCTTGTGCCTCAATTTGTTTTGCCTAAGTATCTGGCACGGATTATGTAGTGAATGGAGTGGTTGTATAGGAAATTTTCTTAATGGCATTTTGAGGTGTACTTATTTTTATTATTTGAAAGAAAATTCTGGTGAAAAGTGCTATATATTCGCGATAGAAAAAATATAAATAACTTACATAACCCAAAATTTTGTTTGTTTTGTAACTAAAGCATGTATGTCACGCTTTGTATGTCACATTTCTTCGATCGTCGTTTATATGATTCATAGTCTTTTTTGCTTCTAATTGAAAACTATTTACTAAAGTCTAATATGTCGTACAGTAAGTCCTTACCAATTTTTCTTGACTCAAAACACTCTCACATTTAATAACGTTAGCACTCCATTTTCACCTAATCTGTGCCGCTCATCTGAGTTTATTGGATCCGCGATAGAAATGTCTTGTCGAGTATTCTTAGAGCGTTTTTATTGGGTTACGTCCTATTGAACGTTTAATACATTGTCCAATGAAATGTAAATATTACATTTCAGAGCTATTTCTTTACAGATAATTTCAAAAAAACATCTCAAATTTAAATCGAAAAGATATGAGAAATGAACGAACAGAAAAACAAAGACAAACGAAACGATGGAACAAGGCTAGTCTAGCAGCATTTTTATAATCTTTATTACCAACAGTTTTGATTGTAAAAACTGCTTAGTGCACATAAAATGCAGCTCACATGAAGCAATTATGTTTTACGGTGACACAGGAATGAAAAACTATACCTATACTTAGAGACCGTCGTACCACAAAAACTTTTAAACGTCTGTTGAACACTTGTCTAAAAAATGACGTTGAAATAAGATCCGTTTTGCCGCCATGGATATGGCAACAATACATACACCTTTTCCTATACATAACACCAACGTTTGCTAAGTTATTTTGCTCACTAATCTAAATATCCAAAGGCATATGCCAAAGGCATATACCGGTAAATTAAGCTTACTTATCATAAGTACAGAACAACTGCAATTAGTAGTAAGTTATCTGAGTCCCCGATCTAGAATTGTTCATGGAATCGCGACACGAATTCAATGTTACATGGAAATTACAGAAATGTGGCGTTGTAGTTTATTTCTATAAATCTTCTACATTTGTGAAAATATTTCAAGTTAAACTGACAGTAATTTCATTGGGGAAAAACGCATTTTCTCAATTCATATTTGGACAGAAGATATCCTTCACACTGGTGATAATTGGCGCACATATTTTTTTGACAAGTGAATGGAACGTGGTAGAAAACTGTCTTTCATTATTTTTTCAGGACTTTGTTTTCAGGTACATAAATTTACTGGTATGTAAACGTTTTCGAGCAAGTTACAAACCACATTTAAACATAGCATGTAACTTCTAATTCACGTCGCGCTGACCAGTAAAACCACGTAAAAAGTATTTCATAGCAACATCCGTCGGGTCGGCGCTCGGAAACGGTAATCGGACGCCGGAACTGACCGGCTGTTTATTGCTCACCGGCAATTGTCCCTGCAACACAATTGCAACCTTACACCCTCATCATACGACTCAAATTGGAAATAATGATGGACCGGGGTTAGCTGCAAGAAGTAGTTCTAATAAACATTTGTTTTGAGTGTATTTTTGTGTAATTTCGTGTCGATTTTTGATGGAGATTGTTATTGTATTGCTGTAGGGTTGTATTCTTGTTTTTATAGCCCCATTTTATTTGAAAGCAACTGTAGTTATGTGAAAGTATTTCATGATAGCGACTAACTTGTCTGGAACGTTACAATCTTCATAATTTACAATTCAATCAAACCAAAAATCCGCAAGCATTCAAAGCTAATTTTAGCCAAAAAATCACGTCACATTCACAAAAATAATGAACCGGCAAGGTAATTCTTAAATTGGCTGCAGAACGCATTTAATCCGGCTATAGCTGGTTTGGCCAACTCACCGTGTGATTAAAATGTACCAGCGCAGAAAATAAGATGGTACTGCGATGCACTTTTAGCGCTGTCGCTTGTAAATCTGCTTACTGGGGGAGCGGGGAGGTGAATAATCGCCTGATGTAGGCACGTAATCACTATGCTCCTGCTGCGAGTCAGATGAGCGAATTAAAGTGAACACCTTTTTGTGCGGTTCACTGTACATTTAGGAAGTCCTGTGGTGTGGAAATGTATGTATAAATCTTGAGATTGAAGTAAGAAAGAAGTTGTCGTGGATTTTTTAGCAATTTTCAGAAACAGCCTGAAGTCTGAAATTAATTAGGATTTTCCATCTAAAATATTTGTGTCACCACCCGTGTTCCGGATTAGTAGATAGTTGATAGTATAATATCTAGGTTCATCTTTTTTCAAAATCTAAAAATATACTAAAAATAATAGAGGTAAAATATTATGAAAAATAAAATATGTTTTCCTACCTCATCTATCTTGCAGTCATCACGCATTAAAAATGTACGCCTTCATAGAACACCACAGAACTCCAATCCGGCAAAATTTTCCAAATCCACAGTGTTACCCAGGGCCTCTGTCAGTAGGAATAAATGAAAATTAATGGTCGCACCCCGACCTCCCACAACTTGCACCCTCGTCACACTTACATAAGGCAATTGACTAATAACTTTGTATTGTAAGCACTGGACCCATTGTGAACGGACGAAGGTCCGAGAAGAATAGATTAAAAACTGGCCGAGTGTGAGGGTTCGAATACAATGCCTTTACGGGAATGTGATGTAATTGTTAAGTTCAAGTGAGTTTTTAATTAGGAATTTGGAAGTGTTAATGAGGGAAATGTTTGCTTACTGAATGATGTAACTACATTATATGAAACTTACATTTTTATGAAGACGAAATGTGTAAGAAAATCAAAATGTTATTTTATGAATTTTAGTGTCAATTTTAGTGTCAAGAGAGTGCATGTAACAGAAATGAGAATGCTGAGATGGATGTGTGGTGTTACAAGAATGGATAAAGTGAGGAATGATTACATTAGAGGAAGTCTGAAAGTAGCGCCAGTTACAGAAAAGATGAGAAGTAGAAGATTGTCGTGGTACGGACATGTAATGAGGAGGCATGCAACAAAGTGTGTGCTAAGTATGAATGTAGATGGACGGAGAGGAAGAGGAAGACCTAAGAAAAGATGGATGGATTGCCTGAAAGATGATATGAATAGGAAGGGAGTGAGTGTCAGTATGACGAGTGACAGGGGAAAATGGAAGAAAATGACATATTGCGCCGACCCCAAGTAATATTTGGGAACAGGGCAGGAGAAAGAAGTGTCAATTTTACTATAGTATTTTTCGAGTTGCATTGGCAATGCCTTTTATGTTCTAGAGATTATTTTCAAAGTTTCAGCAGTTTCAACTAACTGAATACAATAATACCATTCCATTGCCAATACCTTTCAGCAACATTAATTAAAAAAATACAAAAAACAGCATAACCCTACCTTTTTTGTTTGACATTGGCATATCAATAGCGCCTCATAGCAGACATCCCGTCATTTGAATTGATTACAGCATCACACGGGAGTGTTGATCTCATATCCTGGCATCGCCTGTTAGTATGCTAATGACGTCAATGTGTTTCAATACTTTTCAGCTGAAAGAAAAAATAACATGACGTTTTTTTTCTGAACTAGGCAGCTGTTGAAACAATACGGTTATAACGAAAATATACATTGTTATCTTTTTGAAAATGTTGGTATTTAACTACTTACATGGACACATTTCTTCTATATAAACTATTTACAGCAATTCGTGATAGGAGTATTCTTAGATAATCTACATTTAGTTTTAACATTAAAACAAGTAGGTACTTTTACTCTATCACTAAATTAAAGGTATTGGAATTGTAAAGAAACAGCCAAAACTTCATTTATTGGTTTGCCAGCAAACCAGGTATTTAGCATTATTATGTAGATTTACAATTTTGAAAGAACACACCTATATCTTTGAACAACTGATCCCAAATTATGAGAAATAAGTGACAAAAACCCTGAAAGCTCAAGAGCCTCATATTCATTTCTCGTAGTCATAAACAGTCAGTCCACTTGCCTCCCTCCAAATTATTTGCAGCCACTCCTTCGGTAATCCAAAACAATCTGCCGATGGTCGGAAGCAAATCAAGTTTGCGTTAATTCCGTATCAGCCGGGGGCTAGGGGCTGGCTGATCTGATTAACAGTAATGCTGGCTGAACCACCTTTATTGATAAAAGCAATCATGTCATCGTCTCTCATACTATTCTCGAAGACGACGTGAGGGAAAATATAAATCTTATGTCATAGAATTTGGTTGACATCTGTTTTGGGTAGGTTTTGTTTCTGTTATTGTGGGAATGATTACAATTTTATAGACCTTTCATCATTCATCAATTTGGCATTGAGTAAAAGAAGTAATTTAGTTGAACCATTTCTGGCATAAACTACTACTACAAAGTTACTAAAACGCCATAAAAGTTAAAACCTAAAACCTGATTCTACGTACCCAATACTTTGTAATGTTCACTGGTAGGTTCCTTTCGGTTGGTTAACCAGCAGCAATTCGTCCATACATCTAGAGGTTACATTGATTGAGCTGTCCTAAGGAAACGGATCACACTGCCTTCCGTAATCCTCTCAGATCCGCCGCGAGCCTAGAGTATTGTACTCCGACGGGACCCAGCCTCACCACCAACTTAAACTGACATCTCTACCAAACGAATTTGATACTTATAGCGCAAGCTTTAAGGGTGTGTGGCAGTGTGTCGTTAAGTTGGTATTTGCGAATTATCCTCAAAATAATCGGCTGGCTTCTTGTATAGACAGTTTAAGAGTTTACGCTACTGAAGTGTTTGATTTCGGGTTAAGTATTTTTGATTGGTATGTTTTAGATTATTTCGCTAGCGGGTTTGTTATTTTTTCGTGATTTCATTAGTAAAAATGAGTAAAATTATACGATGGATTATCAAGTATGCTACATTAGCTTCTGCCAGCGGTGTCACCCGCATCCCGTGGGAACCTCTGCACGAACCCGGATAAAAAGTAGCCTATAGCCTTCCGGCTTCCTTTGCGCGTTCAAACAAACAAACAAACTCTTCAGCTTTATAATATTAATATAGATTAAATAATTTTAATAACTGTGCATAACTGTGCGCCAAATGTGCATTTCTGAAGTTAGCCTCGCTACCGCTAAATCTTACCGTTGGCCTCTAGTCAAATAAGGATCAAAACGCCAATGAGCGTATTTTTTAAATAAATAAACAAAAATACCACATAATTTGTCACGAACTCATAATTATATTTTCGTCACATCATGATCCGTAGTAACGAATTCATTCAACATTTCTGTTCAACCCATGGGTTCAACCACTCGCTAAATAAACACACACACACATACATACAGACATCACATAATGACAATCACCACAAGGGGTTCTTATCACGGCACAATAGTTAGCAACAAACAAAAAGCTCATGAGCCCGATACTGAAATTAAATTTGAAAACAATAGCATGACGCGCAAGTAATTTGGATTCGTATCAAAGAGTACAGACAATGCCACAATTGAAACGCGAGCGCATCAATACATTTGTGTGCGTACTGTCGCGAACAATGGTGTCTGTGTGGAATATATCGATGGAAATCAAACAAAGTTAAAATAAAACATTTTTATTGAATGTCCTCAGTTCGCCGGTTCGGGGAAACGAACCGAGTGACCGAGTCCTTAATTGAATGCTTATTCGAATATTATTCGCTCATACGCTATGAAATGGTGAAAATATAATGGTACATTAAAAGACACTTTTTGTTTGGCTTTTATTAGACTCCATTTGACTTTAAATGAGCCCGTCTGAAACATCTCCAATTTCATGCGTTTCTAACTCTTAGATCTTTAAGCCAAAACATATTAAGAAACTAGCTTCCACCAGCAGTTTTACCTGTATCCTACAAAGTTGCCTATAGCTTTTCTCAATAAACGGGTTTCAAATCGATCCAGTAGTTCCTGAGACTAGAGCATTCAAACAAACAAACGCACTCTTCAGCTTTTCAATAAAGTACTTTAAAAACGTGTGCCATACTGAACATTCTACAACAAAAAAAAAACAAAGTAAATATTTTTCACCTGTCTCGCTTCCGTGTTCCCCGTAATAGTACCTACTCTTGGAAAATTGGATCCGACGTTCGTACATTGTTCTCGGCGACTGTACCATCTCACAATGACTTTCAATTAAAGAACTTAATTACCTGTCCCGTTGACACAAATAATTGAAGTTTTTTTTGTTCGCGGAGAGGATAAATTAATTGTATTTTTGACTGTACTTTTGTCAATTTTGCGTGTGGTTTTTGGTTTTCTGAAAGTGTTAATGCTGTTAAAGTACACAGAATGTTGCAAAGTGAATTTATTGATGAGCAATAATATGTGGCAATTATTTTTCTCCTTTTTGTTTCTAAATAATCGCAAAAAGTAAATTCTTCCTTGTCCGTCAATCTGTCATGAACCTTTTATTAAAATGAATATTACGTTAAGTTATTATTACTTGGAACCATGTTTTTACGAAAATCTTTCGAAAAATTCAGACGCTTGTATAAAACAAGATAGTACCTATACAACCAAAATGTGCCTACCTTAATTGAGGCTGTCATCTTCAATATAATTTTCTATTACATAAACAAACTTATACGTAAAATAATAATATTTAATAACCTTTCTTACAATATACCGAACTACGAGCTGTGTAATTTAGGTAATGTACTAACTAAGTGTGTTTCAGACGGCCACGCGGGAACGCAGAATTTTCCAACACCATATTTTGTTTAGGTAGGCACTGAATTAAAATTACTTTCTGAATTATAACCTCATTTACCTGAGATTCTACCAAATCTAGTAGCAATTTATTGTTTAGTCACAAGTAAAGTCAGAAATAAAGAATTAGCTTTTAAATATTTTCGAGCCTGGCTTTTTTCCTCAACAAAATTTTCTCAATAACCGTATCGTGAAAAATGGCCGTCCATTCATCTGTGCCGGCCCTAAGCGCGGCGTAACGCGTGACGTCACAAGTCGCGACATTAATAATAATCAACGCGTCACGTCAGAGCTGTCACGTCATGTGTTTCATAACACCACGACCTTCGCGGCGGAATATATTTGCTGCTTTAGTTATAGAGGTAATTGTGTAGTATTGTATTTATAGGAACATATATCTTAGACATCATTGGCTGTGTTTCGGATGACACGTTAAACTGTAGGTCCCGGCTGTCATTGAACATCCTTGGCAGTCGTTACAGGTAGTCAGAAGCCAGTAAGTCTGACACCAGTCTAGCCAGGGGTATTGGGTTGCCCGGGTAACTGGGTTGAGGAGGTCAGATAGGCAGTCGCTTCTTGTAAAGCCCTGGTACTCAGCTGAATCCGGTTAGACTGGAAGCCGACCCCAACATGATTGGGAAAAGGCTCGGAAGATGATGATGTATTTATAGGAACATGTACCTAAAGACTGACTAAACATTGGCTTAAATTAAGTTTTTTGGTCATAAAAAGTAAGTCCTATACGTCCTTTTTAAATAAATTCTGCGCATAAAAAGGAGTAACAGACAGTAACAAAACAAGTATTAAAGAGTGCGAAAAGTTGCTTTCATAAAAATTTTAGGAAACGTTTCAGAACCAAAATGAAATTATTTCTCACTTTGAACTATTTTTACACCGTTAGTTTTGTCACAACAAAATGTAATTCAATCAGTCCACTGTGCAGCTCGTTGTAGTGTTCCGTTTGTCGCAAAGTGGTCGTCACGTGAACGTGCTAAGCAAAAAGTGTTAACTCGCGCGAAAACGTATTGACATGCTAGTTGCATGCCACTGTGGGCCGTGACTGCACTCTGTTTGGAAATAAATTTACGTATCTATGTGAATATTTTTGAAGCCACATGCGTGTAGTTCGACAAAGGATGTCATGGAAGCATGTTTCACTGGAAAAATTTTGGACAGAAATATTTGTTGTTGGAAAAAATGCTCATGATTTACCTTTTCTTTTAAACGTTCATGTGTGGTGTGGAAAATCGATTATGATTCCAAGGATTCCACTCACCTGTGATTCCATTAGACTCGATTGATACGGTAATTAAATAGTACATGCTCGACACTGTCGCACACGCACACGACGACGACAGTGTCGCACGGCGGCGAGCGCCGTCAGTAGCGCGGAGGTCACCGCCGGTGCCGGACGTGTGCGAGAGCAGGCTCTCCACAGTACCTGGCGTGTCCGCTGGAGGGCGCCACAGTGTCGTGCACAGTGTCGCACGGCGGCGAGCGCCGTCAGTAGCGCGGCGGCTACCGTCGGCGCCGGCGCTTGGTAACAACATCTCCCAAGCCTGATCGGAAATCCCCCGAAATTGTGTCTTGGCTAAATAGCAGACCACCACTGGTGGCAAGACACCGAGGCATCGCAGGAAGGCCTAGAGGCAGCGATAGGGATCGTGTTATCGTATGTCAAACTGCTGCATCTAACATTTCTCCGATCGTAGCGGTTCACCGTTCCATCGGATAAAGGGATGTTAGACGAGAGAGTGCTCTTGCGTTTGCGCGTATGTTTGAGCACTGTAATATATCCTGCGCATCTGACTGCTTCCGTATAATGGACCCCGATTTGGCGAAGACTAGTGGCGATAGGTTGAGGTAGAGAGGTTCGGGCTGATGCAACCTGAGCTTTGTCTGAGACCTGCACACTAGCGGCTCTGGGGGTGTGAGTACATGCCGTGGTCGTTTTCTCTTTGAGCTGGGGGGACAGAGGGAATCCGGCAGCACCCAGAGCGACAAAGCAGCCCTTTTTAGGGGAGCACTGCTTTCCTTGCTCAGCCTGGGAGGGGGCTAGAAAAGGTGCCCTAAAAAAATGCTCACCCCAAACACTCTTTGGATAGCAGTAACCACGGCTGCTTCCGCATCTTTTTATTCGTGGTCGACACAACAACAGTAATAAACGTAAAACACCTTTACTGACTTTTGGTGCATGGAATGTTCGCACCCTTCTCGACCGCGAGACAAACGCCTGCCCAGAACGGAAATCAGCCATAGTTGCTCGAGAACTCCGCCGCTACAACATTGATATAGCTGCTGTAAGCGAAACCCACCTTGCCGATGAGGGCGAGCTAGTCGAGCATGGCGGTGGCTACACTTTCTACTGGAAGGGCACTGCTGCAACAGAACCAAGAAGGTCGGGAGTTGGTTTTGTGATCAAGAATAATCTTGTGAAGACACTTCAAGAATGTCCAATCCACATCTCGGACCGTATAACCACATTGCGCCTTCACTTAGACGGTGACAATTTCCTTAATGTTATCAGTGTCTATGCACCGACGCTAGATAGTTCTGACGACATCAAGGATAAATTTTATGAAGAACTTACACAATGTCTCCATAAAATACCGAACAGAGAAAAGATTCTCTTGTTAGGGGACTTCAATGCTAGAGTTGGTCAAGATTATGAAGCGTGGCCTAAAGTTTTGGGTAGACATGGGGTAGGCAACATCAACTCTAATGGCCAGTTGCTGCTTAGTTTATGTGCTCAATTCCAACTTGCAATCACAAACACCATGTTTCGCCTTGCTGCTAAGCACAAAACTACGTGGATGCACCCACGTTCTAAGCACTGGCACCTCATTGACTATGCCATCACGAGGCAGCGAGACATCTCTCAGGTCCTAGTCACTCGTGCTATGCGCGGTGCTCATTGCTGGACGGACCATAGACTAATTGTCACCAAACTGCGTCTTTGCCTTCGGCGACCATTCAGGGCTAGCAGGAAAAAGCCTCAGAACATAAACATTGAGAAACTCAAACATCCGGGACCCCGAAGCAAATACGCTGAAACGCTGGCATGTGATATACACTCTCATCAAAATACCGGTGATATTGATGCAGACTGGAACGCTTTATCGTCGTCCATTCTTGACGTAGCCATTAACACCATAGGGCTAAAAAATAAACGCAAGCAAGACTGGTTTGATGAGAACGACGAAGTTCTTTCTAAAGCTATTGCCAAACACCGAGAACTTCTCAAGCGCAGTAATAACAGCGCACTTATAAGAGAGAGTGACCGTGAGTTGCGTAAACTCACGAGACACACTAAAGATAAATGGTGGCAAGACAAGGCTCAATACATCCAGTCGCTTGCTGATAGTAATCAGCTCGGTGATTTCTATAGCGAAATTCGCAATCTCCTGGGTACTACCAACTTCATAAAGGTACCACTGAAGTCGCTGGATGGTAAAAGTCTGCTGAAAAGCAAAAATGAAGTGTTAGATCGTTGGGCAGAACACTTCAATAATCTACTTAATGTAGATCGAACAGCCGATCTACACTACATAGACAGTTTGCCTCAACTTCAAATAGCAGAAGGATGGATGATGCCTTGTCTAAACATGAGGTGCTTTGTGCCATCAAACAACAGCAAAATCAGCGTGCGGTTGGCCTAGACCTTATACCAGGTGAGCTTCTGAAGTACGGCGGCGAGGAACTGCATTCGCGCGTCTGGGAAATGTTTGTGCTTATGTGGGAGAAAGAACAAGTTCCTGAAACTTTTAAGTTATCACGCGTCAGGGCTCTCTATAAGAACAAAGGCGACCGGTCGGAATGTGGTTCTTACCGCGGTATTTCACTGCTCTCTGTCTCTGGAAAAGTCTTCGCCAGAGTACTTCTAAACCGCCTCAGGAACCTCTCTGAAAAGATTCTGCCGGAAACCCAATTTGGTTTCAGACCAGACAGAGGAACTTGTGAGGCAATATTCGCAGTCCGTCAACTCCAGGAAAAAAGTAGAGAGCAGGGACAGCACTTGTATCTCTGCTTTATTGATCTGGAAAAAGCCTTTGACTGCGTCCCTCGCGAGGCCCTCTGGAAGGTACTGAGAAAGTTGGGGTGTACAGAGAAGTTCATAAGACTCCTGCGACTCCTGCACGATGACATGCAATGTTGTGTAGCGGTTGAAGATGACCAATCGAGCTTCTTCTCCGTCACCTGTGGAGTGAAGCAAGGTTGTGTCCTGGCTCCCACATTGTTTGCATTATATTTCGCAGTTGTAGTCCGGGAAGTATTGAATTCTTCTCCTGAAGGAGTTCGTATTCGTTATCGGACTGACGGCAAACTTTTCAACCTGAATAGACTCAAGGCGACCACAAAGGTGTCCTATGCACATATACAGGACATTATGTATGCAGATGACCTCTGTTTCGTGGCTGAATCCCCTGAAGTCCTGCAACAGCTAGTCACGAACCTTCACAAGCAGTGCTGTACATTTGGTCTAAAAATCAGCATCAAAAAGACAGAAGTAATGTCTTCAGACAATCACGGACGTCAAGAACTGACCATTATGCTTGGTGAAGATGTCCTGAAGCAGGTCGATAAATTTCGATATTTGGGGAGCATTATAACATCAAAGTGCGACCTTGACGCCGAAATCAATAGCAGAATTGGTGCTGCAGCCGCTGCTTTCGGCAAATTCGACAAGAAGGTCTTCAGCTCCCATGACCTAAAGATATCCACAAAGGTTTCTGTGTATATGGCAGTTGTGTTGCCTTGTATACTCTACTCAGCGGAAACATGGACACCGTACCGACGCCACATCAAGCAACTAGACCGCTTCCACCTCAAATGTCTGCGCAAAATATTAAATATCCGTTGGTTTGATCGTGTGCGTAACACAGAAGTGTTGAGGAAAGCCAATGTAGGTGGCATTGAAGCATACCTCATGAGGAGACAGCTTCGTTGGTGTGGGCTTGTACTGCGCATGCCGGATACTAGAGTGGCCAAGCGCATCCTCTACTCCGAGTTGCAGGAGGGCAAGCGGAAACGTGGCGGACAGCTGCTGCGATACAAGGATGTGCTGAAGCGTCACATGAAAAGCTGTTCCATTGACCCGTCTCAGTGGGAGAATCTGGCATCCAACCGCAGAGACTGGAGAAGCCGCGTTAAAGCCAAAGTCTTTGACTTTGAAGCACGCCGACTTTCTGAGTTGGATGCCAAACGAGACGAGTTGAAAGCTCGACCACCTGTAGCTATCAACTACAACTTTGTGGCTGGTACCCTGACATGTCCGCAGTGTGCGCGGACTTTCACGCACAAAATTGGATACTCCAGCCACATGAGAGCACACGCACGCCATTAGGGTCGAAGTGGTCGCCGTTGCCGAAATCGGCGTGGAAGATTATTATTATTAGTACATGCTATAGTAAAACCATTGCATCTTTTGAAGTATATAAACTGTGATCCACGTGTATACAAAACCTGATACAAACCAAACGATAAAATTCTTCTCGGCAAGTAGTTCTCAAGTGGCTTCAATAAAAACCAGTCAAGTATTCTTCAGAAGTTCACCACAACTCGTTTCGGAGCAAAAACTACGAAAGCGATCCTTCGCTTTATTAGAAAAACTTCAAAGTAAGGCTTCAATGAGATTCATTGGTCAGGAGCTTTTGACAACTAGTCTCATGAAATTCTGGCACCGCCTGTCTTCGAACACACTAATCTGAATTTTTGTCCGCTTTCAATTCTGCTAAAGTGTATGAAATGAATTTTATTATGATCAGAAAAAATGGGCTAACTGGATAATGACGACGGTGTTTTATTTTGTACTATCATAGATATCCGTCTGAATATCATTCTTAAAGTAATACCTAATCGCGTTACGAAGGGATTCCTTATTTTGAATGTAGCACAAACCTTAGCGCTACGTAGTTTGTCCTGTTATTCCTTTCTTGAGTACCACATATATTTTTTTTTCTACACCGCAATCAAAAGTTAAAATGCAAAAAATCCTCAACATATCTGCAAACAAGTACACGCAAGCAATAACTTATACAGGTAAGTTAGGATCATGATGACCTAAGTTAGATCGAGTTAGAACAGCGGCGATGCACAACTTGGGATGGCTGGCCTGATGGCTTACTTATAGTGCATACAAAGCAGAACAACTTCGTTTTATAGTGATCATAGTTTGTTCTGCTATTCCTACTTACTTTGGATATTTTGAATTGGGTTTCAGGTGTTTATTACTGAAGTTGAGCGAAGAAATTGTTCTTATTGCTGTATTTGGTTGCAGTGTTCTTACTATTAAGAAAGACCCTACTCATACAATGGCTCTTAATCTTCGTACAATCCATAATCTATCATTGAATTCTAGACATATGTACGATCCCTATTCTGGGTTAAGATGTTGTATTGATCGAACTACTTACCTATTTCTCGGAGTTTATATTGTATCATGAGAAAATACCCTATAAACCGCTACTAACGAATTATACTTTATATCGTTTCTTCTTTCACATCTAACGTAACATTTAAATTATATGTTTGCCTAAGACGGAGACAGAATTCTTTCCTATTGAAAGAGGGCGTAAAAAAGGTACAAAATGAGCTATAACGCGCAATTTAACAACTACAATGGACAAATTGTACCAAACAGGTGTGGCCATAAAGCAGTTCATCTGTACAGGAACCTATCTAGTGACACACGCGTTATTGGCTGTGTACAAGGAAAGTCCATTTGCTGAAGCGACGAGACACGAGCTCCGAATGATTTTGTAAAGGCGTTGCTTTGTGTTTCATTGTTTTGTTGACGATAATGTTTGTAAGTTTCTGTTGCTGAGTCTGTGTGTATTGTTTACTTGGTAACAAGATGTTTGGAACATGAGTTAGGATACTAAACTGAAACATAAATTGTAAAGACATGATAATTGCTGCCGTATTTTGAAGTCTTTTGCAATACTATTACTACGTTTTACTATTTTTGAGACCACCTTTGAGATCCCTGTTATGCACTTTTATACATCTTTAATTCTTTCTTTCACACATCTTTCTTTTTGTACTCTCTTTGTGTCATTGATGTATGATTTTGTATGTACGTATAGTGTAGTGTAGTGTAATATTGCTTTCTACTTTTGGCAGCTACGACAGATGACCCATTTGACAGTGAGGTGCATTCGCTATGTTCCTGCATTGACTGCGAGACTCGAGAGGCTCATTTATTTTGGAAGTACAAAAGATACTTCCCTTTTGAACTACTGAATGCATTCAGAATATACAACACATACACGTAAGAACAGACATTGGCTTGGTATCAAAATAGGTACAGACCTATTAGGCACCTAAATAAGTACATAATGGAAATATTTATTTCACTTATTTTTATACAACTTCGTATTCTGTATGCTTACTTTATTTACCTTCAGGATGAACTTTCTGTGATGTCTTTTGTTTATGTCTATGCCTTCTATAAGGAGAATGTCAGTGACAATGACCCACATAGTTATGGGCACAAACCCAATGAATACGACCACCTTCAAATTATAAACGGTCCTCAAAACCACATCTCACTTACGCACAATATCATCAAGTTGACCACAACGGAACCACTGGGTCGGATCATTTAATTGGCCAACGCTCAAAGACAATAAATATCCTTGTACACTCAACAGGTAAGCAAAACACCTCGGATTTCTCACGCTTCACAAGTTCTTAATACTTGGCTTTACTTAGCTGGACTGTTATTGTTGTTACTGTTATCAAACCGGTTACCTACATCTGACTCCTGTGAAAGAAGCTCATATTTAAACCAATGATACATTTCTCGCTAATAGAATTTTAAGGTGTTTACGGTATGTGCGTCTGCTTTTGCTCGTAATATAGTTGTGGACCGCCATTGTATTGTTATGTTCCGAAATTAATTCCCTTAAATAATCTGAAAGTATACATACTATGTATATGCTTGGCTTCTGTATTTAACGTCACACGATATAGGTCAGTTTTTTTTCTTGGGAACAAAATTACAAAGTATCACGCTGTTTTTCCCGAACGACAATATTGCATCATTTGCTTGAACGAGCGTTACTCAATTAGAACGACGTCGAACATTATATTCTTGTTTACCTGCATGTAGGTATCTACCATGTATAGATTTACCCACTGAACCAACATAAAAAGCTGCTCTTTTTCACTTAAAGTTTTAAGACAAATGTCCAGTCAAAACTTAAACGTATACCTTCAAATGGCTACTATGATTCAGCAAACATTCTTAAAGCCGAGTTATCAATAAAATTCAATTCACGAGCTGTCACGTCTCGGGCCCTGCTCTGAACGACTTTGCGAACTAAGCAGCGTTTTGTACTATCTCATCATTGTGACAGATTATCTGGGGAGATCTAAGTAAGCGCAAATTATTACAGCGGAGCCGTATTGTGCACAGAAGTACAATATAATACTTTGGCTGTGGTGCAAGGCTGGGCGGTCTGGCGATCTTCTCTGATTTTTCTTGTGCGGACTTTTCAAGGTATCAACCATCAAATTGAAATAAAAAAAATGCATCAAATAGCCTAGACGTATTCTAAAATAATTACAACATGACCTTCACCTACCTCTCGCGCTACTAATAGACGTAATGATTTATTCTTACTTATAATGTTTTTACAGATTTTCAAGCTGCTGCAGGCTTAACCCGCATAAACGGTTATTATCCATCAGTTGTCTCCATGTTAAATACATTTTCCAAAAACAAACAGTGGATCCAATACTTTTTTCTCTCGACAGAACCTACCCAAAGAATTGAACCTGAAAAAAAAATAAGTTGTAAATAAGATAAGTTCTAAAATAAAAATGGTAAAAATATAAAAATCGCGATTGCTTACATTCGGTTCGGCCACAAAACTTCGGAGCGGCTGTGAAAGGCATATGAAGAAAGTTAGCCAAATTCCAAACTTTAACCGAGGATGGATCTCGACTGGATTCTTTGCGAAATTGTTTTGGCTGCCTAGACCTAGCCGCAATATTGCTTTTTATCTTAAAAAGAATTTCGACGCTTAACTAGTAAATGCTAAGAGTAATTGAAATACTTTTTCTAGATTTATACAAAAAAAACTCGCGATTTACAATAAATAAGAAACGAATTATACTCCAAAATGGTTAATTAAAATAACAAGAACCTCCTATTGTATTGCTTTTCCAATTTCAGAGCTACCTATCCTTTTATGAAAAGTCACTCACAGACCTACAAAAACAGGTGCCTTGCATCAGTACCTCTTCAGTCCTTTGTCAGTCTCCAGAAATTCAAACTTCAACAGAATTTCAAGCCACAAGCCTCCGTAAAAACGAAGTCAAAAGTATGAAGTTGACATAGGTGATGAACAACACAGAGTGTTCATCTGAATGGAGTGACAACAAGTGACCGCGTTGGCAGCGGTGCTTGATGGAGTGATAGTTTGCTCTTCTACTATAATCCCGAACATTTTTGGCGTGGTGAAACGACAGCGAAAATGGAAATGTCCGTTTGGAAGTTGGGGCTATGTTTAGGGATATGTGTACCGGTGATGTTGTACCGGAGATATTTCAGATACAGGAATATTCAATTAAAATTTTTAGATAACGCTTTGTTATAAATTTATTTATTTGTTAGCATTAAGCATAACATGTATTGGACTGATTGATGGTATTAAGTTCAGAATAATTAGACTATTATCGTAATTAGACAATTAATACAACTGGCGCATTTTCAGTGTGTAATACGTAAACCGTCATATTTACGTACCATGTTAAGTTGCTGTCTCTGACACTTCATTTACTCTATACTCCATGACATAAGAGTGCGCATGGAGGTATGGCGTACGTGACGTAGCTAAATTGGACTTATCGCGCCAGATCCCACGCGACACTTCATTTGCGTATATCCAGGGAAAGTATTAAAAAAGCTTACGTGATAGAAATGCAAGCGTTTTATTCCTGGACCAAAATATTGAAAAGTTACAGTTTTATTAATTTTTCGAACGCTTTGTCAATTAAACTCAATGACAATTAAAGATTTCTGTTCAGTAATTGCGTTTGGCTTTCCGTGAATTTGCACGTTGTATTTTTCTGTTGTAATAGTTTTTACAGATGTTTTTTCAATAACGTAGGTACAAGGCAAACGAAGGTTGAAATATATTAACGTCACCTAGAGATAACGGCGTTTGTTGGCCCTACAACTTCTGTAAACATATACAACACAAAACAATAACCTCATTTACACAAGAACTAACATCTAGATTCTAGAAGTGACTTGGATAGTCCGCAACCGCGCTCGTCACGTCTCCCTCAGTTGAAGGCGCAAGTTCGGCCACAATTTGCATTCACTCTAGTCCACCAATTTATGTCACTTCTATTATTATTATTGGTTTGTACTTCTACTGAATATGATCTAAGTATACTTACCAATAAGTAATGACTTATTTTTGTTTTTGATTTAAGTACACGATTTTGTTAACAATTTAGTACTTATTTAATAAGAGTCTGAGAAGTAAACTTAAAAAGATAAAGATAAAATCTTTTGAACTGGAAATATTCCTATATCATAAAACACACACGTTCCTGAAAAGCATATTTTATAGATTAATTACGTAATATTTTATTAATGTAGCTTCTGCAATTAATATTTACCTGTATAACGGTTCAAAAAGGTGAGCCGGGCCACTAATTAGATAATTAGGTAAACACAATTAGTCCGGCCCATAATTCTTCATGCAATTTGTTGGTTTGCTCATGCTTACCTTGCTGTTTATGAGAGAAATAATTATGCGAGGGATTAATTTATTTTACAAAATTCTGAAACAGCAAAAAACATATTCATACCTACCTACATGAAAACATGTTAAGACTTTCAAGATTTTTTTGAAGCACCCTAGAATGTCGTCTTCATTACATTATATTATTTCGTAGTATTAAAATTTGGTTCTTTATTCTTATCTATCATAGCGGTCGTTTCACATAGACATTGCCCTGTAAACAAAAGCCGACCAAAAAGCGCATCAACAAAAAAGCAACACAAAATAATGTAAAATTCCAATCAATACAAACTATAAGTAGGCACATTTCTTCACAAAGGCAAGTACCACAGACTAAGTAACAGTATTATAGCGCAAACGGGTCATGAACTGACCTCTCCCGGTAATGGAATACGGCGCAGAGTTTAATAGTTCCCCGCACATAATTTATAATGTTGTTCACTTCTGTCCTTTCTGCTAGTTTGGTGCAGGCATAGATTATGGCAGAGGGTATTGATGCGCGTTTGTTGCCTAATTGCTGTGAGCTTTTGTGTTGTTTAACCGTAACTATGCGTAAGATTCGATCTTCCCAATTGATGATGACGTAGACCTTCCTACTCGTAGAGTTTGTTTGTTTCTTAAAATACCTAGCTAGCCGACTGGTGCATAGAATAATTATTTTTTAAGCAACATACATAGCGCCACACCAACTGAAATACTGTTTTTAATTATTCCTTAAACATCCAAACTTCCTGGAACTATTGAAGAACCGGTACATGATGGTAAGCTTCTAAAATATATTTAAATAAGTTTCAATAGCATATACTTAACAGTTAAATCGTGCAATATATCAACACACATAGGCAGTTCTTCATAAATCACAGAACTGTCCCTTCTGCGATTCTCGATTCAAATCGCCCAGTGAACGCAGTGTCATCGAAATGAATTTATGTTGGTGCACGAAGCGTTTCAGCTTCATGCGTTATATTGTGCCACTGAATTTGTCAAGGCTGACTAATGCTTGGAAATTATGGGAGCCCCGGAACCCAGTGTTAGGCTAGCCCGCTAGTCGTTTATGTAGCTAAAGAGAATGTATTCCGACTGGCTTTGGTGTGCCGTGTTGATTTAAACTACGTACGTTGCTAGTAAGACTGTTGTTTTGAGATTTATGGGTTGAAGGTAGTTTGCAAGTTAGAAAGCTGGTGTGTGTCAATGCATTTTCAGCGTCTTTTTTTACTGATGTAAAAGAGACAACTGACAACTCCTGAAGTTATGTGTATCAAGAACAGGCATGAGTTCTTATTTACACCAGCAAATTCACCTATGTTTTTTTTTTGG
This sequence comes from Helicoverpa armigera, assembly GCF_030705265.1. Lineage (NCBI taxonomy): Eukaryota > Metazoa > Arthropoda > Insecta > Lepidoptera > Noctuidae > Helicoverpa > Helicoverpa armigera. The sequence goes on along the minus strand of NC_087124.1, from coordinate 527,124 downwards.
GTTGAAAAACATGTTTTGTACACAACTGCTACATAAACTTTAAAATTGACGATGATAATACCTAATACTAATTGATAATATCCGGTCTAATTCCAAACATAAGGTTAAGGCTATCTATGGTGATCTTCACACTGCCCCGCATCACGCTGCATCTTGCGTGTCGACGCACCTACGCGCGTTCTTGCGGGAGTGCAGATCTGCATCATCGTGCGGGTTTTTCACGCACTCACGCGCGTAGGTGCGTTTGTAAATTCACGCACAGCGAAGTTCCATTTTCAAATATACACGTCACGCCCATTCAAAATCACGCGCGTCACTGCGGGATCAGTGTGCCATACCATGCGTCTCGCCCCGCACCTACGCGCTGGGGTGCGTGTTTCTCCGCATGTATGTGCGTGATCCGCATGAACGCGCGTGGATGCATTTTCAGTGTGTTGGACTATGCGTGTTTTCCATACAAACGGAGATATTTCCATACAACGGAAAAAAACGCATCCACGCACTACGCTGCATCATGCGGGGCAGTGTGATAATCGCCTATACATTATACATAGATGCAACATCCGCGTTACTATATTTGACGAGACGACAGACATCGGTGATATACTGATATCACTGAACAACATAAGTAAGTATACATCACCGATAGCACCACCTCAGTAACCATGGTAACAAAGATCAACAGCCCTAAAACTAGCTGCATCAGGTACCTGCAGTTGGTGAATATGAGTACACAGGGCATGACAAATTAACCGGAGGCCGGGCCGCCGCTTGATTTGTCCGCCATGATGGATGGCCACCCTAATTTATACCTCCCCGGTACATTACTGGCCTGTGATTGTTGGACTCAGATTTTCCTACTCATTTATTTAGGCCTGAATGAGTTATTGACTTTGTCATTTGACTGACGCTTTATCTGAGACTCATTAACGAGCTTGTATGTAATTCATTGCTGTTTAAAAATCTATTAAAATATCTCAGGTGAGGTCGTAAAATTGCAGGCTGGATCTAACTGTTAGGACTTTCCTAGCTGGAAGCTATGACCATTTTTAACCTCCAAAGCCAAAATAGGAGTTTTCTTTTAACCGCTATGACTCGGTATCTGTTTGTGTCATAGATGCCCTTTAAACGATATCCGATTTCGATGCGATATTTCTTTTTGTGGAAGCTGTTTCGTTCTGTTATTTCTACCACCCTCTTTAGAAAAGACACGGAAAACATTTCCTCTTCTCATCGTTAATCAAAAACATCCTTCATCGAAAAAACATTCACAACAAAAACAAAGCCAGTCCCCTGGCTCACACCTAATGTACCCCCGAATTCCCTGCAGACTTCGAAGTCAGAAAGCGCGGGGAACTTGATCAAAAGCCCGCACCGACTACAAATGAAAACAACAATAAATAATACATTATACCAGTTATCTATCAACATTGGCCGGATGAGGCGAATAAGCGATAGATTGGATAAACTCGGAGAGCGATACGCCCATGTATTATGGATAAGCAGCGAGCTCTTAAAAGATTTATCGGTTGGAGAACAAAATTTGGTACATTGATTGTACCTGTTCGAGGTAAGAGAGTAGATTTTGTGGTGGTGTACTTTCAGAATTTTTGATGCTTCTTTACCATGTTTCAAGGCTGGCTTACCTTCAGTCAAGGACTCGATTTGACTACTTTAGTTTATTTACTTCGCACTGTCGCAAAAGGAACAAGACATTTCCATGAAAATATTCATTTCATCTTATCATATTATTATTTCTTTTGCTTTCCCAAAAACTTCAATCACATTTTAAAACGAGTCTGTTTTTACAATATGATTCTTCAGGCTTAGCATACATTGATGAGCTTATAAGCTATCTACCTTTCTGCGGGGCTCCATACAGTCGAAACCTGCCAATCGAGAGTATAAAAAACGCAGATTCCTTCCTACCAAAAGAGACAAGATTCAGCCACACATGTGCTCGACATTAAGTGCAAGTGCAGGTGAACAAGACAGTTAGATTGGACATAATTGCATGTCGCTGTTAACAAGATTGAGGGCGTCTCGCAGGACCGGCCGACTGGGCCGGCCATGATGGAGTGCTTTGTGCCGCGGTCTGATACTCCAGGCTGTTTGTACAAAACTCTTCAGGTGATATAAAGAAAGCTAGGGAACAGCCTGTGGTTATATCGAGTACATAAGTAAAATAGATATGTGTACGGCACTAGTAACACAATCTAGAGCAAACAAGCTACTAAGGCTATCTATGTATGCCTAACTGCCACTTCTGTCTACGGCAAAAACTGTGTAGTTATTGTAACAAATGAAAGAAGACCACGAAGAAGACCAAATGTTACTATAAATATGTTCAAAAACACAATAACGAACAAACTGAAAATATCTAAAACCTTTGAAATAAAATTGGATGCTTATTGATAACGTTCAATTACCAACTAAGATGACTAGCGATACTAAGATCGTACCTAATGTAGATAACTAATAAACAGTGCCGTCAGAAACACAATACAGCCGTTGAACCATGCCTAATGGCATTTGAAGGGCTTATTGTACGTGCGTCTGTCACTACAGTAATAACATATTAGTACTAATAGGTATTCAAGCAGGAGTGCTTAATTTTCAACGAAACTAAGCGTAAGTAATCTGTACCGTCTGCGCTTCTAAGACCTAAGTTCATTGGCAATAGAAAAGCCCGTTCCTCTTAAAACAACTGTTTACTTTTAAAATTGAACGTGAAGATTCATATTGAACTATTGTTTAAGAAAACTGACGGTTATGTTGTCGGTGAACCTGGGCCTAAACTATGTATCTGTAAGTAATACCTACGTGCTTTCAGGGATGTCGGATGTCTGTCTGAATCTAGTGAACTGATTTCGAAAATTCTTTTACCAATAGAAAGTCACGTTATTTTTGAGTGTCACAGGCCATATTCTTACAGATACAGGTGCATAAAGTAGGTAGTTTCCTCATGATGTGATAGAAACCGCGGTAATATAGTTATTAACTATATTATGCCTACTAATGCCAACCAAACTAGGTGGAGGTGTTAACGAAATTTACGATGTAAATGTGGATTCAATTCATGTATAATGTAAGGTAAGTGGGTGATGTTTGTGTTACTACCTAATACCTAAAGCTACTATATGTAGGTACGTAAATATAGCCTTTGTTTAGCTAAAGTTTTGATAGATTCCTTGAAGAGGATTCAAGGTTGGTAAATCATCTAATGAAGAGAGCTTGCTAGACAGTATCAAGTTAATATTTTGCCTTTCTTTTAAATGCCCTTTGCGAGCCAAAACCACGGCAAGCCTGGCAAAATGTTTCTCAACTTGCTAATCTATATTTTGCCTGGAACAACAGAATTAAGAAGATAATTCCAGTCTTTCTATGTATGATCTATGAATCCAGACCACTACGTGTCATATACTTACTAGGTAGACTATGCTTCAAAAGAAACTTAGAAAAAAATTCTGATGCTTACAGACGAAACTTTCTTTCATAACCAAAAGAAAACAAGCTTATAAAACAAACAATTTACAACAAAATAAAACAAAACATTTACTTCAAAAGCCAGTGAATTTCTCCAAGCTATGTCTGAAACAATGGGAGCAACAGCCATAAATACTAACATGCGGAACAAACACACTTGTCACGGTTTGTGAACCTGTGGAACTACCAGAGCTTGCCAAGGAACCCACCTTAAGCCAGCGCCGGATTAGGCTAGTAGCAAGGGTAGCTACTGCCCCGGGCCCCGTGACTAAAGTCTGTATAAGCCACTTCATTGACTCGAGGCGATAATAAGTGTGAATAAGAGATTAATTTTGTTTCAAACTTTAACTTAACGACTTTGCAACTAAAACGTTCCTTGCAAATCACTGAAAGTACCTATTCATGACATGCGCCATTCATGTAGCCTAGGTAAGGTACTTTTATTTTGCTTAATGTACCGGCCCTGCCCTTAATCCGGCACTGTCGTACACTATGATATTGTCCAAGCTTATTGCTCTCAGTAATAAGAACTAAGTAATGCGAAATTGTTGGCTCAGTGTCAAAAGACAGGCCTTGTTTTTTAAACCCTGACAAAAAAGACTGTAGGTATGTAGGTAGGTATGTCTACGACATCGTAACTCAGAAACTATTGCTTAATACAAATTCAAAATAATGTTGTTAAGATTCCTTTGTATTTTTAATTTGTAGCTACGGAACTAAACGTAAGGACATAGTGACGTGAAAAAAATATTGAACGAATTTAAGGCGCATGATAAATCATCGTATGATTAAATTAAAATTGCCCGTTCAAATAATGAAGTAGGTAGATCACTAAGATTGTAAGTGTTAGCTAAAATCTAAACCTTAACATTCCTACTAACATAGAGCATAGATTGAAGCGAAATACTTTTGTGTTGACTCCTAATATAAAACGAAGAGCAATTCAACGTCTAATCGCGTCTTATTGCACTACACCCCATTATAGTTCCAAGCCAAGCCCATAAAGACACATTTCCTCAATTCCCCTATTATTTTAGCTATTTTTCGTAAAGAACAATAGAGTTCAAAATAATATAGGGTAAGGTAATAAAGCGTTCTGCTCCAAATCAGTTAGCGGTCAAGTGGTCACATTAGGTGCAGATTTATCGCTCCTCCCGGTGGAACCCGAAATACATGCCCTACGGCTATACTTTTCATTTTCTCACAATGGCCTTCAGTCTATAACAGAGATTCCGGTCCTTTTAACCCCCACGTGCGTATAAATTATACCTAAATATAGTGAACGAGGCGGTGTTCTAAGGAAATAAATTAACTCTTATTAATAGACATGGACAGCGAATGGGCTATGTTTTGATTACATGTAAAGTTAGTTTGCCCAAAAGAAAGTAGGTAAGTACCTAGGTAGGTACTTGGCTGTAAACCCATTACATATACTAAACTAGCCATTATTTGTAAATTTTGTCATCGTTATTAACACTTCATTAGCTTTCAATGCTGAGCTTTCAATTATTATAAACATACTAGGTAGGTAGGTACACAAAAAAATAATTTTAGCCAAACTAACTTTATGTACAACATCGTTGCATAAAGCGCCATCTCTTAACCACACGTAAAATCTCTACGCCGACCTAAATACTACGCAGCTAGGTCCGATGTGGAGGTTGGACCGTGACATGGCAACATACAGTTTATTTTTATTATATTTTTTATTTTATTCGAAACCAAAATTATTTTAATTTATTGTTTTCCATTTTTTAGTTACATTTTATTATTTTGTGTTATTAATATCTTGCATGTTTTGAAACTATGTAATGTTACTGGCAATAAAACACCGGCCGGTGCGCGCCATGTTTTCCGGCCGGCTGTCATTTATTTTCCACCGTACCGTACGTTCGTAAGGGCGTGTTGTACGTTCATCAATTTGCTCTCCACATTTTTATCAAGTAAGTGATCTTTTGAATTATTATTCTACAGTGATTTATAACCAGCATGTATATGTGTCCCTTTTGTTTATTTAATTGTATTTTGTACCGTGTATTGTTGGCAATTTTTTGTCTAATTGTCTTGTCTAGCCAGTGAATGGAAAGATCCAACTGGAAGTAAAAAACGTTGGTTTATTGTGGTCACGACATTATTGCACAACGACGCTGATGATGCCACGAGCACAATTACCATTTATATTATTTAAAATGTTTTTGAAAAGGGGGTAACTGAATATATCAAAATTATTTCGTAGTTAACATTGTCTTAACATCAGAAGTTCCAGTGAGAGATAACCGTTAGATCACGAAGTTAGGAACTTATTCAGTAATGTTTTTCATGTCAAAGGTCATGCAAGACGGAGGCATTGTTAGGAAAAGGCTACGCTGTGAGTCTGAGGATGAAATCACGGGGAATTTAGCGAAAAAAGTTATGGGAGAGAGGTAATTGTCTGTTCCACGAAATAGAAAGTTCGCGCTATCGCTCTTAGCTCAAGGAAACATTTTTTATCTTAATGTTTCGTAGAACTTGGGGATTTTGTAAGGTGATAAGTTTAGCATGTCGCTTTACTTTTGCCTCAAAAGAAAAGCAAATAAGATGCTTCTAATGTGACCTTTTCGAAATGAAATTCTCAATTTGTTAATGCAAATAAGTATGGTGTAGGTGGTATGTTTTACAAGTGTGTTTCAAACCAATATTAAAAGGTGCGGGACAATTCACTGTGGTATTTCTTAGCATGGCAAAGTTATGCATGACTTCCACATAGCGTCTTCATGTAATCTGCTATTGTATTAGTAAAACTTTAAAAATGTTGTGAAACATTCTCCAAATTTTATGCATGACTGATGACTCATAGTTTTTAAGATAAATTTTTCTAGAATTTCATATAGAGATATAGATGATTAGACACCCACATCACTGGGTGTCTAACTTTCTACATGTTATCTGCAGTCTGATCTGACTGTGCAAAAATTATTCTCTATATAATTATTATCTGTGACGCTAAGCAGTTTGCGTTAAGCCCAGACTCAATAAAAGCGGCATATAAAAGATTTTAAATAACCAATTCAGGCACACCGCTCAGGCATCGTAGAATCTGAGCCATTTAAGAGCACTAATATGCTATGCACAAGGCCGATTCAGATACTATTTAGTCCTCCTGTATGATAAAGGTAAACTAACATTTAACAAATTGGTCCAGTCCACGTCAAAATTAACAAGTGTCAGCTGACAAGATGGCTATGGAACATAAGTGTTACTGCAGAGGCGATGAGGGCAATAATATCGACCTTAACAAGCCTGAACACTTACTGCCTATGATGAGGCCTTTCTCTATGAGGTGATCCTCTATTGTCTATGGTAGAGAGTACAGAGTAATTAGGTTTTATTTCGATAGTAGTTTGAGTAGGTATTGACATCAGTGAATTATTATTGTAGTAAATAATTATTATTTGTTTGTTCTTGAACACTTTAAACAGTCAGTATGTTTGGTAGTTTATCATAGAATCTTTGTGGTATAGAGTAGTCAAAATTGTTCCTATTCAATTAATTATTAAGAAAAAAATTGTGGCACAACACACTGCCATAAAACTATGGTAGATATTGGTTTATCCCATCTTGCAGTCCTGACTATAATTCATCGATTAGCCTGTAGTAAATACAGAAGTATTGTGAATCAACGGAGTTAATTAACTGTCTGCAAAACCTTCAAGGTTAACTAGTGTATCAGCTGTAGATATCTATGGTTGAATAGCAGCATTGTTAATTGAAAAAAGTAATTTCTAGCAAAGAAATAGGTATTTGTTCTATACAAACCTGACTACAATAACCAGGTGGTTTATAAATGCTTATTTTTCTTCTGTGTTTACATACTTGTATTTGAATAGTTTTTATCATGGTTGATTTTCAAGCCAACAAAATATTCCATAGTGCCTAGGCACATAAAATTTTGTCATTTGAATTGAAAGATACAAATGATCTTGTTCTACCTTATTTTCATCTTAAAACAATTACAATATAGGTACCTATTCTTGCCAATAATATAATCTAAATTGCAAATTAATGTCTGTAGGTATGAAAGAGACTTACAAATGCAATAATTAAAATTAATTATTTGCATTATCCCACATTTTATGCAAATAAATGCAAAAGTAACTAAGTATGACACATCGCTACACACGACACTATAAGCAACTAGTGTTTCATACAATTTCATCATACTACATCAGTATTGATTTCTTGCACCCGATCTTTACTCAGTATGAGGTCACGCCATTGACATAAATTAGGAACAAGTCACACTGGGGTGCTAAGTGGTAATTCTTCCCTTACGAGTATCGCGAACAATAAGGAAAACTTTGTTTAAATTAGGATAAATTGATGAACAAATAGACATAGGTATTTGCTAAATCATCTTCTATTATTTTTTTCTACGTTCTTTTGTTTAAGTAACAATTTGCCAATTAATAGCAGCCTTCTTTTCCATGTAATCAAAGTAAGCAATTTTTGTATTGGCATTCATGACTCAATTATCAGAAAAAATCTCAAGATTAACTGCTGGCCATTTTTTTTCTTTCGTAGGATTAAAATCATACCTACATGTTGCCTTTTTCTTACGACGGTTATAAGACTCGTCTAGGTACTATCCATATAAATCAACCATCGTTTCGCATGAAATGTAGCCGCTTACATTTTCGTGGTAATGGAATTATAGCGCCCAGTCCTTGTAATATGAACGTTATCCTTCCTGGTCTTATCGGACATGAAGAATTCAAGTCAAGGCTAAAGATAAATGCATTAAGGCGATTTAATATATCTTGTTACTATGTTATTGTCTAGACTTATTGATATTTTATGATAAGGAAACTACATTCCAATCACGCTGTAGTGACACTCCCTACTAACTCTTCTAGAAATAGTTTTATAAAGTCTTGCAGAAGAATGTATAGTGTGGAATACCTATACCTATTAAATTCCTAACTGCTTCAGATGACGTTAACCTGATAAACAACAAAGGCGCGGCAAACACTCCAGTTAGTTTAACTTAATTCTGCATCTTTTGTCTTATCTTCTAGATAAAACTCGTAAACAGCTTAGTATTATCATCTCAACGACTCCCTATTTAACTAATATCTAGTTATTGTTTTTCTAACATTGCTTTGCATTTTGTTGTCGTTTGCTTCTAAAGTACCTATTTCTTTTAATGACAGTTTTTGTTTGTTACTTCCCAAGAAGTATAATATACTTCTGCTGTCAATCAATTCAGCTTCCTCGGCTAGTCTAGGACAGGCTTCCAGTACCCGACGCACAAGCGATTATCGTCAAATATTTTGTGGTCTAGACACAACCACAATATGATTCTGAATAGCTTTTCTTTTAGAAAATGTCGTGCAGGAAGTCACAATTTTCCCACAAATCCGAACTTTCTCTCATTAGGCCATGAGAAACCTTCATAATGGGCAGTTGTCCTCCTTCCCAGGCTCACCAACTTGGAAACTGTACTAAAAAACATGTTCACATGCGGATTACTTGGTGACTACTTGCACTATGGAACCGGAGGCCTGCTAGTTGGACTGTGGAGGGAGACTAAGGATATGCACGATATTGTACACGAGTGGATACCACGGCATTTGAATCGATACATCTCGCAAGGTTATCGGTTAGTTTTGCGCAATTATTTCAGATAGAAGGATCCTTGTCGAGATAGTATTTTAGCCATATTTCAGTCCATCTTATTCCGATTTCCTAGCTATCTAATATTTGCGTATTGCACGGTAGATTTCTACGTACAAGGTTATCTAGAAGAACCTGCTAGAATGCCAGAAAGCAAAACTAAATATTTGTCTACATTTTGATTATTATTCTTCAAGAAAAACTACCGTGAGATTTTTCAACATCAAAATAAGCAACCTTGAATTTTAAGTAGAAAGAAATTCAAGATTCTAACTATTTATAAGTGACTGTTTCATCACATAGGTATAAAAGACTATAATTCCATGACGCGACGTAGGTACCTAAAAAGTCATTCTGTTAGAAGCTGATGGATTTGGTTTTTATATTCATGAATTCGGGCAGTTCATTTGGAAACTAATTTAATATCGAACTTTAGTCGCCCTTCCACGGTCGATATCCATTTTATCTCTTGTATAATGAATAGTTTTTTCAACTCGGTAAACTACCTAGTTGATTGGTTGGTCTTTAATTTATTAATGTTGTTCTATTAATAGTATTGGTTTCAATAGTATTGTTAATCATTAAAACCCTCTGAAACTTGTAGCCTTTGAGTTAATGGAGAAGTTTTAACTTAAATTATTCGCAATTTGTTTATGCAAGTATTTCCCACCCTTTTTCCAATGTCGGGTTTTGTACCTGCTGCAGAAATCCATCTAGGTAGGCCAAGAATGTGCTAGGTGTCATCATCCTTAAGTTTTAACTGTTAACAATATGTGCATCTGCATAAGTTTACTATTTGTTCTCACGATGCGATAGACCCACAGAGTTAATTATTTAATAATTTTATCTACCATCAACCTCTGACATTTGGTAGATAAAATTGTTGTGTAACTCCGCACCATAGAATATTCTCGACTCGATTATTATTTTCTTTGGAAAAAATGTCGATGTGCGTGACGTAAGTATTTTCGCTATCATACTTATTTTTTTTTTTCCTTAATAAGAACAATTTGTCAGAGAGTGATTTCCAGAAAATACTTTTCCTAAATTATTATTCTTTACATACATTAAGCACTCGTTACTTTTTCAATTGTAATAGTCAAGCACCACTTGTTAGCTATCTTATCGATCTACGCGAAAGATCAGCGTTGTTGTCACTTGTCGTTGTTAACTTAATACTTCAGTCTTCAGTTGTCCGCGAGTGTTCCCAGTGATAAGACGTCTCGGAAGTGAGTTTTTCAAATATTTTGAAATATTTCTGTGTTTGTGATTCTTTATTTATTTATTCTTCATTCGTTTTTTACAATTCAAGATGATTTGCATTTATTAATTTTCTGTTTCTATGCGTTTTAATAACGGTATTTTCTGTATTTATTCAAGTGTGCGTTCAGGTGTGAATACATCGTAAGATTTTAAAAACTTGGTTAAAAATAATAATTTCATTTTGTGAATAATTCCAATCTTAAGTTTTCCAAAAGTGGATAGCATAATTTAAATTAATTCATCTCCCAGTGTGACTAAATAATAAACATCCCGTTACCACAGACTCTCGTCTCGTGCTAACGTCTTTAATCTCTTGAATAACGGTACATGACATCGTGATAGATCTATTACAACTACAGTTTGTTACAACCAACTTCATACAGACAAACTTCATATACCTACTAGACATATTTATAACATTTCTGCTTAGCTTGTACTGAAAAAAAATTATATAGTATCTTTATTTGAACATTTTTAACATCCAAAATTATGCCAAAATAGATAGAGGCTCGACTGTTAAAGTTGAATACTAAACTACATCCCTTCTACAATCTTGCAGAATTTAAAAAAATATCAATATAATTATTTCCCCTATCTCACTAAAGTAAAATGTAATCGTATCGACGAATTAAATTGGAGCAGGGTACGATAACACTTGAAACCTCACATGTCATGCTGTACCAAAGATAACTTGATAGGTATGCCTAATTGAAATAATTCGTGTAGTCTTAGATAATTCCTACTGTACTTGGATAATACATTATTTCTGTCTACTATTAGTTTTAGTGATATCATCTGTAATAACTAACATTCTCAAAGATACAATAATGCTTATTCGATCAAGGCCTACATTATTTTAGTAGGTATATTAATCTGTATCTATTTGTGTAATTAATTTAGTATAGACTGTAAACTTCAGTAAATACTATTTTGATGATGTATTCATCTTGTTACATACTGTGACGTAGTCCCGTAAACAGTGAAAAGTTCTCATAGCTAAATATGGTCGACTCCTGAAACACAGGCTCGTTTCGCAGAAGTCAGTACTATGTATTCTAAATATAGTTGCTCCAAGTTAATTGCTCAGAAGTATTTACATTAGCCAATTAAGCAAATGTTTAATTGGCTTTACGAAAATACCAGAGCAAGCGAAAAATTCTCAGCTTCAACATCAATCAAATATCAACCTTTCGTCTAACTAATAGAGTCGTAATTTAACTTCCAGTTTCAACAAGATGCCTCTCCAGCTGACTAAGCCCGCTCCTCAGTTCAAGACCACTGCTGTGGTGAACGGCGAGTTCAAGGACATCGCTCTCTCCGACTACAAGGGCAAATACGTTGTGCTCTTCTTCTACCCTCTTGACTTGTAAGTACCTTAGTGCCTTCCTGTAAATATGCTCTTGTTAGTTCTAGCTTTAAAATGAGGGTTGACTTTCCTCCCGTGGAAATTACAGTAAGAAGGCCGTATCTTGGTCTTGGTGTGTCCAAGACCTTTTAGGGACGATTAAGTGAGGTTTGTCAAGATGCACTGGGTATTAGTGCTACATGGTATGTATCATCGTTTCCTGGGTCCCAAATATCTTGCGAAATTAAATCTTAGTAGATTCAGCGGCTTTATTCTGAAAGAATAACAATAAACACACATTCGAACTCATATTATCAGTCAGTATTTCATCACTCGTTCATATACGTCATGGAATAAAAATAGCACCACTAGACTCCTATTTTGGGTCTGTTTGCGTATGTGGTGACGTTCTTTATGCATGCTAACGATCTAGGCCTATTTGATTATAGAACATAAACAATGCGAACTGAAGGCTAAGGGACTACACATACGGAATATTAAATTAAAACTATAATATGGACGGACGGTATACAAAAGAAGCAACGAACTTCTTTCTAAAGAACTTCAAAGATTTACGATTCCATCCATAAAATTCATAAGTTCAAAAAAACTACGGGAATTGACAGTGGCAGTTATCTCAAACCCGTTTCAATGTTACAGCTCACTTATGTTAAGTAATTCGTAATAATAAAACATACGTATTCAGTTCTTTGAACCGACCGCAGTGCATCCGGTTGTAACCGGTTCCGCTCATTACCACACAATCATACAACGAGTAACCCAGTCACCTCAGGGCTGTCTAACTGGTACTAAACGTACTTAAGATGCAGGAATTTTCTTATCATCGGATTTGGCTTAGTAACAAAATTGACAGTTATTGAAAAAGTAACTCAATATGGCCGCTTTCTGATAGAGTGTACAGTTTTGTAACGATCCGCCTATTTTCCATTAGCAATTACTAGATCGTTCCATTTGAAATCACATTAGGTCTCAGTCATTTCAGTTTATCATTAAATATCAATGCAGATGTATGTTATGGAAGTTCACCATTTATCGAGTCGAAAATATGCAAAGCCAATACTATCGATACAAAGTCCCTTGTACAGCCCTAAATCCAATTGAATCGAATTAATATTAAACGTTAACTATTTTTGGTCATGCATTAATCCGTTACAATTATACGTCACCTAGTTAATTACACATTGCACAACAGTTTCATTGTATTGTTAGAATTTTCATGAGTGACACGTGCTATCCTCGTGGAAGTTTTAAGTAGTGCTTCTTCTGCTATCTACCAATAAGCACGCTTATATTTCGGTTGTTTTTCACGGTATCCAGACAATTTCATGGTCTGAAGGTTGTTCCAAAAATGCGTGTTACAAATTCTTTGATTACGTCCAATTTCATTGTCTTGCAAATGATACGTCCCAAACGAATGGATTCGAGATATTATTGGAACTGGAGTATCAAAATCGAGGAATTATCCTCTAAATATGCCATCCATTTTATTATAGTTCAGACCATACGTGAAACAATCGTATGTCATTATGTAAGGACAAGCCTATGTTCAGGGAGGCCCGCATCACAGAGGCTGCGAAGGACGAGCCCCAAGTGCCCAGTGCCCAAGCGGCCCCACCATCTCCGTCTTTCCTGACAATTCTCCAAAAGGCAGTATGCTCGTGTCAGCGGACACAAGAGGACGCTCCTAAGTCAGACCAGGCCCGGACCGAGCCCTGCAAAGAGACCCCTCGGTAAAATGAGGATTGGGTGCAATGTGACTGTCGGAGATGCGGTTTATGTTGGGGCTTTGCAATATTGTACCTTGAGTACGTTTATGGGCTTGTGTATCGTTTGGTCTGAACAGTCTGGCGAATTCTGTGAGGTGGTTCTAGGGTTAGGCAGAAATTTAGACTTCACTGCGCAGAAGACATCGCAATGCAAGGCTACAAGTCAACCGCAATATTGCTTCGCATAGTTAGATTGGTTTTCGAACCAAGGACAAAATATCATGCCTACCCAATGAGAAATTGGATAACGTATTCGATATTCTTTTGTCTTAATTCGCGCATTTGTCAATCAACCCCCATGGGTTACTTCTGTTGCCATGGGCTTAGAACATTGAAGACAGTTTAGTAATTTCTCCTATAACAGCTGAAACTTGTTCAAAATTCGTATTATTTAGCCGTCAAATACCTGCAAAGTATGAGTAAACACGTTACACAATCAGTGTTTATCATTCCACGCATCTGTCAACTGGCTATTATGATCTTTGTACCTAAGCGTCATTAGCGCGCCTCTGTTCGAACATCTCAGAAGCGCTTACTCATAGACTGCGTCGTACAATATATTAACTGTAGTCAAACAAACGTTCTAGTTAAACTAGGCTATTCTTAGCATTCTTGGACACCAAGCAATTATAATAGTAATTAACGTCAATATTGGTTCTAGCTGTAGGTAATACAATTAAAAGTACACTTTATAAAAAGTTTATGTTTGTCATAGTTATTTGTAGAAACTGAACACAAGATTTTAGAATTAAAATTATACAAAAAAAAAATATACAAGATATCAATTTATTTTTATTAACAACCAATAGGGTATTACATGCATTTTTGAAATATATCTTAAATAAATTCTTTAGTCTTAATATATCTCTAAAAAATTAAAAATATTTTTTTTTCTCACGTTATGTACGAATATAAATTAATTGTTTTATCATAATTTCAAATTTCGCGCGTATTTCGCGAAAACGCGGCACACAACGGACGCCATGATTGTTTTTTGGTCATGACGTCATTACGCTACTACAGCTGTCAGTAATACATATTTTGATAGGGTCATTTCGCCTGTTGGCGACCATTTAGTGCAGTTGGCAAGTTTGACGGCGATAATAAAAATGCTCCAGCACTCATTTCCATGTCAAATTTGTGTAATGTATTCCTTATATACTCTATTTTAAGATTAACTTTCAGTTGTATAAGAAATATCTTACGTTTTCTATTTAAATCGATAAACCTCAGAATTAGGCGTTTTACCCAGTTTGCGTCCACAAAATCCAATTCGCGTCCACCCATGGTCCAGTTCGCGTCCAGCGGCTTTGAAAAGGAATATAGGGGTGAAATTGTTAAGAATTAATAAAGAAAGATTGTATTTGAACAATTTCTTTTTTTAACAATACACATAATTATTAAAAATCAACATTATCATCATTTAAAATTCACTTTACAAAATAAAAATAATTCTTCTCAACATTGGTTTAAGTAACTTAAAATTAGGCAATTAATTTTGAAACTTGAAGAATAAACAGTAATCAATTCTGTTAATTTTACTCTAAATCACAGGGAATGCTTAAGATCCGCCTTGATTATACTAAGTTTTTGGCCATATTATTTTTTTTTTTTATTAGCCTATGCTGTCCCACTGCTGGGCAAAGGCCTCCCCCACAGCCTTCCATTTTTCTCTATCCATCGCTATTTGTGGCCAGTCCGAGAGGAAGCTGTCCAAGTCTTCTCTCCAGCGTTTTCTTAGTCTCCCTCTCGGTCACCTTCCATCCTCAGGGATCCAGTGTGTGGTGATGTTGGCCCACTTGTCCGGGTGCATTCGACTTCAACTTTGCAGACTTATTGCCCACATCTACTATGCCCGGATCTTGGACCGGATAATGGTGTTGCGTAGGTATCCGGTCACTAAGCCGTATGCTGAGCAGGCTACGCTCCATGCTCCTTTGGCATACTTTTGAGATTCGTTCAAAGACCAAGTCTGAGCGCCGTAGGTTAGGATGGGCAGAATACACATGTCGACTAGTTTCCGCTTCAGACATAAAGGGAGTTCTCCCTTCATGGACCAGTAGCTCTTCCAGGCGTTTTCGATCCGTAGATCGATTTCCTTTCATATTAAATTAACAAAACAATTTAATAATTTTGTGTAAACATACAACTAAAAGAATTGTTGAGTCAATAAATTATCAGACAAGGTAGCATATTCTTTGCATATTTTTTATCGATTTATTCTTCTCTCGAATAACATTTAACGCTTTATTTAAATCTTCTTCTGTGTATGTTGTCTTTTCCTTCTTTTTTCCTGTATCGGAAGAACTTATCTTAAATGAAATTACTTATATCAGTTGATAATTTAATTATAACCACGTATATATCTTAATAAAAAAATGTAGGTACTGTTTAATATATTAATATTAACCTTTTCACCGCCACGCCATATCGGTATTCCTATGCCCTGTACGCCAAGCCCGAAAATCTTAATTAAATATCTACTAAAAAATACATAAAAGTAATGATTTAATAGGTTTATTTTGTATTTTTCTGCGACCTGTTTTTTGTCGAGTATAGCCGTCGTTGGCGCACAGGGCACGCTTGCTCATGTCGGCTATAGCCGACATTGGCGTTCAAAAGGACAGTATGTTTTAATTATTTTTTATAAGCAAGTATTAAACGAAAACAGTGGACGCAATTTGGTTTATTATTATAGAGGATAGTTTTAGTTCGCGTCCATTGTGGACGCAAAGTGGAAGTTTCGTAAAATTCGATGTAGTAATTCGCGTCCACCTTATTTTACTCGTTAAATATAAAAAACATTACCAAATTCATAATAAACATTATACTTTTATTCATCATTAAACTGTAGAAATAGCTATCTATCCTAAAATTCACATAAAACAATATAAAACTTACCATCAAACACGCCGCTGCACACTAATTTTTATCTAAAATTCTGCGTGTTTTCGCTTTCTTGTTGAAGAGCCTAGACTAATTATTTTTTCTAAAAGGATTGGTTGGACGCACAGAACGTTTGTCTATCTGTGCGTGCCTCTTATACATTAACGTATTAGCGGTAATGACTTTTCGTTTGATTAGTGTGTTAATTGACTTGTTTTCGAGGATTTTTAAAAGGAGATCGGCAAAATGGACGCGAGCTGGGCTATGGACGCGAACAGGCGAAATGACCCTATGTATTGAAAATTTTAACTGACACTTTTGTTTTCTACCGTAATGACGTCATTAGCATGGCGGCGACATTTCGTAGTGTTCAAAGACAGATAAAAAAACCTAAAAACTTTAAACTGCAATAAAAAATATATTTATGTACCTTACGAAGTCAAACTAACATTTCCCGATTGCTTTTCCTCTAAACAATCATTGTAATTCACTTTAAATTTTTTTCTCATCTAGACTAAAATACCCTATTGAATTGTTGGTCGTAAACGCTATCTAAATGACTGCGGCTTTTTAAAAATCGCTGTAACGTAATAATTTGAAAAATATTTTGTGTTCTTTATCTATATTTGTTAGCTTGTAATTTAATTGGAGAAATCGCTGACCCTGTAATGATATAACAAACCTCAAATAAAGATAAAAGTTATCGCTTTCAAAACATCAAATTATGGTGTGTTATTGATAAATTGTACATAAGTAATATCTTTACTTTTTAAAACTCTATTTCATGTAGTCATGTGCGTTATTAAGCCTCTAATCTGTTTGCAGAGCATAATGTTGATTTAAAAGACCATTATATGCAATGCAATCCAAGAAATCAATGTCCGCTATATGGCATTTGTATTTCATGACCACAAACCCTTGGTTACAAAATATAACTTATTCATTTGTCTTGTCCCCAGCACATTTGTGTGCCCGACCGAGATCATCGCGTTCTCGGAGCGCGCGGACGACTTCCGCAAGATCGGCTGCGAGATCATCGGCGCCTCCACCGACTCGCACTTCACTCATCTCGCCTGGATCAACACTCCACGCAAACAAGGTCAGTACATAACTGCTACTTAGCTATCAAATATCATCTTTTCATCACTCTGAATATCTGTTAGAATTTTTTTTATGATTCATCTCTAAAATATATTTTTTATTCCACGCCTTGTCCACATGGCTACTAATTACACTATCAGCTATCCGTCAATATTATCGGACAACGCATTTCTGTTTATAATCTTGAAATACATGTCTCACTAATCATAAGTGAGTAATGTATAAAACATCTAAACTAATAAAGGTTCTTTCTGTGTTAAGACTATTACTGAATAGATTTGAAAATGGTATCACTGTATCTACTAGCACCATGCATGGCTGATATAGGATATATTTTATCCCGGTACGTTAACGGTCACAATGAACTTACGCTTGCAGGTGGTCTGGGCCCGATGAACATCCCGCTGCTGAGCGACAAGTCGCACCGCATCGCGCGCGACTACGGCGTGCTCAACGAGGAGAGCGGCATCCCCTTCCGCGGCCTCTTCATCATCGACGACAAGCAGAACCTGCGACAGATCACCGTCAACGACCTGCCCGTCGGACGGTACGTAGACCATTCTTTATATTCAGTTCGGGGTGTTATCCATATGAATATGTATGTTTTTATCGTCCCACTGCTGGGCACAGGCCTCCTCTCAATGAGAAAACATTAGGCTCGTTATAATTTTAGAGGCAACTACATAGGTGTCATCTTCCAACGACTTAGCCAATGATGCAAGCTCTCGGCTTATAGATATGATCAAAGGAAAGTACTCTTATGGTTGTTAGATGTCATAGAAACAGTAAATAATAATTACATCGGCTAAACTGTGCTTTCCATTTTTTTTAATTTATCAAAATTAAATTGAAACAATTATTACTTTTTGACAAATTGATATATTTATCAAAAGTAAAGTGAAACAAACTTATCTAAAGCTATATAACCAGCTGTTTACGTAACTTGTAACCTTTATACGTAACTGATAATGATAAATGTGCACCATATTGAATGATTGCTTATCGTCACATTCGTCACTCAATGATTTGCTAAAGAAAATAAAGTATGCTATAATCGCCTATTGTTTATTAGATATGTTATATAAAGTTAAATTACTAATTTACTATCAAATCCACTAATTAATCTTTATATTAACCTACCGACATAACTTTTTTGTCTTTTTAGCGCTATAATTACGTTCTATTGTGATTGCCATAGAATTGTTTTAGAATAATAATATGTAGAATTAATCCTATTATTTTCAAACATTTTTAATTTGCTTTATGCAAAACTGAAATTCCCTAGTTAAGGAAGTTGTGCGTCATTGAAAAATTGAATCCATTACTATGCCAGCGAAGGTTGAATTAATCCATAATGTATAATTGAAGGTGCGATGCAGTCATTATAATAAAAGCTGCACCTGTTCTAGTTCGATCGTATTCCCATCCATACATGTCCTTCAGCTGAACAACGGGTAAAGCTAGCTTCTTACCCTAACTGTTAACAGATCTAAGACTGAAAAATATAGTCTATATTGGTGCAATACTTGCTTCCGCCAGTGGTGCACATAGACCGACAAAGCAGGATTAAGATTTTAAATACTTTGAAAAGCCCATAATATCATAACATATTTAAACATTCATATACTGCAGTGTAGCCTTCGACTTGTGTGTCAGCTGTAGGTTCTCGCGCACGTTATAAACCGTCGACCTTCGATTCATAGCACGATCCTACATAATTTATGGTAGGAATGTAAATAAGTACAGCTATTTTTTTATAGTTGAAAATATTTGTTAAACGTAAAATTAAAAGCTATTTCCAAAGATTTTTTATTCGCATTCTTCCGCCCCTAAGTCCACAAATTTCACGCTGTTCAACCGTCTACATGCTAAGAAACACCCACGATATTTTTTATTCACACAACCCATTTTGTTCTCCAGATCAGTTGAGGAGACCCTCCGCCTGGTTCAGGCCTTCCAGTACACAGACAAGTTCGGCGAGGTGTGCCCCGCCAACTGGCAGCCCGGCTCCAAGACCATCAAGCCCGACACCAAGGCTGCCCAGGAATACTTCATCGACGCCAACTAAACGCCCCACACCACATATCCTACCCTCCAACTTCACTGCACTCATCCAAAAGAACATTCTAGACATTTTATACAAAATACTAGCCTTGTTACAGGTGTAGTGCAGTCAAGTTGAGTCGTAAATTAGTAATTATACCCTAACCACGGAAATTGCGCTCATGAACAATGTTAGTTAAGTTTATAATTAAAAAAACATGGCTGTAATGATCAGAATGAGAACAATCATGAGAGCAATTTTCGCACTTTTTAAACACTGCACGGAAAATTGGAGTTGAAGGTTGGCGTGTCTGAATCTCAAGCGATAGGCAGGCCAAAACCATTCTTGCTGTGAAATGTCCAATAAATCAATCAAGTTGGATGGCTCAAGCAGTTGGTCACTCCGATTTTCCAAAACAGTTGGACAATAATGTAATGTAGGTGACTAAGGTGCTTAGTACCTCACGCAATCAGTATTCAACGGAGATCCTGTTATTGTACTCTACAATCGAGGCTGTAATAAAAGCTATGTGAAAAACTATAGTGTTTCATTGATTGATACGTTATATCTACAGACATACTTACCGGGGCTGAGTAACGCCATCTATTTATTCTTGACTCAGACTAACTTATCACGTTACTTTGTACATGGTTGTTCGAAGGTGGCCCGATAGATGTCGCTGAATTCAAATACCACTGCTACTTTCCGTCGTTATTAAAAAACGATTGATGAAATAAAACTTATTTATACCATGTAAAAAATGTTTCCACAGGCGTACGTTTTGTAAATAAATTCCAGTAAACTATGTATTCATTTATTTGCTATGTACCTACATATTATATACTTACATTTTATTACAATTTAAGCATTTTTTTTTGTTTAAGACTTAGAATTGCATCCTAGCCAGGATGTATCTATATTGATCGTTAAGCCCGTCTGATCTTCACACATAAAGGAAAAAATGAAATTAATTACCCTCTAATCATTTCGCGTTAACTGTTTACAAAATTAAGTACCTATCATATTACAAAAGGCTGATTTTGCCGCCATTGTCGAGCGAACGAATCCGCGTGAAATGAAACCCCCTCCCGTCATTTCCTCTCATTGGCCCATTCCCGCTGCAGTTGTCTCGCGAGCAACGTGCTTCGCTTTTTAAAAATAATCGCAATTTTTTAATTAGGAACAATGATTGGCCAAAATACTTTGTTCAGTGATTATGGATATGGAAGTGGCAGTTCATCGAATCATGTAAGTTTATTATCGACATTAAATTAATGATTAAAATCACGAAAGTATTGGCGAGAAAAAATGTGACGTAAACAAGTTAAGACTTGTTTAATTAATCACATGTTTTGCGTTTCATAGTTTGATGGTGTTTTTTAAATATCGAACTGTGTAACCTATCTTAGGTAAGATGAAGATTTTTGTAAGATAAATTGATTAATGTGGAATGTGATTGTTTTTTTTTTATTGAGGGTAGAATAAAAACAAATAGGAACGTTTCGCACGTAATTATTTCTAAGAACATTATTATGATTTGCAATATGATGGTAGGGTAATTAAGTGACCTTTTACAAGATTACTAAATAACTTCCTATCTAGGTAGGTACCATTGTGATTTGTGGCGTCCTACCTACAAAATTAAAGATGAATTTAAGGAAGTTAACTTTATTTTGATCGCTATTGACCAACATAAGGTTAAGTAACGTATTTTGCGGTCTGTTCGCTTATGGGCACGATAAATTGGTGGTTATATTCGTTACGGGAAGTACTAGTAAGTCTAGTTGTCATAGTGTTACGTTGCAGGTTTGGGTTGCTCGGGTAGGTTGCTGGGTTGAGGAGGTCAGATAGGCGGTCGCTCCATGCAAAACACTGATACTCAGCTACATCCGGGTACCTAGATGGAACTTTATGGAAGCCAACATTGGTAGTTGGAAAAAGGCTAGGCAGATTAAGTAAGATGTTATACTTGGAGGGTCAGTTGAGTTCATTGAACCCCGGGAATAATACATACTCTCGTTAGGTGGAAAATGTCATGATACCTTACTAGGTACTTAACTTATTATTTCTCTTTCTTTGCACCCTATGAGCGGGTGCTTGAGTTCATAGTTGGGTATGTATGTACCCTACTCACCTGCCTATTATACATATGACGTAGGTGTCTTATGTTTTCAAAAGTCTGCTATTCATAAATAAACAAAACAAACGCGCTTGCTTAGATCGTCAATCCGAGCCGCTCACATTATAAATGAGAGTAATTAAGCGTGTGCCAGCAGATATTCGACACTGAATGTATAAACAAAAAGTTAGCTCTAAAGTAAATACCTACCCTGTAGGTACATTCATTTACAAATTACCTATTAACAAGTCACGGTTTTGCAGACATCATGGCCGTCATCTGGGGAGTCGTGGTCGCCTCTCCAGGCTCAGCCGAGAAACGACCTCAAGCCTACCGAGCAGAAGCCTGCCAGCTTCCAGGATCGTGAGTACCTTGCAGAGAGGGGGGGGGGTGTACTATACTAGGTGATAAAAATTGATAGTTTAAAAAACTACAAAAAACACGCTTTTAGCACGCACTAATATGTTTACTTTAGATTTGTTATGGCGTTTCTTAGCTAGTCATGTATAATTGTCGTCAGAATTCAGGGCGTGTGCAAAATTACATCCCAATCGAAGACTGGGAAGTGGGTAAAATTAAGATTCCAAGATTTTCTTACATACATAGTTACTTACAAGTGAAGACTAAGATATGTGTGTGTGTTATTGTTTAGTGATGATACAATGTTAGTATGGCGTAAAGCTAGTGAACCGCTCACTTGATGAACTGTGTCGCAGGTTCGATTCCCACTCGTGACTACTTCGGGTATGCTATGATTCTAAATAGAGAAATTGCTAGTTTCTGTCTTTTTTATACTTTTAATTAATTACTCGCGATTTTACCGTAATTCAATCACACGAAATTTTGCAGAATTCAGTGTATGTATCTATAATTTTACTGAAATGTTGTTAGCGGGAAATAGGACCCTCGACACACGGGTCAAACTGCTAGCTAGTTATTCAACTAACTGTTTGACCCTCCACAGTGGTGACGGGCAAGTGTACTCTGGATGACATCATGAAGGACTTCCAGATGAACGGCCAGGACTTGCCCTATCCTTCCTACGAAAGCATTTGGAGTCCCAACGCAGGTAATCTAGATATTTACATTTTACTAATAGGGTTTCTTTTTACTTATCCGCAGTTGCACACCAAACTGATTTTCCCGTGCGTAGGGCGTAGGGTTGGACATAACCGCCGTCAGCTGCCAAATTGACGCCCATATTGGTCAAATCGGTAATTTGACGGCTCCATGCTATAGGTACTTACATAGTGTAATCCATCTTAATATTTTAACAACATATTGTCAGGCATAGGTACAACTTATTGTCATGGGTACTTAACGTCATAGATTTCAACAAAGTAATTCCTGATTCCATAACATACATGTTTGACGTATTTCTCAGCTGACAGCCTATCAGGCATGGGTCCCTCCAGCGTGTACTTGCGTCAGAAGTCGTGGCCATCAGCGGAGAACTCGCCCGCGCCGCGCCTGCAGCGCCCGCGCTCCGAATGGATACCGTCCACCACTGCTGCCGAGTTCAACTCCAACGAGTTCTCTACATCCACGCCTTTTGAAGGTAGGAGATTACTTACACTCCCGTTGAACGTAGGATAAACTAATTTTACCATATTCACTACATAGTATAAAACAAAGTCGCTTTTTCTGTCCCTATGTCCCGTTGTCCCTTTGTACGCTTAAATCTTCAAAAGTATGCAACGAATTTTGATGCGGGTTTCTTTAATAGATAGAGTGCTTAAAGAGGAAGCTTTATGCGTATAATAACATACATTAAATAGTGGAGAAATACTGATATCCCATGCGAAGCAGGATCGGGCAAACGTGTAGGATAAACTTCTTTTACCATCAGACACATACAACTTTAACTATTATTATTTCGCAGTTGAAGGCCTATCAGGCTTGGATCCTTCTAGCGCGTACTTGCAGCAGAAGTCGTGGGCACCGGCAGAGTCCCCGGTCGCCTTCCGTCCGGCACGCCCGCGCTCCGAGTGGCTGCCGTCCAATGACTATACTATTTCCCCGCCAGCTGAAGGTAGGAGATATTATTATACTAGCATTTTAGTGGCGATAATATCATCATCTCACGAGCCTAACTTAGAAAAGTTGAATGCCATATGAATGATGATGTTATTTTTGTTCATAGAAGTGGGATCAGTTGGAGCAAACGCGGATACTCTGACGGCGGAGCACCGTCGCGTGCTGAACTCGCTGCCTGACAGGGTGCTGTTCCCTTTGCTGCAGATACTCGAACAGGAAAGGGCCGTAGAGAAGCGCTTCAGGCGTCAAACTGTGAGTTCATTACCACATCATCATTTTTAGTCATGAGATATCCACTGCTGTACATTAGCTTCATCATCATCGGCCGATACTTTTCCCAACTTATTGGAGTCGGGTTCCAGTCGCACTGGATGCGGCTGAGTACCACTGTATTACAAGGAGCGACTGCTCATCTGACCTCCTCAACCCAGTTACCCGGGCAACCCAACATCCCTTGGTTAGACTGGTGTCAGACTAAGGCTTCTGACTACCTGTAACGACTGTCAAGGATGTTCAGTGACAGCCGGGACCTACAGTTTAACGTGCCATCCGAAACACAGTCATTGTTGTCTAAGATATACTTAGAAAGTACATACAAACTTTAGAAAAGTTGCATTGGAACTTGCGTGCCCTAGAATGGAACCCATGCCCTCATACTTGAGCTGTTGGTTTACCAACTAGGCTACTTGCTGTACATTAGCCTCACCATTATCATGAATATAAAGTACGTGACATGTTCCAGGAGTGTCGCTTCTGCAAGAACAACGGCGAGCGCGAGAAGTTCTACACGTCGCACAGCCTGCGCGACGCGGCCGGGCGCGTCACCTGCCCCGTGCTCAGCGCCTTCCGCTGCCGCCGCTGCGGCGCCACCGGGGCAAGAGCACACACCGACACATACTGCCCGCTCGCCACGCCCGACGGTATGCACCTCAAGTCATGATGTCAGTTACAAGTGTCACAACGCCCTTCGAGCTAAACTGCTGGTGTAGTAGTTACTGCCTTTTTATCGTCCCACTGCTGGGCACAGGCCTCCTCTCACATGGAGAAGGATTGAGCGTTAATCGCCAGGTTTCCTCGAGATGTTTTGCTTCACCTTTTTATCAGTCATTGGTGTCAAAGATATATTTAGAAAATAAATACAAAGTTAGAAAACTTGCTTTGGTACTTGCCTGACCTGGAACCGAACCCACGCACTCCATTCTTGAGGGGTTGGCTCTTTACCCACTAGACCACCACGGTTCTTACGACTGCTGAACTGCTGGTGGTAACGGTGTGCATGTCTGTTAGACAGATCTAACCTACATAAGCGCCTGCATATCTTGCTGAGGCAGTCGCTGCAACGCGTACCAAACACAGCTTTGTGTTACCGTGTGTCAGGCTCCTTGACTTCTCATTCTGTAACCCGCGTAAAATCGTTCATGCCAAGTGTTTTAAGAATTCCTCAAATATTAATTTGTAATAAATATGTACCTATTGCCATCCAGAGCGCATGAAGTCAGCCGCCATGATGCGCAGCGTCCGGATGGCATCGGGGCGGCGCCGCGGTGCCGCGTCGCAAGCCGACTACGTGATGTTCGGCGACGCCACGCCGTCGTGCCTCTCCGACAATCAGGTGTACTCCACCTTCGCACAGACCGCTCCTCTCGACCCTCTGTGGGCCGCTTTAGAGCAAAAACTATCCATTTAATCATTTAACACTCACCTAAGTACCCACTGCCGAGATCATAACAAAAATAAACTGAGTTTTATTTAACAACTGTTAACAAGCTCGGCATTAGGCTACTTGGGTACAAAGCAGTTGATTCATTCGCGGATAGATGGCGCTGTGCTCAATCAAGGGGGATAATTTTGAAGATTATATTTTTTTGTTCTTTGTTATTAAATTAGTAATACTGAGTGATATACTGTACTACAAATGTTTATTATGTGTTGACGGTTCTTTGAGTCATGATATTTGATACTTAAGATAAAGTGATATTATAGTTTGAAGGTCAGTAATATAAGGTAGTGTTCTAAACAAATAGATAATTTGAAAATACTACCAGTGATAGTTTTATAATTATGATAACTGCCTATAGTGGTAGAAAAGTTCCTTCTTTTTTGTTTATTGCAGTTAAAGGTTACTGCTTTAAAACGGTATTAATTAGAGAAATTGCTTAGGTTTTAAGTATGACATTTTTACGTGTTTCAACGCATAAACTTATGAAAGCCTACCTGTGCTACATCTTCATTAAATGAAGAAATGATGAAAGCAAAAAGATTAATCATAAAACAAAATGTAACACACATGCGGATATTTTTCAGACTCAATAAATTGTACATGTATGAATACTTGAGATATACATTTTCATTTATCAAAGCTAATGCATTGAGAATAAAATGTTGGTGAAGTATGCGGCAGTACAAATATTGGGTACTATCAGAATGAAAATCAATAAACATTTTTGTAATAAAATTAAGTGCATTGAGACAATATGACTCGTCTCCAAGTATTAACTTAGGAATGTGAATATCAATCAGATCGAAATCTAAAACTATGTTCTACTGTATCAATTTATTTTTTTAATAGCTAAAATATAAAATCTGACTTTTACAGGCTTATTCAAATAAAGTGGAATTTTGACAGAAATAATAAAATATTAAGTTGTTAATAATTTTTTAATAAATTATTCAACTTACTAATTAATTTGTTGGATCCGGGTTTTCCTAATAGATTTGTTGGTAAAACATTATTTCATTAATAGGCTTATATCCGCATGTCATAATATTGATAATTAATTTTGGTAAAAATATAAATTAGTTTTTTGACTTTGACGAATAATTTGTCATGGACTGGCTATGATATTATATTTTTACTAGATAATCTAGAATTTTATTTCGTTGATTTTGTATTTTTATGTTATGATAATACTGTTATAAACTTTATAACTATTTTTGTTACTTATAAATTGGTGGTGGTGTCTTTTGGGTAATAAAATAAATCAAAATTAAAACTTTTGTTTTACTTAGGTATCTCTTATGTCATTTAAACAGGAAAAGTCTTTTCTTTTAATAAAAGTCCGAATTGAATATATTTTGTAACTTGTATTTCTTTGAGGAGTTATAATCTGTTGGTCCTGTTTCCCGCGAAATAGCCAAGAGGTGCACCGTGTATCAGCATTACTATTGTAATAATTAAAAGTGATTATAAATAATACTCGAAAAGATAGTAAAAGTGTTGCAATCTGTGTCAAGCATCGCGCTCACGTTTGCGACCGAAAAATAAACATTATTATTGCGATTCAAAAAGTCGCACGATGTTACGATTCTAGCTGAGTGGACTCCAAAACCTACAAACAACTACACTCAATTTTCTACTTTATTACAATGCGTCGAAAGTCCTATTCCAAAAGCTTGAAAGGCATCTTTTAAAAATCATACGAATTTGAGCTCACGCGCCGAAACACAGCGTACCGTTTTGAATTCATTGATCATTCGTCTTCAATGCTTTAATCGACCTTAAAATCAAAATAACAAGTCATACTTTCCTTTAACCTGAAACTGCCGTTGCATACTCTATCTTATGGCTATAAAATAGAGTTGAATATTGTTTGGAAGGTAGTGTCCAAAATATCTAGGTTCCAATCCGGTTGATTTGGGAATGTGTGTCGCGGAAGTAGGCTACGAAGAGCTGAGGGCAGGTGAAAGGGGGGAGAGGTGGAGACATGCTGAGATTATGCACATCTGTATAATGGTCGCCGGCCGTTAAAATTGGCACACTTTGACCAGCGAGCGAGCCTTTTCTAGGTGGAATGTTTACCTATTGAATTCTGTCCTATCTAGGATTGAAGACTGCTTGTATGGAGAGGATTTCAAGTTGCACTGTAGTGTGTATTTAATTGGTTTAGCTTTATGGATTTTACATCCTCAATTTTCTCATAAAAGACTTCGGTTAGGTGTGTACATCTTCTTTTGATTATTACCTACTTGTCTGTCTGCAATAGGTCAGATCGTTTGTAAACTTATTGTTGCGCTCAGTTAATCGTCAGCGCACGCGCAGATCACTTAATAGTTACTTGTGCAAGTTTGTTTACCTACATACTTCATTTTATGTCGGTTTCATTTCGTTTCAATTCATAATATACTTATTTTTTTGCCTTGGTGATGGTGAATTTGAGAGGAAAAACAGTACCTAATCAATAATGGGAAGACCACGAGTAAATTCAATTTTTGAAAAGACTGTGGTCTTGGAAGCTACAGCTAGAGCGACGGGATCATCTTAAAGACTGCAAAGAGGTTTTGGAGTTAATATGTTCAACAATTGTGTCCTTCAACAGCCGCGACCACTTTGCTAAAACCGCCGAAGAAATCCTCTAACAAAACTTGCCTTATCTGTAATTAAAAGCCAGTACTACTGTTCACCATCAACCTACAGCCTCGGGCTGATAGTAGCCTCATTCTGCCATAACCGTGGGAAGGCTTTACTTCGTACCTACCAGTTCAGATACTAAGTGTACAGGAAGCTCCACTGGTTAGTTTTGAATACATTAAGATATGGGATCTGTTATAATCCGGAGGTGGTCTAAATGTATCTGCTGAGCAGGTTTGTGACAGTCTCGTTGGAATCCGTTCGTGTTTTATTACGTTTTAGGTGTTCATGTTCTCTATTAATCGAAATAATCAAATGAATTGCCCTTTGGAGTTGACAAATAAGACATCGTTCCTCCAAAATGAAGGCTAGTTTATAAGATTTTCTTAGTAAGATTTTGGTCAGTACAGTCGAGAGCTACAGTTTGGTTTATGATGTAGCAAGTTAAGCATATGGATCAAAAGTTTCCTGTTTATCCATCTTCTAACTCAGCATCCACCACTAGACCGACAGCAACAAATTGTGAAACATAACACTCAATGCTAATTATAACGCATACATATTTATCATCCGTAATGACATGTAAATGTACTAACAGTTCTAGACCGTGGGTGTGCCTAATTAAACTATTGACCCCGATATTATATTCATTGTAGTCGATGTATTTTTGTTTGAGATCTTCTGAATTGTGGGCGGGGTTTAGTGTCTGACTAAGCAGAGTATTTGGCGAGATCCTTACGGTATTCTGATTCAAAATGGATCATCTGTGCATATTTTTTGGAGAGATATCTGATTAAGAGAGCTTCGATTATACCAAACTGTTAAGTGTTATGATAAAAATTAAAGAAGCTGTGTAGGTACCTAACTCGAACTTCATCTATAAAATAGATGTGTCAGCCTTATATAGAATGTATCCCACAGCTTTTTTAATCGCCTTCAATAATTTATACGTATTTTTTGTTGTTTTGGCTACTTACTAAATCTTTCCTTTTTCCTACTTTGTAACTGCTGTCTTCAGTTTTAGAATTGCAACATTTTCCCATAAGGTTATCAAATGTTCCCATGCCAGCCTCGGTGAGAGGACAGCGGAGTAAGTACCTATCGGGTGTGCTTAAAGCAACTTGCATAAATTAAGTACCTTCTTGACCTTTCCAAATTCATCCTACTTTTTTGTTTTTGCATTTCCTGAAAGACATGTAAGGGATCTCATAAATCCTCTTTTAAAGAAGGTTTTGTTTGTAAGACCCAAAAATCTATCTTAAAACCGGAGTACCTAGTACCTAAGTATCTGAGACATGCAATATCATTATATACATCATTTAAGTTATTAAAAGCATGGCATTTTACCAATTAAACAAAAATCTAATATCTCAAACCAAATCCCTCCACAATCCCCACTAAACTTGCAGCTACTACCTAATACTAATCCAGCTCAAATTCTGCGCGTCTCGTCTATCTGCGCCTACGCATGGCCCTTCCCCCTCCCCGCGAGAGAAATGGCGTGACCTTGTTTGTTGACCCACTGCCGACGTCGCGGCCGAGCACGAAGGCACACAGGCGCAAGCGCACACACACACGCAAACGAAAACTTTGGACCAAGCAAAAAGTCGGCTTTGGTTATTGGGTTGTAAGTTATTATGACCTGACATATTTTGGTTATAGGGAATAGCAGATTTTTGATTAGTTATAGTTCCATTAAAAGAAAATGAACAAAATTAAATAAGTTCCTCTCTGTTGCTTCATCATCGTCACAATTTTAGTGTATTTGCTCATTTTATAGGTCTACATTATCTAGCATAATAAGTTTCATCCTCTGGTAACGTCTAGCTAGAGAACTGCAATTTTCAGCTAAAACGATTTATGTTATAAGCAGACAGATAAGTATGACCATAATTAGAATAATAGGTAATAGATATTGTAACATGATACCTATGGTATAAAACTAGTTACCATCTTGCGGAAAAAATTCAATTTGAGCACACCATTGATTCCTGCACGAAACGCCTTCTATACATATAATAAAACTAGCTGTTGCCCGCGACTTCGTCTGCGTGGGCAATTTGGAATTGTCAAAATTATGCCGTAGCGTAGGTGTATTCTTTTACATAACAATATAATTAGAATTACCACTTAGCAGCAGCACGGGTTGATCAATCAAGGTGGTGTCGACGATGTGTGACTATTTATCTAAACAAAAGAAGTAAAGTTTGTGACGTTGAGGAAATCTCCGGATCTAGTCAACCGAAATTATTACGTAATTCTATTTATACATAAAACAAAGGTCTGACAAAGTTTTCATTTGTACATTTTCTGCAGCAGCTGCGACAAATCAGGAGCCAGAAAGTCTGTCAAACAGTTTTACTTACCATGGATAACGCGGTGTCTAGTTCACTGGGTTGAAGAGATTAGATAGGCACTCCAAGTAAACATTGGTACTCAAAAAGATTCGGTTTGACTGGAAGCCAACACCCACACAATTGAGGAATAGCTGGGTGGATGATGACTGAGTCATCAGGCAAGCGCATAGTTTCACTACTTGTATTTCGGGGATTTTCTGTGCACTCACTCACTATGTTATGTTGGAATTCCACCGAAATGTTTGCATTAGTTCACGATCAGGTAAAGTATACGTCCGAGAGAGTAAGTCCAATTCGTGTGTTGACACTTGAAGCCTGCAGTTCTTCCAAGATTTTCAAAATGTACGCTCGCAATTTGTCATTTCTTGATGGAGCCAGCAGATCAGAAGAAACATAAGTGCTGTGTATACTGTGCGTCACTACCTACTGCACAACGGTAAAATTTCGTCTTTATAAATAGCACAAACGTTCGCTCTCTTGCGGAGGACGTTAAAATACCATATTATATGTCACACGTAGGTTAACAGGACAACAGTATATTATCATCGAACCGCTTTCAAAGATCTGATGAGCGAACAGACCAGAACTGACTTGATCGCCTCGAGAAAATCAGAGGTATGAAGCGATCATTCGCTTTGGTTCCTACTGTTATTGTGGTTTCTGAAAATGTATTCAATTAACCAACGATGAATATAATTCTTAGCCGGCCGACTCTTTTGACTTCTCGAAAATCATAACGTTGGTTTTTGTGCAATGCACAAACGGAAATTCGATATATTACACATTCGATATTCACACTTCTACAGAATTGATATTAAAAGGTTTGACAACGGGCTATAGTAGCGTAGTTAAACTAACTGAAACAATTTTAGTGATCCTTGAATAAAGTTAAACGGGTGTGTGATGATGAACATTAAGAGTTGGTAAATACGTGATGAAGATGACCTAATTCATTACTATTCTAATTTGTTCATGTACCACAAAACTCAAGTTAAGGTGGAGAAAGGATTACCAAGCTCCCAAAGGCGGGCATTTGCAACACGTTGCATGGCATCCTGGAAAGTTACGTAATTCTCAGCCATCAGTTTGAGCAGCGTGGGGAGTGTCAGGCTTTGGCCTAGTGGGCCTCACAGGGGTTTGCTGAATCTCCTTGAGGGCGTGAAATAACGGGTCTCCCAGAAGCCGGAAGGTCGATGACCCACTCAAAACTAATCGCTCACGCCTACGGTGGCCGGGAGTCGTCTCTCGACATCCGGCTTTCGTGGTGTCTTACCGCAGTGGCTGAGATGAGAGTTGGGAATTTTCAGTCGCTCCGCCGCCTCATTCTTTGTCATCCCGTTTCTTCTCGCTCCAGATCATGGTTTAAACCGGGGCCGGGTGCGATAAGTCGCACAGTCCGCACAGTGGTGACACCCGGGCGCCACCTCCATGAGATCAGAGTTGGGAATGTATGTTTGCAAAAACTAATAGAACATTTTAGCGAAAACACGTTTGATAGTAATTATGTCTTTCTAACTGAATAATATAAATGATATAAACGTAGCTATATAAAAGGTGTTTTTTTAGACTCAGTCCGTGGGTCTGACTGTGACTGTTCGTAATTGTAAACGGTGTATTTGTGATATAATTCTTAGCTCGATGATTTGTGATCAGAAGTTGAAAGCAAGTATGTCTCTTTCCTGCGACGCGTAATTTGTACGTTTTCAGAACGAACGAACTCTTGTCTTCTGTTGACATCTTGTTGACGTATTGTGACAGGTAGTTATTCCCATTGATGTTAATTTTAGAAGTGAACACAATGTTTTCGGTCGTATTTTGCCTACATTCTTCATTACTCAAAAAGTATATTAATAAGGACCTTCTATTTATATGTAAGTGAATTCAAAATATTGTAATATATTAAAACCAGGAACTTATTTTTAAGGATGTTTGAATATTAATTACAATGTTTTTTTTTTTTTATAATAATAAAATCGTAGACTCGCAATGCACTTTCAGTGTGATGCATGTTTGTTATTGGATGAAATGAATGGATATTCATGTTTATGAGAGGTATAGCTTATATTATGTCAGAACAACATATGTAGACTTTTTAAGAATGTGGGGAAGTTCATAATTTCTTCGGGACGTGGGTGCCGCTTCCCATGGGAACTACTGCCCGCACCGGGATAAGATATACCCTATGTTACTCGGGGATAATGTAGCTTTCTAATGGTGAAAGAATTATAAACATGTCCCTGATGATGCGCTGATATTTCTTGTAGTGTTTTTATAGTAGCGAAATACACACGTTGTCATATAATTTTTTCTTGAAAGTAAGAACATACCATGACAAAGTGAAGTCTGTTTTCATTGATATTTTACCTACTACCAGTTTTATGGCACATCTGTTTCTGCATGATTTTCTTCATCTATAATTTTAGGATATCATTTCTTTAAATTCAGTTTTTTGCTCAAGTTACTTATAAAAGCGTTATTTTCTATGTAAAGATTGATAATAGGCCGATAAACTTACAAAGTTCAACATTCAAATATGTGTCATTGTTGCACCCGCTGTTGCAGAAACGTTAACAGAAATTATCGTTCATTGCTCATCCCCCGTAGGTAATAGCGTGATAATATATATCCTATATGTTGACCGGCCCCAGGTAATATTCATGCAAAATTTGATTTAAATCTATGCAGTACTTTTCGAGTTCAGTGAGACCAAACATACAGACAAACAGACAAACAGACAAAATTCTAAAAACTATATATTTGGGTTCAGAATCGATAATAGATCACCCCCCAAGTATTCTTTTAAAAAAATATTCAATGTACAGTTTTGACTTTCCTATCATTTTATTATATGTATAGATGATAGGAAAGTCAAACTATACATTAATATTTTAAAAAAAACTATGAGAATATTGAACCAAATATGGTTTTAAATTTTTGATCTGTTTGTCTGTATCATGTCACTGAACTCGAAACACTGCGATAATTTAAATCAGGCCACTGCGTAGTCGCCGCGGGGAACACCATTCTGACATATGGATATGTATTATCGCGCTGACCACTGCATATCGACTTCAACATCGTCTTTTACATGTAACGCTTTATAGTAACTGAGAAAACTGTTTAAAATGATGAAGAAAATGCAGGCTGAGAATTATGCAAAACTTTGGTAAAATCAATGACTGAACTCACTTTGTCATGGTATGTTCTTACTTTCGAAAATTATATGACAACGTGTTATTCTTACTAAAACACTACAAGTATCGGCGCATCATCAGGACATGTTTATAATTCTTTCACCAGAAGCTACATTATCCCCGATAACAGGGTATATCTTATCTCGGTGCCGAGCCGGGAAGCGGCGTCCCGAAAAGAAATGAACTTCCCCACATTCTAAAGTACATATTGTTCTGACATAATATAGCTATAAACATGAATATCCATTCATTTCATCAATAACAAACATGCATCACACCAGTGCGTGCATTCGTTATTATTATAAAAACATTGTAATAATATTCAAACATCCTTAACTTTTAATATATTACAATATTTTGAATTCACATATAAATGGGTCATTAATATACTTTTGATGAAGAGGCAAAATACGACCGAAAACATTGTTCACTTCAAAATTAACATCAATGAATAACTACCTGTCAGTCGTCGCAAATGTCAACGAAGACATTCGTTGGACGTCTTTGAAGGAAAAAAGTTGCTTTCAGCTTTCACGATCTGAAATAAACCGGTAAATTATATCACAAATACACCGTTGTTGAACAGTTGCAGACCAGTCTAAAAATTTTAGCACCTGCTGGCTTTACGTTTATACAATGTTGAGCATATTTCGGTTGAAAGACGCCAGTACATCAGGCGCAAAATGTTCTGTGCTGCTGGGCGATACGTGAACTATTGCCGAACTGTGCCGACTGGGGCTGATGACGAAGAAACGGATGATGAATGGGCGGCGATTCCCGGCTCATCTCAGCCACTGCTGGAAACCGGATGATGAAAATCCGGCACCAGGCGGTTGACGGTGAATCGACCTTCCGGCTTCTGCTCGGAAGGTCGCTCTGTGGGCTGACGCTTTCCCCGCTATCAAGCTGGTTCCGCGCTTAACCGGTTTTGATACCTAGGCGTGGAGATGGTAATGAATTAGGTGTCTTCATCACATTTTACAATGTTCATCATGCGCTCTTCTTTATTCAAGGATCACTAAATTGTTTCAGTTAGTTTAACTACGCTACTATAGCCCGTTGTCAAACCTTTTATCAATTGTAAAGTGTAATATATCGAATTTCCGTTTGTGCATTAAAAACCAACGTTATGATTTTCGAGAAGTCAAAAAGCCGGCTGAATTATTCATCGTTGGTTAATGAATACATTTTCAGAAACCACAGTAGGAACCAGCGAATGATCGCTTCATACCCTGATTTCTCGAGGCGATCAAGTCAGTTCTGGTCTGTTCGCTCATCAGATCTAAAGCGGTTCGATGATAATATACTGTTGTCCTGTTAACCTACGTGTGACATATATATATGGTATTTTAACGTCCTCCGCAGAGAGCGAACGTTTGTGCTTTTATAAAGACGAAATACCGTTGTGCAGTAGGTAGTGACTTTGTATACAGCACTTATGTTTCTTCTGATCTGCTGGCTCCATGAAATGACAAATTGCGACATTTTATTTCTGGAAGAACTGCAGCTTCAATGTCAACACACGAATTGGACTTCTTTCGGACGTACGATCGTGACAGCTTTTGAATTCCAACATAACATAGTGAGTGAGTGCGAAAATCCAAGAAGTATGTGAAACTGGCATGCGCACCTATTCACTCCACCCAGCTATTCCGAATTGTGTGGTGTGGCTTCCAGTCAAACCGAATCTTTTACCAATGTTTAGTTATCTAATCTCTTCAACCCAGTGAACTACCGCGTTATCCATGGTAAGTAAACTGTTTGTTGTCGCGGCTGCTGCGAGAAAATGTACAAATGAAAACTTTGTCAACTTTGTTTTTTATAAATAGAATTACGTAATATTTCGGTTGACTAGATCCGGAGATTTCCACGTCACTTCTTTGTTTAGATAAATAACATCGTCGACACACCACTTGACCCGTTAACGCTGCTCCTAAGTGGCCTGTGTAAAAGAAATTCCGCTACGCATGAGCGATTCCACCAGCTAACTATATAATCGCGGCCACTGATGTGCCTTCGGCTAATCACAGTTGGTTAAAACTCAACCTATGAGTCGTCATGTCTTCCAAGCTACCAGTTTGTGCCATTATAGCTATAGTGACAATTTGTTTATTGATTTTCCTACGAGTGTTGGCACTCGTATTCAAATATCATGGTAATGAATATGAGGGTAGGCGATAAGTAACAACTTTTACTTTAAAAATGTTGCTGAATCAATAATGTGTGTTGTAGGTTCGAAGTGTGATGTTTATTTGCAGCAAATACAAATATAGGCGGCAATAGGTCTTTCAAATATAGGCGGGGTGATTAGATTCAATGAGAAACAAAGTTCCGACCAAACCTCAATACCGAGACGGAGGACATTTTCCACCTAAAAAAAAGTATTTTGTTTCAAAGTTTTCATTAAACTGATGAAGTACTGCGCTTTGCCTGTGTTGGCGAAGAAACGGGTCTATTGTTAACGTAACTTCTATGAAAATCCGCTCAAACCTTTCCGAACCCATTCCGTTTGCCATCCGAACACCAATACACCTCACGGAGAACCGCTACGGAATCGTCTAAGCAACCTGAGTACTATAAGGTACTTTCTGCAACTTTGTGCCCACATATAATCTAAACTGCCCACAAAATCAAAGAGCCGCCACCGTCTGGAACCTAACCGGACATAACCACACTGCAGCCCAATTCTTGGCGTAATTAAAAACATTGTTAGTGCCACGGAGTGCCGACAAAGCGTGTTGGCATTG
Organism: Helicoverpa armigera; assembly: GCF_030705265.1. NCBI lineage: Eukaryota > Metazoa > Arthropoda > Insecta > Lepidoptera > Noctuidae > Helicoverpa > Helicoverpa armigera. Next base: position 490,758 of record NC_087124.1, on the reverse strand, counting down.
CCATACCAATGGAGTTGCCATCTGTGCGCCATTCACGGGTTCATTGCAATTCCTAACGACTGCCGCGCGGTGTGTAAACTAGACGCACTCAGTAGGGCTGGCTTGTGTAAGTACTAAGTAGTAAAGTGAATTTTTACTTCAATCTGCACTTAAATGAAACTGCTTTTACGGATTTTATCGCAGTTATATTAATATCGATACGGCCGACACCTTAGTCTGCCCGTGACTTGACCATGGATGATGTAAAGGATGAAATGTCGAACTCCGAAATGTCGGAATCAATAGTTATTTGTTATACAAAAGTGCAAAGTTGCTTTTTAACCGCGGGCTCCATTTTAATTAGAATCCTGAGCGATAACGAGAAAATGAAAAGAGCACCAGGTGAAAAATCTTTGCACTCGAGTGCAACACGTAACTTTTCATCCCTTTTCATCGAAAAAAATACTAAATACAATAAAAGAAAATGGCGCGCAGATGACTAATTAAAAAGATGTACCTATTAATTTATTTAAAAAAATCTGTTTAAAATGTAATGAGTAATGTAAATAATAAATCAATAAAAAATAATAATTTCATCCCACCTAAACGAGGAAATTACTATTTCAAAAAAAGAAAATGGCGCGTGCATATGACTATCTTATTAATAAGAAGTACATATTAAAGTTTACTCATTTAAAAATTCATTTTAAAAATTGAATGTGGTAAAAAATCGATCTAAAAACTATAACAAAAATTACTCAATTAGTTGAATTATTGTTTGAAGCAGTAGTTTATTTGTTTAATACGTATTATTTAAAAAGTCTTATCAAGATTGTCACAAATGGAGTATTACACACGATGTTCTAAATTCAAATCACTTTGACGTTCTAGACTCTAGAAGTGCAAAACTACTCTTTCCGAGACGATGTGATAAAAATAAAAATAATATTAATAGTAAAACCGCGATAAGATCCGTAAGTAAGTGTCAGAAATTCAATCTGTTCTACATTTTGTTACTTGAGCAGTTAAAACGCTGTGTTTGTGTTCAATGTGATCGAAATCTGCTCTGAATCGAATGACTCCATGAAAATCTATAGTCTTTTTCTTAGACTCGTGTGTAGTGCAAGCTTTGGATTATCAATTTTAGGGCTGACCCCATATAAGTTTGTGACTTTTTTCATAAACAAGAATCCTGTGAACTTCCACGAATAGTGTTCTTTTACAATAAAAACTTTGAGACAGCACTCAGAACTGTGGACAGTTAACGAATTAATACTGGAAGTTTAATTACCTAGGTAAGTACTTCAAAATATTATCGTGGTTTAATAAATAATCATTAAGTTTTCCCAAAGTTTTCATCATTCGCCATCCCTAAGTTAGACTTTACGCGCACGTGTCTCATACATGTGTGTGTATACACACACACGTGTTTGCGTGTGTGCGTGAGGAAAGCTGTCCGTGAATGAGAAGCATTATAGCTTAATAACAGATTGGCTTTAAGTAGGCGAATGGGGGCTGGCGATTTACGAGCTATGTCATCTAGTAGTTTTTGTTTAATTATAATATCTAATGTTAATGAAATGCGTGTTATTTGTAACGGGTGTTACAGTTAGAAGTTTGATTTAATATGATTAAGTTATCTTCTTTGGAAAATCTAAACTTTTTGCCGGGTAACTGGCATGCCTTATTATCCCTTTAAGCAAATGAATATTTTCTTCAGGACTGACTTGGAAAATCGTGTTATAACCAAATACGTTACAAATATTTTAAACAACTTCTTAAATAGAAGGTTTAGTAAAAATCATCGTCGTGCGTCAAATTTGATGATTGAAATACATCGCATGTTAGTCATCTTTCAACGTATTTCGTACAATAGCGTAGCTCGACTTCTGCCTACCTCCTACCAAGGCAAGCCTTTACATAGAGTTATTACAATTAAGTACATAATACATTATTACTGGTAGATAGAGTTGCTCTCATTATTTCCACAGTCCGTGGAAAGTTAAGTATAGCGTATCATGAGCTTAGACCAGCCGTCTCATTATTGTGCACTCAATGAAGCACTCGATGCAACTATGTTGGTAAAATGTCGTCGCTAAAGAGTAAATTGTATTTGTATCGAATGATTTCTCCACGATTTATTAAAACGGAATAATCAAAGAGTTAATTTAGCTCTTTATTGAGTAGATTCTTCAATCTTGCGTCCTTGTTTGGCTAGTTTTAAATCACGTTGACAATCGGTCCTGTCACACAAGAAGGTCCCTAGAATTTCATATACATATTTGCAACTCGTCTAATGAAGAAAATGTTAGTTTTTATATGAGAGAGCTGTTCCTTTTGAATGTCAGTAAATTGGAAAATCAGGAAACAGCCACTTAGTATATTTTGATGCTAGTACAAAACGAAATCAGAATCCAACGCTGTATGAAACGAATGAATGACGCCATGTCTATATAATAATGACCAAACCCCAAAAATAAAACAAATCCATAAACGTGATGAGTTTATATTTATTGCGAGAAGGTTGATCACCGTTGTCAGTACCGTTGCATCGTGTAGGTGATAATTTTGGCCACCCGGTGATATCAGTACCTACTGATGTAAAAATAGCGGGATTTTTTCCTAAAGCTATTGACATTGCCAATTCATTATGTAGGGCATTGGTTGAACTAGATCTGGTTCGTTTGTTTTGTTGTATTTTTACCTGAAATGAGGAAAATGGTGTGAGTGATGTTACGTGAAAATTGGCAAGTAATAGCAAATGGCTGAGTCATGGTTGATTCTGTAAGAATATTTTCACTCTATGTTAATAACTGTGTTGTTGACTATTTTGAGGAAACAAACATTTGAAAAGGTCATAATGGCTAGTAAATATCGGACTTCTTTCTAAGCTGGCTAGTCAAATATGAAGAGAACTTGACTTTAAACTTAAACATATCAAAAAATAACTCTCTAAAAGCAAAGAAAGACTTCTCTCATCCACTATCATCATCATCCTCTTGCTTTATCCTTATTTTATTTGGAAATAGCCTCTTTTATTTCTTCAATACTTCTGATTGATGTCATCTCACAGGTGACATTCTTTCCAGCCATGCCGTCTTTCACACAATCGGTTAATTAAACAAAAATAAATACAGAATTATATTCAGCATCAGCTCATCAGTTGCGATTAACTTTGTACACAAATGTTGGTTACTAAGGTAAGAGTTCCAAGCCAGTGTTGCGTGGGAACATCCATTCTTTAATGTTTCTATCGCATTATGACGCGTAGATAACTTATAACAATTGAGAGAAATTCTTTCACTTAGATTGGGTGCTGTTCATTTGTTACAGTTTTCGTTTTTGTCTGGTTAAGTGCCGAAATTAATCTATTTAGTTTGAACTTTTTCGGAAGTCTGTAAAACAAAAATGGAGCAAAATATGTATATCTTCAGATTGGTGACCGTTTATGGTGTAGCTTCGCTTGATGTAACAGAAATAGGAAAACCTACTTTATCGTAATTTAAGATTACCTGCCACCTTTTTGCAAGGAATTCTTCTTCATTTCAGGCCATGTTATTTTCACACTTATGTATCACTGCACACTAATACATTGTAGTATTCAATCCTATTGGGTCACAGTATCTTGCTGTTAGGGAAAATAAGCTTCTTGAGATAAATGACGACAGGTCATCATGACCTAGATTCCATCAGGTTGACGCATTGATCATTATAGCATCACATTTTTTCAAATTGCTAATAGTACCTATACTCTTAAGACCTATTCTGCGAATCTGGTTACGGTAATCATTCCAGAAGTTTAAATTTTCGGAAAATTGGGCCTTTTCACACTAGGCAATTATTGCTGACTATTTAAGTATTCAGCGGTATTTATAGAGCGTCAAATATTAATTATGATTTATTGACCAAATCGAGAATCGAGACCACTACGTGCGTCAACGATTCGATTTTTCTTTAAATATCTATGACAGTTACGGGTCTTCGAATTTGACTGATTTCTCTCAAAAATAACATGATAAGTAGGTTACTATGAATTAATATGGTCATTTCTTTATCAAAGTGATATCTTTATCTAAGTGGGAAAGATAAAACTTGTAAACAGTTTTGCTAGTCTGGTATTTTTGAACGCCATAATAACAAACATAAATTATACCTAAATCAATGTTTCATGCCTTCAGCATCCTAGATATGTGTCTAGGTACTAGGTGTGAAGTAGGTAACAATTATAATGTTTGAACATATTTTATAGTTCTTCAAGTAGGTATATCTATCTAGAGAGATAAAATTGCCAAAATTCCAAAATTCCAGATAAAATTACCAAAATTCCATTGGCGTTTCATTATTGCAATCTTTAAAAGTCTATGGCTTATTCAATAGAAATAACTCGCATAATTTATAAACCCTTTAACCACATGCGCTGTATCTTCTCTCGATAAATTCGTTGATCACTTACCAACTAACGCACCCAAAGACTACGTTAAGCATTTCTTTGAAGAGTAGTAGTAAAAACAGTTGCTAAGGAGCATTTCGGACGTGACTCGCTTCGACACGACCGCGGTAAGTGTGTCGAGTTGAGAGTGAACACCGGTACAGTTATTCGACGGCTCGACTTTTACTTTTGACGCCCCCCTCTGCCCCTCCCCGTATGAGATACAAGAAAATGCTTTAGGCACGTTGTATGTAAACATGGTTTGACTTTGACTTTGAAAAATGGTGGCATTGATGTTCGAATCCATGTTTGTATAGCATTCGTAATGTTGTGACGGTTGGTTCCTTTTATAGCAATGTTTGAAGTTGTCTTGAAAATATTTTGGTTATGTTAAATTATCAGCTATCACTGCTATCAGCTGTACTTATCCCTGGTTACTGGGTGTCTATCTGCCTATTGTCCTCTGCCTATGGTCCTACATGAGGTCATGTTTCTCATATTCTGCAGTCTGCTTTCTTCAGGTGTTCAACCCACGTCTAATGTCATCTAGGTATATCTTAAGGTTTAAGGTTCTCAATAAAAAAATCCTCTGTTAGAATGACCGTTCTTTTGACATTCTTTACTATACTTAACTTCTACGTCACTGCGGTTATATTTGGGCCAGCAATTTTAACTTGCTGACGTCATTCCGGTGGCATCGTTTCACAAGGAATAAAATGTTGTTTATTTATGTAGGTCCAACACGTTTTTGTTACTATTTTGCCTATAGGTACTACTTCATTACCATGTATATTGTAATATACTGTCTGTTTTCCGGTGTTCCCGCATTTTTAGTCCGCGTACCGTGAAAACCACTGCTTTTACCCCAATTGAATATAGTCTATGTCATCCGGGGATAAAGTAGCTTCACAACAGTAAAATAATACCATATTAGTTCAGTAGTTTCGGAGTCTTTAGTGTACAATCAAACAATCAGAAAATGTTTCCCCTTTCTTATATTAGTACCTACTAGATTTTAGCGCCTGATAGCCAACTGGCCTGAAATGATTCTATCGATGGCATAAGATGGTTGTCCATGCTGTTACAAGAAATACTCGTTACTTGTTCGTAATAGTAGTGGTTCAATTAAAATTGTGCATATATTATCAAGTATCCAGTAATAACCGCATTGATAGCTTTAAATGTTAGCCCATGTCATTTTTGAATCTATACAAAAATATAAAGCTGAATTTTTGTCGCTTCATCGCTTGAAAGCGCTTATCTCAGGAACTGATTCGATTTGAACAATTCTTTCAGTGCTTGATACCCCTTTTATCGAGGAAGGCCATATGCTACTTTTCATCTAGGTACGTGTAGCATTTCCCCACGGGACACGAAACAATTGACAGCAGCCAATATTAGTAAAAAATGTTTTTTTTATTTTTAATGCACTTCCACACAACACTATTTACCCCTCAACTTACATGTTACATCAATTTCCCCTCTAAAAATACCTCCTAAAGGCCCCCTCAGACGAGCGGAGCCGCGCGGCATCACAGTTCACCAGCATGGCGGATGCAGTGCGGCGTATGTGTGTCATCGGCACACTTTCACAGCGGCCTGCCCCGTCGCCCGCGCAGCTTCCGGAAACTAAGTTTAAGGTCGTATGGTCAAGGTTATAGTGCTTTCATGGGTCATATGAGGATTTTGGCTGTGGGAAATTGGTTGGCAGAACTTAGGGTCGGAGCGGAGGTTTTGGTTAAATTCCTAAGTCTAGGGCGTGATGGTTAACTTGTCCAAGTCTTATTTGAGAGTTTTATTCTTTATGCAGATGTTGCAATAGGGCATACACTATTTAAATCAATGAGCGTTCTCTTCAGACAAATACTTTTTTTCATATTTCCTTATATAAAGGAGACTGTTTGGTAGTCGGCTGGTCAGAATATTTCCAGGATACGTTTGTCTAAGTTATTCATGATTAGCCATTTTAAAGACTATATTTAATTATCTTCACTAAACTTAGGTCTTACTAAAAGAGTAACACCTACAAGTATCATCATACAAGTTCACGCAGTCGACCTCAATTCTTCACTTTTGAGGTAAAAAACAATTCTTAAAATGATACAGAACAAAAGTGCTTGTCACGAAATATCATGACATGCCTAAGTAAACCATAAGTTTCAGACCGTGTCGTATTTATTATACGCTCCAAAATTACATTTTTGGCAATTTTTTAGCCAATTGAGGGAAATAGGTTATTTACGTTCTTTGTGTGTAGTTGCGTTTTTATGTGACACACATGGGCAGGTGGAAAGACAAAGAATGCTCTATTTTTAGAATATGTAAGTTTATATGTATCATCATCATCATCATCATCAGCCTATCGCAGTTTATATGTATATGTAAAGATATATTTCCAAGCTTCTTTCGGCAGTTTTAAGTTAATTTATTTAATGAATAATGTATCTATGTCACTCATCACGTGCGATCAATATTAAAATGCTAATATGTAATTTATAGGCGATATAACTGAAAATATTTTACAGTTTGTCATCGGAACCATTAGAAAAGATTATCCATAACGATCCGCGTGCTCAAACGCTGTCATTAATCATATAACAACCCAAAATCCGTGGCGTTGTAAAGGTCAATGTTTTAAATCATAAGCGGAGCGGATTTGTGCACTTATTTGTGTTTTATTGCTTCGGTGTTTATTCCTAAATCTTTTTCTTCTTAGCAATAAAACATAAGTAATGGTGAAGTCTATCCTACTTGGAATAAAAAATGATGATCTAAAATTGAGAGATTTCTTTTGTTTTATTCCAATGTGGTGTCCACAATTTTATTGATCAGTGTTATCAAATCCTCGCTACAATTGTCACTGTTTTTAAACCAACTTCTAAAAAAGGAGTTTCTGTGTTCAACTTGGACTTATTGCGAATTTACTAAAACATTAAGTTTACAGTTGTTTTAAGACAAATGGGTGCTTATGTTGTCGGTGAACTTTGGCCTTTGCTCATTTTTATATAAACCCTAGTATATTTTGAGTCGCTTATCTCTTATTACTTGCACCACACAACGGGTCGCGTACAAGTTCAAGTATGAAGGGCAAGGAGCGGCGCGGGCGCACATTCGCAAGCATTTCACTGCGGGCTAAGGTTGCGCTGACCTTTCAACAGTTGCTTCACGTTGGGGTGTCACCACCGGGGAAATGGATGGGTTGGCGAAATGTAGGAGTAGGGTATTTTGATAGTGATAAACTTCAGGATACTAGGCAAACTAAGTATGGTGTAGTTGGGGAAGGACTAGGTAGATTTTTGGGAGAATATTCTTTGGCTAGTAGGTAGGTATTAGAATTTGATGTGTAGGTATGGGTTGCGCTAAATAACTTAGCACTTCTGAAGTTTAATTATTTGACACCTCACACATGAGCAGCAATGTTTAGTTCGTAATGTTTTTGACTATTGTGAAGTCAATAGTCAGTTGTAACAAATGAACGCGCAAGGGACAAATGACTTCAGAAAATAAGTAATGCCCTTCAGATACAGATTTTCAACGAGTATTGATTTAATATTTTCGAAAGGAGTAAGTAAAGAGAAAATATATTTGTTTACCAAAATCTAGCACGTTTTGATGACCAGCTCCTGCATCACGTCTGCTGCGGTCATCACTCCTGGAGCGTCGTGCTGCAGCTCGCGTGGCGTCCATTCTCGTCGCGTGGAGTAAACAATGCATGCGCCGCATTAAGATTAGCACCACTAAATATAAGGAGTTGGTACTTTTTATTTAAAAAGTGTCGTACCGTGTGTATGTGTTTGCTGTAGCACATTTATAGGTACATCTTCTTCTTATCTAGTCAGCTGTAGGTTCAAATCACCTAACAAGCTCTAGTATCAGAGTTTTCTCAAACGCTTGACAGCCTCTGACATTCATTACTTCTTCTGACATTAATTCGTCCGACTATAGTACGATCGTTAGGAATTGCCTTAACAAATATAAAACTATTATTACCTAATGTAATTAGATTAACAGAAAAAGTGGAAGTCCTAGTTGAGAAGAAATTCTATTCTATGTTTAAAATTGAGATTTTAAAGTATCTCCTGCGAAACCCCGAATATCACCTTTGCAGGGTTTTGAGGTGATGTCTATAATTTATTCTTAATACTGATCTGGTACAATAAATAATTATGTTGCGTGAATAAAATCTGCTCTTTGTACCTGAATATTAGTATTTTTTGTAGCGTTTTTTTATTACTCTGTCACCAAAAGCAAAATGTCTGAAGTTCACATTAAAAGCATTCACGTAGTAGCAGTTTGCGGCGGCGGTGAAATCAAGCCGCGCTATGTAAGTGGGTTGGTGAAAGAATCTCTCCGGCGCGCGCGCACGTACCGACAGCAAACGCCGACCTTCAAGCCATGAATATTTTACCCGAAATTCATTTTGTGGCATAGTTTTTTACAGTCTCATTTTAACATTTAGACTGCTTTTATTTTCATGTAAAGAATAGGTAGTAGACAATTTCGTAAAAATTTGCATCCTTTAAATACGAAAGATTTATCACAAAAAGTTAACTGACTTCAATTTGATATTATAAATCTTGAAAACTACAATTGTAATTACTGGAAATATTTTAATGACCATTGAATACTACAATCGAATATTTAATTACCTATTACTAAATTAATATCATTTTGTAATGGTAATCAGTAGCAGATTGAATTGTTTAATTTATAATGCAAAAGCTAATGCTGCTTAGGGCCATTTTACCCATTGGCTATGACAATGTAAAAAATGTGCTAAAGCATGATATTTTATTCGATAGACGCTATAAAAAATAACTATTTTCTGCCAATCTTGATCCAATAAGTGACAACCCATACCTACCAACGTAAAATTTTGACATTGCAATTTTGGCACACAATTAACAACCGAAACAGAATTGCAACTGTCCATTATATAAAATGGCGATTTGTTACAGAACCGTCACTAATAAATTAATTACATTGCAAAAAATAAGATTTAATTATTATGTGTTTCACAACGCTGTTTTTGTCTACCTTACATTACCTATGTGTGAGTGTAGCGACTCGGCGATACGTTGACATTTAGCGCGCACGTGTGAGTTATATTCGCACGACTTTTTATGTATGTGTGCGTGTTTTCTCTTGTGTGCCCTGCGCAAGAGCACTTGTTGACGCAAAAAGGCAATTTGTCGTTTGTGTGTGCATTATGACAATTTTCACATCCGACTTTCTTCCGAGACGCACGGGAACATTACGTGTGTTGTGTGAACTAAACTTTTAGTTGGATCTTTCACTTCGTGTGTTCACACCTTTGTTTGCTCTATAGATGTCTAATGTGACCCACTTGCGGCTCCGCGTGTATTTTTAGAAAATATATGTGTGATTCTTGTTTGATAATGTGATTGAGCTCAAGATCGCTGTAATTAAATTCAATGACTTACAAAAACTTGCATTTATTTCCTAAGAAATTCAAAACCTAAGAAATCACGAACTTACCAAGTCCAAACTAAAATGTAGAAAAAAAGGAATATAGAAAACAAACAAAAAGTTATCGTTAACAAAAAAAATCTTCATTTATTTTACATTAATTTACAAATTTACTTAAACATCTAATGGAAAAACCTCTTGAAAAATAACATTCGCCGCTTAATAAGTACGCATAATATTTAATTGTTTTCGTCAACTGTAATGCTTTACAATTAATTAATAATTACAAAAATTATAATTGAAAAATAAATACTTAACGCTAACAATTTATATTCTAATAAAAAGGTACTTTTATTAAGTTCTACTTAGCACGCTGTGAGAAACGCGGCGGTTAAAACGCCCGTCTGACATTTTAACTTTGAACGCAGCAATATATTTGGATCCTCATAAATTATAGCATGGAATGAGTAACATGTCACTTAATTGACTGTAAATCAATCATTTAAAGATTTATGACGGAATAGTAGGTCAGAAAGGCAAAACTTTCAGTTTGTATGTGAAAAGTGTGCCGCATATTCAAATCGTTAATACTACCGAAATGAATTAATACAGTTTGTTAAAGCTGAAAATATAACGTCTAAGATGTTTATTATTGGAGAAAGCTAATAATAAAACTTAACGGAAAACAGTTGCTTTCGTTTCGTGGTCTCCTTCTGAAGAAATGAATGGCTCAGTTTATGGTTTTAATGATTTAGTCTAAATAAAATGACATTATTGTCAGTTGTAAGCCCTGCTTTTATTATACAAAATCTGTTAAACTCTTACTTGAGTTTGAGTTTGACTTAAAGTATTTTCTATCGCACCAATAACCGGACGGATAATTTCTGCGTTTTCCGAGCGTTTCAACCGCGCGTTTTCTCAGCGTGTATTTCCCTACTGGGCAGTCGCTAGTCTGCAACGACAAGCGTTTTAACGCCTATACAGTCAGAGATTATCCTACGATAGTCGCAGGCCTAGTGGAATGTTAGTAGCGTGTATCGTATACACTGAAGCTGAAAGATGATACATTAGATAAGTGAAGGAATGGTAAGGGAATGTGTATAGCAAGCTTTATGTCAAAGTTCACACTCACAGTCTTTGAAATGATTTTAGTGATAAAATATGTATTGACTATGACGATGATGATGTTCAAGTTTTGTTTTTGAGCGATTTGCAAAATGATTTTAATCGTGAAATCGATGAAAGTGATGTTGAGTGATGTAAATTTTATTTTTTTCTATCACTAGTATGAGTGATTTTGTTCTGTGCCGATCGATTAAGGACTCTGGAAAATCTTATTTGATTAAAGACTGCAAGAACCTACGGACGGACGGTTGATTTCCAAAATAAGTGCGCATGAAATTGAGTCATCTCACGTAACTCAGTAATTAATCACTGAAGTGTAATTACTTCTAGTCCTAATCACGCAGCCCTCAGCCTCGCGGTAAATGGCCTAAATACCGTATGCTGTAACAACAATTATAAACTGCCAACGAATACCAATCTTACGCAACAACGGATCGGTATTATTAGTACGAATTTTATATTTTTTACCCGTCCGCTTCCCGGACGCTGGCAGTTCCGTTCGCGTGCGTTGGCGCATCTAGTTGAACATATAACGAAGCGATTTGATTGGCTGTTCAATTCCACCAATAATATAAAATATTTTTTTCATCTACTTCAAACCTTATCTACCAATTTTTTGGGCAATAGTTGCGAAGGGTTATTGAACTTTGAAATGGTGCCCTAAAGCCTTGAATTTTGACTGAAAAGCGAAAACAAGGCCGTACTTTAAACGTGATGGAAAATAATGCAATGCTGTTGATGTTGGTGGAGTTTTCATGGTTGATGTTGAAGGAAATGATGAAATTGTCGATATGATTTCAGTAATGATTCGATGAAGATACGATAATAATGATTTTTTAAATATATTTTTATGAAAAACGATCCCTTATGAACTGTATGGACTGTGTATATGTGGTTATGAACTTTAACTTAAATTACCTGAGGGTTGTTAAGCCTTTCAGGAACAAAATGACAATGGTTTGTGAAACTTATAGTCTATGTTTTGCATGTCATGTTAAAAGATGAAAAACATTGAATGATTACTTTGATAATAACATTAAAAATCTTTGCAAGTTAATTGATCTTTAGTAAAATATATTTTGGTCCCCTTTTGAATAACTCTAATGATGAATCGATGATATTATTTTATAAGACGTTTATAAGTCGCAAAGATTTTTATTTATTGACGTTTTGTGACTGTTGTGTTAAACTGAGGTATGTTATGTTATTAATACTTGTTACTTCAAGTAGAAAGTTAATTCAAAGAGCCAAGAAGTGGCGCGAAATAATAAATAACTAGCAGCGATAATGAAAACTAAACCTTACTCATAAACTATGTTGCCAACCGAATAATAAAAAATCCCTACATATTTTAAAAGAGTATTTTATACAAAGTTTTTAAGTACAACAGGTTTATAATTGGCAGTATCATGTTAGCCTCGTGAGCTTTGTCATTTCTCATCTTACTTTAATTAAGTACTTATTTATACATTTAAAGAAATAAAAATCCTTATTCAAAATTCTGACTAACAATAGGTAATCGGAGTAACCATTCACATAAAATTAAATAAAAATGTTGCTCTACATTACAAAAATATATATTTCGTTCATGTTTTGGCCGTTTCAAAAAAGCACGTCTTTGCGCTCAAAGCTAATAAGTTTCCTAGTTAGCCTCGACGTCAACACATAACCGAAATAATGGAAGATATAACTACACTAATGAGACGGATAGTTCGGAAAACAATCATAAAGAGCGGAGCGGAAATCTTCAAGAACTTACAATCTACTAATATAATACAGAGAATATAAATCACTTAAAACTAGTTAACATTGCACTTGTCCTTAGGAATGTTATACTAATTAAATTAATTACTCGTGATAGCACGTAACTACGTTAGAAGACGTTCATGGACGTCGAACGCCTGGCGACATCTCAACAACGCCAATGTTCCGGAGCGTTGCAACGAGTTCCTAACGAAATTAATTTACAATAGCCTACATGAGATTCAGCGCGCACTGCGTCACCACGCTCACTGACACTACAGTCACAGACACACTATATTACAAACTACAAAATGCTTCATTTTGAGCTAGAACCTACTCCTCTAGTCCCTGCCGATCCGCTTGTGGATCTGTTGGTGCTTGATAAGGTGCGCCTTCTGCCGGAACGCCTTCGCGCACACGTCGCACCGGAACGGCTTCTCCCCCGTGTGGGTTCGGAGGTGAACCTTAATGTTGGACTTGTTCAGGAATCCCCTATTGCATATCCCGCACCGGTGCACCGGCTTCTCCTTGCCCAGCAGCCCGCTCAGCTCGGCCGCCGTCGCCGACGGGAACGCCAGCGAGCTCCCGTGCATGTTGCTGTTCGCTTGTTTCGCTTTAGCTCGACTTCTTTTGCTTTTACTAGCTGGTGTGGAAGTCGTAGTGTGAGCGTGCGGGTAGCCCAGCAGCCTTTCTGGACTGCATAGGCCATCAGGTTTCAGGCCGAGCGCGTAATGTGGCGCGTATCGCCCATTTAGCAGTCCACCGACACCATCGGTCGTGGAGACGGCGTTCCCCGGGGGAGATGACGTTGAAATCACGTCCATCCCATAACTTGTGGAGCTCGGCGCTTCCTGCTTGACTGGAGGTCCATTTTGCAGCCGATTTTGAAGCAGTGGCATGTAACCATGCGTCAACAAAGACTGCAGGGTGGATCCCGCCTGCCCTAAGTTCTTCTGAAGAAACTCCGTGCTTTTAGAAAACTCCTGATTTTTGCATGGGTAATCAAGACTCGAGTGATGATTTTGCCCCGAGGGTGGTGAATTGGGCAGACCAAACTCCGCTAGATCTTGCTGTACAATCTTATCACCAGGCTGCGTGCACGCACCTGTTATCCAGGCATCGATGTCCATCCAACTATCTCTGGAGTCATTCCTCTCAGGATCCTCTGGTTGAGACGGGACAGTGGTGTCGGCGATGGCTGAGCCGATGATAGCCGCGATGTCTTCTATCGAGCTGATGTCATACATGTCCTGCTTGTGTCCGTCCTCGAACAGTTTCGCGGGAGGCGAACATGACGCGGCGCATGAGTCCGCAGCGGAGGTGTCCGCGAAGGGTTTGGTGTCAGGCGCGTCGAGGAACGGTTTGACGTCCTCTAAGTCAGGTGGCTCCGCGTCAGCCGCGCAGGTCGAGGAGGAAACTACGTCATGGTCGGCGCCGTAGCCGCTCTGCGTTGGATAGTTATTATTCTCTTCTGGAAGGCGTTGCGCGATAGCATGGTAGTGGTGTCCAGAGATGCCGTTGATAGAGAGGTGCCCAGTGTAGCCAGTGAAGGGAGGGAGGGGCTTGAGTTCTGCGAGAGGGGTAGGGGCGAGGAGAGAGTCGAGGAGCTCGTGGCAGGTGGGCGGGGGGGAGGAGTTGTCGAGCTTGGGGTCCAGCCAGCAGCTGCCGAGCAGGAGCTCGTCGCCGCTGGCGCCCGCCACGCCAGCGCACTTCATGCCGCGCCTCACCGCGACGCCGGAGCCCAGTGAGAGCCCTCCGCCGCCATACTTGGACGCCGCCACCCTGCTGCGCTATCTGCAACAAGTAGAGAACACTGCTATAGCATTGTCTAAAAATATAAAATGCACCAGACATATAATGAGTTACAAAGTAATGCACAACATAGTGTAACAAAGTTTCAAATCTTAAAAATTAACCATGAACAGGATATAACCTCATTATATTTAATTTGTGTTTTTTAAACATAATTTGCTACATTTTAGCAGTGGCCCAGTATAGTTGCGCATTCGCAATCAGAGATGCAGGCAGTAATCGCGCGTCACGGCTCACTAGCTAACAGTGCTGCGGCCCATAGCCGCTTCTGTTTTATTTCTAGACAGTTTTGCTCTGTTTTTAATATAAACAATCGTTTTAGTTTAGTAGGACTTACGGTATTATATGAGTAAGATATGGAGCGTTGTTTTAGGGGGTCCTTTTGGTGTACCTAGTCTTTTCTAAGAAGGCGTTGATTAGTAATATTTTTGCTCGTTTTCTTACTCATTGAGAAAGGTTACTTTAAGAAGAATATTTTTCAGTCTGTAGGAATGCGTCTTTAGTATAATTTTACGTACATGACGGATACTTTAGGTTGTCAGAAATCCACTATAAACCAAGAACCCTTTACTCCTAAATTCGTCCCATCTGCGGACAAAAGACCACTAAGCACTTGAAACTAGCTTGCAAAACGCATCGCAACTCCGATAGTCGTCAGATAGCACCGATCCGGCACAATTATCGGACGCAGCCGCGATTCCTGACCGTGTTCCGACGCTCGTATGCCGCAACTACGGCATTTGCATTATGTAGGTAACAGTTTAGGTATGAAAAATATAAGGCTTAATGTGGACTTCATAGTAGAAGGCAATAGTTTTTGTTTTATTTATCTAAATCATCAGATAATTAAAACTTTGGAATCAAATAGTTCCGTATAGTTAAATTAGCAAATGTTTTTCCTCCTGACTCTTAAAGTAGGGTGTGTTTTTACCACAAATTTAGTTAACCTGACATAAATAGCATCATGACTCAAATAGATCAGACTACAGTTTTTGTTATTTACTCAACTGTGTATTTGTTTGACTATAAAAACTTTTACCTACTGAATGATTTGAGAATGCAATTTTTTTCCTCTACCCTACTAAATACTTAATTTTCCTCATCACAATAATCGAAACACCGAAATCCAATTTTTTGCATTGATTTGTGGAAAATGTTATTTAAACTGTTTATTGCTAGAACCAGACACAAATAAGAAGTTTTTCTTAATAAAGTTGCTACATCGCCACGAATGACTGGAGAATTTCAATGTCAAAAGTGTTCATTCACCTTTATGAAAAATTCAGACATTGCAATTGCATTTTTTATATAAAACTGCAGTACAATAACAATTAATTGTAATGTGTAGCTGCATTCAAGCAATAACTATACAACACGAGAAAAAAGAACCAATTCTATCAATCTATCTAATAGGAATTTTCATCACAGTTCGGTGCAGTTACAGACAAAATTCGAACCTATGACAACACGCACAGTTGGCCAATGTCCGCACGCAACTCATTGCGATAGTACCGCGGAAAAAAATACTATTAAAATATAGATTTGTCTCGGCTGCCAAGAACGCGGCCTTGATTGGAGTTTTTCGCAAAATTCTGTTGTAGTGTGGATAAAAGGTTGATTGCGGGCGCGCCGGCCGTGGCGGACCCTGTCGCAACACGGTGCAGAAAAAATGAATTACCAAGACACCCGATTGCATACTGAACGTGACTCTATCAGTGGCCAACAATACTATTTTAGATATTTAATTTTTCGTAATAATTATCACCGCCGTTATGTCGATAGAAAAACTACGAAATAACTCAATTATTGCAGGTTTTTTTGTTAGCATGCTCTAATACAATGCAAGCTGAAAGATTTTTCAAGTTAATAGTGATAGGTTGAAGTTTAGGCTTTAAATAATCTTAATCTTGAAACTTGTAGGAAAACATCTACTGCAGGAATTGGGTCTGTATATTTAATAAATAGAGTCGACAGCAGCTTTTCTTAATCTGCGCTTTAACACCCATTTTAGACCTACAGCCTGTGCTTAAAGTTAAAAGTTAACTTAATAAATTAAGTTGGGTTTAAGTGTAATAATTTCATACAGTCGATGCATTTAAAAGTGCGACAAGTAATCTATTACTCAACAAACTTAAAGACCTCTGATCCATACATTATTAAAAAAAAACATAGGTGAACGCCCATCAAGTGTGAAGATTATAATATGACGCCACGAACATACTGAATGCGGAGTTTTTCAGTACTTCATTAAACATTAAAGTTAATTGTGTTCAAGCAACCGTGACGGACGGTTCAGGATGTCTGACCGGCTAGTAACATACTCCGGTTCAGATTAAACGTTATTTTATAAACTAGGTAATTAATTAACGGAAAAATATTGGTATTTACTGTGGTAAGTTTGCATTATTTCTTTTGATTGGACCTTTTTTGATGTGTTAGTTTTTTACAGTATTGAAGGTGCTTTTTCTCTGAGACTTGAAAGTAATTATAATCGATGAACTAAATCTTGATTCATAGAAGGAAGACTGCTAATTTTTCCAAAACAACTTCATCGAAAAATTGTCCCGTAGCGATTCATGAATCATAGCCTGCTTGTCTCATCAATGCATAAGCTACAATCCACCATTCATCAAAACACTAAAATGTAACAAACAATAGCTCCAAATACCAAAAAGAGCGTAAAACATTCGACACCCATCTTTCCCCAGTGGTTTCGGTCACCAATTTTGGCGTTCACAAAATAATAATAACTGAAGAATTTTAACTTCTGTCTTGTCCCAATTCCTTAGAAACTGTGACAGTTCCATAGATTATTCGCTCCGATGGGTCAGCCTAGTGAAAGTAGAAACACGACTATCTTTTGTAAATCAAAACGATCTTTTATAAAATATTGATTATGATGGACGACAGACGAAGAAAGTATGACATTTTTGATTTTCCAACGTTTTCTGTTAATGTAAGTGGAGTAAGCGGAGTGAGGAAAGTGGACTGTATCAATTGCTTAATTAGTTTAATTTTTCTGTCTGTCTCTTGTTGCTTATTTTGCATATTGTTTTTATTTATTTTACTAAGAGAATAAATTGAGCTACTGAATATCTGAAGCGATAGATGATAGAGATTTGTAAAAGCTCTTTTTTTGTGATTGTCAGAAAAACACTAACTAAAATTAGCCGTTGTTTGACATACCTAAAGCTCTAGGTAATCTGAACTATAAATCTTCGTAGTAAGTATTTTAGCCTATTTATTTGATTTTCTCGTTATAGGTTTTCTGAATAGCTGGCTATTAACTTATCAGCGCGTTGCTAGGCAATATCCTGTTGGAGTCTAGTTAACTAGTAGTAAATGCTTTGAAGATTTATGGGAATATGTAGGCAAATGGATCTGAAAATTTACTGTTTTGAGAAATTAGCAAAATCAATAATAAATAAAAAATCGATTCAACCTCCTCTAATAATAAAATCCTAATCTTAATCTGCTTAAGTTCCTAAAAATAACTATAAACCTAATCCCAAATCCTAAGCTGTCCCAAATCTTACCCACTAAGCTCAACCGCAACTTAACATAAAGCACGCGACACACTGACCGACTGACGCCCCCCCTCCCACCACCACAAGCGGATTCTTAAAAAAAATCGTATCACGAAATTAATTTTTAGGCCAAACCTACACGAGGCGCCCGCATCGAAAATTTGTCGCGCACAGACAGAGACAAAACATACGCTCTAAACGAGAGTGAAAGAAACGGGTGTAAGCGAAACAGGGCCGCCTAACGGTACACACGCGGAAGTGTGTCAGTGGCGTAAACACTACTTTATTATACACAGGTCGTAACTACCAGCGGCTTGTCATTCAAAACGCAACCTTGACCGAAGGTAATAAAGTCGGAATTTGGGTGGCGGAGTGTTTGGTTTTCGATTTTCACGGTGCTGATTCACGACAATAGAGCTATGTCCGTTTCTGTTTGATGATTGCTCGCGAGAATCCAGTTTTTAAACCTACCTCAAGGCTAGACTTGCATTATGCTATTGATGGACTATTGGCAGGCGATACCATCTTGACGTAGAAAGTTGGCGCGAACTTAACTTGCTGATAATTGTTACAAATGCATTATCGGTCAAACTATGTAGTAGTACAATGTTTATTTTCGTAGAAGGAAGTTGACTGATTTCAACTGCATGTTTTACCGTAAAATACATTCAAAACATTCAGTCAATAATCCTGTAAGACGGACATATACACTATTTACTCATTATAAATAACTTAATACAAAATATTATATATTGTTTTTTTATCGCATGTTTAACATAAAAGCCCTAATGCACACATTAACTCCACGATCTCACCTAAAGCTCGGTTCACACTACGCGTCTACTGTTATCGCGCCTTCCTCAATTCATTCTAACTCGATAAGATCTTCTTAAGCTGATACAATAAGAACACGAACATTGTCGATACTGTTCTAGTCGATAAAGGGATGTTTAGTGATGCTATTTATCGATATATTGCAATACGTATGTATCTTCGTAAACAAGGATTAACTGTTTGAAAAGTTGTCCTAGGTATGTGTTTTACGTAAGCTTTTTTCAGTTCTTTTCGCTAAATTCATTCGTCATCTGCCTAGTACTTTCTCAAGTATGTTCGGTCGGTTTGGGTCTTTCTCGTAAGTAAAGTTGTTCTAGGATGCCTTTCCTTCCTTTCCTATAGAATAATCGTTTACCAATTTATATTAACGGAACTTTTTCGGACTTGCTAAAACTGACCTGCGGATAATTCAAATAAATGTAAATAACAAGGATTTTTGTTTGCCTAAAATAAAAATAAACATAACCGTCTACAATAAGCTTCAACACCAATTTCATTTACAACTATGTATTACCTCAAAGTATGCCGACATAACCTCAAAAAAAAAATCCTCAAAAATTTGCATAGCATAGCAAAACATTATTATCCTAACTGTAGTTAACTTTAGAACTCAGGTACTGTCGGCACTTTGATCCCTACATCCTAATTGCCTAATATACTGTCCGTTTGTCAAGGCAATAGGTACCGTTATAGGCCCAACGGGTTTTTTAGGAGTGGACGATGGTATGCGTACGCGCACAACGAGGTTGAGTGGATTTTGGGTGGCCCGTGTGGGAACGATGTAGTGAGCGAGTACTGCGAGTAGGTGCTATTGTCTTGACCTTATTAGTGTAATCGATATTCGGTTTGTTTGGCTATCGATATCGGAAATCGATTAAGGTTGAGATTTAGAGATCAAATTGATTTTTTGTACTGATTTTGTTGGCTTTGTTAATTGATATTGTGGATGTTGAATGTCGAACGGTTTCCACTTAAACTACTGAATCCAGTTAATTGCAATATGATACACCTTATTTTTGGATCAAAACAAGATACTGTTTTATCCCAGTATCAAAACATAACAGATGATTTTCAGCAAAATATTTACAACGCTGTTCTATATCTTATACAGTCTGACAATTCAGTTTGAATGTCAACAGTTGTTAAAAACTTCGATAAAATCAATCACAGCGCGACAAACGCAACTATATTTCGACAATCAACCACGATTTGTTAGCCAACCGCGCAGTTTACAAAACATTTATTCTACGTTATAAAATTACGTTGAAAAGCCCAATAAAGTGAATGGTATCGCAATATCCTATATTGTAAACAAATATCATAAATGTGCACCGAGATATAGAAAGTACCCTTGTCTGATATACGTTCTCTGTAGTTTGTAGATAGGTATATTTCACAAACTATGTTGACCAGAACATGAAATTACATTGGAGTATGATGTGGAATAATGGTTTAATTTAGACAGCGAAAAATACCATTTACAATGTTAATAAAACTATCATTTAAACAATTGATTAAAACTTACTGGAATGGTCAAAACAAAATAAATATAATACAAATTCTATTTTTTTTTTCAAGCTTAATTACAGGCTATTATCCGGTACTATCTCACTTGTTCTAACAGCTAAATTATTGTTCCTATTTAATTGTTTTATACTATCAATTACTTTAGTATAGCTTACTGACATAAAAATATAAATATTTAAGTTTACTCCAAAAATCTAACTTGAGACAAACAATACTGTAGTTTTTCCAAAACTATTAGAAAACTAATAAAATTGTCCAAAACTATGCAAAGCAGATGTTTCTTCTAGTTCGAACTAGTAAAATTTAAATGAGTAACAAATAAAGACATTGTTCTTGTCACAGAGCTTTATGTTAATGAGTCAAGTCAAAGGATTGATTAGCATCTCAATTTGTTCTACAGAATATATTGTAATGTAAATTGGTGTGTTTGGTTTGTTTTTAGTTCAGAATGATGGCTTAGTTTAGTTTTTTGCAGTTTATAAGTTCTTATTAATATTTATGTATATCTTGTTTCATTTATAGATAAGTCCTAAAAACTAAACGATATCGAAAAGTTTATGTAACTAAGCTAACATTTTTATTTAAAGCTCTCAATCGACAAATTAGACCTATTATATCTAGACAACGCCATTTATTACACGGATACTCTTTGTTTACAGAAAACAATAAATTGACTATAGCGCGAAAGTTATATCTTATTTCTTTTAAAGGATTCATACAAACCTGAAGCGCTTTAACTTTAAGAGGTTTCGTTAATTCTAAAGAAAATACTAAGAATTCTACATAGGCCTTATTTCATTTCCAATCCACAATTTTTCCTACACACTCAACATACAGCACAAAACATCAAAATCCCACCATTTACCCAAAACCTAACATACCGTTACTCTTTCGGTCCTCCGAGCTCCGGAGCCCGAATCCCGTAATGGTCACAAAAACCCCGGGTCGTTGTCCTGGCTATCCCGGTACAGTTACCGGGTCGAAGCACCCGTGGCCTTGAGCCCCTGCTTGGAATACGAATACAGGTGGACGCACTGTATTTGTGTTTTAGGGGGAATTTCTTGGTTTTGGTAGAATTTTTTTGTGTGATTAGTGCGGTGTAGTGGTTTTAAAAATATGGTAGGATTTTATAGATGTTGCGATATTCTTCATTGTACTACACAACTCGGTTTCTGATCTATTTTGTTATTGGAACCATAAATAACATCTATCTACTTCTTCACAAAATCTTAACTAGATCCTAAACAATACCCTCAACAAATATCCTCTATCTATCACAGACAGCGTATATCTATCATAGACACAGGCATAAAGCCAGCCTTATAAGGCTGCCGCGATGTAAGGCACAGGGGCAATGGGTGAGCCGGGCCGCGGTAACAGCCTCCCATAGCGACGCACTGCTATGGGACTTTATGGCAAGGATGTCGATATGAGCGCGAATATTTACGAATTTTGGATTAATTGGTGAAGGAATTATGACCTTTTTTGGGTGAATTTTAGTTGAGTGGGGTTTAGTGACATGTCCTTAGTTGTATGGTTCTTAAATGTGTGGTATTTTTACTGAAACATACGTCGTGAATAGATGATATTTTCAATGCAATAATGATGACTGCTACTATTTCATAACAATAAGATAATGAAGCCTTCAAATAAATGGAATAGCTTCAGAGCTTTTTCTACAAAAAAAAAAACTTTACTGTTGTAACAAAATGAACTCATGTAACCTAAACATTTAATACATTACAATAACCAGTTCTTCAATAACGCCTCATCTTTACACAAAAACTTTAATAACTACCATTGCACGCACACTAGCGCACGTGGGGTGGGTATGTGTGTGCGTGATGGCGTCGACGCGTATGACGCATGCGCACGCCGCTAGACCACTTGTGACGTAGTGACACTCCCGTAGATATACAGGATGTTTACTTTGAGTCCTGGTATTACATAAAATGTGTATACTTGTATGTCCCAATCAATATAAGAACTACTTCTCGGTTATCACTGAAATACTTGTAACAATAGCTATTGGTTTTTACGAATTTTACATAGGACCTATCAAATTATTTTTGTTTGACTCAGGAATTGCAGCTTAAACTTCATCCGCATTGGTTGAATCTGGGCCTATGCAAACTAGACTAAGAATGAAGCAGTAAAAATAATTCCCTCTAATCGAATTAGCAGTTTGCTTTCTTATTCAAGTACTTGAGTACAAATAAGTTTTTTGCCGTTTTTACATTTATTATTATTAGCGGTAAACCGCGTAGTTACTCCAATGGGTTCGGAGCTAATTTGAATGGCAGCTAGTTTGCACATCTAGAGCAATTTGACAGTTGGCCAATAGCTTGTTATAAAACTTATTGCGGTATTGTAATGTTTGCTATTGAAAGTATGTTTGTTATTCATTTTGTTGGTAATTGTGTTCGATTCATGGTGAATTAGCTTCACATTCAGTAGTGAGTTTAGTGTGAGTGTACCGTTTGCGGTATCGGTAGGATTTTTTACTTTGATTCCAAACTACCTATATGTCTGTTATAATAATCAGAACCAACGTTCTCTTGTCAGAGTGTCTTGAAAATCAATGAGGAAAACGCCCCCGGGTTTTTGAAACTATACTTTGTATAAGATACTGTCTTAAGAAAATATCCTTTTATTTCTCATCAAAACATTTAACTTATCTATTTTGGTATTTACACCCAATTGAAAAAATATGTTCATCCAAAAGTCATCGTCCTGTATATCCCCCACACACGAGAATATTTACAAGCTCAACTCGTTGTCCGAGTCAAGGTGGCGGTACAGTTAACCATTGTTTACACTGCGCGCGACTGTACTCACTGTACCGCGCGACTGTACGCGCCGTCATGCGCGACTGTACAGGACTAGCTTTGTCTATGCTAATGATGACTACGAGGTGGACAGGTCAGAGTTCATTGTAGTACGGTGTTATTATTTTTACAATCATCTCAAAAGTATCGTAAATCTCTATAAAAAAAAAAAACTCCATAATGATATTTGGTATGGAGATTATAATAATCGGTCTAGCCTTTTCCTATGTATGAGCTTCCCCAGTCTCATCGCCTCAACCGAATACCCTCGATGAGGAGATAACTAGCTGAAACTCTGTATTTTAGAACACTTTGATATAGGTATATTAGGTTCCCAAAGGTATACCACGTTATTTGTCTGGTTTAGAATGATAATAATGAAGATTATCTTTGATAGAATTTCTTCCTCAACTCAACAATTATTTGTTTCCTCTACTAAATACCGCTCAACCAACTTTGCGATTATCCATATGATAAATTGTAACAAACGAACATTTTTGATTAACTTTAAATATAAAAGCGAAGTGCCTTCATGCCAAGAGCCATGTCATGTCATGTTATAAACTTAAAAGAACATTCCTCATCTATCTACACCAATCTACACTTAGAAAGAAGTATTTATTCTTGTACAATGTCACTTTTATTAACACCCTTATTAAATGCTTAGCTTGCACCTTATAAATATACTTACCTACATATAACAAGTTGTAAGAGTACCTACACACTGCAGACTAAACAGACGGCCGATTTTTTTTTTTATAAAGAAAACCTTGATTCCAATCAAAGTTTTCAGACGATCTGATACCAGTTAAATAACTGCTCTTTGTAATGTGCGTACTACCATTCATCCAGGCTAACCGGATTCAGCTGAGAGCCACAAGAAGCGACTGCCTATCTGACCCCCTCAACCCAGTTACCCGGGCAACCCCATACCCCTTGGTTAGACTGGTGTCAGGCTTACTGGCTTCTGACGACCCGTAACGACTGTCAAAAATTACTGATTTATCCATATACTGAGTCCAAAAAACTATTTGCCGATTAGATATGTTTGCAGTGTGCGGGTTATAAAATAAAACAAAGACCTTTTGAACTTCATATAAAATTCATTGATTGGCGAGCTTTGAAGTTTCCAAGGTGTTAATGTGAATAAAGGCTTATGTCAACTTGATTGACATAATTTATTTGAACACGCCTGAGTCCTGTCCAATTATCTGATGTAATTATAGTAGAAACTATTGCTTTTCTAGGCAAAGAATAACTTAACTGGGTAAAATTTAAAATGGTATAAATTTTAAAATACTACAAGTATATTTAAACTTTTTAAGCACAAAAAGAAAGTGAAGAAACTTTTTTATTTTCACCTAGGGACCGTATAAAATGTTCTAGAGGTAACAAGCTCAGGAATAGGATTATTACAAAGTTATTGTACATGTTTGTATATCAAATAATATATTATCTATGAGTTTTATATGAATTTAGATAACAACCAAGGGATAAAGTAGAATTTATTTATACATCCGATACTATCTGATCTCTCTTGAGCTGAAAATAATACAAAACTGTTTTCAGAGGCAAAATTGAACTGAATTAAAACGAAAAAATTAAGAGATACAGCTTATTTACTTTCAAGCATTTCTTTCCATAACCGAGTAAAGCCACGAGAAAAAGCTAGTTTGGACTCTGACAGCTGCTAAAATCGCGTGATCCGTAACAATTGATGTCTAGCACTAATGGGGAAATACCATAAACCTGCCAGGCCCCTAAGATATGAAGCGTGATGGTTCTCTAACTAGAAGTGACAGGTGGCGTGATGGTGGTGATAAGAGCTGATGATTAAAGATGCTCTGATAATGGTGATGAAGTTGTATATGTTTGTGAGTAGTGTAATAGATAGTGCGACTTTGTTTGTAATTAGTTTTAGCACGTAATTTGTTAGAAATGAGGTGTTTGTTTAAATTGTATTAGAAGCTTACGTAATATTCTGCATTGTTCTGAGTTTGAGAAATTAATTATGTATAGGTTAATGAGGAGAAGGTTTAAGTGAAATGTCGTAAAAGTTGATCTTACAGAAGAGCACAGAAATAGACAAGAATAACTAAAGATAATAAATATCTTATTTATATAGATATATATATAGATTCGAAAAAAAAATAGAGCAAAAAGTATTTACCTTCCTACAACTCCAAAAAATATGTATTAAAAACTACCAACTTTGTTAACGGCACAATTATTATTATTTCGTAGATAGTATAAAGGCTACGTCACAGGTCGTTCACCGAAATATGAGGCTGTCATTATTTCTGTTCGGCACTACATTGTGTCTGCGGCCGCAGGTGGCGGGGGGTGGCGCGAGGGAGGGGCGACGAGCGATAATTAGGAAAAGAGACTGATATTATTAATTATGGAATTCTCGCTATTACTACACGTGTATATTTTCCATGTGTATTTATTAGGTAATTGTTTATTCCATATGTAATGTAAAGTAAGTGTAGTATTTATTTACTGCAAATTATGTGTTATGAAAATTATTTATTGGGCAATTTCTTTCACATATAATCTTGATAATATATGTTATCTTATTAACTTTATTGCAATATGGCTTCTTTACATAAAACACAAAATACATAGGTACAGAAGTCAATCTACATACAAAGCGCGTTCGAGTCACGCAGACAAAGGTGTCTATGTGTGCGTGTTCACAGACGCGCTGTCTCAAAACAACTCAAAACAGTGCGAGCGCGGCTGCCGCTTTCTTGAGATAAGCGCGTCACACAAAGGTAGATAAATGTGCACGCGTTGTGATACCTACGTAACTGTAATTTGACTGTAATATTTTTAATTTTAATAACAAAAGAAAAAGTAATAATGGAGCAACAAAATTCGTATTATAATTGAACAAGTTGACGGTTGTTTTATACAACAATAAACAGTGAATTGTCGTTTTTTTAGCCTGCCGTATTACCTATAGTATGTACCTACTTATTTTCTCATATTTCGATGGTTCGTTTAATAAACGCAGTAGGTAGGTACAGTTAGGTGGGTAGGTAAGCGCCCCGGCGGCGGCCTCTGGCCCAATGCCGTAATAAGTTTTGCTAGTGTCGACCCAGGCGAACCTGCCTACCTTCCCTCAAAGATTATTGCTAGTAGGAGTTGATAATTTTTGTGATCATGGCGAGACTATGTTGTAAGGTAGACGAAATAAAACTCGCACATCAAGTTTTCTGTAGGTAGAAGCAAGCTTAGATCAGGGACTGTACCAACCCATTACATACAAAAATATTTTTTTCACAAGTAAAGAGTAGGTAAGTATATATGTATGAATAACAAAATTATAAATTGCGGTTTCTGAAAAACGGTATCTCGTTCAAACGAATTTCCGTTGAAAGTGTTTATTAACCTCTTGTATGCCACATTAAATATTTTATTATTATTGGTTTATATTTCATTTTTCCTGTTTTATTCTCAACAATACATCAAATAATTAGATACGAGTACCACTACCACGTTAGTTTTATGCGCATAAAACAGTTGACAACCCTAGCGCGACCGCCGAGTTTAGGCATGAACAGTGAAGTACATACATGAGATTGACTTCTGTACCTATGTATTTTGTGCATAAAATCAATAGGGTGCCTAACAATAATAAATGTCTAACTTATTAATGCTAAGATAGATGATAAGAGGATGGTCAAAGTTCCTCAATAAGAGATCCGTGGTAGCTATAACACTTCTCTTAGAAAGAGTTTCCGAGAAGCTTAGTAAATATTGGAAAGTATTTCCTCGAAGAGTGAAATGACTCAAGAGGAAGAAATGCTATAAAATAAAGTAATCACATTTTTATATGCTTAAAATTTCCAGTTTTTATTCGAAAAGTTTTTTGTTTCTTGTAGTCTAGTCAACTAAAACGCTATTCCCTCATAACTTAAACCAAATGACGTTAACCGCCCTACGATCAGACAAATGAGTTTAAATAACAAACAATATAATAGCTTTTAACTTTTAACCGACCACTCTAACCGAAACAGTCACCGTGTAGGTTTTCACGAGATAACATCTTTCTTATCATTTATTGCGATTAACTAATTAAGATAACAAAGCGAAATGCTTTTATGTTAAAATGTGTGTTTCGCCATTTTTTAATTTACGTACTTTTAAGCTCAAAATTTTGTTAAGTGCGTAAGGAAACTGCTGAGCATGTTCTATGTTCGATTCTTGGGAAGAGAAAAATAAGGCGCTACTTGGAATATGCAAATATTTCTTCCAAAAGTTCCTTAAAAAAAACGTTTCTTCAAGTATCAGTTTGATTTTAGTATAACCTATTGCTTTTAAAATTGGATTTAGCTGTGTAAATACACAAAGATTCATTTAAAGAACTGTTAACAAGCCAATAGAGTTAACTGACAAATATTAGCTTTGCTAATAACTTTAACGTAAAAAATACGAATATAGCCAATTTTACCAATACTACAAGTATAACAAAACTTTTACTAAATAGAAAACTGAACTATTTCGCCTCCTTATATCTTAGGAAATAAGGTTGAAAATGGCGTGGCTTTTCATTGTTTACTAACATGACTTGACAACTTTTACATTTCGCATCGTTCCGCTAATACGGTTTCCTATGAGTTCGGCATTTCTTATTGTTACTAACTTCAATATTTACTGAAAATATATAGCCTTTTATTCCGAATTATACAAGTTTTTTTGTGCAATGATTAGGCAATATTTACTGTTATCTTGTTTTGTTGATAATTTATCCAGTTTAAAAATCTAGATAGATAATAATAAGATAACAGAGAAGTTAAGAAATATGATTTTCAGAATAAATTGCTCTTATTTATATGTACCAGTAAGCATACGTTTGGTTTTATTCTGGAAATACGAATCAGTTATTTTAAACACCCATTTAACCATGAATTTTCTCTCTTAATAAATTTAACATAATCTTTTTTAGATAACTGACAAATTTTCTCTTTTGAGTCACAAATCCCATCAAATATTTCCCATAAAAATGAATGATTAAAATTCATTAAAAAATCAAGTCCCGCGCCCAGCGCTAATGTCCATAGAAAAGACATCAACGCGCGGTACGGTGACCTACTGACGTTGCCTATGTGTGAGTGAGCGTAATACAAACGTCGTTTACATTTGCTAGTGTGCGATACTGTGTATGTGTTAGTGTAGTTGTAATTACACTTACACGTATAAAGCAAGTACTCGTTAATGATTTGAAAAATAAGTTATGACTAAGCAATTTTGCGAGTGAAAGTGAAGTGTGCTGAATGTTTTTATTATGTGTCAGATTGGTGTTAACAAGTGGTTATGGCTGTGATACCGTAGTCGCAGGAGTCGGATTTCAGTACAAAAAGAAAGATTACATACATATATACACCGTACATTCTTATATAGCATTTTTTAAACTTTACTGTAAGTTCAAAATACACAACACATTTTCCCACAATTTTCATCTGTCATATATAATATTTCAGAAAACCCCATAATAATTAACACACAAACCAAACACTAACCAACTGTCCTATAAACCACACTAACACAAAATCCTCACACACACTCACCCACGCCCCGCCCACACGCACACAAGCACACGACACGTATGTGTGCACAACTTTCTTTAGCCGGCGCGGGCGCAGCTCGCTTCTTGCAACCGTGACATTGTAACTACTGGCAACAGGTCCGTGAAACTTCGCAACCAGTTGAATAGCTTGAATTATTTACTATGATTTGGACTAGTTTTTAATTAGTGTTTTGTCTGGGTTAAGTTGAGATAAATGATGGTAAATTAAGTTTGACTGAGGATTTTCCAAAGCAAATTTTTGTTGCACTTAAATAAATGTGAATATTCTTTTACAATACTATATTCTGTTACGGGGGCTATTCTCATTGTAAAGATTTCGTCTCATAATGCCAACTCTATCATTAATGTTTTGGGGTAGATATCCAATATTTTTCAGTAGCAATTAGCATAATCATGGCTGACAGAGTGAAATGGTAGCGGAAAATACATTCTCTTGATGTTAATTGAAACGAAAAGTTTTATCTATTCATGCAGATAGGCACACCTCTTAAACCCACATAATTTGCAAACCTATTCAAAATCTCTAAAATCAAATACTCGACATCATCAATCACTTCCTGCCACTTATAAGTAAATACAGTTATAATTTACTTATAACTTATAAGTTCCTACATTAACTTATACAACTTAATTTACGTATCGCTACTTACTTGATCGGGGCCAAGTATATCTTTATTGTGGATCACAATAATGATCTGTTGGATCTATAGATCCGATCTATAGATCGCGACTG
The DNA here is from genome assembly GCF_030705265.1 of Helicoverpa armigera. NCBI lineage: Eukaryota > Metazoa > Arthropoda > Insecta > Lepidoptera > Noctuidae > Helicoverpa > Helicoverpa armigera. Next base: position 461,195 of record NC_087124.1, on the reverse strand, counting down.
TTATTATGCGCGGGAGTTTATGTAGGGAATATAACTTTTATTGGTTACTAGTTTGAACTGAGTGGGCTGTAATTTTTGCTGTTAAAAATATTTATGCCAAAATAATTTGGTAGATATAAATGCCGCTTTTGAGTATAAAACGGTCAAACAAGGTAATAAATCGATGATCGTAATTGGATATCGCAGGTATAGTATTTATGAGCTACCAAATTATATAAAAAATACAGACATAAATTCAAACCTATTTTACAAAACGTCAAATATAATTCTTTTTATTATGTCTTTAGAGGCTCATAAGTCATATTTTCCATGCAAGTATAAAATACATCCATAGCCACCCCTCTTACACTTCTGCCAATACTCTGACAGTGCGGTGCGCGGGCGCACGTCCCGTTTGCAATTAATCTGTCACTATTGGCGAACACTGACAACTTTATTAGGAATACCCTCGACTTGACGAAGCTGTCCTGACTTTTTGCAATACGGTGTCATCATCTCCCGAGCCTTCTCTCAACTATGTTGGGGTCGACTTCCAGTCTAGCCGGATGTAGCTGAGTACCAGTGCTTTACAAGCAGCGACTGCCTATCTGACCTCCTCAACCCAGTTACCCGGACAACCCAATACACCTTGGTTAAGCTGGTGACAGACTTACTGGCTTCTGACTACCCGTAACGACTGCCAAGGATGTTCAATGACCACCGGGACGTACAGTCTACGGTAACGTGATTATTTGCACTACAGTGTACTTTGCCTTATTGTGACACACTGTGTCAGATTGATTGCAAAATTACCAAAACGATTGATAGCTCTAATGATTGATTAATAAATTTAACTGATTGAGAAACGTTAATTAGTGATTTTTATCACTAATTGTGGCTACCGTTTTATTGAGAGGAAGTATTGCAAAAAATAATTTCGAATACAGCTATTTTGATTAAAAGAATAAACGTACTGAAGACCTCGTTAGCAGATCAAATATTAATTCAATCACACTGACACACATACTTGGTAATGATAAATAAATTATAAGCAAACGTAAAAACTCTTATTTTAACGGTTCCCGCCATTTTGATTTTTTGAAAAACGAACTAGTTTAGTTTACCGTTAGTGACGTCATGATAGTAAAGCACATTGTTTGAACGGTAATTGGAGCATTTTTGAGAAAATAATTAATATTTTTTATCACATTTCACACGAGTATTTGAAGTGTGAATAATTTTGTAAAATTAATTAGTGCTCTGGTTCAATTTTAGAGCATAAATTTTTTTGGTGCTAATATTTTTAGACTTTATAACCGTACTCGTTATTACCCGGGTCCTGAGGAAAAAATTATAGGTATTATGTATACTGATCTGATGTTTAATGTTTTTTTGCGTTAAGAAGAATATTCGTTCTATTTCAGGATCAAATATTCAAAACCATTTATCTAAATTTATTACTAAAATCAAGACAATATACCGTTGTAAATCAATAATATAAACTGCTTAATTTTCAATCACGTGGCTGTTAAGATAATTAAAAGCAATTTAATACTTTAATACCAGTTTGTTGTCTTCTTAATCAGATCTCAAATAATTATCGTTAATGGATGGGCGAGACAGATTAATGATGCAAAAAAGGTGCAGAAGTTTAAGTTGGATATTAATCTTAGTTTATACTTGAAATTGAACTACGTAAATATGTGATATGAACTATTTTATATTTATTTTTTCTAAATTATGGAACCAGACGTGTACTTTGCGGAAATGCATGATAGAAAATGTTAGGAAAATATGAAATGTGTATGTTATATGTATGTTTTCCAACATGTTTTTTTTACTTCCATTACAAACAGGAGGTAAATATTTTTCAACTAAAGACAAGAAAGCTTTAGCTATGAATACCAAATCGAACTCTCAAAATAAAGCAAATTATAAAAAAAAATGCAAAAAAAATATTGTAAAAGAGTTTGACCAAAATTACACCAACTAAAACTACTGAACTACCTGTACTATGTCCACCATTTATCACATCTCATATCATTAAGCATAATTTCATTAACTGGCGGCCGTTTCGTTTTTATGCGCACACACACACACACACACAGACGGAATAAATTTGACATCGCGTAACGGGGCTTGACCAAATCTCATGCAATTGAGCTCGCGGACTGAATGAATACTAGGGATACTGTTATTTGTGAAGTTGTAAGAGATTAGCGATTAGTTAAGGATAAGCGTTTTACTATGTATTATATAAAAAAGTAAATGAATGATATATGGTATATAGGGGTATTGTTATGATAATACTCCAATTTATTTGTGTATGGGTGAAATGTACCTCCCTAATTTTGTATATTCAGTAATTATTGCACGTTAAGTTTCAATAATGTAGGTAAGTGTGATTATATATTTTAGTAAATGACAAAATTATAGAGTTTTATACGACAGAAAGATAAACAGTTCAGAATGAAGGCTTGGGCAAAACACACTAAATTAACCTGAACATTCATACAACCAGCATTTGTCAAACTGCAGTTAACCCAGCACTAGTTACTGACTATTGTCAATATACCGATAACCGTGGTCAGCAGCGTTAACCCTTCACCGCTGCGACCTCACGCAGCACATGACCGCTAGAGTCACAGAATGGCGCGGTAATGAATGGGTTAGATTCGCGTGTCATGGTGGTCAAATGACACGCGGGTATTTTTGGGTTACGTTTGGAATGTAGATGAAAAAATATTGTATTCATCTGGGATTTATTAAAATAGCTATAGTTAATGAAATATGATGATGAAAAATTTGTAAGAAGCTTTAAGTAAAATCGTCATCCCCCGAGCCTTTTTTCCCAACAGATAGCTTCTAATATTTTCAGCTTATAGCTCGAAATCAATCTAGTTTTCTATGTCTATAAAACATAAGTCAACGGTTGCACCCGTGTCTTCGGCTGTCAAATATAATATTAATATAAATGAAAAATGCCACCATAACCTAGCGCAATTACTCTAACAAAAAAATTGCAATAAATCAACGATACCTTTGAACATTCAATCGCCTAACTACAAAACAAACTGTAATCCACCAAACCCCGCTCATTTACACAAAGACACGTTAAACACCAATCCAGCACCGAATTAAAAAACAAACTGTATTTTGGCCACAAAAATGTGCGCAAGCGACCACTACACGGGTTTACGACGATCAGTATGTGTGCCGCGTGCGACTCATATTCAGAACTGCTTGAGATTTGTTTAGTAACGTCAGTGGGACTGTACTCGTAGTAAGTACAGGTACAGTCGCACTGGTGAGGAGAATTTGTATGGGTTTTTGGACTGGATTGTTGTGATGATTTTGGATTTGTTGTTGTGTTATTTATTGGCTGTATTAAAATCATCGTTTAGAATGTTTTTACAGATAACGTTGAAACATAAATATAATAAAAGGCTCTGAAAAGTGTACTCTAAGTAGGCTTTATGAATTGTTTAGGTACACATTGGTGCCTTATCTCAGTCTTAAATGAAAAAAATATATGAAATTGATGCTACAATGTAATATTGCATTAAGCTTTAGGAGTCAACTTTCAAAGAATATTTAACTCTGAAACTCTTATAAATAACCAATCATCAGCTTTTAAAATCAAACATTTTTGAGAACCAATTTCCTTCCCCAGGCCACCACGCCAGCATCAATTTCCAAAAATTCTCAAAAACAGTGAAGCTCAAGCAATTTCCGACATTAAACGCTTCTGCAGTTTCACAACAATTTTGAGTATTTTTCGTACTAAAACCACTTGGTTAAGTAGAATATTTGGGAGGTTAATAAGCAGTTGTCAGTCAGTGGGAACTGGTTCCTTTGTAACGGGACTTATTGACCCCAATGCGGAACCTTTTGATACTTGAAGGACATTCAGATGAGATGAAGTTTATTCTAGGGAGTTTTGGGGATTAGTAATATGATACCTAGGAATTTAAATATTTATTTTATATAGAAATCTATGTATGATTATCTAGCTATTGATAAAAAATATGATGTTCTCAATTTAGAGCATTATTTGTATATAATTAGTGTAATTATTAAGATAATGATTATAGATTTATGTTACTGCATGCTTATGGCTAATATTTCAAGCTCTTCCATAAAGACACTCACGTACTGTTATTACCCATCTTACCAGAAAATAACTTATACATATAGGTACGTATGTTCTGCTCACGTATAAAATAACTTTTTCTTTGAAAGCAGATGATATCAAAACATGAATTAACCCTTACATAATTTTGTGAAACCCATAAATATTGCCTAAAAAGGTGAGAAACAACATTGTTGTGCATGAAATAAAGCCTACAGGTTCTTTTAAAGACCTACAAAGTCTTAGTATGTAAATTCCAAAGAAGCCTGTTTTGCGATTTTTTTCCATCAGTTGACCCAATTCTTTGTGCTAAATACATGAGTACACGGATGTGCGCCGGAGTGCGTGACGTCATTTAGCAAAAGAAAGTTGTCTCGGGAAAGGAAATGAAGCGTTTAAAGATATTTTTGGTTATGGGATTTACCACCGTGACATTAAATTGTGCTTATTAATATTAATAGGAGAATGATCTAGCAAACTTAACGGTATTTTAAGTTTTTCAAGATGTCTATGAGTCATGGGCATTTAAGTATTTATTGGTGTATCCTTGACCTCGATAAGCTATCCTCAGTGCCTCAGTCTTGAGAATTAGTCTCGTACACACCTAATTCCTCAATAAAAATATAAATATCAATAAACATATTTCTTGAAAGAAGAATAAAAAATGCCGCCTTCTAATTTATTGCACCAAGACTTTTTTTTACTAAAGTATTTAATTAAAATAACTATTATATTACAAACTACACTCATTACTAACTATAACTACAAGCAAGCGATCACTAACTTGACAGCAGTTTTTGTTCAACCCATAGACAATATAGCAATTTGAATCTAACCGACTTTGCATTGGAAGATGTACAATAGCCTATAATTTATCTTGTCAAACGAAAAAACTGTAATTTGACAAGTGAGCTAGGATAATAATTATTTTGCAATTCTCTTGCGTGTCATACATACATACATACATATTTGATCCCCAATGATTTTGCAAACGCTAAAGATATTTTAATTTTATAACAGTACTTTATCAATGCTTAATAGAGGCTTTTATTATAATGTGTCTGTCTGTTTGGTTCTAAGCAATGTCATTAACTCCTGAAACAGTATTGTGAATTTATTTATCAAGTGTGAAATGTCAAGCTATTAGCATCAACGTCAGTCGTTTGCTAAAAATATATCTTCATGCAATAAAACAAGTATAAAACAGGTACAAATATCTTCAACAAACATAACACTGCCAATTTAAATCTCACGACTTCGTGAACATTTTAAGAGATAATAACTCAGCTTTAATATAGCTCGCCAAACAAATCCGACAATTAACCTGACTTTACAGTTAGACTCGTTTCACTTTTTGAGACGGACCCCCCCCCCCGGCTTACATTTCCCCCCTCACCTCCCCGCCGTGGCCTCGAAACCTCGATTCAAAGTCAAGTACAGATCACGTGACCGAGTTTGTGCCCAAAATGAGACACGTGCAGACTTTGTGACAAATATAAGCTAAGTGTGAAGCTTTTAGTGCTGAAATTCAGCTGTTTTCAGGTTATGTAAAGAGAAGTGACAGATCAGGTGTTGTCAATTTTGAAACATGCCATGCCATTAATTGATGTAAATTGAGGTAACTGTTTTATCCCAAATATAGATCGCGATAAAGACATTTATCAAGAAAGTTAAATAAACACGAGTAGAAGTCAATTTTGTATGCGAGTTTTCTTCAGATACTTGTTCAACTGTTTCATTATGATTCTGTAATTGCAGAGAATTTTTTATTAATAATTGACTTATACCTACTTGAGGACTAAACACTAATCTCAAGTGCCTTAGGCTATATACATTCTCCTTTAAGTACATCAACGTACTAACAGAACTACACGCAATAAAAAGGCTCTATAAAAGCTATTAAAAGTCACTTACTGGACAGAACAAAAGGCGTTTTGATCATGTAAAGCAATTAGGAGTTGCTTGCTGCTCATTCCTTTCTTCTATGTGAAACTGCGTGATCTAAAAATAAAAGAGAAACACTCAATCAGGTGCTGAAGGAAAATATTTCAATCAATCACAATGTTTGGGAGCAAATATTTTTGAAACTTGGGGTTTATGGAAAGATACTCTGAGTGGCTTATATGGCCTCTTTTTCAGTGTGCGCGCGCTCCTAAACGATAAAATGAATAAATAACTACTAAATTTGCAATTAGGGTTCCTAAACCATTCAATGAGTTAATTGACGCAGTAGCAAAGTATAAATATTCACGATTGCCATCAACACCCTGTTCTTGATATTATTGTAACGGGAATCTACAAATGTATTGTCTATGCTAATTTTATGAATTTCTTAGACGTTCACGTTGTTCTATTTATTTATTTCTGTGTGTATTTACTTGCTCTTGTGGTATATCTGTTTGCGTTCGTACGTTTAGATATGTTTAAGAATTTTGTTAAGGTAGGAAACATAATCATTGTCGTGTGTTTTTCTAGTCCTGCTAATTACTAAAAGTTGGATTTTATATTTTAACCACAAATTCAATGTTACTATCAAAGCATGTAAACTGATACAATTCTGAAACAGAACAACTGAACCAATTAGAATTTTTGGTACATACATTGATAGTCTAGAACCTAAGAACAGACATAGACTTAATTTTATCCGGGTACGACAATTAGTTATCTCATTTGATCATGGTCATTTGCTGAATTTTGTCATCGTCAAAAAAAAAGATTGCGTCAGGAACAGCTTACATAGCTTCGCAAATTTCCATGCTCAGACAAAATTAAGTCACAAAATCAACCGATCACCAATTTTCTAATTCCCTCACACATCCTAACTCCCTACCAACAAACGCTTATCACTACAACTCGCACGTGTGGTACAGTTAGCGTACGGGAGTGACGTGGCGGGTAACTGCGCGCACGCTCGGCCGCGCGCAACAAGGCCGTTCGACGCCCGCCACGTGGCGCCATTATCATAACATTGGGATTTACTGCTAGGATCTCTGGTGCTTGAGAGATGGGTTTTAGAAGGTATTTTTTGAGTATTTTTTTTTGGGAAATTGTGGGAGATATTGCTAGTGAATTGTAGAGATATGGACTGGTTTTAGTGGGTTTCAGCTTACTAGAAGACTGGTTTTGAGAATTTTGTTTCAGACATAAAAAATAAGAAATTTTGGAATTAGATATAGGAAAAGATTGCTGCAGAAAGAACGCTTAGGTACTGACAAAAAAAAAATACTCAATTGTGTCTTCCAAAATTGATAAGACAAATTTTTAGAAATCCATCTGATTTGTTATGAAAAATACATTTCAACTATCAATCCCAAAAAAACAATCCATTTCCTTTAAAATAACTGGGAAAACTATTCTCAAAATAAATCCTGTAATTTTCACCTCCTTTTTGACCACTTCATCCTAAATATTTAAATCCTTGAACCTAGTCACAACTGACGTATTGTGAGGCGTTGACCAGTGGCGAGTGCGCACGAGTCGCTCGCCCGAAACCGACGCACCGTTATAAGGGACAAGGACCTCGGGTAAAACCGCGGCCAGAATGTAGTTGTAGTTTTAATGTTAATTGGTGATGTTCTATTGTGATGTATGTTGGTTTATCATGTATTTTTTGTAATGTATAGAAAATGTGAAGTTTTGTTAAGGGTAAAATTTTATGCTAAGCATCTTTAAAAAATTACTGTTCTAGTAGGTATTTGAAATATCTTAAAAAAAAACTGTTTTTAAGAGAATTGAAGGTTTACTGAGACTTTCATATGTTAGGCTTTTATTTTACCTTAAGTTTATAGCATTTTGGTTTATAAAAATAGCTTGAAGTTTGTAAATATAGTGTGCAGATTATTTTAGCTTAAACAGAATTCTTAAAAGGTAAAGAATGTGTGAATCCGTGATGTTTTCAGGATAACTTTAATATATTCTTTGCTATAAAATGCCCTTTATAACTACGTCCTTACTTCAAGCAAAGCCTTCCCTCGCTCTCAATGAGAAGTGGGTCAAGTTTATTGACAAATCAGGACGTTGCCCGCACCCCCTCTCTCTCCCGCGTATAGCCGCGTCCCTCTCGCACGCAGCCTCCTATAGGATTCGTGTTTGAGTAACTGTAATTCTTTTGGAACTCAATTTTGGAGAATTATTGAGATGTTCCAAGTTTTGGAATAGTTCTTGAAGTCGAAATCAAAAATATAGAAGTTGTTTATACTGTATTGAAATAATGTATGTATCTTGTACCTTTAAGTTATAGAACAATTGTTATTAAAACCCAAAAAAATATCTGACCTAGGTTTAGAAAATTTATGTAGGTACCAATTGTTGGTATCTTTTAAGGCTCTCTTTGGTTTGAAAGCGAAGACTAGTAAAAATAAAACCAATACAACAAACCTAAGAAATAAACAAACGTCGCAACTGAAAACCTCTTTTTTGGAAAGTCAGTTAAAAATACATAAACGCCAAACAAAAACAGACCAAAATTCCCATTACTAACATTGTTCACAAACAATCAACTTAGTAGTTTTCTTAACAACATCAAAATTATGTCCCACGACTCACAAACAGGAGATGAGCAAAAAACCCTCAAAAGCCTCCTCACGCCATTAACCTACTGTAGGATGTGCAGCATCATGTTACATGACGTCACTTCCTCTCCTTATTGAATCGATATCCGGTTCGTTCCGGATTTAAGCCCTGTCTAAATAAAAGGGTTGTTTGCACACATTGTTAAAGGGTCCTATGATTATAGGGTACAGTAGACTGCACATCAGTGGTAACTGTCACGCACCTTAACTCAATAGCAATAAGTACGATTTTCCTATAAAACTGTTACCACTGACCTGAAGTCGACTGTACTAAGTATTATTAAGGAGTATTTTGGGGTCTTTTTTTGTAAATTTGAAGGCGTTTTCATAATGGGATAAAGATAAGGTTCTGTGTTATAAGAAGGTTTTTGTAAAAGGGGTAAATAAGGACTATTAAAGTTTATTGATAGTCGCTCAAATATGAGTGTGGTGTTTCATTGTTGTTTGTAATGGGGTTGGCATCTTGTGCTGTCGTTTATTTTTTGCATAGGAAATGCATAATTGTGTTTTGTACTTTTGTGATAGGTATGAATAAATAGATTCCCGATCTACTACAAATCCTAACTTATTTTATATGAGCTTTTAATTAAAAGTATCTGTTGGTCTGTTGCGCTTTTACGCCAAAACAACTGAACCAATTTTAATTTATGAATCCTATATAGAACATTTTTATCTCAGGCTACTTTTTATCTGGTTACGGCTGTAGTTATCAAGGGCTGCGGGTAACAGCAAGAAGAAGTATATTTATTGTATTTTAAATCATGTATGTTATCGAACACAAGAATAGAACCCTTTACCTGTTGACCTGATTCCCACACCCCATCACAAATTAAACCTTTCTACAAACTATTTGAATAGGACAACTATTACCAGTACATATCAGATCGGGAGATATTCCCAAAAATTCCCACAGGAGTGCACATGTCTTGTTTTTTTTAAGTACTTGCTTTGGGGCAATTCAAATACAGCCTGATTGAAGGGTCCGCATCTGTCGATCGCGAGAGAAAGCCTGACATATGTACATAAAGAACATTATTGTACCACAACATGTGTTCTTTTGAAATACCCAAAAATTTTTGAAAATTTTTAAAATTTTCTCCCTCTTTGTTGTTCTTTATTGAATGTTTATTAAGTATGGGTTGTTTTATTGTTATTGTTGAAACACTTTCGTTTTGGTGAATCACTATGTTTGCTCGAATGTATGTGAAGACGGTTGTGCCTGTATAAGACATCAACGAGTTTGTAGTGCTGTAGCTCTCAAGATTGTATCTTTTTATTTTTGAAAAGATGTTAGATGGTTAAATGATGATGTGATTGTACGTATGAATCTTAATATAAACGCCAGGATTCAGTAAATATCTGATACTCTACAGTAAAATAAGCTAGCTTCTGTAATTTTTGCAAAAAAATTAAGACCTAAATCATCCACTATAATAGTATCTTCACTTCTCTATCTACATAAGTGTTATTCCATTTAAAAATAAAAACCAGCATTCTTGGACACTGTGAACGAATGAAACTTTTTTTTTCCGATCGTCAACAGTGTTGATGAAAGGGTGTTACCGAGCGGGAATGACCCCATAGAATGATCTCATCTAATCTCAAATTTCTTTCAAAGAAAAGCTAACTTTACCCTAAAACATATTTTCCTCAAAACTAATCAATCTTTCAATAATTCCCATTCGATATAATGATCCATGGGGTACGCTATGTAGGTCAGTTCTAGTCTAGAACATAGATATGGGACCGGTCTGATGCGCGGCTTTCTCTTCGCAACTACGCACTTCGCGAAGTGCTGCCAACTTCAAGCTGGTTCAATACGTGCTGTGTACTGCCAACTTCATGCTAGTGTAGTATGTGGGTAGGCAGAGGTCTGTGTTGGAAAAGTTACTAGTAATTTAGAAGTATTACATATTACAGCTATTGAAGTTATGAATTGAAATTATAATGAAGGAATTGAAAAGGTGGTTTTGAGTATGACTTTTTAATCGAATTACTTTGTTTGGGAAACTTTTCTAAATGCAAACTTTTGATATGAGTTACAAGAAAGCCTTGTGTACTATGCGTGGCTTTTGAGTGTGTTTTTATAAGTGATTCTTCTTATTTATAAAACTAAATATGATACAAGGACTTGTTCAAGAAATCTGATGTTTTTTAAATGACACATCGCAAATATTGCCTTACATCCATCAGCTAATTCGCGAAATTTGAGGGGTTTAAATTAGTGGAAGTCGATTTAAAAGCGAATGATTCATCTTGTCAAATAATAGGGATGTAGTCGAATAGGCGCGAATCCAAACAGGTCAATGACATTGCATAGCATCATCACTTTCACTTCACTGGACAGTGTCACTGCGCAGACAAACAAACATGTACTAGTACATACTAGATAGAAGATATATACGAGCATTTACGTAATACTATATCTACCTAATATGGGAAGAAGAAACATACCAAAAAACACTTTAAGAAGCGAACTCCTGGCAACTTAAAATCATAAAAAAATGCGTATAGCATTCAAAGACTATACGTTTAACGTATGAATGTTCTGAGTTAAAGAAGAATTAACACGCCAAAAATACTTAAAATAATGAAAAAAATTGCATCAAAGAGTTGCAACTTCAACACAAAACGCAAGTAGCTTCAACCTTCAACCCCACAAACCCTGACCTTACACAACAAAAATAGGTCCTCAACCCACTAGAGCTACACCTCCCATAGCCCAAAGTAGTCAGGATCAGCTGTTTCGCTTTCACCTCAGTGGGCAATGTCCGCGCGTCGTTACCGATGCGGCTCGCGTCGCGTGCGCACCGTACACAGGCACATTTTGTTCGCGCATGGGATTATTTTGATGCACTACGAAATAGATATGTCTGTCTGTCTGTCTTAATGTATCTGGCTATATGTATGTATTTGTACTATCGCGTTTGGGCTTTTAAGGATGTGATAAAGAAATGTATGTGCAAATTGGAGTGTGTTTTGCAAGGTGAACTTTTTAAACTGTAGATAGACTTGGATATAAATGATGTGTAACTAATTGGTATTCGATTTTACTGTACTAACTATGAACCGTGGTTCCACTGTCGTCCCAAGAAAACTACTTCATGAACCCAGATAAAAAAAGCCTATAGTCTGGCTCAATAAATGGCCTATCGAACACAGAAAGATTCTTTTTAATTTAGACCAATAGCTTCTGATATTAGCGCGTTCAAACAAACAAACTGTACAGCTTTATAATAGAACTTTACAAGACGATAAAATGTGCGTGTTCTTTGACAAGACATATGTCTTGGTCTCGGATTAGTCTCAAGTCTCAGGCGGTATTCGAAAACATGAGCTAAAACTATCGCGTGTATCACTAATCATTACAGACAACGATTTAAAGCAACATCGATACTGTCGGTTTATTTTTAATCGATTAATTTATAAGTTTAATTGTTGCATTTAATAAATTGATATATCAAACGCCATCACAAGTTTAAACCCGATTTTTCAATCATCAACTTCTGTACAAAAGCTCTCAAAACCTCAAATATATTCTTCAGATAAAAGTTGTTTGACGATTGAAAGTCGACCCAAAAACGATACCTATATGACGACTCCCGAACATAGTATGTATAACCCAATGTCAATAGTGACGAATCTTTTACACGTAATCGATAAAAGCCTATGCATAAGTCTACGGCCTTGTCTTATCACATCACTCGTCTGAATCGATTCAGCTAATCGTTTCGACATCTCGATGTGTGACTCATTTCTCGCTACTCGTGTTGTAACAATGCAGTTATCTGTTACTGGGAAGCCCAATATGAGTGGTCAATGCAAGTGCTATGTTTTGAAACATCCTGAAACCTTCGGGAATATTTCAGTATTGTAGTAATGTGAGTTTTGTCTATTTGAAGCTTTTGACATCGATGATAATCTTCGTGAATATGAGCTTGGGTCTTTAGTGCGGCAATGAGTTCTATTTTTACTTTTTCATTCAGCTTTGAAACCTATCTACTATAGAGTAAATGCTTTTCGGAATTTTACTTTACGTGTCTATCATAGACTGCCTAATATGTAGTTATGACAGTATAAAATAGTTCTAGTTTCGCTCTTGACCACCATCAAGTTAACCGAAACCCGACTTCAGCTGGTCGCAGCTGCTCTCAAACATCGCCATTACGACTTTACCTCACAACTAACTACCTAAAACCTGACAAATCTCAGTACTCTTCGTAACTTTCCAAACGTCTGCCTCAACTGGCATCATTATCTTGCACTTGACATTAAGTCTGGCATGGTCATTGCCGCTTGATCCGCGCATCTCCGGCGCGCGAGTGAAAGTTGCGCGCGCGCACCTCCCCACTCCTCCCCCCACGCGCAGTATATGTGTCACTGTTAGACCTCGTTGTGACGATATAGTTAGGCTTTGTGTGCTAGGCTTTATATTGTGGACTATTGAATATGAACGTTTTAATGCCCGTTTGATGATGTTTGAATTTAATGGGAATATTTCAATTTATTTGAAGTCCTGTTTGTCTGTGGCACACTCAAAGACTACTAGATGGATTTTCATGCGATATTCTCCAAGAGCTATACTGATTCATGAAGAAAATTAAGATATAATTGAAATCTGTGCAAGCTGAACCAAATAGATAGTATACTTGAATAACTAAGATAGCGTTTCTGAATGAATGAGTACTGAATGATACGGCATGGTAATTCGCGAGGTGAATGAGAACGAGTGAAGGAGTGTACGGTTCGTGAATGTGTTACAGTCAGCCACCGTGACAAGCTACTATGTTGGCTGAAAGAAAACCGTTCAGCTATACATATAACAGGTAATTAAGTTTATGGAATGTATCATTTTGATACATAGTGATCACAGACAAAAACAAAAGCATTCGCTTCGATTGAATTTGGAATAATTTTCGATCATTAGAGTTGAGTTAGAATGTCCAAAAAGTTTTTCGTCTGAAGTGATCTTCAGTATAAAGTTTAAAGCTTAGTAAATAAAGCTTTACATAAAAAAGTTACTGTTCAAAAAGTTTCACAACCATTTTTTAGAAAAAAATACTAGGACCGTATTTTTCTAATGATGTAAAATGCTCTACTTAGTGTACGTTACAATCCTTTAAAATTGTTGTAAAAATAAAGTTTTCCTAAATCCACAAAAAAACGAAAACTTGTAAAAATACCTATCAATTATCAAAATTCCAATCAAAAGCTCTTAACGATTCGCGCTCGAGGTACCAGGCGAGCATAAGATACAAGGCGGTATCATCTCATCCTTGCGATGAGTCAATGCGCAGGCGCGTCTGTGGGCGGCACACGGAACAAACGCGATATGTAGGTCAGGTTTTTTACGAAGCCTGCCGAATTCTTACTAAGAAGGCATTAACATTATTTAAGAAAAAAATGTGGTATCTGATTTTTGGGACTACATTATTGCGTGAATATATGAAATATCAAAAGAACAAATGTCTAGTCTTCTAACTGACCTAGAAAAAAACTAGGTTCTCAAACAGACATAACAATCAATGCTAAATCCACAAGGATCTAAAAAGTGCAAGTGACAAGAAACGCCAAACAAATTCTGTATTCTTATAAAACTGACCGCAATACATAGAATGAATGAATACACAAACTGTATGACATATTCAGTTTATGTAAGGAACAATTATGTACGCTAAATACATATTATGCTGTTAAGTAAAATATAGTCTAGAATCTAGATCATTCTTTGAAAAATTGCCTATATAATAAATACATTATAGTATGTTCTCCCATTTCTGACTACATCTTTCGTACTTATTCGAAAATTAAAATGTTTACATACTTGCATACTATGAGTCATTATTTTAAAAGTAATTGATCAATTCAAAAAGGAAATAATCTTCACGAAATTATCTATACGTATAAGTTTGACGTAGCGTGTTACATCAACGTTAGCGCTAATATATTTAAATACAGTTCATTTACCTAGAACATAACAAGGTCATTGATTCAGCCTTTAATACTACGAAGAAACGTCATCCAAATACAGTAATTCAGACTTATTTATAAATCTACTTATTTTGTCTATAGTTAGTGCTATATATACATACTTACATGTATGTATTGAAGCAAGTTCGTTGCTGCGTCTGATGTCAAATCCTTAACATAATCATGTCCACTTTTTGTTTATCAATCTATCAATCCGTTATGAATCGAAGTGAGTCCCTCGCGCCTTCGACAATGTTCAGAGGACAATCCGGGGGTCAGACAGTGGGGGACAAAGAAGGACTAGAACAAGATTAGAAATTACTACAGTCGCCTACGCCTAGGAGAGAAGCTAGGGACTAGTAAGCTAGCTAGAAAGAGGGGTATTACAGCCTAGAGTAACATGAATTCTTTGAAACCTAACATGAGTCAATATATTCACGTGCGACTTTTTTTTATATTTTCCCCAATAGGATCATTAAATACAGATAAAACTGACTAATAATTTAAAACATTTCTTCGCAAATAATATAGGTTAATGATAAACCTTAAGCTTAATGCTTAGTTCTAATAGCTAACAGGTATTTCTTAATTGGTTGCGATTAGTTATAGATTTAACGCGAAAAGGGTAATGACCTCATTCTGAGTATTAATTTTAATTTTGTTTTAGTCGTCGTTTTTGAATAAATTAATTTTGCAGCTTTAAATAAATGGTTTATTTTATTATTTGAATGTTAAATTCTAATGATTATTTAATTAATTATGTATGATCTAATTTTATATTAATTAAGTAGAGAATTTGACGTTATTAAACTGGCTTATGTTTAATCGAGTAGTAAAAAATACTGTTCAAAAATATAATGAAAACAAAGGAACGGTGGTAAATAATTGGTGTCGCTACGGGCCGGCCGCGCCGTTAAAACTGTAAAAAGAACCAGTCGAGCGACCTTCCAGCTATCTGCCGAAAACCGAACGAGTTCCGATAGCCGACCGGAAAATACACATTTTCCGATTACAACCAACTAAATATATCTCAAACTAATTCGCGACTCACGAGTATCTTTCACTATTCTTCAGGATCTTACATGCAGTTAGTAATAGCTCGGTAATTAGTAAAAATAGAAAATAAGGAAAAAAAGAAAAAAAAATAGGAAAAGATGTGATTGGCATAGTCATACAAAATACAAAATAACAATAATCTCTCGAATATTTACAAGGAGGAGTAGAAATTAGAAAGATTATTATGATTATTAATTTTCGAAAAAACTAATAATGTTGATTAAAAAAATATAATAAAAAAAAACTGGCGTCCGAAGTATAAGGCATCCACTGTGTGATCCACAAATCGGCGGCACTGTCACGTCACTAACAAAATGCCAATTACAAACATTTCCCAAAACGCTTCGCTTTCGGTCGGCGTGTTTGAATTTTTTTTCTTTTTTTTTATGAACGTACACTGAATTTTTATGTTTATCTCCCCGTTGTTTAGCGTCACTTTGGTAATAGTTGTATTGTCGGCACTGCACTTCACTCACTGGCCGGGACGAGCGCTGCGCGCGCGCGGTGTCGACAGACTGGCGGCGCGGGCGCACCCCACTCACTTCCCACCAAAAATTTTCTACCACCGCGCACGCGCAGGGCGGGCGAACCGCGGCCCGCTACGGCGCGTAGCTCGTAGTCGCGGACTATTACATTCGCTAATTAGTTAAGATTTTGTGATTCATTATGTTAATTGATGTTGTGCTATTATTACCGTAAGATTCGTGATGTGTAGCCGAAATAATGATGTGTTATATCGGGGTTCTTAACCGCACACTAGTTTAATTCAACTTTATTTTCAAGATTTTAAACGGAAACTTTTCTTAAAATCAAAATCAAAGGCATCATAAGACTGAAACGTTAGAAGCTAGGAGCACAGTTCCAAGTTTTTGGTCTCATGGAGAAGAACCCTCAAAGATACTGTTTTAAAATAGGAAGTCTGTAAATCTTACATCTACAATAGACAAAAAAATATTACCAAACCCAGTCCTAATTGACAGCACCCGTTCACGAGTATGACATTAAACACAAAGTAATGCACGTTTGCAAGTAGTTACAGCTATGATATGGAACTAGGTCTCATGCTACTAACTCGGAGGATATTGCATCGGAAGCACGCAACAACATCGCGATTGTAATTTATTTAGTTTTTCAGTACTTTAGAGGAAACATTCATACAGTAATTATGTTATGAACACTAATCAGAAGGTTAGAAGCCGCCAAAAACAAACAGGACGTTTGATTTTAACTACGATAAATGTTAGCTCGACCTAATTTTTAAATTAAGTAATTGTCCGTCATTAGTATTTTTCGTCCTTTTTTCAACGTCACGTGTAATTTTTTTTTTTTTAAATTAACAAAATATTAATTTTAAGCAAAGCGACGCATTTCACTTAAAGTTGGTCGCACCTGGCGGCTGCTATCTCCATTGCGTACACGCACACTGACACACAAATACACCACTTACGCACACAAGCGCACCCGGCAGGCCTACAGACCTACAAACTTTACTTTCACCTTTCTCCGCTCTTACCGTTACTGCAATAAGGATGGTTTTGCTTTGTCGTTTGTTTAGAAGTATGTTTGTCAGTCAGCTGGTAAGTAGGCCACCGATGGTTTTCTTTATGGGCCCTGGTATGGCCCTCACAAGGTCCTCTTCATGTTAAAGGCGATAATGTTAAGGTCACGCTCGTTTGAAGGGCTTTGACAAACGCCTGATTCATCTAATATATGGAAGTACAATAATTTTTAATGGCATAGGATTGGTAGTTTTCCATGGTAATTGGTATTAGTAATGTGTTGAAAGTACAACTTGATCTATTGTAGTAGATATTCTGTCAATGCCAGATAAAATGACCAACAAGTATCAATGCTTAGATTTTATGAATATTACTCATCACACACACACATGCCTATACGACTCTATAATTATAATTGAAGTAACAGTTTCAGTAGATAATAAATCAATACATCACTGGCAATCTATATAGTGGTACATGCTTGTCATACATAGTAATCTTCATAAAGCTTAAGATACATAACTAATACTTCACGAATACTATGTCAAAATGATGATAAATCAATTGAGATGAAATCCGAAACAAATTTTTGAATTAAAACCCAGATAGAGCAGAACCCACCAAAATGAAGTTTTTAAAGAAACAAAGGGTATACTAATAAATGGGCGGAGACGGGATTTTTAGAATAACTAAATTCTATTGGTGATTTCCTAAAAAAACTTCCCCGACCCGCTCCACTTTAGTCAAGTCTACGCTAAGAAGTTTCCATTGAACATAATACATGAGCTAAGGATAAAAAGCCTTGCTACGAAGACTAGAAGCTTGTAGACGGTTGACATACCTACACTTTATACATATGTCGACTGACCGACTACGAAATCGCTAAAATGCGTAGCTGCGTAGAAGCATCTGCTACGAAGCTTCTATGACCCAATTCTATATAGAACAAAATTAAATCATCAGTTATTTATTTAGAATAAAATAAATATAAGACTTGTATTTACTGTAGAAGATGGAATTAAAATCGTTCTAGAATGCGAAGTATGCATAATTATGAATCACTAATAAAAACCGCTATTTGAATTAATTTACTTGCATTAGTTTGCTGAATGCTAATGCTAAACATGAGTTTGACCAATTTTTTTATAGTTAGTTATTCTTGATATGACCTTATTTAGCCATTTACAACTATCAAAAAACAAAGCTGTGGAGAAAATGTGGAGATAGAACTGGCTATAGGTTTACCTGTAATTTACAGTTTCATTTCCACATATTTCGCAGTTTTAGTGCAAAAAAGCTTATCTTATTTCATTTCAACATTAGTACCAAAAATATTTTACTACGCATTTTTAAACTTCATTTGTCTCTACCATCAATCAACCTATTACCTACTAGTTAAATAATAAATGATGAGCTTATCAAAATATATGAGTTTCTGCCGCTTTGACTCGCATTGCCACCAACGGCGGATCCAGGGGGTAGGTCACAAGGTCATGACCCCCCCCTGGGCCAGGTTCAGGACCTAAGAGGACCAATAATTGAAATGGTTAAACACGATGTTTTATGTTTTTGTTACAAGTATAAGATAATTTTTATTCCGAGTGAATAGGTAGATATAGTTACAGGTAGAGCAGTAGGTGCTGAATAATTCGTGCTCGCAACGCTCGCTCTCTATTCTTTATTTACTCTTTATCCGTACCCAAAAGGATGAAACGGGACCCTGTTACTAAGAATCCGCTGTCCGGGTTGTCTACATTACATGCTGTATCTCATGCAGGGCCGTCTTAACCTATGGTGCAGGGTGTGCGTGACCCGGGCGCCTCGATATCAGGGGCGCCGCGTGACGCCCCACCACCAGGAAATTTCGAATAAATTACACCCGTTCGATAAGGAAGTTTCACATTGTATCATGATACTGTCAAAAAAGTCGCCTTCGCTTTGTTGGATTCATCATTTTGATTATTTTTAAGTTTTAACATCCTCCAACTAAGTGAAAAAATTCTAGCTCGCTACGCTCGCGAGTAAATGACTGTCTGTACTGTATTTCTGATTGTTTATTATTTTTATTGACTCACCGAATCAACGAACACAAATGGCACTCGCTCTAATCACGGTTCCTTTTTATTTGTACGTAATTCCCAGTCTGATTTGTAAGCCTTCAAACAAATAATTTAAAAAAGTTCGCGCTCGCTGCGCTCGCGGCTACTTGTTGCTTTACAATGTACCTACTTAATCAGGTGCTTTTGTATCGAAGGCTCAAAAAATTTAGCGCAATATTATATATACCTTGCCTTGATAACTTCATAAGTCAAATATAGCAAAAAAATAATATTAATGGAGTCCTCAAAAACAAAATAGTTTGCGCTTCCGACTGCTTGTTACTTTACAGCGCTTTTTAAAACTTATGAACTTTTTGCGCGAATTTGCGCGCTCGCTTCGCTCGCGCTAATTTTTACAAAGACATACTCCTGTCTCGACTTTCATAACTTAAATCTCGCCAACAGTTTGAGCCTACAATGATTTGGAAACATTTTTTAACGTTCTTATTTATATTCATTGTAAAGTACTTCGATCAATATGTACTACTCAAAATCTTTCAATAGATACATAGGTGGCGCTTGGGTGATAATTGCACCCAGGCGCTACATGAGCTAGAGACGGCCCTGATCTCATGAACCCTTACCAATAGCAAGACAATTGAAATTTTCACAGAAAATGTTTTACTGTTGCTGCAATAAAAAACGTACGCGCCCTTTTCTGCGTACACAATACTTTTCAAACGTTTAGTCTTCAACCTGAAAAATCGCGCTTTCTTGTATTTGTGCTGTATATTTTTTATATAGCAAGAAAGCGTTTTCTACCTTTACCTTTAGTCCTCGAACTGAATAAAAATTTTCGCGCTCGCTTCGCTCGCGCTTTTTTCTATTTCGCTTCTGTGATTATGTTCAAAAAATCGCGTTCGCTCAGCTCGGACCATTTTCTACATAAAAACACTTTTTTAACCTTAGTCCTTGCCCTGAACAAAAATTTTCGCGCTCGCTTCGCTCGCGCTTTTTTGTTTGGCACGTGTGTGTAGTGTAAATACGAGAAATTGCGCTCACTCTGCTCGGGCCATTTTCTACATGAAAACACTTTTCTTAACATTCGTAAAAATTTCGAGCTCGCTACGTACGTACCTACTTATTGTATTACTATACTACTACTTTTAATATTAAAAGAAGTATACGCTAATATATAATATTTTTTGTGACTTGACCTCGACGGTGTGACCCCCCCCTGGCGCCGAAGCTGGATCCGCCCTTGATTGCCACTTAGTGCCCCAAGACTGATGACCAGTGCCCCGAGTGCCGACTTTTTCCACTGCCCACAAGTGGTTATTGAATACAATTTGTATTCCACGACGTGCCGTTGTTTCAGATGATTTTTAAGAATTATAATTTAAATAATGCTTTTTTATAGGTGATATCTATAATTTTTATAATTATTTATTCCATAGGAATCACACTTAAGACAATCTTGATAGGATCTATTCATGTTTGTATAATTTTATTAATTATCCAACACCTGCAACACTGAAATAAATAAAATCATTATAAAAAATACTCACCGAAATATACCAATTTCCTTATCATTAAAATAAACAGTATCTATTTTTAATTCCCAAAAACATCGCACCAGTCGAACGGACCACCAAATGTTATCGTTTATTTATCTTTCTCGCTCAATCAAATAAATAATGAAAACTCCAAATACGTTATTCGTTTTCCAATCAAAATATATCATCGATATGAAAACAGGGTCACTCGGTAACAGTAAAGTTTAAGACAATCTTATTTTAACGCCTCGTGTTACCGCGGGTACCCGCAGGTGTTTGATGCAAAAAACGAAAGGTACCTACAGGGCTGGGTTAATTTTGTATTGTTGAAAGTACATTGTATGGTCGAAGTTATAGCATATCGTTTTATTTTTATATGATGGTGAATGGGATTGAAGTTCGGGTGGTACAGTATTTAACGGGTACTGAACGTATGTATACTGATATTTTTTAAACTTAGAGTTAATTAAGCTCAAAGTATTCAGGTATGATAACTGATTTATTTTTGAAGTCCTACAAAAGTTAACAACTCATATTTCAGGCTCCCTACAACTTGAGAAAATTATTCACCAAGAAAAGTGTATCATGCTTTTAACCGTCTGAACTTTTAAGCTAGCAAATACTATTCTAGAAGACAGCATGATTTATACGTTTTACAAAGATAAAGTACAGTCCATTGTAAGCTATAATTGAGTCTCAATAGTTCTTACTTCTGCTAATTAATTACATCGATCTATCGACAGATTCATTGTTGCGCGTGAGTCATTAAAGTCCGACTATTAGCGATCATTAAACTCCTTTCATTTCAAATTATTCGTAAGCGGATTATATGAGAGTATTTCCTATTGTGAGTTTTTTGTGGACTTCCTTATTGTTTTGGGTATCAATTTGTCACTGTATAACGGAAATCTATCATCAAAACTTTTAACAATGTTCGTCTGTATATACTTACTTTAGACTGTGAATATATTACTACTGTTTGAATTGGATTCAACTCCAATGAATTTATGTGAACTTTAGCCAAACTGCCTTTAGCAAATGAAGATTAACTCTCAATCCTTCTCTATATGAGAAGAAGCCTGTATCTTGCAGATTACAGCAGATCACACAATTAGGTGTGAATCAAAATGTAGAACTTACGAGAAAAAGATTCATTTACTTCGTTTTAGATTCTAATAACCAATGAAAGAACCAGTGAGTAGGTACTCTCTATTAACTTGCACTGTTTTTGAGTACCATCTTTTTCCTCATCAAACAATTAACAGACACAGTATCATATTGAAAACATATTTAGCCTTATTTCTAGCAGCAGATCTATAGCACAAACCGCCATACAACCGAAATACATGTCATTGTTCTCATCAGAAACATGTTGAATCATCATGTACTCGAGAAACATATACTATCTTATACCATACTTACCTACTATAGTTTACCATACTTACTTTAGTATAGGGTTACCATCCATATCGCAGGATTTGTCCTCAGATCTCGGAATTTTTGGACTTTACTGAGGATGGTTGGCTGGTCTTTGTAAATATAATGAATCTCGAGAATTTTCAATACAGGTTATATTCTAAAGATCTCAGTTTTGTTATACTTTTGTAAGAGCGTTCTGAGCGAATGAGCAATATCAAGACTCTTTTTTTAATTTTTATAAATGTTTGTTTAAAAAATAATCAAAATTTTTCAATGGACATCATGCCGTTTAATTTTTTTCTTCCTGGTAACCCTATCGTCGTATAGTATGTTACAGTATGTTGTTAGTAATAGTGATTCGCGAGTAATTACCGCCGGTCGCCGCTGCCATACATCAAACGTACTCAGTCATTACTAAGATGGATGAATCGCTTTCTGATAAATAGGTTAAGGTGTGTGTTTAGTGGTACTATGAGCGATTGTAAACTGGTTGTAATGACCCAATTATAATTATGATAGGTATGTAAAGCACATCACGCATCTCCATGTAATATTCCATACGAAGCTGAAATATTTCAGTTTTAGACCGCTCAGTTATCGAGGGTTTGCCTTAAAATGGTTTTAACCTGGCTGCGCGAATTAGTTTCTACTGCACCTCTGTCGTTATCTTGCCCTGTTTTTTAATAGAATAGACTAACACTCTTCCCCGTCCGTTCAAAATTAGGGTGTAAACGTAGTTGGCATTATCAAAAACCAACCAGGGCCCCGGAATACAACGGGAAGCTATTAAAGAGTCTAAAATTCACCTCCTCGTTTCTCATTATTTCATGATTACATTAACATAAACCCGCTACCGCTCTCGCTCCGCTCATGCTCATGTCCGCACGTTTATAAGTGAGTTTCATTCAATTCGGCTTCATGCTAATGGCGCGTCTGGCTTACTGACACAATTCTCTCGTTCGCTTAATTTATTTATTATTTATATTGGTACCTTTACTCCGGCAAGATGGCGGTCCCAACCAACTTAATGTGTACAAGTTATATTATTTGAATTTTAATTGTGGCCCATTTAATAATGAACATAAGTAGAAAAAAATCTATTCAACATTTTTCAGGAAATAAAATGGAACTACAGTTTCAGAATATCTTAAATTATTTAGAATGATGATTAAGACGACATATCATTTCACGAATCAGACACACTATATCAAAGTTCAATGAATAAAACAGTTAAAATAACCAGAAATATAAAACCTATTGGTAGGCCGTTTAAACGAAAATCACACATGCATAAAAATATACTCGGAACAAATACATAATTGTGGGCCGTGAAAACGTACTCGCGTGGGAATCGAACCAGCACTCGACGCAAAAACTGAAGAGGTGTGGCACTATGCCAATTAACTAGCACTCTTTAATGTTAAAACAATGAACTTATCATTTAATGGGGAATAAGATAATCTATCTGTAGAAAAAAGATTTAAACGTAAAATGCCATTTTGCATTTTACGTTTAAATCTTATGTTTAACTTACTTTTAGGAATATTTCGATATAGGTATATAACATCTAAAATATTACACTCGGTTAAACATACCTCTCTTTAAGAAAACCAGCAATTTCTCCTCCACATTTAGAAAGAATTCCATAAAAATTCCATGGAATTGTACCGCACAACAGGTTCTATAGTACACTCGTACACTCGTACCCCCAAATCTTATTCATCATCTTTGTTACCGTTAGCGAAACCTGACATGTCATCACGATTGCACAACCCGCCATCATCGGCTCATCTTTGAGGATAGGAGGGGGGGGGACTACGAGGCAGTGAGGGGGGGATATGTCCTAGTTACCATAACGGTGTGCGATGTAGGACACAACAGTTTTTGCGAATGAACCGAATTTTTCGTAAAGTATTGACCAGTTTGACGCTGTTTTAGCGTTCATTTGCGTTCCGTTGGGTGGGCTGATTGGGTTTTGTTTTTTTTTTTTTGGTTTTGCGTTGGTTAGTTAGGTTTCGTTTGTTTTTGTATGTCACCAAAACTGTATGTCATGCCTGAAATGTTAAAGCTGAACTGAAATAATAATATGTACCGATAGTACAGTATAACTTACAGCTCAAAGCGGTAGATAGACTTTATTTACTTAATAGTAAGAAAGAATGTTACTTGTGAGATGACGGCAGATAGAAGAGTATGGAAGAAGAAAACATGCTGCGCCGACCCCAAATAAAATTGGGATAAGGGCAGGAGAATGATGATGATGATGATGATGAGTACTTTTCTGCACTTACGCATCTTAAATAAAACTTACTTGAAAACTATTTCGAGTGAGGGAAACTCATGCGTTCAACAGCGTTCATGTTTGCAGTTTTACCTGAAAAACGTAAAAAAACACACTTTCTCTATTATACAATAAAAAAACGGTTTTAGACGTCAAACTAAATATAAACAAGTATACCAACACTATAAATATCATTTTATACGGTCCCGTATCAACTCAGGATCTTACAATCACTGCTACCTCACCGCTGCGTCTCAATGAAGATATCAACGCGCGCTCCTCGAGTGCTTGCTTTATAACCCGAATATCGGCAAATACTCGAAATATCAACACCATACACGGGATAGTGGTAAATTATCATTATGATATTTACTTTACGACTTATGTGCTTAGCATATTGAACATTCAGATTTGAGGAAACGGAAGATTTTTATATTATTTTTGGTTAAGTACTAAGAGTAAGAAATGTTCAAGTGCCTTAAAAGTTTTTGCGGTACATGATATTTATTTAATGTTTTTTTAGCCAACGCTAATTTGTAAAGTGTAAGGTTGAATGAAATGTTGAGTGTAAGTTCAGTTTCATTTGACGAGTGATAATTATGATAGGCACATTGAAGTTTGAATCACACTACACAAAAAACTATTCATCAAAAAAACCTTTATTACACAAATGATGTTTGCTATGATCACTGAAGTATATAAAAAGATTGATTACAGTTGAATGTTTTGCGTTCGAACACCTTGTAACTAGTCATCAGTCATTAACTGTTTCAGTGTTACGGTAGATTACTTTTTCTATATTTCGGACAGGTAGCGACAGGTAACAAGTCAATTGACCACTAGGCTATTTTAATTGAAATCGGTTGACCCAGTAAACAGAATTGCGCAATAAATTTTATTATTATGCTTCTAGTTTTGTCTAGAAGTAGCTCTGTTTCCTAAACGGTATTTGGTCGGTAGTTTTATTTGATTTTTAACGGTGTAATTTTCTATTTTTAAATGGTGTTTCCTGTATAACTTGTATGCTATTTGATTTATAAATTAATTTGTTTCGGCGCATAACACAATTGAGATAATATGGTAGTTTAATACGTATGCACAACCTGATCAAAAAGAAATCACTACGCAATCTATCCAGCTGAACAATTATAGGTCTAAAATAAATACAATTAAAGCCATTAAACAGCCACAGACCATTAAAGAAAATGCTAATAAATTACAAACCTTTGCATTTAACGGCCCATAAAACTTGACACCCATAAAAAAGTCACTAAACACTCAGCCATTAGGAGAAGTGTCAAAGCCGTTAATTGTGTGCGCAGGCGCATGGCTACATCTCGTCGATCACGTTGACACTGGCGGGATCACGGAGCGAGATCAATCAGTCGGTGACGAGCACACCGTTATGCCGCTATACTGCGAGATTAATAGAATGTTACTTGGATTGTTGACGGTAGATAAGAAATCACAATAGATTATTTTTGTAAAATAGGGGCGGGCTATAGTAGGAATAATGCGGATATAGCGGAAATAGCAGAATATGATACAATGATAAGAATAACTCTCATAATAACATAATAATAATTTTTAAACTTTAAATAATAATTCAAGCTAAGTTCAAGGTAAATAATAGTTCAAGGTAATAAACCTAAGCTACTTTGTATAGTTACTGATATGGAGGTAAGCTTCTGTTATTAACAATACATTATAACCATAGCATTCTATAGACATTTTTTTACTATAAAATGTGAACCTTAAAATCACCCAAATTCTAAAATCTTGGAAATTAAAAATTGTTTTGGATCCTATATTACCTTATAATCCTCATAATTTATACCTAAAATAAACACAGAACCTCAACCTCTATTCATATCCAACAGCAACATATCTAAGCAAATCGCCAGCATCTATAGGTCGGCTTCAAATTAACTGTAAGATTTACAATTCGCCCTTTGATGTCCGGAATTGCGCGGGCGCAGGGGCTTAATAAAGTAGCCGTTTGTAGCCTTTGTGAGTATTGGGAACATGGCCGTTATAGGGAAGAGTGCTTCTATGGGGTATATACTGGGAATGGGACCTTGTTATCTTTAAAAAGTGTGGTTAGATTAACTACTAATGAAGTTTTAGTTTGGTGTGTAGTAAAGTTTAGTTATTTTTTTTAGCTGTTGCTAGCTTCTGCCGGTGGGCGATTTTACCAGCTTCTAGTAGAACCTTTTGGCGCGTTAAGATAAAACTGTAGCCCCTTTAAATTTTAATACCCTTTTAACGCTTTCGTGGTGAAATTCTGCTAAAGAACACTTAATTTTGTCAATTTCTAGTACCTAGAATAGGTGAATTGCTGAATGTATCTTTTTTAGTGCTTTTCCAGCAAATTAAAAAATCTAGTTTCAACTGCTGTAAAATTCACAGTTAATAATAATTCATGTTCTTCAAAATATGTATTCTTAGTGAGCAAGGAAACCAGTAACAATGGTAGAAATGGGAGCGACAATGATTTAGATGAGCAAGATAAATGACTTATTGCCTGATTTAAATATAGCCTTCAGTTGTAGGCGATACAATTTACTGCTTCTGATCAACTAGATAGGTACCTGGACTGGTGGTACTCAGGCTTGTGAGAAGATCAATGTAGGTACATAGTATTAGGTGTATGAGACAGTCTTGTGATTAGGCGAAGATAAAAGTACATATTAGGTGTATGCGGCATTTTTTTGGTATACTAAAATGTGTGAATTTTCCTCTGCTTATGATATAAGGTAAGTGGAAACTACCTTATTAGAGCGTTTTCTTCGCTTTCCAGTTTTTTTTCCATGTAGGGCATTATTTACTTCCACATGTTTTGAATAAGGACATTTATTTGTTATGTCAAAGGATATTGTATAATAAAGTCCATGCGATAAGTGGGAAAACAGTACTTTAGTGGTGGTCAACTCAAAAATCCCAATTTCAATTCGAGAAATATCTTGCCATCGGCTTTATAACAAGACCTTAGAGTACCTCAACAATAAAACAAAAGGTACAGCCATCAACAAAACTTTATGAGCGAACAGTACTATCGCGAACAAAGGCCTTCAAGGGATCTGCAGAGAGGTAGCTTTATTTATTTGTTTATAGCACCTTCCAATATACCATGACGGAATCTTGGGCTAACCGTAACTGCCCCTACAAACTTAACAAGAACAAAAACAAGGGAGAATCAACCTTATTTCGTAATACTTAAGGTTGAAATGAACGGTTTTGTTAACTTGGATATAAAGACCGCCAAAGTAAAGATGTTACCTTTTTTATAAACAATAGCTTTTGACCATAACAGGCCGGAATGTATTGGAGCGGTAAAAGCTGTTTGTTCTATTGTTAGCGCTATCTCCGGAACTACTGCGCCGATTCTGATCGGCTTGTTTGGGCGACGTAAAGTAGATCTTTTCGTTAGCGAGGTTATGAGGATGTCATGGCTTTTAATTGAGAAGTTATAAGATTAGGAATTTTAATTAAGAGGTTTAAAATAATCATGGAAAAAAAGTCTTCCTGATATCCATGTTTTACGGAGCTTGTTTAAAGAGATGCTAATGTATAGAGTTAGGTATTTCAGAGTATTTTGGTAATTAAATGTCCAATGATGAAGACTGATAGGTATATGTAGATAAGTAGTAAGTTTGAGCAAAAACGACTACATACTAATTACTTACCAATATACTCAGCCTTTATTCTCCTTCCATCCTTCATGATTCCCACATACATCCAGCATGTACATACGTGCCCGCGAGTCGCGGTCGGCGGCGCGCGCGGCATCTCGTGCGCTACGTGCGACAAGCGACACGCGTGGATGTGTGTACACCCAAGTGCATTGAAATTTGATTGTTTGTGGAGTGTTCAGGGGGATCTTGATGTTATTCATCCTTACTAATAATGGCGCCCACGGCCGATTTCGGCTCGGCGGTTTTCATTTTAAGGAGATCATGTTGAAAATTTAAATCAACTATGATTAGTAATTGCCGTCGTGCAAAGGGTTGTTTATTATTATTGAAGTTTCGTGGAAGTTAAATGAATGATTTGTCTTTCTTTTAAACAACACTCATGTCGTTTTGTGACTCAACTCAAATCGGATCTTCTATGAATTAACAGAAATAAGCGAAAGAAAACTTTTCTAAAGAGACCACAAAACGACATAATATTTTTCAAACATTAGCGTCCATTGTTTTCCCACAATTTGAACGCATCATCAGTTTAACAACAATACAAATAAAACAAAAACGTAATTATCACCCATACATCACCAGACATATTGGTCACCAACATTGGTCGACACATGTTGTCCAACATTGGCGCAACAAATCTTACAATACATGAAAGTCTTTCTCTAAACAAAAACAAAGGACAGTCATTATCGAATGTTCTTTAAAAAATAGAATGCATGATGGATTTTGTATTCAGTAGATTATTGTTTCAAAAAACAGATTGTGGGTCAAAAAACACATGTTTTAAGGGATTTTTTTGGAAGTGTTTGTTTGTATATCTGTGTGTACAGTTAAGGAAACAGGCTGGGGGCAGATAATTGCCGTTACCGGTCATAAAGGCGGCTAAGTTTTATTGGGCGTGTTTTGTTGTGTAAGTGTGTTGTTGGCGGATTGCCGTTAAATATTCTAATATTTTGGTAACGTGATGCCTCTTTGCTTGTGTTGAAAAAATGCCGGTTTTAATATTTTTAGTGAAAGAATGTTATAGTTTTGTTGTTGTAATATTTTTGAACAAGCGGTAATTTTTGATGTTTGAAGAAAGTAATGCCAAATTAGGTTTCTTTCTTCTTTTTTGTTTTATTTTAACAAGTGGTTTCCCACGTTAATTTGTTGAAAATATTGGATTTATCTACATGCACCCACCATATCAAAATTATCTGTATAACAGGGATCGCAGTATTTAAATAGACAAATATGTACATTATCACCAAATATTCTCTATTCTTCAAATTCGTACTTCTTCACCTTTTGTACCTACCAGAGAACCACTCAACATGTTTCGTCTTCACCTAAACTTCTTAATGCAGAAAGAAAGAAAGAAAGAAAACAATAGCGTTGTCCTCAATGTTTGGAGCTAACTGGGTGAGCGGTGCGCTCCACTTGCATTTTGGGTTAACTCGAGCCTCTGACCTGAGCCGGTAACTTAAGCAGAAGGTTTAGTTTGACAAGCTTAGGATTAATGTTGAACTTCTTTTGTTACCTAGTTCCATTCATAAGAAAATCTTGAATCGTTTGATAATAAGAGTTATCCCTTCTGATAAGTATGATAACTACTTTGTGTTATCCGACCATAATAGTTTAGGAAAATTAAATAAGTTGTTTTTGGTAATAATTATGATCAATTTATTCAACGAAAGGTCTCAGCTCGATAATGTTAAATTGGAAGCGTTTTCAACATAGCACATTCAATATAGAGCGTCGTTTACTTAACGAGAACTTTTTAATAGGATTTGTCATAGAGATTGAAGAATGTTGGGGAAAAAATATAGGGTCCTGGACAAAACTATGTTAGTTCTCATTTTCATAAAAAAGACACTCGCGAGCGTAAGTGATTGTAATTTTGTATTAATGAACAAAACCACTGCCATTATATTCATCTACCTATACTTTATAGACTCCGTAACAGTGCGTAATATTGCTATGTTATTGTGCTCAGGCGCTCCGCTGCCACTTTGATACCATAAACAAAATGACTTCATGGTATTGTATATGTTAATAGACTTAGGTACCTAGTTCTAGCCTTTTGAATATCCTGAAAATATGTAAATGCAATAATAATTTAGTGCTTAGGCAAAATTAAAAAAGTAACAGAACATTAAAGTAGGTTTATTTCTTACACCTACTTGCAAAATTCTGCATTTTTATTAACTTGGCTAATACTGTACAGCCACGCAGTGTGAGGCCCAAATAAATGTGGAGTGCCAAACGTGTGCGATTGGTCACAGCGCGGGGTCAAGTAGGGCGAGGTGCGCACGCGCAGATATCCGTCACACTTCGACCCGGCCATCGCGCATCGTGCCCAATAATCCGGACTTGTTGTTGGCCGGAACAATGTTACAATTTGGCATTATACTATGCGTTTATAATGTTCTTCATAAATATAATGAAGAGATGTTTGTGATTGCAAATAATTTGTAAGTAAATGAAAATCAAATGTATTCAGAATCTGTGTGTTCAGAGATGTTGATAAAATTATTTTAATGTTGCCATCAATGTCTTACATCGTACAAAAAACTTCGGATTTTAAAGATCATTTTTTTACCAGCTCCCTCCCAACTTGATCCGATATGGAACTCTTTTGTCCTTGAACCTACCTGTAAAACAACCCCAACAGTTTCTTTATTCCCATTGTGTTTTGCACAAACACAGCTTTGCACAATGCTTGCACAATGTTCACGTAGGCAAGACTCCTGGGCGGTCAATCGGTCACGCCCAGAGCGCCACGCTTCAGGTTTTTTTATGATGGACGACTGATGAGGAAGAAGAAGCATGAAGATTATTTAAATAAAATGTTTTCGGTGTTTAATAGATTTGTGAGCTTAAATTGTCGGTAATAGTGAAATGTAGCTTTGTGTGTTCAGCCTCTGACAGTCGGAATTGCAGCACGTTTTTTTTTTAATTGATATGAGCTACCTATAAGGATCATCAGCGGAAAGACAGAAACGAAATAAACCTCAAAGATACAGCAACCTTCCGAAGCCTGGGTGGAGGTTATATGGCGGAAGAGGTAACTTGGACATTTTCCCACTGTTTAAGGTGCTGGAGCAAAAATCCTTTCAGTTTCACCTTAAAACTCACATTTCTTTTTGGTCCTTTAATAGGTGGTGGAATATCATCCCAAATTTTGGTTGCTGGGCAGCGAAAACTTCCTCGGAAACACCTATGTAAGTACCTGCTATTTCATAGCACATTATAAAGCTACATGCCTTAACAAAGTAGCACTTACTCAAAAACGACCAATTCAAAATTGAATAATATCTTTATGACTGACATCAACAGAAGCATGATAAATTTTTGAATAACGACTTCCCCAACTTATGAATTACATCACCTTTACAAGCGAACCTGTCAAATTACCTTTGAACAACATGCACCCCGTCGGGGCCCACAGTTGACGTACAATGGCCGACCAAAATATTTACCATTGAACTAGCTACTGTTTTTTTACCTTTAGTGTACCTCAGAACATTTAAAGGACATGCTTGTATCAATTTTATGGGTTTATTGTCGCAAAAGTGTTGTTTTAAAACAATTTGAAGGCAGTAGCACCTTGCTTCGAGGAATCGCTTTGTAAACTGGCAGTCGTTTTACTTTTGTTTTTACAGCGTTTCAGAATTCGGCCGTTTGAGGGATGTTGTAAATTACGTGATTGTACAATGAGTTTAGTGGGAGATCGACATGGTAATTAGTTTGAATGAGGTTTGACTACTGTAAGATTGGACGGAAAGATTCCAAACAAGAATAAAGTAAAAAAAAACCTGACAAAATGCTGTCATTTGAAAAATCTAAAAGGGGCAATGCCTTAAAACGCTGCACCGATTTTGATGTAACATGTCTAAGAACTACCGCTAAAAAAATAGAATAGCTGTTAACTAAAGAAATAATGCGTGGAAATAACTCATACAAATCGATCCATCTATTCATGAGCTACGATTCCACAGGCAGACATACATACATAGGTAGGACATTACTTATCTACCCACAAAGATAAATTATTATTTCGCAAATATTTACTAGCCGTAAAGTTATTTCGTCGCTTTACGGCTACAGCGACATCTATGCATGCTTATACAAACTTGTTAACTAATGTTAACAACGCCATCTAGTAGACGGTTTATAAACGATACGATTCTCATAAAAACTGTAGATGACAGACTGAGAACGAATAATTCATTATATCCTTTTTTATTCCACTTGATTTTAATTAATTTTTTGAGTATTTATTTGTGTTACGTACCTTTACTCTAAGTGCGTTTTTCAGGTTGAATTATTAAAGTTACTAATATCAAATGAACTCACTGTTGTATTAGCGCCATCTAGTTTTCTACCAGTTCATATCATAGTTCGTCTTAAAATACACAGATGACGCTACTTGTTATGAAAAAAATGGAAAAGTGATACATGGTGATACCTATGGATTGAAGATTTTGTATCTTGTTTACATAAATATACTAATTTTAAGCAGTAGCTACTGACATATTCTTACCTAACGAAGGATTATTTTTTTTATATTTCAAAACAAACATATAAATCCATATTATGTAAGGCATAATAATTGGGCCTTTTAGTCTTTTGTGCACCCGATGGGACTGTTCGATGTTGCACCCGCGATCAGAGGTTGATTCTGTGTGCATGTTTAAATCTTCTTGTCAGTGAAATAAATTTTCGAATCGACACTCTGGTTTCGGAGTTTGAGGACACAAACATACAAAACAAAATAATAAATAAAGAAAATGACTTTCAAACCCGTGCGCGACATACATTACTATTTACAATTTAGCATATTGTCACCTGTCAAAACATGCGTATTCACACGTTTTGTACAAATGTACACCCATTGAGAGGCACATTTCCGCGAGGCTCCCAAAATAATCCTTTGTTCGTATTCAGCATTATTTTCGCGAAATATTTTTCATTGTTTTATCGACAATTCGACATAGGTACGCCGTTATGCGAATTGTGAAAAATTTAGAGTGCCCATTCTGGGGTTAATGACATTTTGTGTGACAAAGCTAGGCCTAGAAATTTTTTTTTTTCAGAGAAATAGAATCGTACACTGATTAAAATTTTGTATTTTAAATATTTTCTACAGTTCGTTAGCATGTCCGAGGATCTGAACCTAACCACCATTCATTGCCATCCAATATAATATTCAGATGCAAGTTAATCCTAAGTTATCCTAAGTGAAAGACACCAGGACTTTATTTGTTTGTTATTTAGTGTTCAATTAGTTCTTACAAACAAATTAGTTATTATTTAGGCCCAATTAAATAAGTTTTTAAATATTCGACAGGTGTTTTTACCACAGTAAAATCTATAGGTACTTGCCAAGATAATTGTCTTATCCAAATGGTCTTTAAAGTAACAATTACATCAAAACATTAGAATTATATGACAATCCTTTAAATGTTTCACACCGCAAAACGCATGCCCTAACATTTATATCTTTACGCCTTCTATGAAGTGACCGGTCAATACCGTGGATTTCCTTGGCCGGGAATCGAACCAGGGCGTCTCCGTGGCAACAGGGACACAACATCGACTCCTTAATCATTCAGCAGCCAATTGATTGAGTTTTTCATTGTAAAGTTATTGGCCCAGTTTAGACTTGTGTATCTTTAGAAATTATTGATTCAAATATGTCTTGAAGTATATTTTCGCTCCTCGGAATACGACATCTTTCTTATTTACCTACACGTGTTTATTGATCAAGCAGTAAATATTATTCGCTGTTGAAAAAACATAGCGCAGTAATCATAACGATTTTTCCCCAAATAAAAAGCCTATTCCCAAATACATTGGCGTCCAAGTCCTTTCCACCGAGCGGCTGTCTTTCATCTCTTTAAACACGATACCAAGTACCCTTGCTGTAATCAGGATCACACCACAAGTTCTATCGAAGTAAGACCCCGTAAGAAACTCGCCATGTCACTGACTAGATGGTAACACGTCCGCAGACCGTAATCGTTTAGTGCATTATCATCCTTAGCTGCTGCTATCAAGCCCTTCCCAAATATGAAAGAAAAACTTAAAAATAAAAGTGTCAAGTTTGTCGACCTCGCCGATACAGGTACAGCATGACCTCACTGCTCGAAGGTAGGCAGAATGCTTGGCCCAACAAAAACTCATTACTTTTTTGGGTATATCTACTTAATTATGCCGATTATGGCCTGTGCAGCCTTCGTTTTTTGCGATGCAATTATTTACAGTTTTGTATTGGAGGTAAAATTTATTAATTTATGTTTATGGATTGCTAGCTGTAGCCCGTGATGTCACCTGGGTTTTATGCACTTCCACAGTCATGTGTCTTCTTTAATAAGAAGTAAAATAGTCAGCTACAATTTCAAAAACCATTTGCATCAATCACAATTTTTGTATCGATTCTATAACCGTGCATGTATGCGCACACTCGAACACACAAACCCATATTCGCGTTTATTACTCAGCATTAAATGGGGATATCAGTTACCTCTCCATCATTAATTAATTTTACATTCCTTTAATGTATTACTATTCTATGTTTTATAGATATTAATGTTCCGATGTAATGAAAAGTTAATAACTTGGCTGTAGTTTCATAATAGCGAGGAACCAGTAAATAGTAATATTAACACTAAGATTACACGTTGAACATTTAGCTCCGAAATATTCTTCCTCCATAAAACCATTACTTTAGTTAGGCACTACCGTCGCCATTGCAATGTAGTAAATGGAGTACCTACTAAAGATAAGATACGTTTCTTTGAAAAAATGGAACATACGAGTAACATAAGAATTTAGTCAAAGAGGAACTGTTTGTTTCCAAAATTGTGTATTTTTTTTTCCTACACATTACTATGAACCTCTAAATAATATAACCTATCGTCATTTTGAACCAAGAGGCGACAAGTTCGAGTTTATACTAGTTTTAAATGTATTGCAGTCCTAGCTCATAAGTAAACATTACAAACTCGAATATCGAACAATGATATCTTAGCGCAAAATAAGTTACGATCAAACGTATGTTCATATTTTCTTATTTCGGTTTCCTTAAAGTGTAGGTAAAAGGTTATATAGGTACTGAGCACACTGAGTCATCCATGTGCTCTCTACTCCATGTCATAGGGAGTATTACCGGGTATTATCTCCCCTGCCATTAACCGCGCCGCGGAAGCGGATGTTGCGGGTTCGACTCCCGGTTTCAAAAGTGAAACGATTCTGTTTTATGGTTAGGGTTCATCTATATTATTATAGTTAAGTTTTAGTATCAGGTATGTACCTAAACCTGTCTAAAGCTTGAGAAAGGACTTGTGAAATTACGGGGACAGCTAATCTTCCTATAAATTATTCATAAAGAAACCTATATAATGAAATTGACGACATTTTGGGACTTATTAAAAGATTCTTCCGTTACCTATTTTATTCCCGACTCGCTTAGCATAAATTTAAGTTACCATCGATCGGCCCAATTCCTCCTGTGACCTTATTCCTTGTCACGCTTGGAAGGACCTCCTTTTAAATGCTATGGAGTTCTTACACCTTGCCATAGAGTTGAAAAATGTAGATATTTCTTAAAACATTTACATAAAATCAACTGCTTCAAAGATTTCAATATCACATCTCTTTTAACACAATAACATGCTGTCCAAAACCGATAAAATAAAACAACACAGACAATCCCTCTATTTTGTTGTTACCCTGTGTCACTGTCACGCAGTGGTCGGTCACGCTTCGTTGATGGCGCGGCGGCGTGGGCGCACCATGCGGTATTTCGGTTATAATCATCAGCTACCCTAGACATTTCGACTGACACCCCTTTTAATTATTGTTTTCTACATTGTTTTACAAGTTAACCGTTCTATGAACGTTAGAGTGTCTGAGGCAATTTGTGTGAATAGTGATTGAAAATTACATACGTTTTCAAATGGCTTTTAATTGTCTTTGTAAATTGTGTATTAATTTATTTATTCTAGTAACCGTAATGATTTTACCATTTAAATCAATAAAGCTTGTATGGGAATTATACAGATATGCCTTCTAATCAATCCACTAAATGAATATAAGAAATCATGAAATATAAGAATTCAACAAAAAGGCGATTATCGAACAATTAGCAAAGAAAACCCTTTGTTCTTCCGTCGGATACATGTATCAGTTCTTTGCATCATTACGTAGTTTTTGCTATCAATATTATGACGCCAGCATGGATCGCTAGTAGCTTTATACATATTATACTTACGATAGGTACTTACTTCCTTATGAAATCTGTCTTTGAATCTCTTAAGCTGGAAACTCCGTCAGCAGGAACTAAATACTTACCTATAGATAGATCTCTCTCTGCTTGTGCAGGATTGCCGTCCCATCGGACTATCAGAGTGAAGCAATAGGGAGTGCACCTGTGTCTGCGCAAATCCTGGTGAACTATAATAAGTCCTGCGCAGCTGGCTGATCTCCCTATATGGGAGGGAACAGCCGCTGTAGTCGACAATTGGTTAGGAGGACATCGTCAGATGTTATTTATATAGTCTTTCTTTTGGTGAAAGAAAAGAAAGTCTTTTAAAGTATTTTAAGCGACATAAAAGCTACTGTTTCAATCTTTTGATCTATTCTCGTTTGTAAAACTGATGACATTATGTCCTAATACAAAGTCATAAGCAAACTAATATTACTTTGGCAAAGAGCGTCCCTTTTCTGGATTAGCCATTAATATTATAATGCCTCTAAAGTGGCTTTCATAACATATTAAAATCATTAAAACTTTTGGAATATTGAAATTTTGGAAAATACAAATTCATCGAAGGATTGGATTTAGTTCTATGTTATTTGAAGTACTTAAAACATTTTAATTACTTTGTACGAATGTAATTTTCCTAGTTAGCTGTGTAGTACAACTTTCTTCGTGATTTTAAATACATATAATATTTTAGTTAATTGCCTCGTTACTTTAATCTTAAAGTTAAATATGATTTCTCAATTGCAAGAAGTGTCTCTTCTTTTTCCTAATTTTCTTCCCATTTTATACGTCAGAGCAATAGATCATCATACGCTGTACCATCTTCCCTTCAGAATATCTATTCTATAATGATTGGATTAGATATACTGCACTAACTAATATATCTAAGCCGTGGTACTAATTGCTTCTAAATGACTCCATCCATTATGTATCTACTTCTTTGTTTTGGTCAGTAATTAACTTATTACGTGCTGTACCAGGAACTGCGTTGATTACATAAATTGCACCGTATTGGTCGAGTCATTAGGTCTATTATCGCTAATTACTGATAGTTATGTAAGCACGTGAGGCGCTGTTTCTTCTGTCGTGTTAATAATTAGCAGTTCTTCAAATCGTTAAATGAACACCTCATAGTGTTTGTGTATTATTAGATGAGATAGCATGTCTCTTTGCAGTCACTAGATGTACCTAATTGTTTTTTTTTTCATAACATACCTATTGCGTTTTTATATCAAGGAATACACGACAATAGATACTGCTTTTGATGATTTTTTGTGGTAAAAACTAATGACAGTTTTATTCAGCTTTTATGGACCTTAGTAGAAACCAAAATGAATATTTTTGACTGCTCTTTGACACTACTACTAGTTTTGGAAAGTATATTCTAAAATTGTGAAGGTAAAATACAAGAAAAAACTGAAATTATTTTTAAATCATTTATTTATTTTTCGTCGAAAAAATATCCTCCGCTACAAATATGATAGGATTACGATGACCCGCTAGGGAAGGTGTACACGTGCGAATGGAATGCGTAAGTACAGACTGACTGCTCGTGATCGGGAGCCCTAATGCACACATAGAAGCAGCCAAGGAACATAACTAACTATTAATGACTAGATGGTGCAATAGGTAGGTATACAAAAGATGAAAAAGACGATAAAAGAAAAAAGGACGAGACTGGACTTGTACGTGGACTTTATTTGTCCCATTAAACTTAGTAGTGTTGTGCTAGCAATATCGATATATCTGCACCATCTAGCCACATAATTAATTAAGGTCATTGTGCTGCTTGAAGCTGTGGATCCAACAGAAACTAATCGCCGAGACAGGCTGATAAGCGACACTATTTACGAGGGGCAACGATCGAACACTGTGTAAACACAATAGTACTATGTAGTTATTTTGTCCTAGAACCCCACGCCAATGCATTACTGCCAATACATTTCATATAAATGTAGTTGCACCCACTAGCACCGCCCACAGCCCACCTCGACAACTATTACAATATACTTACTTTAAACAATAAATATCGACAAAACAAAACAGATGTTCGCATCCATAGTAACTACAATAAATCTTTACAAATAAAATCTCCGATAAATTTCATCTAATACGTGACTTACATTACAATATATACAAACATTTAAACATAGTAATACGACAACTGGATGAAGTACTGCTGTACCCTGTATTTACAAAGAAGTGCATTTCTAACACGACAGAGACTGACAACCAACTGCTATAGCAATCCGGGAATAGGTTGTTTTGGCTCAATATTTAAAACTAGTCATAAAACCCTACGAAAGTACCTCTCTAACATTATATAATTTATACCCTAATAAAGAATTCACAATAATATTTCACTACGTGCATTGATTTTGCCAGACCAATTAATATCTAAATCTATTCTCGAATAATTCGACAGTTCTCAACATGGCTGCCGCCCCGCTAGAGATCAAGGGAGCGTTGCTTGTCCTTGGGACATCAATTTTCTTTGAAAATGAAACACTCGTTAAGGGGCGGCCATGGTTTGGAAAATTTAGACCATAATAGTATTACCGATGATACTCTCTTTGCCATCCAATAGTTCAGAGTACCCCGACTCGTCGCTGCAGGCGCTGTCATTGTCCCCCGTGTTTTTAAAGACTTCGGTTTCTGTGCTCGAGTTGAGGCTGTCTACATCAGTCAGATTGTCTATGAGAGATTCAAACTTTCCATCGAAATCTGACATAATATTAGTATCGGCACGCAGAGGGGGATATGTTGATCTTCGCCTGAAGGTGTTCTTCTCACCGATTGGCACATGATTCACCTCCTCGGAGCCAGTGGTAGGGTCTGTGTTATTCATAATGTGAACAGAATTAAAGCTTCTATTGCTGCTCCTCATGTCGTTGTGTTCGAAGCTGGGGTCCATGTAGGAGGCAGTAGTGTCCGCGTGCTCCTTGTGCTCTTCCTGAGGGAACGAGGGCAGGGACGACGGCTCGGTGTCAGTGACCGTGCTGGCGGTCTCGCAGCCCGAAGAAACAGACCCGTCGTCGCTATCCGTGACGAGGTAGTTACTTTGCATTAGAGCCTTACAGTCGCCCTCCGCCACAGCGTTGTCACTCAGTTCGTTCGATTCGGCAATCGCTTCCAGCAATCTCGATTCTTTTTCTCCTTCACTATGACTAGTATCATCGATACGTCCATTCTTTTGGCTTTCCTTCACCAACAATTCCAAAAATTCATCGGAGACGGTCACATTACCGCTTCCGGAGTCTGACAGCGTTCTGTTTATAATTCCCTCGGGACATGATGTCTTCCTCGGGGACTTTATGTCGGTCCTTCGTCTGTCGAGCGTTTGTGAGGAATAGAAGTTGTCCGTCGTGAGAGACGTCCGTGACCAGGGCTCGCTGTTCTGTTTGGCGTTCATCTCCGCCTCCTCTTCGTCTTCTTCTGAACAAAGTTCTTCAATAGCTCCGAGTTTCGGAGCTGACTTAGACCTCTCTAGTGGTGGTCTGTAGTTCATAGCTCCCACGCTGAGCAGGATCTTCCTGCGCGGCATACTTGGGTTTTCATATACACTGTTAGCGAGACTGAGCCTGGCATTTTGTTTTGAGATTCTGTCCTTCTTGAACTCATTTAGGGCTTGCTTCAGTTTGACTTGAAGTTCCTCTGTAATCTTCTTTGATATTGATTCTTTGGTGCAAAGGACGGCGTGGCAGCGGAGCTCGTGCTTGAGCTTCTTGCCCTCGTGGCGGTACACCCAGCAGAAGAGCTTGGGGTAGTGGGGCGGGCTGGCGCAGTACGTGATGCGGTGGGACCAGTACTCGGTGAGCCCGTGCTCTTTGGTGAACCCCTTGAGACCGGAGTTGGTGACGGACAGCTTCATCACCACGTCGGGCTTGGTCGACTGCTGGTAGTTGCGCCAGAGTGTCGCCAGTGGCTTCTCAACACAGTTCTCACCTGTAAACAACAAAATTCAATATTAGTTTTATGCCGTTATCATTTACACGGGGCGTCGAATATCAACGAGACATCAGGTTTTGTAATTTATAGAATATATTATCGTAATTAATTAAATTCTAGTACTGGATTTTGAATATGTGTTTTGAACTAGCTCAACAGGTTTGGAATATCGTCTGAAAGGAAACTATTTTAGATAAGCAAACTTAGTTATAACTTCACCAATTACCGATTAATGTTAAGGAAGAATCTGACAGGTTTGTTAGGCCCAATTCTCAAATTTAAATAGAGGCATATAAAATTAAAACCAGCTTCCTAATTTACAAGGTACTGATAACTAATCAGTCCGTGTTACAAGGCACCTTCGCCCACCTGCACATTGTCAGCGCATAATCTGTTATTGTAATGATCTGTCGATCGCAACGTTTCGAGGTGAACCAGGGAATGTAGTGCGAGCGAGATGCATTCGTTAACGTGCTCTCCGTGACACGGCGGCTATGACGTCATTCAATTTTGGAACTTGAGGAAGGATATTTGAGAAAATGATAAATACTATATAACGACAAAGACACTATATTTAAATAAATATGACTTGTTGTTCCTAAGGATAAGTTCAAAACTATAATTTATAATTAAATCTAATTCAGGTTTATAGATCCCACAAGGCAAATAATTATACTTCTACCCTATACAATTTATCTCAATATTTGTTAATTTGATTTATGGGTGTTAAACAACCCTTGAATTCCCCGAGTAAATAAATTGGGCCGAAACATCAAAGCTGGCGAACCTTTGTGTAAAACTAATGCAATTAAATCTGTTGAGTAAATGTGGTGTTGCGCTGTTGAAGATCAAAAGCGGTTTATTTAAACGTAAAATTCTATAATAGAACCCCGATAAAACCAAACGTTGTCACGTTATATCATGTACGTAAATAAACACGGCGTCCTCTACAATTATCATATCAAAGCTTCTTACACGTAAATA
Organism: Helicoverpa armigera; assembly: GCF_030705265.1. Taxonomy (NCBI): domain Eukaryota; kingdom Metazoa; phylum Arthropoda; class Insecta; order Lepidoptera; family Noctuidae; genus Helicoverpa; species Helicoverpa armigera. The sequence goes on along the minus strand of NC_087124.1, from coordinate 419,815 downwards.
CATATTATACATTATCGTTAAAGTGTATAAACATACATAATTAAATATCAACGTAAAACGTGTGCAATTCATTTACAAAGCGTGGCTCATTCCTTAAATCCTTTAGTATCCAAAAGAAGCTAGTTAGCTAAAATCCATGATACTTGATAGTATTTAAACTAAATCAAGTTTTTAGTAACTCGCTTCAACTGTAACAGAATCAGGACACTTCAACAAAGGGACAACAGTATTACATCTCGATATAAAACTACGGCCCTTATAACTTATAGTGAGCAACTTCATTATACTACAGCTGAAGTATTATCTACTTTGCTAGTTCTTCAAGGCTTTATCGATAGTAGGTCAGTGGGGAGAGCTGTAATAATATCCTTACATAGGTATAAGTTTTCTTTTTGTATTGGTTCTGCATAAATTAATCGCTAAAACATCAAGATTTTTCTATGAAAATATAAGGTTGAATGCCCACAAACGACTTACTAAAATATGTATAAAAACTTACTTGTATCTGATGGGATAATATTCTAGTTTATTTTGTTCTTAAAGCACTTGGCTGTCGTAAAGTTTTTATTTAAGTAGGTATAATATTGTGAGACAAATCGTACTGAAATATAATGCACTCAATTATAATGTCTGCTACATAGACATGCATTTGTAGTGAGGTGTATATCTTAAATCTGGTCTCATGCCACAATAATCTAGAAATCTCCTTACCCAATGAGAGGGAAACAGATAAAAACTAACCCAGGCGTTCCGTACATAGATTTATGGCATTTTCTCTATTGTTGCGCATGCACATGCGCTTGGGAAATCTATGAGAAACGTTTTATCTAAACTCGATCGTGTTAAAAAAAGGGCAAAATCATTTATTATGAATACGGAACTTTATTTCTATTGATAGTAAAGTATAGTGTAATAAGTGTCTGGGACAAACTGGAAATAAAACTGTAGTGTCAAAACTGTCTGACACTGACACAATTGACATTATAACAAGGGTAAGGGAGACTTTATTTGATTGCTGTCTGGGATTTTTAAATGATATGGGTATCTGTCAAAATTTTACCGTTAAAAAAATTTCTCATTCAACTTTTGCCCATAAATGTGATACAAAATTGAAGTATACATTTTTGACTCATTAACTAATATTATCAAAAGTTTTAGCCACAGGTTTCGAGTTATGTATTCCATACTACAATAATATTTATTTCGTCAACATTTATGTCAACATTCTTACGATTCCAATTAACACAATGTCAAACAGTAAATCGCAACACTTCGTCAGTATCGATCGTGTAATCGACTTTTGATCGATATCCGCTAAAGAGTCGATTATTGCAATAATCGGTCGTGGTCTGATCTAGGTGCTAATATAATTAGTAACATGATAATTACAATATGTTAACACGTTTCGTGATATGTAACATGTTAACACATGTACAGTCATGTGCAATTATTTGTATCACGTTAAGGAAATAGAAAAACATTTTGCCAATCACTTTTTCTGTGAAGCTTTGCTCTAGTAATTTGTTTTTACATCCTGGATGATTAAGTGTTCATATACGACTAGCAACTAGATGTAAATGCATGTCTGTCAAAGTCAGCCTGGGTACAACATAATTTAGAGAACACGTTTTGAAAACTAGATTTGATAAACCAAAGTAAACGTGAATGAATTGAATGTATAAATGGAATGTGTAGCTAAGAAGGGAGTTTATGATAGAAGATAAGCACCTTTAATCGTTATCAGACAACAGTCTATGCACAGGACAAGAAGAAGAAGAAACTATGTATTCGCATAAAATTATGTCATACAAATAAAATAGTTTTTAAAAGAATGTCCGGGTACATTCAACCCCTAAAAAAATCTAAATCCTAAAAGCCTTTGACGCGGCGCCATGTCCCCATAACTAAGAGATGAATCAACCCATAAACTGTTGGGATGAGTCGCGACTACCCATAAACCAAGCTCGTAAACCATTGGTTACTATGTACCGAGTTTATATACATTTAATTGTATGGAAAGGATGATAAAGAAGCTTGGAATGGGTTCCGGATAAGACTCCAAGAAAACGGGAGGGTTTCATTTTTATTTACATTTTTTGTCTGTTGTAGCCTTTTTTTCTCTGGCTTATATAATGAATGCGAAAGTAAGCTTTTTTATGCGTATATGCTGAAGCAATTTACATGAAATGTTCTGTGGAGATAACGTGAAAACTAATTTACTTGGTAGCTTGTTATATTGAAAACACATATTACCTACATGAGACTATAAAAATACAACAGCCATTAAACATATCTTTTAATAACTACATAGACTTCAGCATTTTCTAATAGAAATCTAAGTTTATTGCTGAATAATCTATCTGAACATCCTGTACAGTGCGCGCCACGCATGCGCGGTAAACATCCACTTCCAAGTCAGGCGCATCCTAATCGCGATGCATTTGTAAATAGTGCTAACTTACCTAAAACATCCTTTGAATAACAAATGAACATTTTGTAATTATCGTACGTTTTTTTAAAGGATTTTACGAATATAGCGAACTAATCAATATTTGTGTAGTGAACTTAAATAGCTGAATCGATTGAGATGACATTAAGAAATGGAGTAGGTAAGGCCTGACTGACATGATTTGGCAAGATACCCTCAGGGTTCGGGAACTTATTCTTTATCAAGCTTGTGATAAAGCCGCAAGTTTTATATAGCTGTCGGCGAAATTTATATATCTAAAGTCGTTTTTGATACCCACTGATACCTACCTATCTCCTAAAAATCTTTACTCCTTGTAGTCTATACAAAAAATTAAAACCTAGTATTACCACAAGATAATTACAGCTTCTTCAAAGATTTATCCACACATTGGATGCATTGGTAAAGGTCAACTCTCAAACAGGTGTAACCAGTTGCTCATGTAATTATGATTGATAACTGCTAACTTATGTAACTGGATATAATCTAGCTCTTCTTAGAAACACTTAATAGTTTAGTTTCCTTGAGAAGATTGTAGATGCCATTTTAAGAGACTGCTAGATTATATAACTCGAAATTAATATGTCGTTGAATTTCACTAAGGGTAACACTTTTGCTTCGAATTAGTTAGATGAATTTTGATTAAATTGTGCAAAGTGATAGAAAAGTCTGTTGAAAAATATAATATTCATAATTTATACTGATGTTAAAATGCTGAAAAAAAATGTCCCAATACATCTCAGGAACTATTGGGGCAATTTCACCCTAAAAATATACGAAGGAAATACTAACTTTAAATTGTACATACTAATAATCATGTACCATTGACAGGACTAGTGCAAAAAAAATATCTAAGATTTAACGAGACCGAGTAGACAGGTAAAGCTTAAAAGGATTTTTATACTTTACCTAGCTGTCTGTTCAGTAAGTAAAAAGGTCGTATTTAATTACTAAGCCCATCGGGAAATTAAATGCCAAGTTCAAGTCAAAAGAACTTTTCAGTCATTCGCACGCTTATTAAGTTTATCCCTTTGAGCATTTTAATTAGTTGGTATAGGTATTAATTGAATATGTCAAATGCATGGGTAGAAGTCGTACCTATGATTTTATTTTATTTTCTGACGTGGACAGAAAAATAGAAAACAGTAAGTAAGTCCGCAATGCAATAATTTTGTCAAAATAATATTTTAATCATTAAGGTTGATCCAAGCTGATAGATTAAAACCATGAAAGAATCATTTCATTAGGTATATAAAAACTTCATATATGAATGAAACACATAAGATATTTCATGTTTTTATGAAGAAATCCGGAACCATTATCTGGAGATTTCAGTATTTATCACAGTGTGAAGTGTTTTGTAAATATTAGATGCAAATCACTAGCACCCGAACTTGAATTTACATAAGTAATGTATTTTTCACGAAACGTCATGTAGGCATGAAGATTGTTCATTATGTAAAAAGTAACGTATGGAATAATTTATGTCTTATTATATGGCCATTAATTAAATAACATTAATTTGCACAACAGGCTTTTTATGCCTAAATTGATACACATTCAACGCCTACGTAACCAAATTATAGAAGAATAGGCGTGGGTGGTAAGCGCCATTATAGCAGCTTTGCCATTTTTACCATAAGTAATTTTATTTATGTCCAACGAAATCAGATTAAGCGTCAATTACTTTAAAAATATACGTTATATGGTTTAACATGCTACTCAAAATTCATGTTAATTACATAACCTTATTAAAATAATTAATTCGCAATATGTTTTCGACCAAAAAGGTTCGTATTCCATAATTTGAGTAGGTTACAAAACTTTGCGGAATGGCCTGCGTGTTTGAAAATTCGAAAAAGGAACGTTGGAACGCGACTGACGCGAATGTAGTTTATTGCGACAATTCTTTGAGTTTAGTTGCAGAATCGGCCTGCCTGCATTGCGCACTGTCCGGTGTGTCATAAGATTTATTTACACGCATCTAGTTTACGCCTATAGGAATGTGTATCTTTATTGCATTTTCTGAAAGATTAACAAAGTTTACTTCAATGGTTTTGAATAGTATACAGGCTATTCAAACGTTGTGGAAGAACAACGACAAATTCACCGTATGACTTGTGATTCAATATCACGTATTTTTTCTAAAACTTGCAGCAAGTCTAAAAACTTATCTCGTACACCCTGAGAAACTGCAAAAGCTATCAAAAAATAAACCTACACCACATTATATTAATATGATTTTTGAGTTTGACTTTTAACATCTATTGCCTATTCGAAAAACGTCAAAAGTATAATTCTGCAACAATTCGCACGTGTCTGACCACGCGTTGAGTAAGCGTGACGTCACAACAGCGGGTCAGTTGTGTAATGTCCGTCGGGACGGCGTGACCACTACCGGAGATGTTGCGGTGACGTGTAATGTGATGATCCTGGTTTCATGTTACTGTTGTTTACTTTAGTATAGAGTATCGTGGTGAACGAGAGAGCAATTTTTTATCATTTTGAGTAACCTGATTTTTATATGGATTTAAGAACCGGGGCGTTTATAAAACGTAAACTCATCATCATTATACTCCTTCCCCTATCCCATTAAAACTTAAAAACTTTTACTATGCGTGTTTAAATATCAAAACCAGAGATAATTCTTTCCTTTTCTTCCCCTATTTTCTTTTCCTTGGCGGGACTCAATTACTAAAAACATCAAAACTTTCGTCAACATGTAATTTTTCGGTAAAAGTAGGCATCTTCAATACTTCAATTACCCAAAATTGTATCTTTCCGCTACCAGATAGAAACACAAATTGAATGAAATCATATATTTAGCTGCCAGGCCTATAATCAGCGTCAAATGGCCCACTTTAATGTTCAGATCATAAGTGCAGGATTGGCTACCAAACTTTCTCCCACACTCACAACGCGAGCTTTCAAGAGCCTCAATTAAATGAGCAATCATACAAAATGTTGAAACAATTTACTCTTACACTAGTATATCACTCGGCTATGCTTCTTCTATTGGGTCTGCATCATAATTTCACCGTAAAGAAATGAGTCACTTGTTTTGCGTAGAAAGGAGTCACCTTTTCTAAGTGTAACGGAACGACGATTAAAATCGAACAATGGATGCCTTTGAATGTTTTTTTTTTTTCTAAAATCAAATTATAGCATTTGAAAAGCAATAGGAAATGGGATTAAGTTAAAGTTAAAAAAAGATAACATAGCCAAGGGTTCCTATAAAATTTGCTAAAAGGTTATTTTCTTTGTTCACCAGATTACGTCTACCAGAAACTACTCCGTCAAAGAGTAAGTAACTGTTCTAACTAATTGCATTTATATGTTTTATATCTTTATATAGGGATTTAATCATCAGAAATACCTACTATATAATAGCTTTTGGTAGAAACACTGGTACATTTGAATACTCAGCACCGCCGCCTAAGATCGATGGCTAGCGGGTAAGTGAACTTGTCAAAGCGGCGCGAGCGCAACTTTCACTATCATCTCGTTACAAACGTTCGTTGAACCGATGCTAGCTGTGGTTACTGTAACCTGTTTTTTTAACATATGATGTAATTGACTTGCTGAGAGGTTTCTTGTGTGATGACGAAAGAAGAATGAAGGAAGACATGTTACACTAACTGTCAATTAAATTGGGACAAGAGGAGGGTGATAATAATATTGGTTTTTGTATTTAACTTCGACTGTTTGGATGAATCCAACAAAAAAAATAAAAAAGATAGATTGTCAAGGTGGTAGAAATAAATAGATAAGACAGGATATTATAGATCCTAATCTACGATGTAGATAAATTATAACGACAAAAAAATTATGTAAAACAAAATATGTATCTGTACACCGGTTATTTCAAAGGAAGCTCATACAAATTGACTCCTAATTACTTATACCAAACATCGGTAGTTTATCTACCTTTATAAAAAATATACATAATATACATTATGTATCCACAAGTTCTTTGAAAATCGTGAGGTGTAAATTGATACTTCAACTGGTTTGTAACGTTTCTTCAATAAGGATTTTTTTCGCTTAATTTGCATGTATTCGTTATAAATTACATCCTTAGGTTATTAACGTTATACTAATCAATAGTTTATGAGTAATCAAATTATGACGTCGCCCTTTTATTATTTTGTTTAGGTGTTTTTTTGCGAAGGTTGCCTGTTTTTTTGCAAGTAAGTTGATTTCTGAAGAGTTTCATGCGTCGATTGAAATGAAATTATTGGTAGGAACATGCATGGGTTTTCTCAAACGTCTCTTAATGTTATGCAATTCAATTCACGGTAATCGTAACAAAACAACTTAATTAAGAGAGGTTTGAGTATTCTATGAAGAGAAGAAAATCTTATGATTGTAGGACTTATCGTAATGGTATGAAGAAGTGTGGAGCGTGACTTGCCTTGCTTACCTGTGAACAATACAAAAAACAATTTGATTAATTTTAGTGAAATAATATAACTAACATTAGGTTCACAAGTGTTTTTCTTTTAATTGGCGGCTGCTTAGCATACATTTTACGAAACAATTTGTAAATTTGCGCCAATTAATTATTCTTAACTTAAAATTAAGTTAAGAAAAAAATACAATTAAGTATTATTTTTTCGAAATAGTGGCATAGATGGCCAAAATACTTATAACATCCTACATACACCGTTGGATAAATAATTTCGTAAAGGTACATGTTTACAATGATAACCGTTTTATATGCCTAAAATATTTCGTAATTCCAAAGCGGTTTTGTATTACGATACGTACACAAATATTGTTACAAGTGAATGTGCGTTTTTATTTATTCTCTCAACATCTGAACAAACATTTATTATATTGAAGACGTCGCAAACATGGCAAAGCTATTCTTAGCAAAAAAAAAATATTATTCACATTCCACTAATTTATTAGATACCTACTCTAGCTAAACAGTCATATACATCATTGTTTTTTTCTTCTAATTGATTACGTATAGAAAAAAATATTTAACGTTCTGCTACTAAATTATTTAGCAAAGTTATGTTAATTGATTACCGGTAGTTTTGAAGAAAACAGTTTCTTTGAATTTGTAGGAAAAAAACTATGTGTTAAAATTCCCTATTCATATCAAACACTACTATTATTTAATAACAGATAGGTAGGTATATAATAAAGAAACAAGTATGCAACTGGATAACCTTGAAATATCGATTATATCTTATATCGATACAGTTTTTTATAATGATTAATTTAGCTTTAATTAAGTCTACATTAAATCTTTACCCATCAATAATAAATCGGTTTTGTTAAATCGTTTTGTACACTTCTGCATTCAATTATCGAAAATTATCATGTTATAAGATGATACATACGAGAAGTATGCATATTTTGATTTTTCACTTTGCATTTTCAAAATAAATACGGATACCCAAAAATCAAGGAAATGCTCACTGAGATAAGAGGCAAAATGATTTTCTTTCTTTATATGCGACTACTAATTCTGCCATCTAGAATTTATTAGATAAATTCAACATTAAAAATCGTTCATAAAATAAAATCACAATATTCAACTTCATTAAACTACTTAGCGCATCTTAACAGAATGTCCAAGTAATAAGGAAATGGTTGCTTCCTCCTGTTTTGTATGCATTGCGCGTCGTGGTCCCGGGCGCACGCGCTTGCTTCGAAGCCGGCGAGCAATGTAATACTTAGACGCGGAAGTGTATCCGTGCTCGAGTTAGCGAAGGCTGTATTTCTTCGAATTATCTTCCCATATCACGTGCGTTTACCTACGTGAAGGTTCTGATGTCTTAGAAATTTTGAGGAAGTCTCTTAACGAGGCCAGTGGTTAATGTTATTGTTTACATTTCAATTGTTTTTCTGGACAAGAATCGGGTATTTATTATTTGTCTTTAATAAAATTATAAATAAAAGATTTCGCAAAATTATAATCTATAGGTGATGAGATCAAGAAAATATGCAGTTAAAATATTCTTAACGACCAATGTGATTAAATCTTTGAAATATGTCCGAGTTAATTTAGTGCGTCGTTAAACTCGTTACAGAATGCACTTGTCAAGCTTTCCTTGTCAACTAGTCCGATTGGTGTCAAAACTGCATTTAGTACTCTACAAGCTTTTACCTCAGCTATGCACATTATAAACCTACATATATGCCTAGGCTGAGTCAAGGGCTGCCTAGGTATGTAGGCGTGGCAGCTTTCTCCTACTCGATAGGCAATCTCAGACTTTCTCAACTTGCACACAATCTGCATGCAAGAATGCACTAATTGTTGCATCCTTGTCTTCATCACAGAGGAGGCCTTTTTATCTCTTTTCTTTGTGTGCATTTTAAAGGCTTTTTCCGGGTAGCTTAGGAAATTGAAGCAGGAAGTTTGTGCTAACTTAGCGATCGGGTCAAATCAATCAATCAAAGTTCACTACCGGTTATATTGTATGTACGACTTCGAAGTTCCGACTTCGACTTATCTTTCTTTTTAATCGCATCGATATAGTTTTGACCTGAATAACATCGTGGCGTAAAAATCTTATTTCCTAAGGGATGTGCGGCAATATCGAGTGCGCTGTCATTTCCCGTCTAGTGATGGTATCGGGTCGATTGTTGTAATCTATCGATGTTTTTATCGTTACAAGAATTTATGAGTAAGTTTATGATCTGATTTTGTAAAAAAATACGTATAACAGTAATCCAGTTAGTAATAATGTATTTACCTGTTTTTGTGCAATAAAATAATAATAGCACTGCAATGCCTATGCGGAAAAACGCAACACACAGGAATTTATTTAACCTACTTTATGATAGGTACATATTAATTAACGAGTTATGTATGTCAATAAGTAACTGTTTTTATCTGTCGGTTAGATGACATTAGCATATTTGAACAATGCCGGCTAAACTAAGAGAGCCGTGGCTGTCGGATGCAAATCGCACAGGAAGTGACGTCTGGAAGGCGGCGCGACATGTCAATAGGGCTGTCACTAGGAGACAATTATTTATTAAAGGTGTTATTAATTTTTGTAGGTATATATCACACATTTAAATAAATGACATTGAATCTCTATTTTTGATATATAGAGGATGATGATTATGAAGGTGAGATGTAGAAAAGTTGTAGCAGTAAATTACTAAAAGACACTATCACATTTTACTTTTGACAGTAATATCGTAGTAAAATGATGTGTAATTACAAATCCGTTGTCATAGCACTCTTATTCACCGTTACATAAAAAGCTTTATATCCAAGTATATTATTAGACATCTTCCATTACAGTGGGTTACTATACAATTATATTACTTAAAGTAATGATACACGGTCGTAATATGTCTTAATGACTGATACAGAATCGGTAATCGTAGAATATGTTTGTACATACTGTGAAATTAAATAAAAGACATAAACTTAATACATTGTGCAAAGTTGTCAAAATCTGCTTATTGCAATATGTATAAATCACATGTCTCTTTAATTTTCGGTCTAAATATTAATAACAATTTAAGGCACTTTCTATGAAGCGTTAATTTTAACATGTATGTAAGTGAAAATAATTTAAAATGTAAATATTTTACCGTGCCATTTCTTTCAACTCAAATTGAATTCCTTGTTAATACAATACATGACACTGAATAAAATAAAAATCGTATAAAATGTGTATCTTTTCCCGTTGACAACCCTAACGCCTTAAAATGATCGGAACAATAGTGATGGGACATATAAGTACCGTATATCATATTTCGACACGACAATGGAGCATCGGCTACTGTGAATGTTACATTATACAATTTCCATAGCGCACTATACATTGCTCCTTAACTTGCTATAATTGTATGGCTAATAAATAAACGTAAACATGTATGCTGACTAAATGGATATCGAAAACTAAAAATAAAACTTCTATGTTTTTGTGTCAAAACAGTTTAAGTACCATACTATAAACATTAAGTTACCTTTATCAACCCTTCTCAAAAATCACTGTGTTGTAATTTTGATTGCTTGTAATTTGCGAATTTTCTGACCAATTCTGATGGCACTTTTATATAACTTATTTATTACGATATAATTTCGCAAAAAAAAATTAAGGTATATTCGCTTGATACTGAACTGTCCATACGAAATATATTTTTTGAAGAGGCAATGTATACAAAAGTATCGATACAGCCGCCACTAAGTGTGTCGCTAGACTTATGAGGACGTTCCCACTGCACAATGGGACATTAAGAGCGTGTACGTCAACCGCGCGCCATTTGGCCTAAAATGGTACTTTTCAAACCACTGTTTCTCAGTAACTACTTATCCTATAACTATGTTATTTTTTAATAACGCAAGGTAATTTCACTGTCTATATAGTTAATTGAACATAAATTTCAATTTGTGTAGTTTAAATACTTAAAACCCCTATAACGTAACAGATGTTTTATAAAATTCCCGTTCAGCGTCTATTTCGAAGCTTAAATTCATGTGGAAACAGTGGCAAATCTAATCATATTTATTTTTTTACTCATAGACGAAATCCCCATGCCTATAGTTAGTTGAAAACATTTTTTGATTTAGGTCTCTATCTTTCAGAAAAAAATATTTTAACAATGTGAAAAATTGTGAATTTCAAATGCTTTTTTTACCTATCTATCTTACTTAATTTAATATAACAATTATTTACTATAGTAATATAACTCTTTCTTTAAAACATAAATTTTATATTATAATTTAATCTCTCGTTTTTATTTTTTTATAAATTATTTAAAAACTACTATAAAACGCTGCACGCGAGTCAACTCAAACCAGACCGCCGCAAGGCTTCACAGAGAGAGGACGTGTCGCTCCGTCACATCGCGTAGGGTGAATAACCTCTGCCGTGGATACCGAGAATAGAGTACATTTCAAGCGCGACCAACAAATCTTGATACATTACTATTTTTTTTAAAGCATATTTTTTTTATCGATTGAGTTGAAATTTTGTTTGAATGTTCAGTTTTAATGACAATGTATGATTCTATATCCAATATGGCGGTATAACCAAGATGGAGAAAAAAATGTTTTTAATGCATTCCTACGATATGGGTATCAAATGAAAGGGCTTGCTATGAATAACTCGAAAAAAAATGTGTCGCGAGTCTAAATCCAATATGGCGGGCTCCTTAGGCTAGAAATCACTTATTGCAGATGTCTGTTACCAATCGAGCTATAATTTTTTTTTTTCATTTTGAATGTACCCAAATTTTGACTTTTGATCTCGAATAACTTTTGAAGCATATAGGATAGATAACTAAAAACTTTATTTGCAATGGTAAACCCAAGCTCTTCACCAATATTTGGCTTTCCGACAATTGTTGTTATTTGACCACAATTTTTCGGTGTGGATGGACTGGACCATTCATATAAACAATCAATTTTTCAAATCGGTCCAGGCGTCTTTGAGAAATCGAGAACAATCAAATTGAGAACAATCACAAAACAATCTAATTGAAACCTCCTCCTTTCTTTTTTTGAAATCGGTTAAAATACAGAAACTCTTAACATTGTCATTAATCATCAGTCGACTATTTAGTACTGTTGAAAATTGTATGTAATATACAGAAAGTCCTCAAAACCAAGGTTTTCATAGGTGCCCGATTTTTTTGCAAAAGAGTGTAAGTATTAACGACTTATTTTCATGCTTTTATATTTTAGACATCCATAGACTTACACTATTTTCCCGCTATTAACTATTTACTAAATAATATATTTTTTGTTCTACCAATTTCACTCGAAAGGATCAAAATGGTTTGTGTGACTATACGTGAAGTATGATAGGCACGCACACAGCCGCGACGCTAGTCTGCGCGGTTTTTTGCGTTGAATTACCTAAAGTTGACATCGCGCGCCGAGCGTACACGCTCTTAATATTGACTTTGTGCTGGTATTGACCTGAAGAAACCTCGATTCGGCGCGAACTTCTCATTGTTTGGAAAGAAATGTGTGGCTTTTACAAGTGAAAGAGTGTTGTAATGAAATTATTTTTGAAAAAACAAGTACAATATCTTTTATTGGAAAATAAGAGTTGAAATAATTATCTTAAAGTTTGAACTTGGATTTGGACAAACTATTTCTGGACTCCTAAAAAAGAGCTGCTTGGCAAATCCTGGAAAAGCTACATACTTTCTGCCACCTCTATAGGCATAAGTTTTAGAGATAACATGCACTATATGTGACCTAATCATAAATTGGTGACTAATCCATACATACACACACTCGCCACGCTCCATATGTCTTTAACCTAACCAATTAACGAACAATCAACATAATTCTCTCATAAAAGAACAACAGTTTAAATTAAGAACTTATTATATTATATAAACATGGCACAATAGGAGGAAACAGTAGTTGCGCAAGAGTTGCGCAACTCCACGACAATTACTATGCACAGTGTTTTTATAGCGTTTAGTAGAAAGTATAGTGCGCTCGCAACCAATTGACGGGTTATGACTGTTTATGGCAGGTTTTGGCACGCAGACTATATGCACGCACGTGGTTATAGATAATCTTTTAAATACGTAACACTTGCTGTTTAATTACAACCCTTTTAGCATATAATTCGACTTCATTTATCTGATTTTCCTAGCACTTATTAGCTTATTAGCACATTTTCAACCACAAGATAAATATATTTTTGTCAATAATAAGATTTTTGTCGTAAAAAAATCTAAATAAAATAACTTCAGAATCCTAAACGTAACTTAACAAGTAAAATTACTAACTTAAAGACTAACACAAAACCTTTAAACACGCTTAAAACTGCAATAAAATATAAACCGTGCAATATAAAGTGATATTAGCATAAAATTCACCTCTGTTCAGATATTGCGAACGTTCTAGAAGCGTCAATATGAAACAGGAATACTAAGCAGGAATAAACTCTGTGGAGCCTTCTCTTGTCATTCACCTTGAAATTCAAGGGTTTTGTCCTAATGACTGAGGAAAATACCGCGTTTTCCTTTTAAAACGGCTCAAAGATAATGAATATTTCAAATGCATCTTGATTTAGGAATGATCATTCTATAATTAATTGCCTTCTTAGAAATATTCATTATCTTTTTACAGGGCTTGTTGTGTATTTATTTTTAAGAGTGCAATAAAGAATAATAATATATTTTTCTGTTTATGCACCTATTTTTTAATTGGCTTTATCATCGAAAGGCCTAGGTATTAATGCTTCTCAAAGCAAGAGGGTCTGAATTCTGATGCTTATATGTTTTTGGATTTTGTAATCTTTCGTGACACGTGTCCATACCGTGACAAACGCATTTCCACAAAACTTCTCGGTCACTGGCTAGGTATCTACTTCCTAGGTTTTTATTTTTAACTTTATGCTCGCGTAACACCACATTATATTTACATCGGTATTATATTTTTAGTCTAACATAGTATATTCTGAAATAAAAGTAGATATATCTATGCAAGAGAGCAAACCTGAGTGTTTTCTTACTGTCGGACTTAAAAGAATTCGGAAATCGGATTATTTATTATCAGACTAATTAAAGAAAACCCACACTATTAGAGATTATTATTAAATAGTTAACTTATCTTTTCTACATAATCAATACGTCACATTAAGAAATAGATTATATTGTGTTATATCACGGTAGAATTAGATAGCTCAAAAGTCTGGAATACCCAATACAAATAATATGATTGATGAATGATAATCGTATTAGGTACGTTTAATCTCTGAAACTAATACCTACCTAGACTGAATCAATCATAGAACAAAGATAAGCATTAGTATGATATTTGCGAGTTAATAGCATATCACGATGATTTATATATTTTAGATTTCAATTTATTCAGATAATTCTTTTTTCAGTAACAATTAGGTACAGTCAACTACAGATAGTATACGTAAATGAATTGTCTCTTAATTTTGCTGTTAATAGGCCTTATCTTTTTATCCGTATTAGGCCTTATCTGTAGCAAAACTGTCGATAAAAAATAGTATACAAACAATGCGATAGTACATAATCTTTGAATTCCACATCAACATATGTGTCTTATACGAAAATTTCATCAAGGATGTTGCTCTTAAAAATTTAAAGGAGCTGACTTAAAACAGTTTTTTATATTCACCTCTATATTAAATATTCTTCATATATAACAGAACCCTTTGAAAAGTCCCGTTTTTCTTGACAAAAGGCCTGAACCTATTCCGTGGAGTGGTCAATCGTCAGTAATGTGTGTACACCACACACATAACCTTGTTCGAATCAAACAAACAATATTGCTTTTTCCATTTACAATATTTTTCCTTGGAAAAGGTTATAGAAAGAAGCCTTTTTGGGGCAGCATTCAGTAATTCTACGAAAAGCGTTCAAAATATGGCAAGAGTTTTCCAAGGAACATTTACGTACATGTTTTGATTGAAGCCCCTATTTTATATACCTACTACTAGCGTTTCAAAACATTGGTATCGGTACAATTTGGTTCGTAATTACACGTAGAAAACTTAAAGTAGATACGACTCAAATCTTAATTGTAGACATTGTTCTGAAAAGTTTAACATTCCGTGAGCGGAATTTATAACAACGTAGAATAATTGTCCCTTAGAAAAAGCGTCATAATATTACAATTTAGTGAAGTCTAGCCAGTCCATAAATTTTAATAAGATTGATATTTTAATGGAAACCGAATATAATGTCCTAATACTCTTTCTTTCTTTTTAAAAATATTTTCAAATGAAAATGTTCAAGGACTTTTTACCCTGTGATCTGCGCCAAAACTGCTGTAAGAGAAAAACAATCGCAGTTTACATGTTACGATCACAAAGAGTATTCGATCAGAGAGTTCATTATAAACAAACATCTATCGTGAATGGTATCTAGGTATGTTATATTGTACTTACAATTTATAAACAACTCTCTCGCTAGGATATTTTAACTGAAACGAATAGTTGTTGCTAGGGAATTTTTAACGCAACATTCACTGTAATTCTGGGTATTTTTTAAATGCACCAGAGTTATGGCAAAGTCCTTTTCAACCCTTACATTTAGGGGTATAAAGCTCATTATAACACGTTTAGAAATTTCACAGAATCTTTAAGTAGCTCGCTCTATGAAATAAGTTGTAGGTAAGTACGTAAATATTACTGAAATATAAAATTATGTGTCGTAAGATATGAAAACTCCTGCTACTTTTTATTTAAATCACGATTGTCAGAAAATTTCAACTTCTTGCATCAAAACACCGCCTCGCTTTTATGAGCGCTTCCCGTTATAGCATCAACGTAAATGCATTTTTATTTACTAACCAAATAACCATTAATATAAATATACCCGTCCTGCATATCTGGCAGATATTCAAAATTCATCATTCACAATTCAAAGTAAGACTGTTTCAGAAGATAGTTTCATGAAAATGTTTACAATGAGTCAGAAAGGAAAGAGGATTTTCCTGAAAACACATTTTTGTCATTGTAACGTGCAAATGTTCTCTGAATATTTCGGAGTATTTGTTTGTTGTTTTAATTCGTTGGAAGTATGACTAATGTTACAGGAATTTATGAATGCACGATAAAATATATCGATAAATAGTGTTATTTAAGTCGATTGTAAATAGCTACTGATCTAACACAGTTCACTCTTAAAACGGTGTTCAAAACAATATTTTTGGAAAAATGTTGTATACAGGAAAATTCCATTTCTTTACCTGCCGTTACTCCGCACTGAATAAACATTTACTTTTCAACCATATTTAACTCATGAACCTCCTAAATTGCTGTGCTATTTTTAAGCAAATGTAATAATTCTATCATCGCGGCTTGCTTTACGACTGTTTTGTTTATTTTAGCGTAAAATCTTCCGTCCATTACGCGTTCGCAGAATTCAATGTTTTTCGATTAAAAACTTATGCAGTAATTCTATTGGTACTTTAAGAATATACCAATGAATAATCCATCCAAGGGCAAAATGTTAAGACAAGTTTTTTGTTTATAAATTCAACTAAATTTCGTAGTATCATTACTTCGAACCATAGATGCAAAGAGCGAACTGTCTAGATCAATGCTACGTAAAGACTGTGCTCCCAGCATGAAACTCAAATATGTGCCACACAGGTAGACAAACTCATAAGAAAATCTAGTCCAACAGGTACCTATGAAAACATGGAATGTGTATGTTATGATAGTTTATCAAAGGAACAGAGGCTGCACGTGTTCTTGGCAATCGAGTGTAGGTCACTTCTAGTCGATGTATATGGATCTAGGTTTATGCGCTCCACTGACCTTTTCTGAAATATCGGAAAAGCTTTAACTTTGAACATCATATTTTGTTTCATAAACACTAGTGTCGTCCAATTTGCTAAGTGACGCTTTTTATTGTGTCGAACTAGAAATTGACTACAGTAACTTGCTATAATCGGAACTTACAAATAAGCTGAAATAAAATCATGCATTTTTTACAGACAGTTGAAATATAAGTACTAAATACACTGCTGCCAATTTCTAACTATTCTATTGCCTGCTTCAATTGGACTAATGTAATATTTATTTAACAATCCAAAGCAATGGGTTTGTCAAAGTAAACTCTTAGCAATACCAAAGCGCAGTCATCTGTTTTCAAAGTTAACACTTGAACTGGCTATTTATTCTCCTGTGAAGAAGTTTGCTAAAGTTGATGTTCATTCATGAAATAAATGAGTTATCTTTATTTAAAGCGAGAGGCCGTTGACTGAGAATTTAGAGGCTATGATGTGTGAAGGACGGCCATTTTGGCTTGATAACGTTTTTTCACCTTATATTTTTTTGGTAATTTATGAGAATTTATATATTGACAAATTATACCATGCTACTAACTACAAAATAATATAAGAATAGCTATATAATAACCGCAATCTGCTTAAACACACTTGTTCATACAACATATATTTCTGAATTGATATTTTCTTCGAGTTATAAGAAATACAAAGCCAAATAATTTAAATAGTATGCAGGTTAAAAACATTGAAAGAGACATAAACATTTTATCGATATCGAAAGTAACATTGTCACCAAACAATATTCATCTTTATCCTAAACTACCAAATTAATAGCGTAACCTAATCCTATTACAGTACATCGTTATAAAGATTATAACTATTACATCACGAGATTAAATTAGTTAACAAACAAGTATATACTGGCGATATTATCTCATATTAGATTAATTAATTAATCAGTGTGCTCTGGTCAAATATTATGAGATCCCTAGTGAGGTGTTCACGTTAAAAGGATGTCAACATGCTGTGGCGAAAATATTTGCAAACTGTTATGTCATCGGAAAAAATGTTAGGAGATTTTAAACATGTGTGTACTCGTTGCTGGTTATAAACATCGTGGACTGTACTTTATGGTAGGCTTTGCTTTGATTTCCTCTGAATATAGGATGATTACTTTTCATGTATAAAACTTCTGTCTATTTTTGTGCTTTATAATATAAACTTAGTAGTGTATGGGCAGTGCTATCTGTCCGCCATTGATAGCTTCGCTTGTAACAAAAGAAATTCTATGTATGAGAAGAAGCTTGTGTCCTGCAGTGGGACGCCAGATTACAATTATATACTTTTGTTCGAATCTTCGCAGTCTCTTAATTTAGTTGTAAGTCTACCTGACTCCTTCAAGCGAAATTAATCACTACTATCTAAACAAATATCTTTATAACCTGTTCAACAGTTGTTTGCCCTAAACTAAACCGATTAATCCGTCATTACCTCAGAAATCCACATTGCTTGCGCAGGAGTCACCTGTGGCGATAATCCCAGATTAGTGTACCGCGTTGCCAGTTACCAAATGTAACTCCCACGTACAAGGCGGTTCCACGACTCGTGAGCCGCGGCGCCTCGTAATGTCAATGACATTTTTGGCTTCAACTGTTTCTGTATGCAAAATTATTTTCGAAACTCGATTTGTGTTTTTGAATTTTGGCAGAGTGATAGCGTTATTTGAGCGAGTGTGGTCAATGTCTATCTATAATATCTTTTCTGTATGAGAAGAGGCTAAGGTCATGAGTGTGACAATAGCTAAGAACTTCTAAATGATTTGGTAATTCATTGGAACAATGTGCAAAAAATTAATTAGGTACTTTGAATTGGTTTGATCATCTCGGACATCACTGATTTCGCTGTGATTTAATTCTAAACCATGAGTCACAAGAGCAACCAACGCATGCATTGTTTCTTTGAACTTGCCTTTTAAACTGAACTGATTCATATTTCCTCATAAAATATTTTCTCTGAATGTACTCTCCCACGATATTTTCAGAACATAAATACTTGTGTAAAAATATCCTGAGAACTTTCTTTCAGAAAATTGTTTGGCGTTGATTTTCCTTTGTTTTGCTGTCCGAAATTCAATTTGGCTTATGTTTAACTGATCACCAGAAATAGTAACAAATAGCAGACAAAAATAGTAAATGATCACCAAAATGAAACTCGCATTTTAATGTAAAATGATAACCAAAGTTTTAACACTTTGCTATCCCATTTAAGTGAAATTACTCCAAAATAAATCATGCGCAAGCCAAAAATAGTAAATGATCACCAAAATTAAACCACCATTTTAAAGTAAAATGATAACCAAAGTTTTTACATTCTGCTATCCTATTTAAGCAAAATGAGTCCAAATAAATCATTGTTATCCCAAAAGTAGTAAATGATCACCAAAAGTAGTGAATGATCATCAAAATTATACCAGCGTTTTAATATAAAATGATAATCAAAGTTTTTACATCTTGCTATCCTGTTTAAGTAAACTGACTCCAAAAAAATAAGTTCGGCCTGATACAATAAATGTAATTACATTATGGGGACCCTTTTCCTGCACTAGGGTGGAAAATTGTCTATTGCATGCCTCTAAACAGTGCGATAAGAGTGTGTTTTCGAGGGAGTGTATTGAGAAACACATTCTTCTTCTTCTTTCTCCTGCCCTGTTCCCAATTTTACTTGGGGTCGGCGCAATATGTCATTTTCTTCCATTTTCCCCTGTCACTCGTCATACTGACACTCACGCATGCATTGCAAGCCGGACACATAACTTAATATGGCATCATAATACTTTATTTGATAATAAGCCTACATTTTATGGCAATCACAGTGACTTATTTAGGCAAAAATAATACATTAATTTGGTCGTCAAGAGTTGGTGATCATTTACTAAATTTGGTGGTCGAATACAATTTAAAGTGAAGTCGTGACTAAAATAGCTGGTACTATTACATTTTTAGACTTTATTTTTCTGGTGTTCAGTAGATTTTTCTGGTTGCAAAACTAAGGGTATCAAAGCATTTTATGGTGGTCATTATATTTGTTCCCATTCAATTTTCAGCCTGAAATCAGTTTTGAGTCTAAAATAAAAAGCTATTTAAGTGATCGTTGAACCTAGCGAAGGTTTTGCTCGTCTTACTAATTGCCCAATGAAGCGATAAATAAAGAACTTAATTAGCTGTAGCGGTAATTATACTAAATTAACTTGTTGTACCTGAATATAGTGTTCTCGTTTCTAGAACTAGGGAGGTCAATGTTCTTATTATTATAAAACTAAAAATATTGTAACATTTTGATGTGGAAATTAAAAAGGTCAATGAACTGTACTAAAAATTTTCTATTTAATGAACCATTATTAGGTTCCAAGGACATATAAAGGCTAGTTAACCTGGATGCAAAACTGATGAATTTAAGATGAAAAATAATAGACCCAATTTCAGTAAAACAAAACCTCGCTATACAAAGCAATATGTGTGCCAATGACATGATTTAATAATCCAAGAATAGATCCCAGCTACCGACGTATCGCGTGCATAAGTACCGAATAAGGCCGTAAGCACAACGTAAGCCTGCAACCGAGCCTTATAAAGGTACAATGACCACGAAATAGCTAAACATATACTATGCACCCCATCAATGAAAATACAACCGTGTGCTACAAAAAATAGAATTTAATTTTAAACGCTGTGAGCTAAGACTTAGATTCGTAGTCGTTGTTGTGCAAAATTAGTCTTTGTTGCTTGGTAATAAGGTTGGTTTTTGTATGTAACTTGTTTAGTAGTGTAGTTGTGTAGGCTAGGTCCATTCATGCATACCAATCCGGTCTGTTAGTTCGCCTTGATATTTTGTTGTTCGTATGCACTTGTCAAGCGTTTTGTCTCATTGTTTGGTAATTAGATTCCTATTGCGATGTTTTGGGAAGTTTTGCTAAGGAACATGTAGTTTAGAATGATCTATCGCCCAAATATAAATACGTATTACAGTTTAACGTGAAAGAAGCATCGTGATCACACAATGTACTGTTTTTCTTCTATATTTAGGTATCCAATCTGCTAAAAAGTTTATCAAATCCGGTTTAAAAAAAATGGAGAGGATTACAATTAACATTGCCGTTTGTTATATTTATAAGTTTGTTATAATTATTTCCGTCCTCACTTTTTGCGGTGTCCAACAGTTTTCTCATTATGAAGGATGGAGATCCGACATTTAACCGTGGCTAAATATATCATGTCCTGAGTTAGGTCATACGAAATTAGCTCTAACTTAGGATACCTTACCTGACTCAATGTAGCCTAACGTTCATACAAGACGTCTCGCTTACCTGAAAACAAAAGAAAAACAATATAAAGATTTGATTTATTATGTTGTAATGAGGTTTCTATTTTTGTTGAATGCATCCTATTTATAGAATTGAATAAGGTCTTGCTTGATTAGTATGCAAGAACTCAAGTCATTAGAATGCATGTGCAATATAGTGGGATCATTCGAAGGATCTGGAAATATGGAGACGAAATGGGATGGCCTTTGCCCAGTAGTGGTACGGGCAAGGAATAAAAATATAATTACTATGCAGAAACCTAAATACATAATGATTTCAAACCTTGATTATACCAATTAGGTGAAAGGTCCTAAAATCTTTCATAATATGTTTTTGTAAGTTGAAACATTGCGCTGTCATTGACATTTCCAATTTAAACATTCGGCTGATATGGATTTGAGATTCTTATTTGAATGATAGAATGATTTTTAAGGCATTTCAAGAACTATCTAAATGTTTATTTAATATACAGATTAACCTATATAGCATTGGAGTTTAAACGGCAAAGAAATACTACTTAATGAGTTTAAACATTTCTAAAGGAAAATCGCTTTTCTAGAATATTCTTAATCTAAATGAACAGTAAATTATATACATTAAAAGATAATAATATTAATTGCGTCTTTACGTTTAATCAAACGACACTACAATAACTGTTTTTATTCAAATAACTAGCTGTTGCCCGCGACTTCGTCAGCGTGGGCAATTTGGAATTATCAAAATACTACTTATGCCGAAGCGTAGGTGTATTCTTTTACATAACAATATAATAGGCTAGTTTCCTAAAAAATAATAATTAGTCCGTCTTGTAGATTGTCCAAAATTAAGCGATACGTATTTTTTCTTTTTTAAATTGGATCAGAACTTGTTAAGATATAGCGTGTTAAAGTTGAGTGTGACGTCACAAGTTGCTACAATTTTCAGGACACTGTGACGTAAAAGGCCCCCACTCCTAATTTTTGAAGTGTATTATCTTTGTCATTTTAAGTTTAATTAAAAAAAGAAAAAATACGTATCCAATATTTTTTGATTATCTAAAAAGCGGACTAAATATTATTTCATTATTTCGACCCTGGAAACTACCCTATTAGGATTACAACTTAGCAGCAGCACGGGTTGATCAATCAAGGCGGTGTCGACGATGTGTGACTATTTATCTAAACAAAAGAAGTAAAGTTTGTGACGTTGAGGAAATCTCTGGATCTAGTCAACCGATTTGGAAAATTATTACGTAATTCTCACATAAAACAAAGGTCTGACAAAGTTGTCATTTGTACATTTTCTGCAGCAGCTGCGACAAATCAGGAGCCAGAAAGTCTGTCAAACAGTTTTACTTGCCATGGATAACGCGGTGTCTAGTTCACTGGGTTGAAGAGATCAGATAGGCACTCCAAGTAAACATTGGTACTCAAAAAGATTCGGTTTGACTGGAAGCCAACACCCACACAATTGCTGGGTGGATGATGACTGAGTCATTAGGCAAGTGCATAGTTTCACTACTTGTATTTCGGGGATTTTCTGTGCACTCACTCACTATGTTATGTTGGAATTCCACCGAAATGTTTGCATTAGTTCACGATCAGGTAAAGTATACGTCCGAGAGAGTAAGTCCAATTCGTGTGTTGGCACTTGATGCCTGCAGTTCTTCCAAGATTTTCAAAATGTACGCTCGCAATTTGTCATTTCTTGGTGGAGCCAGCAGATCAGAAGAAACATAAGTGCTGTGTATACTGTGCGTCACTACTGCACAACGGTAAAATTACGTCTTTATAAATAGCACAAACGTTCGCTCTCTTGCGGAGGACGTTTAAATACCATATTATGTGTCACACGTAGGTAAACAGGACAACAGTAATATTACCACCGAACCGCTTTCAAAGATCTGATGAGCGAACAGACCAGAACTGACTTGATCGCCTCGAGAAAATCGGAGCTCTATGATCATTCGCTTTGGTTCCTACTGTTATTGTGGTTTCTGAAAAATGTATTCAATTAACCAACGATGAATATAATTCTTAGCCGGCCGACTCTTTTGACTTCTCGAAAATCATAACGTTGGTTTTTGTGCAATGCACAAACGGAAATTCGATATATTACACATTCGATATTCACACTTCTACAGAATTGATATTAAAAGGTTTGACAACGGGCTATAGTAGCGTAGCTAAACTAACTGAAACAATTTTAGTGATCCTTCAATAAAGTAAGAGAAGCGGGTGTGCATGATGAACATTAAGAGTTGGTAAATACGTGATGAAGATGACCTAATTCATTACTATTCTAATTTGTTAATGTACCACAAAACTCAAGTTAAGGTGGAGAAAAGGATTACCAAGCTCCCAAAGGCCTGGGCATTTGCAACACGTTGCATGGCATCCTGGAAAGTTACGTAATTCTCAGCCATCAGTTTGAGCAGCGTGAGGGAGTGTCAGGCTTTGGCCCTAGTGAGCCTCACAGGGGTTTGCTGAATCTCCTTGAGGGGCGCGTGATATAACGGGTCTCCCAGAAGCCGGAAGGTCGATGATCCACTCAAAACTAATCGCTCACGCCTACGGTGGCCGGGAGTCGTCTCTCGACATCCGGCTTTCGTGGTGTCTTACCGCAGTGGCTGGGATGAGAGTTGGGAATTTTCAGTCGCTCCACCGCCTCATTCTTTGTCATCCCATTTCTTCTCACTCCAGATCATGGTTTAAACCAGGGCCGGGTGCGATAGGTCGCACAGTCCGCACAGTGGTGACACCCGGGCGCCACCTACATGAGATCAGAGTTGGGAATGTATGTTTGCAAAAACTAATAGAACATTTAACGAAAACACGTTTGATAGTAATTCTGTCTTTGTAACTGAATAATATAAATGATATAAACGTTGCTATATAAAAGGTTTTTTTTTAGACTCAGTCCGTGGGTCTGACTGTGACTGTTCGTAATTGTGAACGGTGTATTTGTGATATAATTCTTAGCTCGATGATTTGTGATCAGAAGTTGAAAGCAAGTATGTCTCTGGCCTGCGACGCGTAATTTGTACGTTTTCAGAACGAACGAACTCTTGTCTTCTGTTGACATCTCGTTGACGTATTGTGACAGGTAGTTATTTCCATTGATGTTAATTTTAGAAGTGACACAATGTTTTCGGTCGTATTTTGCCTACATTATTCATTGCTCAAAAAGTATATTAATAAGGACCTTCTATATATATAAGTGTATTCAAAATAATGTAATATATTAAAACCAGGAACTTATTTTTAAGGATGTTTGAATATTAATTACAATGTTTTTTTTTTATAATAATAAAATCTTATCTTATCTTTTTCGGGACGTGGGTTCCGCTTCCCATGGGAACTGCTGCCCGCACCGGGATAAAATATACCCTATGTTACTCGCAGATAATGTAGCTTTCTAATGGTGAAAGAATTGTAAAAATGTCCCTGATGATGCGCTGATATTTCTTGTAGTGTTTTTAAAGTAGCGGAATACACACATTGTCATATAATTTTTTATTGAAAGTAAGAACATATCATGACAAAGTGAAGTCTGTTTTCATTGATATTTTACCTACTACCAGTTTTATGGCACATCTGTTTCTGCATGATTTTCTTCATCTATAATTTTAGGATATCATTTATTTAAATTCAGTTTTTTGCTCAAGTTACTTATAAAAGCGTTATTTTCTATGTAAAGATTGATAATAGGCCGATAAACTTACAAAGTTCAACATTCAAATATGTGTCATTATTGCACCCGCTGTTGCAGAAACGTTAACAGAAATTATCGTTCATTGCTCATCCCCCGTCGGTGATAGCGTGATAATATATATCCTATATGTTGAACCGGCCCCCAGGTAATATTCATGCAAAATTTGATTTAAATCTATGCAGTACTTTTCGAGTTCAGTGAGACCAAACATACAGACAAACAGACAAACAGACATACAGACAAAAATTCTAAAAACTATATATTTGGGTTCAGAATCGATAATAGATCACCTCCCAAGTATTCTTTTAAAAAAATATTCAATGTACAGTTTTGACTTTCCTATCATTTTATTATATGTATAGATTGATTCAAATGTATGACATTGACCCGAAATAAAGACGTTGATCAATTGCAATCAACGAACGTTTATTACAATTAATTTCCTTCGATTAATTTGGCAAAAAATCAATTGAGCAAGTATGTGTATGTACGTTTTGTAAAACAATTAAGGTTCGTTGTACATATCCTGTTTCGTTAGTCGCGTCCCGGATTGGCAAGCGGCGGTGTTTGCTATGCATGCGTTACAAGGCGGAATGCACGCGATAATGTTCGGTTCAGACTTATGCTTATGTTGCTGTAGTATTGGGATTTCGTGGTATGGAGAAAATACTTTTTTCTTTCGGTTGAGAGTAAATACGAGAGTAAATTATAAATAAAATAACAAATTAAAATTCTACAGAAAGGCTTTACCAAGTCATGTTTTTACTGACATAGAGATACACGCTTTTACGATTTAAGCTAAGACTGTTTTTACGATATTTTGTCATAATATGTGATTTACCTACATGTAAAATTATTTAAATACAAATAAATATCATCATTAATGTTATTTTTAGGTGTTGCATACTGCTTACGTTTTACATAATTATATTTCTAGAAAACTAAAATTAAAATATAAACAAGAATAGCACGAGTTATGTTTTACGGTAATTATTTCTAGAAATATAGTATTACTTAAATTATAAACAAGAAAACTTGTCTTTAAAGTCTTCTGTCATATCTTATATTGTTTTATTGTGAGGTAACATAAAAACACAAAAAGTATTCATCTTACACTTCAAATAACAGTATATAAACAGCGTGTCAAGTTTTTTGTACGACCATATTTAGACTGTGGCCTTCTCAATGCCGAATGTAATACAGCGTTATGATATTTTGTATTGAGTTGGACAGTGATAAAATAAGTGTCGAATAATCTTAAAGTAATATTATGAGATTACAGGATGTTTAGATAGGATTACACTGTAATGTAATATGTTATGTCAGATAAATATTTAACCATAAATGTGCGTTTCATTTCAGGTCATCTTTTTGCTATTTTGCATACCTAAGTATGTCCATGTTATTTAATATAATATATTACTGTGTTATTTTCCCTTTGAATTAAATATCAAGTCGCAATAGTGCTGGCTATTTTATAACAGTAATAAAATGTGTTAAAAGCGATAGCTATTTCATCAGCGTAAATTATTTCAGTAATTTTATCGATCTGTTTAAGTATGACAAGCCTTAATTCCAGTTTCAGATAAGTCAAGGCTTACAATTTGCATTTATGAATTTATTTAGATTTTCTCAAACAGAATACTTGATTAGAATGTTGTTTTTTGACTAACTGAAACCTAGACATTTTTGGTAATGTCTGATTTTTTTCAAGTGCCTGCAACTAGTTAAAGTGAGCAGTTACAATTAACTGTTGACTCACATACCTGGGCGCAGTGAGTCAACTGAACTGATAAACTGTTTGAACTGGGAACTGCATTAATTCCTAAACTAACTGGGAATGCAAATATGTGTTCAATGCACTGCTACAGAGTAAATAAATGCCGTTTGCTCAGAAGAGATTACTCATCTTTGTTGCACTGTTAATTAAGCCTGATTAGAAAACTATGTGTATTAAATTGCACTACTTTTAATGCTTTTAAAGAAGATAATTTATTACCCACCACGTTATGAATGAGTAATATGAAAACAAAATCACTTTATCTTTTAGATTTTCTAAAATTATTTTTAGGAGTAATTAAAATAGGCTCCAGCTGCGTAACAATCTACCACTACAAATGATTTATTGTTTTATATTAATAAAACTTTAAAAAGGGTTTTCTTCGCATTATGAACTTAAATTACTCTCTCTTTCACCTACAGTTTTGCAACTATGTATAATGTTTTTAGCACAACAGTTTCACACACATTTCCGCATATAAACTGCAAATATAAAAGCGTTATGAAGTAGGTCACATATTGTTTTACAATATAACAGTAACGCTATTGTCACCTAATTGGACAAGCTTGTGTGACGGCTGCGCTCGCGCATGATTCATGCACACTTTAATTACTTCTAATTGATGTCTAAGCGAGTTAAAAGGTTAATTCGAAGTACTTTAGGAGATTAGGTTGTTAATGTAAACCGCCTTGAAATTACAAAAAAAAAAAATTTCAATCAGATTAATAATATTATGTTTGTTTACTGGGTAGGTACAAAGAATGTTACTATGGAAAATAATATCAACTGTCCAGCCTTGAGAAAAAAAACTTGAGTGTTATATAAACAAATTGGTGACTCTATCGATTTAATTAAGACCTTCAGTTACTGGAAGATTTAGTTTAAAATTCTTCCAATGACTTAATGTTTAAAGATCAGTATGGAGTACTGTAAGTTCTGGGCATGCGCACTCGTGTCACACGACTGTCATCAGCATTCGTAGCCACGCCCCAATTATATTCAATATTAATTAGTGCTTGCATTTCTCCATGCATCTGCCAGTTTGTTCTGAGAGAACTTTATCACTTATCTCTTCTAAAAATGATGTCATTTGTCTAGGTACAGTGGAGAGAACCGGTCCGATGTATACATTTGATCAAGTGTGAAATAATCATAAGTGTAATACCCACCCTAAAGTAGGTATCTCTAATTACGTTCGTCAGTGAAAAATGTTTGCAATTATCCTTCGCGTGATAAAATCTCTCTCAGATTTTATGGATGGATATTGGATACCTTAATTCATATTTGCTTAACCGGTTTTTAGGGAAAACAAAGAATTCAAACATTCAACAAAGTCTGGGTACAATGCGTTTTTGAATGTGCAAATATTTGATTGGTCAAAATCAACTTCCCGTCCCGTTTTTGATGCCTGCTGAGTTATTTATTATAATAGGGCTTGCGATCATCTGTTTGGCAGTTAAATTAGTATTAAACTGTCAAGCCACCAAAAAAAAGAAAACAAACAAACTTAGAAACCACTCCTTTTTTTTGGAAGTCGGTTAAAAATGGTGAGTACTATCGGACCAACTTTATTAATTAAATATCTCTATATCGTCATCTAGTTAACATATTACAACGATAGTTTTTACTTCATTTCCCTCAGTTCACATAGTAGGATTGGTCACAGTCGTGATGGCGGGTGCTACATTAACATTCGTTAGCTTCGTCGTGACGAGTCCGGCTGGGAATAATTAGTTACTCTGTGATGTATTGTGAGTGAATGCGTGATACTATTGAATGAAAGACTACGTGGGACGGGTGTATGTAATAGGTTTGTGTTAAAGTTACAGGAGTGTGAGTAAAGTCACGCTATAGGTCGTAGCTTATCGGTGGTAATGTACTTTATCTAAGCTATGTAGAGGAAAACATATTTATTTATTTAAAAACATACACACTATCATTACAGTTTACAAACCAATTCGATAGAGGTGATATTGATTGTTTGTACTGTAAAGGGTCCCAAATTATTGAACCTATTTAAAAATTCTTGCACAGTTAAACAGCTTTGCTATCCCCCTAGTGGCTATATTATCCGAATACAGGATGCCCCTAGAACGCGGGTAAACCCGTTGGTAAGGGTCAGTGCCAAATTTTATAATTTCAAATAATTTTCAGGTTCAAGATTAATAGATTTACGAACAATAAATATGTACCTAAGTATCAAGATAAACCAACCAAAATATGTATCAACTTTTAAAAATCTATTCTTCTCCGTTTTTAGCGTATCTTTTGATGTTGTCATCTATGTAACTATGTTATGCAACATTTCTGGGTAACATGGAACTAAATTACACCCGTACAAAAAGCTCGCGCTTCGAAATAACATTTTCGAGTGGCGGCCGACGACGGGAGAGCAAAGTTTTTTTTACAAAATAAAAACAAGTCAAAAACTAGTGCAACTTCGTTTTATATTTATGAACCGGAGAATGTAAAAATGGTATGCTAGATTTGTTGAAA
Source organism: Helicoverpa armigera (assembly GCF_030705265.1). NCBI lineage: Eukaryota > Metazoa > Arthropoda > Insecta > Lepidoptera > Noctuidae > Helicoverpa > Helicoverpa armigera. Next base: position 390,798 of record NC_087124.1, on the reverse strand, counting down.
TAATTTTACTGGGAATGAAATATAAGCTTTTTTCTTCTCTTGAACTAATTAAATTTCTGCTACGGTCTGGTTTTAAAGTATATTCAAACTAGGTTATTTCGCAACATGGACTTTTATAGAAGGGTTAACACAGGTCTGTATATTTCATGAATATTTTATGTTATGCCCATGCTACATAAATGTATTCCCATAAGTGAGGTTTCTTATTGGATCATAATATATAAAAATACTTACCCGCAGACGCTTTAAGATCCTTAAAATTTTACAAATTGGATAAACCCCAGTTTCAACGTATAACACGTTCTACTAAGGTGACCACATCAACGATTACTTTCATGACATAACCATAGATTACATCTTCATATAACTGAGCAGGAAAAACTGAATGTCCCTAATTTTTAAGCTAAGCAGGTCACGTTCTAGACTTATTCGTATTTCGGTGACATAACGTCGCATGCGCACCTCATCTTCCAAGGATTTACGTTTTAGACTGACTTAATCGATGTCTGCGCAAACATACGCATTCCTAGAGTGACATAACTTTTGCGCAAACTATTGCGCAGTTTGAGAGCAGAAAAGGGTTATTGACATTTGATATTCTGCGTTGTTATAAATATTTCAAATAATTTATGTCCATGTAAAATAATATCCACTGTTCAATATGATAATATAATTATTGATGTTAAACAATTAATGTAATATTAATTTATTCATTGCAAGAAAATTATTTATGTGCGAGATCCTTACACGTGTAATATAAATAAACATCAAGTGCATATTTTATTACCATTACATGTGATTATTTACAAACCAGTACTAGCAAAACATTTCCATCATATAAGAAAAATAAAAAGCATTTCTTCTTAAATTGACTGCTTAGATAAGTTGTCATTTCTTCCGCGTGTTAAGTAATTAGCTTCTAAATCCAAACTTTAATCTTTATAACTTATGTTAAGCTCTTAAAATCATACAAATACCAATTTACGTACGTACTACAGAAGGATAATATTTTATAAATCATCTTAGTGCATTGTTTGATGAATAACATCTGCCAGTACCGAGTTAAAAGGCATCAACTTAAACAATGGCACATAATTTAATTATCTAATGATAGCCTGTCTCATATAATGACTTTACCGGTTTTTCTTAGAACACGTCACTTGGTATAATTTGTTAACAGTAGGTATATGATAGTACATAAGCACTGGAGATTTTTTATAATATTACTTCGTGCGTAACTAGTTGTCACCGATATTAAGTTGACAAATAGTTTCGCTACGAGATTTATTTATTTACGAGTTGAATGTATCCTATATTAATAACGGTTTTTTCGGTTCAAATATTTATAAAGTTGAACATACGTCATGTGTTTGTATCAAAATCTAAAAAAACATAAGACAAAGTATTATATAATATTCTGGTTTATTATCATCAATGGATATCAAGGACTCGTTTACCCTACTATTCGTCGATTTTACACAACAGATGTGCATATTACGAAATGTTATGTATTTAAAGTAGCTATTCAAACATTATGTAAGCCTATGTAAATAGCCTGATAGCTCACAAGCACTATGATTATTGTACATTTATAACAATCTTCTTAACAAAGTATATTCCGATGACCCGAGCGAACTTGTGCGTATGTATTTATGTAAATGTGGATAATTTGCTGCAAACCTGATATAATGGCCGCGGAAACTGTGGATGCACTTTAAATCGTTCTGCTTGTTAAATTGTTCTAGAAATAAATAATAATATATTCGACTAATCTGTATATAGCGACTTGGATTAAGGAAAATTTATTTAATTTTTTTTTTTTTATAAAATAAAATCTGCTTGCTATTGAGTTGAATAGCTACTACCTAAAAATGTGAAACCAGTGTGGTTGGTGGCCTCTTTACCAAAATGAATGCATTAAATCAAGTCAGTTTTGTCAATTTTCTAAATCGGTATTTAGACTTCGTTCTTAGAAGTTATCAATATTCAGCATGAAACATACAAAACCAGCAATCATTTATTTTATACTGCACATGTAACTCATCATAACTCCATTATGGTAACTATTACAGCAAGTTTAACATTCTCTTCCCGGTAGTTTTTACTTTGTTGTTCAAATAACCGGTTGTATTTAATCAAGAGGAAATAACATAACTGCCGAATTAATTATCAATTGAACACATAAGGAAATTATCTGTCTGTGCTTATGTAATTCTGTCTAAAGGAAGTAAAAACTTGAAGCATACAAAATCTTCTCATCATGAATCGATATTTATTTAGCTTTTTTTAGTTGAGGTCAATACTTCAGAAAAAAAAAATATTTTACCTACTGAGATTCTCTTTCATTTAGTTCAAATATTTTGGTATAAAAACTTCTTTAGTCTACTTTTTACTGCTCGTTAAATATTCATACGATAGTAGTTAGGCAAAAATAGAGGAACAAAATTAGCAAATTATTTAAATTAGGACGTACTCGTGTTAGGTACGTTTACAAAACGTGATAAATTGATAACACGAGATCTTCAAAAAATAAATAAAAAATAATATGCAAATAGAAAAGTTAACATTTGCTACATTAGAAGCACGATATTAAAAACGTGACCAATACATTTAATAAGATTAATTATGTAAATTGCACTTTTTTGTTTCTTTTTACCGACCCAGTTCATTGATTGGTACAAATATTATTAATAATGTAAATCTACTTATTATGTCTCAATCCTTTTTTGCAACAAAAACAAAACACATAATTTTGTTTCAATAGCACGTGTAAAGTAAAAATCTTAGTTATTCAAAACAAGCAGTATTTTAAATGTCACTTAAAAATATCGATACACCTAAAGTGGTTCACCTATATTTTAAGTAAAAAACCAAAATGACTTGATTTTGGACTTTGGGTTACATTTTTAACCGACTTCCCAAAAAGGAGGAGGTTATCAATTCGGCCGGTATGTTTTTTTTTTTCTATGTATGTACATCGATTACTCCGAGGTTTATGGACCGATTTACGTGATTCTTTTTTTGTTCGACTCGGAATAGCTGCCAGTTGGTCCCATAGTCATCAGGTCAGGATCTGATGATGGAAACCCTGAGAAATCGAGGGCAACCTTCGAAAGTTGTAGGCATACATAGAGTAAAAACTTGATACTCAGGTGTACGCCTAAAAGCACTATTCAACAGTGAAGATTTGGAGCTGATCTGATGATGGAAACCAGAGAGGGTCGAGGGAACTCGACAACTGAATATGTAAACTACCTCGTGTTTGGGCTTAAATTATTTGTATTGACAAGACCTTTGCAACAGTGAAGGTTTGAAGCTGACCTGATGATGGAGACCAGAGAAAGTCGAGGGAACTCGACAACTGAATATGTAAAATACCTCGTATTTGGAGTTATATTCTTTGTATTGATGAGAACTTCGAACTTCCCACTTGTATTGATAGTGTCAACTATACGTATCACTGAAAAGCTTTAAATAAAAAACTTTTTTACAAAAAAATTTAACCGACTTCCCAAAACACTAAAAAGCAAAAAAACTATTTTTAGGTGCATCGGCCTAGAAGTCGGTGGCAAAATTAACTTAGTAACATCCATTAGACACCGAATTCTAGGCCGATGCACCTAAAAATAGTTTTTTTTTTTTGCTTTTTAGTGTTTTGGGAAGTCGGTTATTGTATTTCAAGATCAAGGAATATAATCAAAATAATACACATCGATAGACAAAACAACTTGTATTGAAAAATATGCAAAAATGTTCCGACCTTAGTAAATGCACCTTAGTTTCCACAAATTAGTATAGGTACTTAACTTTTGTTTTTCTTATCAAATTACACTATTTAATATTTCGTTTAATCCGAAGTCTCGAATACTGTGCAGGTGTCCACGATTAAGGTGACCAAGTGGATATCAATACATATTTTTTACATACATAATTCATCTCACTTTTCCTGCAGGTGGATAAAAATCTACCATTCATAATAATAACCGATCAATACTCAGTAGTTGTCGGTACACAACGGTGCGCACGCGCCGCGGCCCCAATCCGAGCGCCACTTTCTATAACCGACGAGTTTTTACGCGATCCAGTGCATTGCAACATTGCGTTCGATCTGCTATTGGTTATCTATGTGACCCGTTTTGATAGTATGTTACAATGGTAGAAAATAATGGTGGATTGGCCTAGTGACATATTTGCTGAAGTATAATGGTATTGAAAAGATTTCAATGGGTTATTGGCCTGAAAGTAACAAACGCCGTGATTGGAACATTTTGTACCTTTCAGCTCCCAAAAGTGTACTTTATTATTTAATCAAATTGATACCAATATAGAATAGTTTTTTCCAACGTTTTATGTATGCCCCAGAGAAAGAGTTATTCCCAATTTGTCATTAGTACCGATTGGTCACCAACTATTTTTTCCATACACCAAATCCCAATTGGTCATTCGAGCAAAATAAATAATTTAATATTTAAATTTTGAGTTCCGATTGGTCACCCGCATAAAATTTCACGTATTAGAGTACCGTCAGAAATAAAAGTGTTAGAAGAAATTTTAAATGAAAAACTTCGATGTAGGTAAAGGTATAGCTCTCATATAAATATAATAAAATTTACATTAAAAACACAAGTGAAGACAACATGGGCATTTTATAAACCCGAAAATGTGACTCGATACTTTTTGTGCCGGTAACAAAAGTACCAGGGGCCCATAACTAGCAAAGAGATTGTATACATAAAAATGATGAATGATGTTGTAAATTGGTATGTTTATCTACAATTAGGAAAAAAACGTAAAATCCTGACACTCTTGACTGCTATACTCCTGTAAGTTATGCGGTCCTAGTACACGGTGGGCAGTTCCATGGACACTCGTTGATTGGTATATTACTCATCTGATCTATGCGATCCTGGTATTTTGGTTTTGGCCGTGCGGTGTGGGACGCCGTTGAAATCGCGATTTTATTAATAGCGTCTTGCCATATTCGGAAAAAACATAACCAAAATAAATAAAAAAAACATATTACAATATTGTAAAGCTTATCTTGTTGACAGTACTTTTTACAAAATAAAGTACGGATGACCAATTGGGACTAAGCAAAATAAAATATTTTATTGAATGACCAACTGGGACACGTTTTTTATGGATGCCAAATCACTAAAATGACGAATCGGGCATAACTCCAGAGAAATATGTTCGTTAATAGGTACAGAACGCTTTGGGTAAAAACTGTAATAGGTATTTGTTATCAATCAAAGTTTAATTGGAGTAGTATATTTTCCTAATTGGTGGAAACTACACGTTTTAATAATTTTTTGTAGTATTCGTTGTAAGTTGCATTACCACCTATAACATTAACAAGACCTAAAATAACTTACACAGATTTTACAAAATCCTGAATGCGGAATGTATGGTTGCATAAAAATAAACTTTCTTTTACGTAACATGGGTAGAGTGGGCCAAATTGAGCACACTTGTAAATTAAATAAAAGCCAGTATTTCCACGTCTTACGTATTTACTGACAGAATAAAAATGGCAAGCGCGAGAGCAGTAACACAGTCCGATGAAATTATTCAAATGGAACCTGTTTCACCTCACTTTGTTTACTATGAAGACAAACTACTTTGTTTTGCTAATTCAGTAGGTAATAGGTATACATAAAAACTTAATTTTATATGAAGCACTGTTCATATACCTACGTTGAAAAAGATCTCACATTCCAACTTAAGCAATAACTTTTTCGATGAAAAAAATATGTATGGCCTAATCCGTTTATATCCCACGAGTTATTTTTAACTTAATCATACATTCTGTATGTATTTGACTAAAACCGGCTTAGCTAATTCATCTACGTCAATCATATAAGTTGTTCAAGTCCTTCGTTGATACGACATAATGTTGACATGAAATATCTAGAAGCTTCAATCATTACTAATTCAATTTTAACCCTTTAATTCGCAACGTTGCACCGATGCAACTATCCAAACAAAAAAATATATTGCAAGAACCATCATTATTTTTTCTTATTTACAAAAATTTTAATAATGGATATACTTACTGTTGCCATCTATGAAAAAAAATATTTATACAACTCACGCGCATCATTACGTAGTTGTGACCAAAATGATGTCGAGTCGACATTGCGCTCGTGGCCGACCGGTGAGTTTTAATAAATATAAATAGTTTTTATGCATTTATTGACAACTATTATTTGAAATATGATTGTTTATGAGTGTTTACAATTGTGCCATATAACGCCAATGTCAAATTCATATTCTACTATGAAATATAAGCACGTATTTACCGACGTTGCACATTTGCGACACTGCGAAGCTTTAGCATAAGTACTTTTGATTTCGTACGTTGCACGGGTGCCACGTCGCGCTTTTACTAACACTGAATAATTATTATTTTCTTTGTATAGGTTTTGTGTATTTTTTACATTTATGGGAGTTTACGGTATTATGTTTTTATATTGACTGTTCTGAAAGTTTGCAAATGTTCGACTAAGCTAGATTACTAAATAATGAATGAATATCGCTATTACTAGTTAGCTTCCGTCAGCGGTTTCACCCGCATCCCGTAGGAACCACGGCACGAACTCGGATAAAAAGTAGCTTATAGCCTTCCTCGATAAATGGGGTATCTAACACTGAAAGAATTTTTCAAATCGGTTCAGTAGTCTTGAGATTAACACGTTCAAACAAACAAACTCTTCAGCTTTATAATATTAGTATAGATATGCTCCTTTTTTACTAAAACTTGTGTTAACTTATGTATGGTGTTGGTGATTGCTGCATGTTTGTTTTTTTTTGCTTATTACTAGGGAGGCTTAAAATGGCAGAGAGCAAGACAAATTTTAGCTTTGGTTCAAACTCAAATTCGCTCGAGTTCGCTCAAAAAGAAGTGCTAACTGTGAACCAAGAGGTGTACCTAAAAGAGTAAAAAAGTACAAGAGACCTCTTCTTAGTTTCAAGTGGCAGTGTGGGAAATTCAAATATCCAGCAGAGTTTGATATGCCTGATCTTAGCACTAGTAGTAGTAGTAGTATTTTTTTTTTCCTGAAGATATAATAGACTAGCTTCTGCCAGCGGTTTCACCCGCATCCCGTGGGAACTACTTCCCGTACCGGGATAAAAAGTAGCCAATAGCTTTCCTCGATAAATGGGCTATCTAACACTGAAAGAAATTTTCAAATCAGACCAGTAGTTCCTGAGATTAGCGCGTTCAAACAAACAAACTCATCAGCTTTACAATATTAGTTTAGATTATATTACGGAGCACACCAATTTATATTCTGTGCAAAGCAAAGAAGATAAATCTATAAACGTTACCAGAGATGATGTGCGTGATTTTCTAGCTATCACAATTATGATGGGTATTGTAAGAATGCCGTCATATCGAGACTACTGGAGTAATGATTTCAGATACCCTCCTGTCGCTGTTGTGATAAGTCTAAAAAAGTAAGAGCTAATGAGAAAATATTTGCATTTCGTGGATAATTCGGATCTGAATAACGATCGTTATTTTAAGGTTCGGCCGATATCAGAAAAAATAAGGACAGAAAAGTACAGATGCTGTAAGATTTGATAAAATTGGCCATTTTCCAGTTTTTGTACAGCGAGGTAGGTGCAAATACTGCAAAACTGGGTATTCAAATATCCACTGTTCACAATGTGAACAACGTTTGTGTTTAGTTCCCAAAAGAAACTGTTTCTTTAACTTTCATAATGTTGAATAAATATGTTTTTTTAATATATTTTGTTTTTCATTTATATCTACATTTTATTCTGTAACGTGGGCACTGTTGTAAATATACAACACTGATTTCAATCTGTGCATGTTCTTGTGTTTCGCAATGTAGCACATTTACAACATACTATATTTGGATATATATGTTTACCAGATTTTTATTTTCATTTTTTTGAGCACTTGTAAGATCTAAATAAACAATAAATGAAAAAATAATAGTAAATAAATTCAATTTTTTTTTTTGAGCTTTAAAGGGTTAAGTAGATACTTAGTAAATATTAAATTCATTAGTCAAGCAGGTTCTATAAAAAGTTGCATTATTAGGTATTCTACGCAACTTTGTTGAAGTCAACAAAATCTAAGAAAAAAGTAGGACAAACAATCTACGTCATTGACTAAACTTTTTCTTGAAAACAAGTCTGAAGTGTCCCACAATATTTTCGTTCTAAATAAAATAAATCAGACTAAAGGTCATTGACTTAATATAAGTCTGATCGTGTTGTGAACTAGCCTTATGAATATAAAGTTGTTCACATAACATTCTTGGGCCTATAATGTCCAGTACGCATGCGCCTTTCTCAGACCGTTACTACTCGTAAACACATGTAAACTTATTTAACAGATGGTCATAATCCTTGTTCGAGTTAATGTTATTATAGTATACATTGCTGGGTGTGTAGGCGGCTGATAAACATAAATAGCTGTGGTAAACGGCCGTGAATTAGTACCAGAGCAATATTGTAGCGATTGTCTATTGAAGCATACTGTACTAAGTTAAAGTTCTCTGAAGTTTTATTGAGATAAACTTCATGAATTTGCTCTTGAAATAACTTTCTGTATCGTTTACTGAAGTAAGAGCAAACCTAAATTGATAGCCTTAACAACTAGAAGCCGAGTTCTATAGCGGCACCCATTCACAAGCATGACAATCATTTCACTAAAATGCAAGACACATAATAATGAATCGTAAATGTCATTCAACTTGAAGCCTACTATCTGTATTTGGATAGCAAAGGTGAGTAAGCACATTACATAATTATCACAAAAGCGGCTCTTTAGCTCAAACTCGGAGTAACCTACATACCTATAAAAGCCAGCGCAAATTATGTAACACGTCAAATTACATAAATTGTTTTCTCTGAAGACATCGATTGGTTCGAACTTCTAAGAAAATGAATCGAGGCTAATGTGCGCTTATTGCCTTAAATGATGCTGAACTGTTGTTGTGTTATTTAGATGAAACACTTACTTAGAGTAAAAAGGTATTATTATTTGAAATGTGCCAAAATTTACAAGAGATTTTCAAGAGCAACTTTCATTAAAATTTTAATTAGGTACATCCATAAAACCTTCCACGTGTATTCTATAGAATTACAAAATAGGTCTAACTGTTTTCCGTCAGCATTATTACAATTAATAACTCTGTCAATTAAGATCGCAGTTATTACAAGATTTACTGCACAGATTAACTGCTAGAACGTAGTTAACATTTACGGTTAGGAATCTCAAGAATGATGTATGAACAAACAGCCGGTAACTATGTAAACAAACGAATACGTAATATAATACCAGTTTTTTTATTCTTTTTTATGCAACTTTGTTCAAAAAGGTCGCACTTCCCCATATCGAAAAATCTCGAACTTTTTACAAAAGAATATGACATTTAAACCTTTTATGTAGAGGTATAGTTAATGATGTTACATACTCAGGAAATAGAGTTGTGACGTAACTCTCAATATATTATTTTTCAATGAAGCTCTTAAGTTTGCAAACAAACCTTTTTTTGCATGTCATTTTGACCTTAATCACTAAAGCATTACAGCCTAAAATGGCGTGTGGTAGTTTTTGACACAGAGGTGTTAACTATCATTTCCTGTCCGATTTTATAGTAGGAAATTAAAAAAAAAACTGTTTGAAACAGGAAAATGGTGTTCTTTCAAAAAAATCTTTGTATCTCTTTCTACACTGACTATTCACCCCAACTTCAGTAGTATTTTTAGAAAGTGTTTTTGACGAACAAATGTCCCAATTTTCACGTAGTTCGACAAAATGTACTGCAATTTCGCATTTTAATATTCTTTACTAAAGACATTACAATCAAAATGATGCGACTCCTGTTATACGACGATCATTAATAAAGGTAGGTACATACGTGGGAAAATCATTGTAACGATCTCATCTGCGCACGAGTGGACTTCCTCATTTCCATCAATTGCCTTTTACAGCTCGCGCGATGAGCGACAACCTCACCTATGTACCTATGTGTGCGTGTGTATGTGTGTATGTTTAGAGTATTTTCCTGTTATTCCTAGATTGCTTACTGTAAATGTGTTTATTATGCAATGCTTGACATATTTAGAATTTGTTAGATATAGTGTTATGTGGTTTGTTTTGAATTCCATGTTTAGTAAACAATAATATATATTTTTTTTAATAAAAAATCTATTTGCGCCTTTGTTATCTGACCATACATAAAAGGAAATAAAACTGGTCTTAGACTATATTTGCACCATCTACTGGGCAGCTTATATAATACACATCTAATATAGTGATGCTCAGTTACCTAAATAAATGCCACATAAAGTAATTTCCAACTATAACTATTATATAAGCTCCTGTGTATTATTAAGAAAAAAACTATAAATAGCCCATTACCACATTGCACTTCTTCTGCTAACACCACAACTAGGCCTTTTAATATTCATGAAATGCCAACAATTTATTCATAGCTCAAACACAATGATTCACGTAATTATATTTATAATAGATCACGTCTCTCTGTCCTGATCACGCTGGCTACATGGCTATAAGCCAGAGAGTATAAGCCACGCGGATATGGTCAATTATGTCAGCACTGTGGTCTGCGTGTGATGGATTATGGTCATAAAATTATTAATCTTATCGTGAAGGAAATTATGTGGCTGCATAAAGAGTAAATGACAATGTATGTGGTATTGTCACATATTGCTCTCCGCTAATGTGATAATGAATTTATGTAATAAATAGATTGACTTGTGGATTGACAGTGGAGATAAGTTATGTTCTAGGAACTTATCTGATAATGATGTTTATTAAAGTTATTTTATTGTAATGGCTGATGTAATTTTAATGTCTAGTGGCAAAGGCAGAGGAGTGTAAATTCTAAGTTAGGTACTTCCATGTATATGTTTTCCATTCATTAAGTTGAGACTTTCCAGAAAAAATACGATTTCATTTGTTACCTTCATACCTTTGGTACCTTCTAGAAAGTTCCAGAAAAAGTCGTTAAAGTCTGTTACCATTTTTTAGACTATAGTATTCCACGTAGTGAGAGACCGCGGAAGTCACGTGGTGGGACTTGGCGCCGCCTCTTCCGGACACATACGCCATACATTCTACCATGTACCATGATTTATGTCAGCATTCATAATTAGTACCGTGATTATGTAAATGACTCATTTAATGGACGGGCGTTACATTTTGATTTGGATTTTTGTGAGTCATTAAACGGGATGTCGTAAACTATCTCTCGTACTGGTGACTTTCATTATACTTAAGTTAATTTGCTTAAGTAACTTACACTTAGAATTGTCATTGTGATCTAGGCTATGGAAACTTAAGTTTTGTGTTTGCATGAGATTCTCAACAGAAAAAATAATCAAAAAATTAAAAGCCCTTTTGCAGTACAAAACACTACTTAAGTGATTTTTTGCACACTTATAGCCATTTAGGTCCTGAATATGAAAAAAAGATACTTTTAAGAGCTTGTTTGTTATAACAACATTATCTTTGTATAGGAACCTACATAAAATACAATAAAGGTACCTAGTCTTCATCCTTTTGTCATATTCACAAATTGTGCTTAGTCACTTCATTAAAATCTATGACAGAATTAACCGCAAGATATGTCGTATTAAAACATATTCGTATTATATCTCTGTGGTTTGAACATAAACAAACTCGTTGTGGTTATAATTGTAACTCTTAAACGAGAAGATTATCACCATTGTATGGATATTATTGACAGCTAATTAAATATCTTCAGTACGAAATGATTGATCAATCAATTCTTTATGTTGCGATAGTCTTTAGGGATTAATTGCTTGACTACAGCAAAGTTACTATAAATACACATATAAAAAAAGAAAATATTGATATAAATGATGTTTTTCTCGTAATTTGATATATTATTAAATAAAATTTAAATATTAGAAGACAAAGCCAATTTTTTTTCTTCAAATTCCGATGTTAATGACGTTAATTGATAACGGATCCGCCATAGCAACGCCATAGCTATTTTTGTTTAACGAATATCATTAACACCATAAATCATAATACCGTCCTATCATCCGAATCAAAACATCGATTACAAAAAACTACACGTGTCATGCTCAATGATAGATTTTTTTTAGTTTATGACAACACTTAAACAAAGTACAAATGTTTAAGAGTATGTTTAAAAGTTATAGTAAGCATCAAACATACACATAGGTCGATTTTATTGCACTACATCTTTTACCATACAGTATTGTGCCTAATATTTATATGACTAGCTTCCATCAGCGGTTTCACCAGCAACACAAGAGAACTACTTTGCCCGTCTGAGCCTATAATCTCCCAGATAAGTGACCTATTTAACACTGAAAGATTCTTTCTAATTGGAACAATTATTCCTGAATTACAGCATTCAAGCAAACAAACAAACTCTGCAGCTTGATACTTATGTAGTACAGATTGAAGATCCGCTTTAACTTCAGCAAAAACCGTATAATAGTCAACACATGTCCTAAGATTTAGTATAAATAAACACACAAGTATTACGAAGCAATGTTTTTGTCCGTATATTCGAGAGTATGTTATATAAGTGTTGTGCAAACCGATGTGATGTTAGCATAACTAATGATTACTTTGGGAACACTGTGATTTAGTGATGTGCTCAGTATTTGGGAATCAATTTTACACTCTATTTCTTTTGTAGAAAGTTCCATCAATTTTAGGTGCGTCTTGCGTAATTTGTTCAAAGCGTGAGATTTTTTTTCTTGGGTCTTAGTCCACATAATAGTATTTGTATTGTCTATTGATCAAAATACTGTTATAGGTTATTACGAATGTCTCTCTCTCTCTCTCTCTGCCGGTGTAAGCAAAGTAATCCATTGATTTTCAAATTTTGACTACGAAAAAAGACTTATTATAAAAGCTATAAATATGTTGGGGTAATAAATTATAAAAAATAAGGAAGCGGTGATGCAGACGTCACTTTTACGGAAATCAGTCGTTAATATTGTTACATCCATATTTGGGTGCTCGACCTCTGCGATTGTTGAGCCGAATGAACATATCTACATAATTTATCGATACAGCCCATTCTTATCGATTTATCAAGAGGGATGGGTTTCATCAATATACAACGGCAGAATGATTACTTTCCTTCGGCATTTGTAAAGTAAAATGTCTCTTCCTTCTTATCTTACAAGATATTGAACATTTCGAAATGAATTGCAAAAAGTAAGCTTTTACAGACAAATATGGAAAATCCGGTTCGTTTTCCTCCTATTCAGATATTATGATGACTTAGATGAACAAAAACATACACTTAGCTAAACAAATATTATACCTAATTTGTCTCGGTATTTTGGTAATGTCAATAAACAATTTTCTGCTAGTCTCGTCTATCTATGTTCTTATAATTTGTAAGAGAGACCATGGCTGGTTGATCACAGGGATAAGTTGAATAACTGTACCAAACTTTCTACGTTATCTAGATGTTAATAATTAGGTATACTTGTTTTACGACAGTTTCAAAAACGAATAAATCAAAAACTTATGAGTGTTTACTGTTAAATTCCACACTTTGGAATATTTCGGTATTTTATTTACATAGATAATAAAAAAACCAGATGGGGCCTGTTCTCTGACGTCAATAATAATCATTTATATAAAAACGTATTAAATAATAAAGTTCATTGAGTCGTTATTAATGAAGATTGAAGTTTTAATTGTAATTAAAGGGTTCGTTAGCTTTAAGTTTTCGATCAAAGTTTGTTATCAAAAAAATCGCCTGTATTTTCTTTTGAAGGTAAGATAAAATACTGTTGATTGAATAAATAAAGTCCGACTTGTCACAAGATGAGGCTTTCACCGAAACACGTGTAAACTCAAAGCTTTGAATTTGTCACAGATGTGTGAAATATCTCAACAGTTACCTACCTACAAAGTGAGTGATGTGTGTACTGTGGCTACCTTTTCGTTGCTATTTTTATACCGATTGTGTGTAGGTTGTATGTTACTAGAAAAAGTTGTAATATAATGTTAAACCTAAATGACATTGAACATACTTCGTATATTCCCTTCGTTTCCTCAAAAAGTATTAATATGTAAAAGAATGGATCAATGGACCTTCATGATTATAATTATTAGTAGGTACTTAATCTTGGTGTTCTTATCAATTATCCCATTCTCTCGCAATCTTCAAAATAAAGTTCCATATAATAAATTATTTTTAAAGGTTGCGTTTGTGACCGATATTCAGTCCATTGACCATTAATTAGAAATGTAATTACCGCGATAATATCCAAGAAATCTCTCGAATGCGATTATATAATTACCGAGTAAACATAACAAGAGTAATTGTAAATATCGGCGCAGTTCTATATAACTAGTTATTCTGGTATTGAATGGGCGTGTCAGTGAGGCTATTAGTCAAAATAGATACTGGTGTATTAGGTGATCTTCACACTGCCCCGCATCACGCTGCATCTTGCGTGTCGACGCACCTACGCGCGTTCCTGCGGGAGTGCAGATCTGCATCATCGTGCGGGTTTTTCGCGCACTCACGCGCGTAGGTGCGTTTTGTAAATTCACGCACGGCGGCTTCCATTTTCAAATATACACGTCACGCCCATTCAAAATCACGCGCGTCACTGCGGGATCAGTGTGCCATACCTTGCGTTTCGCCCCGCACCTACGCGCGGGGGTGCGTGTTTCTCCGCATGTATGTGCGTGATCCGCATGAACGCGCGTAGATGCATCTTCAGTGTGTTGGACTATGCGTGTTTTCCATACAAACGGAGATATTTCCATACAACGGAAAAAAACGCATCCACGCACTACGCTGCATCATGCGGGGCAGTGTGATAATCGCCTTAGTCAGCGCTCATATCCGTGGGCCGGTTCATTTGATTGATAATACTTATACTTGTTTTGATAACCTGAGTTTCCGAATTGAACTTAATGTCAAAGACGGATAGAAGCGTTTACCTGCAATTTATATCTCGAGACGTTATGAAAGTATCTTCAAAAATTGGGATGTATTGCTTACCATAGTGCAAAATGTGAACTCTTTATACTTAACTGTACATACCTGTAACGAAATAAAAAAATCATTAGAAATAGCTCTTAAAATACACAAATATATAGAAAACTATTTTAAGTGAAAAATACCTTCGTACATTTACTTCAATCCTAATAAAATTGTAATAAAACAGTTCGATACAAGAGTTTCTAACTGTGCGGTATGCCGATAAAGTGTTTGCAGTCTGCCACAGATGCGCTTCGTAATAATTTGGCCGCGATTCAACAAACCACTACATGACTATAACATAGAAGTGTGTATGTCTGTATGACCCGAACAAGGGTTTCATTTTATTGTGTCACAATCATCTGCACGTATAATAATGTGTTTTTGTTTGTTTGTTCATATTTCAGACGAAACAATATGTCACTAACACAAATCTTGATTCAATTTTAAAGTTACCGCAAAGCAAAGTTAAGCACAATTAATTTTATAATCAAAGTTAAGATTATATATTGTTTAGCATGAGAAAGTACCAACGTAAAACAAATACCTTAACAAACGTAGGAAGTGGAGAAGGGTGAGCGTTTTAAGTCTGTATTATTTAAATTTTGACAACAAGCGTACAAAAAGTGCGTTCAGCAGCCAAGTTTGTACAAATGACTTTGAGTTTTTATGAACAAGTGAAAAAAAAATTGTAAAAGTGAAAAAAACCATGTGGAAAGCTTAGTTATTGCAGAACAATGACACTGAAATTCATGATCATGATGATTCATAATGAAGTGGACTAATTTTGAATAGGCCGATGATGCTCATGAATGGACAATAAAACATTGTAGTACATAGGTACCTATTACAACATACACAAACATTCAACGCTACACTTTTCTGTATCACAAAATGTAAAACCATCTGATTTCCAACATTAAATCCGAGGCATCATGTATTTATTAACAACTGTACAAACATTTGGCGACAATTGGCAAAAATTAAATTCATTTTAAATAGAAGTTGTCATGTATTTTTGCATTTCCAACCACATAACTTGTACCAACTAGCGATTTACACCACCATTACTTTTCAATGTTCCTTTAAAAAGTGTATATTATTGTAGTGTATGTTTGTTAATTGGTGCTCTTGTGTAATTCACGAGTGTAATGGCTTCTTATTAATGTTTGTAGTCTGCGTGAGTCGTTTGTTGTATTGGCTTATTTCCACGTAGGTACTGAATTTTCGGCGCGAAGTAAAAATTTTTTGCAGGTGCCTCTGATTTACCATTGCCAATTAAATTGCCTTGTTTTTGGTGACTGCTGAACTTTGTAATAACGAGAAAGTATAATAGTACCTTGATGACAATTTTAAACTAAAAGATAAATAGAAGATACTTTTAACTGGGTTAGTTTGATAATTTTTATGTCAATTTGTTGTTTATTTGAAACGATAAACCATTGTGGTTTTTCTCATAATAAAGTAAAACCTGTCAACAAATAATGCGGCCGGCTAAGGTTAGCAGCTAATTGAATTCAAAGGTTGCCCCACATCAGTTTACTGCCATAGTTGATAACATGGCATTGTGATTGACTATGTTTTTATTGAGTTTATGAGTTACACACTTCCTGCTCACGTGGCCGAGAAATCGGATCGCCATTTGTTTTATCGCTCTAGCTTTTGAGGCTACGTGTAACGAAATGACCATCTTATAGTAGGAAGCAGGTACCAAGAGAAGCTATCATCATCATCATATTAGCCAATTGCCGTCTATTGCTGAAAGTAGGTCTCCCCCAGGGAACGCCAACCATCCCGGTAAAAAGAAACCATATAAGCGCTGTATTATGTAGTAGTTGTTTTTCCCAGGTCTTCATTGTAAGTCAAGAAGTATTTCATTCATCTTCAATTGTTCATGCATGATCACTACGTTTGCTTTCGATTCCTCACACACCATTTTAATGCCATTTCCATGATTTTTAAAAAGCTTTACAATTAAGTGTTAACATTACTCTTTTATGAAACAATCCTATAAAATCCGACTGTCGGGGCCAGAGAATGTAAAACTAGAGAAATTGTCGCCCGCGGCTATTCAGGTAAACCTTAATCAAAGGCTTTTCTTTTAAACAATTATAGCTATATGTTATTTTGTATAACTTGGTTCGTAATAAAGGTGCGTCCTCATTATTTTGTCGTGAATTTCCCGGTCGTGCGTATTTTTCTGCAACTTCGCATTATTATGGCCTAGATACATGAACGCTGATATATCCATACAATAACATATGTCGAAACCGTGTTAATGACGCACTTATTAAATTCTCATTACACCTGATGTCATATCCGCACAATATAACACGTACTGTACTGATGTTAGTTATACCGTAATCTGTTGTAACACTTACATGTTATAAAGGTAAAAAGTTTATTTCTTAAAAGAGGCTAAACTCAGGAACTACTGGAAATTAAACTTAGTGTTCGATAGCGCTTTTATCGAGGAAGGCTATAAGCTACTTTTCATCCGGGTGCTTAGAGTAAAAACTTTTGAAATACAGCAACCTCAAGAATAAGTACGTTTTTTTATTTCGAAAAGACTACATATCTAAACGTAGGCACTATTCAGCCACTACAACATGTCCTGCAGTATATAATGATCACCTGCAGTTCTAAATAACAACATTCTATAGCCCTGTATCGAAGCAGAGCATCAATAAATCTGACGCGACATACCGGCCCTTACACAAGTTACGACGTACCAACTGTGGGCACACTGCTTTAAGCCGGCTAGTGGCCTTTCACACGAGACAAGACACACGACACAGCTGTATTTGGAAGACGTATTGCTTGTTCTAGCAATCGATGCCGTAGTTTGGTCAACGTCGAAAGATCACTCATCCGTTAATTGTGCCATTGACCAATGGTAACATTATCCTTATAACCCAATTCGCAAATACATACAAATAAACGTATAAATCCTGCTTCGAATCGAGAATTTCTTAGAATTTTCGAGGGTCTTCAAGTTAATATTGTATCTGTAGCACTTTAGCTAAATAATGTTTGTTTATACCTATTTCATGTTGTCGTTTCAACATGTTACACTGTTTGCTTCGTATTTATCCGAGCGGTTTCTGATTTAAGCCTGTTTGTCAAGTCATAATACTGCTATTCAGAATTAGGTACGCTATACACATTCACGCCCATGTTTCTGATTATGCTGTCATGTGATAGAATGCTGTGGCGCTCAGTGCCACAAGCCAATTGCGAGTGGGTTCGTTTGAAATACGCGCGTAAACATGTTGTGTGGAGTTGCTCTTAGCTGGGAGATTGTTGAAGCTCACTAAAGTAGGCCGATAGCTAGTTAGCTCCCTAGTACAGGATACTGGTAGTTGATGGCTTCGGTTGAGTTTCAACCTGGTTAGTTACCTATCGGTTTACTACAAACAAATCTAAATTATACCTATAAAATAACGAGTTACTTTTTCTCCCAAACAATCAAATCCCAAGGTTCTGTTTTCCAAGGCTTTGTCGCAAAGCAAACAACAGTTTTAGTCGCCATTAATTTATTTAAACGTTAAACTGGTTTGAAACGAAGTTCGTCAACCAGTTCTCTGAGTCAAGTCAGGTAAAGTCTATTTCTGATGCTTCTCAATATTCCGATTAGAACGGTACAAAAACATCAAATAAAAAGCAAAGAGATGGATGCAGGTGTTGATATAATTAATAGGTTTTCTAGGTTAGGCATGTATAGTAACTACCTATACCTACCATACAAATATAGGTATAATATGTTTCTTTGCAGTACTCGTTCCTATAAGTTATTCTGTGTATAATATATCCAATGTTTACAATAGTTAAGCGAAAAGGTTCACCGCTAAAGTCTTTATTCAAGAAGACATTCGTCTATTTTCTATTGGAGAATAGATAGAGCACATTTTTCGATGTGTTCTATCTTCTCAAGCTAAAATTCCAACAGTTATGCTAATCTATGTAACAATAACATAGACATCTAACATTATTGACTTGTATTATGTGTTTACGTTAAATACTTCTTTCTTGTTTGTTTTGTAAATATGTGCTCGCATGCCATAGGGTAATACATGGTGAATCACCTAGCTATTTGTGTCTGTTTATTTGAAAAATTCCTTCGTATTTTTAGGTAGGTATAGGTTAATAATTTAATAATAATAAAGGTACACTTATCTGTGTAATTTATTATTAATTGAAATACAAAAAAAATGTGAAATAATTGCCATAACGGGCCTGCCTACTCAAAGAATATAATAGTAGTACATTAATCACAACCTAAAAAGAAGGAATTTGCTGATCGTACATGTAATGTCAATGACTTGGTTACTGTGTATAATGAATATATTATTTTCTCTATAATTTAAGAAATAATCAAACAACACTGTTTGGTTTTTCAGGCGCTCAAAATGTCTGTTATTTTCGAATAAGAAAATAACCAACAATAATTGTACGTATTGCTACGCAACAGACAAAGTATTGTTGATTTTAGGCTGGATTTATGACGTCACACTTCTATGACGCCTATTTTTTTTACACGAACACTGTCAATAAATCATGAATGATTTCGGACAAAAAAACCTTTGTAAGTTCACATGTAATTGTGAACATTTTTTACTACCTCTCATTATAAACTTATTATTGTGACCATAGAGGTTTTTAACGTCCATAATATGACGAAAAGGCACTTATTTCCGTGTCCAAAGTTATATGGGTACCTATAATATTTTTTATTATGTGAATGTCTTAAATATGTACGGTGTAATGGTTAGTGGTGAGATAAATAAGAAGAAGTCGTGGTGGCCTAGTGGGCAAAGAACCAACCTCGAGTATGAGGGCGCGGGTTCGAATCCAGGTCAGGCAAGTACCAATGCAACTTTTCTAAGTTTGTATTCTAAGTATATCTTAGACACCAAAGGCTGATTAAAAAAAAAATGGTGAAGGAAAACATCTTGAGGAAACCTGGACTATATAGTCTGAAATCACCAACCCGCATTGAGCAGTGGGACGATATAAAAAAAAAGACTAACTGTAACTGAGATAAATAAAACTTCCGAGGAAAGGAAAGATTAGGAGGAAGGAAAATGGCCAAAGTTTACTCAATTTTTATTTTTTATAATTTAAATTTAAGTCGCGAATCCTATGCCTCCTCCAAAGCTTCATGTAAGTACTAAATAAGTATGTGACGTGAATTAGCAGTATTCAATTAACATAAATCTATGCAAACATTTATTGTGTAATGAGGATAAACTGCGCTATAAAAACTATATAGCCGTGTTAAGTCTTGTTCAAAAATCGCATTTACACGGCTCTTAACTTTCAGAGCAAATGTTTCAATTATCAGCACGCATTCATTAAAGTCACTGTAAGAAATTGTTCAATGAAAATTAATTTATTAATTACGAGTGGTAAAGGGGATCAAAAATATAATTAAACCTTGTACATTTTGATTGTACAATACCATCTCTTGTTCACCACGGTGAATGTAAACAAGATTAGCAACAAGTTTGTCGACCAACCTGAAGGAGGAAACATGAAAAGTGATCGAATTTACATTTAAGATCAAGTCCACTATCACAGGGCAATAAAATCTTAAAATATGTACCTGTTTTTGATTCTTTAAATGTCAATTCTTATAATAAATCAAGTTAAAACCAGTTATAAACACAATGTTGTTTAATAAAGAAAATGATTCAGAGCCGACAAAAATAATATGGAAGAAAATAGCTAAAAATTGACAAATATTTGTCAAAACTCCTTCGAAACTAATCAACTTGCAATTCATAACGTGCAACTGAGGCAGGTCAATGACCTGGCAGTATAACAACCTTCAGAACTTGGTAACAGACCTAAACTAAAGGTTGAACAACATAGGTACTAAACTTTTTATTGTTTTCTATTCAAACGCAATTTGTATCAATATGTTCATTAATTTGTTCGTACACCTTAATAAGTTTTACGATTATATTTTACCTATTGTGATAAATAATTAAGCGATTGTAGATAACAACAACACACAAACAAAAATAAATAAGAAATAACCCCCAAAAGGGTTATGTTCTTTACTATCTGCGATCAGGTAAAAAGGCAACGTTTAGACAACAATAGCACGATGTCATTGCACTGCAAACGAACTATTAATTTCAAACTGCAACTGTTAGTGTGAACATAAATGAGAAATTACTATCTACAACCCTTAATAGCGTGAATAATGACCGGTGACAACATAAAGCTATATGATCGACTGTTCCCTGAGGATTAGTTGACATTAGCAAATGCCACACACACCTTCTGCTCCTAGATTAATGAAACCTTTCATACATGCGATCGGGCTAGACGGAACGGCGTGAAATGAAATTGGGAAATGCAACCACAAATAGCAATTTTAATTACAATGTGTTAATTAAAAACGTGTATTTTAAGGATAGCTCATTACAGTAATATTCGATGTTAATAAAGGTAATTTATATCTTCCCAAAGTGTTGTTTACATGTTGGCAAAGTGAAACCCATCAGGTGTATACACTTACGTGCACGGAATCTGGGATACAATCTGCACGCTTTGGCATCTCTTGTGTTATTTGCAGAATTAATGAAGAAAAGTTGGCAGCCGATGGTTTTGCGGAAACAATACGAAAGAAAGTTGGTCTACATTTACAAGGATAACGTAGTGAAATACTCTAATGTTCATATTTTTATAAACAAAAGAATGAATTTAAACTACCAGACAAAAATGGATAAAGTGACAATTAATTGAAATATCTGTGTCTACAATCAATTATTTACAAAAACAAAATTATCTATCACAATCAACTAATAATCTCATAATAACCAGATACCTAGATTATCTCAATAATTAGCAATCGTAGGTTAAAATCACTTAACTCTTACAGCTTAAGTTAAGTTAATTCAGATTGCAATGTTGGCGATTAAGCGGTGCGCGGTGGGCGGCGCTCCCGGCCGTTAAACGTAACGGGTTCGAGTGCCGGCTCGAGCAAACTACATAACTAGCTATTTTGTTATCACAGCTCAGTTTTATGCACTCTAGTGTAGATGCATGTTGGGATATTAATGTTAGGATCTTGTATTGAATCATGTGGGGGCACCACACACAGATGTAGGTAGTTTTTGATGTCGATAAGCTTAACAGCTCATTAACATGTTGTTAATGATTAAAAATTGCTAATTACTAGCTATCAATAGTTTCTCCCGCGCCAGTAGTAACTACTTCACGTACCTGATAAATGATCAATTTAACACTGATAGTGCTTTTTTTTAATTACACCAGTAGTTCCTGACATTAGTGCGTTAAAACTAACTCCTTCACGCCTTCACACTCTGAGACACTTGAAAAGGGTAGTGTAGCGTAGTGCTATCGAATCAAATAATCGATTAGTGCCAACCAGATGATCATTTGCGATCAAACGATCCTATTCACTACTAACTACATAGAATTCCCATGCTACCTCCTCACAAGGACAGATCAAGGTGAACCCCAGGGTGAACAAACATACCCACGTGTTATGGGACAATATCATGGCGTATCGTATGCCCCATTCAAATGTATTGTCTTTCCCATCAGGTTATTGAGTCCATTAGAGAAATTAAATCTGATATGATGCATTATGCCCGTCCGCCATGTTTTAATGTAAAAGCTTTCAGTACTAATCTTCTTTACAAATAATGTTTGTATTTAAAATTGTAATAGTTTTAGGACTGGCTCAGCTCGAATATACTGTTATGACTGTTTTAAATAATGGTTTGATTATAGGTATTTCATCAATGTTTAATTAAGCAATTAAGTCAGGACCAAAAAAAACTATCACGCGAATTTAATTACATTTATACAGATTTGACATTCCAACAGTATAATTGTAGGTACTATTAACTCCACGTTTGCGTGTCGTGCCATTTAAAGGGGTCACCCATCAATTGTTCCCTGTCAGACAAATTCGCCGTATTAACATCCATTACTACACACCATGCGGAAATAAGGGCAATCTAAAAAATCCTTGGTATTTATCATTATCCTGTCTCCTACAACTCATTTTCCTGTGTTCCTCAAAGTCCTGACAGTCAGAATGCAAGGCCACCGCCTTTCACACTTAACAGGTATCGAATCTCGGAATGTGACGAGTCCTGTCAAGGTCCACTTTCACTTCGCTCGCTTCACAAGAAGAAATTATCGACATTTATTGCGACGAAAAGGGCATCACTTATGTCTAAAAGAGTAATTGTTTCTGCCGACCGCTTCCTCGTTTCACCGGTTTTTTGTTTATCTTTCCTTGAGTAAAAATTCCATGTGCACCATACAGGGTAAATGGCACTTTAAGTACCTGTTTGAAGAATAATATTTTAATATTTATTTTTGTCATAGGTATTTGTATAGCTAAGGCTGATAGTTTTGAAGATCAAATGAACAATTGATTGTCTATTGATAACTCTACGAAAGAATGCATGTTTAGAGTTTGATTATTTTGGCTACGGACCGAATATAATATAAACATAATCTGCAGTAGCTCTTATATTAAGTTTATTCGAGATGTGTTATATGTACCTATCAAAATTTTATACGGCTTCTAGTAATAATTCTCAGGGATTGATGTTTTCGAGAACATTCTACACGTGTCAAGATTTTAATTAAAATAATTTTCATATGTTAATTCGCTTAGTAACAGATATAATAGTAGACAAGATTTGTAATCACAGAGGTCTTTAAATCTTACATCTACATTTGCAGAAAAAATCTTAATCTCTCTTAATTGAGTAGAAAAACTGCATCATTGAGAAAAATGTTTCGTAATATTCCCGCAGAGTAAGGAACAATAACATTCTAAAATTCTTCTTCAAAGTCATTTCATAATGACACTCGCAACTGCCGTACATTTGCAAAATGACAACACGCGAAGTCACAGGGTGGTCTGGTCATGACGTCAGTTTGCAGTAAACACAGATAGTCTGTCGATGACCAGACGATGACGTCAGACAACTGAGAAATGCCTGTAATCCCCAGACAGATAAGGAGTTAGAACACCATAACAGCTTATGAAAAAATTCCAATTTAAGATTATAGTGCAGATAATCTGCTTGCATCATGAGTAATCTCGCGTTGACGTAAAACGCTCCATAAGTTCTTCATATAGAAACTGTGATATAACTAATTGCTCTGTTAATACACTGTTTGGCTTCCCAAATATTGACTCACAATATTGAACTTCGGCCATAGAATTTCCAGGAATATTGGCGTCACAGCTCGCCGTACATTTTAGTGCAAAAAACTGTTTTTCTGCTCAAATTAAATATTCCTCCCATAGTTTGACAATTCCCATGCTTTGCTATTGTTATTGAAGGCAAATATGAACTCAGTTGGTAAAAAATCTGTGACAGGAAATCCTGCAAAACAGCAATAACTAATTTTTTTGACAATCTTATGTAATGACAGGTTATTGCAAATTACTTGTAAAACAATATTAACTTCCAGAGAATAATGATAGTCATATCCCGTATTTATAAGGATTGTAACAGAATACATGTGCTGTGTGCGTAACAGAATACAAAAAGCATACTTTAAAATATATAAAATAGGTTTGCATGGTAACAACAAGGATCATAGTTAAATTAAGAATTTCTTAAAATAAAATCTGTAAGCACTCACGTACGTACACGACAATTTATCATCATATAAAGATCTTTAAATGTTTATAAGTACCAGACATTTTAAAATAACGTAAATGTTAAAACGTTACGAATTATTTTGAGCAAATGTGACGTTACTCGTAACATGTGCTGTGTGCATAAATCTAAGATTTATTACAATTTATGTGTTCAAGTAAATACAAGCAATTTGTTGTATCATTAGTGAATTTGTCATTGTTGAAGTCATTGCCTTCACATGAATCATTTGTAAGTACCATTTTTTATTATGAACAAATTATTTCATCATTTCCAAATCATAATCATTACAGGACTTTACCCTTTTCAATTCATCATTAGCCTGTCATTTTGTGGTATTCAGAAAATGCAGTGACGAAGTTTATTTTTGTAAAATTAATTAATCCTTTAATTGTGCAATAAAGGACATTGGACCTTATTCAACCTTGCAAACTCTAGTACAAGGTATATTTTTGAATGCCCGCAATCATCTTTAATTACGTTTTAATTCTTGAATGTATATACCTACTGAAAATAACGCCTCCCATACAGGTGCAAACGAAAACAAAGACGATAAAATTAATCATACAAGGAAGGAAAATTACAAGGAGACATACGTATTTAAGAGATAGCTAATTTTATAATTAGGTTGAGGTTACCCGATAAGAAAACAAAAAAAAGAAAATATGCTCCACTTGCAGCCAGTACTTTTTTAGTACAATCATATTGTCTTAATCATATCGTGTTCTAAATCACAAACTAATTAAAGATAAAAGTTAATCGCAAGCCACTACAGTGGTATTCTATTGCGTATATACATACCTAAATATTTAGTTATCAGAAATATTTCGGTTTTTAGCATAGATAAGTGTTGTTGTGATCTCGTTTTAATCCACGTGGATTGATAATAAATTAGTATCAATATTGTAAACACATATTAAAACTGTTAAACTTTCTAAGAAATTTGATTTTTTATAAATGCGTAATATGCTTTGGAAACCTCTTGATATAAGCTATACCTGTTGACTCTAAATGGTAGCTACCTGACCGAACACATACTTATCTCTAATTTATGGTACATTAATACTATTTGATATTGTTGTCTTAATAAAATTAATGACTGTTTACTTAGCGGAGTGACCTTTATGTAAATAAGCCATTCAAGTTAAAACAAACAAACAAATCGATGATATAATCATGTACAGTCTTGTATTTTTCCAAAATGTGTTTTTTTATAAATTTTGCCAAGATCAGATATCTGACAATATAAAACGAATAGTTTAGGAAATAATATAAGTTATGAATCGTAACAGTATTGCCCAATGATTTGAGGACTAGCAAACATAAAAAAAACAATTAAGGATCATTTACAATTATAATGAGCACTAATTTATTTAATAGGCTTAGTTCTCAATACTTTCCTAGAAAAACAATAAAACTAGTTTTAACGTTATCTTAAAGGTTTGTCAAAAATTCAACCTTCGGAAGCAAGGTCAAGTATAATTTTCCGATCATGCTTCCTATCATCCTATCACACTTGACGTGACCTGTCACTGAGAATTATCAGAGTGACCTCTGTAACGTGAGCCAGGTCACCAGACCTCACTTAATTACAATCCAACATCGCTACGTGACAGCAATATTCGAAAAAAACACGAATATTTTCTCATAACTTTGCACGACAGACCTTATTGTAAAAACTTCAGAGGTCTACGTGACAAGGTGCTTTATTTTATTTTTCTTCTGACATAGATAAAAGTTGAGAAGTTAAAGCAGCCTTTAGTCGGGTTCTTCAGAATATAATTGAGTTGTTCAACAACATTTATCAGAGCTGTCACAGAGAGTGGCTGGAGATTTCAATTTTGATTAAGGCAAGTAAATTCTGTCTGGAATTTTAAAGCACGTCTGAAAAGGACAGTCCGCTGTCTGTTGGACATTTTAGGGTTATTTCACGAGATTTTAGAGATCTAAACTTAAAGGGGAAAAACGGACCTTACTTCATTCACCGTGATAACAATAGTTAAATTATTGAAAGATATTTTTTTGCTTATTTCTGCTAGATTTTCACAACGTTACGGAACCATCCGTCCATTCGCACTGGCCAGTATTATTCGTCTATTCTACAAAGAGGGTGTTCACCAATTGACGCGTGAAACAGGAATCAATTGAGTACGTCTCACGAAGAGCTTTGATTTGTTACTCGATTGGAAGATCGCGTGAACTCCACGTATTGCGATCACGTGCGATTAACTAAGGTTACGTACGGACTTGGAGCTTCGGTGATTGTTATATCACGAATGTGTAACGTGTGTTATTGTGGTTTTTGCTAGTCTATGTAGTCTGAACGTTCATGTAAGGTCGAGAGTTGAAGTCCATAGTATTTTTTTACCCTCGAAGTAAAAAGAGGGGTGTCTTTGATTGTGTGGCTGGTAATGATTTGAAGGCGATTCTTGATTTGAGAACCTATTTAAATAAGGGCCTTAATCAAATAGTGGTAACAAGATACTGATTTACTAAGGTATTTGATGTTAGTTTGAGCAGTGATTTTATTTCAGAGGGTTTTAAATTCAGTGTAGGTACTTGTTATTTTTTAATATTGAATCAGCAATCTCTTTAAATAACTTGTGACTAAAGCCTGATGAAAAAATAGCTTTATAAGTATCAGCATTGATTCATGATATGCAAATTAAGCGATAAATTAATTACGTCACTAGACAATCATATCATTATCAAACGATTAATGTTATTGAGACAAAATAGAAACACGCCTATACGCACGTATACCTAAGCTGTTAAGGAATTATTATGATAATAGATATTGACAGGAAATGTATCAATTTGCTGAAGAAAAATGGCAAAACTATGTTCTTAAAAGTGTTTTTTATTCCTCCCCTTTTCGATTTTTTTTCCATCATCTGAAGGGACATCGTAAATTCACTGAATCTATCAAACGTCACGTTCCAAGTACCCCCGCGGTATAATGTTCGCAAATAAACAGCAAGCAGCCCGTCCTTCATGCGTAACAACTTGTTGCCGGCTCGTGTTTACTTATGTTGTTGTTTTCCAATCGTCGTAACCGAGTCAGAATCAGTCAGTTTGAAAGAATTGTGCACTATTGCAATTTTGTGATTAAATGAACTGAAAGTTTCCCCATCTCAGTAGGTACAGTTTCCTACAAGGAAAAACAGGGACAAGGTGCTTGGTTTTGAAATAATATTTTAACCATTTTTTTTTTCAGTAAGTTTGTGTTGATGACGTTAACATACCTAATGAATAAAGTCTCTTATCATTATCGTCGGTTACATTGATGATTGTGAAGTAGTATTTGATAAACGTGGGAAAATTTGATAAGATCATTAATAACTGTTACACTTTATGTTCTGTTAGTTAAGTAAAAAGAAAAATATTAGATAAATATTTTGTTTTGATCAAAGTGGTTTGGATCAATATGTTATTTTTTTATAAGGCATTTAACACAGGTCGAAAAAGCTTTAAAATTGTTTTCTTATCAATCGTTTTTTTGACAATCTGTCGAAAATGTGGCTCTGGCTAATGTTCTGCCTTAAAAACTGGTCTAAATCCCAAACAACACAAGTATAGAACATCATTGTATAACTAGTTTAGCCTGTCTCGTGTCCAGCCTAGGTTTCTGCCACGCAATTACAGACCTTGTCTAATGATGCTAAAGTAGATGTTTGAATGAGAATGATTCGATTAAAAACTCGTCGAAGTCAAGGTGAAGAAACCGCAAAGCTGAATAGATTTTTTAATTTGCTTGATTTTGGGGACTTATTAAAATCAAAAATAAAACAATTTATATCCATTTTAGGTACCTACCTAGTCGATTTATATCAATTTATTTTTTAGGTTTTCGTCAATGACCCATAGGTACTTGATATACCTATCTGAATAATGATGATGCATCAATTTAAATATTGTAATACCTTTGTACTGTTGAATACGTTTTATGAATGCATAATTACTCAAAATAAAATATCATTGTTTCTTATCATTTCGAATAAATATTACGAGTGAGACTAATGTTATCTTTTATCATTTATGCTAATTCAAAATATTGCATTGTTTCAGAATTGAAGTGATTTAAACCTTAATAAGAAAATACATAAAATAATGTACGATTTTTCTCAGATGTAAAAAAATATATTTTTCTTTATTTTTATTTTTTTTATATATAACTGTTGATCATTATTTTTCATTTATTTTCTTCAGTAACCTACTGAAGGTGTTATTTATTCAATGTAACTACCATTAAATGGTGTTAAATAGCAATTAAATAGCTTCACAATCGTGAGATCCTATTATTATCCGCTATTTTTATAGAATTACTATTAATTTGAATTAATTGTGATGTCAGCGATTAAAGATATCGTTTTGTCGATGAAGGAACAATAGATTTCACAAGAAATCATTACACCAAGAAGAAAAACTCAAGAAAATATTATTTATGTATGATTTATAACTTATAAACAATAAAAATAAATTAGCTGGCAGGGTTTTATTTGACCTAAAAATACATAGTGACTAGCAAAAATATTTTTATTACATCCAGGTAAAAATATCATCAACAAACATTATTATTATTAACAAAGAATATTTCATTGGTTTGCCCTTCGTGTCTTTGCATTTAATTCGACAGTCAAGGACGATTCATAATACACTAACATTCGGAATTTAGTATTGCTCATTCATTGTAGGGCGAAGCTTGTCAGCGGAAAAAACTGTTTTAAAGGAAATCATCATAACATATTATTATTTTTATTTATGTACAATAATGCGAAAAAAATGATAGACAGTTAGATAAAATATATTCTCTCATGCGAAAACATGACACGGTGTCACGGTTCCTTCACAATGCAAAAAAAATGCAGCAAATATAGTACTTACATAATATATTTAATCAACAGTACCTAGGTAACCTTGAAAACTCTCCATCTTTGTACTTTATACCAACATTCCCAGCTTATCAGTGAATAAAACCGAGTATGAGCTGCAGTCACCGTGAAATCGATTGAATGCGTCGCAGGCGCAGCGTAGCTACCGGTCCACAGATTAATTTCAGCAGAGTGCTAATTATGTAACGGTTTTACATGATAGATTGTTCGTCTCACACAATGGTGTATGGTAATCAAAACTATATTCGGAGGTAATATTTTGAAGAAAAACTACTTAAAAATTTTGTGAAAGTAATGCAAAAAAATATTTTGCAAGTGCATTTGCACTCTGTCTTGTTGTTTTAAATCAATCGCTGCTCCGACAAAAATGTAAATTGGATTATTCCAAACTGTTACCAGCCAAACATTATTTTAATTAAAGTACAGATAAATCTATTTTTACAAGACAGACATACCTACAATAATAATTAATTAATATCTTAAGGTGACAGATGACACTAAGCAACCATGTTCGTTTATCTTATCGCGTAACCCCGTCGTCACCCTAACACAGAGTAGTCAAATACATATTAAGCTGCAGTATCATAATTACTGTAGCTAAGCGAGTTATTTACAAACTGGTGCTGTTATCTTTACTCTGTGACATTGTTATTATAATAAACTCATGTGCTGGAAAGTAAGCACGTGCAGTAGGAATTACAGCCGGACTCCCGACACAAGTCCTCTTTTGCAAGAAAAGTAATATTGAACTGGGTAAGGTAAAGGTCCTTTTGAGAATTGGAAATACAGATGAAAATCATTATTAGTGCACATTTAATAGGTCTACTTAGAAAGAGAGGAAGTTTCCGAAATTAGGTGGATTCCAATTAGAAGTGCCTTGGCAATAAAAAAAATAATAATTTACTGAATATTGATTCGCATATTTCACAGAAAAACTGAGCGATTACAGTAAACGTACTCTATTTGCGGTCATAATTTTCTTATCTAGAAAAGTATGGGAAATTCTTAAACGTTACACTGAAAGGTAAACAAAACATATTTATAATTCGTATCACCAAGTAATCCACCTTACTGTTACATATACTGATCTTGTTGCTTGGTATAATTATCTCGCGCGGTGTTACTCGTATTAAACGCTAGATGGCGCGATACCTGCACAACTGCACACTGGTGCACTCGCCTGTACTGATTGCATCGGGGCTTCAATCGTGAACAAGTTACGTCTTATAAGGCGTTTTTAGTTTACCTGTTTGTTTCCGAATTGGTTAAACTAGTTTATGAGAAATTCATTAATTTTCTTATAATAATGTTCAATTTTCTTTTCTTCTAATTATATTTTTATTTTATTTTTGTAATAAGTTAGATAAGTGCCTCACTAACGCATTACATTGTAATTATCTGTAATGTTAGTGATAAGTTTGATAAATAAATAAATACATAATAATATTTTTTTATTGGCAATTTAATGCAAAATCATTTATTCAAACTTGGCTACAAAATGACACTTTTGGAACGTCAAGATTTACAAATGACAGCCTCCAAAATGCCCACGCTTCACCATTTCCTATGTGAAAAAATGTACTATCCTTAACTTAACCTATAAACAGGTGATCTGAAGGTACATTTAAGTATTTCGCGTGTTAATATTATAACATCGTTAAGAATGCATATCGTTCTTTAGCCGATTATTACATAAGAACAGACAGTAAACCACGATAATTCAATAAAGGTTATGAAACGCACTTGCGTAAAATATTACGAAATTCATACGAGTTTTATACTTGTACTTAAAGTAATTAATATCATCAATAATTGTGTTTTTATTGCGGTACTATTGCTATTTAATGGTGTTTTATATTAAACACGTGTCTCTGTAATTAATATTTTTATTTTTAGCAGTAGGTAAATGATTAAACGTGAGTATGTAGGTATATGTATGTAGGTAGCATTTACCTGTTTGTATGATATTGACCTGAAAACTTTATACTTTGCATTAAAAGCAAAATAAGTGTATATACATTTTTCATTTTCATAAAATCCATGTTATAGACTGTTGACACAGTTATCACGAAAACTACTTTTTCTAGGATTTTGTAAAATGTTTATAATTAAATAATTATCATTTTTATACAGATGGGAATACAATTAATATCATAACTTTTTGAGTTAGAGTTTTTTTCAACTAAAAAGTAATGATTTTATTTCTGTCACAATTCTCTTAAATGAGGTAGGTATCTAGCAGAAATGTGACATAAGTTTACACATTCCAAGTATTAATTAAATAAAAGACATTTCAGTAAATAAGTTCAATAAACAACGCATTGCTAAGAACAATATCGATAAGGAAAAAACAATATCCGTACAATTTAAACAATTACAAATTGTTTTAATTCTCATTCGCCATGTTTTTTCCTGCGTCTCTTTGTTCACATCGTACCAACGTGCGAATAAGTTTTGTCAATGGTTGCGTTATGAGTGCTTGCAGTTATTGTTGCACCTGAGTGGCTTGGTGTACGAATTGGTTCATAATTGCTTAAGTCAGCTATTGAAATGAAATATTGAAACGATTTCGTTTTAATTGATCTGTTTAAGAAAGACTTATTCTTAGCATGTTCTAGGGTTTTCTCAATTCGATCATGTTTTTTAACCAGAAATCGTTGAACAACCGTCTGTACCTATTAAAAGTAAATCGAAATAGTTTTTACTGTTTACGTAACTGAAACTGGCAAGCTTAAGATATAACTCAACCAGCTAGCTAGTTGTATCCTGTAATGTAAATAAGGTTGTATGCTAAAATGCAGTGAGTGTCGGCTTACCTACATATGCTAATGCACCAAAGACACACAGTTTAGTCATAATGGGTTGGCGCGAGTCCAGGCCGCGCTTCCGTGACTTTGTGTGCTTCAGCCCTTAAAACACAATGAACTGTACAAAATCTACTAAAAGAATTTCAGTAAGTATTTCTTTTTATCACGGTACAGTTACATTTTCTGCGAGAGAATATAGGGCATTATTATAACCGGCAAATCTTAATTACCTACAAGTGAGAGTTGAAAAATATTTCAATCTATCATTAGTAATTCCGCGTATCTAATTAAACATCTTTCATCTCACAATGCCGAAGAAAACGAGCGTAAAATATCGAGTATTCGTATATTTTCTCATCGCATGAATGTCATCGTTAACATTCATATTTGTCAGCGATGGAATTAATTACCGTCGGCCGGAATGTAGGAATATTTCACGCTCATCGGCCGAGGCCTAATGCATTGCAGTTGGACGCGAAAACGTCACAAATATCTACAGTTGATCTTGAAATATAGGTACAAATATCTTTAGTTGATCTTATATTATACAGATATCTACACTTGATCTAATAATATAACGAGCTTGGTTTCTGTAAAGGATTTGCTCTAGATTAGACGGATTCTTATTTAAGCCATATATGGTGAACTGTGTCAACTGATCAATTAATGCTACTGGATGTTGGATATTTGCTATTATAATCAAAACTGCCATCCTTTAATTCTCATTTATTATTCAATCAACGTAGAGATTCTCCGTAAATAATATTTTCTATTAAAATATATGAAACAGTGAACGTATAAACATGACCTAAAATTCTAGAAAAAATCATATGCATTTAAACACGTAAATCGAGCGTATTATGACAGAATTAGCATTGCAAAGTATCGACAATCTGTGTCAGTGTATTTTGCATGGAATGCAATATTGCGTGAGTGCAGTTTTTTGAAGAATAACGTTATTTTTCTGTTCGCGTTGGAATATAAACAAAATATTTTACGATAGTCAGCAAAAATGTGCGGGCGGCGTAAACAGTGCGCACTGACGCGATAAAAGCTGTGTTTTTAATCTGCTCAAATAACAATGGAGTCATCAATATTTCGAAACTTGATATTAAATAAATAATACAAAAAATCTTTTATTTTGTACGTCCTTGCTCAAATGGCCCATAAAGAGAACATTGTCACGTAATAAAACAATTGAAAAATATCACGTTTATTATCTCGCACGCGTAGCTTTGTACCTGTCTGTCATTTGACTTCTATCGCTGTACCACGACTTCATACCTAAGTTCAAGGATAAAACTTGAACGTTAAAAGAGACCTTTCTTACTAGAGGATTTTTCGGTCGGGTTTTCTGCGCATACGCTCGAGCCAGGACGATGAAGCCTGAAACCGCGTGAAAGATATTTTACTGCGCTGAATCTGTCGCACAGAAGAAGCGAGCGACAAAATCCGTAAGTGCGTAAGCACTGTAATACAGTGATTTGTGTCAAGAAGTTAGTCGACTCACGCATAACTTCACGACGTTGACACATGTCATGAACCGTGCAAGGGCTCATATTTTACGAGCTCATTGTGGCTACATTTAAACAAACAAAAGCCGTTTAGTACTAAAACCTTTGAAAACAATGGAAAAGGTTTAATAACCGAAGGACATAAAAATATCGCGACCTTAAACTCGCTTTGCTTGAAGTAGGCAATTAGGTATCGATTTCAGTTACAGAGAGCTGTTAAAGATTTTTTTATTGTATCAATCGTACTTAAGTGTGCTATTAAACGTCACCGATGCCTATAAATCGATTTCAACGTGTGCTCGCGATGACTTCATTATTCCTTTTTTCAATATTAACTTTCAACATATATAAAGAAACAAATCCTTTAGGTATCACTACCCCAACTTGTTTTTTCTTCTTTCTTTAACAACACACCTCATAAACTGCCGAACTACTCGGTCCCTCCGAGAGGCACAACAAGTGATCCGTAATAAACATGCGGCGCACGCGCAGGTCCCAAATCTGCATTACATTCGGTTGCCTCAGTGACCTTCAAGCTTTACTTTCTAGGCGCAACCAACCGTGGCGCTACGTACGAGGCCCGCCTTATATGTGTAAGAAAATACTTTGAAAATGTTATTTCATAGCTCTCCCAAGAGTACCTGCTACTTCTCGCATCCGGATGAAAAGGAGCTCCTGTCCTGTCCCAGGCAGGTAATATTTATCTATGTGTTTATCAAATTTTATTTAAATCGCTTCAGTAGTTTTGACGACAGATGGGCTGAGTTACTTTCGCATGCATAATATTGGGTAGGTACTGCCTATGAGGCTTGAGATGCAGCTGTGTTTATTTTAATGAGAGATAGGGACAATAGCAGCATCAGCTTGTAGGTTACTGAACAATAATATTTATACAATTCATTTGCTTATAATAACCAGTGATGAGTTTTAGGTAGCTGCAGTGTAAATTGCAATACCATAAACCTACTACAAAGTGCCAAAAGCATGTGAATTATTCGTAGATATAATCATGATAGTTAATACACAGCATAGACAAATAACTAAAGGGTCATGAAAAAAACAATCATGAAACATTCATACTAACTGACGTCATATTTCTTTAAGGAAGATAGGTGTATTTGTATCAGGTAAAATTATTTAAAATATTACACAGGTAGATGCCATTGCTCATACTAACTACACCAGTTGGTGAATATCCCCTTAGTCACACATCAGGTGATTCACGGGAACAAAAACATTAAAAAGAGTTCCCCATTCAAATGCACTGGAGTGTAATAGGAAGCCGCTTCCAAGGAAAAAAGCGTAACGACCTTATGCACCCGAGTGTAATAGGGAATATTTTAATTGGAGTTTTATACTGCAAGTAGCTGCAGCTATGGCGAACATGATTTCAAGTTTAATCATTTTTATCGCACGCTCGTTATTGCGTTGTTACCGTAATCGCTTATTATAGGAAGTGTACATTACACGGTTTTACGATGTAGCTATGTGTGTACATAATATGTAGGTACCTACCTACCTTACTACTAAAGGGAGGCAGTTTAATGGGCTGCCGAGTACCATTTAACACTGCTCAGCTATAATCTTTGTAGTTTATCGCAAACGCGTTATTCATAATATTTCGCAATTTCACGCACTGCGGCCGAAATGTGTAACCAATGTGCAAATACATACATGCACACACACTATATTGATATGCATAACCACGAACAATGGAATACATAATCTGCAGATGAAAGCTGCAATTGAGAGAAAGAGAGTATTATAAAAAGTGAAATTCTGCTGTCAGGTATGTCAAAAACGAATAGAATAAAGAAAGAAATATGTCTAATGTGTCGGTTGCACCTGTAACGAACTGGGTTAGAGCGAGTGCCGATAACCGCACGGTTATCAACGGTAGTTAACTTGCTGGCTTGCTAACATCGGGACCCCGTATCTGTGCTAGTATCAATATTCAGAATATACTACTAACTAGTATAATAGTTTACCAATATTCAGAAAATTCATTCTAATGAGAACCTTCCGCTAATGTACCATTTTTGTACATAAAGTGTAAATAAATCAAGAGTAAATAAAATAGTGTAAATAAGCCTCCTATAGATTCAGTAACTTATCTGACAAATATGGGCTCCTCTATTAGGTATCAAGCCCAGATGTCAAAGTTTAATCTGTGGTTAATTTCAGTTAGATAATCATTCTAATAAATAACATTGATAGGCCACTGTTCTTCAAGCCAGGACAGGCGATAAAGTACTCCTTATTGTGCCACTAACACACATTGAAGTAACAATTAACTATGAACTAATTGAGCCGCGTTTAGCATATTAATTACTGCTTCAATGCTAAAGATGGCTCGAAGTACGACATGTAGTTATAAACTGCGATATTGATAACTCATGACATCAACGATTGTTTGAAGAAACTTCATTGAAGTATTAGATTGTTCTAAAAAGTGATACTTATTCGGAAATAAATTATGTAATTAAAGCCTTAAGACCTTCGAAGGTAAACCAGACAAAAAATGGCAGTTTAAGGCGACAGGTTATGGTAACGGGTTTTTTGGTCCTACGATTAAATTGAATAAAAAGTTGACAAAAAATGATAAACGGAAGTGTTAAATTCTATAATTATTACGATTATTACGCGTCATTTTTATAATGATTGTAGTAAATAACTGTTGGTTAATTACACTTTTTTTATTTTTATGATAAACAGAGGTCAATGAATATTTAAGTTGTATGGTTATAAAGTGTTTAAGGTACCTACCTACTTGTCACGTACTCTGAAGCGAGAAAAATTATAAAATTTAATAATCTACACACTTTTAAGTTAAACTTCTAAATATAAAAATACCGTTCCTAGTAATTTAGTGT
Organism: Helicoverpa armigera; assembly: GCF_030705265.1. NCBI lineage: Eukaryota > Metazoa > Arthropoda > Insecta > Lepidoptera > Noctuidae > Helicoverpa > Helicoverpa armigera. The sequence continues at coordinate 354,015 of NC_087124.1, read as the reverse complement.
AACAATTATGTCGAATATATTGCTCTCTTGAATGGCTTAATGCTTAGCATATTACAACATAGAATTCAAGGCCCAAGAAAAAAATTCGAGATACAAAACGCGAATATTTTGGCCAAGGCAAGGCAACGCGGGCGCAGCCATGGCTCGACAGCCACAAAAAATCTTAATTGTCATCATAAAGCATAGTTACGTGATACCAGTCACGGTTTGATTACAGAAATGATAGTTAATTCATGTCTTTTTGTTTTCTTTTCACATGAAACATGGTCGAATGTACTCGTGCGAGGTACGATTTCGTGGAGTAACTGGTTTTTAAATTAGTTCTGATGAATGAAGTCACGGTTTAAAGGGTTGAATGTAGGCAGATGAAATCGTGTAGTATAGATTCGATATTTATACATATAATAAAATGATAGGGAAGTCAAAACTGTACATTGAATATTTTTTTTAAAGAATACTTGGGGGATGATCCATAATCGATTGTGAACCCAAATAGGTATGTAGTTTTTTGGATTTTTTGTCTGTATGTTTGTCCCGGATAAACTCAAAAAGTACTGCATGGATTTAAATCAAATTTTGCATGACTATTACTTGGGGGCCGGTTCAACAAATAGGCTATATTATCACGCTATCACCTACGGGAGTTGAGCAATGAACGATTAAATAAACGAAAATTCTATATTGCCCACGCAGACGAAGTTGCGGGCAACAGCTAGTTTTTAATATGTGAAGAAGTCGCTTAAATTATAACTGCTGGAAAATATGTATAGGTACCTAAGATTACTTATATTCAACGTAGAATGAAGTTTCAATGAGTGCGATGTAGGTATACATATAACTTTTTTATATCTGAAAGATCGATAAAATTAAGACGAAAGATCATAAACATTAATCAAAATATTCATAATTGACTATAATCATTTCCTACAAAAAGTTAATATCAGTAGGTATTTATGGCGTGTTTCCCTATCAAAGTTAAGATTTAATACCAGTTTAATTATGTCGGTAAAAAGTAACAATTTGCTTCATAAAATCATAATTACCGATATGGTACATGTAATGTACGTACTAAATAAAGTACGTATAATACAGGGTGTACTTAGTTACCATAAATAGGATTTACTTCATTCAAGCATACAGTAGGATAATTTTTTGATAAATACTTTATTAACGTCAGAAAATTAAGACATTTTGATAAGCCTCAAAAATATAGCTTTACACATAAATGACTGATGAACTGAGATGATTGATGTCAGTATGTAAATAAGAATTCCTTTTATAACATCAAAGCTAAGGAACGGTGAACGTTTCATTACAACCGACTAGTACATTCATAATGAAGAATAGCGTTAACAAATGCTTCAAAACCAGTAGACTAGGGACAAATACGAGACAAATCATACAAAGGAAATTAGACTTTAATGTTTAATTGATAGGGTTTATATGGTAGATATGAAGTCGGTGGGCTTAGTAGACGCCGCCGAGCGTGTCAGTGGGAGCGACCGACCAAACAATGATGCTTGGAATGCGATACGAAAAAAGAGTGCGAGCGAGAGCCTGGGAGCAAGCGAGACGGAGAGCAATCGTGCGCTTCCGTTGTAACATGGGGTCCTATAGCGCTCAGGTGGAAGAAGATCCCATAATATCAGGTGTTCGGAGATAACGTGAAGTTTGAGCACATACGTTGATAAGGCATTTTGTTCCCACTATCACAGCTTTTTAGAGCCGTTACAGTATGATTTGAATCAAGTTCCCATGACAATAAATTTAAACTAAGCTAGGGTAATTATAGATAACGATCATGGCTATAAAATTCCAAAATACAACCAGAAAGTTGTTACTGCTAAGTACCACAATAACTAGTAAAAGTTTCCAAAGAAGATTTACACCTGCCAGGTGAAGTGCTACATCGCATTTTGAACTCATAAATAACATCTTCAATGATCAGGCCCACTTATTAATTATTAATGATGAAGACAAAAAAAAGAACAATAGAAACATTAGCAGTATGTGACTGTTATGATTCTAAATAAATATCATCAGATAATGATGAACAATAATAAAGATTAAATTAGACGTATTGCGACCGGAGACGGTAGCCATACGTGTCGTACAATATCATCATTTAGACAGCCTTGACGATCATTGCTAAATTCTAAAGGCAAAATGGACACTGAACTATAAATTATTCGAGTTTCTTAAACCGCGTGTCGAAATAACTGCAATATTTTACATTCCCCAGATATCTTAGGAGGTTAGAAATGTTATGTTTTATTCAAACATACGAGTTTTGTTTGACAAGCGTCTCGTAAGTAGGTGTATCCAATAAACATTCATTTGTATGCTAAAGACAAGTAACGGGCCCAGCGTGCATTTAGTGGGTTATAGCCAATGATAATGATAAGATAAAAAAAATGAAAATACCTTCCAAGAAGAACAGTTCTCATGGTCAGTCATTTATGACTTGAGATAATACTTAATTCGATAGCAAATAACTCAAGGGTGGAATTACACGTGTACGATCAACCACTGATGTTATTTTCCTAAGTGACAAGAAAACAATAAGATTGCACACAATAGGCAATAATTTGTTTACCCACGTTGCTACTGCATCTCTAGGAATGACCTTGAATATAACATTGAAAAAGTTCAATGATTTACAAGAAGAAAAAAATATACCGATAAATCGGAGATAGCACTGTAAACAAAAGTGAAATATAATGTTTTTTGTGTATGTCTGTGTCCGACAAAAAGCTGGCCAGTGTAAAGATTGTAATAACAGTGAAAGGCTAGCCCATAGCTTTCGAACATTTCCCTCGCTCCACGCTCATAACCTTCAATAGAATTAGAAAACGGAAATTACAGTTAATACATTTTGTAATGCATATTACCGAGATCGCCCTTCGAGCGAGGAGGAATGAAAGTAGCCACATTGTCTTTTATTTCCAAGTCAACTTGAAGTAGTAACACCAATCGGTTGCTAACATGATACGTGCGTCAGAAATTAAAATTATTTACTTTAAGATTAATAAAGCAATTCACGCCTTATCATTAATTGGTGTAGCTCGAAATCACGCTGATGTCAAAGGTAAAATTAACAAAAACATGACACGTTGGCTTCACGTGGAAAAGGATCAATTAACACCATCAATCAAAAAAACAGCAGTGTTGACTAATGACCATAATAACTTTAGCCATGATCTTAACATTGTGCGCAGTTAAGCTTATCTCATAACGTGTCACGTACGATAAGAATGTTAACGATCTCGGATCAAGTAAAAGACCATTAGGATGCATTGTGCAGATGCTGCGGCTTTCACTCGTGAATAAACTCCGTGTCCAGGTTGACACACATTCTGATCACAATCTTTTATGCTCACTTCATTGACTACTTCAACTTTCTTTGGTTCGGGCTTATTTGAATTTTTACTTTCTTCAATTGCGTGAACCTGTCTACATGCAGTAGAACATTTGATTTAAGCGTAACTACTTCCTTCTTTCGTTTATGCAATTTTTCTATGCCATGTATCTTTTTCAGGGCCTTCAGAAATAAGTAAATAATAATAATCAGCGAAATATTTCATTTCCACATTACAGTGGGTTTCACATCCTTGCACGAAGGACGGTCGAGACTTGATTTTGCAACAATTCTTATTTCCACAGCCTTGAAACTAATCCTATTAAATATTTAGAGAGCATCTAAATCTTTAAATGTAAATAACAGCATCTGTACAAATAGTGCGCGATCTTCACCCACTTATTTCAAGTTTATAGATTTATCATTATCATTCTTTACATAGAATTTTTAAATGTTAGTTTTTGCTGTATCATCACATGATAAGGCTTGTTTAGTTTCTCTCGGTTTCGGATGTCTCGGCAATTAGCAGACACAGCGACGCATGACAGATGCGCCTAAACGAAAGTCTTCTGATTAACATCGACATTCCTTTCGCTTTGTTCCATGTATTTATTTAAATAAAAACGTTTACATCTCGTGTTTGCATACGGCTCCTGCATTTTACATTAACATTGTCATTCGGTGAAGCAGATAAACGATGCCAAAATGTTTCAAGTATTTTTTTTTATTCTTTGGTATCAGTTGTTATGTCTGCTAAAGCTTATTATTGAGAATACAAATTAGTGATTATTATCATTAACTGTTATGTATCTTTTGCGCCTTAAAACCGAGTGTGAATTGTGGATATTCGACTTAGCAAGGTGTCATATTGTCAACAACGCAGTTAGGCGTACATTGGCATGATTTTGATCTCCGAGCTTAGTTTGACGCATGTGTATAATATTTAGCATAAAAACATGAGCCAAGAATCGAAAAGGATACATAATTACATACTATTTACTTATTGCAAAGTGTTCGAGTAGAAGCCTATTGAAATGGTGGGCACAAAAGAGAAGCCTTTATCCGAGGAGCCTAGCATAAAAGTATTTCTAGAATGCACAAACAAATCCTACAAAAAATGTTGAAAATGTTATTATTTATGTAATGTTATAAGACTTTTTTTTAATCGAAGGTCAGACTTATTCCAGTTGTTATCAAATAACTCCACGATGTCAGCTCGTGATTGCAATGGACATTCAAATTAGATATCGCTGTAAACGGTGCATTATGAATGTTTAATATTCGCTATTTCGAGTTAATTTACTAATTTGGAGATCCGATCGTTTTGCTCGGTCGAGTCGCCTTGGACCACTTACGCAACCTTAATAACGATTGTATTGACATGACTTTAAAAAACTATACACCATATTACGTGTGTTGCCATGAAAAGATATTGTGATTGCTACGTTTTCTACAATAGTAATATAATAATTTGTAATAATTCCTTTAAAGATTAGTGTTACCGTTTGATTTATAACTTCCTAGTGAACCAATCTTTTACATCAACCATATTGTGTTTGAAAAGCAGGTACGTTATTGTAATTTGTACGTGCACTTGTGTTGAAACCAACTCAATACATAATCAATTTGCTCATTGGAATGTAGCAACGCGGAGTTCCGCAGGGCGGCAGCTTAGGGCCACCGCTTTTTCTGCACTTTGCGAAATGACCTATCAATTTGTTGACCTAAATTCTTCATCTGATAACTGTAGGTAAGGTTGAGCAACAAGCACTTTTATTAGAAGATACCGTAAGTGATAATATTATCTAACAGGCCGTTGTACTCGCTGGAGAGAGACAGAGCGTGACGAGATTCGTCGAACCTAGGGTAACCGTCTCGGTTGTAAAACGACCGAAATTCACTTTTTATGTGGACCTACTATATTTCATACGAGTATTTCGTAATTTTTACATAGGTAGCTTCCTCTTGTTGGTTTATATTTGTAAGTAATAAATAATAGTGACTCACCTCTAGCCCAGCCGGTGAGTACGTTTCCGAGATACGCCACTTTGTACACAGGATCGGGATCACTGATGCGCACGCTGTTGGTGCGCCGGAGCAGCTTCCCAATTCCTCGGGAAAGCCGACCGATGGCACGAGCAGTGAAGTCTTTGCCAGACGCGCCGTCAGCCAGACACACCTCGGCCGGCAGGATGGACCTGGTCTGGCCGTTCTCCTGCATCTTGTGGCCGATCAGCCTCGGCATCGTCAGCGGTAGTGACTTCTTCTTCTCTGGAGTCAAGGTCTTCGCCTGGTTCACACTGTACACATTGCAATTCTTTTTAAAGCTCTGGCCGTTTACTTCTTTGGTTTGATCAGCTTCATCAGTCTTATCAGATTTGTCAAACTCTGTCGTTTTTATTCTACCGTTGAGATTTTCGTTCAAGTTGTTGTTGTTTATGTTGTCAGTGAATCCGTCGCTGAACCGGCGTTCGGAACTGGAGCGCCTCTTCATGAGAGACGGGTTCCTCAGCAGTATGCTGGTCTCACTGGAACTTCTGTTTTTAAGAATGTGTATTTTCTTGACCCGCGTGACGGCGCAGTCGACCTCGTCAGCACTGACCATCCTTTCCGTTTTGCCTTCTTCATCCAGGAAGCGCACTCTGAGTCCATTCGGTTTGCAATCACTAAGTGTTTTTTCCGACTCTTGGAGACGTTCTGATTGATTTTTTGCGCCTGCGTCTAAGCAGTGGCGCTCGTTTTCACTCAGCGTTCCGCGAGCCATTTTTCTGTTGAATGTTGTCACTTTTTGTCAACACTATTACATTATGGCTAGGGAACTCGTATCTGAGGTAAGTTCACAAGTTTCCGAGTAACGTTTTAACCGTATATCACTGTCTACTGCAGGAGGAAAGCTGTAAACACTAAAACCGAACCAGTCACCACCTCGCTAACTACTAAACACACACAGAGTAGTACACACCTCGTCCATTAAAGAACGACACCGGTTTGGAATGTAGCCTTCTCCACTTACTCAATGCACTTGTCCGTTTATAAGAGAAAATGTTAACAAAAACGTGAATCGATTAAAATAAAAGTCGATTGACTTAATGAAGAGATTTCTGCAATCAGTAAGTGATTACGTTCATTACACTAATCAGTCACTTTGGGTATTGTATCGGAGCGAATATCGCTGAGGCGCGGCGCGTGCGCGTGCGTTGGGTCGCGGCGCTGGAGTGGCGGGCGGCGCGGCGGCGGCGCGGAGGCGTGCGCCCGCGCACCGGTCACTTGATCCCGGCTTTGATTTTAATGATCCGACTACTTGTATCGCTGCGTTAACGCATCGCTGTCTGCACCATCCACCTGGAACCAATAACAAAAGTCACTTTAATGGCGTCGGAAAGGGTACTCTACTATTGGATTTATGAAACAAACAGGTTGTTTGCAAAGTATTTTATTTAAATTTTATGTGCGCTAATCAAGTTGCATCCCATACCTTTGCAATAAAAACTGCACATTTAATTTTATCTAAATTAGATCAAAATAAACCGGACAAGGTGCATGACGAAGACTTTATAAATAGAGATTCTGTTGGGGTTAAACTCGAATCCGACCCACACTTGATAAAAAATTGAGATAACAATTTAAATCGTATCATTACGTGACATTAGTTGACACTTTGAGGAAAACAATGGCGGTGACATCACAGAATCATCGGAATTATCGTGATGCAGGAGTTTAAGCGTTGCCCGTGAAATTAGTTACTGGAACAGGTATTCCTTGTCATGTTACTAATAGTTGCCGCATCAATAAGGATATTGTGGTAGGATAGGATTAGCAGTAAGCATATTATAGTCTTCTTATTTATTACTTTTGTTCTTCTCGATGGCCCCGTAAAAATCACTGATAAAAATAACCTCAAAATAGAAGATGATATACTTAATGAATTAAACAAATATGAGAATTTACGACATGTATTCCAGATTTCACCATCTTGCCTCAAAACATTGTAAAGCTGAACAGCTATTGTAGTGTATTGAACGCTTTAGTCTCAAGAACCACTAGACTAAATCTGTTATAGTTCCACGGGACACAAGGAAAAGCACTGGAGGAAGGTAAAGACATTTAATGGACACTAGAGAGCTCTAGAATGAACGTGTACAAAAACAATCCGCAATATATTTTTTTCAGTCACTAGTTTTATGTAAAATTCTATCATCTATCATCTATGTGCTTGTTTGCCTAGCCTACTAGAGGTTTTTGTACATTTTGTTACCGACCAGTAAAAACGTCAACAATCACTAATTGAATGTCACAAAAGAATTATTTTTTGTTCCAATCGTCTTGAATAAGATTTTTTTTAGGCAATGGTATAATGTTTGGGTAGTTAGTTCCTGCCTTCTAACACCAATGCGAAACTTTTCCTCAGATTGTGTGTAAAAAGTATTTTCCTCATCTGTGCAGTTGGTGAAATGTTCTAGATCGTAATTGTGAGGTTTTAAAGAGCCAGTGAAACGGGAAATTGATTTGATGTTTTGTTAGTGGTAGACTTAACTGGAATATGGTTAAATCTATGGTTTTTATCTGTGCTTTTTATGGATAGGAAATGCAGTTGTTTGTATTATATTATTGCTGCTGATGATAAATAAGTAGTTCAGTTGTGACTGTGCCGGATAAAAGCATTGATTAACGTAAACAAAACCAATAAGTGAACCAAATAATCATTCTCTTCGCATACTTGGATATTTTCTTGCTGTGTTTTGATAGGAGTTTGGTTGTAGGGTTATTATTTGGATTTATTTTGGCATTTTCCAAATAAACATGATTCAATTCCGAGCCGATATCCACAAAGCCGTATTCATTAGATTCGCATTGGTTCGTAAAACAAAGAGTGGAAATCCTAGTGGCTTATATCTAGCACTATTGTGTTATTCAATGACTGTACAATAGTGCCTTCACCGAAATTGATTTATTTGTTTAGATTGACAAGACTCCCTCTTGTTACCGTTCATATCTGATAGAATATTGTTTGAATTAGGATTTTGAGAAAAACAATGCTCTATTGTCATTATTCGTGTATGATTTAGGCATGTTTCATGAAAGATTTAAAATGAGTTTTACGGCGACAACAGTTCACTTACACATTTTCGTAAAATTACATGATCGTTAGACACTTCACATAACAACAAATCTTGAACAAACAACGCAGTGAAAATTGTGGTCAGACATTCCACGGACAGACTAGCTTAACAAAAAACTAGCTGTTACCGGTTATTTACTCAGGCCACGTGCCTCCCCATGTGATTTACATAAACATATACCTATTAGTGTTTGAATAGCTACAATGAAAAGTTAATGAGTTCACATCAAACAAAAACAACTAATCAAAAACTATTCAGAAAAGATCTTAAGTTTTTGTCGTCCGCATTTTTCCCGCTAAACAAAAAATCATAAATGTTCTCCGGTATGTACTTATAGACTATTAGACTTGAACAAAAACCGCGTATGTAGCAATTTTAAAACAATTTACTTCATTTGTAATGTTTTCCGTTGAAATGTTTAAATGTTATTTTGAATGATGATAGTGTAAGATTATCAGCCTTGTGATCACCTCTCAGAACTTACTAAATAGTCGTTTTCGTTTAGGTATCAGAAGATAAATGATTTTGTACAATGCCATTATTTATTTGTCCATTGTTTCATCACAAAACATTACTGAAAGAAAAAGAAATAATAAAGTTTGAATTAAACAAATTACTTTTAAAAATGTGTAATTTTGACTAAGAGGTACATTATATGTATGACAATTGTGGTATACATATCATTAAGGCCATTTTACGTGCAGATAAAGTCATGGTTTTTTGGTACAGACGTATAGATGAAGCCTTAATATAAATAATATATTCGAAAGGTCTGTTGCTAAAAACGGAATTTCCCTAGGGTTTGCTGGAAGAGAACACTTTCAATTAATATAAAGTTAATTTTAAGTTTTCAAGTTTTCAAATAGAGTCTTCTAACATTTAGTTATTTATCTAACTTTATTACAATCACAGTTATTTAACAGGAATTTTTGCTCCAAAATTGCAACTCGAATAAGGACAAATGGTACTTTTTATGTAGTCCCATGTAGTAGTTCCCTAAGGGTGCGTTCATGTCTATGCGTGGGTGTGATGGGATGATTGGAATATATCACCGTCATCAGGGAGCACACTGATTCCCCAATGGACCAATAATATTTGTAGCGAGAACGTTATTTATAGATCCCATGAAAATATATCCGGAAAATTAATGTCCTATAAAAAACTCCGAAGTATTCGTAGAGGTTTTATTTTGCTATGGAAAAAAATATTTAATGAATTACAACTCAAAAGATTCGCGATGACGCATGTCCAGTGGGATGACTATAGGTAGGCAAATTTTCCCAGCTTGAGGCCTTTGTCTTTTGTCATTTAAAAGGTGTTGACATGAATAGGTATTAGGTACTATTTTCGTAATAAAAAAATAAAGCAGGTTTAAAATTGAGAAAAATAAGCAATAAAACGATGATACACCCTAATAGGTATAGAAAATTAACTAAGTACATAGATGTCAACTGCAGACTATTTAACTTACTGCATTTTTTGCTACTGCAAGAAATTATACGTTTTTATCACTCAGGCATATCATTGCGCAGGTACACATACATATGTGTTTCTGCATACTACAAGTAGTATGTTTGTCAAGCGTGTTTGTGCAAGTTAGTAGGAGGCCTTGACCTCTCTCATTACTCCCGGTGAGATCACTCACAAACGTTTGACGACACGATAATCACTCTTTTTATAGCACACTACTTACTTTAAACGATGTTTACACGTTCTTTTAAACATTTATGAGAGTTTTGAGCGACTTAGTTACAAGAATGCGCTGTTATTTTTGTAGAATCATCAAATTAGCTCTCTCGCAATGTCTTGATCGACCAAAACACACCGATGTACCTTCTGGTTCCCTTTCTTACAGCAGGCCAATGATTTGACTTCGAGAGATTTGTACTTTGGTAGGATTGGAGCCGAATAAAATATACGTACTATGCTTTTAGACCTTTGCAAAACAGGTGCCACATTAGGCAGCCCTTTGAGAAAAAGTGTTTAAAAGGTTTAAAAAAAAATTCCATCCGAGTATTCTGAGTTTTCGAAATAAACATCTTTCTGTGATTTTTATGAATTTATGATGTTCTACAGTAAGCAGTTACAATCTTATGCACCAAAGCCGTTAATTTATATACAGGCGGATAATTTCCATAAAAGGCTGTGTTAGACAATACATGATAATATCAAAAATACCTATTTTACGTCATATTTATCACTTCAGAAATAACTTAAGTAAATGATCTTAAACAATCCAAGAATAAGTAAAACAATCAAGGTATACTTATATTAAAGACGAGTGAAGTTGCTGGCAGTATAGGTAGGTATGTGAGTTTTATATTTATGCCTTTTTCAGCATCATAAGATATGATCGGGGCCAGGTTAGCAAAATAAACACTGATTTTCCTCTTTAGACAATATTGTAGGCAATAATATGAATTATACCATTGTGTAAATAGGTACGGCACCGCGGCTTGTAGGATCTTCCTCATAAAGTAATAACTTTTTTTTTTATTTTTATTTTTTTTATTTATTCACAAACACAGCTATCATTACAGGAATATCCCAAGGCGGTAGCGTGGTAACATAACTCCTCTATCATCTATTACTATTTATAACACAGTACAAACAATGTAGTTTTTGTGAAATCATTCAAAGAACACGAAAATAAATCGATCCTCTCAGCAATGTCATTCAGTGTACGCAAAGCGCGCGTCACTGGCGCTTTATCGAGTAAATTTGTTCGCGCGCGTGGCACTGTTAGTAACCGTGGTCGCCGCCGTCGCATAACGTAACCATCAGGCACATTCAGACCTATCTCCTTTAAAACACCAGCATTATACGTCATACCACGCAACAGCTTAAAAACATACGTGGCAACCGCTAAATCCCTTCTCGTCTCCAGTTTGTTGTACCCAACCATGCCGATTACGAACAAGGTTGGGTACATCAACGGATAAAAGGGATATACCCCATAAAGTTTCAAGTATAAATACCTGGTAAACTTATTCTGTATGCGCTCCAGCATAAGACTATACTTAATCTCATGTGGAGCCCATACTAAAGCGTTACACTCCAGCTGTGATCTCACCAGAGCATTGTACAGTGCTGCCACCGCGTTTATGTTTGTAAAATCCGCAGCCCGACGAAGTATGAAACCCAGGCTTCTGTATGACTTTTTACAAACATTTACAATATGTTCACGAAATGTTAACTCGGTGTTTAGGCGTACCCCCAGATCACGTACATTTTCTACCCGCTCCATTGCCGTGCCATATAACTCATACTCATAATATTGCGGTCTTTTCATTCTGCTAAAAGTTATCACCGAGCACTTCTTAATATTAAAGTCTAATTTATTCTTCCTACTCCACTCTGCCACGCTATTTATATCCTGCTGTAGACGTGCAAAGTCACTCCTATCTTTAATCGCCATAAGCAACTTAAGATCATCCGCGAACAATAGACAGGTGGCAAATCTGACAGTCCCAGGTAGGTCATTTATCATTATAATGAAGTTCAAAGGGCCTAGATTACTGCCTTGGCTTACTCCTGACCTCGTATAATACGGCTCAGATTTATACCCACCATATTCTACGAACTGCCGTCGATCCCTCAAATAACTGGCAAAGAACTTTAGCAACTTCGGAGTACATCCGACTGCTGCCAGCTTTTCCAATAGTATGTCATTATCCACCAAATCAAATGCTTTTTTAAAGTCAAAGTAAGCAGCGTCGACTTGTAGTCCAGCATCAACATTTGGAACCACGTACATCATAAAGTTCAGTAAATTGCTGGCCGTGCTACAAGCCGGTCGAAATCCATGCTGGGCGTCTGACAGTAAACTAGACACCTGGTCTAATATGCACTTTTGTATAGTCGACTCAAAAACCTTCGCTGGTGCTGACAGAATTGCCACCGGTCTATAGCCACTCACGTCAGAATCCATCCCCCCCTTTGGTACAGGGATAACACGCGTGATTTTCCAACACTCTGGAAAATAGAAAGATTCAATGCACAGATTATATAGATGCAATAGAGGCTTCGCTAGCACCGCCCGACAGTCTCTTATTATAAAAGCAGGAATACCATCTGGCCCCGCTGACCGTTTTGCCTTAAGTCGATCGAGCGCTTCCGTTACTTGGTTTAATTGTAGTCTATCTATATGGACACGTGAGCTGCTACCGCCGACTGCGGCCATCGCTGCACTTACATCGAGTCGTGGTTCCTGACTTTCGTAAACCGAATAAAAGTATTGCGCAAACTCTGAGGCACACTCAGCTACAGGTAAAACTTTACCATTTTTAAAGATATTTTTTCGATTACCTGCTCCCTTTTTAGCCCTTACATAGTCCCAGAAAGATCTCGGATCTTTTTAAACCCTGCTGAACCCTCTCCCGGTGATGGTTATGAGCACGCAATATTAAAGTCTTTACCATGGCCCTACACCGAGCGAACACCTCGTAATCACTGCTTAACCCACTTACTTTGTATCGCTTATGCAGTATTGACTTTTGTCTAATATACTGAATAATTTCACCAGTGTACCACTCAGGGTACCTGTACCTTGAATTTACCTCCCTTTGCCTTTTCCTCGGAACGCAATTGTCTATAATGTTATTTATGGTATCATAAAAATAATTAATCGCCTTCTCTGGGTCATTTATGTTATACAATGGATTCCAATCGTTCAATGTAAGCAATGAGTATAGCGAGTCATAATTTGCTTTGGCAAAATTCCACTGCGGCCACACGCCACCCGCCTCGGTTACAGCTGAATGTGGTGCTATGGAGTCCGTGGATCTACGTTCTGAAAGTGAACATTTGCCTAATGGTACGCATATTGCGAGCGGCGGATGGTAGGGATCAACTGGCACCAATGCTTCGTCCGCCTCACTCACACGCACCTCGCTCACCCCCGACGAACACAGTACCAAATCCAACTGACGGCCATTACAATTTGGTACTCCATTAGTCTGAATGAATTCACAAAAACTAGTAAAGTATTCGTAATAATTCAATACATTATCATTACAAGAATGCAAATTAAAATCTCCTATAACAACAACGTCCTTATACATAACACATAACTGTTCTATAATTCTAAACAAGATCATATAGTCATTCTCGCTACTATTCGGTGGAATATAGACAACACAACACAAAAATAAATATCTACTACGCATATATACATTAGCACAAACCAGTTCAAAAGCGCATCTGTCGACGTTGACGTCACCAGGTACTTTAACACCCCGTAGTTCGAACCCGTGTGTGGCCACGAGAAACGCGCCTCCTTGTTTCCGCCCATCTGATCGGTCACATCGTAAGATGTGATATCCCTGCGGTATAATTTCTGCATTTTCAATTGAATCATTGCAACCAGTTTCGGTAACTGCAATTAAATCAGCTCCGGAAGATTCGACATTGGTACAAAACATATCCAATTTAGTACGCAGACCTCTTGCATTCTGATAAAAAATTTGAATATATCTATTTCCCGTCGTTCGGTTTATTTGTTGATCTCCGAAACCAAATCCATTCAGAAAATTCTGCATTCAGAGGCCACACTTCTGGTTGACATAGCTTATTATAATCTCCCTCCGGGATTCTAATAATGAACGAAGCATAGTCCCTTTCTGTCTTATGCCTAATTTTATCAATTTTGACATTTATTTCTGGGCCACACACTTGCATCACATGATCGGTTAATTTTTCCACTGTAGTTTCTGGATGTAATCTCCAAACGTGGAGGTGTTTCTTACGTTCTATTGCTTGAATTTCCGTTAGGCTCGAATTTTGTCCCCTCTTTACGTCCTTATTCAGAATTTTCCCTTTCTTCTTCTGGACTGTTATCCACCCCTCATTATTATCTTCTTTGCTATTTATCTCAGTATCGATTGTTGGTAAAGGATGTCTCATTTCCAGCGATAAGTCTTTTGTCATTGGTAGTTCCACTGTTTTCGTGGCCACACTCGATGTCATAGCTGAGGTACTGGCGGTGTTGCAGATATTCTTGCCACCCACTTTATTTATATTTGTTGGTTGTTTACAAATCACGTCGACATATTTCAACGGTGTTTTGGATAATTCTACCGTCTCTTCTAATGTTTGTGACGCTGTGGTGACATTAAATTGCTGTTCTAAGTATTGATTGCGGGTTCTAAGTTCGGTAATTTGATTCTCTAGTGCAAAAATTTGATCAACTTTTTGTTCAAGTACCGTCACGTATGAACGTAATTCTTGCAATTCACTTTTCGTAGAATTTAATATTTGATGCATAGTCTCCATCGCGTTTGTCTGGGTTTCTAAACGTGATAATACCTCTAATCGAAAGTCCTTAATCTCTTCCATCAAGTTGACTTTATGTTCTACCATTGGTGAGTCTAAGATCTTTTTACGACTTCCCCGCTGAGTATTGACATTGCTATCAATTGGAAAAATGTTTGCTTGGCCAGGTGTTCTGTTAATAGGTGTATCAGCGTTGCGATTCGGCTTGCGTTGTGAGCAAATACACTCAGGGCATACCCATTGATCTTTATCTTCTTGCGTGAATGATCCAAAGTTTTCCGTAGGTATTCCAAGGCACTTTAGGTCATACACTTTGTTGCAGGTCTTTTTGGAACACTCAATAAATGGCATGTCTATAATGTCCACACTACAACCACTACACTTCCGTGACATTTTAGCCAGAAAAGTAATTATCGAAAAATAATTCTCGGATACGAACACACAAGACGTCCGCTCTGTACGCGCGCGCGTTAATCGTTTATCGTTAACTTATAACATAACCGTTGTCTTTGAAGTTTGCTTATAAATAAACGAGAGGAACTTCTTTCCTTAAAGTATAACTAATTATTTTAAAAATATTACAACGTTTTCTATTTAAATATGTCCTCACAGGAAAAAATGCGGTAAGTATTTATTAATTGAGATATACTAAGTTCGATTTCTAAATAAAATCGATCTCAGTGGCGTGCACTGGGAGAGGCCTATGTCCAGCAGTGGACTGCGATAGGCTGATGATGAAGTTCGATTTTGTGCGGGTGCGCAAAATACGGAAACACCAAATTTCCTAACATTTTTGTAGTAACAGCATCTATTTCATAATTATAAACAGAAATCAAGAAAATCGCGGTAAAATCAAATGTAGGTATATGAACTTGCCCTAAGGTTGCCTCGTGTAATGAATATCATGAGTGTTAAACGCGATATTAACTCCGAGATGAGTGAAACGTGATCACCGACACTCTTCAAACATTATTAATATCAAAACAATATCAAGTGAAGCCTCAGATCGTTTAATAACTTCTCGAGAGGTTTGCAGATTGAAACACGAAACAGGACGGAACAGGAACTTGGAAAATATACAAGAAAATTTTTTTTATGGTTCAGTGGTTATGGAAACCCGTAAAATATCCTAACTGCGTAAACCAACCATACTTAATTTATAACTAATTTAGGATATCAATTTTTAACATACACTAGTATATAGCTTAGACTTCACGCAGCAATGAGACTTTAAATAATCTTGAAATATTCGACTTTACTTTTCTCTTTTTCTTTCAGATTAATTCCCAATTTGTATGGGGTCGACGCCATTAGTTTATTGCTTCCACTTCCCTCTCATTATATAGTTAAACTAACAATCACTCCCTTCCTTATCTAGACTTAATAAGATTTCAGCAAGGATAAAAAAGTTAGCTTAACATGCGTAAGAGACATGACGCAGATATCACTTAATCTGTTTAGCAAAGTAATGAAAGTTAATGGACGAGAATAAGCGAGTGCTTAGGAAACTTCATTTTACTTCTACTATACTCTAGCTAGTTTTTACGTAGTCTAGAATGTTCTAAGAGTTTTACTATAACAAAGAACCTTCTGGTTTAACGTTTCATATTTTTTCCTTCTATACAACCTTATTACCTAATATATAATAGGACGTTTATTTGTTGCAACAGTTACAAGATGATCAGCCAGGATAAGATCATTGTGAACCTTCTTTTTAAATCGCAGGAAAATGTTGAGGAAAATTCTTAAACTTTTAAGTAGTGTAAAACTCACAACGTTATACCTAAAATATACACTGTGGGAACCTGGATGGTCAATTTATAAGTTACCCCAAAATAAATGGATGAGTTGCGTTCTACAAACATTTGAAGGGATACAATTCCAATGTTAAGTACTGCTTCATAAAACTCGATTAGACAACATGTGATTAATCATTGCCATCTTGAAGAGCGTAGTGTTGCAAGCTCGAAAGTTCTGGAAAACATCGAATGCGTCGATTTCTTTCAATGCAGCGATGAAGCAAGTTCTGTCGTAACACACGCTCATCTCATTGAGATCTTGATAAAGAATTGTGTCTTCTAATGTAGGGGTCACGAGTTTTCTTTGAGATGGCAAAGCGTTTAGCAATAGATGGCTTAAATTGGCTCAAAAGATGCCATTGTTTGAGCTTAAGAGCATTGAATTACTTTCGATTCATAATTTAATATAGGACCATTGGATAAAGAAGCATGCTCATAGCTTACCTGTAATTAGGTACAGTCAATAGCTATGATTTCATTCGTGTAAGTAAAGACGGAGAACTATGAAAAACTATGTATGGATGCAGTATTGTATCCTTGTTTTTGGTTTGTTTGTTTGTTGTTGGTGATGGGTGGTCCTCTTTAATTAAGTTAATTTATAAATTTATCTTTAGTTAAGTTACTAACAATAGTGTTTAAGTGAAAACTTGTTTTGCTAACAATTTATGGATCTTTTATCCGAAATAAATATTTTGTCCGAAATAAATGATTATTATATTATTATTATTCGCTAAGCATAAATTCGTAATGCGTATGACGACGCAAAATATTGTAATCATCTACAATAGTCTACATACTTATTTACGAGTATTGTATCCTCACAATCGACAATATTCAAATAGCGAATAGAAAGAGACCATTCTTTTAAAACTCTTTCTAGAACAATCTTGCACTTCTATATCCTCACATAGCTTGTCTAGACTCAGTCTAACAATATCGCGACACTGACCTTGACCTCCTATATTTAGTCAACAAGTGAACTACACACCATCCTATACGAACTACACACCAATTTGTTTGTATTACAAGAGGCGGATGACTAAAGGTATATTATAGAAAGTACATACCGACGGAGTACCTATTAGTATAGATCTAACAGTACATAGCAGGATGTACCTAAATGCTGAAAAGTTTGTATGTCTGCTTGATCGCAGTAATCTCAGGGACTAATAGTGGATCGATACCATTTTTTTTTTCAAATATAGCTTATCATTTTTTAGCTTATCATTTTTTTTTCAAATACACTTATCGACGAAGGCTGTATGCCTTTATCCGGGTGCAAGAAGTAGTTTCCGCGGGATATGGGTGAAACCGGCTGACTTACACGGCTACAAATAACATTTATCAATAAATTGTAACTCATTAATAAAACTGTTTTAAAATGTCTCGACTTTCGCAATATGATATTGCAACAGCACATCGGAACAACACACGTGCTTCACGTTACACGGCTGGAGTTGTCAGCTAATAATATCGTCCCTGCAACCGCGACCCGTTACTAAGCTAACAGTTTGCTCTTGTGTCATCACTACTGGGTACTGGCAAATACTAATTAATATTGTAAATGCCTATGTCAGTAAACTTTCAAAAGATGAATATTGATCTAGGTGATATTTCGTACAGAGACAAATGGGGATCAGAAACTTAGGTGTGTTTCGTTTTATCACGGTACTTACTTAAAGAGGTTCGATACCTAAACGAGTGGAGTCGTGTAAGACTGCTGGTTATATTTATATCAATATAACGAAGATTACTGGATGTTTAATGACGTATTATGAAGGAGCCGTGTTTGATTAGGTTTCCTCAATGTCAAGTATTTTCGTTACAAGCGTTAATGGCTGCGAACTGTTTGCAAAACATCTTCAGATTATGTTAAACAATATCGTGATTGAATGAGGATGCTGCCATATTACAGTGGAATACTGAATAATCTGAAAATGAATATGATCCGATATGTAAACTAAGGATTGGCAGCATGAAGTTTTTCAACAAAAAGATAATGTAGACCCACCATAATCATATTCATTGCATGGCTATGGCGTCCCCTCTTTCAGGGAAGGAATGAGCATCATCATTCATCACGCTTGCTGAAAGTAGATTTAGATTTTCAGATGTTTTAAGTACAGGTTTCCTCAGTGATGCTACAAAACCCGTTATTCATTGATGTCAAATGTCTTATAGTGCTAGTTCAACGCATTTTACAACCTGACTTGACCCCTTAGAGAAACGAAATAAAGACTAGTTTTTATCCCATGTTTTTACATAATTATTGTCTCCATCAATAGAGAAATCAAATTGAGAGTGACAATAACACTCGTTGTTCGTGTGAAAAATGTAAGTTTTAATGATGTCGACAATAGTCAAGATAATTGCGAACAAAACATTTTTACGACTTTTTGTGTAGAAGCCGTGTAGAAGAGACACTTGTATGAAATTATTTATGGTCGTGACTGTGTACTATTGTCTTGAGATGTGTACAATGTCCAGTGTGATACAACTTCCAGCTATGATGTAAGTGACCCGACCATCATTTGTTTAGCAGTTACATAGTCTGTGACTGATGTTTTGTAACACCGCGTCATCGGCCCTCAATAACAAACAGTCTCATTACTGCAACCCTTGTTTTCAAAACAAACAAACAATTAAATATACATTTTGTACCAGCTGTACTTATCGCGATTTATTGTCCTTTTAGGTTTTTGCGCAGATGCAAAAGTTTATTTTCAAATTAGTCTAAAAATATTTGTGAGCAAAAACTTTTAAATGACCAGCTTTAAAAAGCAATCAAGATTTTTTTTGCTGTAATTATAAGTATCTGTAGATACCAAAAAAAAATATAAACACATACATGTTTACTAATCGTTTAACACTCATACAGCCTTCACGATACGATCGATCACTTGTACCTACTTCAGACACTCCATATCTCTCGAAAACTGTCAATTCTATCCAAAGGTTGTCTATAAGATATTGCTTTTGCGCGATAAACCCACGAATTTTACTATTGCATAATTGTCTGTTTGTATCATTCTATAATTTCCTATTTGTTTACAATAAAAGGATATTCTACTCTTATCCCAAAAAAGTAATCGCAGTTATTTTTTGCACAATTCTACCTGTTTCCGGGGGAATTCCGTAGAATCAGAATCCAACAAAAGAATAAATAGTGTATTCTTGGTCGCACACCTGCGCTTTGGCAAAGCATTGTCGTCACGACGGGAAACACCGTGAGACACCATGCTCTATGGGTAAAGTTAGTAAGGTCGAGTTGAGGGTGTTGCCAGGTACAATCGACGGTCACTGGGGTAAGAAGTTTTTGAATGGTGGGAGAAAGTCTATCGCTATATTTCAATCCCCTTTAAAAAGTTCAAACACTAAGTAAGAGGTAAAATTATAAGATAACAGTTAATAAGCATTGATGTCATTGTATTTAATTACGCATTCAAAAATCTATAAATAACAGTTAATAAAAATAATTATAGTAGGTACATTAATCATGATTTTTTATGTTTATAGTACTTTCAATGGCTAAGAACCAAATCCAAGGTTTAAACAACATGACGAATCAAGGCTTAAGTAAATAAACAAAATAATGTAAACTCAACACATAACAGAATGCCATGCTTGTGATGTCAAATCTATTAAAACGTGGTGTTCTCATCAACGGTAATGTTATTCACAACGCGTTATATTGATTGAAGACTCATAATTTACGACCGCCAAAATAATTAGCTAAGACGAGAGACCAATTTGTCGAGTTTTTAACATCAAATATCTTAATTACGAAACACGATTATTAACATTTTGCTTAAATACGTTAATTTGGTTTGGATTCGAAGAAAATGAAATAGGCTCTTCAAGTAGTTATCAAACTTTATTATCAGACCTTTTAGAATTGAATTCCCTTTGATTTTCTTTGTAAAGATTTCGAAGATTTCGTACATTTTTGGAACAGTTTCAGTAGCCGTTTTATGTGAATCAGACAGAAGAAGATTCAAAGCCATTTGGACTTGAATTTTATTTTGATTACAATCCAAATTATCCACATTCCAGACATCAAAGCATTCCGAAAGTAAAATGAAGATAATTCTTATTTTAACTTAAAAGTGTCCTTAGATAAAATAATTATTGTGTTTTGTTACGTAAATGAAATATGATATAACTTCACCAGTAACATCTGTATTCTTCCAAAACTTTTCCTCAGCACTTCTTCAACATCAGATAAAGTAATTTATAAAATTAAAGGCGACACCTGGTAACCCAGAGTTACACAAGTTGTTTGGCTTACACGTGACGTGAATGCAACCACCCAAAACAAAAATGTGAAAGACTGCCAAGTTCGATAATATGGGAATGCTTCGCCTATAAAAGAAGTGAGATCTGAATAAGTACCAAGTTCCATACACATACCTCAGTTAAAAATAGTTACTTTTTAATGATGTTACTTGGCAAGTTTTCATACACCTTGTTATAAACCTACTAAACGCAATGAATCAAGTATTTAATTTTATATTAAAACTTGCCAAGTAATCATCATTAAAAAGTAACTATTTTTAACTGAGGTATGTGTATGGAACTTGGTACTTATTCAGATCTCACTTCTTTTATAGGCGAAGCATTCCCATATTATCGAACTTGGCAGTCTTTCACATTTTTGTTTTGGGTGGGATTTCATTTATTTTTGTAAGGTTGTTTATTTTATTTTTTTCTTATGATGAAGTTAGTTAAAGAAATGTCTCATTTATACTATTTTTTAGATTTTTTAATAAGCACTATGTTTCTTACAAAGAAATGAACTACATTAACTAAATGGACTAGATTTACCAACTGACTGACATGACATGTTATCATATATTATGTTCGTGGACCAAAGTTACACATTCGTTATTTTCGAAAGTGATTCACACTTGGCCGTTTTCAGATTTTTACTTTACTTTGACTAAATACAAACCTTTGTACCATTCGAAGATATATTATATAAATATAGATAAATTTAGTTCGTTTTAGTTCCTTAGGGGTATAAATTTACACCGGGTATAAAACACCTTCATTATTTTGAAACCGACTCACACTTGGCCATTTTCAGATTTTTCCCTTTACCTTGACATAAAGACCTACCTCCATGCCAAATTTCAAGTCAATACGACCATTGGAAGTGGTCTAGGTTTTTGATGAGTGAGTCAGTGAATAAGTGAATAAGTGAATCAGTGAATCAGTGAATCAGTGTATAGTAAAAATAGCGATTTTCTGACGTCAATATCTCAAGACCTACAATAGGTATATTAATGAAATTTTGTATTTTAGATAAGTGAGGGGGTCTCAACAGATACTAGAAATTTGATATGCGTAAATAAAATAGATTTTGAGTTACAGGGGGGTCGAATTTGGCCCGAAATGGTTCGTGTAATATAACCCACGGCCGGTGTGTCGCTTTTTTTGCTCGAACTTGGCGGACACACTGCCGTGTGTCTAGATGCGCTTGCGACGGTTGATACATATTCAGATTTTATTGCTGACGGCGCGAAGTGACGTCACGAGTACGAAGACGGTTTAAGAATGAGTTTTTACATGTATACTATAGGTTGTAAGTACGTTTGTGCTCTTCAATGGAAGCCTAACTTCTAAATATGGTGGTTTATTATCTCTCTTTTCTCCTCCGTGATTATCTCACGTTTATAGTGTTTGCCTGCGTCACACGTTGAAGGAATCAAAAGTACTTACAATAGGTTTACGTCGTTGCCTTTAGCATTAGCATTATGAAAATCTATGGATACTAAAAACAATGAAGAGAAAACATTATTTGTTTGTTTATTGTACCCTTTGGAAAAATGATTTCACTGTAGTCAGCAACATCATCCCTTGCTAACATAGGCAATAATTTGACCTACTATGAGAAGTTCGCCGAACACGAGTGTAACCGAGTTACCAAGACTTAGCAAATCAAGCTAGTGGGAGATATTTCTTGTGTTATTGTAGAAGGCAGAAAGTCAGAATGAATGAGTATTATTAAGAGAGTAAATAAAGATAGGAAACACAACACTCCCCTAACTTTCGGCTCGTGTTTCCTTCAGTTTTCCTTGTTTTGGTTCACGTGCTGCGTATTAGCAATCAATGGCGGTGCTTCGTGATTAATCTTCACATCTCGGTTCATTAGTTCGTCATTACCAACAAACTAACTTGTTCAAAACAATGTAACATTGTATGCGGATTTGTGGTTTGTGAAGAGTTTTCTTTATAACTTGCAGCCAATGTGTTCGGTCGACTGTATTACATAACTAATAGCCAAGTCTTTTGATTCAATGTATGTATCTAGCTACAAATGCAGATTCCCATGCTCTATCGCTGAAATAGTTTTGAATTTCAATCTATTTCACAACTGTTTGGTAATCTAGAGATTATTTGTACGTTTGTTGAAAAAATCTCTCTATAATGTTTCTGAATTTCAAAATATATGTGAAACGAAGTGGTCTACGACATTCTAACCACAAAGTTAGGAACAACAGTCGTTTGTTGCAGTCGCCATATCATTAATGCAATACATCGGATGGAGCGAGTTAAGCAACACTTGCAAGCTTCACAGAACTGGACATACGCTGACATACACGGAATATCCTATGCTCTTACAGACCTCTCACACTTGACTATATATCGTCACTTTAGATATATGAGCTCGTGTCTGCAGGCAAATATATTTTTTAGGGAATTTACGAGTTAACACATCTGGATCGACAATGTGCGATGTTCTATGAGAATCGGCTTACTGATGAACTAATGTACTAACTAATGTAAATAATTACTAAGTTAACTAAAGATACAGGACTAAGCACCTAATCTTTTACTTTATGATAAGCTCACATAACCGTGATTAGTGGGACTCAATCCAAACCCAAATAAGAGGTTTATCAAAAAGACCTTTGCTCGGAGATTAAAAAACAAAAAAAATCGTAGAGCTCTTAGCATCCCATGGAGTTCGATTACCCTTTATGCGCATAACAGTACTTTTGATTGAAGATTCGAGATACCTCAATACACATTTATATAGATTGATCCCGTGTGAGTGTAGGCACTCCTTAACAGCACATGTGAAGTACGACACAATGCCCTGACGTCAGCAAGTCGATTGATATTCCGTGCAAAGGACTGCGGTTTACGAAAATTTGCAATACAAAGTATATGTTTACTGCTAGTTCCCGAGAAAATACGCCTAGCAACTTTAAATTATTAAGTACTTTTGATGAGATATACCTGTCACAAAACGTAACGATCATTTAGTTACGTATAAGTTCAAAGTTTTATTAAATAGGTTTTCTACAGTAATTTGTAGTTCAAATTATCCGTCAACCCTTGCATTAGATGGTTAGTTAAAAAGCCACTTGCCTTCACGGGCCGTCGAGATCAACACCACTGCCGATACGTAACGGGTCCAACGCATCTCTGCAGTCTAAATTGTATAACCTAATCTCGAGTGAATAATTCATTGTAAAGTTTTGATAATTAATATAAACCAGTAATAAGTTGTGCATTCGCATTTTTATTTGAACATGCAAGCGCGTATTTTTGTTTGCTCGAAACACACGTAACGACGAAAACATATTTTCCAGTTTTCAGGCGATCAATACTAATAAAATTGAATACCTACCTGTATCTGTATTTACCTCTCACCACAATTGATTTACCCTTTTCCAAATTAACCAAACACGTCGTATTAAAATCACAGAACACGTTGAATGGGAACGTTGACATAGGCTGACGTGGCCAGTTGACCCTGATTGTCAACCCAACCCTTGCTCAACATGCGACAATCCTGAATAATACTTATTGAAAAGCTTTCCCTCATTTCAAGGATTGTTGACAATTTGATAAACAATGCGTCAAAATACAGGAAATTATGATTTTCCTGTATTTCTCTTGTGTAGCTTCAAAGTCAAATCATTTATTTCATTTAGGCCTTTACAAGCACTTATGAACGTCAAAATTATAACTAAGTTTGATTCTAGTTGCCCATTCCAAAAGTAGCTTCCTATGGAGAAGAACGGGCAAGAAACTCCATGGTTACTCTTTTTAAAAATAATATAGTATTACAGTTTGTATGTATTGATACATACAGTAAAAGCATGCGAAGATCATGTAGAATCGCAAAGACAAATGAGGATAAAGTGACAATTAAAATGCTACATGGTGTTCACATTTACAAATTGGTTTATATTTTGGTACAAAGTTACAAACAAATAATCAAAAGATGAATACAATTTTATTTGCTGGTGTAGTTTTAATTTGTTAATTAATTAGATATTGTCAGTATGTCCTATGGAGCAGGACCAGCATGTTTCCAAGCATTTTTATCTTGAATGTAATCTTCTAATTTATAATATGCTTGCTTACAAAGTGTGGCTTTTATATGAGTTTTAAACCGCAAGTCATTCAATTCCAGAATGTTGTCTGGTATTTTATTATAACATTTGACACAATATCCCATGAAAGATGTATGTACTTTAGATAATCTAAACTGCGGGATAGCTAACTTATTTTTATTTCTAGTGTTATAATTATGTCTATCACATATTTTATCAAACAAATGTAAGTTTTTCCTAACATACATGATATTTTCATAAATAAATTGGCAAGGTACGGTCATGATATTAATTTTTTTAAACAGTTCCCTAAGAGATTCACGACCACGTAAGTTGTACATAGCTCTGACCGCTCGCTTTTGTAAGATAAATATGCATTCAATGTCAGCAGCTCGTCCCCACAGCAGAATGCCGTACGACATGATGCTGTGGAAGTAACTAAAATATACCAGTCTAGCTGTTTCTACGTCCGCTAGCTGCCTCATCTTTCTAATAGCATAGGCGGCCGAGCTAAGACGACCCGCAAGAGATGTTATGTGGGGTCCCCATTGTAGTTTTTTGTCAAGAGTGATTCCCAGGAAAACTGTCTGATTTATAAATTCTAGTTTTGACTATTGAGTATTATGTCACATTCACTACTTTTACATTTGGCAATGAAAATCGAATGCATTTTGTTTTTTCATTAAGAGCCAAGTTATTTGCGTTGAACCAATTTTGAACCTGGATAATGGAATTGTTTACGTCGTCTAGGTTACGTCTACGTCGATCAATATTAAAAATAAGAGAGGTGTCATCGGCAAACAACACCATCCTAGGTTGATTATCAAATAGATAGGGCAAATCATTAATATAAACTAAAAGAGGAACGGACCTAATATGGAACCTTGTGGTACGCCCATTGCCATCATTGAGCCCAGTGAATTTACGCCGTTTACTTGAACTTTAAGTTGCCGATCGTTTAGATACGATTTTAATAACTGGAGGGATGTATCTTTGATTCCGTAATGCTCTAGCTTCTGCAAAAGCGTTTCGTGATTTACGCAGTCAAACGCTTTTGAGAGATCGCAGAAAATTCCAATCGAGTCTTCAGCTTCCTCCCAAGCCTTAAAGATGTGCTTGATCAAAGTTACACCAGCATCGGTTGTACAGCGACCTTTGGTGAAACCGTATTGTTCGTTATGAAAAATGAAGTTTTATTGAAATGGCGCAACATTTGTGCAAGCATCAACTTTTCGAATACCTTGCTGAGAACCGGTAAAACAGAAACGGGTCTATAGTTGTTTGATTCTTTGCTATTTCCCGATTTAAATAAAGTTACTACTTTACTGTGTTTCATTAGATCAGGAAACACGCCTTGGTCTACGCTAACATTAAAGATGTAAGCTAAATAGGGTGCAATAGTTTCAATAATTGACCTACACACCTTGACAGACATACCCCAAAGATCTTCTGTTGATTTTATTTTAAGATCTTTAAAGGCCTTAACAACAGCCTCGGGGCTGGTATGTTGAAATTTAAATACTGAACAGCATGGCTTTACATTTGTTTTGAGTAAATCGATAGATACGGCGGTTGAAGAATTTAATGATTTTGTAGTTTCGAAAGGTATTTTGGTGAAGAATGCTTCAAACTCTTGAGCTACTTCAAGGTTACCGTTGATGAGGCCTTTATGAGTTTCTAGGCTAAAATCAGTTTTGCGAACTTTTCGCCTACCTGTTTCGTTATTAATTACTGTTCAAGTTGTTTTTATTTTATCCTTAGAATTTTTTATTTTATTTCTAATATGAATAGATTTAGCCTGTTTACAAACGTTTTTAAATATTTTCGAATATTTTGAGACGTGGTCACGGAAACTTGGATCGGTGCTATAAGGCTTTAAACCATAAAGTTCAAACAGCTTTTGTCTACTTTTACGAATACCAGGAGTTGCCCAGTCACTAAATAAGAACTTGGACTTAATCATTTTAGTTTTAACTGGAAAAGCTAAGTTGAATTGTTTGTTTAATATAGAGAAAAATCGGCGTAAATATCACTTGAATTTTTAAGATTTAAGCTATGTGCACACAGTTTATCACCTAAAGTTTGATTGAATTTATCGATTTTTTAAAGTATATTCCTAAATTTTATTTGTGTTTTCTCTGGTGGAGAGTTAGTGCGAAAAGTGACAACTTGTCCGCTGTGATCAGAGGGCAAGTAATTCACTATTTCCTTATGTAGGTACTCACAGCTGCAAAAACATTATCTATACAAGTAGCAGTAGTTGGTGTTATCCTAGTAGGTTCTTCGAAAACGTTACGCATATTAAATGATTTAAAAGATTTAAGAAACTCGAACTTACAATATTACTTTCTAAAATATTAATATTGAAATCGCCACATAAAATGACTGACTTACTACTGCTACTGACTTTTTTCAAGACATCTTCCATGACAGAATCAAATACACCAAGATTCTGGTGTTGCGGTGGTCTGTAGACACACACTAACACATGCTTATCTAGCTCAACACAGGACAATTCAATATTATGTTCCACTGACATATCAACTATATCTTTTCTTACTTTATATTTAATAGGATTTTTTACTAATATTAAGGAGCCACCATGTATCATGGATTTCCGGCTAAAGTAACTAGCTACAGAATAATTCTCAAAATTAATAGATTCTACTTGATAATCTTTCAGCCAATGTTCTGTAATACAAATTACATCAAACTTGGTTTGTTCTAAAACTAATTCTATTTCAAGAAGTTTAGAAGAGCAACTCTGAATATTTTGGTTGAAAAGTTTTAAAATATGTTGCTCACTCTTATGTTTTTTACAACTAACTAAGTCGCCAGAAGATAACTTGCTACTATCTTTAAAATTATTAAATACTGGAATATCTTCTGTTGTCTTAATAATTAGTTTAAATTATTTATATCAGAGTGTTCTCCACAAATGATAAAACTTGCATAGAAGAATCTATGTTACCGGTGTGTTCAATATGGTTAGAATGTTCTAACATATTGGTGGTGGTGGTAGTGGTGGTAGATAGTATTTGTGGACCCCCCTTCGTACACGACGTCATCATACAACAATCTATCAGTGTGCTGTTAGTGTAACTATACAGCATACCCTCGTCCCTTACCCTATAGTTTATTATATTAGATATAATATTGTCAATATTATAGGCTATCAACATAGCAATAGTGTGTCTGCAACTACCAGGAACAGATACTGCTCCCTTGATCAATGTGAAATCACTAATAAACTTATTAGTGTCAAAATATAAAAGTTTGTCGCTATGACAACATGTCAACATGTGTAATGTGCAGTTTAAATTAAATATACATTTATTTTGATATTCTGAAAAACTATCAGAATAAGGAAAAGCACATAACATTAATTTTCCCATATTCAAACTAAGTAAGGTGTCAATACCTTTCACAATGTCCGGCTTGGTCTTTATAAGAAAGGTCAGCGTAATCGGTTGTACGTAATCAGTGACTGAAAAACAGATACCTATAGGCTTCGTTTATTAGATTTATTTATCCAAACCATGTGTATCCATGTATCAGCAAACAGTGTGGAAGCTGCTAAGCAACTACAAAACTTGTATATCCTATCGTAATTACTCTGCAGATCAAATATGCGAATATTCATCATTACATATCATGTACATATATTGACAAAGGCCTCCAGGATATGTTTACAAAGCTGAAATACGTCAAGTGATTGCAATTTAAACTAGTATCATTCGAAGCGACACGACTCGATGATCAACCAGGTTTTGTATCACAAATAGGTTTTCCGAATTGTAGGCAACCAGACACTTTATTTATACTAATTTGCATTGCACCGACATAGCAACTAACAAAACTTTTTATTTACATTAATACAACCACCACCATATCTATATAAATACAGGAAAATATGTGTGTTCGCGTGCCACCCGCCCACCATATGCCTACTCGTCTAATTGATTACTATACTATAGAACAAATGACTCGCGACATTTGCGGTTACACATAAATAGCATTTACTATTATATGTACTGGTTTTCAATAATAAAGGCTGTGATAAACAGTTCAAAGATGAAACTAAAACATGGCTTATGACTCAAACGTTGTCTGTAATTGGCCATATGGAAGAGAAGCCTATTGTTTTAATCTTGTGTTGACTAACATCGAATACCACAACAAAAATAATTGATCAGTTACCTATTACATTAGGGACTATTTTCCGTTAGCAGTTTTTGAGAGATTGGGCGTCCGAAAAAAAAACTAGAGCATAAATAGCCTTCCTCGATAAATGAGGTATCTGACACAGAAATACTTAATTTCTAAAATTCGATCAGTAGTCCTGGCAGTAGTTCCTGAGATTAGTAAGTTCAACCAAATAAAGAAACTTTTCAGTTTTTATAATAAGGTGGTATAGATATCGAATGGTCCAACATGGACAGTCCTTAATTATTGTACCTCTAAGTAGCAACAAAACCCAATGTAAAAGGTTCATTTACGTGTCCACCAAGTTTGGAGAGTAAGGTATGACAGAAAGTAAAGTTTCGACAGTAGTACAACACGAACGTCAAGTTAACGTCAGGACAACTTTATCGTCTCCATCTCGATACCAAACTGACAAACTTCAGCCGTGGTACTTTTGTGATGCCTAGGGACAAGGAGTACGAATGATAGAAAAAAGTAAGTTGTAATTTTGTAATTTTGATCGAACAGAATTTTACTAGCTGTGTCCCGGAGTTGCCCTCGGGAAAACTCCTTCGATATGAAGTAGCTTATGATTGTGACAAAGACTATAAGTAATTTAATGTCTAAACGTGTTAATTCCTTCATTAGTTTCGCCATGAAATCGTTATCCTTATCCTAATATTATTTATCCGAAAGCAACACCTTGGTTTTGCCACCTAAACTACTGAACCGATTTAAACTAAACTAAAACTGATTAAAATCTACATTCTATCCGGGTGCACGATATAGCTCTCTCGTGACGCGGGTAAATCGCTGACGAAAGCTACTAAACTAATAAACAAAGTCAGCATAATTGTATTATTCCATAGGTAAGGGATTATCAGTCCTTGAACAAAGTTTATAACAACAATCTTAGGCCAGGGCCACTACGCCATATAATAATTTAATATCTTATGTCATTAGGTATTCTTAAGGTAAATACAGGTAGCATAGTAACATAACATATAGACTTATGACACCGCACTATATAACGGTCGAGATGACAACTTGCATAACTAATGCGTTCTTATATAACTAGTGGCCGATGAGGAAACTCGCTGATGACACTTCTGTACCAATATTATTTACCTATAAATAAAACTACTTTGTGTTTGTTTGTTTACATGTAGCAAATGTCTGGAACTAAGGAATTAGCTCTTTTAAATTATTAGCTGAGTCCAAGCTTATCTAAAGGTTACGACTGCCACTGAATCGCTCTACAAGCTTTTGTCCAGAGGTCGGAGTTAGACATTTATTTTGTCTTATTTATTTTGATATAAGTCTGTGTAATTAATATTTTTTTGCTTATTTTTTTTTATTTTTACGTGTAAGTAAGTTCATTATGCCATAATTTACCTGGGTATACATTAATGTGTCAGTTTCAATCTCCTTCCTCAATTATTCGTATGATGTAGCAAGTTGTTTATTGAATGCAGGTAAAAACTATGTAGAAAGTATCTGGCTATTAGATAGTATTTAGTAGGTCAGTTTTTACCAGCAGAAAGATAACTTTATTTAGTTTTTCCTACAACGGTTTCATTGTTTTCATTAAAACCATACTTATAAAATAGAGATAAACTTTAACCTTTTATTTCTATATTTAGAAAACGTTAAATGAACTATTTAGGCGAGTACCAATAAATATAAAGTTAGAAGCAAATGAAGTGCAAATTATGTGCTTTTCGATAAAACGAGCAAATAGTTTTATCGCAATGCAAAAGTCCACGAAGTTAGTTTCTTGTTAGATTGCAATATGCACAACCAGTGTATCATGTTATTTTTTTGTGAGTTTTCAATTAATACTAATGTTTAGAAATCAATTGAAATTGTTTTCTGTTTATTTGTAAATTCTTTAAAAAAACGTGTTTTGAAGTTCAGCTGACCTCATCATCACCATCAATTTTAGAATAAAAATTTAATATTAGACAATAATAAACACTTTGTCATTTAGATTTAAGCGCCCATTTTATATACGATTTTCCTTAACATCCGCTAATCTCAAGTTACCAGGAAAGACAATCAACAAGAAATAAGACAAAGCAATAGCGTTGCGGTTGCATATTTCCATAGAATTCTCATAACTCACATGACAACCGCCATTGATTGACGAAGTCTTACAAAACGCGAACTATTGTTGCAATGAAAAACTTCAGGAACCAATCGACGACAGCCGAATACGCAATACTATTCTATTGTAAACTTCAATCCTAGGTATTGCAAGGCCTAGCAGATAAATAATCTAGGATGTATCCTTCCTTTAAGTTTAAAGTCTGAAATCGCCAAACCGCCTTGAGCAAGACTAGCGATTAGCGCTCATTTCTTCCTTTTATAATATATAAAGAGAGCACTGTGCCTTACAGTAGGACAATAAAAAGGCTGATGATAATGATGTCTTTCTCCAATCCTCACTATCAGAAAAAAATGCTTAAGTGAGCATTTGTTTGTTGCTCTTTAAAATGCGCTGAACTGTAATGATGATAAGATTTAGAGGATATTTAGAGGCCGCATTACGCGTAAAAGTTTTCTCCGTACTCAAGAACAGCTACAAACAGCTAAAGAGTATACATAATAATGTTCCAACAAGTCAAAGGAAACGCTCATTTAATTTGAGTGCAGCTTCACTTAGGTATAGTGGTATGGATTTCCCAAGGTCGCGGGGTCATGTATGATAGCTAATTTAAGTGGATGCATTGTTATAGCACTAATTGCGGTTAGCATCGTATATGTTTATTGTTTGTAGGTAATTTGAATATAGGAGAATAATACCTAACATAAATATCGCAGAAGAGTAGACAAAAGCCAATGAGTACATTGAGGGGGAAATACGTATTTACGTGAAATCTATCAATAACACTAAAACGTTGGTCTAACTTTTATTTCCGACTAGAAGAACAAGCAGTAGAGATATTCCATTCTAAATATTTGCAACTCGATTAGATCCTTAGCCAAGAAACTTCTAAGTGCTGAAAAACTTTTAAAGGGGAAGTTTGTTCGTTTTCGTATATAAATGAATGTTCAAAAACTTAATGCAGCCTAGAAAATGGTTGCATTAAGTTTTGAGGAAATATTATGTACTAGATAGATCGATAGAGTTCAACCTTTGAATGACTATACTTGTTGGATTAGACCTAAGAGTGATAGATAATAATGTATCAGTGGATAGATGAAGGGCAAAGAATACAAGATGGATTGATCGTGATAGTGAATGATGATAACTGATGGTGGCAACTTAGAGAAAATCTAATGTGTATTAGCTGCTAATGTTCCTATACATATTCTATTACACTAACTGCTCCACGCTGTTTCACCCGCGTTCCAATAGAAATATTTACTTCACCTGAGTAAAAAGCCTGTCTCTTTTATCAGGCTCCAGACTGCAGACTTGCAAATGGAAGTTCCTGACTCTTCCCAAGCAAGTATTCTGATATTCAATTTCCAAGTTATCAGAATTGAAAACTTTATCGAATAATAAAAGCTGCGATTGACTTTCAAGCCCAGTAACTTCGCGAGAAGCAATTTTCTAGTTAACTACAACTTACGGGAGAAACTTTGCACCGTCTTGTTCAGTCTAACAAAATGTATGAGCTTCATATTATCATTTTGCATAATTTTAGACTACAGAATTTGTATCGAAATAAATCATGTGGTTGGAAGCTAACGTCATTAACTAACACTTTTTTAATGATATACATGTTTTATAGCAGTATGTCAAGCATAGAAGCCATTGATATTTTGTTCTAAGATGTATGGTATGCTATCATAAAAATGTGAGAGATAAAACCGCCATACTTTTATCATAGTAATAATAAAGTGGCTATAAAAACGATGGTAGGCCGTAACTTTGATATATTGCTAACTTACATCCGCATACAACTTTACGTAGCCTTTTATCTTGAGAAAAGGTACAACTATCAACATAAATATCAACATTCCCATTGCTGGATATATGCCTCTTTTCACACGGGGATGGTATGACCAATGCTTTCCTCAAGATAGATTAGTGATACGAGGATTCTCAAGTCCAGGTTTCCTCGTGATATTTTCCTTTTTAATAAACAATAGTGTCTACCTACTTAGGAAATAGTACACGTTTGTAATTGCAGGCGTTCCAACGTCTAGACCACCGCGAAATGTGATGCAAACAAACATAAAATAAATTAGTAACATATAAATTCACGTATCACGTACTCTGTTTTCCTCAAACAAAATGGTACAAGGTCATGTATTGTTTACTCGATATTGGTAGTCTATAGTGTACGACGATTTTATTAAAGTTTAATGCCTTGTAAACCTATACCGACCACAAATCGTCGTAAAATTTTAGGCACACTTTAGGCAAAATAAAGTGAGTCAGCGATTATTCCTCTCGTTTCGCCTAAAACCACATAGTAAACATGTGTTTATTACATTTTCAGGTCTAAACGTAGGGCAAAGCAGTTTTTGTTCAGAAAAGGGTTTATTTCGTTTCTGACTGTAGGTCAAATATTTTGAAATACAAATATTCATTTAGAAGATTTAAACACTGTTTTGTGTAGATGGTTTCTATACCAGTATTTGGATGTATGTAAGTACAGCATTTTACTCTATTACATGACACAATTTTCTGCAGAATTAATATACACGTATGAAAAGCCAAGCGTGGGAATGAAATGTTATTATGTCACAGTGGAGTATTTAGATATGGTTGGCGGGGAAAATCGGGAATTATGAAACTTTTTCAGTTAAAGTCTAGTTATAACGTAGTTTTAGTAGGCAAAGGTCAGGCCAGTTCATGACATTTACCTAATATGTGTTTGTGAACACAATTGTTGGAATTGTGAGTTGTGAATTTGCCACGGTAATCTGATTCAAGTAGTTGTTAATGAGTAGTATTAATTGTATGAGAGCAAATGAAGACTGTGGTAATTTTCTACGTAGGTAGACTCCATTTTTGCTACTGTGGACTATATTCCACTTTGGCCCATTTTCCCCTACACTGCGTTCAGATACAAAGCGAATGAAAAGCAAAGCTTATTCTCGTCAACTGACTGAAGTGATTACCTGCTGCTCAACGGCATATGAGGACATTGTTTATTTTATAACTAACTATTCCCGTGGCATCACCCGCTTTGTGCATATACATCATATGAAAAGATTCCATTGTTTTATTAAAATAAACGTTGTCTTATTTCAGTAGTCAATATTTTTGTATACAACATAGGTACGTATGGTAGTTTAAGTTACATATCTATGGGCCTTTGTTACCTGATAAAAGATACCTAAATAAAATAAAATAAAATAATTGTTTAATCTATTTTTGATTAACGCGGCACTGAAAGCGTTTATTTAAACATTGTCATCATCATCATCATCATCAGCCTATCGCAGTCCACTGCTGGACATAGGCCTCTCCAAGTACACGCCACTGAGATCGTTTTTTTTTAAACATTGTACGCATTCAAAATTCTACTATTTCATTTTGATTGCAAACAGGCGCTGGAATTTTATTTATTTTGTACCTTTATTCAATATTTGTGTATATCGAATTTGTGCAGTTTTCCACGAACCAGGCACACACAGTGGACTAGTCACAAACAGATTAACAAATGGTTGCACTCTAATTCCCGGTACAGTGTTATTGCCAGGGATTGTCACAACCGTGTGTAAATATTGTAGTATTTTGGATGTTTAGCTTCCGGAATATTTAATTTTAAATATTGTAACCGCAATGGCTATTTTCATTACGCTTAGTAATATTACAAAGGCGAAAGTGCAGAGTAACTTTTGTACAAAAATATATTGGCCGTTTGATGTTTCAATCTCTAATCTTATATCAACGGATAGACAGATTATAGAAAACCACTTATACGACCCACACACGACACCTGACCGCTCGCCGCCCCCGGTGGCGGTGAAGCGGAGAACCACAACGGAATCCATTTACCAAATCCGCTTACCCAATTTCCCAACATTTTTCAACATGGAACTATATTTTTCCATACGATGAGCGGCGCCGGCGGCGTGGCGATTTTCACGCCTATACAAGCATCGCCAAACTATTTTAGCTGTTTAACTTTTTACACTTTTTAGCATTAAATTGTTTTGTCGACTATGGAATTTAAGCTACACGCTTAGTCGATGTTATTCAGGTTACTTTTTTGTTTACCCCATATGAATAACTAGCTTTTGCCCGCGGCTTCGCTCGCGTTAAGAAGTATTATTATTAATTAGGTATGGTTTTTGCGGCTTTACTTTTGTTTAGCGTGTGTAAAAAATTAGGGCCTACAAAACTTTCATCAAATACGTTGCAAATATGTTAATAAAGGGTCAGATCAGGCTACGTTTACTTTCAACTTTCATCCCCTATTTTATCCCCTTAGGGATGGAATTTATCAAAATCCTTTCTTAAGGGTTGCCTACGCCATAGTAGCTTTATGCATGCAAAGTCTCAGTCCGATCGGTTTAAAATTGACAAAGTTTCATACAAACTTTCATCCCCTATTTTATCCCCTTGGGGGTAGAATTGATCAAAATCTTTTCTTAGCGGATGCCTACGTCATAACATCTACCTGCATGCCAAATTTCAGCCCGATCCGTCCAGTGGTTTCAGCTGCGCGTTGATAGATCACTATGTCAGTCAGTCAGTCAGTCACCTTTGAGTTTTATATATTTAGATAAACTGACTCGCTGAAAAAGGTTCTAACTAAAGGATTTCATTGTAGAAGATGACGATGCGTAACATGGCATGCGCTGACATCACATGTTTCTCAAGACTTTTACTATGAAATATGTATAGTGTACCTAATTCTCTTTACTACCAAATAAGTAGATAATTTTACCAAAATGTTTAATTTATGTTTAATCTCCCTTTTAGGTATTTTCACTGCAAACAAAATCACCTATCACACAAACTACTGCACAGTATCAACCCTTCACGAGCGAGTGCTCAACAGCGTACAATCATAATTTCCCCGCGGGTCAACTCGACCGCGACCGCCCATAACCACGGCTTAACCCTGCACGCATCGCTTGCCCGCGGACGATTTCCCGGCTTTCCACCGGGGAAGCAATGGAGCGTGGGGTCTACTTAGTGTTGGGAACATGCTTTGTGATTGATAGGTGAAACAGGGTATAGTTACGACAATATTGTTGAGATGTGAAAGGCTGTCTTTTTGATAGTGTAGGGTTATGCGTACATAGTTGTTTTTGGCATGTTATGTATACGATATTGGAGTCATTACAAACTAGATATTAATGGAACTAAGCATTAGAGTACCTACTATATACTTCCTAGGTATACATGTGTGTATCTCAGTGAAAATTATAGGAACATACGATGCCATTCTCAAGTAACGATGAGGATTTTTTCTGTGTTCCTGCGACAAACGTTGAAAAGCCGGGAACTACTTCCTAGGAACTTTGAAATTCAAGTTATTACCACAAGGAAACTAATATACCAATACTTGCCAAAGTTGAAGACTCCATGCAAATATGATTTATGCAATATTATGTGTAGCTACGTTTAAAAACAATCCTTCACAAAATCTGTCAGTGACATTTTACTGAATCCATCTCTCTATAGCTTCTAAAACTATCAAAAAGGCTGTAAGCTCTTTGACCTTCTCCTCTGTGCAGTGGTGACCTTTCTCCCGACGAGGCAGGGGCGGCCACGTGCCTCGCAGATGTCAAACCAATTAGTGTAATTATGCCTCGAGCTACCACAACTCCACTGGGCTACTCGACTCTTCACGTGGGTGTTCCGTCACCAATTTAGTCACATTTTTAAAGCTAATTTTTCAGTTTGATGAATTGATTTTGTCCCACAAATCTCCTATCTAGCGGCCATCCATCATGTTATAATTTATTTTGTTTATTTGAAGGAAATTTTGCTGATTTTTAATAATTGAATTTCGATCCACTGAACAGTCGCTTTTGCTCCATTTGTGTGCAAAATTCGTTTATTCACATTAGGATGAGCTTAGCTAAAAAAGTACTAGGTAATTGTGCGCAATGTGTATTTCGCCAAGTTAGTATTGCGTAGCGTTTAAAAGAGCAAATATAACAGAACATAAAATTGATTATTTATCCTCACTTAAAGACCAATCCCCTAAACTGCAAATAAAAACGTTTACAGCAGACATGTAATAAAAATTGATGTGTGGAGCCCGAAAAGTTGTGATCTCCCGAGACGAACGTGCCCGGACTATAGCAACAAACTGATTCCGAATATGTTAATACCTCGGCATTAGGGACCTCAACTCTTACTAAAACGAGGGGATATTTGCCCTAGACTGAAAGTTGGCAAATTAAACAAGTATTTAAGAGTGTAATGCCCGATTTCTGTGACTGCTCTGCATGCGAATTGTCTGTTTGTTTTTTGTTATAATCAGTTTACCATTGAAGAGCTTGTTTAATCGTCTTTGGAAGATTAGGTTCACAGAAATTTAATGTTCACAGATTCAGCTTTTTGGCACATTAAAAGGAAAGTTACATTATCAGCAAGCTATAAAATTAATTTCACTTTAATAAACAGTAAGAAATTGCATTCCTTGTAACACAGTTTTCATGGAAAAAATCTTTCTTACACCGCGTTCTAAGCACCTATCCTAATAAGTTTTTCGGAAGTTTTATTTTTCTGTTGCTTATAAATTGTTTCATAAAGTGACTGGTGAGCCGTGATACACAGCCCCGGGCGTCGGCGGCGTGCCAGAATAAATGGCTTTCTTTATGAATTTCGCGTGTAAAATATAGTGAGGTCAAAATAATAGGCTTCTGGCTTCTAGGTTATGAAAAGTAAAGTAAAAAATTAAGCCTAAAATTATATTACAGGGATAAATGAAGCTTAGCTATAGTTAGCTGGTAATACATACGTTCTGTGGTTAAGGCCTTTAATATTTTTATAAAGGTATGTAAACTTTCCTAAAAAATGTAAACAAATGTGCCTTTTAAAAAAAGAGGCTGATTCTGATAGGAGCTTGACATTTGTTTAAGATAACCTTTAAAACCACGAGTTGTCTGTTCCCACACAATTTTCACCCACCAACCACCTGAAAATATTTAGGATTACATAAAATGATAAAACGCGTACAAAAAGATAATTTTCGCGTAATCCCGGGCCCATAATTGCAAAAGTTCTGCGGTCACAGCTGGCCGGGACTGGCGGTGGTTCCAATAAATATGGTGGCCGATCTGAAACTACGTGTTTGTATAGGATTATAGGACGGAATCATATTTACGTTTGTGTTTTGTTTAACACGTTTCTACCTTATTTATTAACCAGCTTCCGCCAGCGGCTTCGCCCGCGTGGTGTGTTGATAAAAAGTAGCCTATGTGTTAATCCAGGGTATCACCTATCTACATACCAAATTTCAATCAAATCGGTCCAGCCGTTTTTGCGTGATTAAATAACAAACATACATCCATACATTCTCACAAACTTTCACGTTTATAATATGAGTAGGATTCTCCTTTTTGTTTGTAGTCGTTAATTTGGTTTATATCACACTGTGAAAGTAACGCTCAGTATTTAATATTGAATTGAGTACTATAATTTCGTTAATAGCTAATTAAGAGATAGACGATTAGATATGATTACTATTAGCACAATGTCTAGACATTGTATTTTATGACTATGGACTGTCTGTGGGTGGTTATAACAACTTAATATCACACAGATCCATTAAATGTGGACTAATTCATTACCCATAGCAATATACCGCGCAATTTGTGAGTTCATAAAATTTTACTTGTTATTGGAAGTTCCTTTTATAAAAAGAAATGATTAAATACTAGATAGCTAATATTATGTATAGGTCTTGATTGTGTTAAAAATTGACAGATTCTGATGATGTTCTGTATAATTATGGAGGATAAAGCACGTAGTTATAATGATGAATCCGTATTAGACATGCATTTTGATCCTTATCTAATCATTAGCAAAAAATCATTCACTATGACTCGATTGCACAACTTTACTGAACACATAGGCTAAATATTTATTTATACATCATTCTGTCTCTTCCAAATTCAAACGAAAGAATGAGACAGCATGACATTTTAAATGTATAAAAGGGCAGAGTATTCCATTCGTTTACTAATTGATGTTCTTGTGTATATTAATGAATTGTGTACTGATGGCGCCGAGATAGTGCCAACAGCTTCTGTCTGCAGACGTGTTGAGAATAGATCAGTAATCCTTGTTAGATCCTGTTCAGAGGTGACAATGGATCTATTAATAGCAGAGTAATCAGGCTTACGAGATTACGTAGTGGTGGAAATTACAGTTTAAAATTACGTTTTAGTTGATTTACGAAATAAGAATTAAGAAAACCTGACACTTCTTTAGTACAGAATATTATTAATGTTTTTTTTACCACACCATCATAGAGCAAAGATTGGCTACTTTTTCACACAAATTCAAATGCTAAAAAACAGCTTAATAATCTCAAAGGATTCAAATAAAATTTATTAGATCCTTGGTCATTTTTCAATATAAATAAATATGTTTGCCTTCATTCGTTCATTGTATTCTACGAACCAATCAAGTTGTGCACACACATGAGCAGTCATAACAACCTCTTTCAGTTATTCAGTAATTTGGCAGCAACAGTATTAATTTCAATTAATGTACATAAACAATTAACATAGCTGTACATACGTACAGTACAATAGTACATAGTACGACGTGAACTGAATGTGATATGCAATTAAAACTCGATTCTGTGTCGCTTTAACCCGAAAACATTTGTACATGCAAATTGTTCTGCTTGTTTTCCATCAAGTAATGTTTTAGCGAAAATCCTGTGTTCCACAAAATGTTGTGTTGCAATTATGTGAAAGTTTACTTTAGTCCTTATTTTGTGAACCAGCGCCAGTGAAAAACATTTATAAAATAGCGCAAGTATATATAATGTTTGCTCTTGGAAACATATATGGAATCTACAGATTAAAAATGGATTTTTGAATATATAATTTTACACCATACACGACAGTATTAAGTCATTGAAAAAACTATACATACATACTAATAAACTTCTCTAAAGACAGCTTGAAGTTCGAAAGACACACCATATATTAACCGTTGTATGTCAGGGGCACAGTTTAGCCTTCCAAGGACACTGATTAGGGCCACACTAAGTAAATATTGTCTCAGGAGGCTTCGCTCCAACGCTAAGATGTTTTTCTTGTAAGAGAAAAAGCCTTCGCGAAAATGCCGAACCTCGATAACCCAAAATGACAGCCTACCCTAAATAATTGCTTTAAAAATGCTCTCATCGCTCGCTTGTTTATGTAGCTCTAGAAAATAAAAGCCTGAGTTCTCATAGCAAAATAAAAATGACTAGAGAACAAAATTGGCATTATTCAAAAACTTCTGAAAATACGAGTCTATAATACACGAGTACTTATGTACCTACAAAAGTATGTTACCATCAACATACTGTAAACAGTCAACGGAATATTAATTTGAATAGTTTTCCTCTGACATTTGCGAGTGTTCACAATAGAATAATAACGACATTTTCATTCATTTGCGATAAACCAGTATAAACAACAGATGAAAATTAAATTACCATAGTGGAATTATTGGTGGCATTACAAAAGCACTACATTAGCGAAATAACTCGTTCAGTGAATCATTCCTTCCCCACCTCCCCCCGTTTTCCTTCCCCTCCCCTCCCTGGTCTCAGACGACGTTCCCCTAATGCATACAAATGTTTCCTGACAACTAACTATAAGGAACTACTCGACATTCTGTGCGGAACTGGGGAACCCCTTTTAACAGGATCATTCGGAAAAGTATTTGTTAAAACGCGAACGTTGGAACCTACCTGGAATGGGAATTAGGCAGGTATACTTGGTTTATTCAAATACCGCCTTCCTTTTCATTCCCTTTTGTTGAATTTTAAATTGAATTTGATGGAAATATTTTCAGTGTCGCTGTTTCATTTACATGGAAAACATAAACCTAGAACGATTTCAGCCTGTCAAGTTGCATCACAAGCCATGGTTAAAGAGTCTTGTTTCCATTGTCAAAGCCTCTAATTTGACTATCCACTTGCATACAAAGAACTCCAAAATCCCCCATTTCCCTGCATAAAGAAACTCCTTCTATAAATAACTCCTAGACTCGCGGTGAAAGTCAAGAGTCTTGGAGCGCGGAGCGAGGGCGCGACGTTTCGGATCACGCGACTATCGAGTTACCTACTCACTCCAACAGTTGAGCCCTCTAGAGTTTTGTATGCCGAACAGTTCGGAAGCAGGAAGGAATCGAATGGAATAAAGAGAGATGAAAATCTCAATGTTTATGTGAACATAAAATCGATTTTAAGAAGTTGTGGTAGGAAAACAGTTCCAATGAGCGATGAAAATGAAAGCCACGTATGAACCACTAGTCATGCAGCTAAACTAATATAAAAGCAATGTGATTTTATCGATATCCACAAATAAATAACGTTTCATGCCCCCCGTTTCATGAGGATGCTATAACAATAACTTCCTACAAGTTACAACGATATCAATTAACAAACAAAAGTGTATTCAATCGATCTCCAGACTTCTCAAGTTGCGACAATGTTTCATCTGACTCGTTACGAACAGAAACTCACAATTCCGAAGAACCGAAAGCTATCGATAATTACGAGGGTACGACACTCAGATGTTTTATTGGTGTTGCTTTTAATTGGACACCGAGATACGGATTAATTAAACATAAAGTTCTGAGTTAGCAGTGAATCGAATAGGTAAATTAGATAAATATTGATTTTAAAGAAGTCGTTACGGTTGCTGATAAGCCAGAAACTCTGACAGACAACTTAAAAAGTCGGGTTGGGTTGCCCGGGTGGTCACTGGGTTGAAAAGGACTGATAGGTAGTCGCTTCTTGTAAAACATAGTCAGGTACTTAGCTGCATCCGTTTATACTGGGAACCGATTTCAACACAGTTAGGAATAGTCTTATGTTGTGACATTGCTGTACCTGAAACTATGTTGTTGTTTTTTTTTGCAATTTTTTTTGATAGAAGAATTGACTCACAGTATGTATTGATGGCAAAATGAAACTCCGATCCCATGTGACCATAACTTAGTTACGTGGGTGTATTCATTATCTTGATAGTTTGCCCTGGCATATTTATTTATTCTTCCGGGAAAACAAAGGTCATGTAATATTCTGTACTTAGTCACAATTTTCTTCTAAAATGTGTTTCTCATTCTAAACAAATTATTATAATCAATGCACAGTGTTACAAGACAGTTACCTCACTTGGCAAAATAAACAGCAGAACAGTGATTGCACAGCCAACATCTAAAGTAATTACATTACTAACCAGGTGCAGATTGAAAGTGCTTCCAAGAATAAAGACGAAGTCTTGCTCATGCTGTATTTTATGTATTTTTACTAGGTACGCATAAAATGAGAGACTCCATTACGTATAAACTAGTGTTTTAGTTATTTCCTCCTCAATATAGCCACTCCAATACACTACAAGTAAAATGAAAAACGACTGATGGGTGTATGGGTTGTAATATACATAACTATTTAATTAACACTGCATGCCTTCTTTTAAAACATCCTGATTTTTTTTAATATACTCCTTGTTAAGCGGTATCGATAAAGCTTTGCCAACCATAATTCCATTGCTTGATATAAATACAAAACTCTTTACTACGAGTATGAAACAAAAGCGCATCTGGCCCATCCCTTCTGACAAAGCAAACTGGACCAGCTCACCTATTCATCAAGAAATCGATATCGCGGACACTGATTTACGTCACAATACTGTATGTATACCTTACCATGTTTTATTTATAGC
Source organism: Helicoverpa armigera (assembly GCF_030705265.1). Classification (NCBI taxonomy): domain Eukaryota; kingdom Metazoa; phylum Arthropoda; class Insecta; order Lepidoptera; family Noctuidae; genus Helicoverpa; species Helicoverpa armigera. The sequence goes on along the minus strand of NC_087124.1, from coordinate 311,102 downwards.
GTAAAGCGAAAAGGGAAGCGTATATAAAAGCTAAATAAACTCGATGTTTTGGTAATAAAAAGGCATCCTTAAAATATGTCTCAATAATCTATCATATGTATTTCAATTCAATATCCCATTCAAATCTATTCTATCAATATCTTGAAAATGTTACAAACAGCTAAACATCCACATTTCATAATACTAACCAAGATTTTCTTTAGAAATCCGTGCCAAATTAATTCTGAAAGAACCCAATTAGCGAGCAAAGATAAATTGATACATGAAACGTAAGATTTCTCTCTAGATGCTTTCGTACAAATGAACAAATTATGAACACATTCACACTCCGCTGAGCATTTATTCAGTGCGCGTATTACCCGTGAGAACATTTACTTATTTATTCATTGGCATCACCAAAGCTTTACAAATATATACTCTCGACTGTGTAGGTACACAAAGTCTTCTGATGTATTGAAGAACTTAAGTGTACATGAAATATGAGTTATAATATTGTCTTTGCAATTTCACATACTAACGCCCGAATACTGAGACGCCACACTGCATAAACATCATTCTAATTCTGTCTCAATATGTTTTCGTCAACAGAAATAGTTCTAAGTAGAACTTACAGATAAAGCAGCGTTTCAGTATTTCGAGGTAAGTACTGTATAAATCTCCTGGGACTGCGTAAACAATAGAAGAGTACAATCTAACAAAACCATTAAAACGAGTTAAATAATTCATAGCGTTTCCACTGGCTCCTGCGAGTTTTGCACTGAAATATTCAGACGCCCCGCATCATAACCTGATTCACACGGGATAAAACATCCAGCTTTCAGTAAAGTAGCATTTACTTAAGAAAGACTGCTGTATTACTTTACTTAAGTGAATTTTGAATAATTTTAACACTGTTGTTTTGTACATAATGTTTTTAATTTAATATCCCGCGCAACAACATTGAATACTAACAACTATTTAACGAGCTTTTTAGGGCGGGGACTTGAAGAAATGCTAAGTACAAAGTTTCTATCTGTGGTCTTTAAATCAAAAGACAAACGAGCTTGCTTAAATTAAAAAGATGATACAATCAAGAAAGATGCAACTCAAACGAAAAACGCAAGTAGATACAGACCATCTTGGTCCAATCTCCGCGAGTGTCAGCAGTTTGCAAGTATTCGCCGCAGTCGGGTAATGAATGTGGGAACTTCCCCGATAGCTCCGAACTGGCCGACACTTCCCGCTTACGTAGTCTTTTCTTGCTAGTTAATTGCTTGAGGAAATACTAGCCAGTTGCCTCCGGTTTTATCTCCATGTTGATAAAACTGGTAAAAAGTAGTTTATAAAGTTACATACGGCCCTAAGCCTAAATAAAGTATATCAATCACTTCCGATGATCTGCCGTAAAGCGTAATAAAATATAGTTAATACACACACATTGTGTTTTTGTACTTAGCTTTATTAACACCTACGCCTACTGCGTATCATGTGATGTATTTATTAACTACACCTTAAGATACATAACAAAGTTATTTAATCCTGCAAACATCTCAAATTACGTCTAAACAATAACCCTTATACATCAATAATTCCCGTTTCCTCTCAAATTACGCTAATTTGCCCACAATGTATCCCTTGGCTAATCAAGAGCGTGAAAGACGGCCTGTCTACCCGCGCGCTAATATAAAGGATGAACCTGTCTGCCTGTCAGGATATTAAGGCAAAGCTGTGGTATCCTGCTCCTAGTCGGGCTTCTGAGCAATTAACTTGGTTAGTGTATAATGTGATCATAATTAGTACTGGTCAGTTCTAATACGTTTACGTTGGTATGATTTTAATTGGTGTGTTTTGGCTAACTGATGTTACACTATAACGAACTATCTTCTGCCGACGGTTGCACCCGCGTCCGTAGAAATTTCATGCACCCGGATAAAGATTAGCCTATAAATTTCCACAATAAGTGGCCTAACTAACATCATAATAATTTTCAAAATCGGATTAGATATTTCTGAAATCAAGCAAACAAACAACTCTTTAGCCTAATCTTCAACAACGAGATGGTAACATAATAATCGTACATAATTCTACGAGTATAAGGCATTGTCGTCACAATAAGGACATACTGTCACTCTGTCCAACAAACTTAGTGTTATGTGAAAGGGCTGACAGCGCGATGCGGGTGCACAAAGCCCCATTATCCCTTTGTGGTGGCCGGCTTTTGACCATGTACGTAAAATTGGAGCAAAACAATAACAACTGTCGACCAGGCATGTAACATAGTTACAACTCTAGTCTCTAGAGGGACTCTCTATTCTGTGATGATGATTTCCGTAAAATAGAAGGATTGTTTGCTTTTGAATTGAAAGCTTACTTACATTAAAGTAACATTTACTCTATTTGTCTATCTGTTCGGCCACGTCAAATCTGTTGACTACCAACGGCATCTTCTTCTTCTTAGCGTTTATCCCGTAACGGTACTTTTATTTAATAGGTACTTGCTCAAATGGTCTGGAACATGAGAAAGTATAATGTATGTATAGACTACGACATTGTATCCAGGTACGTGAGTTAGGAACGCGGGAACGGCTCGTAATGGAATATGCAAAATATCTGAACATTTAATCGTTTGTTAATGCATAAGTGCATGAACATTTCCATAGTTGTTTTCAGTAATAAAGGAGTACAGTAGAAACCTCGCGAACTAATTGTCGCGCGTCGTGTTGCAATCTCATAACGGTGGGGACGTAAAGTGAGCTGCAGCCTTTACCAATTAAATTGTAGCTACGAGGTACCACGATACAAGGAATAACTAGATGAGACATCGGTACACTAATTAGGTTGAAAATGCTGAGTAACTCAATTTACTTTGAATTAAGCTGATTTCGAATTTAAATTGACTTACAGTTGCATACAATTCGTCTGAATAATCAGTAATCTAGAGAATTTTCTTATTAAAAAATCAGAGCAGAAAGAAAACAAGGAGAAAATGGTACACATTGTTCATCAATTAAAAAATACATAATCAACTGAAAATGTTTTTCACATTCCCGTAAAGGAACAAGTTCAAGCGTAACAAGCCACTTCCATTGACTACAGATCTACGGCCCCAGCTCCCCAGTGCTCGGTGCTGGAAACTCCACCATTTTACAATTATTTCACGTCGGACGACATTTCGTGGAAAGCCTCCGGTTATTGCGACCGATGGACGTATTTTTCACAGCTTGTTTTTTATTTTGTGATAGCAGATTTTTCGACGATGAAAATCAGGTTTTACTGTAAACCTATTCCCGCAAAAACCGATCCACTGAGTCTGTTTACAAATAGGTCGTTTGTTTTAGACAGTAACAGGTTTTTGGAGAAATCTGTTCTTGTCATATTTTTTAGATGGAATATAAAATTCCACTTACCCATATCAGAATAATACCGTCCAACGCTTTTTATAAAGGGTCTATCGTATTACCATGTAACAATTTATTTTCACTTAAGTGTTTACTTTGGTATTTTCCATTCATTTCATGTCTATCCCATCAGTGCCCACGTGCACGTAAATTTCCACAGTTGCTCAAGTACTCACAATGACCGCCAAGCTACATGATCAAAAGGAAAAATTGTAGCCTAATGTCATTAGGTTCCATGATGATCTGTTCACTTACAGTTTGTCATCAAGTCGTGTTTGCGAGCTAACACAATTGCAACTCGTTAGTGTCCAGTATAATGTACATAATGTACCGTACCTACTCGTGTACACAATGCCCACTGATCGAGGCTTGCAAGGGCACGCCTATAATGGAGGACAGAGAAAATCATGTTTATTGTGAAAAAATAGTGAAAGACAACTAGATATAGAATACACAATAAGTAGCTCGAATAGATGATATACAAATCAAAATAATAAATAGCTTATAATAAGTTGATAGTTGAGTAATTATTGAAGTGTTATTTTGCCGTTAATGTCGCTCGACCATTTACACAACTAATGAAGTCAATATCGAGTGAAATGTCAAACGAGCCCTAATCTTGTACAAACTAATTGTTTTATTAATGGGACTATTTATTGACGTAGATATCCATTTGTTTTGCTAACAGTTAGCGTTATTGCAGCTTGATAAATCTGTAGTTGTAAGATCGACGGGGGCTAATTTATTTTATTCTGATTGTACCTATCAACTAAAAAGCCATGTACCTGTGCTTAAAAATATCACAACTATCCACGTGGCAGGTAATGATGGCTCACACTACACGAGGCATTCAGACTCGTTCACGGTCAATGCTATCAGATCAAACCTAGGTACTCATTCTGTTTGTTTCGTACAATATGATCATCGAATATACAGATTACTGTGATTAAATTAATTCATAAATGCAGGTCAGTTACTCTCTGATTAATAAATAGTTATGTTTACTAATTAGTTTCCGTTATATACAAATTTAAAAAAAAATCGAAAACTGATACCTATCTATTTCAAGCGTTTTCTCTCCGCCCGCTTATATTACCTTCCTTCTTACAAAAGTGCATACCCTGAATACCTAAGGGGTTAGACTAGAATCTGCTATAATAAATTGCAGTGCATACAAAATCAAGGACTGGTGAACCTTGACCATGGACAAGGACGGGTGACGTCTGCCAACCCTCGCATGGTGACAGCGTGACGTCACAACGTGGGACTCCCCCCAATGTAGCAATTGATTGATCACTGCAATCAAACCTGTCTGACTTAATTGTCAAATCAAACCACTTCATTATATAGTTTTTGTTTAGACGATTATAATAATGGTTATAAGTTTGATTAATCGATCGAGGCTAAGAGTGATTTACTAGGAAAATCTTACAATTTATTTTCATTTTCTATTCATTTTCATTTTCTATTGTTGTGGCGTGTTTATCATTTTTCCTTATTTTATTCTTGGCTTAGCTCAATGTAACTGATAAGAGCTTCACATGGACATCAAATGCATTAAAAAAAAATTAAAACAAAAGCTTTCAACCAAAACAAACCGGGTCTAAATCGGTCAATCCCTTTTAGAGCTAGCTACGGTTAAGTGCCACAGATACATAACTCAAACAGACGGACAAACATAGCAAACAAACTTGTAACACCCCTCTTTTTTTGCGACAGTTATAAAAAAAATATACCATATACAAAATTGAAACGCAGTTTGCAGTGCTATCTCATATGACACACATGACCTTCATGTGATGAAATGCATGATGCCAGTGTCCCGCAGACGCCATGCATGCACGTCACGTCACGACACGGCACTGACGAGCGACACGACAGCGTGACGTCATCAGAACTGATACAATCTGTGTTAGCACTAAGTATAATTTGTTACGGTAATTTGTGTTAAATAGTTATTAAATATAAACATTATGTTTTTGTGTTTAAATATCAAAACATAATTGTTGTTTTCTTTGTGGAGTTCATAACGATAAATGCAAGTGACTTTATTTTCAGATACTTTAACGAATCAATATGACAAAAGTTTTTTTTTTATTTACTTATAAAGTCTATTACTAAACTAAAAAAATAAATTTAAACCATCTTAGACATTAGTTTTAAAACCTTGCTTCTACTGAATCCTGGACAAACGAAGCAATTAATAACAGACATTTAGATAAACCAATTTCGCGATTTCTCACTTCAAATCAAATAGGTTTATTTTATTCGCAATTCCCTTTCAGTCGACACAGAGAGCTTAATATATTAGAATCGGGAGCGAGGTGGAACGTCGCGTCGCTCGATACCCATTTAGGGTTAATCCGAATATCCGTTAATGTAGGATCGTATGGTTCTGACTAATCTCTTTGTCCTAGAGCATCAAAGCCCCTTTTGATAGGAATCTTTCCGGGAAAGCGCTAATCTGTAATCTATCAGCACTATCGCAATAGTCAGAATTTTATTCTGAAAACTATCCTTTGTGAAAACCATCAAACGTTAAAAAGTCGTGGTGGCCTAGTGGTTAAAGAACCAGTTTTTCAAGTATGATACTGTGGGTTCGATTTCAGGCAGTTTCTTTTTATGTAAACATGCAGTAAACATGCGAATGATGATGACGATAAAACGTCCCTAAACGTTAAAAAGAAAGTGATTGTAACGTTTAGTGTAGTAGTAGGTAGTCTAGTAGGTAGAAAAATAAAAAAATTTAGTAAATGGTATAAAAGTCTATATTCTAGGAAAAGATCGGCAGAGCCGGGAGTGGGTTTAGAATAATCGAGCTCGCGTTAAGTTCTGGCCCGCTATAGAACACTACTACCCTGTATAGTCAGGCAGCTCGGCAGCGGTCAGGCGGGGTAAGTGTGCAGCGCGCTAGTAGATGCCGGACGCGCAGGTAGATGCAGGACACGTAGATAGGCGCGGCACGTAGGTAGGCACAGGCACGAAGGTAGACACAGGCACGTAGGTAGACACAGGCACGTAGGTAGACAAGCGCGTAGGTAGGTGCACTTAGGGTAGGTGCACTACGGTAGGTGCACTGGAGGTAGTCAGGTACTTGAACCCTGGAATGTCCGTTACGTTCCGTCTTAGTTACGGTCCGGTTATATCCCAGCCACGACTGCAACATCCCGATTTCCACTTACTCACTACCTAACTAAAAGGAAAGCAGTGATCAAGCACTAGATAGCATCGAGATGAGGCAGCCTAGGCAGCGTGACAAATTATAGTACAGCTAACCAAAATGTAATCTAAATGCAAGTGAAATGAAAGTATGAGAGGATGAAAGTATTTGCATGATTTAAAAAGCAAAGCACTAGTTTAAGTGAAGAATGGATAAATAGGTAGACTCTATAACAAATTATTTAAAAAGGAAAGAATGTGAGAAAAATAACTGTAGGGCGTGGCCCTCATGACACGGTCTAAGTGCACCGGTCATGTAAGGTCAAATACCACATGATATTTTTTTTAAAAGCGTTATGGCAATAAGTACATAGGCTATAGGTAAAATTCCACAAGAACAGCAACAAAGGCGTGATCGTAGCATGAAATAACATAATGAATGCACAATGAAATTAGCAAGTCATTCTACGACACGTCACGTACTCACGTATAACTTTTCTAGATGCACATAATAAGCAATATTTTGCAACACTCACCCGATCTGGGGTATACACTGCCTCTAAATGTAATTTTAAAAGCACAATAGTTTATTCCAGATTAAATTATATGCAATGCAATCGCGAGTTAAAAATGTACATAGACCAGTAGTAGTAGTAGACTGTATCGGCTCGCGGCGTCGTGCTAGTGACCGTCTCGCGATTCCCGCCGGCTCTGCTCGCGTCGCCTCATAGGAGGGATGGTTCGCCGAACCGGTTTCCGTCACCCGTCAACGGCTCACGGCTCGCGGCGCGCGGCTGAGATATAGCAAGTCTAGTATTTTTAAATATTCAAAATATAACGTACAACGTTACAGTACCCCCCTTTTTAGCGTAGGATTTTTCCTAGGAAAAATCCGCTGCTTACGCTCCTGCTAACAACTGATCTGAGTTTCTCTTTCATTCATCTTCATTCATAATGTAATCATCCCTCACCTTTCATTCAATCCATATTCAATCTATCATTTAATAGTTATGTGTGGTTAGTAATCGCTCGATTTCAGCCTTATCCTCTTCCAGCCATGACTGAACTGGGTGAGTGTTCTGTGCACTATAGGCAGAATACTCAGGTCGAAAGGACGCTGACGCACAGATGTCTAGTGTGATGTCGGCTATTTAATGTAAGGAAGAATGAAAGGTGAGGGATGATTACATTATGAATGAAGACGAATGAAAGAGAAACTTAGATCAGTTGTTAGCAAGAGCGAAAGCAGCGGATTTTTCCTAGGAAAAATCCTACGCTAAAAAGGGGGGTACTGTAACGTTTAGTGTAGTAGTAGGTAGTCTAGTAGGTAGAAAAATAAAAAAATTTAGTAAATGGTATAAAAGTCTATATTCTAGGAAAAGATCGGCAGAGCCGGGAGTGGGTTTAGAATAATCGAGCTCGCGTTAAGTTCTGGCCCGCTATAGAACACTACTACCCTGTATAGTCAGGCAGCTCGGCAGCGGTCAGGCGGGGTAAGTGTGCAGCGCGCTAGTAGATGCCGGACGCGCAGGTAGATGCAGGACACGTAGATAGGCGCGGCACGTAGGTAGGCACAGGCACGAAGGTAGACACAGGCACGTAGGTAGACACAGGCACGTAGGTAGACAAGCGCGTAGGTAGGTGCACTTAGGGTAGGTGCACTACGGTAGGTGCACTGGAGGTAGTCAGGTACTTGAACCCTGGAATGTCCGTTACGTTCCGTCTTAGTTACGGTCCGGTTATATCCCAGCCACGACTGCAACATCCCGATTTCCACTTACTCACTACCTAACTAAAAGGAAAGCAGTGATCAAGCACTAGATAGCATCGAGATGAGGCAGCCTAGGCAGCGTGACAAATTATAGTACAGCTAACCAAAATGTAATCTAAATGCAAGTGAAATGAAAGCATGAGAGGATGAAAGTATTTGCATGATTTAAAAAGCAAAGCACTAGTTTAAGTGAAGAATGGATAAATAGGTAGACTCTATAACAAATTATTTAAAAGGAAAGAATGTGAGAAAATAACTGTAGGGCGTGGCCCTCATGACACGGTCTAAGTGCACCGGTCATGTAAGGTCAAATACCACATGATATTTTTTTTAAAAGCGTTATGGCAATAAGTACATAGGCTATAGGTAAAATTCCACAAGAACAGCAACAAAGGCGTGATCGTAGCATGAAATAACATAATGAATGCACAATGAAATTAGCAAGTCATTCTACGACACGTCACGTACTCACGTATAACTTTTCTAGATGCACATAATAAGCAATATTTTGCAACACTCACCCGATCTGGGGTATACACTGCCTCTAAATGTAATTTTAAAAGCACAATAGTTTATTCCAGATTAAATTATATGCAATGCAATCGCGAGTTAAAAATGTACATAGACCAGTAGTAGTAGTAGACTGTATCGGCTCGCGGCGTCGTGCTAGTGACCGTCTCGCGATTCCCGCCGGCTCTGCTCGCGTCGCCTCATAGGAGGGATGGTTCGCCGAACCGGTTTCCGTCACCCGTCAACGGCTCACGGCTCGCGGCGCGCGGCTGAGATATAGCAAGTCTAGTATTTTTAAATATTCAAAATATAACGTACAACGTTACATGATCATGAAATAAATAAGGTTTAGAGTCCAATCAAGGACTCTAAACCTTATTTATTTCATGATCACTTTCTTTTGGTTGGTTTGAGAAAATTGGCCCTCTCGGATCGCAGATGTCTGTTGACCAATACCCGATGCGATATCTACAACATACTTTTCCATTAAAGAAGTAAAAGCCTCCACATCTGTACTAACAGACAGATAGAGCATAACATTTATATGATTATGAGGAGCTGACACAAACCGAACGTTTCAGTATCATAACAATTTTATTTGCGGTTTACGCGCGTCGTTAACACGGCCAGTCATGAGCATCCCAGTACATTGGTTTGTTGGGCTAATGGCCAGTTCGTGTACGTCTTTTATTGGCTGATCACTTTTTTATAGATGTTTGTATTTTTTTCAGAAAAATGTATACCATAACTATCGACAAACTTCACACTCAATTCGACCATTTCACCCTCGAACCAACCAAAAACGTAAAACTATAACTTTAAATGTAAAAAATGCAGTATTATGACCACAGAATTATTGTGGATCCAACTTTATGACGTCATAAATCTATTCTCCACAGATATGAAAGCACAAAGTAGTGCAAAACTTTATTAATCTAGCAACTCTTTACCGCCCCACGCCTCGTGCGATACAATCATGCTGGTGAAGTACCAGGGCGGTATGAACGGTAGGAGATTGTTCGAACATCTTGTATAGATAAGTTATAAACACGTGCTGGATGCTACAGAGTTATGTGAATGAGGTATTTAATGTACAAGCTCATTCATATATTCAATGTTGTATAGATGCAGTATAAGGGTAGATATTGTTTCAGACACAAGTGAGCCTGACAATTGTGGACCCCCTGAACATTGGGTAAGAGCAAAAGTATTCAGAAAATAATACGGTTTAGTTTCTTTGGAGTACCCAGGTAATAAATAATACATTTTGTATTGATGATTTACTTTTTAAAAGTGTTGTTCACTACATACAGGTGAACAACTACTAATTAAGAATTGCATACAATACTATGGCGTCACAATATTAGAACCACATTATACCTATGACTCATAGGGCAATTCTAATAAATGTATGAGCAAGCTGTCTGCATGTTTGTCATGAATCCGTGGCTACAGACATAAAGCCCATATATCCCATATACATATGGACATATAATATCAAAGACAATGGGTTTATTGCCCCGCACGGTGACAGGTAACGCTCGGTCGTGGATGTTACCTTTTAGCATGATTGGGAAACATAGACGTACTACATGAAGGTAGACAATCAACTTATGACTGGTGTTGAAGTGCTAATGTATTAGACTCAAGAAAACTTATTAAATTAGCTATCCAGTTACGGCAGAGCAACATAATTTGTCTTTATCTTTATTATAATAAACGATTTAAAACTTATTCCTAACGACTGTTAGCATAAATCCATAGAGCTGGTCTGGTAGACTCTGAGAAAAATGTATACATTGAAGCAATTGAAATTGGAATTTATTTAAATTGAAATAGAAAAAATCTGCCTCAACACAATAGATCGTTATGCGACCCACTGTGCAGAAGATCGCTTATTTGAATCCTATTTAAATGAAAAACTAATAAAAGACCTTTAAAAAGAAATATTGAAATCGGTTGCTATCCCAATCATGAACTATGTTTCCCGCGGTTTGTTCTCTTCATCTTCAACACATGAGAAATACTTGGGCGAATCCAATTTAAATATTACAGACAATTCCAGGAATCAATTTAATTTAATTTCATCTAAATCAGTTGAACCGTAAAAACATAACAGACAAATAACAAAACTTTCGCTTGTTAAACATAAGGCAGTACAGAAAGTTTGTAAAGGTACCATTAAGTTTCAAGTTCCAGCTAGATGAAGTAATAAAATCGGTCAAGTACCGGCCGAGTTAATTGAGAGTTTTCAATAGTTCCCATTCAATTAATAACGTAATCCGTTCATTTATTGGTTCCAGTAAAAAACAATTAAATTTCATCTGATGAACAGAAAGCTCTGAGTTTATCGCATATATCATATCAAATCATTTCATTTATAAAAGGTTACCTAATTAATTAATTTTCAGAACTTTACGTAAATGTACATAACACGGGTTTATTTCAGAAAACGTATATTCTGTAAACTTTCTAAAACACGTGTAAGTACCAAAAACTTTTATCTTAGATCCTTGTTAAGAAAATATTTCATCTCCTTTCCGTAAATCTAATAAATCATAATAAAATATCTTACCCTTCTCCGAAAAAACTTGCGAACTTTCGCTACACAAACTGTGAACACTTCTACGGCGTAGCGTCGTAGCGGCGTAGCACGGGCTTACGGCGCGCGGGCCTACGAGCGACTGGACTTGCCGCGCTACACGCAGCTTTCACGCGTGACCCAAGTAACGAAATATAAGCGGTTCTACTATTTCAACTTTGGACATTGTTTTAATTACTATTTAAGTTGTATTCAGTGTAATTAGGTCAATGCCGTGTCTCCAATTTGTAATAAGAGATTATAAAGTCCTTTACAGTGTAAAAGTTGTTATATTTGACCTTGAGTTGTTTTCTGTGAATTTTAAAATACAAATATGTAATTACTTAGTATTACTCAAGTTTTTACTCAGCTGTACTTTCAGTTTATGCCATCAAACGACAGCTCTGAGATTAAGTGACATCTTACCAACGAGTAATGGCACTTAACTGAACCATTGTCAAAGTAATTGTAACTTAACCCGTCATAAGTGCTACTTGCAAGTGTAAGCGACTGAACATAATTATCGCGTAAGTAGCGTTAGTAAGCAGATTCACTGAGTAGAACACTTAGGTGTCTTGTCAAGGTCAAGGACGAAGGACGAAAAGCCTATAACTATGTGACTATACACTACTTTTAAACGGTTGCTTTAAGACTTTCATTAAAAAAGCTGTGTCGAGGTGTACTAAAACTGGTAAAAACAATTACCTACTGTCGTATTAATGTGTGAAGTTCTGCTCAAATCAGTAAATTATGCAATACTAAATTGTATAAAAATTAAACGACACCAATTTTGATAATTAATAATGTAGACATAACAACTTGAACTCTGCATTACCTCTATCAATGACAAACCAAATGACACAGTGATGTTCAGTTCGATACCACGCAGACACGCAGATAAATTAATTTGTAATCTGCAATCGAAATAATTTGTACTACAAAAATAAATATATTTGTCTAAAGAATACATTTCCAGCAAAATTGTGAATAATTCCCCTTCACTCCGTCGCTAGGCTTTCAAATCATTCGCGATTCCAATTTGAATATTTATTTAACTTCAAAGAGTTTTGAATTTTTATTACTTTTTTAATCTGAAGTTATTTCGGATCTTCATACAGTCGCGGGCAATGATTCTCGCATTGATGTATTGTGTTGCAAGTCAGTTTTCAATACATAGTTATCATGATAGGCAATTTTTTTACTTACTGCTGAGCCGTTGCTACACGTATGGATTTGACGAGTTTTTTTTTGTTTTCACTCAGTAACACACGGAATAAAGTGACCAGTAAAACTCAAAGTACCTAAAATCAAGTTTCAATAACAAATCGTTACGAAACTTTTTCCATTTTATATTACTTCTATCTTTGGAAAGCCCTTTTCTTTGGATTAGCTAGCTTTGGAGGTTTGGACGCCGACCCCAACATGATTGGGAAAAGTTCGGAAGATGATGATTACTTCTATCTTCGGGACGGCTGCATTAATATCTATACTAGTTGTATATCGAGACATTTTGATCTTTACCTGTTATTGTTTTTACCTCTTCGAAAGCAATATGTATCAATTAACAACGTATCTCGTGTTTCCACATTAGTTGCCAAAAGGAAATCCTTTTTATTGCGTTGTTTATGACGTCATAATGATTTTGCTACACAGTAATTACAATTATGTTGGTACAACAGCCGGGTCAATGTCAGACCCTAATCTTAGCTTAATCTAATTTATAGACTTCAATATAGGTCGATTGTTTTTGCCCTAGATTTTGGGCAATGAGCCTTTTTCAAGGATGTATGAAGCTGGTAATTACCTTAAACCGGAAAAAAGTTAAGAAAAAAACTGAAAACGTTGTGATCATAATTTTGGTGAATGCTGTGCTTTCTCAAATAACTATAACCAGTAGTAGAAATAGTCTCCCCCAATTGTGAATCTAAAGCTTGAGGTTTCAAACAAATATGAAATACCTATTCATTTCATATTTACATTCCATTGTATCGCACGAACAGTTTTTGGGTGAATAACTGCTGTTTTTACAGACCATTCATTTCACTCAAGACTAAACAAATTACAACGCAAAATATACATTTACCTGCAAAACGAACGGCTCACAAATCCGGCTGAGACACTTAATTTATTCCTCCCATTACTGCATCCATTCATTTGTGTAATCCAATTCTTTTTCTTCGATAAACGATCTAACCTTAAAATAAAAAAATGACCTTGACCTTTAAAAATATTTTTATTTTACTTCTTGATACTTTAAAATATCGATTTATTTTCAGTATTTTGTGCAGTGTCGCGATGACGTGTTCTCGGATATATTTTCACTGGCTGTAGAAACAAACATGTCGATTTCAGTAATTTATGCGAGAAATGCTAGTAAATTATAATGTTTTTAAACAATATCGGACAGGAAAGTAATAACATCGATGGTATATGCACACCGATGGCTGACATTGACTTTGGGTTCTATATGGAGTGCAATAAATTTATTCAGTATCGGGAGGCAATAACTGTAAAATTTGGACGGGAAAATAAAGATATGACAACGGGAGGTATATTATTCTACGCTAATGTATGACAAATGCATTAATGTTCCTAAATAAACATAGCATGATAGCATTGTATTCGTTCTACAAATATTTTTTTAGATCGAAAAAGAGCGCGCTTATCCGACTGTCTAGATACAAATTTCTAGGGTTTTTCTATTTTATTCAAATGCCAAGGACACTTTGAAATGGCGGAATGTTTTGAAGGGCTTATTTAAAAAAATATATAAAATTTTTAAAGAGTCTGAAGTGTAAATGCCAGCGAATTATCTCATTATTGAACTAACTCAAAATTATAGGCTAGGGATATTTATTGCCTGTGAAAATATTTATGATACGAGACGATACAAGTTAGAGGTCCCAAATGGTTTAGTTACCAAGTTCGGAAGTAGGAAAGTGAACAAAGATCGTAGTTTGTCGTTCCCACGGGAGTGACGGTCAGGCGGTCGTCGTGCGCACTGTCCAGCTGTGGACAATGTGTCAATTTGTGCAATAGTGATGTACCACGCCGGGAATAATATCAACGGTACATACCGGAGTTTTCATTATGTTTGTTAGAAGTTCAGTCTACATGAAAACTATGTAACTCACAAAAAATATGTCAAAGCAAACTTTATTATATCCTTATATAAGTTTGTTTCTGTGATTATAAATTAATTTAAAAATAGCAACTTCTATAGTTTGACTGAATGGAATCTGCAAGAGTAGGTAATATCCTTGTGTGATTGGCTATTTAACCAAAGAAGTACGCAATAATGCTATCAAATGAAAATACTCAAACAATATGAGCAGTAAACAGTTGTAAGTAGTAACACGTACACTTACACCCTTGGCCTCAAAAACGCACCGCGTGCTCGCCGTGTCGTGATGTATTGTAATCACGAATCTGATTTACTTGTCAAAAAGAAAGGCCCCTTTTTTGGTGGCAAGTGTATTTTTTCTATTGTTTTAAGGTTCCATATCCAATCGACGAAATAATATTTATTTATTTAAGACCTTATTGTTAAGTCTTCGCCGTGCGTCTGTCCAAGGCAGAAAGGCATCTAATTAATCTTGATGGCTAGAGATGTAACGGTATGTAGCTCTAATATTCAATATTTAGTATCCTACTCACTTTTTAAATAATATAGGATTCGTAAAACCTATGATTTACGCAAGCGTTACAAACTTCCTAATAGGCTAACAAAAAATGATGTACCTATTCGTAGCATAAAATATAGCATATACTCACTTGTTACATATTTGCACTCGATCCTATACCTACAGTATGATTTGCATTTTCATGGAGCAATATCAGCAGACTCCTATAACCATCAGGTGCAGACATTATCGAGATCCGCCGGTTAACGGAGGCAGTTCCATCGTTATCGAAGTAATAGAGGGTCAAACACCTCTATAAAGACCGCAATATCGAGTGGGATCATCCTTACAGCTGTACATATTACAGCTGTACTCGTAACTAGTGAAATATGCCATTTTAAAGCTTTCACGATAAGCTCTCATGTCGATTAATCTCAAATGTCCTCCAAAAGCGCGATACGTCTCAACTTTAATCTGAATTTTCAGACCTTAAAAGGTCTATAGGAATATCTAAGGATACGAATATTATTTTATTAATAGTCATTATTTTATTTTGAATTTCTATCTTACTATAACGGAAAGCCGTTTAACATAAAACTGTTTGGAAAATTTATTTATCGTAATGTAGTCAAAATAAAATACAAATATTATTTTCGAATTGGAAATGTATTTTCCGCATAATCCCGGGTCCGGCTTGACCACTGCGCGTCACTACCCGACGAAGGTCAATGACCTCAGACAACGGAACAAGAAAAACAAAATTTATCGAAAAGTGGCCATGCTCTCGAATATTCTAGATAAACAAGGAGCCCAAGTCAATATCTACATAGAAATAATGAATAGGTAATATTACCTAATATACTCTGATATAATATACTTTGATTTTATTAGACTGCGTGGAGTTACAGTGAATAGGCTAATAAGCAAGACTTCTGAAGTTATATAAAAAGTTAAATCACAATGAAGATCATTAAGAAAACTCAACTACAAATAGCGCTCGTTTTACTGTAGGGGTTTAAAACTTAACCAAGTACAAACTACAATTAACATAAACATAAATAAAGTATGATAATTATTTCCCCACAAACTATGTTTATTTATGCAGAATAAACTACCAACAAACTTATTGAATTTGTTCAGTGTTTCAGCGAAAACGGCGAAAGCTTACAAACTTTGTAAACCACAACATTCTTGGGCAACTAAACAGCAAAATTGTCAGACATGAATACATTTTAACTATTTTGGAAAATTACTGAAGTCCTGCCATTAACATTAATTAGCACGTTTAGGTCGGAAATTAAATGGAAAATTAGCATGATTGGCGTAAATACTTACTCACAGCAAAATAATTTATGTAAATATAAATAATTTTCATTTTGTCCTTTTCAAATTTACATCATTTACCTACATGAAATCTGCATTAAAGATGATTATTGTCCCAATAATTTGTGCTGTCGTTACGTTTTCACTCTATTTAACATTTTCCGCGTGCAAAGTGAATCGGAACGTGTTGTGATTACAGATAAAATGGAGAATTCCCCAAAATAATGGAAGTTCGGCGCTCGCTGAATTACAACGCTTTGTTCGGTAATTTGTTGACGCGTCACAGCTGACGGCTTTTCTTATTTTGAATAACAATAACTTGATTACCATTGAGAATTTTTATGCTTAGCATTACGACAACTTTTATCTAAGACAACTTTTATATAAGTTCGATATGACATAATTTTCTGTGAAAGTAAGGCTATGGCTGCCTATTGAGAAGGTTCCACGCTTCGGTAGGAAAAATACCTACTTAAATGAATGTTATGAACGAGACTTTCTAGCTACATTATAACTGGCCATTTATTGGTGATTCAACATAATGAGAAATTTTTCAGGTTAATATATCAGGGGAGCAACAGCACATTGTCCTACTTAGTTCTCTATCTATAACGTATCGCGCATTAAAACTGTATGTCTCAACAATTGTCTTCCAGCCGTATAATATAACGCTGTTCAGTAATAGCGCGGTAAGTGCGCGGTAATTATGAATTTTTCGCTTGTCAGTGTCGGCGTGATGCGCTTGCGCCGCGATGCATGTGACGTCACTGTCACGAGGCGAGGCCCGTGTGTGACTGCATCATAAGTGCTTTATAATCTCTTAGTTTAATATGCACTAGTAATGGACATGGATTCACTTCGCCCTATTGTCTGAAACTTCTTCTTAACTAAAATTCAGAATTTTGAAAGAATTTTATTACTACCTATAAAATTTTCGATAAATTTTAATAATTTACTAATTAAATCATCATTGAAAGTCGCGCTCTATTAAAAGAATTGAGTAGCAATTTCTCCCTTTGTGAGAAAAAAGAAGGAGTAGAAGTGAGTTAAACAATTAACGGAAGATCCTATGTTAAACTCTATTTTTGTTTAATCAAGTTCTATTTATTTTCTACAAAACTAAAGTCCATTTTAAAGTAGCAAGAATCGATAGCAACTACCAGCGAAGAAGCGTGAATCGAAGGAATGCAGCTCGTCGAGTGAAAAAATATATATTGAACAATCTTGGAGACGTTCCAACATCGTGTGAAGTTTAATGAAATCAATTGAAAATACTAGAGTGGGGAAATTCCCAAAAGTTTCCAACCGAGCACGCTTACCTAACTAAAGTGCTTAAAGCCATTTTGAAGTATATTCTGATATAAAAGGGACTTTAGATATACAAATTGACGTAGTCTCTCTAGGTATTTATTAACATACACACTTACAGTCGTTCTTCGTGGAAGGTATTTCAGTAAGTAGTTATTTCCTCATTGGTGCTGTTCAATCACTTGAATGCATATAATTAATATCACTTACAGCTTACAGTCATCTCTGGAAGTGACCCGTCATTTCATGAATAATGGTTTTATAAGATAATGAGAGTTATTATTTTCGTTACATAAGCTGATGTTCAATTAGTTTAGCATAGAAAATGTTTTTTCACATAGAAAAGTGTAATATCTAACACGATTCTTGGAGTAAGTAAAAATAAACATTTTCGATGATTTCAAATAGTATATAGTATAGGTTTTGTAAAATATAACTCTGCACGTAGTTATTACTAACTTTACAAATGTGTAACTAATTTTACAAACGCAACATGTTTACCATTCTTAATTCGAAAACTTTTTCGTAACTTTGTTTATCAACTAGTAGTATGCTAGTTTAATTTGCTTGCTGTGCATCCATTGGAAAATAAAACAAATTCGAAGACTTGTTTTATACTTACGCACAACTTATTTTAAAGGTAAAATATTGATCAAGCAAATACTACAAAAAATACATTTGCGAGCCTAAATGTTACCTTGATGTTTCTCTTATATTATTCAACTATTGACATAAATGTGCTTTTGCTAAAAACTCTACGGAAAAACCTTTCGATAGCTACAATATTTTTTAATAGTACAGAGCATATTTCACAGTTGACGTTTATTTCCCAGTGATGACGAAAGCATGAAATCATCGATCAATGTGATGTAAGCTGCCAAAACGTCTATTTTCTTCGACTTTTACGATTTCGACAAGGTCGCAAAGGTCATGGCAGATCAGTGTAGTCTTTTTATAAACAACTGCTATGAAAGCAAAGAACTGCTTTTATTTATAAGAACACTGTGAGTGCACAATGTGCATTTTATATGAATCAGAATAAGAAATGCATATAAAGCAATTTATTTGGAACACTGCACTTACGACAGCGATATAAAGTGGGTTAAAAATAATGTCTATGTACAAAAACAAACACTTATGGAAAAAAATATATATTATTTATGTTAAATAGCCATTCATAGCTTTAATTGAAAATAAATAATATAATAAAAACTTTATGAAATCATCGACCTCATTCGTTGGTCCACTAACAGGGTTAAGGTGATCGTAGCACTCACACAGGCGCACTTGGTGTATGTGTGTGTGCGTGTCGTCACGTGCGGCGCGGGCGCACTCCACCTGTGCTCCTTGACATTCAATATGGTGGAGTTGACCCACTGCTGCACTGCGATGCTAAGACATAATCTAGACACACGGCAGTGTGTCCGCCAAGTTCGAGCAAAAAAGGCGACACACCGGCCGTGGGTTATATTACACGAACCATTTCGGGCCAAATTCGACCCCCCTGTAACTCAAAATCTATTTTATTTACGCATATCAAATTTCTAGTATCTGTTGAGACCCCCTCACTTATCTAAAATACAAAATTTCATAAATATACCTATTGTAGGTCTTGAGATATTGACGTCAGAAAATCGCTATTTTTACTATACACTGATTCACTTATTCACTTATTCACTGACTCACTCATCAAAAACCTAGACCACTTCCAATGGTCGTATTGACTTGAAATTTGGCATGGAGGTAGGTCTTTATGTCAAGGTAAAGGGAAAAATCTGAAAATGGCCAAGTGTGAGTCGGTTTCAAAATAATGAAGGTGTTTTATACCCGGTGTAAATTTATACCCCTAAGGAACTAAAACGAACTAAATTTATCTATATTTATATAATATATCTTCGAATGGTACCAAGGTTTGTATTGGCTTATTATATTCCTGGTGACTAATAACTTAAAAGTCGACAAATGTTGGCAACAAATTAAATAACTTGCCAGCGATTAAATATTTTCGCGACTATTATAATATGTAAGGTTCAAAATTAAGGGTGTTATAAAAACTAAAAACTAGCAGCTGCGTTTGGGTAGCAAATAAACTATACCAGTCAATTGAAATATTAGGTGAGGAGCTATTTATAATGACTTGGCGACTAATAATGTTAGTTGGGTGGCAAAGATAATATGTTACCAACTATTTCGTGCCGACTAAAAACCCAGTTTCAGGCTTCGCTTTGTGGATAGCTCTAAATATTAAAAGGAGTACAATAAAAAGGAATAAGAGTTAATTATTAATATTTTGTATCATAATTTCATGAAAACGGCGGAAGGTGCGGTGGTATTATCTCACTTGGCGCACTATGAAGATGGTAGAATTTAATTTGGATTCATTTTATTTAGCATATTGCCATTTATAACCTTCAATTAAAAAAACATTGTATTAAAAATTTAAGTTAGTGACGAAAACGAATCGCTGCAAAACCGACTCCACGTAGTCTTGTCTGCCCTACCCCTAGAGTGCAATTCAAAACCGCGTAGGCGCGGAGGGGCGAGGCGGCCTGCGAGCTGAGGCGCAGGTAGTTTTAACGCTCGCCGCCGCGGCTGAGGCTGGCCGGCACAGCCGGCCAGCAAGCCGAAGCTGCGGTGGTGAGCGTGAAAACCATCTGCGACTATAAGCTCGCATGGGACCGCCGGAGCCCCGCAGCGCCGGAGCCGTGACAGAAGTCATGCTTGCTGCATGTTGCATGCTATTTACCTATAATTTTGAAAATAACAGCCGCAAAATATTTTTTCTTCATGCCATTTTAGACTTTATTTAAAGCTATTAAAAAGTCGCACAATATATTTATAATATGAGCTTGTTTATATTTATTCTTCATCCAAACAATTTTAAATAGAACCTGATTTGTATTATTTATGATTGCCCATTTTCTATTTTATTGTCATCATTAAGTTTTCGCTTAGATATTAATTCAGTTGCCAAAAGAAAAACTTGATGCCAGTTTAAATTAAAACGGACCTCATAACTGATATATTAATATGCTACCTTTTACTTATTATGATACTCCTTTTTAGCTGCCAACCCATTATAAATGGTACCCACTTTATTATTTTTTAAAACCTATATTCGTTTTACTTAGTCGCCGCGTTAAATACATGCCGTTTGTATTTAGTCAAAGTAAAGTAAAAATCTGAAAACGGCCAAGTGTGAATCACTTTCGAAAATAACGAATGTGTAACTTTGATCCACGAACATAATATATGATAACATGTCATGTCAGTCAGTTGGTAAATCTAGTCATAGTTAATCTAGTTCATTTCTTTGTAAGAAACATAGTACATATTAAAAAATCTAAAAGATAGTATAAATGAGACATTTCTTTAACTAACTTCATCATAAGAAAAAAATAAAATAAACAACCTTACAAAAATAAATGAAATCCCACCCAAAACAAAAATGTGAAAGACTGCCAAGTTCGATAATATGGGAATGCTTCGCCTATAAAAGAAGTGAGATCTGAATAAGTACCAAGTTCCATACACATACCTCAGTTAAAAATAGTTACTTTTTAATGATGATTACTTGGCAAGTTTTAATAGAAAATTAAATACTTGATTCATTGCGTTTAGTAGGTTTATAACAAGGTGTATGAAAACTTGCCAAGTAACATCATTAAAAAGTAACTATTTTTAACTGAGGTATGTGTATGGAACTTGGTACTTATTCAGATCTCACTTCTTTTATAGGCGAAGCATTCCCATATTATCGAACTTGGCAGTCTTTCACATTTTTGTTTTGGGTGGGATTTATAATTTTCTATGCATTTGTTTTAATTTTGTAGTTTTAAATATTGCTTAAAAAGATTTTTAAAAATAAGTGACTCATTTGTGAGCACACATATATTTGTATTCAATTATGTAGGTTTGTTATAATTTATTTTATCCTTGTTAGGTATTAAGGTATTTTCTTTTTTTGCACTATTTTGCCAAACATAGGTATTTTTAGCTGATCTTAGTTAGATTTTTCTAGAACCTCTGAATGATACAGTCAGTCATAAAGCTAACAATTGTGTCCTATAAACAGAATCGTCATTATCAAATTATCTTATCACTATCGACAGGCATATTATTAGGAAATGCAAATACATTTACTGCCTATTGACAAACGACCGATAAGTTTAGTGAACTGTTAAACAAATAAGCTGGTAATACAGAATCTAGTGAACTTTTGGATTCAACTAAAACTTGCATCATTTGAATATAACTCGTGTAAAACAGTTGTATCTAAAATCAACTCGCACCGCGTATGTAGCTAGATATTATATAATTAGTTCTAGTAAACGGCTGCTAATGAGTACATTTTAATGAACTCTGTAATATTCCTAGTAACGAGCTCCTTTACGATCGTGCAAATAGCGTTTATCCTCATCAATGCTGCACTTAACAGTTAATAATAATATGCATCTATTTTATTTATAGTTAATACCTAAACTACCATTATGACTAAATAAATCATTCTGAAAAAGAAAAAAAAAAAAAAAAAAAAAGTTAATACCTATTATGTATATACGCCTTCCTTCCCGCTTAATCTGCAGAAGTTAACGTCAGTAAAAGGTATGCCTATACTTCTAGAACAATTTAGGTAAATAAATAACTAGAACAAATTAGTTAGTGATCTTATCTTAAGAAAAATTAAAACATAGCCCGGTGCTCTCTAAACAATGAGAATAAAATACACAATATTTTTTCCCTGGACTGATAGCTGACTGATTTCAATAGGGTAGTTTCCAGGGTCGAAATAATGAAATAATATTTAGTCCGCTTTTTAGATAATCAAAAAATATTGGATACGTATTTTTTCTTTTTTTAATTAAACATGAAATGACAAAGATAATACGCTTCAAAAATTAGGAGTGGGGGCCTTTTACGTCACAGTGTCCTGAAAATTGTAGCAACTTGTGACGTCACACTCAACTTTAACACGCTATATCTTAACAAGTTCTGATCCAATTTAAAAAAGAAAAAATACGTATCGCTTAATTTTGGACAATCTACAAGACGGACTAATTATTATTTTTTAGGAAACTAGCCTATTCAGAGTAGAGCCGTAGGACCGTTAAGAGTTCTCAGAACGGATCGTAGGTAGGTAAACTTTCCCTAAATGCCTGAATAAACCTGATAAATAACGCTGCATTTGGTGTCTTTGTCCGACAGTTGGTCCGAAAACAGCGATGACGCCGCTCCATTGTGAATTCCTTTGATGTCCTTTGAGTAGAGATAACGTAGCTGTCGCCTCGCTAGCACTACTGCACTCGGAAGTGTAGCCTCTAGGGCTGCCACGTGATACTGTAAACCCACTATAATTAGATATATGTATGTAGATATAACTCCTCACTAAGACACCCGTTACTCCGCATCATGTGACCGATGCCTCATGCATTGGATACAGTTCAACTATTCCATCGTAAAAATCTTGTTTTCATTGATTTTTATGAAACGCTAGATTTATCGTATCTAGCTTATCTGGAATTTAGACTGAAGAATTTGTGGAGCTCATAAATTATCGTCTAAAAAACACACGTGTACGACGGTCTCAGAGCATGAGTTTCATGTAGAACGTGGATTCTGCAAAACAAGAGACAGCGGACCTCTACTGGGTAATTTATTCGTCATTGTGGATCTCATCCTCAGCATCCTGCCATAATTGAGATTATTCACCGTAATACTAGGTCATAATTCTGAGGAATCATGAAAAGGAAGGAGACAGAAATATTTATTAGGTACTTCTGTTACAGAGATAAATATCTTTTGTACAGAAATGGTATTCATGGGGGCTACGATATAATAAATTAGTAAGTATGTTTGTCTACTCTACAGCATACCTACAATCTTTCAAATAATTAATGATAATTTTGCTCTAACATGATTCCTGTAGTGAGTCACAAAATCTATGCCATAATGGCATACCGCACAGATGAGCACAACTCATATCTATAAATAAAACAATGTCGCAGATGAGTGGGCGTGGCCACAGACCCGCGGCAGGGGGCCGCACTCCGGCGCACTTGATTCAATCAAATTAAACGGTTTGTCGGTACTAAGTGGAATGTTCTAGAGACACATATGCAGTATCCTGATACTTTTCCTACATAGGTATTTGTCAATTTATTCAACAATATTAATTCAAAAGATGTCTCGCAGTTTATTAACACGCACACTTTACTCATGAATTTTGACTTAAACTACAAAGGATTTGGGACTGGGGCTTCTTAAGGCTTTGGTTTGAAAAAAAAACTGTGAGCTGCTAGATCATCATAAAACATCAGAACCGCTCCTTCTTACACATGCTGAATCACTGAAAAAGCCGTTCATCTTACAAAATAGCAGTAATTTATTCAGCGGGCGCACGCGTCGCACGCACGAGCGACTCCGCACGTGCAACAAATGATCAGATGTGCAGCAGATAATCACCGGGTATTACTGCAAGCACATGTTCTGAACAGATATCAATATGATGTTGATCTGTATAGTAGAAAACTTCTCTTGCGAGTATAATTTTCTGTGCATTTCCTCAAAACTAATTCCTAACACGATTACACTTGGTCTTTTGAAAATATATAATAACGTATCCTTCGAGTTTAGATAATGATGTAATGTACCTTGGACTTTGGCGCAATGAATGATAATTTAAATCCAGCAACTAGGTACAAGTAATCAAATATTTAATTATCTTCCTATTCCTTTGTAAAGAAATAGGTAGACCAATATAAAACCTACTTCGTTATAAAATTCAAATTATAACTGTAATAAAATACGAGATCTCATTTGTAAGCGTAGCGCAACTTGTCAAATGAAACCACTAACGTTCAAGTTGAGAAGTTACTTTCAAAGGGAAATACTTCAACTGCATTAAACTGTGCTATTTGAAACGTTATAATAAAAGGAATTCAGTCTTTTAGAAGGAGCGTCGCACCGAGCTTCTTATAATATTTCGATCGCACGCAAAATTGCTATGAATTAAATGCAGGCCCTATTGGTATGAATGAATGAATAGCAGGTCCCTGCTATGCATAGACCCTGCTATGCAATTTTGTGACTACCTACATTATCCGGCTAAAATTGCCAAAAATCATACGACTTTAAATAAGGGTGACCTTAACACTAATATGGGTTACAGTAACGCTCCCAGAGAAGTTCATGGCCGTCCGTGTTCATGGCCACAGTTCGTAAACAAACAGTCAGTGTCGCCCATACGCGGTGGGTGCTCCATAATGACCTGCGCCTACGCATCCACGTCAGGAATAGCGCGGAGCACAGGATCCCGCCAATTCGGCGTCCGCGCAGTTATTCTTAGCACACATCCTTCCTCTCATTATTCAATCCCAGAGGTGAGTCACTAAAATGCTGCTTGGGAAAGTGCTCACCTGTTTGTCAGTACCTACTGTTTTTGAGCAACACCTCAACTGCAATGCAATTTTTTTAATTTATTTAAGATTTCATTTAGATACTGAAGTAGATAACTTATACATAGATAGATAATTGCAGTCTGATAAAAATGATGAGGTCAAGCCACCAGAATAGTACACTTTAAAAAATATGATTTTCAAGCAGCTGTTTCGTAAATACCGTAACAAATAGCAGAGACATAAATCAATTTTAATAACCTACAAACGTAGATTTCTTGATTTAATATCTTGAATTTAATTTATGAGTACTTAACGTTGTTTATTTACACAGAGTACACCATATGCTGTGCCGGCGTAAACATCGTGGTTGCGGTTGTAACGTATCCAGGCGTCATTTTATCGGCCTCTAACTACGCAAAAACTCCTAAGTGGTCTGTTTGCGGTCCCTGGGGAACGTTCACTAAGGCTCGCTGCATACAAACTAACTATAGCAGGTATCACTCTTTATATTTAGGTACCTATGTTTATTTTATTTACCTTATAAATATAACAAAATAGTTCTAAAATACAGTGGCTAAAGAATTACCCGCAGAGCTGCGTATCGTGAATTCTCACAGTTAATTTTATTTGTTAGACACCACAAAAATTGTTCTGTTTTGACTACTCATCTGAATCGCGTAAAAAGCAACCAACCAAGGGATAAGACGTTTCGACGGTTTTGTTGAGATTCAAAACTGTTCATTTGAGGACCCCAACCTGTTAGTGTTCAATACTTTTTCACTGTCACAACTCCCTCAGTAGTAGTTCATTTATATGCACGCAGCGTTACACCTACAATACTCCTGTTCTACAACGAGATAATCCCACAGTTTCTGGAAAGAAGCCTGACGTAATCCGGCTGATAATCGGCAGCACAATCATCAGACAGATTATCTAGATAACGAGGATCCCGGCAGAATCCCTAATAGCACTGACGTCTTTGACTGAACAGCTAATGAAGTAATGGATTGAAGGATAATCTTAGACCGTACAACGACTTAATTGAACAACAGGCTTTGGCAGTAATTAGTTCTTAAGTACAAACACGATTATGAGATGAATGAAGTCTTTTATTAAAGAACATTGCCTTTTATTTTTCCGCCGCAATAATATAGGTACATGTAAGTATAAAACGATTTATAAAATCCATCAAATTACTTATGAATGGAACAGCTATTACATTTATTCTGACATGTAATCTCTCGAGATACGATCATAATATCTACGAGATGGCATAAAGTGAAGTTCAGAATATTTGGTCGGTTAGCACAGGATCGATGTCTCTTCAAAATGATGAAGTGAATAAAACAGCACAGAAAGTGATTGATGGTACAAACACTTGTTGTTATAATATTTTAATCCATTAAAACATTAATACATCTACAATAACTCTCCATACCTCTCTTCATAGCAATTTCTTTTTCAAACAAGTATAATGTTTGGGCCTGGACCCTAACAATACAAAAGAATAGATAATCAGTAGGTTAATAAACTAAAACAATAAGGAGTCCTTGTCCAAATGCCCTTGCAGAAATACTTCCCGACTCACAATCAAATCTAGTAGGTATCCTTACCGACAGCCAACATGGTTATCACCACCACAAACAAACTAAGAAGCACCCTATCGATTGTCAAAGTAACTACGCATACCTATTTACGTGAAGCCAGTCCTTAATGAACAACATATGAGTCACATTCACGCAATGTAACGATACCCTAACGGTCCTCTGACAAACACACAACAATACTTCATCTAATAAGGTTGTACTTGTTACAGCCGCATCTGCAGACTGCATTGATACCTTGTTCACTTATTCACCGACGAACCGAATTGATGGAACTGTTAATCTTAATGATTAGATGGCATACATGATTTGTAGGTATGCCAAAACTGTATCGGTGACATTCGTAAAGTACAAACCCATATAACCATTTTTGCGAACATAACGTAACCGTTTCGACACTTAGTGTCGACACTGATCTATCTCGAAACATAATCTCGTCGACGTTCCGTGTTAGCGCCGTCGCTGCAACTAAAAATGGGGAAGATCTCGACACAATAAACAAGTAACATTTGGTTTCTAATTTACGTCGCCGTGTCGTAACATTGTTACCATATTTTAACCAGAGATCCCACTAATCATTCAATCATTCATTCGTTCGATCAATTTCGTTGGCTCGTGCGTGAGTGACACGACGAATAATACAAAATACAAGAAATCCCAAAATGATGGTTGAAGTATGATAATGAAGTAAACAAAGTTTTAGTTTTCATTAATTAATATGGTTTATAATGCTCAAATCTTATTGGGAAAAAAAGTTTACTGTGTAATTTCTTTGAATATGTTGATATTTCCAACGCGCCACCGTAATATCATGTTTTAATAATTCTGGCGAAAGAAAAACTTTTGTTAAATAAAATAAAAATATAAAATGATGCACATCGAGTGCTCAATAGCTTCCATTTAAATACAATATCAAATATTTTAATCCTAATACAAATTATTTTAGCAAGATTTACTCATTAAATTGGTAAATAATGAACTATGAAAAAACATTTTTGATGTTTGTTATGAAAAATATGCTCGTCGCAACTAGTCACAAAGTTACGATAATGTGTCGACACGTGTCGACATGTTACGGTAAATTGTTACAAAATTACTAGATTTTTAAGATGGTTTCTCTTAATATTTGGTTACAGTGTTTTCCAAAGTTTTTATCAAGTCAACATGCCTTTTTGCATTGTTCATCAGAATTAATATCGCTTGTGCCGAGTACTTGGGTTAAAGACGAAGACGTCTTGTTTTGGCCGAGAAAAAGAAAAAACTGCGATTTGGAGCTCGAAAGTTGAAACTTTGGCACTAGGGACGATACCACTAAGCCCCTCCACTAAATTCCGTACTGTTTTCCTGTAAATGGCCTAGAAAAGAATAAGTTTTAAGTTCAATAAAATGGGTATCCGTCAATTTGCCCTACCAACAATGCAACATCATGAAAAAAATATTATTATAATAAAGAAAAACTTGTGTACGAGTACAATTAGGGACCAGAGATATTTTGGGACTTGGTACTTATTTCTTTAACTCTTCTGTAAAAAGTTGAAGTCCATCGGAATTTACGTATAAGGTTTTTGGTTGTTTACTCATTTTAAATTTCATTAAATGGTTGGTTATTTATTATTAACGGCAGAAAACATAGACAGTTTGAGAATAACTGGCTCTCGTCATGTTTTAAATGTGTTAAAGGGTTCTGGAACATCGACTACACCATGTTACTACCCAGTTACAACACAATTGTGTCAACATTGCTCACTGGTTACAAACCAAACGCAAAGTTTCTAAAATGTGTGGTTACAAATTAAGCTGTAAAGTATCGACACAGCGACCACACAAAGTTACTGAATCTAGTTTCCGTCACATTTTTACTGAACCGTTACAACACATAAAAGCTAATCCCTACACAGTCACGTTGTGTCGTACCTGTTACGAAACTGTTGCGACTTGTTACATCTTTATCATATCTGCGACCAAAAATGGTTGTATGGGAAGAAACACTTGAAACAAGAAATCTAAATGCCGAGTAAACGAACAAGAACTGGCTGGAATTGATTTACAACAACAGGACCAGGACCTCAAAGAATATTGGAATTATAGCTCGGAAAGTCAGAGCATCCTCGCACGGAAAATTTCACCACAATCTTAAGAACATCAGTTTATGCTGAGTTACCTTCAACTCCCTATGTCTCTTTATCAACATAGTGTGTAAAATTAAAGCTAGATATTATCTTAAAATTATACAAAGATAAATACTAGGAACGTCTCTGGCTACAGAGTTAACAGTAGGTGCGAGTGACAAAGGTTCTATTGTCTGTAGACGTGTTTACTGCGCAGAGCAGAGGAAGCGCATTGTGTCCCTATCTGCCATCAGCTGTCCCTAGACCTGCGTCACGCACACACTGACATACTGACGAACCTTACCACTGTAACTATTTAGGGTACAAGTATGGTGGTACAAGTAATATGGTTCTAGGACGAAGGACGCCTATTGTTCTCGTTTCATTGGACATCCGTGCTGCCCATAAAATGCTGATTCCGACCACAGGACTCATAGTTTCCATCTGAATTATCAAATGCGGCCTGAATGAACTTTATGAATTCTTTTCAGGGGAACATATCAAATAGGAGAAGAATAAACTAAGTAAGCCTACACCCCATTGAAAGTAGGGTTTCAATAGTTTTTCTCAATAAACAAAGTCACAAATGAAAAACAATTGAATATTGAATAACAATAAACTAGAACACAGGTAACGCTGTGCTCATCATATCCATAACGGCTCTGACCACTAACATGAAAACTGGGTCAACTATTTATGTTCAATAATTGATTCTAACAACATCAAACTGATACAAACAATACAATCGATGTTTTAGTATTTTCCACACAAATAGAACGACTAATCACTAATGAACCAACAATAATTAGAGAAAACCCGAAACTGTCCTCCACAGAGTGAATGTTTGTCATATTAATCATTAGTTAAATAAACTTTTTTGTGTATCAAATGACTGAACAATTGTGTACTCAGGCAGCTAATTATTGTTAATGACAGCCGCTGCACCCTCACCGCTGCGTGTGATGACCACATCGTAAAATTATATCGATACAATCATTGTGGCAATAATTGTATTAACCACCGATTGCTGAATATTTATTCATACATAGATTACACAGTATGTATTTAGTTCGCTTTAGTTAATTGAACTCGAATGTATGCATATAGTACCGGCAGTACTTATATCTACACGTAGGTATATCTTGAAAACTTTTTTGGAGTAGTTGTTGTGTTTTTATTTACTTACTTGCGAGTACCTAGGTACTCGAGGATATTTAAATTATCTCCTTCCTTATTATTTAATGTGTTTCAAGTTTCCTAACTGCTTTCAAGGCCTCACGTTTTTAAGAACTAAATAAACAAATCGGCTTTTCCCTGAGGTCCGAAATCTAATTCACACATTATGAACAGGTTAGCATTCGTATGCGTCTATGTCCAGTGACGTAATTCGTCGTCAATGCTATAG
This sequence comes from Helicoverpa armigera, assembly GCF_030705265.1. NCBI lineage: Eukaryota > Metazoa > Arthropoda > Insecta > Lepidoptera > Noctuidae > Helicoverpa > Helicoverpa armigera. The sequence goes on along the minus strand of NC_087124.1, from coordinate 280,936 downwards.
GTACCTACAGGCGGGACAGACGTCCCGGCAGACAGTGGCTGTCTATTATCTACGAGCCCTACTTACCCCGTTAGGCAGCAGAGCGCGATGATAAGGGTCCGCAGCCTGACCCACTGGTCGAGAACTGGAGCGCCAGCCGCGTGACACAAATACCTACTTGAACAGTATCGATTGCGCACCGCACAGGTACACTATCTACATTCAATGTTACATAGACAGCAATGCATTGTTTCAACCCGACTATTCTGAGGTTAAATCTACCTTCTCGGCATCTATCATCCCCTTGCTACGGAAGGGTATTAAAATATTTTCCGATAAAATGGTTCATCTCGACGTCGAAATGGGCAGTAATGGAGATATGGTGAAGATAGATGAAGGCGCCTTAAGTTGGAAATTGCGATGAACTAGCTTTCCATCATCGTAAGTGACGTTTAGACCGGGAGCGACGGATTGTTACATTAGGAATCTATGACATAGAATGCCTTTGTTAAGTCATATGCTACGATATTATTGAAATTCTCTACAAGTACAACCCGTATCACTAAGCTGTCACTACGGTAAAGTGTCGAGAACATCGACACTTATCAAAGAACTTAGCTTCATGTAAGAAAATAACAAACCAAAGTCAAACGTTTCTATTTCACGTATAGGTCAATGTCAAAACAATGCATGAAACTTTGAAAAGCTTATCTATGCTTGCAGCATTTAAATCCTTTGCTGCTTCATTTGAAAGGGCCTTTTTAGCAGAAATTGACGCTTTATGTAGTTGGTTTCAAATTCTAGTTCATGACATGTATAATCCACATGGGAAATGAGAAAGGCCAATATGGATTCAAAGCATTCATGCATACTGCGACAGTATAATTGCGAATAGTGCACCGTCACGCTCCGGTGGTCAGCCACGGCGCTCTTGCCATCTTGCTTTGAAATTATGTTTATTTATGCACAATATTACCTACCTAAGTATGCAGTACAGTCTAACTGTGTATTAGATGGGGAAAAGTCGTCCACAGCCTCACAATCCTGAGTTAGTACCTATTTAAACATATTTGTTTTCTTAACAAGTACCTATAACATACTGACAAAAGTAACTGATAGGTAGAAGGTTAAACCTGCTCTTCATACTTTAAAGTCAGCTGGACTACCCTCGATTTAGGTGCAGGGTTACATCACCAAGAATGTGAGTTTGACTCATTTCAATTCTAGGTAGGTACCTACCTCTGCCGGGGCTGCGGGTTGTCTGCCGGGGCTGCGGGTTGTTCGAAAGAGATACCGCAGCCCTGGTACATAAAAGGCCTATGACGGAACACGACGATTTTAGTCAGTAAGAGTCTGACACTCCCTCACCGCTGCTAACCCACAGCGGGAGGGGTCATTTGATGATTTTACGTCGATAAAAAAAAAAAAAAGGTAGGTACCTACCTACTTATATGTACAAGAAAGCACATAAGCTGCGTAAATTAATCGTGTTCACTGATTGTAAATTTTCAAACAACACTTCAGGAAAATGTCTAGAGAGAGAAGTTCTCCGAATCGTGCGTGGATTGTAATTTTCACTGTAGGTATTGAGATTGATTTCGTCTGAAATCTAGTTATTTTTTCAAAGCTATTTATCGAATGGGTAGGCTAATAGCTATTAACAGCCATGTAATATAACTATTTATGTTAATATTTTATGTTAATATTTATGTGGATATTATGGAGTTGACTCTTAGTGTAAACATGGATTAGACGCAAAAGCATTTTTTCATAACTAAGATAATGCCAACAATAAATCTGTGAAAATCTGCAACAAGTTAATCAAAACATAATCTCTGATTCTACATAGGTGGATATATTACACTTAAACCGCTGTCACGTGTCGAAGCGCACGCGCACGTTTCAGGCACACACGCCGCCCGCCTCCTGCCATGTAACGGAGATGGATGGATCCTAGATGTAATCACCACTCGGTAGTGACTATTAATAAACCTACGATACAAGATGGTTATCTGCCGACTGTTCTGTAAATTCGCATGAAATTCATGAGCCATTGTCAGAGATTTAACCTCAACAGTAGGTACTACTTACCTACCTAGGTACTGCAAATTGTTTTTCAGTTTTTACTTCTCTTCCATCTTGGCGACCAGTATTCGAACCGAGAAAAATGAGAATCCGTTCTGGCTAATATACTTCTTATACTTTCCATGCGTTTTTTTACGTGACCATTTCAGCTACATTCGTCTCAGTTATGCCACCACTTTCATCTACCCTCGTGGCCTTCCGCTATGCTTGGACAAGCACAAAGTAGCTGCAAACAATTCTATAAACAATGTGTAATATGCGTCGTATTGTCAGCGTAAACAATGCACCAACACGGAATCTTCCATGGGCACCGTGACATCACGAATTGATGGTACGTTACATTACGTGATTGCAGAAAGTAACAATAGGGGGTATTATGGTGAAGCCAACCACATAAACGTCGTTTACAACGAATAGAAGAAGCGCACTACAGTGCAACAATATCGCATCGTATTATGCAAGACAAACGTCTAAACTGGTGATGCAACATTTATTTAGAACTAGCTAGTTCCTATGGTGTCTCCCGTCCCATATAAAAAGTACCTACTTATCCTTTATGTTATTCTGAAGTGTATCAAAGACCGTACAGTCGTTTTTATGTGATAAATAAATATAAGCAGGCACACACTCGTGACAATATGGTTAAATATTTCTAAAATAAATAAAGCGTAATTTATTTAATTACCATGACACGTTAATTAAATTACCTAATTAATGAGGACTTTTCCAATTATAAACCGCGTTCTAATGAAGGGAGAAGGTTGTTAACTATGGGATTATTACCCTGATCGCGTAGTTTCAATACCTATACATAAAATTATTAATTCAGAATTAAGCCTGTGACTATGGCTTTATATGCTAATTCTTTTTAATCCCTAATTTTGTATTCTATGTCACTGTCCTCTGTCCAAATGTAGCTTCCCATTATCCTTCAGACGTGACGAGTGATTCCTCCTCTCTTACCGAAAATCCAGCATTCCATTCCATAATGGTAACATATAGGTATGTATTCATAATAACCAGTTTCGATTCGAAGCTCCGAATTCAGTCAGCTCACAATAAAATAGGTACGGTAGACCGCACATCAGTGGTAACTGTCATGCACCTTAACTCAATAGTAATAAGTACGATTTTCCTATAAAACTGTTACCACTGACCTGAGGTTGACTGTACATAATATTTATGTACTCACAATAAAGTAAATAAATCTGCATTATTTTGGTAACTTTTATGTAATCCAAATAATTATTGTGAGGAGGGTATTATTATTGAAAAAATTAACCTTTATCACATTTTTTGAAGTCTACCAGCAGCAACTTTACGCCACTAACGCCATCTGTTGTCCACGAGTGTTTTACGGAAGAAATCTTTACATTGCCTTGTGTGAAAATCACTATTCGGATTTCCATGTTGTAGAGAGATCCAGATGATCAAGAGGATCAGGATGCAGGAGTAAATCATGAATACGACGTCGCGGGCATCAGCTAGTTATTTAGATTTCGGTAGATATTTTTCAAAAACCGAACCCATAGTGAAAAATATTGATGCTGTATGAATAAAACAAGGGAAGAATTTTTTTGGGTTTTTATTTTACGCTTATATTACTTAACAGGAAGGTGCTTAGATCCTGGAGGGATACAACATCTGAAACAATGAAAGAGCACATTTGATTACTAGGAATTGATTCTAAATAAAATAAAGTTGATGTATCAGTTTGTCTACATTTATATTCCATTTGAGTAGGCACTTAGAAGTAAATAATCTTGACTGTTTATGCAATTACATACATGATTTGCCTAGAATTCTCTCTAAACTATGCTGGGGTGGCTTCCAGTTTAACTAGATGCATTTGGAGTACCAGAACTTTACATAGAGCCTGCATTCCTGACCACCACAACCCAGTTCCCTAACAACCTTTGGTACCCATAACAACTGCCAGAGGTATGCAAATGATAGCAATTTATGGCACTTTACGAAACACGAAGGAACACGCAATTACATATTACATACTGTTTCTGTGACTGTTTACAATTTAAGTCACTTTTTTGATTTTTTTTCCTTTCCTTCAGCTAAATTTCAGGATTCCATTATAGATTGAAAAGTTAAGTTACACATTTGTAAGGCAGAGAAAGTGTACTCACCACGCGTATCCTGTGTCCCATGGCCTGAGCGGGCAGGTTGGAGCGGAAGCGAGCGCGCACACCACCGGAGTTACCGTGGGGGCGGGTCACCTTGCCCCAGATGGCGCGCAGCTTGGTCTTCTTGCCACGGGGACCACCAGCGATGGGTGTCCTCTTCTTGGCACGGTATACGTACACGCAACGCTTGCCAGCGTAGAAGTCTGCGTCATCACGGCTCCTTGCTCCTTCAATCTGTAAAGTTATGATGTAATGATTAGGTCTGGTTGATGAAGTTGTATGACATTTACTTGACTTGGTATTCTCAGTAAAATTTTGTCCACACAATGGTTCAGGTTTCAAATGTCATAAGCATCATTGAGAAATCCATAAAAAAAAAAACCTATTTAACATTCCTGGATATGGTTTGCTTTTGTATACTTATTAAATAACTGATAATATTACCTACTCTGAATTTGAAATATGTAAAATAAAAAAAGTACAAGATACTTGTGCTTTTGCAATAACTTAGACAGTTTTGCAAACTTGGTGATGATAAGTTTGTTTCTTTTCAGATACATTAAATGTATCTTAATTTAGAAAAAGATAAATTAATTAAATTTAAAATAAATTGAGGACATTCAATTCAAATTGCACCTGCTTGAAGAATAGAGCACTTAGTTTAAATGTCAGTCCACTTAGACTAAACAAGTAAATGTATGAGTGCTTTTCTTATTAAAGAAAGACTTGGAAGTGAAAATCTGCAAAGTTAATGATGTATCACAACTACATACATAACCTTTAATACAAATCTTGTTTCTATTTAGTATCACTTCTAGATAAATACTGAAATTGTTTAGATTAGAGGTTAGGTTTCTACTAAACAACTTGGGTAACCGAATATTAGCCTGATAGCACCAGACTAAGTCAGAATGATTTACCAGTAGTTTACACTGGTGCAATTTACACTGGTGCAAGGTGGTATGCATAGTAATAAGAAGTCATAAGTATGGTCTACCTCATGGATATAGACAGGTTTTGATAGGTAGGGTCATCGACTTACCTTCAGGAGAGCTGTGTTTTCGTGCTGGTTGCGCAGACCACGCTTGTATCCTGTGAACACTGCCTTGGCGTACAGTCTGCCGTGGCGGGGCTTGGACGACACTTTGCGCACCGCCTTCGGGGGCTCCGCAGGCGCCGCGGGGGCAGCCTTGGGTGCCTTTTCTTTGGGCGCCTTAGTTTTAGGCGCTTTTGCCTTGGGCGCTGTCGATGGCGCTGCGTCAGCCATTCCTAAAACACCAATTTAACCAAGTGTTAAACAACCACGAACTTTGCAAGATAGGTTATGTTGACAACCGACACTAATCTCGATATATCTCCGTGACTAAAACAAATCTAACATTTTTGAGTACTCTGGAGGATTTATCCATTATTATATTATTTCGCTTAACACTTATTTTTCGTCCATACCGTAAATAAAAAGAAATTTTCAACAAAATTTAGCACACTAACCGTTTGTTATTTTCCTTAGGAAATGAAAGAAGGGGTTAAGGTATTGCCAGTTCTAACTTTAAAATCCTTTCACCTAAAATCAGGCAAAATATTTTAAAATTAATTGTGACAGACAGACAGATATAAAAGTTAAATAATATTCATTAAAAAATACTGTCTACATTTTTACTAATTTATGTTTTTATTAGAGCCATTGTGATATTATTTGTTATTAGAAAAAAAACTGATAGTATATTGCTAAATGGTAGAATTTTTTAAAATTTTTTATATGGCATCTCAGATTTTGCGTTCCGAAGTACCTATTGAACTTGTAAAAAGAATAATTTTATAACTACATCAAAGTATAACAAAAAAGCTTAATTAATTTGCTATTCATATATTTCATTACATTCAACTTAGACCTTTTTACATGGAAATTCTTATCTTACCTAAAAGTTATCTACAAAAGCACTTGATTATCTGTGTACGAAGCCAAAACTAATTTGGTTATCTGTCTGCTGTCTAAACTTATTGTCTGATTTGGACCAATCAGAAAAAACCACGAAAAGAGACGTACGAAAGATTCAGAAAGATGGATTGTGGTTCTGTCAAATAATTATTTTGTATTGAAATTGAATTGTTGTGAATTAGCCATAAAGACTGCAGTAATTACATTAACTTTTAATAATGGACTACTTAGTGAATATCAACTGGAACAAAGTCACGCCATGCCTTGTCTTATTAGTGCTAGAACTAATGTTAGAATGTGTGTATTTTTACAAATTTTAACCTGCATATCAGCAGATTATCTTGTCGATTTTTGTATGAAAGTACGTGTTTTGAGTGGTTGATGTGTAGTTTCAGAATGTGCGACGCCGGCGGAGGTTAACAAACACTTGGAGCTGGGCCGCGACTTCCTGGCGCGGGGGCAGCTCTCTGATGCCCTGACACACTATCACGCCGCCGTAGGTAAGTGCCTGCTCGTGCTACGTACGTGTCTTATTACATGTCAACGTTGTACACAACATCAGCCCTTTCTGCCTGTAACTTGTTGTGGTATGCTGCATTTAATTATTAACTGATACTGACTCAATATCATGTAAAAAAAATGGGAACACCCTTGAATGACTTATTCCAATGATAAAAGACTCCTTGAATTTAATCTAAAAACAATAATAAACAGAATATTATATGTTCTGGAATACTAGCCAAAACACCTGTGTATTGTCATCATAACTGACAAGTTGGCACTCTGAGTGATAATGATAATTACTTATTAATGTATACATTGTGTATGCTCTGCAGAAGGAGACCCACACAACTACCTCACATACTTCAAACGCGGCACCGTGTACTATGCACTAGGGAAAGCTAAGTTTGCTCTACAAGACTTCACTAAGGTAGAGTACACTTCAATTCATTCATGAATATGAAAGAACTGTTTAAATTATGTTAATTCAAAACATAATTAAAATATGTTTCTTGGAGAGTAATTTCTAAAATGCTCAAGCCTAATCTGTTAACCTAAATTATCTTGGATATTTATTATTTCATTTTTTCAGTTAAATTGTGTCCTACAAAATATTATTTAAAAAAGTGTTAATTTATTATATGACTAGCAGAAGTAATCATGTGAACAATTTCCAGGTATTGGAGATAAAGTCTGACTTCACAGCGGCACGCCTGCACAGAGCTAACGTATACCTGAAGCTGGCACAGTACACAGATGCCAAGGAGGATTACCTACAAGTCGTGAGTATCTTATCTGTAGGTCACACAGGCCAACTAATCTCATGACAAAGCATCAAGTCATCTGAAACACATTGTATTGCAAGTATCTGTAACAGTAGGTAGCTTGTTGACAAGAGGAAACTATATTTAAAATGTTGCATGATGAACACTGTCACAGTAATGCATAGGTTTCATATAACAAACAAAAGTGAGCATTATTAATTCTGAAAAATCGCATTAGTTCCACTTAGCAAAATAATGAACTCCTTTTATTTGCTAACAACAAACTAGTTTATGCTTATGAACTGCTGGATCTTGGTTTAGAAACTTTGAGTTTGAATAAAGTAGTTAAATGTTTTATTATTACTTTGCCTAAAAGAAAGATTTATTGGGCCCACACAACCAAACTACCACTACTATGTATCTGGAAGATTATTCTGGAAGTTTTGCGAGTATTTAAAAAAATATTTTGAGGTATTCTGCAACTGCAGTTACTGTACTTGAGTGAGAAACAATGAAACAGATAAGATAAGCTATCAGTCCAATATTATATCATGTTTGTCATTGATTGACTTGATTGTTGAATTTAAATAAATCTTGTAAAAATGAGAATTTTTCAATAAGTTCTGTAGTTTTGGAGCTTTTGTACAGGGAAACAAAGTGTTTACTATTTATCGTATGTATTAATGTAGATAGGTATAGCAGAGTAATATACAGGCTACATACTACGAGTTTTTAAATCTATCATTGCAGTTTCCTTCAGTTCTATAATACAATCAAGGTTTTATTTGTCTGCAACATTTAAAACTTCATTTCAAAGAGTCGTAACTCTCGCTCGAATGATTTGACGACAAAAAGTTAATTCCACATAGAATGTTAAGGCTAAGGTCTTATCAAATGGCTATGCTTAGGTTAGTTTCGAATTAAAACTAAAAATAATAACGTAATGTGTGTCGAAATATTACGTGGCCGTGCCTGCGGCAAGTGTGGCGAATGTATGTTATTGCTCAATTATTCATGTTGTAAACTATTAAACCATGAAATGTTTGGTAATACTATCAACTGGAAAGTTAACTTAAGAAGAATTTTATTCATAATATAAAAAATATAATACTTAGATATTTTTATCCTTTATTCTCTGGGAATAAATGGTATTCAAGTAGAGAATTTTATAATAGTATCAATATCAGTTTCTCCTGACAATGGTTTTGTCATGTTACTTTTACTTGCATGTCGTTTAGTTATTTTATCAATGTGCAATGTCATGAAAAAAGTTATTAAATAGGTAACATTGTTTGTTTTGCGTCCACGTAGTTATTGTTCGCGCATATTATTTGTTTGGTCAGCTGATCAGTCGCTCGTGGTAACCTTGACACTGGCAGCTCTTTTGTTGTCATTTTGCAGTCTTGAACACAAGCGCCTAATATTGTGTAATGCCACAAGAACAGTAGAATGACTGCAGTGTTTTAGCATTTTTTACGATTTTATTTTATAAATACGGAAGGATGCACTGTTTTGTTCGCATATTACATAAATATCTATTAATGCTAATGTTATTATGAGCCTTTTATCATCTTTATGGTGTAATTTACATTCATAGCGGGTCATGTTATCGTGCACACGAACGATAAAGCGATTGTCAACTCATTGCCGCGCTAATGGTTTTATAATGATTTTTACAATGAGTACATACCAAACTGTTAATTTATGTCATTCAAAGTATTGGTGATTGTTATGTAAATCTATTAATTTTTTTACATGATAAAACAAAAATTATAATACATAACCATTTATCCCATACCGTACAGATTTGCACACAGTGATTTAACTTGTTTTTTTTGTTAACTATTAATAACATTGTACTCCAACCACAGTTTTGTATGAAAAACTATATTAAGATTTATTCAGAAATAAATAATGAATGTATTGTTTGTCCGCAGACATACGCGGAGCCTTACAACGAGGAAGCTATAAGCCAGTACCACAAGATCGACGAGTACATCGAAGAGTTCCGGCTGGCGGAGGCGTACTACCGCGGCGGGGACTACCGCGCCGCCGCCGACGCCGCCACGCGCCTGCTCGACGTGTCGCCCTGGTCCGCGCAGCTCCGACAGCTCCGCGCTGAGTGCTATATAGCGCTGGTCTGTATCATCAACACATCAACTTTTCTTTACTAAACTGTTCAGTACAAGAAGTTTTGCAATTTACCCTGAACTAGGCAGGTCTGCGTCCCGCACCAAACTATCGTATATAGGCTATAATCCACCTGCCCTTATATCAAAAAAGAGGACCTTCGATTTTATATAAATCATCGGCACTTGAACTTGATGTATTATAGAATCTTCATATTTAGTCTATCGATATTTGTTTCGTAGCTATTTGAGCGACTAGTAACTGTATACCTCAATGCTAAAGATGTAATATTGTTTACAGAACGACTTATTCTCTGCGGTGTCAGACATCCGCTCCGTGAATCGGTTGCAACAGGACTCTACGGACGGGTACTACCGACTCGCCACACTTTTGTACAGACTCGGGCACGTCAGCGACGCGCTAAAGGTTCGTATTACCAACACATGAAAAAATATCTACTAAGCTCAGTTAGAGTTCATAAAACTTGGTCACCTTTATTTAGGCAACATTTTTGAAATAACGTCTTATTTAACGCGACCATTTTTAGTGTTCTTTTATTTGAATTAAAAAAAAAAAATATTCACATTTCTTTGCAGGAAATCCGAGAATGTCTGAAACTGGACCCGGAGCACAAGAAGTGCTTCCCGTTCTACAAGAAGGTGAAGAAGGTGGACAAGCTTCTGCTGGAGTGTGAGGAGCTCAGCGAGGCGAGAGACTACGCGGGTTGTGTGGCTGCTGCTAATAAGGTGCTGAAGATCGAGGATGAAGTCACGTTAGTTGTGTTCGAGGCCAGGAAGTGGCTCTGCAGCTGTTTGTCTAAGGTTAGTTATGTTGTTTGGTTAGTTTTGTGAACTAGTTATTACTTGTAAAATTTGAAAGGTATGGGTATAAGGTTTGTCAAATCAAATCAAATCATTTATTTCATGTAGGCCTTTACAAGCACTTATGTACGTCAAAATTATAACTAAGTTTGATTCTAGTTGCCCATTCCAAAAGTAGCTTCCTATGGAGAAGAACGGAACTGTAGTAATTTGAGAATTTACCAATATTTCCTGGCTATTAAGAATATGGGGGAATATGGGGTCATAATAATAGGGGTACAGGCTATTATATTGAGGGTTGATTAAAAATGGTTGATCAGTTTTACTGCCCTTGACAGGTCAAATACTGATAGTTTCTGATAAATTTAGTAATATCTGGCAGAATTTATAAGAAGTCCTTATGTTTCATATAGAATTAATTATTAGATAAGTAAGTGAGGAGTATCTAGTCAGTATCGTGTTGTGTTTGTACAGGACGAGCAGCACACAGAAGCGCTGGCGGCGTGCGGGTCGGCGCTGGAGCTGCAGCGCGACGCGCGCGTGCTGTGCGACCGCGCTGACGCGCTGCTGGGGCTCGACATGTTCGACGATGGTGAGCATCGTGCACGCTATATTTGTTAAACCATGTTAACACTAAGTAACGATTGATGCGCAATATATTGAAAGTCAACGCAGAACTTTTGTTCAACAATGTTATCTGTCTGTGTATCTATATATCGTTACTGACTTGAGAACGCATCAAATGAATAAAGTTATTGAAGGCAACCCCACAATAAGCGACGCGTCAGGACCACACTACAGGCAATATTTACGTTACATCGTCGCAACGCAAATGTTTAACGCATAGCTGAGCAGACATCGCTACGAGTACATCCCTCCCGCTTCGTGTTAGGACTGCTGTCCGCCATGTGTGCGTTGCGTAGACGCAGCATGCCTTGCCAACACTTTAGTCATTTGTAACAGCGGCATACGCCTTGACTCAGGCCGCTCGCGCACTGCGCTCGCATGGGAGAAGCTTTACGACAGTTTGAAATATTTGCTGTTTCCCATGCTTTCACTCAAATCCCAAAAAAACTACTTACCTACCCTTCTCCACTAAATTACTATCTAACAAAAACATATTATAAGTAATTTTAACTAAGCTATATCTCTCCTCCCTCCAGCCATCCAGTCGTTCAAGGAAGCGCTAGAGTTAGAGGAAGGACTGCAGCGAGCGAAGGACGGGCTGAGCCGAGCGCAGAAACTGCAGAAACAGTCCGAACAGAGGGACTACTACAAAATATTAGGAGTTAAGAGGTAAGTCACTAGTTTTTCACAGTTATTACATATTGCGAGTCACTTGATCTCAAAGTTATTACATGTTACGATTTCGACTTATGAATTACTAAAAACTAATAAACTAATTTGTAGCTGTACTATTGTTGTGAACAACTAAAACAAATATGGCCTTACTACAAAAACTTTAAACCCTGTTTTACACTTGTCTAATAAAATTTTGGTTGAAAAATGAACCATATGTCAACGTCATAATTTGACATTTTTTTAGACAAGGCATAAACTGACGTTTAAAAGTTTTTGTGGTAAGACGGATATGGCCTTACTACAAAAACTTAACCACCTGTTTTACACTTGTCTAAAAAAAATTGTGGCTGCAAAATGAACCATATGTCAACGTCATAATTTGTCATTTTTTTAGACAAGTCTTAAACTGACGTTTAAAAGTTTTTGTGGTAAGACGGATAGTGTTTGTAGAGACTTTGCAGTAAAAAGTCCTTGTTTAGTGGAATATAATATTTTCTATGGGTCCTAGTTGCCTTGCCTGGAGTAAAGGAACAAGTAAATAAAATGAATATGTCAATACAAAGTTTTTTTTAAATATAAATTGATATTAAAGTGATATGTAACCATGTTTTTATGTGTGTATCCAGATCAGCGAGCAAGCAGGAGGTGATCAAGGCGTACCGCAAGGCGGCGCAGAAGTGGCACCCCGACAACTTCCAGGGCGATGAGAAGAAACTCGCCGAGAAGAAGTTCATCGACATCGCCGCCGCTAAGGAGGTACTACACTACTTTTATTCAATTCAATTCAAATTCTTTATTTCAGACTTATTTTTTCCATATTACCTTCCTAATTATTCGTTGAAAAAGTTGCAAAATTAAGGACCGCCGATAATTTTATGATTTTTCACAAAAAAAAAGTGCTTCAATTAATATGGTTGTGGCCGTAGATCGTCTAATTAGGTTGTTTAAATGTGCAGGTGCTGACAGACCCCGAGAAGCGCGCGATGTTCGACGCGGGCTCGGACCCGCTGGACCCCGAGGCGGGCCGCGGCCAGCCCGGCGGACCCTTCCACAACCCCTTCCACCACTTCCAGCACGGCTCGCCCTTCCAGTTCAAGTTCCACTTCAACTAACACACCGACTGACTACACAACAACACACTCACCACGCTACTACACACACAGTAAGCTGTTCATACAGACACAATGCCAACTACGCCTCCACAGCCATGTAAGACAGTACCTACTTTAATAAATACACTACATAATTATGTCATGCAACTTCACAAAAAATAAACAAACAGATGTGTGAATACGCCATCATGTAATTCGACTCCAAAGACATCCCATTTATCTTGGTGAGTGTAAAATGGCAACACTGAATCAAAGTCTGTAATGAACAGTTTACTGAGTGTGTATATACCTGTGCGAGTGCGATGCCATATGTCGGCGACTATCCAAGACTGCGACAGAACCTGTACATTGCGTACTTCGTGAACCTAATGTAACTGTGATATAATAATAAATATCAGTTGTTATCATTCACTACTCTTGTCTAAATCAACTAGTTCTGTCGCCCACCGAATTGTAAATATTGTGTAATTTTATAAATCGATCCTAGCTTACAATACATTGTGGGGTTTTATAAAGAGGCTTTTTGTCATTATAATGGGTAGAGCTAAGCGGTCGTAGTCTGGCTCCTACTTTACACATTGTAATGATGACACGTGCTACTGCAAGCCAATCACAAAATTAAGCTCTATACGAGAAATATCATGAATTTTTACTTCTTAGTTGGAACAAATGTTTTTGTTCTTGTACTTTACTTTGATCTCCAAAATAATTTGAAGATTGTTAAAATTAATCAAATCAACGAAGATTGCCAGCTCATTAAGCTATGAATTTGTATGCTTTGAAATAATTTTAATTGGCGAAATCGCATCATTTGGAATGTTTTCTTACTAATGATATTAACACTACAAACCTAGCTATAAAATTTGTAAAAATTGGTATTCCTTCTACATGAGCTATAAAATACAATTTAGAAAATATTTCCGAGCCCGCGTGGTGTGTCTATGTGTGAGATGCGCTGACGCAGACACCAAGTGCCCTTCTCTGAACAGAGACAATATCAATGCAGTTACAATGTTAAGTTAATTGTATACGTTTGGTGTTGACATGCCTGTGGTTCAACACAGTCAGCCTTGTCACTGCAGCAACTAATATGAAATGTTCTACCTCGGGTTTTTCGCTGGTGTATCATAATTGTCTGTAATCAATGGTATCACTCAGCCGTGGCCAGTTGTACATTTGTATACAATCACCTGCCAATATTTTGTCCAAAGTAGGTTCAGTGGTAAACCAAGACTTTAGCCAATGTTGGTTCAAATAATAACGAAATATTCAAATGTTTGAGATACAAGGGTTTTTGCTTTACGCATTAACAGTCGATAAATAAATATTTATTTACTAATAAGTTATTTTGTTGTGATTTCTTGTAACTTTGTAAATATTATAGGAATAATATAAGATAGTGTAAAACGTTTACGTTTATTTATTTTTTATTCGATCCAAACATTAAATTCGTTCAGAAATCTTTGCAGTCATATCGAGGTTTTAAATACCTTATGATATCCATAGTAGATACGCGAACATTATTACAGTCTATTAATGATAAATATTACAATAAATATTAAGTCTAAAAATACAAGGTAAGTAAATAGCCCTAGACCCTAAGAGCTGGTCTCAGGGCTCGTCAGTCCACAATATCTTTGGTTTCCTCCCCCCCGGCGTCCGCAGCATCCTTGCGACGCGTTCGATCTCGTTGCTGAGCTTCTCCTTGTCCTCCGCCTTCTCGCACACGTAGCGCTGGCGCAGCGCGCAGTCGGCGCCGCGCAGCGCCGCCCGCGCCGCGCCCGCCTCGCGCCGCCACGCCAGGCAGCGCCCGTCGCCCGTGATGTTGAACGTCGTGGTGGCGTTGCTCAGCACCGGCCGCGCCGAGTGCGACCAGATCCACAGCAGCCCCGGGTTCAGCCCGCCCGTCCAGAACTCCACTGCTACACGAACACATACCATTAGTATCTATGTTACTCAATATTGCTGTAGCTACATCTCACTATATTTTAATAACTACAGATTGTTTGCCTATCAAAAAGTAGTTCAGGCAAGTAAGTCAAGTCTATACTCTATATACTGACATGATACAATTTCTATCAATTAACGTTATTATCGGTATTTATGATGACACTATGAAAAAATGTGCTAAATAGCTAAACTTACGTTAACAGTCCGCCTTGTTGTTTGAAGCTGTATGCGCTTGCGCATATTTATTAGAAACCCCTTCTGTAGATCTAAACCTGTTTCCCAACCTATCCTAAACCTGCTCCATGAATTGAATAAAAGAGTGTGTATATAATGGAACCGGGACTAAGTTATGTGACTATTACATTTAAACATTATGTATTAGATAATGAACCCTGGTATACTGGTTCAGTGTTTATTCATACTTTGATCGAAGCCCTGATTTGGCTGAAAAGACTATATTGTTTTATAATACAATTAGCACGTATTATTTTACCTTTGAAGTTTGAGATATGTATAAATAACTTATTTAGGTATACGTTTAGTCATCTTTTGCATCGGGAACAGTGGTGATAAATGTATCTTTTTAGCCAGCTTGAGTGAAATCTTGGCGAAATTGTATGTTATGACGCCATTGGCCATTCTGTCTGATATGATCTGATAGACAGTGTACGCGATGGAGGCTATTGTAAGGTAAAGCAAGGTGCGCAAGTATTTGTATAACCAGATACATTTCTCAAGAGAACACATCTGAGGCGGCTTTCCTTGGTTTCGTCTGTATTTGTAACGATAGGATCCTTTGGCAGCAGGAAAAAGAACAAAAATATGTTAGATCTTCAGCGTTATCGAGTGTTCGGGCAACAAAAGCGCAAAAGCTGCAGCTTGAAACAAGCAGCAGCATCAGCTAGCTATTTCACATTCACATAGGTAAGGTTCATCCTTAGGCCCAAGCTCCACTGAATTATCAGTGAGGCGACGATCAGAATGAATAATAGGGCATTATGGATAATCTTCGCCTCGTTACCAATTGAGCCTCGTGTAGTAGCCTTCTACTGAGGACATTTTGGCCCGGTAAATTTTTTCAGCGTGTTGAATTTCAGGGGCTTACCTTTAGATCCTTTGTTATCGCCGAAGAGGTTGTTCGCCAAGGAGTCGCGCTCCGCGTCGGAGTCGAGCTCCAGCATATGTCCCTTCAGCTTGCGGCACGCGTAGCTGGCGCCCTTCCAGTTGGCGTTGTCTGACGAGATGTGGTAGCAGCCGCCGCCCACGCGCGTGTAGTTCTCTCCGCACGGCTCTGAATATCACGTGTGTCGTGTGACATTTAGTTAACTTTCTACAATGGCGAAAGTTGTTTGTAGCTATGTCGAAAGTTAATAAAGTTTGCATTCTTTTGTAGGAATCATAATTTTTATAGGTACCTATATCAAGTCAGTAAAATAAATAAATATAATTGGAAATGAAGTGACTGACCGGGTTTAGCATCATTGCCAGCCACCATGTAGTGTATGGTTTCCTCGATCTTGCGCAGACGTTTCTCCATGATGTCGGCGCGCCACACCAGCTTCTCGATGGCGCCCAGCAGGTACAGGTCGGTCTCGGAGACCTGCTTCTGTGGCGGCTGCCGGTTCTCGTCTACGCGGTCTAGGCCGCTGCTGTGCACGGGTATTGGTTGGTTCTGCACTGGTGCGGGCTGCAATGGGCAAATACATAACTTGATGTGATGTGATGATCCAACGATAAGAGCGAATTTTACTGATACGAAATTTTGTTAAAGAAGTGGTTTCAACAAATCTTACACGATTTTCCCCGGCTAACTAACAAGGTAAGCTAATTCAAGTTAAATAAATCTTGTAAACAATAAAAAATATCCTAATCCCAAGGCCAAAATAAGTTCATTGGTTTCGGTGTAGTAAAAGCATGAACTTATAGGCATTAAGTGTAAAATAAGGATCTGGTAGGTAATTGAATGTCATAACAACTCACATAGCTGGGTTTAAACTTGTCCTTATACGGGTTGGGTGGCCGGTTGACGATCTTCCCGCTGTGCAGCGGCGGCGCGTGCTGCCACTCGTCGTAGGGCCGCGCGCCGGCCGGCAGCGGCGGCTGATGCTGCGGGTGGTTCGGGTGCTTGCTGTGCGGCGGCGGCGGCGGCGGCAGCAGCGTGCCGTCCATGCGGTCCGACACGTAGTAGCCTTGTGCCGGCGGGAGCGCCATTATGCGACCTGACAATGAAACTACATTAGCCACACACTTTAACCTGGTTTCCGTAGGTAAGACTTACAAGTTACTAACCATGTCGTTCATTCGTTCCATGTGTTTCAAGCGCCCACTGCTGCAGCATGGCCATCCACGGTCCGTCGTCGTCATGCAGGCCGCACGTGGTCTGCTCCACGCCGCACCAACGCTCGTCGACTACAGTGCTGTTGGAGTGCTTAGCGGAGCCCGCGCCGGCCAGGCACAGCACGCCCAGCGCTGCAAGCGATAGCAGCGACATCTGCAATATGTGAGGGGTACGTGAAATCTTCGCTTATCTCATATGTCGCGTTTTTCAATATCATACTTTGTATGGAAAAGCTACACCTTTGGATGAGTCATGTTTGTCTTTCGAAACCATCGCGTCGTGCGTACCTAACCAGCCGACATCCTTTTTCGCAAATAGCCTAGATTACTTATTTCAAAACAATGATGAGTAATTCGGTCCGCGGTATTACCGATGTTACGCGCGGGGTCAGCGCGGGTTCACGCGGCGGTTGCGCAAGCGCCGGTGAAAGCGCTGCCGGCCGCAGGTAAACAAGGATTATCGACGCTCGGGTATTTCCGACTCGCCGTCGCCGCTCTGATTGCATTGCATTATGCAGTTCCTTGATGGAAGTGTGCAATCGGTATAGGCAGATAGGTATTCATTAACTTTTTAAACATCGTCGTACCTTATCGGTAATTACCTAAATGGGCTAAAGAGTCATCAAAAACTATGGAGAACTTAATATTAGGTAGGTAAGTACCAGTCCTAATACAGTGAGGTCAAAATCCGATACGTATCCAATCTATCACATTGGGCAATAATAATAAAGTAGCAAAGGCAAAGGACTCGTAAATAAACTGGTTTAACCGTCAATCAAATCGGTCATTGCAGTCGAGGCTGAAGAACCACGCAGCTGTAATGATTGAACTTTATTCTGACTTCAGCTAATTTAAAGGCAGAATTTGGTTTCTTAATGAAATAAGTAAAGAGCCAAACAATTGTCGAGTGCTTCCTAAACAATAACAAAACAAACAAATGTGTTTTCTCTCGATCCGAAAGGATTGATGTTAAACAATAACGATTGAATCGTTTTTACGTTGCACGAAATACTAAATTTCTCTTTTCTATAGGTAAACTAAATCTAATTCATCATAACAAAATTCATGATCCTAATCAAGTAAATAAGTAAAACTTTAATAACATACTCTACGTATACGTCTAAGAACTTTCTTTTCGATACCTATGCATGCTTAATTAACACAAGCGCGACTCACGAAAGATCTAAGTAGAAAGTGACTTACCTCCGTGTCTCCTTTAATTCAGCGGGTGTTATGAGCACTGGTAATATTTGGCAATAAGTTCACTGTTGTCGGTGGTCGCGGGCTGACTGCCGGGTGAGCTCGAGGTATCGATGTGGTGTCCGCGCAGGCGCGTGCCGGCACACTGTTGTGTTGTGGAGAAATTGCCGCACGCGAGGAAGTGGGGAATGTTCATTGTATACAAGACAGTCGCCGTGACGTATGCTCGCATGTTTTGCTAACGCGGATGTGTCGGTGATGGAAGATGTCGACTATCTTCTTGCACTTGGCATTGACAGACTTTAATCAAAATGTAGACAGGTTCTTCTTACTTGGGTAACAGCTCTATGCATTACGCTATTCGCAATTGCGACTAGCGCAAATCATTTAAAGACATTCCCATTTCTTATCCTTTTGATGTTTTCATCAACGTGTACAACAGAGAATACACAGCAATCAGTGTATTCTCTGTTTAAAATCCAAATAAATAAATCACAAATATCGCTCCTTGTAGAGACACTGGCACTCAGCTGCATCCGGTTAGACTGAAAGCCGACCCCAACATAGTTGGGAAAAGGCTCGGAGGATGAATGATGAAAATATCAAGAACTTACCTCTACAAATTCTCTGAATAGTGAGATGAGTAAAAGCCGGGTTATGTAACCAATGTAACTTTTATCCACCTTGTTCTAAATTTGTTGTGACCCGGAATCGAACTTCTAGAAATAACAAACCGAACAAAGTTTTTATGCAAGGTATTCTGCGAATTTTAGAATTATGTGAAAGGTACAGGTTGGACCAAATGTGTCCACATTATTGTATGACAAGAGCTGTACCTAATGGTTATAAAATATGGGCTTGTCACATAGCTCGCACAACAGATGGCCTGGGGGGCTTGCTTCCTCGACCTTTCGAAGGCGTTTGATCTGGTTTCCTATGATATCCTCTGGGATAAACTTAACCATACATCCCTGCCAAGCGAATGTATTCAAATACTCAAATATTGGTACGGGAACCAGGTCAACGTAGTTCGGTGGTCGGGGACGCTGTCTGAGCCATACAGGTTGGAGTGCGGGGTGAGGCAAGGGGGGCTGACCTCGCCAACGCTTTTCAATCTTTATGTAAACGCACTCATCGAGAGGCTGAGCAGCACGCATGTCGGATGCCATGTTGGTGGAGTTTGTGTCAACAACATTAGATATGCGGATGACATGGTGCTGCTGAGCGCCTCGGTGTGTGGCCTGTCTAAGCTGATCGGCATTTGTGAGGAATATGCTCTCAGTCATGGTCAAAGCACTGGTACTCAGCTACATCCGGTTAGACTGGAAGCCGACCCCAACGTAGTTTGGGAAAAAGGCTCGGAGGATGATGATGCTCTCAGTCATGGCCTGCTCTACAACACTAAGAAAAGTGAGTGTATGGTTTTCCGGGCAAGGGGTAAATGTCCTGATAGTATTCCTAGCATCAAATTAAATAATGTACCGCTAAAAAGGGTTGACACTTTTAAATACCTTGGGCATCTGGTGACCTCTGACTTGAAGGACGATTCAGACTTAGAGCGGGAGCGTAGGGCGTTGTCTGTTAGAGCGAACATGATAGCTCGCAGGTTTTCACGATGATCGAAGGGAGTAAAAAACACTCTTTTTAGAGCGTATTGCACTTGTTTTTACTCAAGCGCCCTGTGGGCTAACTATACTCAAAAACAGTACAGCGCCCTACGCGTCCAATTCAACAATGCCTACAGGATGCTGTTGGGGCTGCCTCGGTTCTGCAGTGCGTCGGGGATGTTCGCCGAGTCGCGCATTGACTGCTTCTATGCGACGATGCGAAAGCGGTGCACATCCCTAGTACGCAGAGTGCGCGCCAGCTCCAACACCATCTTGAGGATGTTGGCTGAGAGGTTCGACTGTCACTACATTAACCATTGTTGCATGCTTAATGTGGTCACAGTTGCAACGTAGCAATAACAATTTAATTTATAAGTAACAATTTAATTTAATTCTACTATTATTATTGACTTTTATGATGTTTTTGTATTTTATACTCAAACTCAAAATCGTTTATTCAAATTAGGCTGATAAATCAGCACTTTTCGAACGTCAAAAACAAAAGACAGCCCCCAAAACGCCCGCCCTTCACCACTTCCTATGTGTTTTTGCTGGGAAGAAGAAGTGGCGCAACAAACTCCCCAGCAACACATGTCTGTCTGCAAGGTTTGAAGAACCAGAATGTATACAATATCATTATCACATGATAACCATTATATAAAATTAAGAAAGGAAAAAACAATACAAACTTAACATAAGTTTAACACTATACTAACTACTATGATCTTTGTATGGATTGAAATAAATGATTATTATTATTATCTTGTATGTCTCTAACCGACCACGGGACTACAGAGTCCCGGATTTTTGGAAGGCGAACGTGGGGCCGAAGCCAACACGCTGAAGCCCTTTTGAGACAACTTTAATGAAATGGCGACACAAAACCGACGATTATCCCTGTATACACTATAGAAATGTACCCAAGGACAATCCCCGGTTCTGTGCTAAACTATTGCTAACTATGGAGGAAAACTACTTGGGCTATTGTGATGGGATGTTAGTGGACTGGGAATGGGAAGACTATGGGAACTATGGCACCTGCCGATAACAATGTTTGCACACGTAAAAATGGCAGGTGGAGACTCGCCAACTCACTTACTGGGCCCCCGGGAATCAGGCACTGAAAAGCAACAAGAGGGCAACAGGGACATGAGCGGCTGAGAAGGGTGAGGATACCTCGGCGGACTTTAAACGCAGATCACGCGCTCCCTGTGGGTCCAGCATCACCGGCCCACTCGCCACTTACCACGAGGCACCTACCCTCCGAGCAGGACTAACCTTGCTCTAGCGACTCCACTCTGACCGGCCGATGAAGGCAAGCCAAGAGGCGGGAGACCTATCCCCCGTCATGCTTCACTCCGGCAAGCC
This sequence comes from Helicoverpa armigera, assembly GCF_030705265.1. Lineage (NCBI taxonomy): Eukaryota > Metazoa > Arthropoda > Insecta > Lepidoptera > Noctuidae > Helicoverpa > Helicoverpa armigera. The sequence goes on along the minus strand of NC_087124.1, from coordinate 259,703 downwards.
GGAGATGGGGGACAGTATACTCTCCCTGGAGCACTCGGATATATAGCCCCGCGGGGTCGCTACTCCCCGTCATCCGCCTCAGATGCCCTGCGGGGCTTATAAATGTTCTCGAGTGGTGACCACGACCCAGAAGATGCAGGGGGGACATATCTCCCACTAGATTGACGGACAATCTTGGCAAGGTCGCCGGGAAGCAATGGATGCTGGTTGCTGAAGATCAAGCAAAGGACGTCTTTTGTCTGAACATTTTCATTAAACTTTGCAAACGTATTTTCCAATTCTTGACTTCTGTAACGACTGTAACTAAAGTCCGACCGATGTTAAGCAAGAAGTGCATGTCAGCATATTATAGCTTAGGAATCTGATTTCCTAAGGAATCCAACTAATATTCTAAACATCACAGCTAGCAATACCCCCATTGTCCTACAATGGTATGCGTACACATAATACGTTGCATCTCTCACGGCGAGTAACACACATGCGCACGCGCATGGCAATGAGCGGCGCGTTGTGCAACAGAACAACTTTCGTTTCAAGGTCGAGCCTGAGTGCTGACACATCCCAGCATCATGTATCCTGTACCTACATGACTACACAACTCGTAGATGCCTCACGCCAGATTTCTCCTCGTAAAATGAAAGTTTGGAGATACTTATGGACGATTATCGTGCGGTTTCCTGCAATTGTTGGAGTTTTATGACTCGCAATTGCTTTGCGATAGTGTATTCGTGAGTAAACGCATGCTATTAAAACATTAAGGATATAAATGGAACTTGTTAAGAAGGAAGGAAGGCTCACGATAATTTTGATTTCACACTCACCCAAATGAGTGGAAGTAATTATTGTCGTTATCGTTTTAATCATGGTACCTACGTTTGGTAAGCCCGGGGTAGTAAATAACGACAACTCATTTAAACAAAACATTATAATAACAGTTCGTACATGCGTATCTAACTAATATGTTATAAATATTTTAACACAAATGTTAACGTAATTATTTACTTAAATAATGTTCTCGTCAATTACTCTCTCAATAGAAAGTGTTTCTTATCAAATAAATCTTTACAAACTGCAAACACAGCTAAAGTACTAATCACATGTTATAAAATTTATAAAAATTGCTAACTCCGAACAATTACATGTAATCATTATAAAACTATGTACAATTCTATTTACTAGGGCATTGATGTCAATTAATTTTACAAACTATTTCACAGTAGCACTGCTGGTGAACTACAGCGGTAAACTTAAGCTATTATAATCTCAACAAATGGTACTAACGTTTCTGCAGCCAACTTAGCTAGTCACTCGCCGACTTGGCGTCTATTGATACTGAATTAGAACTTAGGTACTGTCGTGCTGATGCATATATCGATAGAGCTAATAAATAACCAATAATCAGGAGGTATATGCGATCAGAAGAGTCGAGGAATCACTTGGCAAAATATACATGGGATCAGATCAACTTATGTAGAGGAGGTACCTATATTGTTGTAAATTGTAATTAAGTGTCGTACGAAGCAATATGAAGGCATGGGCCAACGTATTTTGAGTCCTCGTTACAATTGTATAAGTATTTATTCCATCATCATGACTCACAACAACTGGTACTGCTTGTTGTTCGCCAACACTTTCCGCTTGAACACTGCGGGTCGTATGTGCATCGCGCGCAGTTTCTTAGGGTCTATTGTAGCATACGCTGGCGGAAGACCTGACGAACCGAGGGGGGAAGGTTCTTCCTCGTATAGTACTGGGGCTGAGGGTGACGCGTATCTCTGCTCATTTTGATTAGGTTCCCTTTGCAAGTAGTGTGTAGCTGGTATGATAGAGATCGGCTGTTGGCTTGCGTGAGGGTGACTCACTGGTAACGCGTAGTTTGACGGCGCAGGCGGGTGGAAGAGAGCCGACTGACTGGAAGACTGTACAGGGTAGCAAATGGGAGTTATGTGGTGAATTGTGACTGGTTTGCTTTTGAGCTTGTTGTTAGATGGCGGCTTCAGATGCTTCGTACGCTTGTGGTTGCTAGTGAGAAGTATATGGGTCGGGACTGGCCGGCTAGTGGGAGGTCGATCATTTTGCAATATGATAGCGTGACTGGGATGTCCGGGGTGACTCATAGCCATCGTAGAATAGTTGGATGGCGAAGACGGCTCGCTTAAACCGGGAATATAAAAATTTGAAGCGGAAACTGGGTGATTGCTATACATATAATTATGAGGCGAAGAATTGTTATAGATTGGTATTCCAACAGTATTCAGAGGATCTGACTGTCGATAATTATCTGACGGTGCACCCTTTTCTTCTAAATACGTTTTTGTAGATCCTGGTAATGGAACATCATTTTTAGTTTCATGATTATTTACAGTGTCTTTATGATATTTATCGTTGCTTTGTTGACCTGCAGTTCTGTTAACTGGTTTGCCTTCCTGTCTAACAGTACCGGCTTCTGTAACATTTTGGTCTTCTAGACCTTTATTCTTTACTTCAGTTACTCTATTATTTTCATCTAGAGCCTGGTTATGATAAGTTTGTGCCTTGTCTTCGCTGGGTCCCGGGCCCTCGGTCAGAAGTAGACGGTGAGGTTCATGTGGTCTGCCAGCGTGGGGTTGGTGGCGTCTGTCAGCTCCTCCCCTCTGTCCTGGAAATGGAACTCTGTTATACATACTTTACGGCATTTTCTAGTTTGCGGAGGGGTTAGTATTAGAAATATGAAAGTTATTTTCAGTCGAAGATGACACCTCGTGTCAAATAAAAAATAATCATGATGAAAGAACTGCCAAAGGAGTGCCAAGATACAGCGGCCGTAGTGTATTTTGGTTGCGTATTATGAGCACATGTAAGTGCACAAAAATACTGTATTACATTATAACGTATATGGTGACGGCACCTTGTTATCATGAGCGGCGTCGTCCCAGCTGAGCTTCTTGACGCGTGCGGGGATGGTGGCGCTCGGCCACGCCACGCCCGAGCGGCCCGCGCCCCGCGCCCCCAGGTGGTCCGACATCAGCGACGCCACGCCGCCGCCCGCGCTGCCGGGGCCCGAGCTCGCGGGGCCTGAGCTTAAGGGGCCCGGGGTTAGTGGGGCCACCTTACTGCGGGGGATGCGCTGGGATTGTCGCGCTGAATCTAGACCAAATATGTAGACATTTTATTCACGTGCTACTACTTAGTAATTTGCGTTCATGCAACGTTGGCACTGCGCAGACATCGGAAAGCATCAACGCTCGTAAGACCCAAGTAAGATAAGGGACTTTAAAAAACTAAGTGAATGGAGGTAAAATAAATAAGCTCACTATTATGGTGTCCTTGCGCCGCACTGTTTGCCTCTTGCTGCAGATCTAAGCTGGACGTAGAGTTGGCGAGTATGGTGCTGGCGCCCGCGCTGACACTCAGCAGCGAGCCCGCGGAGCCCGCTGGTCGCAGCACCCCTGCAGTGGGCAGCACCCCCGTCACCCCCGTGCTGGTGGGCACGTGGGGGGTGGCAGGAGTCGGGGCCGCTGGGGGCTTCTCGTGTGTCACGTAGCCGGAGCCTGAGCCACCCGCACTGCGCTTTGATCGACGACGACTGGAATGCGTAACGAAAAATGTTAGAGATAGTGTTTCATTATTTCGACGTTTGCTTTAAATGTGATGTGAAGACACCGTCTTGAATTAAATTCCTGGAGTTTTTTTTTAATTCACATTGCAGTAGGGGTCTGCACCGTAACTGCTATCTTGGCAGATTTTCTTTATTTCTTCTTACTTTAAACTTTACAGGACCAAAAGCAGGATATGCAAAGAAGTAGAGAACGTACACAGTGTATATGTATCCAAGCAGCGCGCAGACGAGCAGCGCCAGCGCCGCCAGCGCGCCGCCGAACATCAGCACCACGCCCCCTTCACCCGCCCCGCCTGCCCCGCCCGCCCCCGCCGCCGACGTCCGCCGCAGGTGCACTGTCACCGGCACTGATGTCTGAGAACATACCAGACGTTAATGTTTAATGATGACCAGTAATTTAACTAAGAACTGCCATATCCGCCTAGTTGTCTGCTTCCAGTGTCGGATTTACCAAAATATATAGTGGGCATCGTGAGCATGCGGACAACCTTAATTTACTTGTGCGGTCACACTTCTTATTTATGCACTGCCCCTAGGTATATGTATACTCCCTATATGCCACCTCTAAGTACTCCCTATAAATATGTTCATTAGGTACTCCTCCTAAGAACGGACTTATAATGTCCTTTATTATATTGTCCCTTATGTATTACACCTGTATACTCCCTTATGTACTCTGCCTAGCCTATGTACTCTGACTAAGTACTCTGCCTATGAACTCCCTTATGTACTTCTTTACGTACTCTATATACATCTCTATTTACTCCGCCTATGTACTCCCTTATGTACTCTGCCTATATACTTCTTTATATACCTACTCGGACTATGTACTATGTACTACACCTATGTAATCCCTTATGTATCACACCGACGTACTCCCTGATGTATTCTCTCTGCTTGATTGTGGACTACACAGTACCTGTCTGGGCGGCGCGCCGGAGTCCCTGGCGGTGGCCACCACGTGCAGCACCGACGCGTTGTGCGCGCGCAGGGCAGAGCTGCGCACCCACACGCCGCCCGACGCGTTCACCACCAGCGCACTGACATGTTAGAAACACCAATTAGTAGGAACTATTGGCTCATTCAGAGTTGAAAACACAAGAAGCACGTCTGGCCAGTATGTTAGTAAGATACAGCCTTTCTATCGTCCCACTGATGGGCACAGACCTCCTCTTACACGGAGAAGGATTGAGCCTTAATCACCAAGCTTGCTCAATGCAGGTTGGTGATTTCAGATTTTATAGCCCAGGTTTCCTCAAGATGTTTTTCTAAACCTTTTTAGCAGCCATTGGTGTAGGTACTTGCCTGACCTAGAAGCGAGCTCACACACTCATACATGAAAGGGTGGTGCTTTACCCACTAGGCCACCACGACTTCGTCGGGCCAGCCTAGTCAGTTAATAATGGAGTATTCACTCACTCAGCTCCGGAACCTCGCAGCGTGAGCGTGACGTTGTCCTGCTTGTCTCCGTCGAAGACGTCGAGCTTGCCGACGGGCAGCAGCTCGGCGTCGCCGGCGTCCTCGTCCACGCGGAACTCGTACTGCGGGTAGCGGAACCGCGGCTCCCACTCGTTCACGTTCAGCACCGTGATGTTTATTGAAGCTGTGTCGTTCTGCAGATGACAAACTATTTTCTTTTTACTGTCATAATGCAAATATTTATTTTTGAATCAACTGAGAATGTTTAGGTGTCGGCTTTCTATGGCGTAGCTGATGGCTTCCTTGAGGTTCATGAGACTTCAAAGTAAAAAGTTGCAAAATTTGGAGATGACTTACAGAAACTCCGTCGGTGACCATGACCTGGTAGTGATAGGAGTCAGCCGTCTCGTAGTCAAGCGGTCTCCGTAGCACCACTTCGCCTGCGCTGTTGATCGCAAACTTATCCAGAAACGATCGGTCTGACACGTAGAACTGGAGGTTGTTCTGGAGACGGAAGATAATGGTAAATGAGTGTTATGAACGTGATTATAATACGTCTCATATAAGGAGATCAGCCAGCTGCTCAGGAAATATGTGCACAAGCATTTGCGCAGACTTAAGTACACTCGCTATTCCTTCACTCTCAAAGCCCGGTGGAATGGTAATTCGATACGAACGGAGAGAGATCAGGCGCAGGACCGACATTAACGTGCTCTCCGATGCACAGGTGAATCAATCACCGACTTTCAGACTACGGGCTGCTTTATAAAACCCACAAAGCGAATTCGAGCCGAACCGGGAATTGAACCCGAGACCTCGGTAATAGCAGTCATACTTGCGACTACTAGACCAATGAGGCAGTCGTGATTACCAGAGCACGGGAGCACGATTGAGTGGTTGCACATAGCTGGAGCGTATAGGTGTATACCTGCAGGTTGTGTTGCGGCGGCGGCTGCGTGTGCAGCGTGAGCAGCGTGTCGCCGAGCGGCGCGGCCTCGCTGACGGCGGCGGCGTACTGGCGGCGCCGGAACCGCACGCCGCGCGCCGCGCCTGCCCGCGACACGCCCAGCGTGCACAGCGCGTAGCGGTCAGAGTTGTCTACTTGCGTTGCCTGCAATGTATAATTACATCAATAAATAACTAAATAACTCATATCTAGAATCTACCTAGCCATTCTTTACTATATTGAAAGCTGATTCGGAATGCAATACGCAGCAGTTATTTGTGGAGCAATCGACTGTCTTCCACAACCTAGCAATCGGGTAAGCAGATACTCTTTACGTTAATCTATGGTGTATGAGTAAACGATCGTACAGCACATTTATCTGAGTCATCGTTATTACACCTGCTTAGTATAAATCTACTCACCATTTATATTTTTGCACTTACACCGCAATTGCACAAACAAATGCTTAAGCTGCAGTGTGAGTCCAAACAAACAAGTAACATTTGGTACCTTTATAACAATAGTGACAGGCTGGCTGAGCTCCTCTATAAGCTGCTTGGTAGCAGCCACCTGTCCGGTATCCTTGTCCACCAGCACCAGGCGTGCATTGTCGCCGGTGGCCGAGTACTGCAGCGGCGCGTTGATGCCCAGGTCCTGGTCTGCCGCTGAGATGGGACCTGGCGATGTGGCCAGGATTGTGCCCTGGAAACACGGACAATAACTGCTTAATGTTGTGTAGGTAATTTGGTAGACATCCAGATTTGATGAGATTGTGGGAGTGCAAAGCTTTAGTTTTGTAGGCATGTACTAATTACCATGGATTAATAATACCGCTATATTATTATGTTCGTGTTATTTCTATTAATCAGAAGAGTGCTATGTTTGGTTGAAGGTTGCTCTTAACTATTATACCTCTTTAGCATCTTCAGGCAGCGTAGCAGTGTAATGTTCGTGCGTAAACTTGGGGTTCTGATCGTCGGCGTCCAGCACCTGCACGTGCAGCACGGTGTCGTTGTGCAGCGGCGGCGTGCCCGCGTCCTGCGCGCGCAGCGTCACCGTGAAGTTGCGCAGTGTCTCGTAGTCTAGCGGCTTCTTCACCACCAACACACTGTCCAGCTCGTTCGGGAATCCCAGGTACTCCTGTAGGATGGACAAAAATGAAAATGTTGAATAATTTGGCCATGATAAAGTTACGCATTATTGTTGGATATGGTATGGAATGGGTACTTCATAAACGAGTTCAATTCACATAGATATAGGTGTTTCCTCACATGATGTGGTCCTGGCAGCACGGAGTAGTGTATGGTGGCGTGCGGGCCGGGCTGGTCGGCGTCGGCGGCGCGGGCGCCGAGCGCGAGGCGCGTGCCGGGCGCGGTGAGCTCGGACAGCCGCGCGCGGTACGGCGCGCCCAGCCACGCCGGCGCGTTGTCGTTCACGTCCCACACGCGCACCGACACTGGGATTATGAAGCTCTGCACCACAAATCATACATTTTCTATTAACACAGCTCTATGTTTACAAGAGGTACCTGTTGAAATTCTAATCAAGCAGGGCGTAATCTACCACGGAATTTTATGGATTTTTTTAAGTACACTAAAATCCTCCTACATACTTGCTTAGAAATAAAATTTCCTCTTTGGAAAACTCCTAAATTAGGAGACAAAGTGAATTATTAGATGGACTCGGTAAACTTGATTGGGCAAACTTTCCCCCTAAACTTTGCTGGAGTTAACGTGAAGAGACTCACGGGATCAGTGGTCCTCCGTCGGTCACAGCGCACGTTGACATACACGTTGGAGGGCCCCAGCTTCTCCTCGCGGTCGAGCGCGCGCAGCAGCGTGAGGTTCTTGGTGCCGGGCGCGATGCCCACCGCCGCGCCCTTCTCCTGCAGCCGCAGCGTGATGTCGCCCTGCTCCTCCGACGGGTCGCCATTCACGCTCAGAGTTCCTGCAACGAGGCACTCAACGCTATAGAACCAAAACAATATTGCTTACACTCGATTGTCTTCCTAGACATCACGTGATTCAACAAAGCCAGCTTATAAATTAACTTTTGACTATCACTATTGCTTAACAGAAATAAAATTGATTTTATCCTATATAGAGCAAAGCGAGCCAAAAATCGTTAATCAGTTCTATTGTAAAAAACAGGGAGGGCCACAAGGCTTAACGAAATATTAATTTCCGGAGCGACTAATGTAAAAGCTATTTCAATCAGCTGTGAATGTGGCAGTTATGTTACGTATCTATGGATCTATACGATTTTATAATAATGTAATGAAGTTATTTACCGATAACACTGCCGACAGGTGTGTCCTCGCTGATGAAGAAGCTCTCGACGGCGCCGCCGTTCATGAGGTAGCAGCGACTGTCCTGGATGGCTGCAACAGAAGCAACATCTCTGTCATAAGGACACCTCGTCAGCGAGTCCTCATGGACGTAACTGTAGATATTGGATTACCTCCGAGCCTCTCTGTGTGTGCTGCACAAACAGAAATTATACCGATATCGTTACAATATTAGTGATTGATAAATTATACGTATCATAGGTTGAATCGTAAAGAGCCATGCAATGATTGATGTCCGGTACCTAAGTGGTGAACCTATATGTAAGCGATGACAAAGATATGAAAATATACATGGGTATTGATGACTAAACATATTTGTTTCCTGGCATATTGAATATCCATCACGCATTATCCATTAATTCATATTTCACAGTGTCCCGAATTTGGGTCAGTAATGTAAGGTCATTTCGATCATATATTGTTAGATATTTTGATACATTGATAGGTTTAACGTTTTCAGGTCGCGGCATTACCTCGTCCACTTATCTATCCAGGACACGGCGCGGGGCGGGGGAGTGGGGGTGAGGGAGGTCATTTCCTCCTTGTAATGGAACGTTTGCCTACTTTTATAGATTACTGACTTGAATAAATGGACGTATGCAAATGACTTGTTCCTTGGAACTGGACTGGTCGATGTTAATTCGGATAATTTTTTGTCGAAGCGCGTTTGTGTCTTCTTTTAGGCCGTTCCTAGCTTCATTGTCTATGTACTTTCACTGGCTACATTTGACTGGATCTTACTAATCAAATGTATGACCTTCATGAAGCAAGAACTGCGAGGATTATTGGTCGAAAGAAACAGTTGTAATACGTCGTGTGCAGCGAAGCGTTTAATTACAATACGTACTTATGTTAAGCAGTTCCAAACGATCACGGAGGATATTTCGGTGTGGTTTCGTTACTTCCCCTCGTATGTCATGTAAGTATAACATTCAACAAGTTCATTAGGCAGGTGCGGAGTAAAAAAACCGCGGTAGGCACAAAAACTAGGATTTATAGAAGCGTCGCGCGGCGGAGCGTGACGTCAGCGGCGTACGCGATGTGAGTCACTGCAGACGCAACGCGATGCACGAACCGTGGTGTACGAACATACTGAACACCCAGGGGGCCGATTCTCCTAAGTTAATAATGACAAAATCGAATAGAAATCGAATCGCAATATGATAGCAATAGCAGTTTTAACCATATCGGGCATTCTGCTACTAATAAAAGACCAATCGTATTCGATTGACATTTGATTGGTGTGCGATTGGTCTGGCCATTTTGGTGATTTTGGTCCATACGGTAGTTTGCTGTACAATCATTTTGCAATCGTAAATCATTTGCAGACAAAATGATTCATTATTGAATGACAGAAAAGGATAAAAACGTTTATTTCAAAGAAAAAATAGCGGAATGCCACATACGCTTCAATCGTAATCGAGTCGGGATCGGATCTCAGTCGAATCGAGTCGAACGTGAATCGTATGACGCTTAAGTAAAATTAGGAGAATCGGGGCCCTGGTCTAGAGTATGCGAGTGATTTCAATCCCTGAGACCAGACTGTCACTATACTAGGCCTTGTTGACCCTTGCAACCATTAGATGTACCTGCCTATATAGGTAAGACCTATGTCAGTCACAAACACGCTATATTGCACTATATTGCGTGACAGATCTTGACTCCAGGAGAGTTTTTGTTGAAGTATATAATCTCGTTGGATAATTTGGCCACGAGTCTTCACTTTCGCTAACCATTACCGCAGCGATTTTCTGTCCGACCTATCACGAACGCAGCCTAAAAGCATCATCTTGGTTCATAAGTTACAGAATTATATTATAAGTAACATTAAAATACTATAAGTGGAGGTGTTCGCATAGTTTCATCGCAAATAATGACCGTCCAGTGAAAGTGACTCGAAAGTTGACTAACAAGCGATTTCAAATTGATTATTTAATTTTACTTCACGTTTAAGAAAATAAAAGGGTGTTGCACTCCACCACCCCTCCTCTATGCATCAACATTGCGCTAGTTACATGACGTAAACTATTAGCTAAGTAATGCAATCTTCCCGCTAATTACACTATACATCAGAGTTTTTCAGCCAAATGTAATACTGTGCTAAGGAAAAATCAATTAAACAGGTAACATGTGTAATTATGGTCGAATACGTGCTAAGGGAATATTGTTTTGCTTTTCTTCTAGCTGCAGTCACGCCATAGGTCTGTACTTTTGTACGGGTCAATGACCTCCGCGTAGGGTAGTTATTGTTGACATAAACACATTTTGCGAAACTTGTTGAACATTAACACCACATGAGGTATACACAACAATAGATATACAACAACACACAATAGTTATGACATCAGTGCAAACACAAGACAGCTTGTCGCATTTCTGAAAAATCGAGTTCATCTCTCTAACACAAATATTGGTAAAGTTGTTTTTGTGAAATGGTGAGGGATAGTAATGAAATGGTATGTTACCATTGATATGCATTATATGTATTGAACACTTTCACAGCTCTAAAAGAAAAATAATAAAAAAATACAGTTAGTGCACAAAATGGATAAAACTACTCAAACTTGTAACATGCACTATGTAGTGTTTGGTGATTGATACATCAGTGGTTACAGTACTACTAGGTAGTGGTGAAGTGCGCACTTGTGCTCACTCACCGCGGGACTTGATCGAGAGCGCTATGGCGGCCACGGTGGCGGGCGGCGCGGGCGCAGCGCTCGCCTCGCCCACGCGCCACGACAGTCCTGTGCCCAGAACCTCACTACAGTGTGGGTCATATGCCTCACGGGGAACACTTCATACATCGTCATCATCTTGGTCAATTCCAAAAGAACCATTTGGAAGCGACCTAAGTCCGGAGCCTGCTACCTTAGTAAGATCGTCCGACTACCTCGTTGGTGGCTGTTCTGTCTGCCTATACTTAATTTTATTATCTACCCACTATAATAAACTTCAACGCATACTGTTGATCTAGCAAGGATTTATAACGTTGCCAGTTCAACACTGAAAGAACCTTTCCTAGATTCCTCAATTGGTCTTCAGTAATTTACATAGTTTGACCCATTCTCCTGCAACATCCGACTGCCGTAATTTCCCACGGCAGGCCGACAGCTAACAAAACTAGTGGAACAAAACAATCACTGATAAAGTGGTTCATAGTGGAGCTAATGAAACGTTTTCATGGCAGGTGCGCAGGCGGCGGCAGAGACACGGCACCGGAAGGTGGTCGCGCAATAAATCCCCAGTTCCGGCGGCCCCGGGAACATGGCGCGGGTTCAGGGCACCGATGGGGCTCGCTTCCCCTTCATCATCCACGCTTTTGGTTTCGTTAAAACTGTCCCAAATGTTTGAATTCAAATAAGCAAGTCAAGTGTTTCAGTTGGGTCAAATCACCCTTTCACATACGGTCCTTCTGCTTTTAATAATTAATGATGGCATCCCTAAATTTAATAACATGGGGTTCGAAGCATGAATATCGCACTTGCAACAATAACACGTGAGCGAGCCATTAGCCATGCAACCTGTCAGTGCAATGGCTTGGACACGCGAACATGCTCAATCAAGCTATTTGTTGTAATTGTTTATTGATCAAATTACCTCTACTTATATTGCGCCTGAGTGGTACATTTTATAGAAAATAAACAAGAAAATAAAAAGTAAGAGTATCGTATTTATGGCTCGGGCAATAAATAAGAAATTTTATAAAAGCTGTTATTGTTTCTTGGAGACCAAAGGAGGGAAAGCCATGTTTTCACTTACAAGTAAGTACTGATAGCAGTTACCAATAATTTCAAGGACAATTTATTCTATAAACGACGGTTACGTGCGCCGGGGAAAGGCGGACGCGATCTCTTCGCGAGATGCTATCAGTCGAGTTACCAGCTGACGATAGTTTCCGATCTGATTCGTCATCGCGACCGTCATTACTGCATTACGCGCGCTATTACCAGATAATGGACGCTTAAACGGTTTATCTTTACTTTCATCGCAAATATACGGCATTTTCATTGTCAGCTCGTAACATTGTTAATGTAATATTGATTGTTTATGCTTATTACTGAAAGTAATACAAATATAACGGATTGAGTAAATTGATTTACTGTACATTCTTAGTGTGCCAGCTTGCCCAAAAAAATACTTCTATCTTGTTGCATGTTCTTTCACATGATCGTCTATTAACAGATGAAGTACTCAGTGATCTCTGCAACTGTAGTGAATATCTTGACATGAACAAAGAGAGCTTTTGTTGTAAAATGTCGTTGGCGTATCTTGTTCGGTGTCGACGGCGGAAGCACGCATGGCGGCGCGCGACCCCTCGCTGCCCACCACGCCGCCACTCACTTGTGACATGCACACTGACCACGCTGCCGCACCATACTATAACGTATGACTAATGATTCATAACAAGTATAGTAACTATGTGCATACCTACTCTTTAGAAAGCCTGAAATATCTTTTCAGTCTAAAATGTATAGAGTCAAAAAATTTTAAACTTCAAAGTAGAGTCAAAGTTTTTATTTAAATAAAATAAGGACCACTATGGCCTAAGTTTACCAACAATATAAAAACTTTCTTGAAAAAACGGTTTACTGGATAGTACACGACCACGTCCTTTCAAAATACATATAGCAGCGGCGTAGCGTCGGGACAAAAAAAATGCGTTTTGACAATTAGGACTCCAGTAGGCTATTCAGTGTAAGGCAATCTGATCTGGTGCAAGATCAAATATAGTCGCACCGGGAGCACTAAACATGTCAAAATCTTTTCAGTTTATCGGTTGTAGTGGTATTGGTAATTACAGTTGTTAGCCCAAAACCCAGATTCGGTATTGTCAGTCACATCGGATGGATGTGCCCACAACCTTACACAATATCTACTCGAGGGGGCGGCAAAACTTAACCAGGTACCTATTACTTGCGGCTAACTAATACTATTATGTGCAGCAAAATCCAATGCGGGTTTATACTTTTTGTACTTTAATTTAAGCTGGAAAAATCAATTTTCGTCGCGATAGTTAACTGGCCACTACAGAATCTATTACCATTAATTCTCCGCTCTATATTCGGAAATGAAATATCAATTAACTGCCAATAGTCGGCACGTTATACCTTCAATGTGAATCTTCTTCATAAAGAGAGAGTGCTGCGCAGGCGCACCGACTTCCTTATATAACAGTATTAACAATTTAAATTAACAACAGAGCAGATTGACAAATTAATGTTGACATTCGCTTTGCCCCGGGACGCTGGACGCTGGACTTAATCAATTTGAGTTTAGAATTTAAATGTTGTGCAAGATAGAGATGTACTTCAAGCTCTGATTCCTTGATTAAGATTAACTTCGTAATACTTAAGTGTACACTTTTCACGACATTACGTCATCCTCATAGCTCTCACATTTTTTTATTCGCGCTTAATAACAAGGATTTCCTGTAATATGTAGTTGTTGGATAAGTACCGTATTCCTACAGCCTCGAACATCTTCACATTCGTGGTCATTCAATATTAAAGGCTTTAGAAACAAAAGGAAGAGTCCGTTTTGTTAGCTGCGGATTATTACGACGATTTGGAGAACAATGCATTTCCGACAGCTTCTCATGTACCTTGTGTTGCTCCACCGATAATGTGTTACTGCAAGTACACGCCGCTGTGCCGCGCTTGTATCACTCGATAGATGAGTCCAGAACCTTCACCTGTCAATTATACTGCTCCGGAAGGATACTTCAGTTTTGTTGAAAACTCTACAGCTGTTTCCATCGATCAAATACTTATTACATTGCAAAATAATTAAGTATTTTTTACAAAACGTTTCACGTCTAATCAGAAGTAATAACTCGTGAGTATCTCATTGTTTCAGTGTAATAAACTATGCAGCATGTGCAGTAAGCACGACATGCCAAGACTTATGAAAATATTATGTACTCCTTATGCAAAAATCCTTTTACAATGTAAATATTGTTCTTACTACAGCGAGCGATGTCAACATGAAAAATGTGCTCCCTGCAGCAACGCAAGATACGCGGAAAATACCTCCTAACATGAACTCGTGGATATTAAGTAAAGTGTATAATTAGCGGCACGTCTGGTGGCCGCATCACGCCACACTAGAATGAACGTAAATTTCAAAAACATTAGTATGTAGACCACGACAAGTTGCTCCAATTTTTACCTTAATATCCATATTTCATACCTTTCTTGCGTGCGGCTTGAGAATATATTGCCCGATTTAAATCTTAACTGTTATTTAATTTTTAAGTGTCGACATCCAACCGTGTTCGCACGAACTTTCTGTGAACCTTAATTGAACCCAAGGAAGTAAATAAACCTTGCATGCAGCCCTTCGTATGCACATGAAAGTGGAGCGTACGACTTCAATAACAATTCAAAGATTACAATCTACGATAATGATATTAGATTGCAATCGAAACGATTTGTATCGTGTCATGTTTCAATTTCAGCTACAAATTGCATAGTGGTGACTTGCGAAACGTCATTACAATATCGACAGCTAGGACCTGTGGAGTGTTATACAAGTGTCCGTAGAACAAACGACTCATTATACGTTTGTAATGTTTGACGAAATTCCGAGCATAAATAGCGTTGCGATATTTCCCTTGGAGCTGGTCCCGCGACCGTTACCTCACGGCACTAAGTTGGGACAGGAGGAAGTCGCGACCGGAGCTAAGAACAATGGACCACCGAGACTGATCGGACGACCGCCTAGTAGCCCCCAGCGATGCAATGTTGTGCCGGCTAAGTATTATTTAGTAACCAGTACCTCAGTATTTGTACAGTTCAGTACTACAAGAATATTATCGGATTAAATGGTGTGACATGTTTTTCCAGGTAAAGAGATTATTATCTTGTGAAGACACTATTGTGTCTCCAAAGTGATCATTGACGCTGCCTGGTATGTGGCACCTAACAGGGCTGCTAAAATCAAAGCTTACAGTTTTTTAACGACGATTCACTCATGGGATAGTCTTGTAGAAAGAAAAAGTTGATCTCATTTTAACGTAAGCGAAGCGGAGTTCGCGAATACGGTGTTGGCTCACAGCTGGAGACAGCTGCCGGTGTGAGTCTGATTCAAGTGCTGTCAGTTGACATGTCGTAATTGTGTTCATTGCCAATTAGTTGCTTATTGTTACGATAAGTTTCAGTTGTCGGTACTAACACACTAGCTAAATTGGATAAGCTCCTTATTTTTCATCTACATTTCGACATCAATCATTGTCAGAAACATTTTAGGTCATGCAGGCGGAGTAGGTATTTCTACCAAATTAATTTTGAAACTCCTTCCTTAGTTTCTTTCCTTCAAATAGGAACTATTTAGAGTCGGTCAGCGGTGAGTGCAGGTCGGTACATATTAATTAACAATGGTAGTGTGCCGAGCTCCGGTCGGCGACCCGTCGCGCAAGCCGCACGCGACATTACTCCCGCAACGAGGAAACCATTCACTTCTAGATTACTGATAACATAATCTATGTACCATACATGAAAAACACGCCACAAGCCTAAAGTAAGCAATTAAAGTTAAAGCATAGTAGAAAACTACAGCGGGGTATACAAGGGCTTCGTTAAGTTTGCATATGTTCTTACCCGACCGTCAAGAAGGATAATGTTTATGTTAAGCACCGTAATACACATAATCAGTACTTAACCCGCCAGCACCCGCGCCTTTAGAAATCACACGGGCTCTCGCGCGTAGAGCATTTTGCTCACGTTTTTGAATGTTATTAAATGCAGGTTTTACCAGGTGATATTATTATTTCTCTATTTTATTAAATAAAATACACTTTATTTAATCTAAAAAACATATATTTAGAACTTTTTTTATATTATTATTTTTTATTTTAATTAACAATCATACTTAGTAATTTGCACGTCTTCTAAGACAGTCTCGCGGAAAAAATTAAACAAATAAAAAACTTTTCAAACAATAGCTTACATGTATAAGAATAAATAATCTCCATCATATATGCGACCTTTACATATATCACATAATGTATGACTATGTTCGTTACATAAAAATTTTTGGCAGTAAATGCAGCACTTTTTGGTCTTGCGATTTTTGCGCCTTCGGCAAACAGTGCAGATTCCATTTGGTTTTTCTTGTCCTGGTATCTCGAAATCTGGTACAAAATGTTTTAATCACTTGCTGTAGAGGATATGCAATGTTCTGGAAGGTGTTTCTTCTTTGGATATGTGGCTGTATTAGTTGAAGAGCTAGTTTTTTCAAGTAATCTCTGCGCGTTATGATTATATTTCTGTTTTCCTGGTAAGTGATTTGACTGTTGATTCCGGCTATGTTAGTTTGTTAGGAACGTGAAAAATAATCTCAGCGGCCACCTACATGCTACTCTTGCAACAGAATTTTCTTCTTTGTGAGTAATATTGTGAGCTCTTGTCCTTACATTAGAACGAAACGGATGGTCCCACCTTTGCCTTCGTAACACAGCTGATTCCCCAATGAAATTGAAGAAACCTCACCTTCTACTTCTGATGAAGATTTTTCAGTGTCCTTATAATGATCACTGTGCTCACCGGCTCGATTGCTTTCAATATCATTGGCCCTAAAAGACGGATCCTCAATGTCTTCCTCCAAGTCTTCTTCCATGAACCACGCCAAAATTCTTTCATCTTTTCTATCCATCTATAATAAAAATACATGATAGTATTTTATGACAGTAATTTAAAACCATAATATTACATAAAAGTAGCAGTAAAACCAATAATATGATGAAAACAAAAAATAAGTCACGAGGAGAAAAGTACTTACGTCGACACCCGCGCGATGAGCAAAACGCCGCTTGATGGTACACGGTGCAACAAAACGCCTCGTCCGAGCGACTAGAGCACCCTGGCGAAAAGTGAACTGTATCTAGGGGCGAGGGATGGGTTAAAACTCAGCTACCGAAAGAACTATGTCTGTACGCATAAGTTTCACTAAATGGCTCGTGATTAAAATTTACTGTGAGCAAAATGCTCATAGCGCGAGTGCTCGCGGGTTAACAACCAAAACAACTATCTATGTATCTCATAAAAACATGTGACGTGAATTCGTGCTACGCCGCTACGGAGTTGCTACGCGAGGACATGTCAATCTTGGCCTCGTAGCGCCGCGGGGTCGTAGCGCCGGTCAGCGAACGCCCCCCCCCCCTCACAGAACAACCCTCCAACTTGTTTGATCGCGCCTCGTTTGCACGCTGCGATTTCCTTTGTTTGACACACTTTACTTTTGTTTTTTCGCGTCAAACTTGGGTTGGATTTGTTGGAATTGAGCCAGAATTTGATTGCGAAGTATTTATTATAGTTTAAAATAATTTCTTTACAAATAGGAGGAAACTTAAATCACTCATACTATGAATCAAGGCGAAAATAGCTACAAAATGTTGAACTGATGCAAATGTACCATCAATAAAAGGAAGTAGATCCAAATCCCAAAACATTATTATAGAGAAGATAATCATAACAAAGATAAGATTATTTAAAGTCTAGTAAACGCATTATAAAATAATGTTTGTGTGATATTGTAAACGCCTGACAGTCTGACGGTGTAACGAGTGTAACTCTCGCGCCGCTCACCGCTGCCAAATTATCCTTAGGAAACTCGAGCCTTGTTACCTCGCTGCATCTCTCGCAATCGCATTCTTGTGCCCACTGCGCAGGTGTGTGTGCAGTGTTTACATCGAGAGTACAGTTACACTGTCGACGTTATAATACGAGATAAATTCGATACTCGGCCTTTACTTATGAGTTATGGCACTGAAGTCGTTGATCGGTTATTATTTTTAAAACGCTATTTATTATGCCCCTCTCAGGTAAAGAAGCTCAAGGCTTCTTTGCGGCTTTTCTTTAGGCCACGATAGTCAAACTAAGGGTTTCTATGTGCAATTGCTTAAAGCAAAGAATTTTAGTTTAATACTCGTTTAAAAACGATTGGTCAATTTATTAAGATCGTAATTGGCGGTAAAAGTGGCACTTTCCGTCCAAATTGGAAAAGCATTGTGCCGACATCAGCGCTAATGGTAACGACTGGTCAGTGAATGGTGTGAGAGCACGCGACCGGTCAGCGTACAATAGCGCAGCGTCAGCACCGCGCCGCGCGCCGCGCGCTGCTCATTCATGAATAGCGCTGCGCTTGCCAAACAACGCGTCAGTCGCACGCGCCGATACTCTTGTTACGCTTATCAATGTGCCAATTGTACGATCATTATTATAACAATAAACCCATTCACCGCAAACAATTACCCAACTATAATAAAATATTTGTAAATTATTTATAGCATTCTCGCAATCCTACGCTAATAAACCAGCAATCAATGGACTTTATGAACGGTAGATTAGGGCCAGGCGTATACCGCTATTCGATTTCCACTCAAGAAAATATGACGCTTGCAGCAGCAGGAAGTGTTGGATAATTTCACGCAGCTATGAACCACAATAATCAATATAAATAATTTAGTTTTCAATTTCCCGATGCAATAATCACAATATAATCATTGTTATGGTCAGCTGGAATGTGCTGGAAGTCGCGCTTGTCATGTGTTTCGGATGATGTGCTTGATGTTACCTTGTGCATGGATGTGGCGCGCCAGCACGAGCAGCGCGAGGCACAGCGACACGGCGCGCATGCTGCCGCTACCGCTTGGGACGCATGCCGCGACCCGCCGCGCACGCTGCAACACACAAGCCTATGTTCTTACACAATACTTCAGTATTAATCCATCTATTTATAGCCAGTTAACACTCTGTATAGATAACATGATGCTTAAACCGAATCTAGAATAGTGAACCATCATAATTTGTCAGACATTTGTGGCTAACCACCTCAGCAACAGAACTGCTAAATAGCATAGAGTATTAAATAACGTTTTGATATAAATCTCCGTAGCGACGATTAAGACAATGTGCAATTAGACACTGTCTGACAAGATCAAGTAATTTGTGGCGACAGCGACTTTCGCGACGATGTCCGAGCTTACCCGTGACAATACGCAGCCTTTCTATAGAAAATGTTTACCCACAAGAAACGGAATGACGCTATTATCTTTATAATTGACAATAATTTATTTATACTAACTACTTTGTAGTTTAACTTCTTCGATTGGTTGCAATTTCAATTCATATTTAACTGTGCTCAGAGTTCGTATTAATTATGAAAGCCCTTCTAGAATCGGACACCTACTTACAATAAAATATGTACATATGTAGGTACGTCTGCAGCTCGCAAACCGAACCTCTCGGGGCTGTATTTAGAAAGCGGAAAAAACATCAGCATCAGAGCAGCCATCGCTGGCTCATTTCGCTTTCTTCAACCGTTTCGTTGTACATTTACATGTGCGCATTGTTTTGGAGCACTCTTATATGCGGTTACGTATTACCACTCCCAGGTGAGGAATACCTTCTGTGCTAAACTACACTAATAATGAACATGGTCAATCTGAAACAATGGTGTTAGGAACTTCACTAACCAACTCTGATCAACGATAATTTAAATATAGGAGCAGTGACGATTCTATGAAGGGTGAAAGTCACTGGAACGAATTTTCTTTCAACCATTATAAATAAATAAAACTTGATCAGACCATCACAGATTGCTATGATTTGGTAATTATATCATTGATATTGTATGATCAAGAAGCTAATTCAGATTAGATACATCCGTCGGCGACAAAGATCAAAAGAAAAAGCTACCGCGGTTCACATCTATGATTGGAAATCAATGCTATTAGCTGGCAATTCGTGATGCTCGTTAACATCTAACCGGCGATCTAATGTCGAATTGTGTACATTTCACTGAAGAAGGTCTGTCGAAGCACGCTAGCGTCATTGATGTGAGTCTTATAATAAGACATTATTCAATCTGTCATCGCGCCGCCATGGGAACTGGGAGCATGGGATCATTGTGCGGTTATGTTATCGTTACGGGATCTGCACCGAGCTGTGTCACTAGGCCACGTCAACTTGTAAGCTGTAGCAGTACATACATCATATAGGTAGTTCTTATAATTCACCAAACATATGGATTCCATGTCTATGTGTATTCGACAAGTTTAACTGCTAAATGTTCTATGTAGGAGTATGTCAAGGGTTCCGGGATCAAATTGCACATAAAGTCGAACACAGGCAAAGGATAATAAAACCTGTTGGCACACATGAGTGCGCAGGCGATCGCCGATCGAGTAACGAGGGGCGTCACGGACTTACAACTTCATCAAAAGAATACCTCGGTTAGGAACCGATTTTAATTGAAACTTTTTTAAATTCAGTATCGTTCTGTCTAGACCGAAAGCAATTCCAGCTTTGAATACCGAATAACGTATGGCTATGAAACGAATACGAGGTGCCGAAAGATTTTTCAAAGCCTATATGTACTTAATAGCTGTATAAGAAGTCGAAATAAGGTACAATTGTCAATGTGGTGCATGACATTAATAGGAACATGTCAGTTAGGGTAACAGTGTTTCCGCGCGAGCTGCCAGCCCCAGCAGCGGAGCGCGACGCGACAGCCTGCGAATCATTCTAGTTATAGTAGTTATTAGTTTGTAAACCTGCTGCATCGCCACCTAAACATCCGCTATTGAAAGTATTTAAAGCTACTGTTATTTACGCAAAGGAAGGTCAAGTGACTAAGCATTTGTTAACGATATTCACCAAGTTAGGAAGGAACTTGCAAAGTAATGGCAAGTTTTCTCTGGTATTTATCACCTGGTCGCACACAAACTTCATTTTGTATATAGGAACTGCATCACAATCGCACTGCAGATCCTGTTCTATTCGAATTATCCAATGATCAACAGTAGTGGTTCCTTTTGAAATACGATATTTTTGAAGGGGTACAAAGCATCAATAGAGTCCCGGAGAACATGTGAAACCATATCTCTAGTAGTAGGTTTACCTGTGGATCTCAAAAATGGATTGAGTTAAGGCTCATCGTGTCGCAGGCGGCATGCCAATGGGTAAATTGTTTTTGGGATATAAACCTGACCTATCGAATATAGTGATAGACATCAACATCCGCGAGTCGGCCGCCAGTTCCGATGAATGTATTCAGTGTAACTGCGCGGTTGTGTTTAGAGATGCGCATGTTTTGACTCGGCGCGTGCTGCAACTGGGTCTGACCGTTGTGCGGCGCGTCACGGTGCCGCAGCTTTTTACTACTGCACTACAAGCTATCAGGCCAGCCACGGCAACATGCGCGTGTACAAAATCATTTTAATTCCATTGATCACCGGCAGGGCTGCTCAGAAATAGGCAATATAGGTAGTATGAGAATTTGACTAAAATCTCATAACAAAGTGTATGAGAACAGATAGTGAATACAGATAGTCATGATAACACTATTGAAAGTGATAGTTATGTTCTAGATTTAATCTCAAACATCCTATAGACTCTGCGATTAGCATAACATCAAATAAGTTCAATTTGTAAAAATTAAAATAACGGTTGCAAGGTGCACGCATAACTATGTATTGCGGAAGCATGGATGCGCTGCGCCCCTGCAGGCAGTCGAGCGCGACTCTGCCGCCCGCGTCGGACACCGGCCAGGGGTGGAACACCACCTTAACACTGCTCCGTATCTCCTAACGTGATCTCCTGCACTCGTACGAGTATAGCTCTCAGACGCGTTAGCTAGTTCCGCTAGGGCAGTGTTGCGTCTTCACACAATAGCTCTCGATTGCAATACACCATTCTGCTGTCACGCCGTTAATATACAGCTACACCGTACTTACCTAAGTATGATTTAACCGATCCTTGCATACATAAACATAGCATAATTATACTTTATGAATTAAAAAGATTTTTACCTGTTCTTCGAAATCAGAAAAGTTTCGTAAATTCCAAATTTTTCGATTTGTTATGAAGCACTTTATTATTTTATATAAACTTCACAGGTAAGTTATATTGAATACACCGCAGATTTATATACAAAGGTTCATAAACGCACACAGGTAGTTCGGTTTCCTGGACAGATAGTACACATCGAGAACGCAAGTGGTTGCGCTACGCGTGAGTTCGCAGGTCGGTGGTGGCGCGGTGGTGCCTGTCGGTAGACTGGGGCTGCGGCGCCTCGGCGCGGCGGCCAGGGCGCCCGTGGGGGTGGGGACGCCACGGCCCGCTGCCCTCGCGCTCAACCTGTCTGCGTGCATAACGCCTTCCTAACACAAACACGTGCTCTTGTATTTTTACTACTAAACTCATAGTCCCACTTTTGCCCGTTGGGTGTGAACTGTAAAACATCAAAATCAAGGATTTCGTTGTACAGTTTTTGATGTTGACCACCTCGTTGGCGCAATGGTCTCCATTACTGTCAATCTGACAGTACCGGGTTCGATTCCCGGGTCAACATTTGTGTGATGAGCATGTGTACCCAGGCACGGGTATTATGATATGCATTTATAAATATGACGATATGTAGGTATGCAGCTTGGTATATGTAGGTATCGCTTGTATTAATTGTGTTAGCACCCATCACTCAAGTTAATTACCTAATAACTTACTACAGGGCTAGCCAACCGTGTGTCAAAAGGTGTCCCGCTATTATTTTTTTTTTTTAATAAATAAGATTGGAACATTCAACGTTATTATATATTCAAATGTATGCATCATTTTATTCGATAGTCCTGGCGAGATGCAATAAAATATTCAGTAACTACAAATTAAATAAAGCTTGACGGAAAATTATATCTACTCAAGCAATCATCATCACTAAAGAAATCTTGATTGCAATTGCAATCGGACAAGGGTGCTTATTCCGGCTAGATCACCTTCAGAATACAAAGATCTATAATAATTTTATAATAATTTATTTTAAACAAAAATAAAAAGAATGCGTAAGGACAAATCGGTTCTAAGCAATGATAATAATTTTCAATACTACGACAATTTTCTGCATAAAATGAATCGGCATATTATTGTCCTTGTCCTACTGTCACTGTTGCTGGCTGACACTTCATTAATGTCAGGCTGTCATTCTGGTGTATACTGTCAAAATCTTTACGGGAAAATAAACAGTTTGCCCAAATGTCATTCGCCTCGTATGCATTTTGTTTTTCTTTTGTAAAATAGAATCATTAGCTTGTTAATAAAGAGTGATGTCGAATAAATAGATAACTGATCAATGCCACTTAAATATTTTAGCTTTAGTTTATGTAGAGATAGTGTTTAATCTACAGGGGTCCAAATTGGACGTACTACAGAAATGGCCGAAACGAGTACAATGAACTCCGATAATAAAGTGGAGCAGAGCGAGCAGAAGGAGGACATGGAAGGCATCAAGACGGAGGTGGAAGTGCTGGTGAAGCACGAGCAGCTGGAGTGCGTGGCGTGCGCGACGCGCAGCTTCGAGTGCGTGGACATCTACTGCACCACGACGAGCGCGTCCGGCGCCAAGCTCAGCACCTTCATGCACAAGTTCACGCAGGTGGACCTGGCGGGCCTGCAGGCCTGCTCCAAGTTCATGTGCAAGAGCTGCTACGAGCTCATCAACGTGCTGGAGCAGGCTGAGATCGAGTACGTCAAGCTGAAGGAGACGTTCGAAGCCATCCTCAGCAAGAACCCGCTGTTCGAGGCACAACTGCTGCAGCCCGTCAGGATGACGGCCGTCAAGGCTGAGTTCGAAGCTGATGATGATGAAGATTATGTTTGTGACAACATGGACAATGATGATTCTGATGATGAACCACTGGCAGCTCAGAGGAAACGAAAAAGATATAAAGTTGAAAAGAAAAAGAAAAAAGTTTCTACAAACAAACGAAAAGCAAGAAGTAAACCCAACAACGATAGGTAACCTGAATTGTATAAGAAATTACTGATTATCATAACATGATAATCATGCATTCTATATAACTTAAAGCTAGGAAAGATTTACTCATAAAAAAATTGACAATGAAATCATTTTTTCATCTTTTGGCAAGTAGTAGTAGAGTTTCAGAGGTTATACCTTAGTATCTTCAACTTTCACTGGCCTAACACACTCACTAAGTAAACATTAAAGCATCACCCAAAAAATCAGCTTTAATTTCCCTAACCTTTTACTACAATACTGTATTTCTGTAGTAAATGAATGTAAACAATGATTGTTGTGTTGCAGCTGGAGCTGTGAGGAGTGTGGAGCTAAGGGTACTACGGGAGGAGACCTCAGCTTGGCTGCCCACAAGCTGGCCGTTCACACCATCGACGATCCCGCCACCATGCTGCCTGAAGTTAAGATTGAGAACTCCGCTGAAGGGTATAATAGCACTTTTATAATACTCCTTTGCCTAAAATATTGCAGTTAAATCATGTTACAAACACTTGCATGTGGTGTGACACAGGTGTAATTATTGAGTCATTGATGTTGGCACTGCAGCAACTGATCTCAATCTGTGCAATTATATTCATGTACCTCGATGTTAACTAGCTATACATGATGATTGAACATTATTATTCATATCACAGACCTCATACATACATTAATAGATTTGTTATTTTTATTTACTTGCAGTTCACAAAGCCCTCTTTACAACAATGGCTTTGGCAATGGTCTTAAAGTAGAAATGGACTTTGAAGACGATGGCGACAGTTTAGGCGTTGATGACGTCAGCAATGACACTTTACCTGTCAAGAAGAAACATGTGGGCAGACCGAGCAAGGCTAAACTGATACCCGCACAGACTAGGAAGAAAAAGCCTAAAGTGGTGCATCAATGTGATCAGTGCGATGCTAAATACACATCTTTATGTGAGTTGTTATTGTTTCATATATAATTGTTTATGTGGATTTAAGACGAAAATTATAAGTATGGCAGAAGTTAATGGGTAAGATGTGTTTATGTATCAGCTCGGCTGGAGCAGCACAAGCAGAAGCACGACGGCTCCAAGCCGCCCTACATCTGCGAGGTGTGCGGCGCGCACTACAAGCACAAGCGAGCCTGCGACATACACATCGCGCTGCACAAAGGTAACGCCACTGCCGGACCCTGACCCTACACGAGACATACTGCAAATGTCATGTTGATCAATGTTGTTCTATGCAGGTATTAGTGACTGGAAGTGTGAAGAGTGCAATAAGTTGTTCCCATCCAAGAATGCGCTGCAGAGGCATAACAACATACACACCGGCAAGTTAAACTATCAGGTCTGTGTGAAGCTTTGTCATTTCTGATATTGCTTTTTATAGACAAGACTGAAAATAAAGTAACGTATGGTGTGTCTGTTGCAGTGTGATCTGTGCGGCAAGTCGTTCATCCACACGTCGTCGTTCAAGATGCACAAGCTGTCGCACTCGGGCGTGAAGCCTCACGCCTGCGACGTGTGCGGGCTCGCCCTCATGACCCGCTCCCACCTCAAGCGCCACAAGCGCGTGCACTCCGGCGAGAAGCGCCACGAGTGCCCCGTCTGCGGCAAGCGCTTCTCCGAGAGGTACGTGTCCATAGCGCCACGTGGCGGCCTGCGCCATGACCCGCTCCCACCTCAGCGCTGTTGTTAGCCTTTGTTCCAGCGCTTTATGAAAAGTATAATTAATTTGACATAGGTGTAAGTGTGTTTTGGTCGCTTGCAGGTACAACTTGGCAGCGCACAGCAAGTCTCACGAGGCGGGGTCGGAGGAGCCGGCGGGGGCGGCAGCAGCCCCCCGGCGGCGGCTGTTCCGCTGCGCGTTCTGCCCGGAGCGGTTCGAGCGGCGCTACATGCTGGAGCGGCACACGGCGGCGGCGCACGGCCGCACGCTGGAGCGCCCGCCGCCCACGCCGCGCAACACCATGAGCAAGCTGCTCAAGGCGCAGGCGCAGCGCCGCGACCAGCCCAGCAACGGTACCCACCACGCGCCTCCATAGTGCCCACGCGTTCAAGTTTCCTAATAATATTTCCTTTTTTACTTCAGTCACATTAAAGTATCCAATCGAAGAACTTGTTGCACTACCTATGCTAATTTCGTCCTTTAAATAAGGTTACTTTGTCTCTAGATACTCACAATGCTCTACTCTCAAATTGTCCCTTTACTTTAGGCACAGAAGCCGACACGAAAGACGACCGCAGCTCAGACTCCCGAGCCACCCCCATCACTCCTCACAAACTCATCGCACAGTTAAGTAAGTACACGAAACATTCTGATTTATTCTCTAATTTATATGAACGTCTAAATAATGCCGCTATTATTCAGCAGCATCCGCGACGCCGCTGGTGCAGGGCACGTGGAACAGCTCGTACGCGGCGGAGTTCCTGCGCCACGAGTACCCGCACTGACAGCCACCGTGACCACCGCACTGACAGCCGCACTGACAGCCGCACTGACAGCCACACTGACCGCCGCGTGACACACTGACGGCGCTCATTTGTTACATATGCTATTTAACAACAATCTTTTGCGGCGAGTAATTTGTCCCTCCACGATTCTACATACTAGTACGTGGCAAATATTTTCATTGTGACAGCCACGAGCGCTATGAAAGCTGTTACTGAGTGCACTAGTGTGTTGGCACTTCTGTAAATACTTACTTATTATGTCTAGAGATGAGTCGAAAGTAATTAGTTAACAGAAACCTTCAGTTTATGCTGACTGAATCTCCATGTATTATGTGTTCTGTATCGTTTAATTGTTATATTATATATTTTCCACAATATTGAACAATTAAATAATTTCTTCCAGATGACACGAACTGCTAACATGTATGAATATCTAAATGTAAATATAACGTTGACATAGACAATTTAAATTAATTATTTTTTAGATAAGATAAAGATATTTACTTTGACAGATATTGTAAAAAAAATATTAATAATACGTATTGTTTAGAGAAAATTGTACTATAGCGTTATTGATATATTTTTATACTAAACTCACCCATTCATTAAGTTTATTTAAATCCGAGGTAGTACATTGTACGAAGACCTGATTTATTTTATTTCAATTAAGCATTTGTATTATATTTAATTAATATACACTTAATTAAAAGCATGTCTTTAATTTTACTTTCTCGTGTGATTTCATATTTTGTTAAAAAAAGAGTTCTTCGGGTACAAGTTGTTGTTCAGACGGAATCCAATAGATGGCGTTGGCATATATTGTGTCAGACATCAAATCAAGAAATTATCTCAATGCGCCTGCGCCTCATGTCCTTATCATAAAGCGCTATTCTGCAAAATATTTCATTGTTAACTATATTTGTCATTGACTTATAACTATAACATTTGTGCATGTTCTTGATTCCATGCGACGCACAGTAATTAATCAATGTATACAATCGCTATACCACATAGCAAACCCGGGTTTATAAAAAATTCAGCTGGTCAGCTGGTAGAACTTTGTATTGTAAAATGTTTCAGAATAGAAGAAATTGTCAGTTTGACAGAACATTGACTGATCGAGTGTTTTCTTTGGTGCTGGTTTGAATTGAAATTTTTTGTGAAACAGCAGTACAAAATTCCCCTGAGAATGGCTCCGAAATATAAAGACGATGAAATACGAATCCGTCCTGCGAGGAAAGAGGACATGCAGGCGGTCGCCGAAATGATTCAGGTGTTCATTTCATACATCATAAAACAGATTTGATTGAATACTTCGGTTCATGTTTACAACTAAATAAATACGCTGTTTCTCAGGAGCTTGCTGACTTCGAGAAAATGCCTAAAGGGCCTAAAATGACTGTTGCTGGTAAGCTAAGATTTGTTCAAGTAATGCTTGGTTATCAGTAGGAAGCTAAGGTTAGTTATATTTGTATTGTCTTAACGGGTGTATACGAGGTGCTGAGTATGTTTTCAGAGTTACAACGTGACGGTTTCGAGCGGCAGCCGCCGTCGTTCCAGTGCAAGGTGGCGGAGGTGCAGCGGCCGGGCACAGCGCCGGTGGTGGGCTACGCGCTGTACTTCCCCACCTACTCCACCTGGGAGGGACGCTCCATGATGCTCGAGGACCTCTACGTCCGCACCAGCCAGCGGAGACTCGGCGTCGGGAAAAGACTGTTCAAGGCTGTTGCTAATGTAAGTGGACTAGTACATAGCCATTGTTACAAAATATTCATTACAAAGTTATTTGGAATCTTTAAATGTTTTAGGAAGCTTCTTCAACTGGATGCACCCGCCTAGACTTCCATGTACTGGAGTGGAACCCAGCTCGCACCTTCTATGAGAACAAGGGTGCCATAAACCTGACCAACAAGGAGCAGTGGTGCTACTACAGGCTCGGGGGAGACGCTCTCAAGAAGCTCTCCCTGGAGCCGGCCGAGTGACAGAGTGGAGACAGAAACACTGTGTTGTGCGCTCACTTATATATTTCATTACACATAAATTTATAATATACAACAGACTTCACTTTGTACATATATTTCTAGTTCATATTAATTATGATTGAGGCTTTTTACCAACACAATAAGAACTTGTGTTTT
The DNA here is from genome assembly GCF_030705265.1 of Helicoverpa armigera. Lineage (NCBI taxonomy): Eukaryota > Metazoa > Arthropoda > Insecta > Lepidoptera > Noctuidae > Helicoverpa > Helicoverpa armigera. The sequence continues at coordinate 231,029 of NC_087124.1, read as the reverse complement.
GATAATAAGTCTCAATTAATTTCTGTAATCCAATACTTACCTACAGTGATAGTTTGTGCTGGACCATATTATGAAATAAACAGTATTAAGAGAAAATTTTTATATTTCATTTCTAACTAGTATGTACAAGAAGTATAATAAATGCCATTTATTCAAACTAATTAAACTACATTAACAGTACTGTGGGGCAGGTTAGCCCGCATGCTTCACTCATAACAAGTACTGCCAAAACACATTTATTGTTTTTCAGTAAACAGAGCAAAAACTGTGTCCTGTTTTAAAATTTGTGGATTACATATTTATATTACAGTATATAGAATATGTTTTTGAACATAATACCTGATTACACTTTCATATGAACTGATAAGTGATGCAGGCAGGAACATGAGTGGAGTTGTAAAGAGAATTTAATTCGGTACCTAGCCATAAATTATATTATTATATTTGCCTCAATATGCAATGAGATAAGAAGATAAGTTGCTTGCCTCTACAGATCACTCAGAGATGAGGATCATCTGCTTCATGCAGCTCTGTACAAGCAGTGGAACAACTGGTTTTTATTGTTTAGGTGGCATTATTTGAATACTGTTAAACTTAATTGACTAACTACAGGCTACGTGGCGCTATTTACACGGTCCAGATTAAGATCGCTGTCAGACGAGCGCGGCGCAGCGAGGAGCATTTCCAACACAGAAGAATATAAAGATTTATTGTTCTCCGCCCACTGGACGGATTGCACGTCTGAAAGCTATCTTAAAAGTTTCTAATTCCATAATATTATATCGTCAACTCTTGAGACATACTACTTGAGACTCATTAGACTAGTTTTTGAGATTACAATGGTCATGGAACGTTAAAACAATTAAATTAATACTTCGTTACCATTGCGTCAGTCAATATGGCAAGGTGTCAGAGTGACTCACTAGGTACAGCCTACGACGCATCGCTACCTCTCTCATACAACTATATCATACAACATTAACTAAAATAATTACAGCTAAATATGTACATTTATATCGGAACACAAAACATTCTGGAGTTTGTCGATATCTATCCGTTTAATGGAAGTGTGAACTGCTATTAGTATTGATGTATCAACAGATACGCATTGTCTCGAAGCTGTGCAGCTCGAGGAGCGTAACTCATAAGATCAATTGAATAGTCGTGAATCGTGAACTCGTGCACTGGTGAGTGACGGCGAGCTGAGGGAGTGCACCCGCGGGCTCGCTCACAACTTGTCACTTAGTCCTTTGTACGTTCAGTGCGTGCGGGCACGGTGTCGCGTGACGTCACAGCGTGGGGGGGGGGCTGCTACGTGGACGCCATGAGCTTGGCGTGCGCAGTCACGTTGCGCTGGTGCAGGAACCCGCTGCCCTCCTCCTCTTCACCGTTGCCCAGCCCGTACTGCAACAGAATACTGAATACGTCAGTATAAGGCCTCGTTCATTCATGCAAAGGAACTGCAACACCACGACTTGTCCCATGATCATAATCAGAAACTGGTAATATATCTGGTTTTCATGATGTCAATAATTTTTTACTAGGTAGGTATAAGCAAGCCAAGTAGTGCGAGTGACAGGCAGCAGTGCTATTAAATATTTTGTAAAAAAAACGTGATATAATAATTATGATAACGTGATTTTTGCGTAGCAGCCTACGAAGCTGCTACGAGAATGTCACTGTAGGTATTCGTATACATATGTATGGTGGAAATTAAAAAACATTGACAAAACGATAGGCTGTTGATGATGACTAGTGGTTGCTACCAAGTACAATGTAGAAATATTTTTAGGATCAATAATGACAACCGCATAGCAGCCTACGAAGTGGCTACTAAGAATTATTTATAACTAGCTTCCGCCCATGATTTCATCCGCCACCCGAGGAATCTATGTAGGTACCTTCCGCACATGTATAAAGAGTAGCCTATATGTTATTTAAGCTATATTACTACCAAGTTTCATCAAAATCCTACCAAGAATAGAGTAGTAGGACAAATCACGCTGCTACGTCGACCAAAGGGGGAAGTTAATGACGGCAGTACCTGTAGCGCGTGCAGATAGTGCTGCTGCGAGTGGTAGTGCGGCGCGGAGTGCGCGGGGTAGGCGTCGTAGGCGGGCGCGTTGCTGGGCTCGCTCTTGATGTTGAAGAGCGCGGGGTTGGACAGGAAGGGCGCGCCGCCCAGCGCCAGCGGGTACTGCGCGTGCTGCTGCGCCTGCGCCGCCTCCGCGCCCGCCGCCTCGCGCGCCTTGCCCTGCCCGCCCATCGACTGCGCCAGGGGCAGCGCTGTCTCCGGGATGCTCTGTTTGCTGTCTGTAATCACAACAGTTCATCTCATTACCTACATCTAATAGAATAGAGGTTTGATGACGTTTAATAAATACTGAATAACATTCTTAAGTAAAGTTGTTCTGAATAAAAAATATTGAGACCAGATAAGAGTAAGTACCGTCCATGCCAGGGGAGCTGTGTTCATCTTTCTTGTTGGCGTCTTGCGCCGGTTTTGTTCCGTTGCCAGACTTCTTCGGTTTGCGTTTTCGCGTCTGGATACCATCTTTCCTCATGGCTAGCGGCCTGTTAATTATGAAGATATTTGTTTAGAAACTAAACATCAAACGAAAATTCACATATTTACGCTGAAGTGTGTAATCCTGTGTGTGTTGTACTGACCGGTTGATGCCGTGCAGCTTGTAGTAGAGGCCGCAGGCGTTGCAGACGGGCTCGCCGTCGTTGTTGCGTCGCCACAGCGTGGTGTTGCGCGAGCCGCAGTTGGTGCAGCACTGGCCGTGGCGCCGCGCCGCCGACTGCAACACACGCACCGGTCACGCAGCCGCCCGCACGCAACGTGCAGCCGGCTGCCTGAGACTTACAATAACCACCACATGCATCCTTACAGGTACACATGTTCAAATACTTCTAGACATAAATGCAACATCGGCCTTTTTCTTATTCGTTGTTCAAGTCCCACCTGTGATAAGTCCTATGAAATAGTTCCCATCGAAAACATCGGGAAATATGTTATTCAGCTGGTCTTGTACCTAGCTAGGTAGCTGGTACCTAGGTAAGTATATATTAAGGTAATAGTATCTATTGACTTGAATAGAAAACATTAGCATAAACATTGTTTAGCATATCAACTGAAGTGTTACAGTGACGCTACTCTGGCCTTGTTACTTCAATTTCCCAAACATGTCTCTCTTGAATGTTGACGTTTCACAATATTTATGGCCCTCATTAGGGTAGATAGTCTCAATGTACGTCGTTTGAGACCTAATTACTGCTGATAACAGAACTAAATGTTTTTGTGCTTTTCGTATACTTAGTCGAGACATTTGTTTGATCCAGTAAGTTGATAGGTTTCGCCTATTATATAGTTATACAGGTGTAGAAAGTTTAATTAGGTACTTCATGTGTATGCATTAAAGGTATCTGGGTGCTAAAATAGAACATGCTACAACTACAAATAAAGATAAGCGTGGTTAACAAATAAGTACATAGATATTTTACATAAGGAGAGCACCAAAACCAAGGAAACGGACAACTAATGAAACCCAAGCACCTGTCATGCACGTGATCGTTACAGCGCAGCACTGTGTGGCAGTCACCCCCCAGTGCTGCGCGCAGCAGCGGACAGCGAGCAGCGGACAGCGCGCGGCGGTGACAGCCGCGGCCATCTTGTGCCACCGCATGACAATGTACAGTTATAGCCGGCGCTACGAGTGCATTGTGAGCGGCGCGAGGCGGGGCCGCCGCTCATTGGCCGCCGCTGTCTGTCTGCTGCGCGGGAGTGCGCCGAGATAACTAGCCGACACGCTTGTTGCCCATCGATAGAGTCCAATATGCTTGGCCGGGACCGCGAGGCGGCTCCCGCCCGCTATCTGCCGGCTATCTAGCGGCCGCGTGCACGTCTCGTTACCGCGTGACGTCACCGTGTAACACGCGCAGTGCCGCCATGCTCGCCGACATGCAATTACCGATCGATTAGTTATCTCGGCGCGATACGTTTATCTACTTCCATCGTCAATAATGGATGTTTGCGGTGATAGATTTGGGAGGTGATACTGGGTAGGTATAACTTGTAACGGTGCAAGCGGAGTGCTACAAAGCGGCACACTCGAAGTAGGGAGCGGTAGCGTGTAGTTTCCTAACACTCGCCAAAGCCCGAAAAGTAAGGATATCTAATAGGAACCGCGTGCGATGGACGCGGCGCGGCGGGGCGACCGCGGGGCAGTAGGAGGCATGCACTAGTCTACACGCCACCGACTCACCTTCTTCATGCCCCTGGCCATGCCCTCCACACTCATCCATCTCTGCACGGTGCCCTCCTTATAGAAGCGGGTGAGTAGGTCTGCGTCGGCACCTGTTCGCAAACAGAGCGCGTTACTATGGTCGGAGGAGACTCACCAGCCGCTTGCTCGGCTTGACGAGCGGGCGGTTGACGCCGTTGATCTTGTGGTAGAGGCCGCACGCGTTGCACAGGTAGTGGCCCGTGGCGTCGCGGCGCCACAGCGGCGTGTTGTTGGCGCCGCAGTTCACGCACTCGCGCCCCTCCTCGTACATCTCCAGCACGCCATCTGTCGCACGCGCGTCTTAGGGGGACTCATTCACAACTTAGGTTCTACTAATAAAAGCTTGTGCCAAATGCAGGATATGTGAAAGATGATCGCATTAAGTTAAGTAGGTAAGTTCCTAAAGAAACAAACAATGGCAAACAGTTTATCGGCTATCAGTTCCCATAGCCGCAGGGTCACTCGGCGCCGGCCTTACTGGGTGCTGTATCAACAATGTAGTCTATCGCGGCTTCCGAGAAGGTGGAACAATAACAATAGCGATACTGAGCGATACGACTGCACAGCGCGGACACGGCACATTCGGTAGCTGTTCTAGATAAACATCTTATACCGTTTACAAACTGACTTGCCTATGTATGGATGTGAGTGAAATACTCATATTACGCGGATATTTACATGATATTTTATTGATCCTTAGGAACTATTTGGACTGGTCTTATACTAACATCTACCTAGTATTATACCTACGTGTATCTTTAGATTTCAGGAAAATATCTAACCTACCTATATACATAACACTTACAATTCTCAATGTACTCCTACAGTAGTGTAACGGAACTTTAAGCATTGTGTTTGCTTGCGTACAACATCGCTAATCGCAGTAGAAGGCAGTACGGCGGCAGTTAGACTTTATCTTTGTCCCGCGATACTGCGAGACATTCGCCTGTAGTGTGTACTGCACTAATTGAACACGCCTTGCACCAAAACTAGACACACTATGTTGCGTCGGAGCGAAACCTTGCTAACTGATGTTTAATGCCGATGGACTTGATTTGACTTATTCAGATCCTTCCTATACGGGCTGTTGAAAGGACAATGGGCACTTTGTATGGAATTTGGTACCCGCTCCAACAGTAACGTATGATATATCATTAAAAAGGTATTTACGTGAAGAATAATAAAAACTATGGGGCTTGCCTCAATTAGCTGTCCGATCCAAGTAACGATGAAAATTGAATCGACATAGAAACAAGTATGTCATCAATATATGCAAATTCATTAAGAGGCATATGTCGTCAGTGTAATAATTTTAAACTCAGTTAACAGACATTTTACATTGTTTGAGATACACTTTATTATAATTAAAAGTTGTAATAGTCTATGGAGTCATACTACGGAAACAAAATCGTCATCTGATTTGACAAAAGTTCAAAACATTTTTATTCATCTTTTTTTAAGAAGAAATTCATCATTATCTCAGCACCTCTTGAGGAGCAAGATTGAGTCGTAATATGTACTATGTAAACATCGTCTCCTGACTTTTCAACCTCAATTGATTGTAAATACTGAAAGACTTTCATCAAATACATAAGCTAGTTCTGCGTGAACTGCAAAGGTTTGCACAGTCTTTTTTTAAAGCAATCGGTAGGCAAACATTCTAAGAAGGCCAAATTCCTGTTTTTTTGTTACTTTACCAGTTTTTATTAAATCCAGTTGGATTTAAGAACTACATCTACGTTGATGATTTATGAACATTACACATTCTATTAATCGATGTCACGCGAAATGGACAAGGATTTGGGACTAGTCGTCATAGTAAACATTTTTTGCCTTGCCAAGACCTACGCAATGGTACTAGATTCAACACTGTTGGACAGGGTACCAAAACGCCCATCGTCCTTTGTATAGGTACCTAAGGGTATAATTTGAATGTACTCGATTTGGGTAGGTACGTACTTACTAATTAGAGAGAATTTTTTTGAGCAGTTACAAAACGTCGTACAAACAATAACCAACAATATGGGCTAATTACAACAAAAACTATAAAAATATCTATCAAACAATAAATAGTAATGATGGTTCGATCTCATAAATATGTATACATTTATAAGTATTATCATAAGGATAGATAAAGTCGTTTAAGCAGTACTATTACCTACACATGCTAACAATGTTTTATAAAAAAATCCCCAGTGATGATGTAATTTTTGACTGAAGAGAACGTTCCAGCACATACCTAGGTATCTATTTGATTGCTTTACTGGCTTCTGCTAGAGGTTTTACCCACCTTCCGTGGATTACTACTACGCGCAAGAATAAAAAATAACCCTATTTTAGCCTACCTAGTACCTACCTATCTGTAGTTAGCATTCCTTATTGAGGAATAATCTTTCTAAGCACTGGAAAAACTTTTCAAATTGGACTAGTAATAGTTCCTGAAATATACGAATGCAAGCAAACTAATAAACTCTTCAACTTTATAATAAATACTTAATAACTGTATGTAACGTAGGTTTACACTTGAAGAAATTAAACGTGAGTATAAAAATGATGAGAGTACAAGCGCTGCCCCGCCCTGAACACAATATATCGAGCCTGTATTGGTAATTACTGGTGAATAAAGAACTGACTGACATTTATCATCATCGTCCCGCGGTTCATGAATCAGCCGCTATCGGCCGTGACGTCAGCTGTTCGTGTTATTGTCATGAACAATGCTAATCGCTCTACTAAATATACTCTTTGTAATCATCTGCTTCTTACAATAACTAAATAAAATAATAACAAAGTAGTTACCTACTCTTAAAAATACTGTTCTAGTAGATTTTTTCACCAAGATATAATTAACTATGAATAATATTAACATGAATAATAAAAACAAGTATAACATGATCAATAGATATAAGAAGTTCTCAGTAGTTAAGTTGTTAGTGAAAAACTTAGTGCTCTATCATGTTACATACCTACTTATAAGTAGCAGCGATTTGTAGTTATAATTAAAAACGAACGTTAACAATAATTCCTTAACGCTTGAGCGGTTACGTGGCTATCTATTTCCCTATTCATTACCTACTGATAGACCAAGAGCAGTAAGTCTGACACCAGTCTAACCAAGGGGTATTGGGTTGCCCAGGTAACTGGGTTGAAGGGGTCAGATAGGGCAGTCGCTCCTTGTAAAGCACTGGTACTCAGCTACATCCGGTTAGACTGGAAGCCGACCCCAACATAGTTTGGGAAAAAGGTTCGGAGGATGATGAGAGCAAGAGCACCGAGGAGAACTCTCATTCCATACTTTATTTTATAATTTAATAATGATAACTCCATAAGTTATAAATAAAATTGCATTGTTCCACCGATTCGAATCCATTTGTCTACTATCGACAGCACATATTTCATTTTGGTAAAAATACTAACGATAATGAGTGGGTGAGTGAATGAGTGGAGGAGTGCTGATAAAAGCAGTTAAACAGTCGTAAACCGTTCTAATTCATTCGCATCTGAGACAATGAGACAGTAAACTTTATCTAAATCGTAACGATTTGCAATTGGTGGAGACTGGTCTATCAAGGAGCCCAGCGGCCCTGCCCACTTGGCTTACGGACTGACTCGGCCTATTCAGTATAACTATATTTTATCACCGTGTGCAATATCAGAAACAAAAACAGCTATTTGATGACAGACACAGGCATCAGTTATAACATCCAAAGTTTGTGTAGAGATAAATCCTAGAGTCAAACGGTGTATAAATAGATAGAAATTATAAATAGATTCATGAATACGGACACTGTGTGCCTCAGTATGTATGTCCATAAGTTTATCAACTGAAAGAGTTAATAAAGGGAGTTTAATAGACCCAATAATAGACTATTAGGAAACACGTAGATTGAAGATACTTGGTATGGATACGTCACGTGAAAGTTGATGATTTATTTACAACTTAAGAGGAATTAACAATATGAGAGAAGGGCAATCGGACAGTGAGTAATGAGTTGAGAGATAGTGACAGATACAACTAAGATAAATGATAGGACGGAACGTTAAGCAAAGAAAGGCAATAATGACAGTCACCTGGACGCTGTGGATAACTTAGTTTCCACAGTTTGAGCATAGTCTTAAGACATTTCATTTGAACACAGTGAACTTTCACTGTTTTTAATAAGTTTTCCAGAAGGTATTAGTTCCGTGAGGCTGTCATGATTGTTCTCCTGAGAAGCAGTTGCAGTAGTGTATAGTTACCGTATGCGGTGGGTCGCTGCAGCGCGTCGTAGGGCGCGCACCACGAGCCCATCACCATGTTCTGCGAGTACAGCCCCCCCGCCACCCCGCCCACGCCGCTCACCCCGCCGCCGCCTGCTGCACACAACACGGTTACACTCCAGCACTACTCCTGCCTGACCGCCGCCGAGCCGGCCAATACACGCCACCAGAGTCGTGACAGTACAGACACGGACGGCGCCAGGCTATAAGCTATCAGTAACTTCTTCTATGCTTGATAGACGAGAATAACTTGAGAAGAGAGTCGCTAAATCCAGGAAAACTTTGATCATTACAAAAGCGCATAGAAGAGACAGAGTATTTTGATTGGGGTACCTACCAAGTGTAAATTCGACGCAAATGAAAATATTAAACAATGCATTGACTTGTTTATCACAAGATAGTATTAGTTAATTGATCATGGTTTAGTACTGCCGTATCATTTACGTCAAGTCTTGTTTTCGTTAATATTGACAAGTGAACGACCGGCCATTAGTTAAGTTGGAATTAGTTACAGATAACACAGATAGGATTTGAGATGACGGACCTGCAAACAGCGCCATGTTTTGCAACCAATTCGCGGGCAGTTGCATCGCGTCCATTGTGAGTCGATGGGACACTCGAGTGGCTCGTCAACGATAGCACTTGATTAATGAGTAATTAGCAATGATTGATAGTGTGAGGTGAGTAGTGCGACCTGCGCGGTCAGAGGTCACGCTCGGACTGATCGGGTGCGCGCGCGCCGACCCGCCGCCCGCGCTATCGCTGCTGATTCACGACAACCTTCTGCAGGCATGCCAGCGACAGCGCAACACACAAACTTTGTAAGTTTGTAACACATTGTATTAGAGCCATGACTACAAAATTGTAGGAGAGAGGGCCACCAAAATATCTCGCACATTACCTTACTTCATTCAGAAACTGTTAATCTTTGAGAAGGGATATGTATGTGGTGGTGGGTGTAAGTATTAGACGGCCACGTTCCCAGATAGCCTTTAGATTATGTCGGGCTTCGGGCTATAACCAAATCTTGGTAACCGAATTCTCTATCGTTTCTTCTGCAAGGGAATGAGTGTAACGAATTCTGTCAATTCCGCCATAACTATAAGAGATTTCAGAACTGTAGTCCCATGAAGAACCTATCATTGATGATTACAGGAATCCTTTAATGTTTCTTGTAAATACGCTGATGCTGGGATAAAACTATGTAGTCAATATCGCCTCAGCTCGTGACTTGTGACGGCTGTAGCTCCCGATCTAACAAAACAAGCCATTTATCCTGCTTAAGGGAAAATCATATCGACTGGGAATTGGCTCACGATACTGAATCACTCTGCGGTTACAGACTTCGCGCAAATACTGATTGTGGACGACGCACGCTCCTCCCCGCCCGCGCATCCCCACGCCATGGTTCTTACATTATTTTAGTACAAACACTTAGTAAGATCCTAAGTTAAAAATCCTAATTTAAAATATCTGTACATTTAGGCAGCTATAGCATAGCAAACGATTATTATTTATTAAACACAGAGAACCGTGCCGGGGAGCCGATAAGATAGCAACAATTATGTTAAATATATGACTGATAACAAAGCTATCTGACAATGCGTCCTTATCAAATACTTTGTAATTACCATATTATCTCTGGTCGCGTTTACTTTATTAATTCGTTAAGCAATTCTTACGGATATTTGATTATAGTGGTTGCAACTCGGCTTACCAACCTCTACCATCACGAAATATTTTGGTATCGATAGCGTATTATATCTGGTTACTTGTTGTTATAATTTTCATAACTTTCTTGTGTGCGACGCGGTTACGACAAATTATGTTTTCCTATTGACAATGTTTTACCCCAAACATGATGTATAAGCATGAAGCAAAGAGCGTATCATGTGGCAGTACGAGAAGTTATTGATTCACTAGTGCTGACCTCCTTGCGAGTCACTCGGGTGCAGTATTCCCCTGAGGAGTGTCTGGTGGGCGTGCTCCCGTGTACGTGCTCAGCGAGCTCTACTTCTGTGGCCGGGTAAACCCCATCTTGATCGCCTTGTTATGACATTATCCTCCCACGTCAATCGCCACTCAATTATTAATAATAGAATTTCAGTTATTGTTAACTTACTGATACGGATAATTCTTGGTACATGTTGTTGTTCAGTTTTTTCCTACAACGCTGTGTATGTGTCGCGACCTGTTAGTAATTGTGCTACATCATAATACCCGTGTTCTACAGTGCTTAGATATTGTTTTAAGCTTTTTATGCTTTCTTCCTGGTAATGCCATTGAACATGTGTAGTTCATTCATGGAAGCGATTGTGGTTTCATTGTCCTGCCTTCCGTATAGGCAATTTATTTCAGATTTATTTGAGTACTATTCCCGTTTCATAAAATATAAATATTTACCTCATGCTAGAGTGGTGGTACGCACCGTTCATTCAATATTCTAGTTGTTTACAAAAGGTCCTGTTATGGATGACAATGACAAAATATTCCTTGTTGTATCACACGAGTTATATGTAGTAACAACAGTGAGAGATGGGAATCAAAGCAGCCACATGTAGGTACTGCATAGGTATGTAGTATCGTTATATAGTTGTGATAACGCGGTGGTGCGGATTCCTCCGTTATCTGGCGCCGATAATGTGACTCATCATAGTTTACTGTTCTATTAATAAAGCACCCGCTTGTCATTATATCGCTCAATTTGTTTCTTTCTTCTATGTGGGCTTAAATACAAAGCAATGTAGTCGATCATCAACGTGTGTGTTATTCGTCGTTATCAACATTGTATCCCAACATGGTAGGTACCCTATTTTTGGTTGTTAATCATTTTTATTTATAACGTTTTCCTGGATATGTATGTCTGTAGCGTCCCGTTTGAGAGAGAGGTGTAAGGTTTAGGGACTGACCGTAGGAGTCGTGGTGCGGCGGGTGGTGGTGGTGCCAGACGTTCTGGTGCGGCGCGAAGTGCGCGGCGTACTGCTGCAGGCGGCCGCCGCCCGCCACGTAGCCCAGCCCGTAGCCCTCGGCGCACTCGCCGCCGCCGCCGTTGTAGCCCGCGCCCACGCCGCCGCTGCCGCCGAACATCGCTGCGCCGCGGTCAGACAAGCATCACACGCACACACCTGCAACACACACAACATCTTACTGTCTATTCAATGAGTAAGGAAAGATGAGCAGAGATGAAGAGATGATGAACAGAAAACGATCAGTTACGAGTTAGCTAACGAGGCGTTCGGGTTCTTTGAGCCATCTGTTAACGCTTTTTGGTATTACAAAAATGGTCGGGTCCAAAGAAAGCATATAAGGGCGAAGATAGTAACGTAACCCCACATATCCGCATTTTGGCGCGCTACTTTCTTAGGCGATTTTCCGTTTTGGCTTCCGGTTGCCATTTTGTTCTCCATGTGTCTACCGCACACTCGCGCTGACACTCCATGTGTCTACCGCACAAATTTGAGGAAAGCTGACAGTTTTAGTTGAGGATAACTTATTGCAAAAGGGCGTTCCTAAATTAATATTGGGAACAAATATAATGACCACCATAAAATGCTTTGATACCCTAAGTTTTGCAACCAGAAATATCTACTGAACACCAGAAAAATAAAGTCTAAAAATGTAATAGTACCAGCTATTTTAGTCACGACTTCACTTTAAATTGTATTCGACCACCAAATTTAGTAAATGATCACCAACTCTTGACGACCAAATTAATGTATTATTGTTGCCTAAATAAGTCACTGTGATTGCCATAAAATGTAGGCTTATTACCAAATAAAGTATTATGATGCCATATTAAGTTATGTGTCCGGCTTGCAATGCATGCGTGAGTGTCAGTATGACGAGTGACAGGGGAAAATGGAAGAAAATGACATGTTGCGCCGACGCCAAGTAAAATTGGGAACAGGGCAGGAGAAAGAAGAAGAAGAATGTGTTTCTCAATACACTCTTATCGCACTGTTTAGAGGCATGCAATAGACAATTTTCCACGCTAGTGCAGGAAAAGGGTCCCATAATGTTATTACATTTATTTTATCAGGCCGAACTTATTTTTTTGGAGTCAGTTTACTTAAACAGGATAGCAAGATGTAAAAACTTTTTTGATGATCATTTACTACTTTTGGTGATCATTTACTACTTTTGGGATAACAATGATTTTTTTGGACTCATTTTGCTTAAATAGGATAGCAGAATTTAAAAACTTTGGTTATAATCTTACTTTAAAATGGTGGTTTAATATTGGTGATCATTTACTATTTTTGGCTTACGCATGATTTATTTTGGAGTAATTTCACTTAAATAGGATAGCAAAGTGTTAAAACTTTGGTGATAGTTTTACATTAAAATGCGAGTTTCATTTTGGTGATCATTTACTATTTTTGTCTGCTGTTTGTTACTATATCTGGTGATCAGTTAAACATAAGCCATTAATATTGCATTAACAGGAAAACCATAGTCACCGCAACACCGCGTAGCGAAGTTTTGTTCCTTAAAAATTTAGTTATCTACTGTTGCGATTATTTGCATAAGTACTGTTTATTATAAGAAATACTAGCCACATACAAAGGTCATTACCAAGTTTGTCAACTCTAGCCATGCGAAAAGGTGATTGCTCAGTTCAAATAAATTCACTAATTTGTAGGTAAGCATTACTTAATACATTTCACTTTCCTGGTGCCGTATGTAAGTTAGTACGCTGTTTCCGTCGCAAGGGAATTTTGAGATCTTCCTCAATGGAACACAACTCGCTTGAGGAATATGGTTAAGGTAAATGCTCAATTAATTGTATATCTGTTGTTGTTGTGAACTGCGAAGAAAACAATTAATTAACAAATAGATATTCCGAACGCTTGACGTCAAGTGATCGTATCGCGGGACAATTGACGCAGAGACATGTACTGTTAGGTAAACACTACTAAATGAACACATTCTGCCAAATAATTTGACTCGGACTGCTATTATTGTTACTACTGTTTCAAAGAAATACAGCTCCTATTATCGCCAATATATTTGTGACTACGCAAAGCCTTTTATTATGTTACTCTGTTTTCAAAAGTGATTTTATTGTTTTCTTGTCATAGAGGTAACAATATATGACTGAAATTAAGTAAATCGTATAAGACCTTGTGAGTAAATAGTAAATAAAATTAATATTTCAGGTAAAACCTTTAGAAAATAAGCTAGTTATTAATCCTGCACTTTTACAAAGAAATACAATGAAAGATTACAAAATTAAATATTTTAAAATGTCCTCGAGGAAAATAATGTCGTAGAGTAACTCTAAGTAAAAATTCTAATCAAAACTGATTATGCTGAGCAAGGGCCGTTTCACGTGGGGAATGAAAATGTTTCACACATATTTCCCACGACTGTTTTTTAATTGTAATTCGTCTTTTCTTGTCTTATTTCTAACGACTGTTATTTTCTTTTTAATATTATTTTTGTTTATTGTTTGTAAGGCTGTGTCACACGCGTGCGTGAATAAACGTATTTTCTTTCTTTCTTTCTAACTGGCTTCTCTAAAAAGAAGTAGCAACTAAATTTGACACCTTTCTTTAATAATTTGGTTAATGGAAGAACTATGTCAGCAAAATGGTTAATAAATTTACGATAATATGAAAATACCTAATCCTAAGATAGATTTGACTTGTTTCGTATTACCCGGCGCCTCCACCAAATTGTAGTACCGGGAAATAATTATCTTGCTCAAAATGAAAAACTGATTCGATATCACGACGTTTATTGTTTGGGCTCGAGAGGTGAAGTGACATACTTCAATATAAAAACTTATTCTAATAATAATATAATAATATAATATAATCTTTATTTCAGACCAATGTCCATACATAAAAACATACAAAAACCAGTTTACAAAATTTGAGCACGTATAAATGCTTTCAGGACGTTTGAGTCTTGCTTTTCCGCAATAACCTGTAGGATGCTGTTAGTGCTGCTCCTGACTCTGCTCAGCAATGATGCGAGCCGCTTGCGTATTATAGCATGGAAGCCGTCTATCCTGGCTTCCGCAAACATACCGGAGGCACTGCAGAAACGGGGCAACCCCAACAACATCCTAAATCCGTTATTATATTGGACACGTAGGGCATTGAGCGTTCTAATGAACAAATCGAATATATTTAAAATGATTGCCCGGTCAGTATCAATTTGTGATGAATAAAACTTTACAAATGAAAAAGTTTACTACGTTACAGTACCTAATGTTGAATGAGTTATTTGTATTAAGTAAGTACATGTTAGGAAAGTGGTTGATTCTAGACTGGAACCCCGGAGCGAGTTGAGGGATGCAAAGACGCAACATGCAAAAACTTTTTTCTCGTGTGACACACATAACTTTTCACAACAGCAGCGAGACCTAAATAGTACCTATTCCAGCCGAACATCTTTTATTTTCCTTCGGGGGCGAATTTCAAGCTCTTGGTGTACAAGGGTGATACAAAGCTAACCATGGCGTATTGATCAATAGCTTAATCAGGATGAACATGTTTGGTCTCACAATGAGTACCTATACTTAAGTCGATTTTGCTCAGCAAAACCTATACATGTATGAGCTACAATAAAGTGAAAATTGTCTGTTACTTTCTTCAGTGACATGGGAAGAGTACGAGTGGAGCTTGAAAAAGTCGCAGTTGGGTTTCAGGTTTTGGGTCTGAAAGTCTTACCGGTGGTTAAACAGAAGGTTCCAAAAGGAACAGCGGTAGTCAGTAAAAGTCTGACACTTCCTCATCATTTGATGATTTCCCTTCTTCAAAAAAAGACGTTAAGGTAATCTAATACAAAGAAAAGTGGTTTCACTACTATTTGCAATTTTTTTATTTGCACAAGCTTAAAGAAATGAAAAGCTACTTATCGTAGTCTGCAGTTGTTTACAAAGCTTAGCCGGAGTATCGCACGTGATGGTTTGTCAAATATCAGCTGTTTATTACTTGCAAGTGTCGTATCGCGGCGTTTCGTGAGCGATAGCGCGCGCTCGATGCATCGCCCTATCGCGCCGCGTGCTGCCGATACCGCACGTAGCACACACTCGCTCTGCTACCTGCCGCCGCACGTGCCACGCCAATGTGACCCTTATTGCAACTGCATACGGGTGTGCAGGACCTCACTGCAGCCGCAAAACATAAAGTAGTCGGATAGTATTGCCACAGTGACTCCGTTACCTAATCGTGTATTGAAACACTATCGTTGCGACAAGTGTGTCAGTAATGACAATAGCTTATAATCAGCAATTACCCAAATAAATTAACGTGACAACATGAAACGCTTGTATCATGTACTCGGAAAACCAACGCCAATCATTATTGGGAAAATTACAAATAATTGTTTTTGGAAATTCCCTTGTAAATCTTACCTATTTCACCTTCATTGTTTTAGCAACAATGAAGGTGAAATAGGTAAGAATAAACGCATTCGAGATGTGGTGCTGGCGTCGAATGCTTCAAATTCCCTGGACCGCTTTCCGTACAAACGAATCCATCCTAAAACTACTGCACGTTAAAGAACGCTTATCTACGATAGTCCTAAAGCGATACCTGCGTTATTTCGGACACATAGCGCGGAAACCCCCTGACAATATTGAAAAATCAATATTGTTAGGCAAAAGACAGGGGAAGAGACCACGGGGCCGCAGACCAACCCGATGGACGGATTTGCTCAGTAAGACCCTGCAGAAACCATTCCAGGAGGCATACAGGCTGGCACAAGACAGAGAACGCTGGCGACAGCTAATAGTCGGCGTAGGAGATGGGGTCACGATCCTCAACGAGTGAGGGACCGACTAAAGAAGAGAGTTGCTAAAACAAGGAAAGTAGAGGTTTGATCGCAACAAAATTCCGTCAACATGATAAGTACCTACCTGCCAGTACATTTATTAAGTACATTGTTTTGCAAGATTTTTCTACAAAGTCAGCCTTTTCTACCTAGGAAATTCTTATTAGCAAAACGAGTTCATAATAGCAACACAAAAAGCAAATCGCTATATTATGTTGCAGTTGTGTGTCGGTGGCGCGACGCCCACGCGGCCGCGCTAACATAAAGTGCACTACGTACGAGCTCATTTTTAGCGTGTTCGCTAAAATCATAAGAGCGGGGTTGTGATGGCTTTTACATGTTAAGGGCGAGGCGCGCCGTCTGTCGCGCACTTTATGCGCCCTGACGCGCCGTAAACTTGCGCAGAAGGTCATCCGCGTAGAACGTTACTCCACGATAAAAAGCGCATGTTTACCTGCTAACAACGCGCTACATATAGCCACTGTCGGATCACTGCCGCTCTCAACTTAAGTGGTTCACTTGTCGTTCGGCGCGAAGTGTTCATAAATCCTCCACTAGGCATTTTTTTACCAATGTAACAAATGCAACTAGTAAATAGGAACTTATGAGGACCATTATCTCAGCCCTACTACATGTACCCGAGGTATGCTCCGTGCATATGTGGGTACAAGTAGGCCTACTGCGTGTCCTGCCCCGGTGCGCGAGTAGTAGCGTGCGGACAGTGCGCAGGCGGGTTCAAATGCGTCATATTTTAGCAGGTAATGTGGCGCGCTTCTCGTTACAAGTGCACTGTATGCACTGACCGAGCGGTGACAGTGTTCCATGTCCCTCACAGCTTTAAGGGCACGCTTATATTTTCTTTAAATTCAAATCGCAGACAGTTAAGAAGCGCAGCACCTCTGCTGCAGTGACCATTTGTTATAATTTAAATACGGCACTGTTTATCACTAATTTGTACTGAATGATTTGTGTATGCGACATAAATTCATAGCCGATGAAACTTTACTAGGGTGAAGATGAATGAGTACAGCTTGTAGTAATTGAGAGCTGCGGTTTAGCTCATCAATCCCGGCAGAGATTCCCGGGCGACGTGCGTTATGACAAATGCGGTAATTACCGCGCGAGTGATACCGGCGCGGCCACATGTCCCGCCTGCATTAGCCGCGCGCGCAGATTTATGCGCTCGCGGGCGCGCCGCGACTCCTCCACTCGTGCGCAATTTATAGCGGTCGCCGGCAATTAGGCGCTCCGCACACGAGCACTCCGCCGGATTCGCTGCTGCTAAGTATACTATTTGCGTCACATTACGTGTTCCGGCGCATACCGACACACACTTTACAACACGCAGCCCGCTCTTCTCTCTACCTACATGTGTTCATAAAAATATACATTTATACCGACATGTTTTCGAGGGATATTTCTCAGTAGAAAATTAAGGATGTTTGTTTTGATCTGAAACGCAATACCAGGCGAGTTAAACTTGTAAGGACTTGACAAAGTATTGGGAATGGAGGGTGTTAAACTATGTTTATGACTCAATCGGCTCATGAAGTTGTAGGTGCCATGTAGCGGGGCTGGTCGGGGCTGCTCAGCACATAAAGTGCGCGGACACAGGCGGCAGCGGCGCCGCCCACGGCTGCCGGCATTCCTGCCGCGGTTAGTGCTCACCTGTGCCATAAACTACGCACGCTGCCGATGTTTAACGCCTGTAGTTCTACTCGAACGCGCGTCGCCTGTTCAAGCGCATTTTAAGGTAATATTCTAAGAGCGGGATCTGGAGCCGTTGGGGAAGAATGTTGGTGCATCAGCTGTGTGAATGACAAGCAATGTTTCACATTCCCAGCGCCCCGCGTGTCTCGTGTTCCTGCGCAGCTGACCCGCTGCCGCCGACACTCCCTGCTGCGTTATTACTCAACACGTGTCACCATAGGGTTACAGGAATGTGAGGTGATTTAACACCGCGCCCTTAAATCACCACATTTTCTCTCACACCTTAGCTTAATTATAATTAATGGCGTCAAGTCTTCGGTAACAGAAACATAATTTGGAGAGTTTATTCCTGTCACTACATATTTAAAGTAAAGTACAGCAGTGAAACTTTGATGTAAAGAGAAATGCAGCAACATCGCCTCAATTAAATGTCTCTGCAATACATGCAGGTAATTAAAAATATCCATTAATAGCACGTGAAGGATTATGCGTCGTTATAAGAGTAGGAATGTGACATGACGGTGACACAGTAATGACACACTCTCCGCGGAGACCTTCACTCCGCGTGACGAGATAACTCGCCGACACTTTAATAACGCGTTACAGGTGCTCGCCGGTTCAGCAATTACTTGCAGTGCCGGCAGCGCCTTCATAACACCAGTGGCGAGTACTGTCCTCGTCACAAAGCCATTTTGTTAACTAAATAAAATGTACTCCATAAAAGATTATGACATATTTGGCGGATAGCAGATATGTTGTTACAAACAAACCAATAAAAGGGTTTACGAGCGCCGCGCGCCGATCGTTATCTGAGCCGCTCCTGTATTCATTAGCTCATAATTATCCCTTAACATCGTCGTCCCGTGTTCATCATAGATACGAACAACCTCCGCTAGAGCCATTGCCCTTGAACGTTGCTACGAATGTTCCTCGCTAGGCTAATTATATTGTCGAGCGCACCGTGATACTGCACCTTGCGCAGTTGGCATAGGGCTCAGATTGGCGCAGCGCCCGCGGCACAGGCCGGTCAGCGCAGCGGCTGATTTACGCGATACATTAGCGTGAGTCCGGACGGACGGCCGCGCGCTATATTCGCGTCGATTTATAGCCGACTCTGAAAAATTATGCATCGAATTTATATTGCATTTTCCCGCAGCGGGCAGTGCGGGCAGCGCTGGAGGGCGGCGCCGGCGCAGGCGCGGGGCGTGCCGCGCCCTGCGCATGCGCCTGAGTAATTACTGCACCGTGTGCCGCTGTGCCGTGCGCCGCACCACGCCGTGGGCGAACACGCCGAACTGTTGCCCTCGTCTTGCTATTCTATACTACATCTTGTCTACTAAATTATTAACTATAGTTATTTACACTCAAACACTAAACTGAATCAAAAATACAAATGTACTGCTTATTGGAAGTGCTTAACGAAATTGAATACATATTTTCTAAACTGAGATGCAAAAGATTTATTTGATTCGCAAAATGCTCATAAAATCCGCATATTCTACAGACGAACATCAACCTCTTTATCCTCCCACTGGGCACAGGCCTCTTCTCGCACATAGAAGGGTAGCGTTACAATCACCATGCTTACTCCATGCAGGTTTTGCGTATAATATGTTACTTGACGCACAAGTAACATACTTCAGCTAATCTTTCCTTCCTCCATGGTCACAGCTGGCTCACAAAGGGGATGAATGAAAGACTTAGGTACAACAACCAAAGAAACCATGGCATGATAGTTTTAAAGACGATTCCACAAATTCATTTACTTATAACATGAATTCAAGCGGTAGGGTATGAAAGAAGAAAATGTGCAACGCCAACCATTACTGTGATAGAGCTCAAACTACCGGTCACAGTAGAGCCGTGAGCTGACCTGCTGAACAGCACAAGTGCAGCTGATCTGCAGCAGTTGTCAGTAATCTGTGTCTATGTATAGACGCGAGTGAAGTCTGGCGGCGTGCACTAGCGGGAGCATGGCAAAGGTCACGTACGTCGATAGCTCAACTGTTTCGGGGCAGAGCGCCGGTGAGGACGTTACCTGCACTCTGCTGAACACAGGCTTACTGTGTCATTCACTAGTCATGCCAAACTAAGGTTATAAAACTGTTTCACTTAAGGAATAGGTACTAGGAATCATTATTATAATTGCATTAAAAGCGCTTGAAAGCTTATTTCAGTTTTTCTACTGAAAGCACTGACATTGATCGGAAATTAGTTTCGCAGAAGGCAACATTTCAAGACTTGTGCACAAATGCCACAAAATGTATTTATGTAATGAACATGTTATAATCCAAAAGCTACGTGATAGATAACAGTTGTACGGGATTATTATGATTGTTGGTCGAGATCTGTATCAAGTGCTGGCAGCTCGCCCGGACCAACACAATCACACTGTAAAGATGGCCAAGGTGTTACATTACAGTTACATTGTCAGTGAGCCGGCAGTAGCGGCAGATACCGCGCCATTAGCATCAGATACGTGTGCGCCGGCGCATGTGCGCATCGCCGGCAGATCAGTTAGTGATCTGCTTGATGTCCGACCTAGGCCAACAGCCGCGCACCGTTATAGAAGCACTTGAGCCGTCTGGCGCCACGGCACGCCGCCGCCACGCGCGCGCCACGCCGCCGCCACGCCGCGCCCTCGCACTCGATAATCAATCGATGTTCATTACGTGGCTATTAGCCGCCCCCCCCCTCCCGCCCTGCTCCTCTATTACACGTTACATCTGTTTTGTATATTTGTGTAACTGTGAATGCATTCGTCTATTTTCGTTTGATGTATCGCTAAGTAATTTATAGTGTAATGCGTTATTGTTTTGATCTTCAGAAGTAGTTTGTAGCGAAGCAGACGCGCCTCCACTCCCGCGCAGCCTTGAGCGCTTGCTCTCACATCTACATGATACCGACGTTAATGTGTATTTAATTCAACACAAACATTCTAACGACATAACTAAATATATATCATTAGATATCTAAATAAGATAAGATAAAGCTCGTAAAAATTATAAAAAAGTGATACCCGAGGTTAACTGTGATGTGCCAATCAGCCTTGTCTATTAATCAGCATACATACCTACTGCCGAATTGAAATTACATACCTAATTCAGTAGGATGTTATATTACATTTTTTAATTGACACAATTACAACAATGTTATAACGTATTATTGAAAAGAGTAAACGAATAAGCAAAATGAGCGGTACCTAGTAAATGTGTTATGGATATTATATTTGTCCTCACGAATGTGGGACTAATAACAAAGTAATGTTTACAAGTGCGGCGGAGGACACAAGTGCACAAAAAGTGCGCCATCACCATATATCATGGAGCTCTTAGCTGCGCTGCGCCGGCGCAGTTCCCACCGCCATGTGCGCTCAAGTGGCGGCCGCACCTGCGCGCACTCAGCCAGGCCTTTTTACACGGACCGCAAAAAAACATCACATGTGCAAATAGTGTAACGGCACTTCCACTCTGAAGACAGACTTCACACGAAGACACATGAGCTATGAAACGTAGCTCTGTCCTAGCTCGATACCTGCTCATTCTCTCAGTAGTTGCGTTCAACAAGCGTGGCAATGCAAGTATACCGTCGGTGTAGGAGCGAACAGCTGCGAAGGTTAAACATAAACATCGCGTGTTTAGGCTATCAGAGCCCAAATTCAGGAGTAGCCTCGACGTCACCATTTGAACTAATTCCACAATGTATTACGTTAGTAATTTTAACGTTTTGCCGGTATCTATCTATTTCTAGTACTATATTATATTAGCTACCTTGGATATCGGTCGGATCGTACTTACCTACAATTAATAAAATTTCATTAACAGGTAAATTAACAGGATTATATCCTGACAGGTAAAAACACAATTAAGTTCTATTTTCGTTATTAAATTAAAAATGTTTTTGTTATTATTGGTACGTAACTAGTACCTTATAGATAGAAAATGGTAAATAATTTGTTCTCTAGTAAATTATATATAAGAAGTAAGCAGAATTTTATAAATATAGACTCCGCATTTAATAGTGCGATCAAGATCGACATTAACGTTCAAATGATAATTATCAGAGAAGCTACGTTTAAGTGGTCAGTGCTCAGTGTATTGAGCAGTTACATTATAATTGTGACTTATTTTTAAACATTCTGAGTTTATTTATTTTGCTGTTGCTTTGAATTCGTATATGTTTAAGTCTAGAAGAGCAGTAAGTGTGAATCCTTGACACACAGAGCTCACGTGTGCTGCGAGCATGTCAGCAGTGAGCAAGTTGATGCGAGTGTAAGCGATAGTGGAGTAGTTCCTCGTGTCAATGTCAACTGGTGCAGATCTGGGCTGCCGATATGTAGGTAACTGAGGCGGACTTAGTTTAAATTTTTGTTAAACAAATATGTATACCTACCACTCTTGTAAATAATGCAAAAATTCTAATGTGTTACATTCATGTTGCAAGAGTTTTCTTGATGGAAATTTTTGATGCTGAAAGTTTTGTTGTGCTTGAAAGAAACGTGCTAACAATATAGTCCGGGATTATGTGATGTATGCGTATAATATGCGCAGAGGCAGCAGTCGGTGACAGGGCAGCACGACACGGTGACGATGACGCACGAATTGGGACAACAAATAATTAGGAACACATTATCTAGTGACACCCGGTTATCTGCGCCATCGGAGCCTCGTGATACACCCATTATTAGTCGATAGCAAAAAGTGCGGCGGCGCGTGCGCAGCCCCGGCGTCATTAGCGACATCTGTCGGGAGTGAGTTACGAGTGAGGGGGGCGAGGCGCCGGGGGCCGGGGGGAGGCATCCCTTGCCGGAGATTAGATAAGGTGCTGAAATATAGGCGCATGCGGGCGGCGCCGGCGCATCGCTCCACATTCACTAACGACTTCATTAAATTGACGACCGATGTCCCCATTGATTCCGCCGCGACTGCTCCTAATGGATGAGAGCCTACTGATAGTGTGCACCTAACCTTACATCACTTTTGTATTAGGATTAAAAGCTTTTAGTTCATGTCACAAAAAAATAAGCTATTAATTTAAACTATTTACAGACAAGTGCTAAATCTTGCTTTGATTATGACATAAAAAAAGAAAATGCAAAGTGCCTTAAACTTGAAAAATGTTTTCACTTCTGTTTTCAAACAAGAATTTTCCGCCCGCACGCAGGCAAGAAATAAAGAGTTGTCATGAAGTCGACAGAAAGCATCTCTTTACCCGTATCCATATATGTAATATGTTTTTATTATTGATCAATTTTACCTCGAATGTAAGAAATATTTGTTTTAGTTCGTACTATCAAGTAATATTGTTAAGAGGGAAAATTTTTATTTTTGTTTGTAATAGATAAAGTCAAAAACTACTGGACGATTAAAAAAAGTTTTTCGCCATTAGAAAGCTACATTATCGGATAGTAACATAGTCTTTATTTTTATCCCGGTACGGGCTGTAGTTCTCATGGGATGTGGGTGAAACCGAGGGAAAACCGCTAGTTTGCGATAATTGTACCGAATATAGACTGAACCAGGAATAAGGTTGTATTGTAAAACGTGTGATGTAACTGAGAAGTATTTTAAAATAAAGAAGCATATCGACCGCCCGAAATAAAAGAACACCATCAACATTTGATTTGAATAATCAAGGGCAACTTTGAGTTGAAAATATAGTTAGTAAAGGAAGTCGGTAAGTACCTGCACAAAACGATGAGTACTTATATGTAGCGCGCACACAAGGCAAGGTTGCTCATTAACATAAAAAGCTAATTGTTTTCCAGTGCAGTTGGTTTACGAGCGAGCAGCGCGCTCGTAGCTAGGCGTGTTCACACGGCGGCGCCCGCGCACGCCGACACAAACATTACAGGGCGTCTATTATTTACTGCTAATGAGTGAACTGTGAGTTCTGCTCGTCGCCCCGGTTTGATTTACTGACGCAGTAATTAATTAATGAAATAATGATGCATTGCACGCAGCGCTGCGGTGCTCCTCACAAGCCGAGGGTGCTCGACGGAAGCTACAGAAGAATTTATGACAGCTTCTACTACTTTGTATTAGGATATTTTATCTTCATAAGTCAGCTAATTACTATTTTCTTATCTATCTGTACACTACAGATCTTTGTGTGGTCGGAAATTATACATACTTAATTAGCGTTTTGTACAATAAGGTAACTTAGGTATACTTACAAGGTAAACTTCGGTAACCGTTTAAATGAAAAAAAAAAACAATGCAGTAACTACGTTGTAGGTACAATGACCGGCTACCAACTCACTAATGAGTGGATATTATTCATGAGAAATTATAAAAAATTGTAAAGTGATTCGTGTTTAAAGTGCTTACGATGAAAACTTCCAAAGTAACAATTAAATCATTTACATAAAGGCACAGTGGAGGCAGTTAGGGTCGGTGTTGCGCGCGCTCGACATTCAAGCTTACAATTACGACACTAAAATAAAACGTACAACCGCTAAGAGCATCCCAAACGACCAAAAGGAAAACCTGTAACGAGGCGGGACCGCGCCGCCCTGCGACATACAGCCTCCGCCCCGCCCGGGCCCCGCCCCGAGGGGCGTGCGGGGCGGGGCGGGGGGCGCGTGACCCGCCGGACCCGGTTATTTATGGGGCGCGGGGTGAACTCCACCGCGACTCGCGCTCATGACCGTAAACAACACCAGCACATTATTGATTCATGTTCGCGACTGTACCTGAATATTACCGCGTCTCTGTGACTCGTTTGCAGGCAACTTACTTATGATAAGTGGGGACCTCGAGGCATTTGTCCTGGTGACTTGACTTCGCCGGTCATCTTTACTAGTGGTAGTAGGTAAGATCAAGGAGTTAAGTATGACTTATACAATAGTATCTTATACGGATAACACCCGATCAGAATCGACATAGCAATAGGTATAGCATTGCATTGGAATGGCAAGAGTGAGCATGTAGCTAGCTTGTCGTGGCGGCTTGGTCGCGGTGTCCGGCAGACCGGTTCGTGTCCGGCGGAGTCAGTGACTGCGCCAATGGCGGCCCGCGTTACGCAACCAGCGCGCCTGTGATTGGGCCCCCGGCGGGTCCAGCACGAGGCACTGCCAGCCAAACCACATATTCACTAGATATCACTTTTATATCGACGCTAGATGTTAATGGAGGCAAGTTTATGTTGCCAGCATCTCACAGCGGATTCAATTCGGGGGGAAATGGCCATAATGGCATTGAGCAAGAATGCGGGGAGACGGCCGTGCTCGTTTTGATCTGGTCAGTATATGGAAGTAGTAATTCCTGAGGAGTACAACAAGTGAGTACGCGCGGCATCATTATGAGCACATTGACACACAAACATGCCAATTTCAATTGTTTAATTAAGTACACATTTTTGAAGCTTCATGAGGTTATCCTTTATATCAGTTCGTATCAATACAAAACAAACCACTACGAGACGAAAAGCACCTCGTGCTAGTTCGGGTATTAAGTATATGGAGGAATTTAAACTTTCATTTCAGTTCACTCATCTTACTTGAAATTAAGTAATTTATTGTAAAATTATTTTCAAATTATAACACAAACTTCTGTTATTTACTTATATGTTACTAGCGACCCGCTCCTGCATCGCACGGGATAACATTTCCCCACTATTTCATGCATGTTATTATACATATAAAACTTCATCTTTAATCACTCTATATTTAAAAAAAAAACGCATTTAAAATTGGTTGTGTAGTTTTGAAGATTTAAGCGTACAACGAACGGGACACGGGGACAGAAAAAGCGACTTTGTTTTATACTATACCTACATAGTGTTTTTTTCACTTATCAAGTTATCACAAATGTGTTTCAACGACTGAGTATCTATGATTTGGTGGAATGTGTACTATTGAAGGTCTTTCCTTCATTAAGAGCATACTTTGCAGATAGCTTTAAAAAATTAAGCATAAAGTTTGAACATAACACTTAAGGTTCAGGTAGACAAGACACGAGTTCCGCGATATGTCATGGTGCGACATTTTCTCGACACATTGTCGGACATCGTGACACTAGTGTCGCGTGTCACATTGTCACACACGACGCGTATGACGAGCCGAGTAGGTGCAAGCGTGAAGCTAATGCTAACAGTAATAAACTGATAGCCTCGGGAGCTCTCCCCTTCTGCCAGAAGTTTGACCACTTTATAGTGCTCCTATAACGCATGTTCACTTGTTCACTTAAATGTTAACTAGTGTTATTTGGCAGCATTAATAGGCGGCTGTAAAACGAACCCAAATGCTATAAAACTCTTATCCCGAGATCCGGAGCGACGGAGCGCCGCGTTCGGTGAGAAGCTATCTCAACTACGGAACTGTAATTCGATATTTATAGTTAAAGTTCATTAGAAGTTTCACGTATTGGTGGTGAGTGGAGAGCGCTCGCGACGATAACTCGTATTTTATTATTCATCTCGTGATAAGATGGATAGTGAGGAGAGCAGCTATCAGAATGTGTGTCCCGTACTGTTGGGGACAGTTCCCAGGCGAGTGGCGCCTGTCCCGCGCCCCGCGCCCCCCTCGCGCCCCGCGTCCCGCGCGGGTCCTCTCTCTGGCGCCGCCGCTCTTAAGCCGCGACAAGTTTCGTTTTTTTGTGGCTCTCGATGTAGAGGTAATTAATTAGGGCGCGGCCTCTCTGTGAGAAAGCGATGCAGCCGCGCGACACCGCACTCCGATAGATTTGCGAGCGATGTGCGTACCGTACCGAACCATACCGTACCGTAGCCGTACTACCGGCTACTACAGCGCCCCGTGAACACGCACAACGGTATAGCTTTCCGACACCTTTAATTAATCAAAGTGATGAGGTCGACAGTCTCCGCTGATCGGAATTCAGCTTCACGTGTCCAAGAATTGGAGAGGAGTGTACATTTACAGTGTGATGTTTTGTCTAAGGTACATAATAGTTGTGCTTTGTGTCTCATGAGCTATGTTCTGCTGGAATGCCTTTGTTTAGTGCTAGAATATTGGCAAGCGAGGGTGTATTTGTGTGGCGGACACCCCGCGGCGCTCCTGTTGCGCAACCATCCCTCACTAATGAGTAATGCATCACCGCAGCCCGGAGCCCGCAGCCCGGGAGCCGCTCCCGGCGCTCACCGGCGCGTCACGCCGCACATACCTCACTACTTATTAATATTTCAAATTATGGTGTAAGTATGTGTGAGTGCGGTCGCTCGTGTCGCACGCTCACCCCGCCGGCGAGTGCGAGCGGGACGCACGATGTGTGTCTGTTGGCTATTAATAACAGAGGAACAAGGCGATCTGAGTGGATTAACACATTAACAGGTCCCGCGGCGCACGAGTGAAGCCTTCCCGCCGCCGCGCCGGGCGACGCGGGCGCAGCAATTAGTAGCCCACACCGCTGCATTGTCACCGTTACTTCAATTATAGCAATTTTTTTATCAGACCTTCAATTGTGCAATAGGCCTATTTATTATCTCGAAACTAAGTATATCACAAGACATACAGACAGCACAATGCACAAGTATTGATAGGATTACTGCGGCAGCATTAGGTATTTGTGTTTAAACAAAAGAGTTCAGATAGGTATATTAAACATAAGGTTCCACACAATAAAGCATTGGGTTGCAAGTTGAAATCACTTAGGTAAAAGAGTGCGTATGAAGTCATCATCTGGCTAGCCTTTTTCCAAAATGAATTAATTAGTGAACATGAGTGATGGAAGTTATTGTTTAGTAGTAAACGTGAGGTATGTAATGTGGTTGTCGGCGGTGAGGCGATAAGCGCGACGTCAGCGGCTGCGGTCGCGCGACGGATTTAGAAGCGCGTCGATAACCGAGCCTCCCCATCTACTGCCTACAAGCCAATCTTTATTTGTCCATTGTCTTATTGAACACAATACATTCATGATATTGCTCTATGTATAATTATTTTTTTTTCATAATGTATAAATATAAACACTGATAAGTATATCGTGTTATGCCTCGCTAATGTTATGCCTAGTATATCATAGTTTGATGCTCCGCATCTAAACATATGAACTTATACTTAAGCGTAGGCCTATGTTGTATGATATAGGTATCGTTCTACTTGTATCTATCTATAAATATTCATGTGCCTTTTGCGGTTATGTCCAAAAGAAGTCCATTAAAACATAATGTTAGTTCGGCCTAGTTAACGGTAACTGAAACGAGTTTTCCGCAAATTGTTTACAGTTGGCACTTCATTGTACTGACGATTGATTCACGCGTTATCGTTCCGCTTACAGGACTCAGCTTTCATAGAATTTATAACATTTAATGAGGAAAACTTGACATACTCAAAATTTGTTTTGTAGTTTGTTATCCTTAAAGCTGTCAATATTATTTTAGATGTGCGGTCAATCACGTAACTACAGCATATGTGATGAGATAAGCCTGCTTACTCAACCAAGACTGTAATTATATTTCTATTAATAAATATTTTATACTGATTAATCAAATACGGAGAAACCTATTTCTTAATTATTGTTTTTATTTGGATGTTTATGATAGATTGACTTTAGTGTCAGCGATGGTTTAGAAAGCCTGCAGTGACAGACATCGACAAATCTCACAGAGATCATTATTTGTTGTCATATGAGTTGATATGAGTTGGCTGTCTGTTGTCGACTAACTGTTGGCTTCCTTTGGCAGCCTTTTGAAGTTACCAACCTGCTTACTGAATTAGCTAGGTAAGAAGGGAAGTGATGATAGTATAGACTAGGCTTCAACTTCATTATTTTTGCGGGAGTGATAACAAAACGCAAAAGTCGCACCAAGGAGCACCCGCTTCAGTTTAATAATACGAGTAAGTATATCGATATGTTGTTAGTATCCCTGAGCTAAGCTGTAAGAGTGTTGAGTGCTCCGTCGGCGTGAGGCTGTCGCGGCCGAGTCTGTGCGTTAGTCGCGACTGCGGTCATTTGATTAAGTTTGGAAATTTATCGGCGGGTTTAATTGCGGCGGAAGTGCAGGCGCGGCCGAGCGCGGGCGAGCGCGGGGGGCGGGCGCGGGGCGGCGGGGGGCGAGGGGGGACCGCGGAACACGGAAAGGCTTTTGAGGCGGCGCTTCACAGGCACCGGCCGCCGCCCGCGACACACTGCGCCTCCGGGCACCGAACCCGGGACACAAGTCCAGTGCGCTTGCTAAACATTGCGTAACTACCTAGAGTGCGCGCTATTTCTGTACAATGATACAATTTGTTGTTTTGAAACAAAATCACGTACACACTTTCATGATGAGTAATCGTATTACTTCATAAGTATAAACATAAACTGGAATGTTAGCGACCTAGCACATTTTACCTCCACGAGATTTACCTAAGTTAGTCAATCTGATGGCCACGTAGTTCAGTTCAGTGGTGCACGGTGCGTGCTGCACTGGCTCCCGGTGTGTGTCCGGTGTGTCACATAGCGCCGGCGCCCGCGCACCCCCCGCGCCCCGCACCCCGCGCCCCCCGCCGCCGGCGACACACGAAATTGATATTGCTCTTAAATTAGGAGCCGGGATGGTGCTCCGATGGGACACGGCGATAACGCTAATGTACTTGTAGTACAAATGTGTCGGCTCCGACGCCCGCGGTCACGTCACGCCGCGCTAGTCGCTCACACCTCACAGAATAGCTTCTCATATGGAGATCTTAAGACATGCTCATGCTTAGGTGGTTTTAGGAAACCGAACCATGTGTATCATGCAATAACAAACATTTAATATCTATTGATCTTTTCCTATCGGATGTTCCTCAACTAGCAACATATCGTAGTATACTGATAATTCTGGTAGGAATGTCCACAGATGGGAATTTCATCGGCGTCGGTTTATCGGCTATAAAACACAGGAATGTGGTCTAAATGACGAGAAAAAAGCATATATGGTCGGTTCCGCGATGTTGAGATGCTGTGCGTACACACTGGCGGTGTGAGGAGTCCTCGGTGACGTCACGCGTGCTCAATTATGTATCTTCACGTCTTTCGTTATTCTGCCGTAACATAAGTAAATGATTTTCAGCCTACTTTGAATAAATGACTTTTGATTTTGATTTTGATTTTTGATATGAGTCGTTATCATATACCGAGCCTTTTCCCAACTATTTTGGGGTCTGCTTCCATTCTAACCGGATGCATCTGAGTACCAGTGTTTTACAACCCAGTTACCCGGGCAACCCAATACACAGTGGTAAGACTGGTTGTCAGACTTACTGGCTTCTGATTACCCGTAACGACTGCCAAGGATGTTGAATGACATCCGGGACCTACAGTTTAACGTGCCATCCGAAACACAGACATTGGTGTCCAATATATACTTAGAAAGAACAAACAAATTTGGAAAAGTTGCACCGGTATTTGCCTGACCTGGAATCGAACCCACACTCTTATACTTGAGAGGTTGATTTTTTAGGCCCCCACGACTTTTTAAAATTCATATTAGTTATTGCAGCATAAAAGTGCCGAGTTAGCTAGAATAAGTTATATTTTCAGCTTCACTCACGGTGGCACTCATGCTTGCACTCGGGTGATCGCACTTACTCGAGATAGTTCGCTCACTATGCATCAGATCTTATTTTAGCGAACATTTGGTTTTGTGAAGGACTTGATGTTATTTAAGAGTAAAAAATGTTAAAGTTTTATTCGTACTTTGTAAGTATTGTTTATCAGTAGCTTGTCTTTCAAGTGACGAAGTATGACCTCACGACAGAGTGGAACAGGCACATACTAGAAGTGGAATGAATGGTTGATAGTAGTGACTGACGGTGACGGGGGAACCTTATACTGATATTGTATTCATGTATTCACAATTAGATTTGATTTATTATTTACCAAACACAGGTATGATAAATATAATGAACAAAATCCGGCTTGCCTCAAATCCGCCTGACACCTGTCACACATCATGTCACACAAGGATCATGCTCGATCCATCGTTGGGGATACCATCGATTTAAAAAAATAAAGCTCTGAATGAATATAAACTTCATCCGGATGGTGAAATCTATCGCTACAACTTTCTCGTAGGCGTAGTCGTAGCACCGGCGTAGCGGCGTAGAGGGGCCTACGACTCGCTCCCGTAGCAACTAATATGACTATGATTTATTAAAAATAAATATTAACATAATTGCGTGATTACATAATATTAAATGGTATCACATCATAACTGACGCAACAGAGAGAACCAGTCGCGAATACTCACTAAATTCAGTTTAATAATATTTATCTCAACGTGAGATAAGGAGTTATAAAATTAGCCAAAATTAGTATCTATTAATAACTATCAGTCAAGAGATAAGAACAGATAAGCATAGCGACGCTGGACTATATTGGACTGAACGTTTGTTCCAAATAGTGAGTAGTAGGCAGTAGTAAATCCAGGCATTTGAATGTGGCTGTATAATGAATGGTAATGAAGGGAGAGTCACAGGCTGCGCGTATCTGCGGGTAATAGCACTTATTGAATGGTTTATTGTTCCGTGAGTGTGACGTCACGCGGTGATCGCTCGCGGTTACAACTGCTCAAGTATAGCTATAAAGCTCAGAGGCTCACGATAAAGAAATGTCTTTAATCAGTTCAGTTAATAGCTCTCTCCTGACATTGCTTGTGTTGTTTGTTTGAGCGAGGACTTGCCGTACAACGTGGCAGTGTGGCAGTCTTCTGAGCTCGTCAGCGACTTATAGCGATGCGGAGGACTACTGTGACGTCGAGGGATAATATGACTACTAGATACTATTTTTGTACATACTCTTGTTATACATTTTAGTATTAAGAGTTTAGTGTGGGTTTATATGCACATATACATATTTTACTTGGTTCAATAAAAAGGTGATATTGTAAATGAATAAAATATACAATCATCATCAAAGTCATTCCCCCATAGATTGGAATCGTGACCATCATTAGTCTCTGTCAGCAATGAGGTTGGGCCGGGATAATTTCCTCCAGGTGCTCCTATCAGCAGCAGTGTGTATAGCTTCGTGCAGACGGAGTTGCAGATGAGATTGGGTTTGGTCACACCATCTTGCAGGAACACGGCCCCTTTTTCCCCTCCAATTTACCCACTAGTATGTGTTTTTCCAGGGACTCTGGACCACTACGTGCTATATGCCTAAGGAATTTTAGCATGCGGGATCGGCAGATATCCTACGCCAGATCCACATTTCAAAGGCATCAATTCGTGTTCTTAAGTTAAATACAATGCTGTATCTATTTGGATAGAAGGATATTGATTTTCAGAAACCTTCAACTGGTTGTATTTATTTAATCACTAACGTTGCAAGCTTTGCTGGCTAAGTTTAGTTGATGATAAGTTCCTGAAAGCTTTTTAAAGTTACATTTATCTCAAGTATGAAAGTATAACACGTCGAGATTCAAACGCCGGCGGCTCACGTGCGACTCATTCGTTAATCAAATCACGCCGAAGTTTCAACTGTAGAAAACTGACAAAATGTCCCACAGAAACACCTAACTCGCTTAAACTTGTAACTTGACGGAGGTTTTAACATTCTCACATGTTTGCTTGTAAGCAATAAATAGGCCTACAGCGACCAGTTCATCTGTTAATGTGACAAGTTATTGATATATACGATTGATGTACAAGGTGATATTCGCGAATGTATGTAAATGAGTCCCTCGCAATAGCGTTATCATTGCCGCGCTGATAAGATTAGATCGCACTGATAAGATAGCGCGGATCAACTACGTCACACACACATGCGCGAGCGTGTGCGTGTGTGAGTGGATTATGAGCGTGTCATGTGTGTTACAGCTGATACAGTACAACACAACACTAATATGTATGTTGTACATTTAAATCATGAAGTTTTTCTTCGAGTTAGAGTAATGTGCGTTAGACTACATATTGCAAGAATGTGTTATTTACAACACAAGTGTTGCGAGAACACTAACTTGTGATCAACGTGTAACGTGTGATTAACGATGGGAATGTTCCACGTAGATAGTATCTTTACGTTAGAGGTGTCAAATAACAACCTCATTTATGTTAAATTAATTGTTTAATTATAACTTCTGAATTGTAATTGTGAGAACGATTGTTTAGTATTAAATGAGTTCCCAGAGTATCGATTACTATAAATTTGTAATGTTTAGGAAAATATATTTTCAATAAGATATGTAACTACGTGGGTAGAAGCAAGCTGAGTGACGTCACACACTCAGCTGTGAGTACATTAGTGTAGCGGCGAGGGGCGTCCATGTGTTTAGCATAATTCGGCACTATAAATGTACAACTAATTTCTATGAGTTCGCGAGAAAAGTAATAGTATCGCAACCAATATGATAATAGTGAGCGGTGGTACAGTCGCCTCGCCTGATCTATTGGTCGCGGAGACGAGCTGCGCGGGAGAGACCGACTAATGGCTGATGCTTATCGCGGCGCAGATCCTTATCGAAATGTCAGCAGCGACCAGTCTGCTGGACATCCACATTACAAGCTATGAATGATTCATGACGAGCGAGTAACAACAACAACACGACCTTGCAGGAGCGCGCGGTTCTCACGACCCCGCACCCCGCGCAGCTAGTACCCGGCCACGGCAGCGGTGACACAAGGCAGGACACGAGGCGACATTGTCACAGCACGACGCGGATCCCGCTGATTATTCGCGTAAATCATCGCTTATGTTTATTTTATGTGATCTTTATCTCGCTCATAACACTGTCTCGAGCAAATCCGCAAAATGTTATCATGATGCAATCCTTACACATTCTTGTGCGGATTGCATAATCATCGTGTGAACACGTGCTTCACGAGCGCTTGTCATGGATACAGTCACCCTGTGTCATGTGTCAGCAAGGGGCGGACTTGTCGGCACACAGGCGAGTGGCTACCGCTCTGTGTCGATGCAACCCGAGCGGCGCTAGCACTGAGTGCACTCGCACCGTCTGCTGCTCGACACACCATGTCACTGCAAGTGCAGCTCGTCATACACATTGTTTGTACTTCTTACAGACAATAACGAGTATGTATGGCTATGTGAGTGCCAAGTACAACAGTACACGTGGCTACACGAGAGCGTCATCCACTATGACGGACAATCAGTCTCGCTTTGTCTTCACAGATTCAAAGAAACTTTTGCTGTAGTCGAAGCAATCTCCATAGCAGCAACAGTTTACACTCCTCATCGATGGTCGGTACTTGGCAGTAGTATTGAGTATCCAATGACACACTGGATAAGGATTCTGACTGTCGCAGTTTGTCCACATGGGTGATTAACTACGTCATAGATTCATCCCTCAGTTTCGGAAGGTACTTTAAATTGATAGGTCCAGCATGTCATTTGTTCATTAATGGCAGTCGTTACCGGCAGTCAAAGGCTAGCAAATCTGACTTAGTTGACAAGGGTTATCAGGTTTCTCTTGAGACCTTAACTGGGTTGAAGAGGTCCGATCGTTAGTTGAGAAAACGCTAGACAGACATGTCTAGTAGCACAATATTCGGAATAATTGTCAAGTATTTGAAGGCTTACTTTATAAAAAATAAGCACTTTGCTCACATTTAGATACTCATATATATTTCATGAGTCCAGATGTTGTTGACAACAAGCTTCGTAAAACACTAAATCATAGAATTAGTATTCATTGGAATATTAACTACTTATATTATAAAAACTGCATTTGAAATGTCAAATTGTAGATTTTTTTCCGGAGAGAACGCCGTTATTATAATTGTTAGATTATTATTCAAAAATAGTAAAATGGTTTGGATTTCTAATATTGTCTCCTCTCGCGAGACATCCTGGTCGGCGGCGCGTGCGCAGCTGTGTGTTGCACCGAGTTACTAAATAAGGCGCTGTTTATCTTTGTTTATCATATCACGTTTGTATAATAATTTTAATATTAATAGCACAACAAAAAGTTGACCCACTTGTGCGGAATGCGGTTATTATCGTAATAATAAGGATAAAGATAAACAACAACAGCGCAGATAGTTCGATGAACTCCTTGATTCAGATGAGACAAAATCTGTGCGCGGAGTAAAGTATAGAGATTATTTGTGTTTGTAACACTTACAATAATATGATGAGTGAGCGACTGGTACATGTGACATGTTCAGCACTACTCAGTGTATGTGCGTAAAGGTCACATTTCGGCGTTAGACAGGCTGTCGTGGCTCGTCAGGTGAAACTATTTGCATGAATATGTTAACATGTGTCGCTACAGGTGTCCGAGGCGTCAAACCGGCTGAACACCGATAACATCTAGCTAATACAAACACTTCGTCTAAATATATCGGCGCGGCTAGATCCGCGCTCAGCTGCAGGATGTGCGCAGGCGCAGCTCACACGCTCGCATCAGGAAGAGCCTCCGCGTGACGTCACCGCGCTCACCTTCACATGTCACTAATATTATTTAACAGTTACGATCACCACCTATATCTCATAGCGGAGAGGAGACGCGCCTCCGATACTTTCCGGAGCATGAACTGGAGTGTTCAAGGTCGAGGGCATGCCGCGTATCTAATCAACAGTCTACGTCTGATTATTATAGTCAAGACTTTATTACTAATATTGCGGATGGTAAACAATAGTCGCGAGTGAATCTGCCTCGCGCTCTGAGGGTTCCTCACAATCAGTACTAATCACTCCTCTAACGAAAACATAAACTGTGCTGAGGAACATAAACTTCGCTGTTTGGGACAACAGGCAATCAATGTATCAGGGTGTTGCGGCTAAATTACCAACGACAAATATCAATATAATATTTAAGAGTGACGTTTTTGGACGTTACTCGGACTCGGATGTGCATCGGCAGACTCCCTCTTATTATTTGAAAGACAGATTGACAACGATTGAATGTGGATGAGGATTCCTTATTTGCCCTCGAAGTGTGGAACCCTAAAAACAATTTACCATTAATTATTCAAATATCGAATCTCGAACATGAAGCGAGCGTATACGCGACTGTGTCACCCGCAGTACTAGTAGTGAGAAGCAACAGTAAACAGTAGTTATTGACGAGTGTTGCGATCATTGTGCTGAACGTACTACATAATTTATTATCTAGGCGCTTTCTCCTGCCAGTGTTTTGACTACAAACTCATAAATAATTTAAATAAAAGAGAGATTGACCGCAATAAACTTAATTGACTCAAAAAGTTTCGCAGATCACTGATTCAAATACTGATATGTATTCTAAAAATAACAACTCGAATAATCTTTATTCAATACAAAAAAATCGCCACCTGTGTTGCTAAACGCCAATCTCGAAATCTTAAGATTTACATGTATGCTGGACAATGATGGATGAATATAAAGTCTGAACATGATCATCATCTGCCTAGCCTTTTCCCTAGCACGTCGGGGCGGCGTCGGGGGTCGACGCAGCTGACACATGAAGCGTCTTCATATCATCACAAAACTATATTAACTGTGAAATCATGCAATGTTACTACATATTATAAATATATACATATTTTTTGATATTTCTTTGTAGCTTAAATCCTTGATCGATTCATACTGATTTATGAGCCCAAACAAACTATCGGCCAACTAAAAGTTCGCAGTGTTCGGAAGCTCCTAAGCTATAAACATACCTATCCTGGATGAAAAAGGCTATACTTAACAAAGAGTCTTCCCAGGACGCTGTTGAAACCCTGAGAAACCGATCATCATTATCATCATCAGCCTATCGCAGTCCACTGCTGGACATAGGCCTCTCCAAGTGCACGCCACTGAGATCGATTTTCCAAGACCGACAGTGTGTATCTAACTGCTGGGCTGCGGCGTTTTTTGACACAGAGAAGGATTAAGCGTCAATCACCACGCTTGCTCAATGGAGTCACTTCAGACATATTACAGTCCAACCCCGAAATGTTTTCCTTCACGTTTAATCAACGATTGATGTCAAAGATTTACTTATAAAGTACATACACACTTAGAAAAGCAGTTTTATCCACTAATATAACTCATCAGAAACTTATCATTGCCCAAAATAATAAAGCTTTCAGTCAATTACTTCCCCCCCCGCTAGTGAAGCAACGTAAAACTTTCCTCACGTATTTATATAAGCGATGTTTGTGATGCAGAGTATAAATATGATTATCGATGTAAATCGCCGAGATGCTGAGATATGAGAACATGTTTATGTTATAATGATCAGCTCGCTCGGCGTCGCGCCGGGGGGCGCTCGTAATTCACTACTTTATATAATTTACGATGACTAGTAACGGTTTTGTCAAGGTATGTCACTCTACGTGATACAATGCTAATACGTGGAGAACTCATTAGAACTATGTTGGTTATTGACGTCATTACGACTTTAATTGGTTCACGTGTGTCGAAGAAAAAGCAGAGACATAACAGAGACTTACATAATTATGGACAGACCCTCGAGGATTACTTAGAAATTGATTAATAAAAAAATCTGTTAAACTTGCTCCATAAACTGTACTTACATCTCATTAACATGTTCTCAATACACAGGCTTGTATGTATGTATGTTTGTAATCCGCAGCTGTGTCGATGGATCATCAGTGTGGAATATTAAACAAATCCGTAAATTATTACACTTTTGTCCTCAAAACATAACGATTTAGAAGAAACAAATATGGTTGTAAACGCGCAATTAATTAAAATCCGATCTGTATGATAAGTAGGAGTTATTTGTGTTTTAATGTTTATTCCAAGGCTCATATGTTTCTCACTTAACATTTAAAACATGATGATTATTTAATTAAAATAATCCTGAATTTATACAAAAATTAACCATATTTTACCATTAAAGCCTGAAAGCGTATCATAAATTGTAATAAGTATATCGAAGTAGTATATGTGTTACGTATTATACGATAGACGGTTTTATATGTCACATTCCATAAGAAGTCAACTTGATTAAATATTCGTACCAAGTTAAGGAAAACAAACCATTCATTATAAATAAGTGGCATAACACTTTGTGCGTTGAAAAGACATCAACGCGTCACATGCGATCTACGAGCAAACACTACGGTAACTCGGAAAAAGTACATCAACCAT
The DNA here is from genome assembly GCF_030705265.1 of Helicoverpa armigera. Lineage (NCBI taxonomy): Eukaryota > Metazoa > Arthropoda > Insecta > Lepidoptera > Noctuidae > Helicoverpa > Helicoverpa armigera. Next base: position 193,018 of record NC_087124.1, on the reverse strand, counting down.
TTTATATGTATTTCATAGTTGCAGTGGAACATTAATATCAACAGCTTTTGCGAATACTTCCAGTCTGTGCTAAGATGATAGTAAATGTGAAAAATTCTTCTTTATACAACATATCATCGTACTTTATTTTAACAAAGGGTTTAATATTTCTCGTATGATATTCTACTAAGGCCCAGTTTTAATGAAAATAATGCACAGTAAGCAGCTGTGTCAAAATAACTGACTATAATGCCGTCGTTGTACTTGGGCCTAAAGTAGATGGTCATTATTCTAGAAAAGTAATAACATGAAGCGACGTCACATGTTTCCCACGATAATTGTCAGCTAGTTGTGTGGTGATTAACATAATTTCTAGAAGTGGGTGATTACCGCAGCGCACTTCACTGAAAGCCATTGTTTCGGTTATTGTCGGCGGTGGTGCTGCGGGTACCTGCCGAGCTTCCCGGTACCAGCGCACGCGCACTTCCCGGAGACCAGCGCGTGGGAAACGTGAACTGCACTGCACCTCATTAGGGAAATTATTGAGAAGTCGCTTTCTCAAGAACACTAATGGCCTACACAGAATCAGAAATAATCCAGTTGTATTAAAGTCTTCGAGTCTGATGCCCGTAACGTTGGATATTACAAAATACCGGATTTGATGTTACATACCTTGATCAGAACAATGGGCAGGATTAATTATAACACTTTCTTATGTTTGTTACACGTCACAGATGCAATAAGTGATCAGAATTGCCAGTAGAACTTAAGACAGCTGATGAAACATTTAATTCTTCTCATCAATTTATTTCTCTGCATTTGGTCATTTGAATTAATAATAGCTTGGGACTTCTGAGGGTTTGCGCTTTAACGTTACACGTTGTAAGTATAGTGTATGGTGTGAGAACAGAAAAAGATTATCTTTAGTTTATTCCTAAGTGTATTATGTATTTTATTTAAAGTTTATTTTGTTTTAATATGTGACGATCAAGATTGTGCAGATAACAATATCAACTTATATTCATATCATAATGACTGATCTCACTGTGATTCAGTTGTGAGCAGAGAGCACTCTGAGTACTGAGACACAATGTGCGAGTAACTGATGAGTTAAAAAGTAATAATTACTAGAATAATTAATTGTTTATCATAATAGGACTGTATCAGAAAACCAATACAAGAATGCGTGTAAGTATTTTAACGAACTTAAAATAATACCGTTAATCTGTTCACAAAAAGGACTCAAAAATGCGATGACATTATACAATAGACATGTCCCTTTTGTCCGCAAACCTGCGCATACTCGAAATACTTGAGCGATAAGTAAGTGCGGAGATGTTAGTCAGTGCGAGAGAATGTGTCCGCAGTCCAGGGCGCTACCCGCTCAGCATGCGCCCGGGGCTGGCGAGCCACGCAGCACGAGCCACGAGCCACGGCGACATTGCGCAAACGTCGCCCCCCGCACCCCGCACCCCGCGCCCCGCACCCCGCGCCCTGCGATCCACCGGCGTGCATTGTTCCCGGCGCAGTTATTGAGCTATCCGCCAGGCGGGGCCCGGCTAATTGTTCGTGCGACGGAGACCGCTATACCCGCGTGACATTAGCGCGACAAGGACGTCACACAACCCTATTAATCCCCCTATAAATAACCCGGCTCCTAATGTGGAGGCGCCACGCTTTTTTCCGTGCAGTGCGACCGAGCCGACTCGATACTTGCGTATCGATACTTTTGTATCGAGTCCACTCCACTCAGCGCCGATAACGCAACGATAAGTGGACTAAACAATGAATGCCGGTGACTGGTGGCGCGCCAGTTCTATTGTCTGTCGGCTATCTGTACTGTAGGATACTGCTCAGCATTCGAATACATTTAATATTAATCGAACGTTTTAGACGTTTGTTTATGTAGGTACGCCTTTTCAACAGAATTCTCAAGACAGCTAGTTTTTAGTATTTTATTTTTCACATAAACTTGAAGCCATATAGTGTAGAAAAAATGATTATGGAAATCTTTTGTGTATAGAGTATAGCAATAATAAGAGCCGGTCCGCCCCGGTCCCATCAGGCGCGAGTTCCTCGCGTCCGCACAGCGAGGGATCATTCCGCGAGGAGTTTATTGCACGATTAACTAGCCGCTACATAGAACAGCTGTCTGCGAACAGACGCGATGTCCACAATGGCGGCGACTAATATTCAGACATTTATTTTAGTTGTCAGCGATCATTTGTCAACATTAAGTCATTTATCAAGACGTGTCGGTCGCCGTACAGGGGTGGGCGACTAAGTGCGAAATGTTCCCGGTCGTTCCACAGTTTTTTGTGTGGTGACGAGAGCTTAATCCGATGACGAGGGACGGAAAAAAATCCGGCTAATGGTGCGCGCTGATGTATCAATGACAGTGGCGCCCGCTCGCCCCCTCCCCCGCCCCGCACCGCCCCGCACCGCCCCGCGTCACCCGCACTCCACAAACAAACAAACAAACAAGTATCATGGTTATGGGCGCCGCACGTAATGGACACCAGCGCACCCCCGGCCCCGGGTGTTGTGTAATATACAGGGGTGAGACCTGCAGCGTGGTACCTCGTACTGGCAGGTTTTATGAACTGTGTATATGAAATGTGGCTTTGTTTTTACACAATGATCTTATTATAGGGAAAAATTAAAACTAAGTATCAAAATATTCATCCGCATCGCTGTCAGCTGGGATCGTGCCCAAAAGGCTGCTTTGTTTTTACATAATTACGTTAATTTTTTCCAGCTGCTTTTTAATACGTCCTTAACTTTTAAGAAGTTGATACATCGACTAATAAACTTATATCGATATTTAAATAAAACTAAGTTTGTCGTGATCATATCACACACAATATATAAATACCGTAATAGCAGGAAGTTTTCAACTATGATGAGAGGCTTTTTTTTCTAAAGCCTCAGAACATGTAAAACAGATACATATATGTACCTTTTAAATGTAAATATCGTCTAATGTTGCACTAAATGAGGTAATCTTAACAAAGTAGTTCTGTGTGTGTGTCCTCAAATTGTCATTATAAATCACGGCAGCGCCATTAGCAGCCGATGACGTATCGGGACGAGCGCGCGACAGGAACTCCACTATGAACGTTATCAGACGTCCGACATCGCGCGACGTCGTCCGGTGTCGTGCGGTGTCCGGAACTATGCGGACATCGTAAATTTGTCGTTTGTTTGGAATGCCAATGTTGTTGCGTTTTTTTCTGCGGCGAGTTACCTGCGCCGGCGCCGGCGACACGTCACCGCCCGCCGGCGTGACGTACGCAATACCGTCTGTATGTAGGTCAGAAGGGTTGCGGCAGGTAGAGCAATTAAAACAAGAACACCACACTCCGCGACAATTAACTACCTCCGCACTAAACAACCTGCGGTAACGTGATACCTATAAAGGGTCGATCGAACGATCTCTTACTATAAACACCTCTAAAGTGACTACCGAGCGGTATCAGATGTCCTGTTGCAATAAACGCGTGCTGAAGTAGCCACCAGTGTCTGCAGTGAGCGCCTACTGAACAGCGCGATAATATTTCATCTTAAATAGAACAATATTGACGTCATGCTGGTAACTATTGAACAATATTTAATTGGCGTTGGAACTTGTAAGTAATAGTAAGTTTGTGCAGCGACGCGCTGGAGGTACGTGAAGCTAGGCGCATATCGCGCGCGCCCGCTGTCCGCGCCTTCGTCTTCTGCTTATCGCGTGAGCTGCATACAATCACCTAACAAGCCCTGGTGACAGCCGTCAAATCCACCTCTCGGCTTCTAACTTGGAATTGTAACAACGACTACAGCACTAAGTGATGCTTTCATAGTGAAATTACCTACTATCTTTATGCTTATACTGCCATTTTCCAAATCGTTTAGAAAAAAACGAATCCTTAAAGATTTGTCTCCTTACCTAATATGATGCAATATTTTTATTGAAATAAGTATTTTATTCCAAAATATAAGTGTGCAAGTATATGTAGGTATATGTATTTCCATGGCATGCGGTTAGAAGCGCGTGAGTAGAACAATGTGAGCTCGTTAACGTTGGAAAACACAGGCGGGCTTTACCGCTGCGAGTGTCCACTGTGATAGCCATGTTCTCGGAACACATTCCGCACTACTGTTATGTTGCTACTGAAACTTTCTCAACATTACGCTATCAGCCGCAGACACAGGCCGCGCCGGCGCCGCGCGATGGCTGCGCCGGCGCCGAGCAGCGCCTCCTCGCTAACTGCGCCCGGCACTGCCTAACTGTAACTTAATGTTCCCTTAGGCGACCAGCTACTTGCCTCTACAAATAGCACAGCCTTGTTCAGGCTCACGAGTAACGGATACATGAGAGGTAATAGCTTCATCAGTAGGTATATTTGTAAATCTATTCCATTTGAATATTTGTTTTACAGCTGGTTGGTCAGCTTTAAATCGATGTCATGAATAAAGAAATAATAAATAGCAGTGATCTTGGAAAAAACTTATCTTTTTCTTTGTATATTTCCTAAGCTATAATTAAGTATAGATTTTTACTGAATATGTTATCTAGAACAACAATGTGTATCGACAAAGCGTTCGATAGTGTTGTTCATTAATTTCCTGCAGTTACAGCATATGTGTGCTTGTGTGTGTAGATGTACACACACACACACATGCAGAGCGTGAACTATCAGCTATTAGCACGTAACCGAGCGGAACAGTTTTTCCGCGATCAATTAATTATCAGATTTATTGCGCTTGTCGGCGAGTGTTGCGCCTGCGCCGACACCACGCGAGAGCGACTCGCACACAACACTCGAGTGTTATTACAACACTAGCGTAGTTATGAGCTTACACAGGGTGATGTCGTGTCAGTCTTATTGTTCACGGGCAAATGAGCTTTTTTTCACGCATAATAGTTTTGTTCAATTTCTATTTAAGCTGAGGCAGGGAAACTTCTTATCTTCCTACCACCGTAGTAATCTTAGTATTAGATTATGACTTAATTAGACATGGTTTCGGAATATTTTCAGAAAGCTTTCAATTGTAAACTTAATAGAGTCGTCACCAAACACTTTAAAAGTATCTACCCTGATGAAACGATGAAACAGGCCGAGCGTTGAATCGTCGATCGGCAAATGGTTTTTTAAAGAATAACTTTCAAAGTTTTCAGTCGATCTGGTACCGGCTCCATACCTGATCGTACTACTATTCATCTTCAAACTGATTTATGAGCCTAAACAAACTATTGGCCTACTAAAATTTTGCAACAAAACAAAAGTTCTTGACTCAATCCCTGGAGTCTAAATAATTTTGTAACAACTGTATAATTTGATTTGCAATGACTTAATTTGGAACCAATATTTTATTTTTTTTTAGCTTTACTATGTCGTCGGGGACTCAACGGGGACTGCGGATGCGTGCGCGCATCATTGTGAGTATCAACCTCCGGGTTACATTGTCACTGTCATATACTTCGTTTGTTGATGCTTCACAAAATTAACTTTTTTACGTTTGTTAATCATTTCAAACAAAACCATCCCCGTATTCACGTGACACGCACAAATACACGGATGTTAATAAATGAAGCGTTACACATATTGTGGAGTATTGAAGTAAGGAGCAAACAGGAATATCAAAACAATATCAATTAGCATAAAAAGTGCAAATGTATAATCGTAATCATGATGATATAAATGTCATTAAAAGCGTATCACTTGGAAAACCTCGACCAACGGTCTCTAGCAAATGGGAAGTCAGTAAAACAAGGCAAAAGTCGTCGGCGTAGCGACCCCTAATAGGCAGCGTATAGTAATGTAAGGGCACTCACTTGTGGGTCCCGAGTCTCCGGGCGGTGGTCTGCTGGTGCTGGTGCTGGTTGCTGTGAGCAGCAGGAGGCAGGTCGGTATCACTGTCACTGCACGCGCGGCACTGCACTGCGAGGCACGGGAGAGCTCAGCGCGAGTCGTCGACGCGTGTAGTCCTGGCGGAGAGCGCGCGCCCACTGGCGGCGGGAGGCGCCGCGCGCGCGCAGCCTCCGCCCCGGGGCGGGGCGCCCCCACGCCGCGCCCGCCCCACACGCGAGGAAATGCGCTTTTCCATAAATTGCAGCGCTCATGATGTACTGGCACGTGACGCGTCATATGACGCGCGGGGCGGCGCGGGGCGGGCGGGGGGCGCGGGGCGGACGGGCGCCGGTGGGCGGCCACTATCGCGAGTAATGGGCGCCGCGCGGAGATTTATAGAGGGGTTAGTTTTCGGGCCCTAATGGAATTAGTGCTGCGTTTTTGTTTATACTCGCGGCGTCGCAATCAATCGTAAGAGTGTTCCGGCCGCCCCCCCTCTCCCCGCCCCGGTGCCGCACAACGTTCGCTAATTAATCGCGTACTGAGCAGCAGTTGATCAGTGGATGTTAATTGCGAAGCGCGGCGACACGACGAGACACGGCGCGACACGGCGCGTTACAACGCGGAGACTAACTAGCTAACAAGCCGCTCTATCTGCATCAGCTGACTCCGATCAGTTTAATTACTGCAACTGTACGTGGAGCCGCGCACGAAGCCTGCTGACTCATTCATTAACTCGTGTATAAACAGCGCCACAAAATGTTTGACTTCATGTCAACATGTAGCGAGACATGTAGAACATTGTTCGGGCGGATTGTGTAGTTAAGGAGAAAAGCGAACAACAACAACAACTAAGTACAATATAAACATCTTCCTATTCAAATCGTATTTTCTTTATTCCTACTCAGAATGCTCGCTAGTCACTTAGGATATGACGACGCCTACATGTCTTTAAAAAAAGTCATGACCAGTAAATATTTCTTAAAATATTTTTCCTTTCTTGGTTAGATCCGTATCTATTACATGACACATATCTTCATGGATAGTATTTTTTATCTGGAGCAAAAATGTATACTTATAATACAATGTAAAAAATAAATCAGTAGATACCTAATTGCTTCTTACATAAGTACTTAGTTATATTTTTATATATATTTAATCCTCAATGAAATCTTTATGACATAGTCTCATACAATGTTGTTCAGTGAGCGAGCACACGCTAGTGCTCCTGTATCGTCGATAAATCTATTGTTTACTTTTGTCACACTTTTATACGTCTTTACCACCCAATTTTATTTGCTTCATTGATCTATCTTGGTCAGGAATTAAGTAATTCCTTCCATAAAGTGAAATAATGGATGTAACGTTATTACAGAGAATACTTAGTCAAGCTGCAATTTATTGGTGGTTTAATCACCAGTTCAGAACTAGAGTTTCAAACAAGTAGTAACAGTGTACTGATAACTCAGATCTGTGTCAAGTCAAATCTCATGTACTCTCTACTAGCAGTCACAGAAGCCGCCGGTCGCCGTGCCACAACACACGGGGGCTATTGTCGGCTTCCTTCAACCCGCAGCTCCTCCCTGTTCCACTAACTGATAGCGAGATCACTGCCCTCGCCACTTCTCACTGATAACGGAACCCTCAGGCCGTGGGAATATACCTCTAATAATCACATTACAGAACCATTATTACAATACGTACATATTTGGAACATGAAAGAATTTTAATATGTTTGAGAACTGGCAACATATTTGATGAGCAATGTAACATCATACATAGATTGTTATGCCGTTTGATTGTTATTTTCATACTATGCGAAGGTGCATTACTTACGACTTATAGCGCATAAGACAAGTGTCTAAATTCAACTTTACTTATTTAGGAAGGTACTGTCGACAGCACGTCAAGCCAGTTAGGTACAGTTAGGTACACCCTTGTATCTTCCAGGTTTGTACTTGACTGTGCCTATTCACATATCATTATTAAAAAGATTTAATTAATTTCCTCAGTACAATGTGTCACCATCTCGTAGCGTTCCGTAGCAAGTCGTAGCGTTACGTAGCGTCGCGTAGCATAATAAAGCGAAACACATATCCCGTATGACGAATGGGGATAATTATTGTAATACATATTTCATAGCTAACTAGTTTCACATAACTTGCAGGCACTCCACATACTTGCGAGAACTATTGAATAGTTCAGTTGTAGGTAATCCTATTGAGATAAGGAGTCATTAGTGGAAACAATAGAGAGGAACAATTGAAGCAATTCCGGCGATTGGCTGAATAGCTGCGAGTGAATAAGCTGCGTGGGACGAGCGCGCCGCGTGACGTCACGGCGCCAGCCCCGGCTCGTCCGTGCCCAGTCAGCTAGTCCACGCTACCTCGTAACTTATAATATTATTTATAGGATCTAACAACCAATATAGAAGTATGTTTACATACGGTTCTTGAGCACACCAGGACTAGGCAAACAAATCCTCTCACCGGTAGTAGTGGGAAATATCTGCTGTCAGCTGTCGCCACGCATGGAACAGGAACTAAAATAAATAATCAATTAAAAAAAAAGTTTTATCATTAAATTATGTATTACCTCCAAAGAATTTATGTTCATCTGTTATTTTCTCCCATAAAAATCCGTTGATTATGTATTTTTTCTATAAAAGGTAGGTATGTTATATTTTAAACGGTAAACATAGAGCGTTTTTTGCTTTGGTAAAAGTATTAACAAACGAGATTTCAAGTCTAGTTCAAGGTTTATTTTTCTTGGAACCATAAGTATGCTTTATTATTGAACAAAATGTTTAGAAGAACTCACTGCGTGCCCCTTATCAATTTGATATAACTTTCTTGTACATGCTGCAGATAAGTACCTATTAAGATATTTATGTCCACGACACTCATTTCACCATATTATAAAACGTGGTAATGAAAAAGTACTGGCTTTAATACTAAGTATAAATAAATAAGAAAGTTAATGCTCTTAAGCTAGTACTAACTAAACCCGGTAAGTACTTTTTAAGACCACGTTTTATGATAAGTTGGATTATGATGTAATTTTTTTATAGCACAATAATTGCAAACTACTGTTAACACCGTGTGTTCGAGTAAGTACTGCATAATGCATTATGCTGTGGTGTTGTAAACATAGTGTTCAGTCATACGAGCACGCTATACCGACCTCGACAAGTGCGATGAAAATAACATTCAGGAGGAGCTCGGTGCTTAGTACCAGCCACAACAGTGGGGAAGAGAGCTGCACCGATCATAACAGATAGATCATTATTATTAGTCACTTGTTTGTACTTGACCTAGTAGTGTAGGGATAAAAAAGTCCATAATCTGGTAAAGAATCAACCTTCAAAGTACGAATGTGGGTTGCGTTTCTAAGTCAGGGAAGTACCCATGCAACTTTTCTAAGTTTGTATGTACTTTCTAAGTATATCTTGGACACGACTGACTGTGTTTTGGATGGCATGTTAACTCGTAGGGCCCGGCTGTCATTGAACATCTTTGCCAGCCGTTACGAGTATTCAGAATCCAGTTAGTCTGACAACCAGTCCTACCTAGAGGTATTGGGTTGCCTGGGTAACTGAGTTGAAGAGGTCTAATAGGCAGTCCTTGAAAAACTCTGGTACTCAGCTGCATCTGAATAGACTGAAAACTGTCTCCAACATGATTGGGAAAAGATGCATGTTTATAATTTAGGCAGATGATGATAATAAAAAGTTCATATTCATGTACTGTAATGTTTACCCACCAAAAACAAAAATGTGAAAGGCTGCCAAGTTCGATAATATGGGAACGCTTCGCCTATAAAAGAAGTGAGATCTGAATAAGTACCAAGTTCCATACACATACCTCAGTTAAAAATAGTTACTTTTTGATGATGTTACTTGGCAAGTTTTCACACACCTTGTTACAAACCTACTAAACGCAATGAATCAAGTATTTAATTTTCTATTAAAACTTGCCAAGTAACATCATCAAAAAGTAACTATTTTTAACTGAGGTATGTGTATGGAACTTGGTACTTATTCAGATCTCACTTCTTTTATAGGCGAAGCGTTCCCATATTATCGAACTTGGCAGCCTTTCACATTTTTGTTTTTGGTGGGATTTCATTTATTTTTGTAAGGTTGTTTATTTTATTTTTTTCTTATGATTAAGTTAGTTAAGGAAATGTCTCATTTATACTATCTTTCAGATTTTTGAATATGCACTATGCTTCTTACAAAGAAATAGATTAACTAAATAGACTAGATTTACCAACTGACTGACATGACATGTTATCATATATTGTGTTCGTGGATCAAAGTTACACATTAGTTATTTTCGAAAGTGACTCACACTTGGCCGTTTTCAGATTTTTACTTTTTTTTTTTATTCTTAGCCCTTATTGTCCCACTGCTGGGCAAAGGCCTCCCCATTTTGTTTCCACACCTCTCGATCCTTAGAGTGCTCCCACCAGTCAGGGTTGTAGGCGTCCAGATCGTCACGCCACCTCTTCCGGGGCCTACCACGATTTTTACTTTACTTTGACTAAATACAAACCTTTCTAACGAATTAAATTTCATCATTATCATTAAAAAACAGATCGGTACGACCATTCGAAGATATATTATATAAATATAGATAAATTTAGTTCGTTTTAGTTCCTTAGGGGTATAATCTGAATTATTTTGAAACTGACTCACACTTGGCCATTTTCAGATTTTTCCCTTTACCTTGACATAAAGACCTACCTCCATGCCAAATTTCAAGTCAATACGACCATTGGAAGTGGTCTAGGTTTTTGATGAGTGAGTCAGTCAGTGAGTGTATAGTAAAAATAGCGATTTTCTGACGTCAATATCTCAAGATCTACAATAGGTATATTAATGAAATTTTGTATTTTAGATAAGTGAGGGGGTCTCAACAGATACTAGAAATTTGATATGCGTAAATAAAATAGATTTTGAGTTATAGGGGGGTCGAATTTGGCCCGAAATGGTTCGTGTAATATAACCCACGGCCGGTGTGTCGCTTTTTTTGCTCGAACTTGGCGGACACACTGCCGTGTGTCTAGATTCGCGTCTAGACGCGTAAACATTTAATGATGTGATGTTTGACTCACTGGGGTAGCAGTCGTAATGACGTAATCAGACGGGGCGCACTCTGATAACATCTGCGAGTCGCCGCCGCTGCACCCTGGCGGACGCTTGACGCCTGACGGTTTTGTTACTGCTAACCAATTACAAAGATTTGTTATAAACGCTTAGTTCTCAGCGTTGCAGGTAGATACGATGGCCACTCAGTTCGTATGTGTCCTTACAGTCCTATTTGTGTCTTGATAACACACAGAGGAGTTTTTTTTTATTTTTTTTATTTATAACAACAAAATACTATAAAATAATTGACAATTTTACAGTTACTTAATCTAAACTACTCTACATACTTAAAATTAAACATTAATTAGTAGGTACAGTACACTACTCTTGTGAATTCATTCAGAGTTCCGAATATTCCGTGGAATCCGAGTTTTAAATATTATTACTAAATACTGCGCCAGTTGATGTACTGTGGAGCGACTGCGAGTTTTAAGATTTTCTATTGTAATGTGTCCATTGGTCCAGTGTCCAATCCACTTTGACGTCAGTTCCTAATAAATGGATAAACTAACGGAACCACTATATTTATTTATGGCATTACTTTATGCAACACAATAACACAAACCATCATGGAATTTAGTTTTGTTTCGATAGTGGCGCTTTGAGAGCCGAGCCGAGCTACAGGAGTTTCACGAAGTGACGCTGCATCAGGTATTATGCATATTTATAGATTTCGTCAGTACATCAAAATACCTAAACCATTTGTATATTAAATAACAAATATTATAACCTCATATCTATATTTTAGAGTTAAAAATCACAAATTGGGAAATAAAAATGTAGGTACTTCTTAACTAATCTTTTTATGAAACTTTTTCGTAATCGTAGAAGTAAATTTTTATTCATTCGGCAGTGCGACTGTGAAATAAAATGAGAAAAAATATAATTTCTTGAAGAATATTTGATACGTAATAGAAGCCCAGAACATAAAGTTGCACTAGCACGTAGGGATTTAGAGATATACCCCTCCTAAAGTGCGTTTTTTAAGGATATTTGCCATTTTTTTGGTAATTCCTAACTAAAGCATTACATAGTAGTAGTAGTAGAGGGGTATATATATATATTTATTTATTCTAGGAAGGCTTACAGGCAAATAACACGACAAGATGGTAACAATAGTTTAACACATGCTAATAACAAGCCCCCACATATAGGTAAGCTAACATACAATACACTGAAGACTCAATCGTATACATAGATCGCATACAATCGCATACATTCATACATTAGTTAGATAGTAACATAATATTTTAAGTATCGAAAAAAGATTTGGCTAGTAAACGCCTCGCTGTGCCTGCACTTGTGCAAAACAGATCTATATTCAAATCTAGTGGCATTGCGTTAAAGCCTTAGTAGAAAAGCATTACGTCTGTAGTTTGTCGTTGCAAAAGGTGCCTGTCACAGTGGCCGCTGACGGAGTCCACCCAGGTTTGTTTTCAACGATAAGTTCGCTAAAAGTTCAGGACAATCATCTGTACTATTAGCGATATTCAATAACATAGATATGTCATTAATATAACGCCTAGTTTCCAACGGAAGAAAATACCTTTTACAGCGATGTGTATAATTTTCCGACCATTGTTTTGCCTTGAAGTCCAGATATCGTAAGAATTTCTTTTGGATACCCGCTATACGAGACATGTAGATCCCGTATCGAGGGTTCCAAACCTGTGAGGCACACTCCAGGTGGCTGCGTACAAAGGAACAGTATAAGATCTTAACAGGATTAAGAGTACGGAAGTCTGCTGTGTTTCTAATTATGAATCCTAGCGCTTTCGCCGCTTTCTTTACAATAACGTCCATATGTTGATCAAAAAAGAGCTTGCTATCTTGTATTATTTCTAAATCTCTTATGCTGCTAACTTTATTAATATTCTGGTGGTAAAGTTAGAATGCCGCATTTACTATTGCTTTTCGACGAGAGAAGGTTATATGAAAACATTTGGACACGCTAAGTTGTAACCTATTACGCTTACAGTATTCCTCAAACCGATCAAGATCCGATTTAAGGCATTTGACATCTTCTAGGTCTCGCACAACTTTATGTATTTTCATTTCATCTGCGTACATTAGGACATAGGAGTGTCTGAAACAGAGTTTAACATCTGCAATGAATATCGTGAATAGAAGAGATATGCATATTTAAATCCCAACGTGCTAGTGCAACTTTATGTTCTGGACTTCGATCACGTATCAAATATTCTACGAGAAATTCATATTCATATTTCACTTTCGTAACAAAAAAATATATTGTTGCGACGGCGTTATGACTTGAACTTTTTTGGAAATCACTGCGATATTAAGCGTACTTACACATTTATAATATTTTAATTGAGACGTGCCGAGGAGAGAGCAAATTGGCCGCGGCCATCTTGACTTTTCTGCCGAAAGTTTTTCTTGTCCAAACGAATCACGGCGTGTGCGTTGTCTATGCATAACTTCTGGTCTCAACATTGGCTCGCCCGACGGCGGCGTTCCGTCGCACGAACAATGATAATAAAGTTGACGATTGTTAGTGTGGTAACATACTCCCGGCCTTGAAAGCGTCAGGTTTCAAAGTTGAATGACGCCTCTCTCCTTGGCTTGATTTGTAGTATTAATTGTCGGTTAGAGGAAGCGGGCAGATCTTGGAAAATGCCCGCCTTACTACGCCGTCTTGTTTGCGTATATCGGCAACACGAGATATACCGTCCTTCCCAGGGTAGGTTTTCAGTATTCTTCCTAAGCTCCACTTCAACGGTGGCAGATTGTCATCCTTAAGAAGGACAAGCGTGTTCTCTTTTAGGTCATTTTTATGTTCCTGCCACTTGCTCCTGGTCTGCAGCTCTGACACATATTCCTTGGACCAACGCCTCCAAAAGTGCTGCCGTATTTGCTCAACCCTCTGATATCGGGTGAGTCGGTGTTCAGGAACATCGTGGACGTCGGCAGGCACAGGCGCAGTCAGTGGACGGCCAACCAAAAAATGAGCAGGAGTAAGGGGGAGAAGGTCAAGAGGATCGGTGGACATTGGAGTTAAAGGACGTGAGTTTAAAATAGCTTCAATTTGCGTTAAAACCGTAGTGGACTCTTCAAACGTGAGATGTGCATTGCCAACTACACGACGGAGGTGATGCTTACAACTCTTAACGCCAGCTTCCCATAAGCCTCCAAAGTGGCTAGCATAAAATGGAATCATTTTAAATTTAATAGTCTGCGAAGTTGCGTATTCTTTAATATTATCAGAACAATCATTTAAGAATTTTGAAAATTCGTTCATTAAACCTACAAAGTTCTTGCCATTGTCAGAAAAGATCTCAATCGGTTTACCACGCCGCGAGATAAACCGCTTGAGAGCCAACATGTAAGCATCGGATGAGAGATCGCTTACAAGTTCCAGATGGACAGCACGCGTAACGAAGCATATAAATAAACAAATGTAGGATTTTTGAACCCTTGCTCCTCTACCCTTACGGTTCAACGTGAACACCGGTCCCGCATAATCCACGCCGCACCGTATAAATGGATAACCAGGGTCGAGACGTTCTTGAGGCAAATTACCCATGATCGGAGTAACCGTGGTCGCGCGTAAACGTGCACACTTCACGCATTTGTGCACTACCCATTTTGCGAGATTGCGACCGGCGATCGGCCACCAAGATTCCCTTATTGTAAATAACAATAGCTGAGGCGCAGCATGCATGGTACGGAGATGCTCATGCCGAAAGAGGAGCACGGTAAACCAATGTTTCGCAGATAATAAAATTGGATGTTTTTTGTTAAAATTAAAATTTTCAGAATTTTGTATTCGTCCACCTACTCTTATCAAATTGTTTTTGTCAAGAAATAAATTTAACTTAAGCAATTGCGCATTTTTCTTTATAACCCTTTTGTTACTAAGCGACTCGCGAACATCGGGAAAAGATTCTTGTTGACTCAATTTAGCCAAAGCAAGCTCCGCATATTCGAGCTCCGTGACGGTTAACAAGCCCGTTCGCCTATTATTTCTATTGCGCGTATTATAAATAAATCGAAATAAATAAGCAGCAGAACGCTTCAATCTTAAATATTGAGAAAACTTGGAAAATGGAAATAAACTGTCATCAATTGACTGATTAACTATATGACAAAGAACATTAGACTTTAACTCAGGCAACTCTGAATTGCAATTTACGTTATTATTACTTGATATATTTTTGATTTCAAAGTCTATATTGTGTAAAAATTGTGGGCCGTCCCACCATAATGATGAAGAACTAAGTGTATCTAAGTATACTCCTCGCGACACTAAGTCCGCAGGATTATCTTTGCCAGAGACATGTCTCCATGGGTGCTCCTTGGTTAGGTCATGGATCTCTGCCGTTCTATTCTGGACGTATGTTTTTAGTAAATTAGGAGGCATACCCAACCATCCTAGAACAACGGTGGAATCAGTCCAGAAAACGACATTATTGACTGTAGAACGTAGAGAGCCAATGACTTTGGAATATAATCGCGCTCCTAATAACGCGCCACACAACTCCAACCTAGGTATAGTTGTGGGTTTTGTAGGTGCGACCTTACCCTTAGCGCATAACAAGCGCACCGTAACGACAGATTCACTATTAATAGTGCGGACGTAAACACAGGCACCATACGCTACCTGCGAGGCGTCAGTAAATATATGTAGTTCAGTATGTATTGGGTCACAACACATAACATATCGCGGTATACGTAGATTTTTGCCAAGCGAAGATAAGTTGCTAGTAAACCGGTTCCAGACATAAGCTACGTCACTAGGAACAGATTCGTCCCAATCTAGTTTTAATAACCAACATTTTTGTAACAATGTCTTGGCTATTGTTATGAACGGGCTTATTAACCCTAACGGATCAAAAATCTGGGCTGCGTGCGATAAAATAATGCGTTTACTAATAATAATTGAATCTGATTTTATTTGAGAATAGTAGTTCAATTCGTCCGACGCATTATTCCAACCAATACCTAAAGTTTTGTTCTGAGTGTTATCGCCAGTTGCGAGTCGCTTAGTAACATTCTGCACATCATTAGGGTTCGCGCGGTCAAAGTTAAAAACCCATTTACGTAAAATAAAACACGCAAATTTAAGTAAAATTGAAATTAAATCACCTTGAATGGCGGAACCAACCATCTGTATTTGATTTAAAGAAATACCTGAACTCGACACCATTCCGGCATCAAAAACGACACGCAATTTAGTAGTAGTAGCGTTTTCACGAAACACTCCGTGGTGAGGTAAAAAATAATGCGGTGTACTATACGTTTGAACAAGACTCATGTGACCTAAGTCAATGTATTCGTGTATGAAATCACTATACATTTGTTTATACTTGGCATTACGTAGTAATTTCTTTTCTAACGAGTAAAACCGGTTTTCGGCCTGAGTACGAGTGTCGCCCAAGCAATCAGGCGAACGCTTGAATGGCACTCGCACACAGAAGCGCCCGTCAGCAAGTCGCTTTGTTGTTTTGGTAAAATGCTCTTCGCATGCGAGTTCCTCGTCGGTGCCGATATTATTATTATTCACGGTCACCTCCTCTATTTCCCAAAATTTGCGTAAAGATTTATCTAATGAACAATCATCATCAGATATTGATGACTGTGTAAAATTACATGAAACATTTTTAATAGGTGGATTATTTAAACATTGAATTGAACCAGACACGACCCAACCTAACTTTGTATTCTGAAGGTAAGGGCCGTTTGTAAGTCGCATTTTACCTTCACAAATAACTTCCCAAAACAAATCCGCACCTATCAACATATCTATCTGTTGACTATCGTAAAACTTTGGATCAGCTAAAGTGATATTGTCCGGTATACTGAAATGATTTATATTCAAAGTTGTTGTAGGTAACTTTGATGATATTTGCGGGAGAATTAAACACTGAACACGTGAAGTGAAACTTCCATTTCGTGACCGAAACTCAATAGTACAGGATTGCGAACACTGTGTTATTAAGTTTCCGACACCATGTATATTTTGAGTGGACTGTATAATTTTAGGTTTTAATTTCTTTATGAAAAATTGCGAAACAAATGAACGTTCACTTCCGCTATCCAGTATAACGCGCGCTTTATGATATTCACCCGATTGGCCACGTACATCGACAATGGCAGTTGATAATAAGACAACTTTAGTCACATTGTTACAGCCCGCCTGAATATTGTGTACTTGTAAGGAGTTACTATGTGTTATATTACTAGTGTCAAGCTCTGAATTGCTAACAGCTGATTGCTCACTAGATGTCATTGACTTTTTATCCTTACAGTTAGCAACCTCACAAATTAATGAATTGTGTTTTTTGTCACACTTTCTACACGGACCAAAGACACAAGTACCTACAGAATGGCCGGAACGCATACAGTTTATACACAAATTCCTGTCTTTAATTATTTTTAATCTATCTTCCGCACTTAAATCAAGAAAACTTTGACAAGAATACAAAGGGTGGTTTTCATTACACATTAAACAATTTTTATAGAACTTTGTAGACTTAGATTGTGATTTATTGTTAGATTTATTAGTAACTACATTACAATGAACTTTAGATGTGGAAATATTATTTGTTTGCTTTTTATTTTCAAATCCACTGGTTGTATTTATTTTGCTATGTGATACTATGAGAGTCTCTAATATTTCAGCTTTATTCCTAAGAAACTGTAATAAATTTTCCAATTTAATTATTGACTTTGAATTATTACCAGTGTTTAAATTAATTCTATGTTCCTCCCAGTCACGCTCCGTGATGGGGTCTAATTTGGAAACTACAATATATATAATTAATGTATCCCAGTGCTCAGTTGGTTCACCTAATAGTTTTAATGCACGGAGATTTTTCAGAATATTGTCAATTAGTTTTCTTAATAACACCGGAGATTCTTTTGTTAACGCTTGAATTGTGAACATGGACTTTACATGATTGTGAACCAATTGCCTAGTATTATCAAACCTATTGATTAACAATTCCCATGCAATGTTATAATTGTCAGCGGAGAACTCCAATGATTCTATTACAGCTTTAGCGCTTCCTTTAAGTGCGGATTTCAGGTAATGAAACTTTTGAATTTGTGTTATACTGCGACAGTTGTGAACTAGTGACAAAAATGTGTCCCTGAACTCTAGCCACTGCTCATAAGCTCCATCAAAGTTAGGAATTGTGATGGTTGGTAACTTTATTTTAGCAGTACTGTTACTCGGCAAATCTTGCAGAGATCCCTCATCAGAGCCTGCCATGCTTTTGACAAGGGCAAGAACCTTGTAGTATTCTTGCTCAAACTCTTCGCGCGATTCGAGCTGCATGTCAATTTCTGACTCAGAACAGATATCTTCTATCTTACCTTGAACTTCATTAAAATCTAACAAGATATTTTGAGCACCTGTGACGCGTAATTTTAGCTCTTCTTGCTGTTGAAATGACAAGTTCACGTTTTGAAACGAAGATACATATTTTTTGAAATTAGTAAGCCGACATCTTGTCGATGCACGCTTCTTTTTTAAATCTTTTAGCATTTTATCCATTTTATCTGATGATTCCATTTTAGCTTGATAAATAAATGTATTCGGTACTCACGGTTTCCAGCGGTTACTTAGCTAACAGGCGTTCCTTATGCGGGCGAGCTGAAGCGTATGCGCATCACCCCACACCGTGCAAGCTTGACATGCGAAAATTTTATAAACACAATGGAAGAAGAACCGAAAATCAGATTGGAAAATTGGAAAAGGGATAGGGATTAAATGCAAAAGGAATAGGATAAGTTGGCACGTCTCACTTCGCAGCACACGTTACGCCAAGCCACCACACCACGTGCGTCCATACAACACTTTTCGTAAATATTGTTCTTTCGCGTACGATCCGACGAAGAAGGTCCACTTATTATGTTGCGACGGCGTTATGACTTGAACTTTTTTGGAAATCACTGCGATATTAAGCGTACTTACACATTTATAATATTTTAATTGAGACGTGCCGAGGAGAGAGCAAATTGGCCGCGGCCATCTTGACTTTTCTGCCGAAAGTTTTTCTTGTCCAAACGAATCACGGCGTGTGCGTTGTCTATGCATAACTTCTGGTCTCAACATTGGCTCGCCCGACGGCGGCGTTCCGTCGCACGAACAATGATAATAAAGTTGACGATTGTTAGTGTGGTAACATATATATAATAACTTATAGGTGAATCGGACCAGTGAATCCAAGGAAAGTAACACGAATAAAATAAATGTTACAAAACTTATAATATGTATGTTGACTTAGGACAAACAATCGAACACATACATGACATGTATTATGTACATTATTGTACATACTATAAAAATTATGTAATGAACAGATTTTTCTTGGTTTGCAGAAATAGAGGCTAAAGCTTCTTTAAATCTACTTCTGACTCTTTCTTTGTCAGCAAAATAAAAAGTGTCAGCAATAGATTTAATGGAGCTTTGTGCAACTGACGGTAAGTGACATTTTGGTTTTCATGTCTACTGTTATTCTGTATGATCGCCGCATTTTCGAAACTTTTCCTGTCAGACATGTAAGACGATAAACAAAAAGACATACTTAAAGCAATTCTTCAGGAACTGAAACCCACATTATAGGCACCACAGTACTTCAGTTACTAAGTTTAATTAAGTAATCCAAGAGAAAAGTGAATGATTATTTTATTGTAAAAAACAGAAGGTTTTGTGTATTTCTGTTTTGTGTTTTTACAAATAGAGTACGTTATTTTATTGAAGGTCAAGCAAAAGTTAATTCCACCGCTATAATGTGCGTGGCGGAAAGTTCCCGTGGTTCCGAAGACATCACACCTGTGGGGAGATCCCGGAGGATACGCTGAACGGATACACTGTGTCCACAGATAACTGTCGTGGATGGATGTATAGGAAGAGGATAAACAATGTTGAGGAAAGTCGATATTGCTAGGAATAATGTTACTTATGAGCTGATGACGGCAGATAGAAGGCTATTGAACACGAATACAAGAAGAAAGGCAAGAAGACGATGATTATGGTGATGAGCGAAGTTAGCTACGAACTGACGCCGGTGACGAGTTGTGCATCTGCAGCGCGACCTATAAACCGGAGAAAAGGTTTTCTTTACCGCCTGACGAATGTTAGTGAAAATCGCAGTGAGAGATAATCCTAAGAAAGAATAATATTTCTAAGCCGCTTGTGTATAACAAGACTTATTCTTCATATCTTAAATGACGTTAAATATGTAAAATATTTGTGTACAAACTTCTTGGTCATTTAGCTTTTGTTTTTTCTTCTGTTTGTCAAAATATTCTTGTCACCCGCGGTCTGTCGCGCGATACAAAAACTATAAAAAAACCCCTCGCTAGAAGTGCTGACTGCTAGTGCAGACCCGAGGAAAGACTTTACCGAAGAAAGTGCGGAGGAAGTTTCCCGCTGGCCGGCCGGCATCGAGTGCCCCGTTGTTGGCAGATCGTTCCCCGTACACTTTCCTCTTCACTGGTAAGTTTGCCTTTTCCACTCATTTAGAGGGTCACGGGGTTTCAACGGGGACTTCAACGGAGATTGCAGTAGCTTCTCCAGCGAGTACCGTTCAATTTGTCTTCGCCTCTCCGTGAGATTGTTGCTTTTGTGGCTTGTGATAGACACCTCCTTGGTAATTGATGAATGTTTAACCTTCATTAGTTGCCAGGGGCCCGATTCTGCTAAGTTGATAATGTTAAAATTGAATAGAAATTGAATCGCAATAGCAGATTTAACCATATCGGGCGATCGTATTCCAACGACATTCGATTGGTTTGTGATTGGTTTGCCATTTTGGTCTATACGGTAGTTTGCTCTACAATTATTTTGCAATAAGTACCTAAATCATTTGCAGACAAAATGATTCATTATTAAATGACAGAAAAGGATAAAAACGTTTATTTCGAAGAAATAATAGCGTAATGCCACATCTGCTTCAATAGTAATCGAGTCGTGATTGGATCTCAGTCGAATGTGAATCGTACCTATGTTGCTTAAGTAAAATTAGCAGAATCGTGCCCCAGATAGTTGAAGTCAAAAGAACATTGAAGAATTACTCTTTGACGATGACTGAGATCAGGTCACCGTTAGTTAGTATTGGAATATGTGTAATGTGCACATGTGATAGTGAAGTTTTGCCTTATTACTACTACACTATATTATAATAGAACACACCGCATGTCACGAGACACTGCTCTAGCTAGAGCTAGCGGTACTACGCGACAGAAGCTACTGTTAGTTATTCCTTTATTTGAAAGACAATGCCAGTAGGAGACACAGCCCGCAGGTAGCTGGTGAACTACGTAGCTTGGTAACAGCGATCCTGTTCGCTTCTCCGACAATACCACTTGTAAAAGTTAATCATCATAAACTCAGTAGCAGAAGTGTGCATTTTATCCTCAGCTACAAACGCAATTAATGCGAATGTAACTCAGACGATCTGGCTGTTGCACATTCATGTTGAAACTACTTAACCGATTGAAATCAGTCTTCAGCCTGAGAAAGGACATAGGCTACTTGTTACTCGCTTGGGTGAAGAGGTTCTCCCGGGAGGTGAGTGAAACCGCGGGAACAAGACCTGCTAGTACATTAATTAGTATAAAATTAGTATAAAACATGTTTATAGGCAAAATGTATTGAGATGGCTGCATTCAGTTCATGCGCCATGCGACTTCAAACGTTACAAGCTTCATTACTAACTCGACATAATGCATGCTATCAGTAACCCCTGCGCGGGCCCTCCACTCCCGGCTCCATCACATTAACATGTGTCCACAAAACAGAATTGATGGAAGTCCACTACATTTAAATAAATAAAACTAACAAGTACCAGTATAACATAGCTAGCTGCATTATAACTTGAAGAGTGCTGATAAGCGCGGCGCTCGCCCGCCGGGGGGAGGGGGACTGAGTGGCGGCTGCTTTGTACCTATTCTATTATTTCATGATCCGATAAAAAAGGAATAAAGGCTCGCGACCTAAACGCAGGAATGTTGTAGATTTTTGTGTTAGGCGGGCGCCGGCGCCGGCCGCATTAGTGCGGCGAGCCCGCGACAACGCTTAAGCCGTCTACACACTCGCGCGCGAACCGCGCGCGAAGGCGCGAAACACCCGCGTAACATGAGTGTAGATCCGATTCGCATATTCTTCGCGGCTTCGCGGCTCGTTCGCGCTGTGTTCCCCGAAAATTGTCGGTTTTTTGTCCCGCGACAAAGCGCTCGCAGGCGCGAAGCGCGACGTGAACGCGACAAGACTATACATTCGCGCCTCGGGCAGCTCAGTCGCTCAGTAGCAATTGACACGGATGGTTGTGTTTTAGTTTTTTTTTAGGTATATGCTACGATTTTGCTTGCAAAATGAGTAACGTGTGGAGCAATGAATTAGAACTAACATTTATAGAATGTTTTCGTGCTGAGCCGGTATTATGGGACATTAATTTGAAAGATTATAAAAATAAACTGAAAACCCATGATGCTTGGATGCGGATAAGTACGGTGATGGAAATACCAATTGATGAATTGAAAAAGAAAAAAGGTTCTCTCATGTCAAGCTATAGGAGCTACAAGGGAAAAGTTAAGAAGTCCGTTCAATCGGGAGCTGGTGCCGATGAGATATATCAGCCCATTTGGTTCGCTTATGAAGCAATGGATGCTTTTTTGGGAGATACTCTAAAGTGTAAAAAGTATGAATACGGTTAGTAGATAACTTTATTTTTTAATAGTTAGGTACTTAAATATTACTTAAATATTTTGTGAATTCGTTTCTTATTTCTGTGGCGTTATTTGCTGATCGCCGAGGTACTCTTCTCAAGTTACGAAAAGCGGATGTATTTTCTTGATCTGTCCTCCATGATCCAGGTTGTATAAGTACTCCATCATCATCAAACATATCAATAGATCCGGGTGGTGTATAGATATGTAAAGAAGTAGAACTTCGTCTCAAGAAGTTATGTAGTAGTATACAAGTATATGTTATAAGGCGAGCCTTTGTGGTTGTAATGGGATTGGTTTTCTAAACACTCTAAATCTGGCCGCCAATATACCAAAAGTATTTTCTACCACTACCCGAGCTGAAGATAATCTTTTGTTGAATTCACGTTTTGCAGATCCTATGTTGTGCTGATCAGGATAGGGCTTCATTAAATGTTCTGACAGTGCAAAGGCTCCATCCCCCAAAAAAACGTAGGGCACATCAATGTTCGAACCTGGTAATGGATGCGGTGGTGGTAAATTTAAGCTGTTTGTACACATCTTGTTCCATAAAATACTATTTGTAAAAACTCCACCGTCACTTATTCTGCCTTGGCAACCAATGTCAGCAAACATGAAATTGTATTGACTATCAACTAATGCTAGTAATACTATACTGTAGGTTCTTTTATAATTATAGTATACAGAACCAGAATTGAATGGACAGTCGAGAACAATATGTTTGCCGTCAATAGATCCAACCGCTCGAGGAAACTTCCTTGCAAATCCTCTTTCAATACGCAGCCACTCTTCTGGACAAGATGGTATCTGCAAAAAACATAACATATATAAAACCTTCATGTAAAAAACAGTATTTAAGTGCCTAAATGTATGTGTGTTTTTTTAGGAACGTGGAATAAAGGAGCCTAAAGAAGTAAATCTCGAAGCTATTAAAGAGAATGTTGAAGAAATGAATGAAAATCGAAGTCAGTCTATTAACACCCAAAAAGACAGTGACCAGACAATCCACCGACGCAAAATCTCTTCAGAAGTGGTTGACGCAGGAAATGTCGTTAAAGACGCTCTTATCACCTTCAAATCCACGCTAAAAAGGAACCCATTACAGCCTATTCAGCAAGACGATGATTGCGATTTATACGGAAAACTATTAGCAAATAAGTTGCGAAAATTATCTGAAAAGAATAGATTGAAGTTGATGCACGACATTGATGGGATGTATTTACAATACCAATTTGATGACCCTTTAGTGATGACTCCATCGCCACCTCATTTTTATGAACCAAGAACAGGCACATCATCATCTACGCATTCAGAGCCTCCATTTCATTACGGGCAGGCGAATCAAAATACTTATTACCAAAATAGACAAGTAATATCAGCCCCACCTTCTAATATCATTATTCAATCGAACCGGCTAATTCGTACACCAGATTATCCTGTCCTTCATTTACCAGAGAACCAAGATGCAAACACATCTGATCATAATAATGATATAGTTCAGACAGCTTTTGACTTAAGTTAAATACCTACTGAAATTACCGAATTTTGTTTTTATTGTCTATTGAATTTTGTTATTATATTTGGTTGATTTTGCAAAGTTATATTCTAGATTCTAAGTAGTTCTGTATATGCATAATAAAAGTATTAAATTGATGTCCTTACTTTTATTTCATCCTCTAACACTTCACATAGGGCATGGCAAACTTCGGGTATAATTTTTGATATTATTTGTGGTGAAACTTTGAACAAAAAATGAAGGCTTTCAAAGTCATCTCCTGTTGCTAAGTATCTCAGTGTTATAGCGAGACGTATCTGGGCAGGAATAGCTTTTCGTAATTGGGTGTCTTGTTTTGAAATTCGTGTTGAAATTTGACTAAGCAAATATTCAAAATCATTTAATGACATCCGGGAAAACTTTTTGAATTCATCTGTAGGTTCTGCAACTAGTTCATTCAACTGCTCCTCCATGGTTGCACTGTAACAAAATACAAAGTTATCAAGTATCAGATCCCACATCACAAGATATGTTACAGCGGCGTATTACATTTTAACTGTTATTAAAACTGTAATATAGCTAAAAGTGAATATATATTTATTTCACCCATCTTGTACTACGTACTTACTATATCCTAAACTCTATGAGAAAGCATAATAAATTGGTACTTACCTGGTTCTGTTTCGGTGAATGGTGGTAATCCACCATCTCCGTTTTCTTTGCTTCTTTTGAATTGTTTGTTTTTTCTTTATGGCGTAACTATAAATTGCTAAAGCGCAAAGTAGCCCCGCAGCTGCTGTAGTGGTTTCACTGTCCATACCGACTACAAATAAACTATATTGATTAAATGCTTGGCGTGCATACGCGTCAAGTGCGCGAACTATACTGAGAGCCCGGCGCGAACCTCTGCCAGTGTGGACAGTTGGCAGTTCTTGCTCCAATTCGCGCCGCGATTCGCGTCGCGATTGGCGCCGTGATTCGCGCGCGAGTGTGTAGATGGCTTGACACATTAGCCCTCGCGCCGCGCACGCGCACCGCGCGCCGTACTAACCGCCGCGCCCGACGCAACCCTAATGCAACCTTATGTGCTAATCAATAGAGACCATTTCTCATTTAACATTGAAAGCATTATCATCTTTTTCAATTTTGATAATGAAGAAAGAGTTTCGTACGAAAGGCCCAAACTGAATTGTCTGCTCGGCCGGTTGGCTCGTCGCACTACGAGATAAGGTCGAGATTGGTGTGTGCGGGTCGCGCCGCAAGCGGAGCGCTGCCGGCCGCGTCTCACGCCCACTTATCGATCGGACAATTTAACCGATACGTGTATAAGTGTAATATATCAATTGTGGTTGCACGGCTGCTGTCCGTCCGTCCGTCCGTCGCGACTGCTAATGAATTTCGTCGGTTGATTGCGTCCCGGTGCGTGCCCCCCCCCTCCCCTCCTCTCCCCCGGGGTCCGCACTCTACACATAAGTTATTGACAACTAGGTGAGGCGATAGCGGGTGCACTTTATTACCGCTGCGCTGCGCGGGCGCAGGCACTCGCCGACCGCGCTAATTAGTACAATTGTTATCTTTACACGTCATTACCTTTAAGTATATTTTTTTTGCACAAGACCTTTACAATAATGTTCTTAACTAAAACTATTACAAGCAGCGTTTTTTTTCAAGTGCCAGGACAACCAGCGTTCACGCTAAGTAACAGTATAAGTTACACTCGCTTTGCGAACACACAGAACTACACATCAGAACTTTATGGCTTCTGACGACCCGTAACAACTGCCAAAGATGTTCAAATGGCAGCCTTCCGAAACATCCACGGACCGATAGCCAAGATATCAAGCCTTGCTTAACATTATGATCGACCGATCCACGCAGTTTTTATAACACGCTTCATAAATACATACCTATATGCTTTATTATACTGATAAAAATAAATATTTAAAACTACCCTAAACAACCCTTATAACACACCATTATAGAGGAGCTCTTTGACGACAGACTTTAATGGTTCTTACAAGAACACGCCGCTACCCCGACGTACGACAGCACATACTCATTTGCATATTAACTAAATTAGATCTATAGTTATTATTCACTCAGAATTAAAAAAAGCTTCATTTGAAACAGAATGTTTGCTGAAATGACCTATACTCGTACAATACAAGCCTTTTTGCTAAAGATCCTAGGTATAGAGTACCTACACCAACATGCTTAAGAACACTAATTTGATTAATACAAGTGTAGCGAGTTTGTCCAAGTAGCAACTTGGTTGTAAGTTGTAGTCTTATGGAAATATATAGTTCCAGTTGGTTTTTTGATGGAAACATGCCATTGATGCACATATATGTTATGTATATTTATAACATACTTTCACAAAGGGCAAATAACACCATACATACAGAACAGATAGACAGAACATGCACAACAGAAATTAACGTACAAGTTATGTTGAACAAAAATTGTGAAGTAGTGTGTAAAGTTGGTTTAAGTATGAGGTCATGCAGCACTGCAGATAGGAAAATATTATAGATTTTATCCATTAGGAAATCGCAGTGTTATCCGTTTGAGGACAACGGGTCAAAACTAGACACATGAATCTGGTTGGATGGATAGCTCTTTTCTCAAGCACGAAGGAAAGTGAGAAATTTGGCAAGCACCGACGTTACGGAGGTTCTAGCAATCTTGGCCTGATGGTCTAATCATCGTCATGGCTTATCGCAGCTTGTGCAACCTACCTACGTATTTGTATAAGAGCCGCAGCCATCGCTCCGCGGTGGGACACCACACGGGTCACTGTTGTCCTGGGGCCCGATTCTCCTAATTTTACTTAAGCGACATCCGATTCACATCCGACTGAGATCCAATCCCGACTCAATTATGATTGAAGCAATTCTTTGAAATAAACGTTTTTATCCTTTTCTGTCATTCAATAATGATTCATTTTGTCTGCAAATGATTTACGATTGCAATATGATTGTAGAGCAAACTACCGTATAGGACAAAACCACCAAAATAGCAGACCAATCGCAAACCAATCGAATGTCGCTGGAATACGATTGGTCTTATATTAGTAGCAGAATGCCCGATATGGTTAAAACTGCTATTGCGATCATATTGCGATTCAATTGCTATTCGATTTTGACATTATTAACTTAGGAGAATCGGGCCCCTGCTGAATGTTACGAGAGTACAGTTTCACAAAGCTTACGCTGACATATTCCTCCTTATTTTTTGTTCCTTCAGCAGTTTTGAATAGTTTAGCTTTGTAGTAAGAAACAATACCATGCTAAGTTTAATTTTAATTCGTTATCTTTTGTGTGGTAGTAGTGTTGTCATTAGTTCCATGAGTCCACTACGATCATTATTAAGTTGGGGTACTTATATCACAGCTAGTAGATAGTAGTTCATGCTTTACTTACAATATTCCTGCGTAAACTCAGTATTGTTCTTGATAGTTAATTGTCCTTTGTGGTCATTCGAGTTTATGTCAAAATAATTATAATTCATTTGTGTAAAATTGATCTAGTGTTTTGTTCAGCCCGCCCAAGATTCCTCAAACGTCTTTGCTGGATTGCACATTCTTAGCTCTGCCTGACAATAGCTGCAATTACTGAGCCAGTATTGAGCAAGAGCTTGTGGCTCAGTCAAACCCATAACCCATAAGAATAGAATAGAAGTTTATAAGCAACGCTTGGTCGTCCCGTGGATGGGTCACTGTCTTGTCATAGTTCTTCCGTGTTTCGGATTGCACGATAAGCTCCCGGCTGTCATTTGAACATTTTTGGCAGTTGTTACAAGTCATCAAAAGCCAGAAACTCTGACAACCAGTCTTACTTTGAGGTATTGGGTTGCCCGTGTAACTGGGTCAGGTAGACAGTCGCTCCTTGTAAAACACTGTTACTCAGCTGCATCCGGTTGGACTGAAAGCCGACTCTAACATAGCTGCATAGGCTAGGCAGATGATGAAGAATTAAACGAAAGGCTCGGAAATTAGGATGGTAAATGGCTTTCAAATTAAAGCTTCGTGAGTATCTTCACCAGACTTTGCAGAAGTGACACAACTGTTCATTTAATTTTGTATTATTTATACATAAATGTATTATAATTATGTATATATGTGTAGGTATGTATAATAAGTCTATATACGTATATATATTTTAGTTTTTGCCTTATTCATTTAGTGCACCTGCCATGAAATTTCTCCTCCACCTAAAGGTTGACTGGTAGAAAGTACGCTTTTGTGCATTGTTTTTCATGTTTGTAAAATGTGTGCAAAAGTAAAATAAAGAAAAAAATATAAATAAATGATGACTGAGCCAGTACCTATGCTCTAGCAAGTGCTTAGAGATTAAGACAATAGTTAGCTAAACAAATGATTGAAATAGGCTACAAATATTTTTTTTTTAGCCCATACTGTCCCACTGCTGGGCAAAGGCCTCCCCATCTTGCTTCCACACTTCTCGATCTTTCGACCGAGCCCACCAGTCTCGACAATAGGCGTCAAGGTCGTCGAGCCATCTCTTCCGGGGCCTACCCCGCCTGCGGTGTCCATCCTGAGGTGTCCACTGAGCGACGATAGTGGCCCATCTTTCTGGATGCATTCGGCTGACGTGTCCGGCCCAGTTCCACTTTAATATGGCCTACATCAGCGACTCCCGTTTTGGAACGTATGTCGGTATTTCGTACAAGATCAGTTCGTCTAATGCCTAAAAGGCTACGTTCCATCGCTCTTTGGCAAACCTTGAGGCTGGACTTCTGACACTCGGTGAGGGACCAGGTTTGCGCACCATAGGTTAGGACGGGCAAGATACACATGTCGACTAACTTTCGTTTGAGTGAAAGGGGGAGGTCCCCTTTCATGTGATGATGATGATGATGATGTCCTCCTAGCCGATTATCGGCTACGGTGGCTGTACTCATGTAAGGAGATTAGCCAACTACGCAGGACATATTATAGTGCACGAGCATTTGCGCAGACACAGGTGCACTCACTATTCCTTAACTCTCATAGCCCGATGGGACGGTAATCCGACACGACCGGAGAGAGATCAGGCGCAGGACCGACATTTACGTGCTCTCCGATGCACGGGTGTATCAATCACCAGCTTCCAGGCTCCGGGCTGCATTGTGAAAGTATTCTAAAACCCACAAAGCGATTTCGGCCCGACTCGGGAATCGAACCCGAGACCTCGTGCTCAGCAGCCGCACTTGCGACAGCTAGACCAACGAGGCAGAATCCCCTTTCATGTAGTGCTTCATGGACCAGTAGCTCTTCCAGGCGTTCTCGATGCGGCGATCGATTTCTTTCTCTTGCCTGTTATCGAAGGAAACTAACTGGCCCAAGTAGATGTACTCGTCGACATAGTGTAGAGCTTGCCCATCTACCTCAACCCTACCTTTCGTGCTGTTCATCGTATGTGTCTTGCTCATGTTCATTTGAAGTCCAACCTCTCGGCTTGCCCTGCTCAGGTCTTGGAGCATTTGTTGGAGCTCTGCTGATGTAGACGCAAAAAGAACGATATCGTCAGCAAACCGCAAATTTGTCAGCCTTTTGCTACCGATGACGATGCCTTTAGATGTCCACGGCACGGTGAGCTTCCTGAAGACTTCTTCTAGTGTACAGGTGAATAGATTAGGGGAGAGCGGATCACCCTGTTTTACGCCTTTCTCTTTTCTGAATGATATGATTGTCATAATACATGAAATAATTTTAAAATCAGTGTAGTGGTTTTTAAGTTTATCCATTACAAAAAAAAAATAACAAAGTTTTCTTTTTCATAATATTAGTGTAGAAGAATAGATAAGGTATCTTTTGACTATTAAAATGGAGTCCCTCTTTATGATGCGGGCCTTTGCTTCTGTGTGGGTGGACTTTTCAGATTTTTGTCTTGCAAGGGGTAGGCCTGTGAATTGGCACATCGCAGGGATGTGCAGGCATAGATGCTGTCTCTATCGGCTATTTTCAGAGTGCATATTTCAACGCGGTAGCTCTCCTTGTACGTATTTAAAAATCCAGCGACTTCACAATCATAATCTTGGAACGCAATATTTAAGTCTCTGTAAATATTGTGGCTAACTGCGTTTTTCGCATTGCCGATACTCCTTCTATTCGGACCTGATATTGTTACACTGGAAGACACAGTCCATAACCGTATCTAGTCAACACCTAATGGCCAAGAAATAGGTAACAGTAGGTACATACATAGTCTAGCTGAGAGTAAACCGATCTTCGATCTGTGAAAATCAGTTCGGGTTAGGCGACGATTGCTGATCTCTATTCGTGCTAGATTTATAATTACTTCTCTGACACCTTTCCCAAAAATGAAATATACCTTCGCGCAGTTCTGAAACTTGATAATAAGGCCTTCTTTTTTCACATAAATAAGTCCAATTCCATCAAGATGTTGCAGTTACGAGTATCCAGCATCCACGGAGTACCCAATATCTCGTTGCGATGCATGCATGCTCCTATAATGTTTGCTGCATGAAAATGGGTACCTATGCCTGATTAAAATGTAGCCAATCATGTCTGTTATCAAATAAAACAACATTGAAGCCATCATCATCATATCAGGATACTAGAATGACAAAACGTCGTCGGTAAGACGTTTCCTAACATTACGATGTTATTGCAACAAAATATTCCATGAGTGCCGAGATATGAGTTCAGCAGTTTCGTCACGATGTCGGTTATCTTATCTGAACATTATCGATAACTTTGTTTGTTGTTGGCAAACAGCGCCAGCGGCGCCACCTGGCGGCGAGCGGTGCACCCCGAGTGCGCTGGTAGCGCCACCCGGCGGGCAGTGCGGGCAACACAACCGAGTTGGCGCGCACAACCGCTCGGGGCGCCACTAGTCTAACTCCGGAGTGACAACAGTATGTATTAGCTGCGAGAAACCTATTATCGTTCAATCATAATTCCTTGAGGTTAAAGTATTATTGTCTAATATTCGCATTGTACTTACCATCGTGTACAAGTTACACAAGTTTTGACATCATGTCTAACTGATGTACTTGCCGACGTGTTGGTTCTAGAGTAATGCGTCAGATGGTGCTGAGAGTTAGTGAATCATTATGTAAACTTACATTGCCAAAGAAACGGCTTTTCTTGCATTCTGAGCGATTCTGGTTTAGCCTTACATGACAGCGTAACAAACAGGGGCCCGATTCTCCTAATTTTACTTAAGCGCCATTCGATTGACGTTCGACTCGATTCGATTGAGATCCAATCCCGACTCGATTATGATTGAAGCGTATGTGGCATTCCGCTATTTTTTCTTTGAAATAAACGTTTTTATCCTTTTCTGTCATTCAATAATGAATCATTTTGTCTGCAAATGATTTACGATTGCTAAATGATTGTACAGCAAACTACCGTATAGACCAAAATCATCAAAATAGCAGACCAATCGCACACCAATCAAATGTCAATCGAATACGATTGGTCTTTTATTAGTAGCAGAATGCCCGATATGGTTAAAACTGCTATTACGATCATATTGCGATTCGATTTCTATTCGATTTTGACATTATTAACTTAGCAGAATCGGGGCCCAGGAGGATTACTACAGTTGTTAGAAGATAAGTAGGTAGGTACAAAAGTAAACTACCTGGTGCATGGGCATAGTGTACGCATGCCACAGAAGTGAGCGGAGCTCGCGAGTGCCTGCCTGTACACAAGTATATCGTTGCAGGTAGGTATGTGCCGACTACATCATAATCTACTGATAACAGGCGACATCGCACCGACTCCGCCGCTATCTCATCGCTGTCAGCCTATTTTTGTGACATTTATACTTTCCTAACTATTTTTATTGGCGCAGTACCTACTTGTTAGTCTCTTGAATCTTACTCTTTTACCTGTAGCGGAAAATATACTAGTTAGAGGGGTTTAACAGGGTATGGGTTATAACTAGTAACAATAAACTACAAAACTATATCAATCCATATCAAGCGTAGTTCTAGCTTGTTGACGTTCTCGTATATATTTAAACTAACACAGGAAATAAAAAAAAGGACTTCGAAGGGATGATAACAAGCTTAGCTGTGTCAGGCGAGCGCGGCGCGGGCGCAGGCGTGAGGGTAATAACGACACAATCTTACTGACAACAATGACTTTTATTCGGTCGCTTATTTCATAAACTCTTATGTTACCTATAACAGTTCAAACAGTGTTATCAAAATATAAATATGTAAACCTAATTAGCTGAACAAACCAACTCACACACACACACAAACACAGCCGGGCACGCAACACTTGGGCACATTCTCACAGTCATAACAATATATTATTATAGTAAATTCGTCGTCAATTAAATCTATGTATACATTAACTAGTTACGTAACTATATGATACATGCACTGGTCGTGCAGTCTCCACTGAATGTCTTCTGACCGGCACACGACACACGTCATCTTGTACGTAAAAGTTTCCCCAGTAGGCAGATGTGTGACGGCACATATCCGCAGTGATCGTTCACTTGGGCTCCCAGCGAGTGCATCTGGTGTTGGCACTACAACGTTAGTCAACGCGAGTACACAGCTTGACAGATATGTTTGCCGAGTTCTGACGTCGACCTCAATAACATCAAGCGTCGGCGCAGTGATGAGCGTCGTCGGAACACTTGGTGCGACGTCTCGCGTTGTGGTGGGGGCGCACTTGCGGGTTATCTCAGGCACTGTCATGGATGCAATAGTTTATCTTTACTGCGCGGCTATAAAACTAGCCGTACGCTTACACCATAACACGGAATGATGATACGAACGTACCGTCTGATCAGGGTAGAAGTAACACCAGAAAAATCATGGACTGCAGAACTATTACACTATGACCCACTTAGTTATTGGTTAGTAATGATATTCCATGATGCCCATGTTAGCTTGGTCATTCGACTCAGTACCCTGGAAAATTCTGAGCGGCTTAGTTAGCATAGAATGCACCGCTGCGTCAAGTCATTAGCGCCGCGCCGTATCGATCGATTAATCCTCTTCATATTTGAGATCGGTTTTGTACCAAAACATACGTCGCAGTTTTGTAAGACGGTGATGCACACGGTGTTCAATGGAGACGTGGTGGTGGAGACCTGTACGTGGCACTGGGCACTTGTGGAGCCGCGTGCGCGTGCAGTGGAGCGCTGCGCGGCGCGTTACGGCGGCCGGTAGTGCGGCGCGGTGCGCTCTAGCGCTGGTACCCTGCAAGCAACACTCACGTCACATAGTGATCGAACCTCAACTTTAAATTTGCTCAATGTAGCAGACTCTTAGCGGGTTTATTTATTGTTTTCGACAAATAGACCCCGCGATAAACAAGTCGCAATAAATGGTAAATAGGTATTATATATCACGCAGTAAGTAAGTTTCACTGAGTAAGAATCTGCACATAACCTTGAGATAGCGTAACACAAATGCAAATAACTGTAACAGATGTCGCGAAATAATTAACTGAGCAAACTGTCACCGGATTCACCAGTTCATGCGAGAGCGACTGTCACGATAGCCGCACACTGCTGGATACTGTGCCAGCAGCGCGAGGCTATGCGGAAATATACCTGACATTCATCTACATGTAGGGCATAGATTTAGTGAAGAGACTTGATAGGCAGTAGAGTGCAGGAAGCCAACATGCAGTACTTTGGAGATAGTCAGGTTAGACACGAGATACGAGACGAGGACTTCGAATCAAAAGCTGAGAGAAGAGCGTGCAAACAGAGGAGTGGTGTGGCGAGCGAGCCGCCGACACTGCAGGGCCGGGAGGGTGCAGGAGCAGAGCGGCCGGGTACTCACATGTCGGGAGCGTGGCGCGAGGCGGGCAGCAGCAGCAGCGGCGCCGCGCCTGCCGCGCCCCCCGCGCCCTCCACCGCCGCGTACAGCGGGGGCAGCACCTTGTGTGCGTCCGCTGCGGACACCACACGGTTAGTCGTGACGTCACAGCGGGCCGCGCGGCCACGCCGCCGCGTACTCACCCGCCAGCGGTCCGCCGCCCGGCCGCGCCACGCCGCCGTGCCCGCCGCCCATGCTCTTGGGCTTGCGCTTGCGCGTCTGGATGCCGTCCTTCTTCATGCTGAGCGGCCGGTTCACCTGCGCACACACGTAATCGCACTCAGACGGGGGAACTCCTCGTAATCTGCCGCCACGCGGGCCTATCATCCTTTAAACAAGCGTATCTACTCGCGAGGAGATAATTGATAAAAGATTATTTATCTCATTATGAATATTCGTGGTCGCGCGATGATAATTCTCTATCAGTCGGTAGCCCCGCGTTTTATCTCTCGAGATTAGATGAGACCCTGTGTTTTGACCCAATATTTGCCGAGGAGTTCCCTGATAACTGTGACTGCAGCGGCTATTAGATACCTGCGCGGTGTCTAATCAGCATACCGAGTGTAATCGATGCACAATCTAGAGATAGGGTGAATCGCTGGCGGGTGTACTCACGTTGTGCAGCTTGTAGTAGAGACCGCACGCGTTGCAGACGGGCTCGCCGTTGTTGTTGCGGCGCCACAGCGTGGTGTTGGACGTGCGGCAGTTGGCACACGTCACGCCCACGCGCCGGTTGCCGTTGGTTGGCTACACACAAACACGCGTATCAACATACTGAACCTCTATAAACGTGTTAATACGTAAAAAGTTAAATCAGTTTTATGGTTACCAGGGCTTGTTGAGGTTTGGCTTTCTGTCCCTTGAGTGGCGGGCGGTTGACGCCGTTGATGCGCGTGTAGAGGCCGCACGCGTTGCACAGGTAGTGGCCCGTGCCGTCGCGACGCCACAGCGGCGTGGTGGCGGCGGCGCAGTTCACGCACTCCTTCACCTCGCCCATCCCCGCCATGCCTGACACAACCAACAATATTAAATGCCAGTTCTAGGTCTCATTTGTCTTTGCTATGAGATAGTACACTGAATGGAAATAACAAGTAAAATGAGACACGTACTAGGATCGAAGCCATCGTCGATAGGCAGTAGGTTGTGCGTGGGCCAGGCCTGAGCGGGAGCCGGGTAGCCTTCTACAAGCAGGCCGCCCTCGTAGCCCGACACGGGCACGTACTCGACCCCGCTACCCTGGCCCAGGTAGTGTTCACCGCCCACTTTGTACTGCACCGTGTTGCCGTGGGTATATAGCGTCACCTGGATGAATACTCATACATTATCCACCAATGCCATAATACAGAGTTTGCCATTATTGGAAATGAAATACATTGAATGCAATGAGTGCTGACCTGCTGTGAGTTGGGGCTGGGCGGCGCCTCGTACACGGCCTGTGACTGCGGCACCACGGAGCCGTAGACGACGTGCGCGCCGCGCGCCAGCGACGACGACGACAGCGTGGGGTCGCTGCGGTACAGCAGCTGTCCGGGCGGCGACTCGTCCCCGCGCGCTCCCCCCGCGCCCCCAGCGCCGCCCGCGCCGCCGCCGTACAGCGTCAGCAGCTCCTTGCTGCCGCCCGCGTACGCGCCGTACCCGCCGCCTGCGTACTGCGGGCTCTGTCCCGCATACGCGTACCCGCCGTGCACTGACGTCACGGGCTGTAGGCTGGCATACGTAGTAGGCCGAGGTTCTCCTTCGCCACGGGCTTCGTACTTTACTTGCTGATACGCTACGCCAACTGCTTGCTGGTTGTTGAGCGCTGTGGTCTGGATCATCTCCAGGGAAGAAGCGGCTTGGTCGCTGAGAACCGCGGCGTACTGACGGCCGTCGGCCTGCGAAGCCTCGCTTCCTCCGTACGCCTGTAGCTGTTCTTTGTCTTTGTGTAGGAAAGCTTCGTGTGCGGCGTCCTCGCCGTCGCCATCCTGCGCCACGATGACATGGTGCGGCGCGGCGTAGCGCAGCGCCAGGCCGCGCGGAGGCGCGGGGCGCGTGGGGCGCGCGTACTGCGGCGGAGCGCGGGAGCCGGGGGAGGGCAGGCGGTAGGGCTCGGGCTTGAAGGCAAGATAGCGCGCGGTGTCGGGCTCCGCCAGGCGCAGGCGCTCCTCGTCGTAGTGCTGCTGGTCGCGCGCCTCCTCCAGCTTGGCGTAGTGCTGCTGCAGCTCGTCGGGCGCGGGCTCGGCCGGCTCGGGCTTGACGCCGTCGTCGCCGGGCTCCCCCGGCTCCGTGGTGATGTGTCCGGCCGCCGTGATGGTGCGCACGCCGCGCCGCGACGTGATCACGGACTGCGAGTGCGCGGCCGGCGAGGGCTCGCGCGGCGGCTCGTCGCCCGCGGCCCCCCCGGGGCCTGCCGGGCCGCCGGGGCCCGCCTGGGCCCCCCCGGGGCCTGCCGGGCCGCCGGCGTCGTCTGCCGGCTCGAGGTCGGTGCGCGTCTCGCTCTTGACGAGCTCGAGCGCCTCAGCGGAGCTGTGTACGTCGCTCTGTTCCATTTGGGTCACATTCTCCATGTTTGCCTGCGACCACACAATTATTCCTACTTTAGTAAAGAGGATAAGCTTGCCTAAAAAGGGCTAATGGTGCCTCGAAGAAACCTGGTTACAAATAAAGTGTGTTTTATTTGAGAGCAGACGTCTAAGTAAACAAGGAGTTGTTCTGTTAGCGGAAGAGCGACGGAAACACGCGACTAATAGGGAACAAGCGCGTGCGCAGGCGCCGACTTTAAAATGCTCCATGTTTATTACCTTAAGTAACAGTCGTATGTGATGACTAAAATTCATATCGATATTTACCGAATCGTTTAATAATACTTAGGTATAATATAATACTTAGGCATTAATATGCTTAGGTATAAGAAAAGTTGTTAGCAATAAAAAGTTTGCTATGTTTTTAGGCATAAATCTGTGCGGCCTTTGTAAATTATTTTATTACAAACGAACACACAACTTCCTTCGTAACTTGCTCGATGAGAAAAAAAA
Organism: Helicoverpa armigera; assembly: GCF_030705265.1. Classification (NCBI taxonomy): domain Eukaryota; kingdom Metazoa; phylum Arthropoda; class Insecta; order Lepidoptera; family Noctuidae; genus Helicoverpa; species Helicoverpa armigera. The sequence continues at coordinate 156,022 of NC_087124.1, read as the reverse complement.
TAACTGTCGTCTAGGAAGTATATATTTTGATAAGAAGTTTAATTATATCGAAGAATATTGTCGCCGGCACGGTTGCGGGGAGGTCGCGAGCAAACACCGCGCCCTAACATTTACTCAGGGCATAGCGCGCCCCGCCTCAGCCAACACAGCAGGCCCACTGCGGTGCAAGCTGTCACTCACAGATAAAACATCTAGTCATTTTGGATTTCTAGAATTACACAGATGAACCTTGGTATCTCATGAGCTGAAGATAAATAATGATACGGATTGACGGACAGATAACACGACGATAAGTTGATATCCAGGCCGTCGGGCCGTCAAGCGGCGCGGTCACGTTCCCGAACATCAAGTGCCCTGAGCACTGAGCACTGAGCTAGCTGCTCTCATATCCACTCTGTATATACCTACAGCCAGACATGAAACCCGCTACAGGTGCTATTACAAATCATACAAGAGATGTCCACCGAATCCTTTTGTTCTATCTGCGGAGGGAATTAATACCAGAATCGGTTTCTGATACTTTTGCGGATAATTGCTATTCATTAAGACAGGTTGATATAAAACATTAATTATTAAGTAGAATAATGCCCGGCCGTGTGGTGGCAGTGGTCCTTCTGCGCGCGCGCGGTGCGTGAGGTCGGCCGCCATGTTGGTGGTGCGCGATAACGTGCTGCCTATGTACGTGTGCGCACAGTGCGCAGGCGCAAGCGGGGCTCATCCACCTAGGTTTGGGGAGAGAACGGGGAGGACAAGAGGGTGCACACATGCACATCCACCCCCTGCTAGCCTACAAGCACCTTACAGCTGACTACCAATACGGTTCTACAATACATAAGCTTTCTTATTGCAGGGGCTTAACAGTAGTAATAAGAAATAGTACTTTTCCCCTGGTTGATATGCACAGATTGCATGTAGGAAGAGCAAGATTAAGAGTACCCGCACAACGCAGATTAAACAGTTGGCCGACAGTTACCCGATTGTTGGCAAAATCTCGATTCCAAACAAAGTTTTGAGTCGCGGAGATCAAGTAAATCCTGCTTGATTATTCATGTTAATTGTTTCGCGTTCACTGAGACCGGGCATTATGTCACGTAACAAGCTTGCGTCAAACGTGTGATTGATGCAAGTAGACAAGTGATATATCTTAACTTACTTATTTGTAGCAACCTGGATAAAACTAATTATAAACCCACGAGTACCAATAATAAACAGCACATAAGTAATATTACTGGCAATTTTATCAAAATCGATGGAGAAGTCTTCGTTTTTATACGACTTTCTAAAAAGGAAGAGGTTCTCAATTCGGATATTCGCATTTTTGAATGTTTTTTCGATCAACCGGTTTGAACAATCCTTTTTTGTTTATAAGGGTCCCCAATGGTCTGATTACCATCAGGTCCAGGAACTGATGATGAAACCCTGAGAAATCAAGGGGAAACTGTCTGAAGTTACTGGCATGCTTGGGGTAAAAAACTTGATACTCAGTGTATGATATGACTGATGACACAAGTACTTTTGAGACAATGTCGGGAAAACGGCTATGGTATGTATTGACTTCCTCGTGTTTGGGCTTATATTATTATTTGTATTGACGAAAACCTTACAATACACTAATTCGCATAGTGACCACTATACTTGTCACTGAAAAGTTAAAAAGTAATTTTTTTACAAAACAACGACTTCTAAAAACACTGAAAGCATCAAAAAGTCGGTTTGGTGAATTAGTCTAGTCGCGAAATAAAAATAAATTTAATTTAAAAAAGTTATATGTAGTGTATTATATAGGTAGTGTTATTAAAAGTTTTTATAGCTTTATCAAATCAAATCAAATTCTTTATTTGTGATTCACAAAATTAAATACCTGCGTTCATGCCGTGTTCCGCCACGCAGGAAAAAAATAAATACAAATATTTCTAGCCCATTAAGTAACCAACATAACTAATATTACACAACTTATATAATCATATATATAAATTACTATAATTATTATTTAGTTTGTCAGAAAATCACTGAGACAGAATTCTATCAATTTATTAAAGGGACTCTTACAAAAAACCGCTGTAAACTATTTTGCCCCGGCTTCCTAAAGCGACTTGAAACAAATGTAGGGATATTTTTACATAATTCTACAACAGATTTATACAAATCCGGAAAAAAGTTATTAAGCAAGCAGAAATATCACATAGTAAAACTATAACCGAATGTATTGATTTAGGTAAAGGAGGATGCACGATTAAAAACTGAGATTCGATTAAAATAATGTATATACAGGAATGTTGATGATATGTAGGAAGTCACAATATGTAATTCGTTTTGAATAAAAACTTTTTCCAAGAAAATAAAACCGACTTCCAAAAACACTAAAAAGCCAAAAAAATAACTAATCGGCCTAGAAGTCGGTGTCTAATGGATTTCCCCAAGTTAATTTTGCTACCGACTTCTAGGCCGATGTACCTAAAATTAGTTTTTTTTGCCTTTTTAATGTTTATGGTTCAAAAAAGTTTTTTATTTTCAGCTTTTCAGTGACACAAATAGTTGTCATTATCCGAAGAACTCTAAAGTTCTCATCAATACAAATAATATGAGCCCAACACGAGGTACTTAGTTTTAATTTTCAGTTATCGAGTTCCCTCGACCTTTTCTGGTCTCCATCATCAGGTCAGCTGCACACCTTCATTGTTGAATAGTGCTATTAGGCATACACCTGAGTTTCAAGTTTTTATCCTATGTATGCCTACAACTTTCGTTAGTTGCTCTCGTTTTCTCAGGGTTTCCATCATCGGACCCTGACCTGATGACTATGGGACCAACTGGCAGCTATTCCGCGTCGAACAAAAAAAGAATCACGAAAATCGGTCTATAAACCTCGGCGTAATCGAAGTCGGTTAAAAACGATAACCGAACCTCTCAACAGCATCAAACAATAAGTGCAGACGATTGCGTTGAGTAACTGCTTCATTGTTAGTTGTTGTGTTTGAACCTTGTTTGCAACCTTCTAGATGCTAGACTTTGTATTCGGTAATGTTACGCGGCGACTTCACACTCGTGACGGCGGCGGCGGACACCCGGCGCTCGCGGTGATGGATACGAGCTACGACCAACGATTCACGTCAGCCGGTATAAAATTACAGACTTCCACCTTTTGCCTTTTTTTGTTTTTAATTGGTGATTGTTTTAGCGAATTTGAAGAGATAAAGCACAAAAGATAATTATTTTGTGATTTTTTATTTATGTAAGTAACCCTATCCTTATACCTACCCGGTGATTATAGGCTGTATCTAACATTTGTGTTTCTTGCTATTTATTATTATTACTGGCACAAAACATAATAATCTGTCGAATCATCCCATTACTTAGTGATATCAATCGCAATTATCATTTAAAGCTGATTTAAATCTTTTTTCCATACCTAATGTTAACAGAATTTGTGTTTTTTTTTTAATGTAAGAAGATGAGTTCTCTACCAGCTAAGTAGCGAAGTAGTTCGTCTCGTATGTAACCTGAGGGATTAGCTAACCTGCATTGAAACCAACATATTTTTCCGTACGTCGTCCCGTGCCGATCGAAGTCTTTTTTCCCGGAAAAGCACATCAAATAGAAAAACCGCGGGCGGATGCTAGTTTTACATGAGTGTGAGTATTGACGATGTCAAAAATATAAAAGAAATCCAGAGGTCATTATAGTTGTAACAGTTCGACGACTATTATAAGTTATTTATTGTGATATCATATTGCTACATTGCTTTTTAGCTGAAGAGGCGCTTGCAGTAGTTCTTATGGAGCACGTCTGTGATATCTCATTTCGTCTTATTGTTTAAACGTAAATCGCAAAAAAAGAATTACAAATCTATTTAAATTCATCTCGTGTGACTGTCGGTGCAACTAGTGATTATTAGGAGGCATGTATATGTGTATGTGCCGTATCCTTTAGAGAAGTGATCGGATGTACTGCAATCGGTGCAGTCGTGCGCCGGCCTGTACTGCGGCGAAGAGTTATAGCAAACACTAAGTATATGCTGGACGCGAATGTTCCGCAGCAGTAGGCGCAGCCTCGGCTTAGTTCAGGTGTAGCCCAGGCAAGCAGCGAGCCGGCGGCGGCGCGGCCCGGCGGCGAGCTACGCACTCAATACGAAAATTTTGGTATGGAAACTGAGCTCATATATTATTACATTTCCTCAGTTTCTATTGCTCTTCAGTACGCTTCGTTAGTCAGGACTAACTCCTGTCTCTGCTACTAGGCACACGCACTGGCGGTAACATTCCACTCTCTGAGCACGGTATGTACGGCGGTTTGTTGGTTATTACACAGTAATCAGTAGATACACCAGTAGCATCAGCAACTAGTGTGCCGCACTAGCAGGCCCTCTTGTCTTGTCTCGAACATACACTCAAACACTAGACTCTGATTCCAATGTGGCTAGTTGCAGTTATATATTCAGTAGAACGAACTGTATGATTTGGTTTATTCGACACTTAACTCCGGATTGGGCATTAAAATGACTTTAGACTATAACACATTCTATAATAGAGATCGGATGACTTGTATGTATTCCGCTTTAGCATGACATTTACATATAGTAATGGAAGCGTGAGTAGCAGTGGTGGTCGCGCTCGGTCACCTCGCGGTGCTACAGGTACAGTAAGGGTACTCACTTGCGGGTGCGTGCGGAGCGCGGGCGGGACTGCTAGCGCGGCGCTGTGCACATGACCGGGGCGCGAGTGTGGCGGCGCGCGGCGCTCGTCTGTCCAGGTGAGCGCGAGCTTTCAGTGGCGGGCGGCGCGCGAGTGTGCGTGCGCGCGCCTGTGTGCGTGCCGCCGCGCCTGCTCATTGGCGCAGCGCGCGCGCCGCGGGGGAATGTTTTCACGTTTCAGCGCCGAGCGCGCAGTCGCGCCGACCGCCGCCGGACGCACACAGCCGCCGCAGCTCCCGACTCGCATGCACTATCTGACTATCATGTTGATAACTTAACTAATCAAAACAGATATACAAGTTAACGCCATTCATGATTTAAATGTCTACACTAGTTAGTAGTTCCATGACATTCAACCGAGATAGTTTTCATCCGCTCATTAATGCGGTGTCTCTCTGCAGACAGCATAGTCTTTAACTTTGAGCTAAACATATTAATCGGCAAAGGTATTCAATCTGTGAGGCAGGACTGAGGCAGCGTGTTGGTAAGCACATGTATAGATAGGTGAGTACGTATCGCAGTGAAACACTTTGATCAACACCACGTCCCAAATGTACGAGTAGATGTAGGTCACATGTAAGTCGCACGTCGCTCTGTGAGTATTTGTAACAATCACGATGTATACAGCTACGATTTATACGATTTATTGACAGCTCTGCATCATCAACTTTCCGTGATTGCTCGTCGTTGGTCACCGTACGCATTCCGTGTGTCTACAGTCGACTGGTCCAGTATGTCCCGACGGTAGCTATGCGTTGAGGGTCGATTATTTGATTGAAATAAACACAAGTGAGTTGGTGCGAGCTGGTGGCATGACCTTCGTGCGCGGTGCGCAGGCGCCGCGGCGACGCCTAGCTACGCAATAATCCTCGCTTATCCCCGAATTTATGTCAATAATGTGAGGTAGGTATGAAGGTGCGCTTTAAACAATAATTATTGTATTTACGATACATATCTTAACAATAAAAAATCGATAAGTGTAATGCGTTGCGCTATCTTATCAATTAGAGGCTTACTTGAGACATCGATCATCGGTCTAATTACCTGCGATAATGTTAATCATGGGAGAGCGCCTCACGTCCTCCACCCTGTGACGCGCGCCTCGCCAGTGCCTCGCCAGTGCCTCGCCAGCGCCTCGCCACCGCCTCGCCACCGCCTCGCCTCGCCAGCTAAGCTCATCACCTCTCTAGCACAACACCGTCGCGGTATAAATATCATCTCACTATACAACAGATCAAACTTTCGACGTTCACCTCATCACCAATCAGATTTCATCGTCAGTGACACGTAAAGCTTCTGCTAAACGAGCACCGACAGATCAGTCACTCACGTGTCTCCTCACTATACTTCCTCGTAGAAGCCACTTCTACACTTAGTACAGTCGAGCACAGACTGTCGGCCGATCAGCTCTGGCATGTTAAAAACTCTATTGAAACTTGGCTGCAAAACAGATATTTTTAACATAATCGCAATAAGATCTTACCTTCTGATCGACAGTATGAAAATCACAACAAGTGAAAACAATACCATTTCCGCAGTTCAATAAAGCTAAGGCATTCGTAGACCCTGTGCGTAGCAGCTCGTAGTAGCGCGTAGTACGCCTACGAAATTCGTAGTCGTCATTTGCTACGACTTTAGTGTGCACAAAATATAAATTTTATTGTACTCTTTCATTGTTTTTGATCATTTGTATGTATGTTTTATACCATTATGAAGGTAACAGGAGAGATATCAATCGATCTTGCGAAGGCATTATCGTACTAATACTATCAAAATACCTAAAGCGTTGGTACCTAAGTTGACTATGTGCATCTAACATTAATTTGGTAATGTGTGCAAACAACCATGCCTGTATGTAGTCATGTAAGAGGTGCGGTGACGTCACCAGCAATGACACACACTCCCAATACAGGCTTGATGGTGAGCGCTCGGTGAATCATCGCGGACACGGAGCCGCGAGCCAGCGTACCTGCCACAGCCGACAATGCGCCTCGAGGACTCGCGCCGCCGGTGCCGCCTGCTGCTGCCCACACGGGGTCGCGCCGCGCCCTGCTCGCAGCAGCGCGCTGCCCGTCGCCGTCGCCTTATCAGCGCACTTGACGGACCTGATAACGCGCCGTGCCTGTGTGCTTGTGTGCGTGCCCAATGATTCAGCCGCTGTGAGGCGTTCAATAGCAAACGCACTTGTTATTCTACATCACTCAAATAACGCTACAAACATTCAGCCTCTACACTGTATACTAACAAACGCGTTTATCATCTATACATCTCTTATCGTTCAGTTTGTCTAAAACACACTTTGTGTAGTGAGGTATTATGATCATGTTGCAAATCTGCCTCACTACAGCTATCGTGTACACTAGAATAGATCGACGACATGCTCCCGGGGTGCTGAACTGGACTTCTTAATACGTTTTAAAACATATTTTACTTAAAAACTTGCAAGTCGGCGAACCTAGTTACCGATAACAAAAAAAACTTATCACAATGTAAATATACCTACGTAGAGTTGTGTAATTGTCGGCGCGGGCGCACGATGGCAGCTCAACTGGAGCTCACTGGAGCTCACTGGTGCCCGAGCGGACGTCACTTACAAACCATTGACATCTGCCAATACTCGTTACGAGTATCTAGTCAGAAGCCAGAAAGTCTGACAACCAGTCTTACCGAGTGGTATCGAATTGAGTTGAGATGGACTGATAGGCAGTCTCTCCATGTAAGACACTGGTACTAGGCAGACGATGAATATGAACTGAATACTAGCTGGTTCCCGCAGTTTCACCAGCGTCGCGGGAGAACTTCTTCCGCTACCCAGACAAAATAAGCCTACGGCACGCAGAGATAGTGGAGCTTCTCTACAGTGAAGTAGTTTCAGGGCCTCTAGCTAGGGTGCAAACAAACCAAAAATGTTTCCTTTTTAGGATTCCGTAGTAAACGAGGAACACGGGCGAGGAGTCTCGCCATGTCTGTCCATCCATCATCATCATCATCATCAGCCTATCGCAGTCCACTGCTGGACATAGGCCTATGAATTAGAGCTTACAACTATCACTTTTTGATAATATTATTATTTTCGGAAATAATAACTCTTGAATTTTGGACCATACCTACTTGTTGAAAATATGAAAAAAATCCTAAATATAAAACTTAAGGCGAGGAAGTGGTCAACAATAATTCCATAACCGGCACGCGCATCTAAGGCGCCAAAAGGGGTCGGAGCGTCTGAGCGGGGCGAGGATAACAATACGCGCGCTAGCTTATAACTAAAAGTCGTAAGCGACAAAATGGTTTTGTAATTTTAATATTTAGAAATGATAATTTAATAAAAATTCCTACTACCATTTTAAAGAGTATGTATATACTCAACTACTAAAAAAGTTAAGAGGCTTAAATCGGTCCCGTTTGCCCATAATATGTGAATCTCTTTTTAAAAAGAGGTATGTTTGATATATTTTTCTCTGTTATAAAAGTTACCTAATCATGTTTCTACAACTAACAAAATAAGGCTTATATCATGAACTTTCAGGTAACCAAGTTGTATTTTGATCCGTTTTGTATTTACTGAGAAAAATTGACATCCTTGGCGCCAAAAATTCCAATTCGTCCTCTTAATATACTCTTTGTGGGAAAATTGTTTTAAACTCGATTAAATAACGGTTATTTACAAAAAAAAAACTTAGTGTACACATTTTCAAAGTTATAAAGTTCCAGGTCAGGCAAGTACTAATGCAACTTTTCTAAGTTTTTATGTACTTTCTAAGTATATCTTAGACACCAATGGCTGTGTTTCGGATGGCACGTTAAACTGTAGGTCCCGGCTGTCATTGAACACCCTTGGCAGTCGTTGCGGGTAGTCAGAAGCCAGTAAGTCTGACACCAGTCTAACCAAGGGGTCTTGGGTTGCCCGGGTAACTGGGTTGAGGAGGTCAGATAGGCAGTCGCTTCTTGTAAAGCACTGGTACTCAGCTGAATCCGGTTAGACTGGAAGCCGACCCCAACATTGTTGGGAAAAAGGCTCGGAGGATGATGATGAGTGTACACATTTTTTTATCTTTAACGTATATTTTTTTTTAATCGGTTCAAACAATCAAAAATTACCACTGAAAATCCAACATACCCATTTAATTTATCCTCCTAATAGGTATCGGCTATACTCGGGAAACCACGGAACCCTATACTGAGCGTAGCCCGCCACGCTCTTGGCCAGTTTTATTATAAGCGTATTAGTATAGAATCCACAGTTATGTAGGTATCATTAAAAAATGTAGTCTTTAGGACTGTGCGGAAAAAGCGCAGCTCCAACGGTGCGCGGGCGCAGGACTCGCAATCAGGATCAAGTCTTGCCCATCAACCCAGAACATTCACTGATTGTTTTAAGTAACTTTAGAACCGACTTCCCAAAAAAATGTCTGTAAAAAAGTTATCTTTACCGCTTTTCAATTTTTGGGGCCAGAACGATAATATTTTAAACAGTGGCAATCGTAAGTCATATTGTAGAAAGCCCTAAACAATATTAATAAAATTAATTAATTAATTTTCCCCCTCTTATTTATTTTTGTAAAAAAGTAAATGCAAATATCATTGTAAAATACGGAGGGACGATACGCATGCAACAAAGTGTGTGCTAAGTATGAATGTAGATGGATAGAGAGGAACCTAAGAAAAGATGGATGGATTGCCTGAAAGATGACATGAATGGGAAGGGAGTGAGTGTCAGTATGACGAGTGACAGGGGAAAATGGAAGAGAATGTCATGTTGCGCCAAAATAAATTTGGGAACAGGGCAGTAGGAAGAAGATTGTAAAATACTGACCAGGAATAAAAAGCTTGATACAGAATTAATTCACTTTGATTAAGTCTGAGGTCTGATACGGTAGTCTTAACATATTTCGGTGTAAAGATGTCATCAATACGAATAAAATGAGACTCTAAACACTTGATAGTTGCTACATACCGATGCGGAGTTCAGATCAGTCAGATCCTGACTTTGTGACAATGAGACCTGAGAGAGTTGCTCTTTCAAAAGAGAGTTGCGTAACAAAGACTAGAAAAAGACGATTTGAGAATCCTCTTTTTTTGGAGTCGGTTAAAAAGTAGTTCCTCAATTCGGATGTTTGTATTTTTTTGTCATCGTTCTTTGTTTCTTTTGTGTTCGCGCATATGTGCCATTTACATGTGTCTTCATCATTTATATAAAATGCCTTAAGTAGGCTGCCGTCAAAATTGGTTATTAGGCTATCATATAGCACACTAAATATTATTCTGCTTCAATATACCCAGAACGAATTAATCGATGAGTTGAGAGAATGCCTGTACGGCTAGTACAGAAAGCACACGTCATCAGATCATCTAAATCTCCAAAACCTTGTATTGTGTTTATACATATTTAGCTATTTCTAGTCTAACATGCGGTACCTTTACCTACTTACATTACAGAACAGTTTGGACTTTTCCAGTGCCTCAGAAATACTAACTTTCAAACAAAATCATAATGAAAACGGCCACAACATGAAGACTGGAGTAACGTCCACTCGGAGGCAAAATGTGGAACACCTGGCAGCGACGAGGGGCGCTTTCGTTTCTTTCTGTAGGGTGAGTTCAGGGCGTGGTCGACTAACAGTTTGTGTGTGAACAACTAGGTCTGTGCAGCAAGCTCGAGACGAGACACAACACGCCGCGTTGCACAACGCCCGCATGTAGGCCGCCCTCACTACTAGCTAATCTAATTACAAATACAAGCCCGGGGAGTATGATATAATAAGGCACCTTAGCGTGTGTGTCTGTGTGTACAGTGCATCGACCCCATTGATACTCCACTCAGTATCGCGCCTTTCTTCAGATATGCAAATTGTTATCTCGATTATCTTAACTAGGCGCTAATGTGAGACCGGTTATCTTAAAGTTTTGATAATCGTATCTAACAGATACAGTATCTAGTAGAACAGCTGATGTTACTACATAGTGGACGCGAGCATGCGACTAGCCGCGACCTGCAGGACGTCGCGGCGCTGCAGCGGCTTGCGGGCGAGGGGACGCGCCCAGCCGCCACGTGATAACGTCCGCAAACACGACACGAACCCACCACAAATATTTGTAGGGATCGTCGCCGTGCCACCCGCCGCCCCGCCTCGCCCCACCCCGCCCCGCCTGCTACCAGCCCTGGAGAGCTCCGTATCTGGTGCAGAGATACCGCGATACCATCCCCGATACCGTATAATTATCAGATAGAAGGCCTACAGATTTGATTAGAGAGCGCGTATCTGTCGCCGCCTCATTACAGCCGGCTCGGCGCCCGCGCAGCCACGACGTGGAGGGTGCTGCAGCAGGCCGGCGGACGGGCAGTGTCGGACAGTGCGAGTGTGAAGTGCGCAGTGCGGCCGCGGTACCTACCGCTGTAATCCCCGCTCCGGATCTGATACGCGATACATCGACGGATTATTGATGGGCGCCGCTCGACCTCATCGCGATCTTATCAGTTGTTTTTTTCGTCGAATATTTTCCGTGAAAAGCTAATAAAGATCGGTGTTGAGGGGCGAGGGGGGCAGGGTGCACGTGACGCGATGCCTGATGATAAGACGCCATATTGTTTCAGTGTATGCCCCCTCTCCGCCAGCCCCGCGAACCACTCATCGCAGTCGATTCCCTGTGCGTTGTACACGGTTAGATATGATTAGATATACACGGTTAGATATACATATGTGTGCGTTTGATATTTTGTCACGTACTCCACGCGCTCGTCGAGGTGGGTAAGCGTCATACCTACTTTGTGAGTAACATCGTACATTGCATAACGCATTGATCAGCGAGCTGAGTGAGTGAAAACGGACCAAAGATGGTCTTTCTGAGCTGTGCTGAGTGCAAATTATGTAATGCCTGAAAAATACAGTAAGTGATGTCCGCTGTGAGCGCAGCAGCACGGCCGGAGCCGCGTGCTGGACGCGAGAGCGAGCGTGCTGGACGCGCGTGCAACATGACAGGCAACTGAATCAAACAACAGGCTTGAGCTTCAAAGTACCTTTAATTCAAGGCGTTCTTCAATCTGATCGCTTATGTAATATTTACACAATACAGTACATGTATATACTAGAGGAACGCCTCGCAGGACGCGCCACATAACACATAAATATTTATAACATCACGTATCTATACTTACATTTGTATGCAATATATTTGGCGACAAGGCATCAGATCTACTCGCCGCCAGCACTCGCCGGCGGTTACCCACTCCACCCTATTATACTCTATTCACATTATTATTATTATATATTACTTTCAATGAACATGCAACAATAGTCGACATTATATAAAAAATAACATAATTACATATAACTAATTAATTCTTATTAAAATTAAAATAATATAATTCGGATTTATGCAATAGAGAGGTACCTCAGATCTATGCGTTCATAGAGCGTACATGATGCAGGTAGTGGCTGCAGATGAGCCACGAGCCACGCGACCTCGCTCTGCACTGCTGATGTTGCAGTAGTCAGCAGTGCAGGCGCGCCGGTGTCACCGCACTACACTCACTACGCTACTTGGATTCATTCTTGGAATGCTTTTAGAAGTCATGGAGTCAACAAAAATATCTTTACTAATGTACTTATACTAACACTAGAGCGACGCTCACCACCCGTCGCTCAGGCGACGCGTGCCTCCTATTCAAACCAAGTCCATAATATTTTGAAAAAAAAAAATCTATTCATCGGATTCCAGTATACGCCATTACTAAAAATTGATTATTTTATAAAAATATAAACTTTATCGTTCAACATAAAATAAAATTAGCTGTGTTACATTCAAAACAGCCTCTTTGCGGCGACATAGCTTACTTTAAAAGAAACATTAAGCTATCTACCTAGGAATGCAATGCTTTAGGAATGATTCATTATACAGTCTCATCGCTTATTATACATAATTATTATTTGGTAACAGTGGGAACACACGATTAAAAACAGCTCACTACAGCACACGTGCGAATCGTACGACACCAGGAGTGGTCGCGCGAGTGCGCTGCGGCTTATATGTACAGGGTGCTATTTGGTCAACTAGCGAGTCATCGCGCTCACTATCATCTAGGCACTAACTAGGTATCTAAACAACTGAGATTCTATAAGGTTATGTGGTCGGGCGGCGCCGCGGCTCAGCTGCCCATGGACACGACGGTGGGCCGCTCCAGGCGCTCGTCGGCCGCGCGCCGGTACTCCTCGTCGTAGAGCGCGTGCGGCGCGTGCGCGTGCTGCGCGTGCGCGGCGTGCGTCACGTGCGAGGCGTGCGGCGCGTGCGCGGCGTGCGCCGAGTGCGCGGGCGGCGGCTCCTCCACCTTGAGCGCGTGCTGCACGTAGTAGTTGAGCGAGAGCGGCGAGCGCGCGCCGCTGCCGGCCGCCGCGCCGCTGTCCACTGCACAGACACACGCGTGAGCACGGCGCCGGCTGGCGAGCGGCTGCCGGCCGGCGCCGTGCTCACGGATACTCACATAGGTTCTCGATCTTCACGCCCGAAGACGTGACGGCGCGCTGCACGGACGCCTTGATACTTCGTTCTGCTTTTATACTATTTTTTGGCTTCCTCTTTCTCGTCTGGAAAAATAATAATCTTATGTTTTACAAAGAAACTAAGCTAAGTATGAGTAGCGGCAACTGGATGCAGGTGGTCAGATGTGCAGTCGCACTATGTAAAATACTGGTAACTAACACTCAGCTGCATTCGGGTAGACTGAAAGCCGACTCGGCTATGAAATTCAATTCGACAGGTTCGTTGCATACGACGCCCATTTTATAACACCTGTATGCAGCGGAGAACAAAACTAAGAGATTAATTCGGGTAAATTCTTGTACAACTTCATTTCATGGTTTTTTTATAAATATGAACACATACATAGGTTGGTACATACAAAATGACTGTTGTGTATCATCAGCAACTATAACACCGCAAGAATTCGGTTATCAGAGAATAAATTGTGTGTCAAACAGACACGTTTAAGGTGGCTAGTTTGCTATCCTGGAGTTATGCATGATTAAGGCGGCCAACTTTCCGAAAACTGGATGCGGGACTTAACCTTTCGTGAAAATGGGGGCATTGAAAAATGATCGTACGGAACTGATAAAATAACAACCGTAAGCAAAAAGCTATAATTTAACCTATCAATATCGTGTGACAGCGTGCACTAATGTCTTATTTTCAAAATCATTAGGCCTCACGAGTTCAGTAGAAATAAAGAGAACGAGATTATATTATAGGTAATCTGGGGCCCGATTCTCCTAATTTTACTTAAGCGACCTTCGATTGACGTTCGACTCGATTCGACTGATATCCTATCCCGACTCGATTACGATTGAAGCGTATGTGGCATTCCGCTATTTTTTCTTTGAAATAAACGTTTTTATCCTTTTCTGTCATTCAATAATGAATCATTTTGTCTGCAAATGATTTACGATTGCAAAATGATTGTACAGCAAACTACCGTATAGACAAAATCATCAAAATAGCAGACCAATCGCACACCAATCAAATGTCAATCGAATACGATTGGTCTTTTATTTGTAGCAGAATGCCCGATATGGTTAAAACTGCTATTACGATCATATTGCGATTCGATTTCTATTCGATTTTGACATTATTAACTTAGGAGAATCGGGGCCCTGTGTTCCTGCACTGTTGAGCGTGCGCGCAGGTGGGTGTTGTGTAGAAGTGTGGTAGAAAAATAGGGATGCGGGATGCATACAACGTTTTGCGGGACTATTTTACTAATAATTTCAAAACGGGATTTCGTCAAGCATTGCGGGACGGTCCCGCAGAATGCGGGACGGTTGGCCGCCTTATGCATGATTGTCGTTATAATGCGTGTCGGGTGCATGGCGGCGTACCTGTATGGAGTCCTTCTTCATGGCGAGCGGGCGGTTGATGTTGTGCAGCTTGTAGTAGAGGCCGCACGCGTTGCACACGGTCTCGCCCAGCGAGTTGCGCCGCCACAGCGACGTCGTCGTGGTCTGGCAGTTGGTGCACGACATTCCCGGCCGCTTCGTGCCCATCTGCGCACACCACTACATTACACCCGCTCTCACGAGCTCGACAACTATTCAACTTCTTACAAACGCCGATTGACTTTTCAAGTCTTTCGGCTGGCATGCATTACTGAACTACAAAATAACGGTGATGTTAGATATAGAAGCGATGGGTGTTAGTGGGCGGGCGTTAGGTGTTGGGCGTGGGGTGGGGGCGGGGGCGGGGCACGTACCCCTTTCTTCTGTTTGTAGTCAGAGGGGGTGGAGGGCTGGTGCGCGGGGTGCGCGAGCGGCGCGGGCGCGGGCAGCGCGTGCGACGACGCCATGCCGTTAAACAGGAAGCCCTTGTAGAAATCCGCGCCCGGCGGGGCCCCCTCCGCGGCCACTGCAACCAGAACAAGCGTGACTGAGCGCTGAGCGGAGCGCGAGCGAGCAGTTCGAGCGGGCGCTCGGCGGGCGCGGATCTCACGGGAGCGGGGGGGGCGCGGGGTTAGTGAGCACATGTTGCGTACGTCGTGCGGGGGCGCGTGGGCCGCGGCCAGGCGCTGACGTACCAGCCGCCGCGGCTGCTTCAGCGGCCGGTTCATGCCGTTCATCTTGTTGTAGAGGCCGCACGCGTTGCACAGGTAGTGGCCGGTGCCGTCGCGACGCCACAGCGGCGTGTGGATGGCGCCGCAGTTCACGCACTCGCGCCCCTCCGTGAAAAACTCCGCCATTTCGACTGCGCAACACACGCTAGTTACTCCGAGCGGCCCACTCTACTGCTAGCGCCTGGCCCGCACTCGGCCAGGCGCGCAAACAAACACATCCGGCGTTCAAGTCAACACAAGAATGGGCACATAAACCTACATTACATTACTAGCTCAATTATTGTCGAGCCTGTTCTGCTTACGAAGTAGGAAGCTAAAATGGTTCTTGGAACTTTATGATCATAACACTTATGAGTGGATTAAATAGGTTATAAATAAAAACAAAGTAACCCATTATTTAGTAATCGAGTAATGGTAGCGGATTTGGTGCAATCAATCATAAGTATGTACGGGTGGAATGAAAGCAAGGAAGTAAACGGCGGCGACCTTGACAGTGACAGTCGGTCGCATCGACGACAGATGCGCACGTGAGCGCGCGTGCTGACACAGCGCGCGCGCGCACGTCGCAAGGCCGCGTGACGTCACGCGGGCCAGCGCGCGAACAACGACCCGCCGTCACCCGAGCCGCCATTGTTCCCGCTGCTGCGACCGATTCCTTACAACGAGCCGTTTCACCAAGCTTCCTTCATACGTCACTTCCGTCAATCCGCGATGCCTTCTACTTACCTATACGAGGCACTACTGAAGCCTTAAATACAATCCAAACACGTCAACGATCAAGGATTTACTTCCGTCATTTAGAAGAAGCACCTTCTGGATCACTCTGTATAAATATTTGTAAACCTACAGTACAACCTCAACAAAGTAGCTAGTTGCATCTAAATCTTTTTAGAAAGAAAGAAAGAAACATTTATTTGTAAGAATATGGGTACAAATTAGTTGTTCAATTAACAACTTTATTCTTTCTGTAGGTAGTTATCCAGTATTAACCATACTCTGCCATGATCAGGCGTACAAATGTTTAATTGTAAACAGTATTTATCTAAGGGAACTATATTTTTTGTCACCAAAATTTATATTTGTCATCAAGTTGTATCACCTAATAAATAGATCTATCGCCACGAAATATTTTCGTTCTCAGATAAACAAAGAGTGTTCCCAGGTATGAATTAGCAAATTATTGTTAATATAATGTGTAAAATATGAGATGGATTACCAATAAAATTGTAGTGCATTACATGAATATAAACTTCGTTCTTATAATAATAGTTTTATTACTTAAATAATAGCTTGGTGCTCAAAATGGTAGATCTGTCACCAAATAAATCGATTAATCGATCCCTGACTGCGACTCCTTTTTATTTGTTATTTTGTCAACAATACAGTAGTTACATTTTATTTCGTTCAGTTATTAAAATAATGTATTCGTTACCAATTTAATACATCAGTTTATAATTTTAATAAAAATATGTTCAAAGGGAAGAGGAAGGGAAGGGAGACAAATTGGCGCGCTTTCGGGCCTCAACGAATGGGTTGTAGGTTGGTTGTAGGTACGATCATACGATGCGGGGCGCGGGCAGCGAGATTTTTAACAATAAATACTGATTATTTTGACTTTGATTAAGTGTTTTATTTACTATTCAGCTAGAAATTTAATTTAAATATATTTATACTACCTGTGGAAACTAAAGCCCTTGGGGGGAGGCACATGGCCAGTTAAGTAGTAGACTCTTTTGGTTGAAAGGATGATGACGACCACCCTACATTTTTAGACCTTCATGAAATTTTCTAGTGATATAATATATGATTTATTGGCGATCTCTTTAAATTAGTTTGCTTAAATACTATTAGGACAAACCTATTATAATACATACAAAATCATTTATTTGGTACTTGACCCCATATCTCCATGATTTTCGGTAATTTATTGTGGAATTGATTTTATATTGTTTGGTGACTACATTTGGTGACAAATCTACTATTTTGAGGGCAAACCCTATTATTTAAGAAACACAAAATGAATTAAATTGGTGACAGCTTAAATCATACCCTTTATCTAACGTAACAAGTCAATAACTAGTTCGCTACTTATACAATTATATATCACAGAGTTTTATCATTTAAATACTCTTTCCCACTATAATAAGTAACATTTATCTCATTTCTAACAGTAAAATTAATAATGTCCGTTTAAATAGGTTAGACTATTAACTTCCATAAAACTATCTGGCAACTTGTTGTAAATATGTATCGCCATGCAATACACATTGTGACTAAACACATTGACTCTTTGCTGAGGCACCAGGAGGTTGTGAATACGTCTACCTGGCCTAGTCAATTCATCAGTGTTAGCAGAAAAACTGGGGATGTTTGCGCACACTTCCAGCATGTACAGACTGGGTAATGGCAAAAATAGGTAATACTTACAGCTGTCAGTCTGTTGTGTACCAAATAAGGCTCTTGTACATTTCTTTTGTGCAATAAATGCACGATTAGAATCTACTGAATTACCCCACAATATGAGGGCGTACCTATCTTAATTTTGACCATATTTATCTTATTCATTACCTACCTTAATAAAAATAAAACACTTTTTACAAAAAAGTAAAACCCACTTCTAAAAACACTAACCACTAGCAAAAACAAATGTTTAAATGCATCAGCCTTATAAGTCAGTGTCTGGCTGGTGCGGCTCCTTGATTGCGCCATCGACTTCATCTTCTTCTTTCTCTCAAACACGTATTTAAGTATGTATGTAGATTTTGGGATTGACTCATAAAAAAATTTGTCGACTTCTTAAAAAGGAGGTGGTTGTACCAACCTTGTCCCAACTAAGTATGTTGGGGTTGGCTACCAGTCTAAGGGTCAATTCACACTGAAAGAGCAGCGGCCGGCAGCGGCCGGCAGCGGCCGTAATTGCAAGGGATTGAGCGTGAGCGCGGCGGGCCGCGCTCTTACGGCCGCTGCCGGCCGCTGCTCTTTCAGTGTGAATTGACCCTAATCGGATGCAAACTGTACGAGTAGTACGGAGCACCAGTGTTTTACAAGGAGCGACTGCCTCCTCTGCTCAGTTACCCGAGTAACCCGATACCCCTAGGTAAGACTGCTTATCAGACTCCCTGGCAACTAAATGTAAGAAATTCTTACAGTCCCAGCCGATCCCAACATAGTTGGGAAAAGGCTAGACAGATGATGACAATTATTTATGGACTAATGTTTGTAACAATAATGACGCTGTATGGCGAGAGCGCAGCACGCCGTGACGAATGAGTAAAATAATGTTACTCGGAATAGGAAGCATAATAAACATTGTCAAGGAGATTATCAGTTTAATAATCTAGTAAGCATCCTTACATGTTCGTCTCATGTATATTTACGGCTTGTGTTACTAAGATAGATATATGTTTGCTTTTAAATCAATGCTTTCGAAGCTGCATCGTCACGCACTAAAAAGTATTTTTTTTTGCGTCACATTTGGACAAGGTTTGCTACTCTAGACTCTAGTGCATCTATCTCAAGGCTCCTACCCTTTTCCGATGAAGGCAGTCGGTACTTTGAGCTCGTTATAATTTAGCAGGGTGCACTTAGGCTGCGGTTCCACTAAGGCGGAGACGAGCGGAGCTGAGAGGAGACGTGTGGGGATCGACCATTCACACTACACGAAATCCACATCTCGTCTTTTTCATGTAATGTCTCCGTCTCCGCCTCAGTGGAACCGCAGCCTAAGGGCTGGCGAGGCAGGCTCCTCTTTACATTATATTTGTTATATGAATAAGTAGCTATTCACCAAGTAAACTAGAAAACACGACCAATGATCCGGCCTGGAGGGTGTAGCAAATATGTATGATTATTTAATTTTTACTTACTGCTTACGCTTTTTTTATTGTTTTAACCACCCCTCTATTTTAGACATAGATATACCTACTACAACCTAGTAACATAATGCCAGTCGGACAGCGAAGTCTATCACTATCTGAGACGTAAGGTGTTGAGGAATGAGCGCGTGATCAGGCGGGCCCGGTACCCGCGGCGTTCCGTTGCACTGGAATCCAAGACCGTTAGACATCCGCGCCGGCGCAGCAGCGCGCCCGCCGCTGTGCCAGCCTGGCCGACTGCTGGCGCCCTGGCTGCCACATGTTTGTCATTTAAATCAAAGTATCGAGATAACTGATTCATCAGTATGAACTAACAATTGAAAGTGAAACCGAGCGGGAGTTGCATGTGCGCCGTACACATATACTGTTACAAAACGCAGAACATTTGACAGAGATTCAACTGAAATGAATGGTGGCGTTTCCGATTACTCATAATAAGCATTAAACATGGATGTCATTAGCCGGCCGTTATTGACGTTTGTAACGAGAGCCCGGCCATGTGTGCAGGCCCGCCAACACACACTACACATGTAGCTATCGTGTGCCGCAAGTCGACTGAACGTCACGTCAGATCGATCTCGTTGGGAACTGGTACAGAGCCGCCAATAGCTGGATGATGGTGAAGCAGGCGGGTGACGTCACTGGGCAGCTATGTCCTAATGGTGTTAAATGAGAAAGAGCCCGTCCTGCGGCGATAAGGCGCCACCTGGCGGCGCGTGATAACGCTGCGCATTAGTGACGCGAGTGTCAGTCAGCAAATATGTGGAGACACGGCTTTAACCTGGTCGACTGTTTTTTTGGATGCTTTGTTCGTAGCGATAGAGAAGAGTCGCCTGGCCGGCCGGACGCCCGCTGTTTGCGCGGCACGTGCCTTATCCGATACCATTTACGGAATGCGATTTTAATGCGCTTAAAAGGGAACGACTTCATTTTAAAACAAGGCATGGTTTTTTTAGTGTGACCTAAGCAAACAGTCGGCGCTCCACGGCCGACACTCGTTCGTTTTACGAGGCCGCGCCGAGCGCCGTCCGCGGGAACGGCTTTACAATAGTAAACAATATCAATGGACACTTAATTTATTGTAGCGAGCGATTCAGACCAGCCACGAGGAAAACCGCCACCAAAGCTAATTAGCGGAGTACACATGTGTGCTCTGCGCTTACACACGCACGCTGCACTCGACGCACACAAACATACGCTTTGTTTTTGTCTTTGACACGTGACTCTGAGGTTCTTTTAGACATCGAACTAACGGAAAACAGGACATTTACCTATTTCTTCTAAAAATAGTAACTTGAAATAATAATTGCTTTGGTGGCTTCGTTGTTGCAGTTTCATGAATACGTGAGCGCTGTATTGCTACTAGGTATAACCTTGTAAATATAATGTACCCCCCGCAGTTGGCTGATCTCCTAACACGGGAACAGCCTTCGTGGTCGACCAGCGGCTAGGAGGACATCATCATTGTCATGTATTTGTCATAAAATATATTTATGTATTCGTGGTGGTGACTGATAGATAATCTTATAACTTGAAATGTGTGTGGGTTCGATTCCAGGTAAGTAGGTAAGTACCTACTTTAACGTTGGTAAGTGGATACCTACCTGCTTTATAAATACATCCAAAAAAGCTTTTGAAATCAATGACCTCCGGATTGCAGACAAGGAAATATGAGGAAACCTGGCCTGAAGCGAATGAACATCGCGTTTTGAGCAAGCGTTGTGAATGTTGTGATTAACGCTCATTCCTTCTCTGTGTGAGAAGAGGCCACAGCCCTGCACTGCCACAATATTAATAAAAAAAGTGATGATCTTCGGCGACGGCTATTCAGCGAAAAGACATTAATAGATTTTAAGTGTCACAAAACCAAAATAAAAGTAGGGTTGTAACGTCGCGAAGACTGATGAAGGTTTAAGTGGGCTCCTTAAAATATAGCGCGCGGGTTCACATGAGCGATCATAAATAATGCCGGAACTGTGCGCTTATCGAGTGCGTCTTTTGGAAATCGCTTATCTGTCGTTTACCGTATAAAAAATGTGGCGGGAGTGGCGTGGATGCGCCCGCGTCGCTCCGGGCTATCGCGCCGTGACCTGCCACAAAAACACGAGACCCTCCGCAACCCTCCCGCCTGTTGCTATCTACTATCGGGCCCATCAAACTAATCAAAATAATGTAGGTATCATCGTCTACAGCTTACTGAACAACATGTCCAAATATTTCCGCATACAAGTCGTCTAAGTAAACAGCTCCGTATCTACGCGTGATCTACCACAAGTAGTACTCATTTATGATTGCACAAAATCCCAGAGTGATGCATGAGAAACCTTGTACCGGCTCTAGGTCACAGAGAGAACAACGCAAGCAGAACAGCGCGCGTGAGTGTGTCGCCTCGCGCGCCAGCTGCTGCAGTGAATCATGCCTGGTGGACTTCAACACTACATTTGAACATTGTTTTGTTTTAAATAATCATCATGTTTTTGTAGTCACCACTATAATTGTATTCTGTATTGTGTCCAAGGTGAACCAAGTTCAAAATAGTAACTACATTGAGATGCACAGATACCTAGTTACGTGAAGTGTAAAAGAGGCCCTGTCAGAGTTATTTGATTACTTTTATCTTAAATATATAATGAATGACTTACTGGCAGAAAGACTGGCAGCCGCTGACATTTGCGGTCGGCGATTGCTCTCAAGGTTCCACACTTCCTGGAATCAGAAAGAGAAGCGTGTCAATGGACATCTCGAGGAGGAGAGCAGAGCAGCGCGGCGGCGAGTGAGTCACCTGGTGCGAGTAGGGCGGCGCGGCGCCGTACACGGTGTTGGGGCGCGAGGTGGCGCACGCGAAGGCGCCGCCGAAGCGCGCGCTGAAGGCCGGCAGCGAGCCGCCCGCGCCCCCGCCGCCCCCCGCGCCGCCCGCGCCCTCCGCGCCAGCCGCCTCCGCGTACTCCTCGCCCAGCACCACGCCGCCGCCGTAGCTGGGCGACCCGCCTGCGAACATGTCACACGACTTACATCAACTTCTGGACCGCTGCCATGACACCTGGGCTGACCCGGAGCTCAATTCTGCTAATTTTACTTAACGTTGAATCGTCATTTGTACTGGACTAAAAATTGCAATGGACTCTCAGTTGGATGGATGCTAGAATATGAAAGGCATAGGCAAACCTGATTCGTGAAAGGCTTTCATATTAAGTACACGAAAAAACTTGTACTATTCTATTCTAAGAGTTTTAATATGTGAATGAACAATTATTTTCCTTTTAACAAACATTTTTATCCTTTTCTGTGATTTAATAATAAATTTTATTGTCTGCAAATACGATTGTAGAGCAGACTACCCTACAGACCAATGCAGACCAATGGCAAAACAATGGACACCCGCTACGGTTGTGAACTGTTATTGAGATGACTGCAATTGACATGTCTATATTGATAGGTAGGTAGATATGTGATATTGATAAATTAGCAGAATTGAGCCCCCGGACAACAAGTGACATTCCTCCAGCCAAACATGTCTTCTCACAAGTGATACATGGAAGTGACACAAACTATGAGCAGAAGGTATAACGTGGCTCCGTACCTGCACTGGACGGCCAAATCTGAGGTTGTGTGCTGATCTCCGTGCCGTTGCCGAAGTAGGGCGAGCCGCCTGCGTACGCGCAGCGCGAGTACACTGCGCCACCCCCTCCTCCGCCGCCTCCTCTATAAATTAAAAAGTCGACGTTTTGGATCATAACGATACTGATTCAGTAGATAGAAGTAGCTTACAGGCAAGATCGATCACAAAAACGGGAAGCTCAGACCTGTATCCATCGAAATTAGTACAAATATGTGAAAACAATGTGTTATCGTTCAAGTAGGTACAGCGAGCTCGGTGATGACGTGCCCAGCACTGTGTCGACTACATACATTAGGTACCAATATAAACTCGTTCACCTAACACTTTATTAGTATACCTACCGAGAGCTATTTATTATTACAGTAAGGGAGATGTTTCTTCGAACCGTACAATTTACCTATTTATTTGCTTTAGTGCACTTGTTTAGTCATCGTAAGTAAGTATATGCCTTCATTCTGCCTGCGCGTACACTGCACACTATTTCATTATTTAGTCGCCCCTTGGTAGGTATGTTTTTTTTATAAAACCGTGAATACAATATAAGTTTTTAGTTGATCCGATACCGAACAAATACGTAATCGTTATTACGTGTGTAATAACGATTACCTACTTCCATTCATCATTGTGATCTTTGTACTGATTTAAGAGCAAAAATCAACTATCGGCCGACTAAATCTTTGTAGGGTGCGCGCGCTCATAAGCAAATATGTAAGTATGTAGTTATACACAAGTAGGTATATGAGTTACATACTATATTTTGCTTTCGGTTCTGTGGTGTAGCTTTTCGGTTATCGTAAACTACTGTGAACAATTAATTATTGTGCAATACTGTGTTAATTGTTGCAACCAATGTGTGGCATCACGTACATCAAGACATTGCTCAAGAGAGCTGAAGGGACGTGCGCGTGTTGGCAAGCGACGTGCCGCGAGTACTTGCTAAGTAGAGCGCAGTGAGGCTAATGGCTCGGAACGTCTCGGAAGTAGGCGCGTTATCGCAGCGCCCGCGCTCCGCCGCCCTCGACCCGCTTGCATGCATTATGCGCTCTAGCCAGCACCGCACGCCGAGGCTCCGCCGAAGCCGTCTCTCGCTAATTGTGTCCGGCAGCCTGCAGGCCGTCGCCGCGTCGCTTGCGCAGCGCGCGGTCACCCGAGAACGCGGAAGTGTGCGCACGTGCGCCGGCACTATGGCGGCCCTCGCACGCGCCACTCAACTCGCCCACATTCCTAGCTGCTGCCCACTCTGCCTGCTGGCTACTGCTCATCTTTGTTCGATGTGGCAAGTTCCGTGCCCACTTCCAGTAGAATCGTTTGCTTACCTCCGTGCAACGCCAGACGACAGAACAAAGTAATCTGAAACTACTTCACCTTGAGACAGCGATCCGTCCAGTCTGATCAAAATGTCACTGCAGGAATAGGTTCTTGTCCTAGGACTAACTTACTATTTTGCATTTTAAATTTGCAAATAGGTATTTGATGTCTGCTCTTCAATTTTGCATCCTTCTACAATTGGGATATAGGTAGGTACCTACAATCTGTGGTACAACTTAAAACATAGGATCTCCGTCTGGTTTTTCTTCCTTTTTTGTGGCGCAGGCAGCTAAAAATCTGTTTTACCTATATGTTTAACCCACGGATAAGTAAAATGTTTACTCGTGCGTGGGCTACCGCAGAAAGTCTCGTTGGATCCCTGGCTAAAACTGTATTCTCGTTGGATCCCAAAAGCGTTTATAAAAAACAGAGAATGGGTAGGTAGGTACATATTATAACGACAAAATTGTTAACTACGGGTGTAATATTGTATTTTTGTGTTCCTGTAGTTTTTCAATAATTTTCTGTTATACATATTTTGTAACATAGTAGGTATAGTAATTGATCTTTTATTCAAACTTTTTACACTTCATTAAGATCGATTTTGTATTTAAGAATAATCATTCTCTAGGATTGATAACCGTCTCCTTTTTTTGAAGTCGGTCAAAAATATTTAATTTTTCCATTGGGAAAGAAAAAACTGGAATCAAAATGTAGCATCCAACGGGAATCACTCAATTTCTTTGTTTCCAAAGAGATTAAACTTAAATTAATTTGTTTCTTTCAACATGCTTCCAATGATAGATCACCAAAGAAGACGAAACGCTGCCTCAAAAAAATATGGACTAGACATGATGAAGTGAAACTATCCAACGTCACGATTAGAGCTTAGACAGGTAAATGAATCGGTAGAACCAGCTGGCCATCAATACCATGGTTGATCGCACTGGTGTCGGCAGTAAGGGAGAAGTGTCGCCCGCATCCCGGCCGGCGCACGTGCTGCGGCCGCGAGCCGTGACCGCACGTGCGCGCCAGCCCCGGCCCCGACCAAGCCGCTCGTTCATATCCCGTCACTACTCACTGATCCCGCCTGGCTCGCGCAGGGCCTATACAAATAACTCATTCGAGACACTTAGGCAGTCACTCGACACCCACAAAAAATAATGTGAACAAATTTGGAAACGATCCGAGGACTTTTTAAAAGGTGTAAAATGGCGCATTAAAATGAAACGACCACAAAAAGTGTCCCTTTGACAAATACACTAGCGAGCGCCCGTGGCGTCACCTGCCTCGGGCCTGAGCTGTAAGTACCTACGTGTGTACACCACGCTACAGGGACCCTTGCCAGAAAACTTAAATACAACCAGAAAACCTTTTCTACTAATTGAGAATTGCCACATCACAACTGACAACCTCTTTTCATCCTTGAAGTGGTTTTGAGTAGGTATGTAATTTGGTTCAGTAGGTAGATTACATAAGAAAATACCTAACTACTTACTTATCTATACTAATATTATAAAGCTGAAGAGTTTGTTTGTTTGTTGGTTTGAACGCGCTAATCTCAGGAACTACTGGTCCGATTTGAAAAATTCTTTCAGTGTTAGATAGCCCATTTATCGAGGAAGGCTATAGGCTACTTTTTATCCGGGTTCGTGCAGAGGTTTCCACGGGATGCGGGTGAAACCGCTGGCAGAAGCTAGTTAAATTATATAGGTACCTATAAAAAGTCTAGTGAATGAAAGTAATATAAAAAGTCGTGGTGGCCTAGAACCAACCTCTCGACTGTGAGAGCGCAGGTTCGATTCCAGGTCAGGCAAGTACCAATGCAACTTTTCTAAGTTTGTATGTACTTTCTAAGTATATCTTAGACACCAATGACTGTGTTTCGGATGACACGTTAAACTGTAGGTCCCGGCTGTCATTGAACATCCTTGGCAGTCGTTACGGGTAGTCAGAAGCCAGTAAGTCTGACACCAGTCTAACCAAGGGGTATTAGGTTGCCCGGGTAACATAGGGCAGTCGCTCCTTGTAAAGCACTGATAGTCAGCTACATCCGGCTAGACTGGAAGCCGACGCCAACATCTTTGGGAAAAGGCTCGGAGGATGATGACTTACTTGATTAAATAATATACCAAATAATAATAGAGAACACGGTTGTGGCTGGTCGGTTATAACTAGTGGGATTTTCCTTATACTAATTGGTAACAATAAACAAACTCGAATATTAGAGGAAAACGCAAACATGCCTAACGATATTAATTATTTTCAAACAGAACAAGTCAATAATAAAACCGTCGGGTAGTGTAGTGGTGTAGGTGATGGGCAGTGCGTGTGTGTGCGTGTGTGTGTGTGTGTGTGTGTGTGGCGGTATGTTCCCACGCGGCGCCCACGCGGCGACACCCGACACTGCGCGCGGCTCCAGCGGCTGCACCACTACTAGCGTATGCCATGTATCCACGCTATGTACACAGGGCCCGCGGCGCTCTTCCGCCCGAAGCGCAACGGTCCCAACGACTGCACAAAAAACGTCTCGGAGCGCAAATAACCTACAGTTAGAGGCCACGGAACGTATTTGCACAAGCTATTGACTACGTTTGGAGGGTTTGTTTGGTTATGGTGTTAGAGTGGTTGCCATAAATTAATGCGAGTGTGCAGATCGACAAACACTTTATTGTTAGCGCTCGGCTAGAGTGCGGGTGAGCGAGGGGGGCGCGGCGAGTGCGGGGGACGCAAGGCGCGGGGGGTGCGGGGCGCGGGGCGGGCTCGGCTCACTAGGTTAAGTGTCGCGGCGCACAATGCGGCGCGCGCGCAGGAAGTGCACGATAGCGTTACTCATTCGCAGAAAGCACACAATGAAGCGCACGATCCAACTCTCTCTAATATTGTAACATATGGTATGTTTGCCATGCCGTGCGCCTGCACTCACCGCTTCAGAGTGCAGCCTCATAATGCAGCAGCCGCGTCGCCGCGAAAACCCACCAACGTTTACTTACTGCCATCAGAATTGGCTACGTAGAAAACTGTTCACATTACGATCCTAGACCACCAAACATCTAGAATTTTTGCCATATCCTAGGTAGATAGGAATATTTCGGAGACGAAAAAACTTTCTATTCAACACTTGTCTAGCAAAGAGATCCATGCTCGCGACGTCTCTTTCAAACAAAGACATTTCAGACCTAAACTCGTGGTGCACACCGGGCGTTGAGACGCCCATACTTCTTACGTTAGTCCAGTATAAGCTCCACTAGACTGCAAAGTAGCACCTTGTAAGTATTCTAGACAGTCCAGCTAGGGAGGTCACAAGGCCTAACTTCGAAAAAGAGGTAATTTGTCAAATACAACTCGGCTGCAATCAAAAACATAGCTGTGGAACGTGGTCTGATCACTTGCTCAAATCGCTCAGTAAGCAGTGAGCTACGGAGAGCGATAGATTCAAAACTGAGGAGATCCTTAGACGAACTCAAGTCAAGCTAAGCGAAGAAGCACGTTGATGCGGCAATGGTCCGGTCAAACAGCACGGGCAAACGATGGCGGACGTGAGCAAAACGTTATCGAGTTAAGCTCAATTTTCAGAAACGAACCAATACGCGCGTAAAATTATTTAATCTGAACACACTTCTTTTACACACTTGATCCTTAAACTTAAGAGTTATGGATGGTTGATGGGTTTCATCCTGTTATGCTCGTATCTAGAGCAGTATTTGCAGCATTGGTTCAGAAGTCGGCTCTTGAGCCGCGACAAACCACAACTAACCTAATTTCATTAGGTATTGTTTAGTGGTTATTGTCGCCGACCTGCGGCTACTAGAACAATGTCCGCTCTCTCTTCAATTGTTTCAGTACAGGAAAGTTTAAAATCGAAATAAGTAAACGGAACTTCTTAAGCCGATGCATAACTCATCCATTTTTTTCATGTTTACCAAGACCGCATACGACGTAAGATGAGGACAAAGTGACAAACAAGACAGCCATATCTTGATTTAATTCACACATTCAGAAAAAAGCCAATTTTAGACGGGGTTTTCTTCACTATAATAATAATAATAATAATAATAATAATAATAAAGTTTTTATTTATCCACAGTTACATAGTTTGCCTTAAAATTAACTTAGGTACATTGATTTGGTGTAACTATATGTAGTAGCAGACATTGGTTTTTTGGATCGGCGGTCCCCAAACTAGGCTAGGCCTGTATCTTGGGAGCCCGAGTTGCGGTTACAATGAGTACTTTTGTCGAATTATAGGTCGTTGTTTATGTGGACAAAAATAGAATATAAAAATTTAAACAAGACGTAAAAGAAAACTAAGAAAGTTATAACTAATTGGAGCATCTTCTAAAAAAATAAAATTGTCTCGTTCTAGACATTAAAAGTAAAATAAAATATGTTAGTAAAAAAATTAAAATTATAACAAAATGCTTAATTTAAATCGAACTTAGCTTATCAGTCTCAAAAAAGTGAGTGCGCGTGTGTATGTGTGTGTTTGTGTGTGTGTTTGTGTGTGTGTGTGTGTGTGTGTGTGTGTGTGTGTATGTGTGTGTGTGTGTGTGTGTGCACATGCGTGCGAAGTATGCTAATGCATCCTTTCGAGTGTAGATTGTGTTGTGAGAAGATTTTCTGTCTCTTCGTATGAGAGTCCTGTTAGCCATTTTTTGATTATCTTCTTACACGAGGAAAGTGTCAGCTCATTTGTGTCGTGCGGTAACCTGCTGTGAACGTTATTAAAGACAGTTGTGTGGAGATAGGTAGGGCATCGTCTGGTTAAGAGGGAAGTCGTGCGTGGTATTGGGATTTTGAATAAACGTTTTGAGGTGAGTGTATTGTAGTCTGTTCTTTTTTTCAAGGTTTTGTGTGTGTGTAGGTATGCATTAAGAATAAATAGTTGGCGGACACGTAGAACTGCAAATTCTTTATATAGGGTGTCTGTTGGGAAGAGCCACGGCTTTTTAAGAAGTACTTTGATCACTGCCCTTTGGGCTCTTTCAAGGTCTATGAGTGTGGTTTTGCCCGCTCCTCCCCAAACAGATATACCGTATTGAATGATTGATTGGCATATGGCGTAATATACCGTGAGGAGTATGTCTTTTGGTGTTCGGTCTCTAAGTTTTTTCATTATGTATATTAGTTTTCTTACTCGACCTGACAGAGATTGGATGTGTATTTTAAAGGATAGATTTTCATCAATGAGGAGACCTAGGTAGCGGATAGATTGGGTTCGTTGAATGTGATCACATGAACAGGTTTCTCTTGATGTGTTTGGAGTGCATGTATGGAATTTAAGTGAGAGATTAGGAGGTGGACTGGATGTTAGAGTTTTGAAAAATGTGATTATTTTGGTTTTTTTTATGTTAAGTGTTAGCAGGTTGTAGTTTAGAGTTTGTGCTACTGTTGCTAGGCCTTCTTCAGCTAAATTAAATAAGTGTTCCCAAGTTTTGGAATGAAAGATTATGACAGTGTCGTCAGCGTAGGATATTAGTTCTGCGTTCGGAAGGTTCAGATTGAGTATATCATTCATATAGATTATGAAAAGAGTGGGGCCCAAAAGACTACCTTGGGGAACTCCGAAGTTGATGTGGAGTTTATTACTGGTGTATCCCTCAGATTTGACATACTGACTGCGGTTTGTTAGATAGCTGTGAAACCATTCAAGCGGCTTTCCTCTAATACCGGATGACTCTAATTTTCTGAGGAGAAGATTTGTTGAAATTGTGTCGAATGCTTTGGCTAGATCTAAGAAAACCGCCATGCATCGTTCCCCCCTTTCGACGCAATCTGATATTTTATTTGTTAATAGCAAGGTGGCATCTTCAGTAGACTTCCCTTTTCTGAAGCCAAATTGTCTATTTGAGATGAGGTGGTTCTTTTCTAGGAAATTTATCAAACGTTTATTTACAACTTTTTCGAGGATTTTTGACAATATACTAAGGAGTGCAATCGGCCTGTAGTTTTCAGGTTTATCTGTGGGCCCTCCTTTGTGAATTGGACTCACTGCAGCGACTTTCCAATGTTCAGGAAATACACCTGTTTCTAAGCTGAGGTTGATTATATGTGTTAAGGGAACTATAATAGAGCTTTGTATTTTTTTCAAAAGTCTCACACCAATTTTGTCGGGTCCAGGGCTGCTATCGTTCTTTAGTTGGCTGATAAAGTGGGATATTTCTGTTTCGTCAGTGGGGTGAAGAAAGAAGGTGATAGGTGAAGGTTTGTGTGGCGTATATTTGCTAGTTAGGGATTCTTGAGTTTCAGATAATCTCGTTAGTATGGTATCGGCTAAATTTTTTCCTACTGCTGTGAAGTAAGAGTTGAATTTGTTGAGACAGTCGATTGGATCTGCGGAGTTTGACGTTACGTTTGATGTGGCATTTCTTTGAGCGTTGGGGTCGTAGATGGATTTTAGCACTTTCCACAGCATTTGAGGATTTTTGTTGTTTTCTTGTATTTGTCGGCTGTCGTAATCAGTTCTCAGTTTTCTTAATATATTATTACAAAAATTTCTATAGCGAGTGTAAATTAGCTTTTTGGAAGTATTTTCTGGATCAGACCTTAGGGACAGATGCAGATTATCACGGTGTTTAATACATCTTATGAGTCCAGGCGTAATCCAAGGTTGTAAGTTAAGTTTGCTTCGCGGTATTTTAATTTTGTGTGTGTGTTTTTCTATTAAGTCTGTGAGTGTTTTCGTGAGTAAGGTTGCTGCTGCGCTCGCGCAGTTTTGACTCATAATGTCAGACCAGTCATGTTCAGCTAGTTCCAGGGCTATGTTCTCTTCGCTTATTTTAAGTTTCCAGGGGTTATTTTTTTTCGTGGCGGTACTGATGGAAGGCACATGGGCCATAACCATGTCGTGATCTGTGATAGAGCTTTTACAGATGATGCCTTTCGGTTTTGTGCTACATTTGATGTATATGTGGTCGATACATGATTTTTCTCTCGTCGGTTTGGTAATAGCCGGAAGCAGTGAGTGTGATGCCATAAGGCACGTGTAATCGTGATGTTTGTTGTTTGTGGTGTTACATATATCAATGTTTGTATCTCCTGTGATAATAACTGTTGAGTATATGTTAATCGTCTTGAGGAGTTCGTCCAGTGAGGCAAGGAAACTGGTTAAGTTAGAGAAGGAAGGTGAGCGGTAGAGTCCTAGAATAGCAACTTTGTTGTTTAAAACTAAGAGCAGGCTGTCAGTGTCTTGTAAGTTTGTTTCAACCGGAGATGCGTTGTGCTTGTTTTTTATATATATGACTATTCCTCCATTCTTATTTTGTTGTGTGTTTGTTCGAAAAACGTTATACCCAGGAATATTGTCAAGTATCGTGCCTTCGTGTAGCCAACACTCGGTCAAAACAATAGCGTCAAAGTTTACGTCGAGCCTTGTGAGTGCTACAGTAAAATCGTCAAAGTTACGCTGGTAGCTTCTAATGTTCAAAGACAGTATTATTAGGCCATCTACACGATTAATATTCTTACAATATTCCTTACATTCGTCCAGTTGGTTAAAGTCATGACATTCCAATGTTGTTATTTCGTCAATATTTTGGATAACGTCAATTAACGCCATCTATGTAGAAATAAGTGATATTAATTTGTTTGACGTAAAAAACTGTGAAAGTTGTTGTCATGACTAGACTGAATGCGAACGTATAATAATATTGGAAGGAAACAATAATTTTGGCATAGATTGGATAGATTTTGAATAGAAGAATGTATTGTGCTCGTGTGTATGAGTGTGTTAGAGTGTTTGAATTTATGTAGGGTGTGACTTTTTTATTTTTGTTATTTTGTATGTAATTGTTGGATAATTGTGGTGGTCTATTATTTGTATGAGTTGTTTGAGTAACATTATGGAAATGATATGTGTTTATCTGTTTTGTTTTTGTTGTCAGTGTATGTGTATGTGTGCGTTTGTGGGTGTATTTTGAGTAACAAAATATTTTTATTATACAAAGAAGGTAAGAATAATTATAAATGCGATATTCTAAAGTTAAATCACAAAATGTTATTTTTGGAAAAAGCAAGATTAAAATTAAATGAATTATTTTGTCTCTTAGTGAAACATAACTAGGTACTGAAGTATAAATTGAGAGGTACGAGTAACTAAAGAAAAAGAATATAAAATAAAATCTGTACTGCTTAATACCATGGTGCGGCGCCTTATTGTAGGCTTGCTGGCGCGGGGGAGCGCTCGGCCGGAGCGGTCGGTGCGCGTCCCATGTGACGTTCCAGATCTTCCATGTTCTGTATGTGTATAGCGGGGTTGCCCTCTTGCTTGCGTATAAGTATTGCGCCGTTTCTGATCCAGCAGTATTTGTATCCGTGTAGCTTTGCAGCGTTTCTAGCCGCACGAAATAACTGCCTATTACTGGACGTAAGTCTCTCGTTCACAAAGATGTTTCTCGTAGGTCCAGCTATATCGATATCGGTAGAGGTCAATGACCTTCTCATTTTTGCCGCTTTTAAAAATTCGTCGCGTTTGTATCGTCGAACGAAACGCACTGCGAGATTGCGAGGCGGGGTGTCAGATGAGTCGGTCTTCTGGCGGCGGGGTCCCACACGAGACACGAAGTCGATGTCATGTTCCTCCACGGTTACGCCTATTTTGTGTGCCATTACACGGATAATGTGCAGCGGGCTTTCATTTTTAAGCTCATCAATTCCATTGATTTCCAGCTCATTTTTAAGGGACGCTTGGCCTTGACTATTCAGCTGGTCTCGCAAGTTGGTTATGGTGTTGTTAAGAGCAATTATCTCCTCTTCGCGTTTTTCTAATGTTTTTATGCGAGTGTCGTATTCCTCGAGGCGGGAGTAGCATTGAGTCAGGTGTTCGCTGAGGTATTTGATGTGGCTCTTTAGATCTCCAACATCGCCACGTAGTAAATGTATCTCGGAGCTTAGTGACCTCAGTATCTCCGAGTCGGAACTGTTGTTGCTGCAAGGTAGATCTCGAGGTGAGACGGTGGTTTGGTCAAGCTTGTTCGAGGAGGCGGTGATGTTTTTACCAGGTTCGTCGGGATCTGGTACCGACCTCGCAGGAGAAATTGTTTTCTTTGGTCCCCTGTTCTGACATGTGGGGCAAGTCCAGGTCGCTTTCGTTTCATTTGTTAATTTAGTTTGATTACTAGCATTAGCACATGTAACGTGAAACAGCTGATCGCATTTGGAGCATTTAATGTTGGATGAGCGTAATGGTTTTTGACATGACGCACAGTTATTTGCCATTATTATTTTGTTTTAGGTAATGTAGGTATCAAAAGCGCGTTGAGTCGTCGCAG
This sequence comes from Helicoverpa armigera, assembly GCF_030705265.1. Classification (NCBI taxonomy): domain Eukaryota; kingdom Metazoa; phylum Arthropoda; class Insecta; order Lepidoptera; family Noctuidae; genus Helicoverpa; species Helicoverpa armigera. The sequence goes on along the minus strand of NC_087124.1, from coordinate 122,667 downwards.
GTGTCAGGTGTTCCGCGAACCGCGGCGCGTGGCGGGTGTTTCGCGCTAAGTGCGACAGAGATGAATTATTTGAATCGCGCAGCCCTTCTCGTTTACTCGAGGTGAGGTGGAGCCTACCTCGGGATACTCGACAATACGCGAATTGTTTTGCGATATTTTTTTGTGAAATTGTTTGCACTGCACTTTGGATCTAGTCACTGTTTATGTAAGAGTCAGAGTTTCGTAGCAGATTTGTTTAAATTTATGAAAAAGAAATTAAATTGCCAAACACACGTCCACTCTTTACTGGGCTTTCGCGCAACTCTCACAATAAATAAAATATCAACTATTGTTGATATTTTATTTATCTACCTAGGTAATCTAGATATACCTACTCAGTATTATTATGTAAATGAATTAATTAGCAACTATGTAAGTCTAGGGTAGGTATTTCGTTATTGAACTTTAACTTCAGTGTTAGGGTAGCAACTAAAGTCCTGCACAAGTGCGAGGCAGCTACCCAACTATCAAGCTATCTCTAGAGATAGAAGTTAGTAGCAAGTAGGTAATCGCAACAACTATTAACTAGTTTTTAATGAATGTTGACTAGAATATGGAGCTTGAAGTGAGAGAGTTGATAACGTGACTCAATGACAGTCGAACGTCGAAAATAAAACGCCGCTCGTAACTGTAAACAGTGAACGCTAATGTAAACACGGCGCGCTGGCTCTTGTCATTACCTATCGATAGCCTTACGCCGCGATTCCTCCCGCCGCCCGCCATCCTGCTGGGAACTATCTTATCTACTAGGTATTCTACGTGATCTGCTGTCTATATGAGTTGCCACTTTCCACCTCACCACTGTGCCACCGCCCTGGCTAGAGTTGACATATGTATGCTAGCATGCAATTATACTGAATTCTAATGGTAGGTTTTGATAATTCTTAAGGTAGATTATTATACATAGTTATGATACGTGATTGACTGCCATTCTTAATAAGTAGGTTATATTATATTATTAGTTTGATGAATATAAATGAGTCGTGGAAGCATCGTGTTGTCATTGTAACAAATTAAACAGTTATAAATAAATTAACAATAGTTAGCAGCGACCGCAGCTCCACCGCGCCTTATCGCGCCTGCGACGTGCCACCAGCGGCACTCGCACACACACATACATACAACTAAATTATCATTATTTTATTCATTAAAAATAATTTACAAGAACCGGTGTGGCACGTCACTGTGGCACATCGGAAGCCACAACTACCAAACTTACAGAATTTGACTTTCAAACTATTGCTCGTTATCGCACAGTGAGCAGATAGAACACGCGCGGCCTTCCTACCAGCTATACCAACACTCACACGTCTTTGTTCATCACTTATTCTACCGCTGCTTTTGTAACTCTTAACTCAGGGTTTCCTTTTGTTCTGTACAGAATACTAAGGCGTCGTCCTAATGGGCAGCGATCGCGCGATGGCGCGATGCGATTTTCAGATCTATCTCTATAAGTCTATCAGATCGTGCGATCTAAAAGATTGCTAACCTAATTTAATGCTAACTCTGTGCTTCGTAATCCAAAAAAAAAAATACTTTGTGCGAATTGTATGGTATCCCTTTAACTTGTCTAGTTGTCGCAAGCGCGGCTGCGGAGCACGAGCTCTCGAAGTCTGTTCCGGGTATTCGGAGAGGTCTTGAAATTGGTCATTGATACACCCGTGTACCGGGGAGCACATAAATGTCGGTCTTGCGCCTGATCTCTCTCCGGTCTCATCGGGCTATGAGAGAGAAGGTGCGCCTATGTCTGCTTAAATGATATGACCCCCGCAGTTGGCACCTTACATAAGAACAGTCGAAGTAGCCGATAATCGGCTATAAGGAAACATGGTATCCCTTTGTACCTATGGTCCTAGATAGGTCCGGTCAAAAATTCCGTTCACTGTCGGACTGACTATGAACATGACATTAACTGTCTAGGCTCTGAGCATATCGGCTTTTAAAGCAGCGATACCGGCCTGAGGACGGCTGCGGCCGAGCACGTGCGTCTCGCTAGCCTGCCAGCACGTCGGAATGCTGCGCCGTCGCCAGCCGGCACGTACGCCGCGCACGTGCCCTCCTCTCACTTCGCACTCTGCAGCTCGCAGCTTTCCTCAGAGCCCGTCATCTCTCTGATATTTTCTTTTTAAGGTATCCAACATTACCTTACATAGCAGACATTGAACATGACCTCTAACAACACTATCATCTTGTTCTGAAGCGCCGCTGCAAGTGACCCGTATTGTCCATCAGGGCTTAACTTAGCAAGAGGTCGAAAGAACAACTAAACTTTCACTTCAAGCCTAAAAGAAAGCGTCTAGAAGTCAAGATATTCATTAATCCCGGGCGGGGGATTGCCGCGACCATGTCCACACGTCTTTGTCATAGTAGGGGACGAAACACGGACGCGCTAATACAGAAACTATGTTTCTGTCTGTGTGAATATCACCTGCCTGCTTAGCCTTTCCCGAACTAAATATGTTGCGGTCGGCTTTCAGTCTAACCGGCTGTAGCTGACTACCAGTGTTTTATAAAGAGCGACTGCCTGTCTGACTTTCTCAACCCAGTTAACCGAGGGCCACCCGATAAACCCTTTGGTAAAACTGGTTGTCAGACTCTCTGGCTTCTGACTACCCGTGACTACTTCCAAAGATGTTCAAATAACAGGCAAACACGGTAAAACACGTTCCTTTTTGCAGGAGTGCGGGCAGTGACCGAGCCCAGGCGCTCGGGTGAGGCGTCGCCGCGCCCAGTAGGTGCCCGTCTCAAGAATCCTATACTTTTAGCGTTTAGTTTTTTTGTTGCAAATAAAGTCCTAACTACTGCGTGTCCTTGGATAAAATATAGCCTATGTGATAACGTAGCCTCCGAAGGGTGAAAAATTTTTACGGTACAGTAGTTTCGGAGCCTTTACAAAGAACCAAAAATGTTTCCTCTTTATTATATTACTTAGTAGGTACCTATGGATAATACAGAAGTATAGACAGATTACCTAGGCCCTAGGGAATCTGACAATAAAGTTAAGAAGTAATGTAACTGCTAATTTTTAAAGCCTATTTTAGTATTTACGAATTTTTACCGATATATTAAAATTCGATCTTTTTTGGGCACCACATCTACCTACATTAAATTCGGTTTTTGTTTGTTTATAAATACGGAATTTATTGACCTGCCACCTATAGGTTTTAGGTTATTTTTCCTTTGTATTTTTTAAATCTGCTATCTGTCTACTCAGACTATGATCAGATGCGTGGAGATAAGAGAAAGGTATTTATAGTAATGGGGCCAGTGCCCAATTCTATTTAGTCAGGCAGCACAATGTCAGCTTTCTTGAGTCTCTTTAGATGGTTCTGCACTAGTAGTGACTGTGACAGAGGATTTGGATGGGAGCTCAACCTTTCCTTGTGTCTGTTGAGGTACCGTTTGGTTTCTTCGTGAATGGTTGGCATTTCCAGATACTGGTTGATTTCTGAGTTCCGAGTATACCAAGGGGCAGCCGCTATGACCTTCAAGATATTGTTTTGGGCTCTTTGAATGCACATTATGTTCGATTTGCTTTATAATGATTGGTTTTATAATGGCGCAGTACACTCTTAGCTTGTTACTCAGTAATAATGCAGATTGTCGACCCAGTAGCCAAAGGAGACTTTTGAAACGGTAGTTTATTTATGTCCTTTTTGTCCTTAGGTGGTCTTTCCATGTTAGTCTCCAGTCTCCAGGTAGAATCCTAGGTATTTTACACAACTTGGCCGAGGCAGTATCATGACCCAGGTTGACTGGGGGCAGTATCCACGTCTGAGTGTAAATGTAATATAGTGTAGCTCTTATTCGCCACTTGTTCAGCCAGTCGTAGGTCTGGTCAAGTTGTTTTTGGAATATGCAGCTCACTTTTTTGGGATCATTGTTACAGGCCAGGAATCCTGCATCATCCGCGAAGGTTGCAACAGAGACGTCAAGACATTGAGGGAGATCACTGGTAAAGATATTGTATAAAACTGGGCCTAAAACGGAGCCTCGGGGTACCCCTGCAAGGCACGCTACAAGCTACAAGGGACGATCTTGCACCACGCAGTTTAACTTGCAAATACCTGTCACTAAGGTATGATTTCATTAGGGGGTAAAATGAGTGGGGCAAGAGTTGTTTTATCTTGCACAGTTGTCCTTTGTGCCATACACGACCAAAAGCCTGCTGGACGTCAAGAAAGGCAGCTGAACAGTATTCCTTGTTTTCCATGCATTGCCTTATGGTGCGGTAAACTCGGTGAACCTACTCTATGTATTGCGTTGTTCACGAAAACCAAATTGATGATCTGGGATGACTGTACCTATATTATGACGATTAACTTTCTATCTACGGACAATTTTGTTACACAAATTACACATGTTGCATTATATGTTATTTTTATTTTAATAAAAAAATAAATTATCTTTTTTTGTCTATTTCGTACGCCGACGTCCGACGGAGAAGTAAACTAAACCAATATTTCTTTTATCTTATATGTCACATAGGTATAGGTTTTTAACGAAATGTCCATAGCGCACTTGCAGTAATAAAGTACTCATGAGTCGAACGCTCTTTCTGTCGATTGACGTTTCCATTCCTACATGACATACTAATAGCTAATCTGTATTAATATGATAATCTGTGCATACTAAGTAATATGATAAACTTAAAAAAAATGTTTCTTTGTTTATTTGTATTCTAAAATGTTGGCTCTGAAACTACTGAACCGATTAAAATAATGCTTTCACTACATAGTATTAAACAAAGTTGCTTTTTCTGTCCCTGTATCCCTATTCCCCGTGTCCCTTTGTACGCTTAAATCTTCAAAACTACGCAACCGGTTTTGCATGCGGTTTTTTTTAGGTAGAGTAATTAAAAAGGAAGCTTAATTTATGCATAAGAACGTACATTAAATAGTGGGGAAATATTGCTATCCCGTGCGAAGCCGGAGCAGGTTTCTAGTAGGTTAGGTAGGTATATTTTATCCGGGTACGGGCCGTATTTACCACGGGACGCGGGTGAAATCGTGGGTAAACAGCCAGTCATACATAAAATGGTACATATAAACTTTTCTATAAAAATAATAAAAGATAATTAAGGAGTTATTTTATGGGAGCCCCTAAAATTACAAGGTTTGTATGACTTCTCTAGTAATCAATAGGTACCTAGTTGAAACAAGATGACCTGTACCTGCAGAATATCAGGAAAGCGTACCTGATAATCTTGTTCATAGATAAAAACTGCATGGATCCACGTTGCAACAATTAATTTCAAATTTCCTACATATGATGTATCATCTTCACGCATACACTTCACGAGACATAATGGGAGGATGGACTTTTGGTCATTAATTTGTTTTGGACTATTTAGGGAACATGTAGCTGCAGCCACTGGCAGGTACTGGCAGATACCTGCTCGTGGCTGCAGCAGGAAACGATAGAAGTCGGAATGAGAGCAGTGTCTAGAGAGCGTCAGTACTCACCCGTCGACGTGGTGGTGGTGGTCGTGCGAGTAGGGCGGCGGCGCGGGCGCGTACTCGTAGTGCGCGCGGAAGTCGTCGCGGCGCTCGGGCGACGGGCTGAGGTCGGGGCTGCTGCGGCGCAGGTAGGCGCCGTCCGTGGAGCCGCCGCCCGGCTTGAACACCTCCTCGAGGTGCGCGTAGGCCTGCATGTCGCGCGCGTGTGCCGGCCGCAGCTCCTGGTAGCTGCGCGAGTGGGACGGCGACAGCGCGCCGGGGGCGTAGCCGAACGCCGGCAGGGGGGGCGGGCTCTCCGCGTCGCCGCCGCTGCCCTCCGCGCCGCACTCCGCCTCGCCTTCTGCGCACACGCACACCGGGTTACTCACACACGCGCACCGCACTGCCTCGCGATTGGCGCTCACTGACACCACGGTTTTATTTGTGATCATCCGAATAGATAGAAGGCAGCGGAGCGCGACTCCCCGCCGCCGCTACATACCACCCGACGCTGGACTGCGTGCTACAGACTCAGACATTACTACAACAACAACTTTTCACTTATGACATGAAAATAACCGACAAGTACCGTTATGATAATGACAGTTGTTATTACCATAACTGGTCAGTAAACAAAACGAACATAATTAACGTGAATTTAAAATATAATTAATTAGTTAATTGTATCAACATCGTTAGCAACAACTTAAAGTGATCTCTTTGTGTAGATTGCAGTAGGTATGCCATTTAATAGAAGAATTCAAGTAAACAAAGTGGGTACCTGCATAAAAATCAAGTAATACTTAAGTACATATTTAACATAAGTAGTAAAGCCAGATAGAATGCGTTCTTATCCAAAACAAACCGTATACATATATTACAATAGGTAATCTGTAGGTGAACTGGAAGTGTAGGTTAAGTATCACTACAATATTGATGTTTAGTTGGCTCATAACGAGATCAGAGAGACTGAAGCGAATGCTCACCTTTCAGGCAATTGTTGTTGACCTCTGCAAAAAGCGCGTCCAGCTCGAAGGATTCCGTCTTATGCCACGCATGGGGCCATGTCTCGTGCAGCATGCTGGGATACTTCACTCATTCACTGCTGCAGACTCGGAGCGCGCGTGACGTGTGTCCGCGTCGCTTGCACTGCGCTGACTGGCGCTGCCGGCGGCCGGCGGGCTGCGCGCGCGCATCATCCCCGCCACGCGCCCCTACTGTGAGCCCGCCCCTTTACTACCTATATTATTCGATTCTTTTTGGAACTGGGAGTGTCCATTCCCGAAGGGATATTCACTACCTACATAGGTACCTACCTCCTAGAAATTAAAGCCCTCATCTCCGCACCCTGATAAAGCGAGCCCTCGGTGTGTCGGGGTGTGGATGCAGTCCTGAATGGCTTCAAGAATTCCCTTGTTCAGTGGAGGTTCATTAACAGCAAACAATACAAATATTGTTTGCTAAAACAAAAAGGTGTTCAAACCTACTTACCTGTTACTTACTTTCTGTAGTTTATTAAGTAAGTAGCTACCTATTATCATGGAAAAATAGACAAGGGTTGTGCTTGAGCGATATAATTTATGATGGAAACACTGTTAAGTAGTTGGGTAGCCGGCGCTGCGTACGGCGATCAGCTGTTCGCGGGCGCGCTCGTATCGCGCGAGATAAGGTATCAGCACGTGCGCGCCGCCTCCGCGTCTTATCTGCACAACATCTCCCGACCTAGCCCACCGGCCGCCGCCGCATCCACTGCGCGCTTCCTAATCTCAGAGCGCGCCGTATCGCTCCACGCTACTTCATCATTGCACTCGTTTTTATGTGCACACTGAGAATTGGTGACCGTGTTCCGCGTTACATTCATAAACATGTCCATCTGACACATGTGCGCGCCGCCACAAATCAAGACAGACGCAGAGACGTTATCGTCTCCCGGGAATCAATAAATTTTATAGTATTAGCAGTAAAAATGCTGTTAATACTTATCTGAGTTGTAAGTTTTTCATCCTTCCAAGTATCCGCTTAACACATGAAACTTATGAAAAAGTGTGTTGTGACAGGTCGTCGGGGGCGAGCCGGCACCCCGCGGCGCGCCCACATAAATAAACAAGCCATAACGAGGCATCATCGCTAACTGATTTACAGCGGCGCACCGCTCGTCGCCGCCAGCATTGTTATCAAACATATCCGCGACAACAACAACACTTGTGGCGAGCACGTGCGCGCCGCTCCCGCAGCCTCGCCACAGTCGCCACTCTGCGACCACGACGTCATCTGTCATACACCCAACTAATCGCATGCCAACTACCTAAGTAGGTAAGTGTGTCCTACATCTGTGTAACTTATAGGTTACTACGGCATAAGTAGATTACGTACTTAAGTTCCTTATCTAAAATTTCATTTATATTGGTACGCCTAAGGGGCCCAACATGGGCTTAGGTACTTTGTGTTTTATAAAACCTGCATAATTCTATATTACACTCATGTTCACATAAATAAAATACATACATATCTTGTATTACTAGCTTCCGCCCGTGGTTTCACCTGCGTCCTCTACTTCCCGTACATGGATAAAAATTTACCAGCTAACGTCGTTGTTACAAAGACTCAATAAAATGGCAAAGTAAGTAAGTAATCACATTAGTTGTTTGAGAGTTGGGCATGCAATACCAGTATCCTGGTTTTCATTTGTACTTTTCGCGATTGTCAAATTACCGGTAAAAATAATATGTAACCAATAATATACCGGTTGTTATGTTTTTAACCGACTTCCCAAAAAGGAGGAGGTTCTCAATTCGGCCGGTATGATTTTTTTTCTATGTATGTAGGTACATCGATTACTCCGAGATTTATAGACCGATTTTCGTGATTATTTTTTTGTTCGACGCGGAATAGCTGCCAGTTGGTCCCATTGTCATCAAGGTCAGGATCTGATGATGGAAATCCTGAGAAATCGAGGGCCACCTTCGAAAGTTGTAGTCATACATAGGGTAAAAATTTGACACTCAGGTGTATGCCTGAAAGCACTATTCAAAAGTGAAGGTTTGAAGCTGTCCTGATGAGGGAGACCAGAGAGGGTCGAAGGAAATCGACAACTGAATATGCAAACTACCTCGTGTTTGGGCTTATAGGTATCATTTGTATTGACGAGACCTTTGCAACAGTGAAGGTTTGGAGCTGACCTGATGATGGAGACCAGAGAAGGTCGAAGGAACTCGACAACTGAAATGTAAAATACCTCGTATTTGGGCTTATATTCTTTGTATTGATGAGAACTTTCCACTTATATGGATAGTGACAACTATTCGTATCACTGAAAAGCTGTAAATGAAAAACTTTTTTACAAAACAATTAAACCGACTTCCAAAAACACTAAAAAGCAATAAAAAACTAATTTTAGGTGCATCGGCCTAGAAGTCGGTGGCAAAATTAACTTAGTAACATCCATTAGACGATTTAGGCTATTTACTGCTGACCATATACCAGGCAGCATGGCTTACCTACATGAGCAGTAATGCATAATAAAACGTGGAAGCCAACGCGAATGACTCACAGTACATCATTAGAGTTACTCGGGAGGCTCCCTTCTGATTAAGATTACATTGGTCAAATTTTGAGATTGTTTAACGCTAACGTACTTAAAAAATAACAAAAGTTAATATCGGCTTTACCTACAGGTACCAGCTCCGCTCGGTCATGTGTTGCAGAAGACGCTTTTGTTGCTCTAGTCTAGTTGGTTCTAATGAAAGCGTAATTTTTCAAAAAGCTTTTCAATAAGTTAAAGAAAAAAAAGAACTTGTATCATTCTATAAATGAGCAAAAGCAATAATAATTGCCTTAGAGTTATTTCAAAACTAAAGATTAAAAAACCGGCCAAGTGCGAGTCGGACTCGTGCACGAAGGGTTCCGTAAATTACAGTTAAATCAACCTATCTCAAAAACTATAAGAGATACTTTGATCAAACCAAAAATCGTTGAAAGAGTTAATTAGCATGCATCACCTCTATTTTTTTTAGAATTTTATACCCCGTAGTTATAAAAATAGAGGGGGGGGGACATACTTTTTACGACTTTGAGAGCTGATATCTCAAAAACCGTTCACTTTAAGAAAAATGTTTTTTAGAAAACTTTATATCATTTTAAAAGACCTTTCCATTGATACCCCACACGGGTATGTAAATCGAAAAAAAAAATTTCATCCCTCAGTTACATGTATGGGGGGCCCCACCCCCAATTCTTTTTTTTACTATTTAGTGTCATATTTTTGTAGCGGTTCATACAACACATATTCCCATCAAATTTCATCACTGTAGTACTTATAGTTTCCGAGTAAATCGGCTGTGACAGACGGACAGACGGACAGACGGACAGACGGACAGACGGACATGACGAAACTATAAGGGTTCCGTTTTTGCCATTTTGGCTACGGAACCCTAAAAAATGGTAATGACATACCCACAAACTAGTCACTTAACCCTATATATTTGCTTAGACAAAGACGTATTCTGGTAAATCACATAAAAAGATCTGCAAATACAATAATTATATTATTATACAATAGTTATTACTTAAAGGTACAATAGGTACAAATCTACATATACAAATATTATAAAGCTGAACAGTTTGTTTGTTTGTTTGAACGCGCTAATCTCAGGAACTACTGGTCCGATTTGAACATTTCTTTCAGTGTTAGATAACCCATTTATCGAGGAAGGCTATAGGCTACTTTTTATCCCGGTACGGGAAGTAGTTCCCATGGGGTGCGAGTGAAACCGCTGGCAGAAGCTAGTTGGTTATAAGGAAAATATGTACGTTATTGAATTATATCATCTAGGAAATCTTGAACAGATAATAACATTTATCTAAAAGAAACAATAGGTACATAGGATTTAGAGACACAGCTTTTTGAAAATCACTAAGTATAAAATATCAGCCAAAACAGCCATGGACAAATATCCTTATTTTTTTATAATAACTGCTTACCTTCCTTACGTGGCACTGTGCACTGCGGTTACTGCGGTGCACGCCAGTGCGGCAGTCACACGCGTCATTTCGGCTCAGATGTGTTTCATGGAATATTATTATAAGTATTCTATATAATTAGTAAGTAAGTAGCTAAATTCATAAGTATTTCAACTCGAAGCCAACCAGCCTACTAATTATGCATACCTAATTCTAAATAAATGTAGGACCGTGTGATTCGGCTAAGCCTTTCATTTTGATATCGGAAGTGAAGGCATCGCCAATAGGCCCTATTGTGTGTCCGTCCTACTTCCCTTGCGTTATCAGTGACTAAGCCGTCGGGCATTTTTGCTCATTCCTGGAATCTGCTCCAAAGTGTTATTGTTCCACGACATCGTATGGCTGCCGTATGACGAGCTGCCATTTAGGTACGTATCTACTACACTTATTATTATGTAAGTAATATTAATTTAAAAAACCCCCGTCCCAAAAAAAGTACGCAATAATTATGACAAAAGGTTAAAAACGCTAAACCCTATAAAAAGCAAAAAATAACTTTTAACACTAAGTAAACTAAATTTTGTCGTGTCGGGGGACCGCTCTAATTCATTACTTTAGATACGTGGTTTTTTTTTTAAACGAATGTTGTAATTAGGTAGGTATCATTTGATTTATGTTAGTATTTATGAAGGTAAAAAGCGGTCCCCCGACACGTCAAAATTTAGTTTACGTAGTGTTAAAAGTTATTTTTTGCTTTTTATAGGGTTTAGCGTTTTTAACCTTTTGTCATAATTATTGCGTACTTTTTTTGGGACGGGGGTTTTTTTAAATTTATAATTTAATTTTATTTCATGCTTTTTAAAGGAGCTCCTTAATTTTTCCTTCTTTCATTTAATTTATTTTATCTTAAGATGGGGTCGCTATATGCGATCTCGGCCAAAGGAAGCTGTTTAATAATCCTCATGACAAACTGGCTCTGGGAGAATTGCACAGATTGAGAAACAATAAAGACCTTTGGACATTCTAGATTTTCAGCAAAAATATAAATCGGTTTATCCGTTTCATTCCGGTACTCCAGGGTTTCATCCGCCACATCCCATTTCCAGCATCAGGTTCTCGTCAATCAGAAACATGAAGAGAACTCGTCAAGACAAATTCAACGAGCCCAAACTCGATGGGTTTACTAAAAGGCAGTTCAGGGTTACGTCTCCTACCTTCGTGCCCTAACAGCGGACCAGCTCAGTGGTTCCAAAAGACATTAGTGTTTCAAATTTCAGATCCCACATATACTTGCAAGTAAACTGAGCGTGTAACATTCCTATCACATCTAGCAAACGAGCTGATGACCTTGAAGACCTGAACCGATTTCCACCAAACATAGCTAAGAACACTCCCGACTGACGTACCTTTTAAACAAAAAAAAACGCATTACAATCGGATCATCCGTTTGGGAGCTACGATGCCACATACACACACACACACACACACACACACACACACACAGACACGTCAAACTTATAACACCCCGTCGTTTTTGCGTCGGGGGTTAATTATGAACGGATGACTGGGAAAAGAAAGCTTAGTTGCTACATGCCAGTGACGGCGGCCCTGCCTTGTCGTGGCGCGGTCATGCCAGCGCTGAACTGGGACTTCTTAGCAGACATTCTGCTATACAAATAAGACCAATCATATTATGACAATGTAATGCCATTGGACTTCCATTGCTCTGCCATTGGTCTATAGTCTATGGTATAGGTAGTCTGCTATACAATCGTAAATCAATTGCAGACACTATGATTCATAAAGGAATCACAGAAAAGGATATAAAAAATTATAATAATAAAAAAAAATTAAAAAAATTTGTTTTTATATTTGAAGCAGTATGGAGTTTATCCAGGATACCCATTTTTATATCCTACTTTATTTGTTCTGGGTATGGTAGGTTATTTCAAACTGGAAGTAAGACGGGAATTAGCACTATCTGCCTACTTGTTAAAAATTATTCGCGGTCATATACATAACCCTGCAATTCTGGAAGTGATAGAATTGTGTGTTCCTGAGGAATACGTAGGCAGGAGGCGGAGGCCACCTCAATTCTCGGTGCCGCGCGCGCGCACCAACCTGCTGCAACTCGCGCCGCTCACGCGGGCGCTGCGCACGCTCAACACGGTGGCTAGACATATTGATCTTTTTTCCTGCTCACTGACTGAATTCACAAGGGCTACGTTATGTGTACTATGCGACTATGATTAGTTTTAAGGTATGATTATATTTTGATTAGTTTTAGGTTAGATATAATTTGTCTACGCTATTGCATTAGGATAAGTTCCTGTAATAATAGTCGTAAGTTGATAATAATAAATAAAAAAAAAAAAAAAAAAAAATATTCAACTCGACCAACACTTATTAGGCGGCTGGATCAGGGGACTGATTCAGAAGGCAGTACTCCTTGATACGGCGCGTTTTGTGAGGAGGTTTCTGTGTCTGGGACGCTAACCACCGGTACCTTGGACCCTGTGTCCGATATCGGTGGCCATCTATTTTTTATATTTTTAAATATTACTTTTAGGGTTCCGTACCTAAAGGGTAAAACGGGACCCTATGGTTTACGCTCGTCTGTAAGTCCGTCCGTCCGTAATAATACTATTTTTTTTTTAAATATGTCGAGTAATCAATAAATGAACTACACAAGAAAATATAATATAACTAAAATAAATAATAAAAATAAATAAAAAATAATTTATTGACAAGAAAGTAACATAACATTCTGGTAGACGTCGAGCCACAAACTAAGCTCTGCTTGTGTCTTGTGGCTCAGACTACTATTGGTAGAATTTGAATGACAACACCTACAGCGATTCAAATGAGAGTCCATTGCAATTTGATTACGATTCAATTACAACTCCACTTAAGTATTTAAAGAGTGCCCCATATGCTTCAATCGTGATTGAATCTCAGTTAGATAGTGGTAGGGAGTAATGATCAGGGGCTGTCAGTACATGGGTATAACCGTGAGTGTAAGAGCCGGACAGTGACGATCGGTAACCACGAGCCACCTCCGGGTATCGCTAATCACGCATTCGCGGAAGGCCGTGGGAATGCACCTCCGAACGACGCTTTCGTCGGTAAACCTTTCACCTACACGGTGAGCCTCTTAACGAGGCCTCAAAGAGCCATAGCTCCTAATCTTTTAGTTTAATGAGATTAGCTTAAATCTACCAACGTGGGCTTAAAAAAATAGTTATTGTCTCTTAGGTGAGTGTACTTGATCGCTACGGTTGTTGATACTGCATAGATAGGGCGCTGGCCACGCTGCGGCTGCCGCGGTTCACGTGACGTGGAGCGGACTTACAAGCGCGTGTGATATGGATTCTGTCTGAAGCCAAGACATCGACAAAATAATAGTGTTAAAAGCATACACAGCTAGGTACCTGAGACACTACTCTGTCAAGAAATTGTCGGGAATGGATCATGTGCTTATGGTTCCAAAATCGAATAGTTTTTTTTGTTGTTAGATTGACAGAACGGTTTTCCATATTGGCGCAAAGTTTGAGTTGTAACTGTTATATCAAATATACATAGGTGTATACAGTACTGTTTTAGTTATATCATATCACATAATGTACAAAAACATCGAATAAAGAGTTTGTCTTAAATTTTGCATCGTTCCCTTAGAATGCTGAAGAAGGTGTAGGTTTAGAGTGTCACATACCTCTACAAGATGCAGGCGTTTACAAGCTTGATTGTGATTGTGGTCTCCCATACATTGGCCAAACTAAAAGAAGCATAGGAACCCGCGTAAAAGAATACATCGACAACGTCAAACACCGCCCTTCCGGAAAGTGAGCAGTTTGTGAACACACACTTGACAAGCTCCTGCATTGCATCAAATTTGATAAACCACAAGTCTTTGCAAAAGAAAACCGATTCCTGCCTAGGATGATTCGCGAGGCTAATGAAATTAAAAAAAAAACAACAATTTCTCTTTTGGGATGTTTTTTGGCTAGAGCGTACCATATGTTTGGAATCCCATCATAGAAACTATTAAATCCAAATCCAAGCAAAAAACTGCTAGACCTAAGGAAACAATGAGCTCGTTTTGCGTGAATCGGATTGTCAATAATAATCAACAAAATCTAGAGTAACTGTGTAAGTAAAATATCTAGACGACCAACACTAAGTCTGCCCATGACCATGGATGCTGTAAAGCATCCGAAACGTCGGGATTAAATAATATTAATATAACCGCGACGATTTTTGGTATAACAAAAAATGGGTGGATTCCAAAGAAGGCGTAAAAAGCGGAGACACTAAAGTTCCTCTTCCCCCGCACACCTGCATATTGGCGCGCTACTTTCTTTAGTTAGAGATATTAGTAATGGTACCTCCGCTAGTCATTTTGTTCTCCATGGTTGAAACCATGCTGGGTGAACGTTCGTTTCGCTTGCTACATGCCTGCCGACTCTGTGGACTGCCTCGGAGACATGATTGTCACCGTGCCGTGACGATGGCAAGGGACCAGACGGGATGTCTACCTACAATGCCTCGGAAGATGGGAAGATCTTTGGTGTGATGCACATGCATCGACCATAAAGTCGATTAAAAACAATGATATAGCCACAAGTCCTTTTTTGAGTTTGTTATTTACTTATTATTTTGTCACCGCAGCCGCTGAGCGCGACACGCTTGCAGCTCATTAGCTTTATTATGTTTACGTACGTCATTAGTTAATTTCGTTGTAAACAAGTTTTCGAAACAGATCCCGTTACATAGCTACATTAGGAAACTATGTAAGTCCAAGCAGCATTATTGTGACTACCAAATTAACTAATTAATCAATATTAGTACTGGGTAGTACATCTACATAAATAAAAACCATATATTATTACAATGAGCCGGCAAATTAGCTCAGCGATTTGAGAAATAATTGACCATAGATATTTTAATTAATAATTTTCTTCAACTTAGGTAGGTACTTAGCGCTTCGACTAATTCTACTTGATTCAAGAGAGACGTCAGTGTTTTGGTCAGGTTGTGTTATCTAGTAGTATTAGATCCCACCCAAAATAAAAATGTGAAAGGCTGCCAAGTTCGATAATATGGGAATGCTTCGCCTCTAAAAGAAGTGAGATCTGATACCAAGTTCCATACACATACCTCAGTTAAAAATAGTTACTTTTTGATGATGTTACTTGGCAAGTTTTCACACACCTTGTTATAAACCTACTAAACGCATTTAGTTTTCTATTAAAACTGCAAGCGAATGACAAACCTACGTTATTTTATAAAGGCTGAAACTGTGTGTGTGCATGCATAGATCTGCCTTACAGTGGGAATGAACGATAGACTACTAGGAAGTTTGAATGTGGCTTTGGATAGTATTAAAAAAAAATACACGACTCAATTTTTTGACAGTCGTATCCTCCTTCATATAAAAGAGATAATATCAATACCTGCAGACAACTTTTTCTACAATATTACTTCTTATTTTAAACTTTTGTTACTACTCAAATTTTTAAACTAGGTATGTTTGTATTTATTTATTTATTTACAAATTTTTGTACACACGCATATTAAAGAAAGATGACAGGAAAGAAAGAATTTACAAAGGTAATGCTTATTTTTAAAGAAATCTCTTCCAGCATACCTGCGAAAGGAAAAAGAGAATAAAAGAGATGTAGACAGTGTGTAAAAAAGCAAGAGAAACAGAAATAAATGTATGTCATTTTACATAGTTTAAAAGTTAAAGAAAGGACCATGAGTCAAGTTGGGCTCATTGTCCAACAGAGTTGTAGCATATGCCGTTGTGAAGGTTTTTGTTTGTACTAAAATTGTTACTATGGGCACTACCTTCAATTCCATGGCAAAAAAAAGATATACACTTAAATAGGTTTTGTAGAAAAGGACAATTGTTTGGAGTCGTAGTGCGCTTGGTTGTTCCTGACATAAAACCTAATTCGCAGGATTTGATTATGCTAGGATTATGGGACCACCTCATAATCACTAGGTCAGGATCTGATGATGGAACCCCTGAGAAATCGAGGGCAACTTTCGAAAATTGTAGGCGTGCATAGGTTAAAAGCTTGACAGTGAGGTGTACGTCTGATAACACTATGCAACAGTGAAGGTTTGGAGCTGACCTGATGATGGAGACCGGAGAAGGTCGAGGGAACTCGACAACTTACATATTAAACTATCTCGTGTTTGGGCTTATATTATTCGTATTGATGGGAACTTTCCACAAATGCAGATAGTGACAACTATGCTTGTCACTGAAAAGCCAAAAAAAAAAAACTTTTTACAAACAAATAAAACCGACTCCCAAAAACACTGAAAAGCAAAAAAAACTATTCTTAGGTGCATCGGCATAGAAGTCGGTGGCGTATAAACTCAGGAACATCCATTAGACACTGACTTCTAGGCCGATGCACCTAAGAATAGTTTTTTTTTGCTTTTCAGAGTTTGCCAAGAACATATTCTGATGGGTAACGACAATTGGAACTTTTTGATTGATAATTGCAATATCCATCACCAAAATGTGTGGCTATTAAGAAGAAGGATACAGTCAAGACATGTTCGTGCACGTACATATTACGTACACATTCTGGTTAACAGAAACGAAATGGGTCGAGATGCCATCGCTCAGTATTACTGCTCGTGTCTAACAGGTAGACGCACAGTAGGAAGTTGTGCTCATATCATTTCAATAATATGGTATCCAGGGTTAGGCAGGCACACACAATTTAATCCACCGGCAGGATATTTAGACGACATTATTATTGATTGAAACGGTTACAAAAATAATTTTAACTGCAGCTGCTAACAGTTATTTATTTTTATTTTTTATGTATACATTAAACCTGGAATTAAAACTAGTTAAAGGTGTTCAATAACAAAACCTACAATGCCGTAACAGCACTACTTTTTGCAGAAAATTAGTTTATTTATGGTTGGAGAAAAATATTTATAGCAAAATAACCCCATGGATTCTTCGCAAAAATTAGTTAAAATCTTTATATTTAGTGCTTTACAAGTATATTCAAAGTGGTCTCATCTCTGTTGGTGGGTGAGCCCAGGCTTCATACATTTTTGCCCATGGTCCTTTGTCAGCAGAGAGGTTGTCTTTTCTTCCTCAGCGTTATATTTTTAACAGTTGAACCACAATACAGAAAATTACGATTCGTTTTATCTTAATTAACAAATAAATAGGCTCTGGGTAATTATGGCCTGTTTGAACACTACCTTCGTATGGTTTAGGTTTGATAAACAATAATCTCTTGATATCATTACCCGTACCTCATTATTCCCCCTTGCGCAAAACGTTAAATAGTGTCAAAGCCATTTGAACAGCTTTTGATTAAAGCTAACTTGTGTGATGATGTGTGAGTTAACATGGGCTGCAGTCAGCAATGTAGCCAGGCACTATTATAGCTTAGGTATTCTAGTTCGAACTGGAATGTCATCGTTAGTCTGTTTGTGTCGGGTGCGGGGCGCGGGCGGGAGTGAGGGGTGCTCGTTTAAATAAATGGTGATATTAATACTTTTTAAGCGCAGAGGCCGGAGGTCGCCGGTTCAGCGTTATCAGCGCCGCCCCCGCCCCGCGCCCCCGCCTCCGCCCCTTACTCGCCTGGCAGCATTCTAGCGACTGTAAAAATAATTTAATGATCCACACGCAGTCGGTCGTCACAAACTCCAGTGTCCACGTTGTAGAGTCATGACGGGCAGCGCCGCAGCCGCCGCGGGCAGCGCGCCCAGCGCCCCCCGGCGGCGCCCCCCTCACCCGCTCGGATATGGGCTTCTAGCTTTGTACCTGCCTATAACCTCAATTGGCTCAACAAAGTTCCTGTTAAACTGTAGGTCCCGGCTGACATTGAACATCCTTGGCAGTCGTTACGGGTAGTCAGAGCCAGTAAGTCTGACACCAGTCTAACCAAGGGGTTTGGGTTGCCCGGGAAACTGGGTTGATGAGGTCAGACAGCAGTCGCTCCTTGTAAAGCGCTGGTACTCAGCTACATCCGGTTAGACTGGAAGCCGATTCCAACATATTTGGGAAAAGGCGGAGATGATGATGATGGCAACTTTTGCCTTTCCGCCTAAGCTGGTATTGTTTGGTGTGTAACGAAGCAAGTGCCTAAGACAATGACATGTTTGCTGTTAGCAATGACAGAGCTTCGTCTGGATACTTTAAAGTCTGTTTTTTAATGGGAACAAATATAATGACCACCATAAAATGCTTTGATACCCTTAGTTTTGTAACCAGAAATATCTACTAAACACCAGAAAAATAAAGTCTAAAAATGTAATAGTACCAGCTATTTTAGTCACGACTTCACTTTAAATTGTATTCGGCCACCAAATTTAGTAAATGATCACCAACTCTTGACGACCAAATTAATGTTTTTTTTTTTTTTTTTGCCTAAATAAGTCACTGTGATTGCCATAAAATGTAGGCTTATTACCAAATAAAGTATTATGATGCCATATTAAGTTATGTGTCCGGCTTGCAATGCATGCGTGAGTGTCAGTATGACTAGTGACAGGGGAAAATGGAAGAAAATGACATATTGCGCCGACCCCAAGTAAAATTGGGAACAGGGCAGGAGAAAGAAGAAGAAGAATGTGTTTCTCAATACACTCCCTCGAAAAAACACTCTTATCGCACTGTCTAGAGGCATGCAATAGACAATTTTCCACCCTAGTGCAGGAAAAGGGTCCCCATAATGTTATTACATTTATTGTATCAGGCCGAACTTATTTTTTTGGAGTCAGTTTACTTAAACAGGATAGCAAGATGTAAAAACTTTGATTATAATTTTATATTAAAACGCTGGTATAATTTTGATGATCATTTACTACTTTTGGTGATCATTTACTACTTTTGGGATAAAAATGATTTATTTGGACTCATTTTGCTTAAATAGGATAGCAGAATTTAAAAACTTTGGTTATAATCTTACTTTAAAATGCGAGTTTCATTTTGGTGATCATTTATTATTTTTGTCTGCTATTTGTTACTATATCTGGTGATCAGTTAAACATAAGCCTTTTATAATCTCGTAGACTAAATTGACACTTGCAAAATGTCAAACTTAGAAATAATGTTGCTAGCTCTTTTGTGCAGTGTTGTACTTACGATACCGGTTTGTTGAATCCTATAATAGATTAATTTAATATTCATTCAATTTTATATTTAAAATTCACGTACGTACACACGGCTGCACGACGTGCTACAAACTGCCAGGGATATCTGACCACGCAACGCCATGGTTAATTTTCAAGGATAAGCCCATTATTTCAGGATGACTTATTGTAAAAAAACGATACTCGATTTTATTAACGCTAAGTTTCGGTTGTGTCACAGCACTATTTAAGAATTTGCAATAAACTGACAACACTCGCACTGTCAATTTAGTCTACGAGATTAAAAAAACAGACTAAGTATAATATGTTATGATTTGAAGTATCCTTTCCTCAGATTTCTCACTGCATGTAAATTCGAAAGTTTAGAAGGATGTACCATGTCTATATGTTTGTTAGTCTTTTATATGAAAACTGGCAAATGAATTTAGATGAAACTTGGCAGTAATATAGCATGCTAGCTATTATCCGCTTTTACAAACCGACCAACAAAACAAAAGTTCTCTTTACAATGGTCCCTGAGAAGCCTAAAGGGGATCAAAAGGCCACGTATAAAGAATCAATTAAATTAATTTTTAAATAAATGTATGGATTTTTTATTTACCGCGAAATAAACAGAAAACATTTTGATTGGCGTGAAAGCCCGCGCTCAGTAGGATTACCTATAGAGTAGGCAAAATAGGCGTACATAGGTATATGAAAATGAAAAGAAGAATTACCAAGTGACTGGAATTGGTTCACATTTTACAAATTAAGATGAGAAATAAGATTTGTATCTAACATATAGTTTAGGAGACACAAATAAGTTTACTTTCCAAAAAAAAAAACAACTTTACAGAAATGGTTTAAAATATACTAGGTACCTACGAAGCCAGTATTGTATTATTAAAATGAGATACAAAAATGTTGTGGGTACAAAACTGTTAGCTTTGTGTTACTCCTCTGTTATAATACTTAATCTCTTCTAAGTTTGAATTTTAAATAAGAATATTAATTTTGAAACATCAAATTAAATAAATACCTACTTTTAAAATCATCAGTTACTACTGTTCAAGCTGTCCAGCCCAAGTTAAATAAACGTGTGTCAACTCATAACTCATAATGTACGTATTTTAATGAAAATCGCTTGGAAATCCTCTTCTTCCTCCTGCCATGTTCCCAATTTTATTTGTTTTGAAAACCATGCAGTAGTTTTTAAGTTTAGTTTAGGCTTTGTTTGTCATGTAGTAATTTATTTGTATAATTTGAGCTCAATACCTATTGTTATTAGTTTCCTGACAATTAGTTATAAGTCGAGCTAGCGCTAGCGGATTAGTTACTGTGAACAGTGCGTACGGTCACTCGTTACACGCGTATTAAAGCGTGTCGACAATATAGCAGCAGTAGGCAAGTGGATAGTGAGAGGCGCGTGCGCACCACACTTTCCTGATATTCAGCGCAGTCGGCAATAGCGCGGTGACGTCACGCTCTCTAGCCCATTGTTCAGAGCAGGCCATGTGCACCGTGCCCTGCTGTACGTCATGGCGACAGCGAGCTCTCTGTTGCGTTATAGCGACCGAAGCAAATAACATGCGTCTTGCCTTGGAATAGTTACATGCTAGGTACCACCTCCCTCCCCTGTATCAACACAACAACATCACGAGCTGAGATGTCGTAACGGAAAATCTCCTAAGGTAGCGTCGCCAAAATGCGGGTGTGTTCGGGGGACGAGAAACGTCACTGGCTAATCAATTATAATAAAATAAAAAGGAACACACCCATTTTTTAACCATTATAATTTTGCCATGTCCGTGTCTCTCCGTCCATTCGTCATTAGCACTAGAGAGCTGAAATTTGCTACCAATATGTACATCAATTACGCCGACAAAGTGGTAGGTATAATAATCTCCATGCATTAATTAAGAGCTTTTGTAAACAATGCACCAGCTCATAGACATGTGCTCGTGGACCTTCTGTTATACATAGTATGTGTCCCCAGGCAATGACATTACACACAGTACCTGCTTATGTCTAACCTTTCTTATGTCTAGAAGTGAGTTTTTCGCAGCCTGTGCCAACTGAGTTTGCTTCATGTAGTATGGCTATGTGGTATAATGTAGTTGGTGTGTGTGCAAGGCGAGTGAAGGTGGTGGCGGCGAGCGCCGGGAGCTCCGGGGTCGCGAGGGCGCCGCTTATCGCGCCGCGCCCCCCGCGCCCCGCACCGCTCCGCCATATTTACATTGACAGACACAACTCACTAACTGATATCATCACACCGATAAATTCTGTACTGATTATTATTATAACTTTAAAAATTTAACTTGATAAACTTAGCGCGATTTACGTCATCTCAGTCCAGTCCAAATACTTATAAGTAGGCAAACCCATCTCTCAGATTCTCTTGAAATTACATATTTACTCAAACATTTCATTTTTTACCGAAACTAGTGAACTGATAAGGAAGGTAAGTACTTATAGGGTATGCGAGGCGTTCCTACATATTAAGTCTCAAAAATAAAATCTGACTCGTCAACTTCAAACAAAACCATCGAAAAGCGGAAAAAAGTTCCTCTTATCGCGACAAGAAGTGTCTCGAGGTAAATGCTTTTTAATGTTAAGTTACCATCGACTTCTAAGACAAAATACAACGTAACTGTTATACACCGGTCAAGTACTTACACATATTTATTATGTAACACATATTTACATCCTAGTCGTGGTGGCCTAGTGGGCAAAGAACCAACCTCTCGAGTATGAGGGCGCGGGTTCGATTCCAGGTCAGGCAAGTACCAATGCAACTTTTCTAAGTTTGTATGTACTTTAGACACCAATGACTGTGTTTCGGATGGCACGTTAAACTGTAGGTCCCGGCTGTTATTGAACATCCTTGGCAGTCGTTACGCGTAGTTAGAAGCCAGTAAGTCTGACACCAGTCTAACCAAGGGGTATCGGGTTGCCCGGGTAACTGGGTTGAGGAGGTCAGATAGGCAGTCGCTTCTTGTAAAACACTGGTACTCAGCTGAATCCGGTTAGACTGGAAGCCGACCCCAACATAGTTTGGGAAAAAGCCTCGGAGGATGGACATATTTACATCCTCATCTTCCGAACCTTTTTTCTTAACTATGTTGGGGTCGGCTTCCACATGGTGCCACGGTGGTAGTGGTGTTGGTATAGTGGGGAGTACACATATTTACATAAACCTCAAAATAATCAGAATAAAACTAATAAAGAGCATCAAAAAATTGGTCCTCGTCGCTGTCACTCAGTAGATAATGTAACAAAAGTTCTCAGGATGGATTGTAAAGGCCTTTTATTGCCAGAATTTGAAATAAAAGCCAGCCTTTGGGTCCCGAGATTAGTGTCAACCAGGCGCTTGGAAATATCCTTAGCGAGAAGGTGAGCACTCAGATCCCGGTGTTTGAACCCCAAACGGCTGAAACATGTAGTTGCCGACAAGGCTGCTATATTTGCGCTACTTGAGGTTCTCTGCTTGTGAAGCAGCAGAGCCAGCACAACATGCAGTTCCAGGAGGGTGAGAAGAGACGGTCGACGCATGTCGCCAAGACGGAGGCAAACAGCGAGTCTGAAAGCAGTGTCATCGAACGTGGTGCCTGTGTTTGAGGACGGAAGTGCGAGAAGCCAAAGATCCGACTTCCATTCACCCACAGCCAGTAGGTGTGGAAATTAAACTAGTCTTAATTACTCTGCAAAGCGGCTTATTCCACTGTCCCCGGGAAGACGGGTTGGCGGGTAAGTCGGTATTCGGGCAACTTTCCAAGCATTTCAAGCGTCAGTCAGGCATGGCACCTCAAAATTGATATTTTCCTGAGGAAAATATTACAACCCTGGAGGAAATAAAGGCTGGTAAACTTACACTGGAAATTTCACGGGCGCCTAGTCCTCCCATACGAATGGGAAATCTTGGCGTCCGCTTGAGTTCAAGCTCTATTGTCCAAGGCTACATTTAAGATGGTTTAATTCAATGGAAAATAAATGAACACATATTTACATATGCATAAAAAATCGCTCCTCATCGTTGTCACTGGGTAATGTACCTAGAAGGTTGGCAGCATTGCCACGTTCTAATACAATGCTCAACCTTTGTGCAAAATAAAAGCCAGCCTTTCGGAAGAGTCAACCAGGCTCAAAAATATCCTTGGCAAGAAGGCGGGCGCTCGGGACCCCACGGCTCAAGAGTTTCAACCCCAAACAGCTAAAACTTGTAGTTGTCGATAAGGCCACTTGAGGTTCTCTGCTTGTGCAGCGGCGGAGCCAGCACAACATGCGTTTCCGGGAAGGTGCGATGGCGCAAGAGTGTCGACGCATGTTGCGTCCGATACTAAAGTCAGTAAAGTATTTTAAGACGTTTATCGATACTGAAAAAGTTGTGGTGGCTTAGTGGGTACAGAACCAACCTCTCAAGTATGAGAGTGTGGGTTGGATTTCAGGTCAGGCAAGTACCAATGCAACTATGTACCTTCTGGCTATCTGGAAACCTGGACTATAAAATCTGAAATAACCAACACGCACGAGAGGAGACCTGCAATAGGACTAGAGCTTTTTAACAAAATGGATGAACTACTCAGTAGCTGTCATTATCTCCATTTGTTGTATTTAGGGCCTATTTCGTGCACCATATTTATTTCAGATTCTGTATAAATGGCTGCCTCTCCGCTAAAAGAGATCCCCTATCGCCAACGGTTCTTGTGATCCTCTTAACATCATCGTGAATTTAAATGATATTGGTTAGTTGTGATGCCGCAGTCACGTGCTGCGAATGCTGCAATCCCTGAACAATGACTACGCCGTCCCAGCAGCGCTGCACCGAGCGGTACTACACCGGTACCACAGCGAGTTTATTCGCTATCTCTGCCATTAGGCTCTAGAAGGCTCTTGACTCGAACTCGAACTTGAACTCAATCACGTGTTTGCCATACATGGGTCATTTTTTTTAATTTTTTTTTTAATTACCCTGTGTTGTCCCACTGCTGGGCAAAGGCCTCCCCCATAGCCTTCCATCTTTCCCTATCGGTCGCCATTTGTGGCCAGTCCTTGTAGAAGTTGTCTAGGTCCTCTCTGCAGCGTTTTCTTGGTCTCCCTAATGGGCGCCTACCATCATCAGGAATCCATTTTGTGGTGATGTTGGCCCACTTATCCGGGTGTATTCTGTAGATGTGACTCGCCCAATCCCACTTCAACTTTGCAGACTTGCTGCCCACATCGACTATGCCCGTCTTGGACCGGATAATAGTGTTGCGTATCCGGTCACTAAGCCGTATGTTGAGCAGACTACGCTCCTTTGGCATTTTAGCCTGGACTTTTGAGATTCGGTCAAAGACCAAGTCTGAGCGCCGTAGGTTAGGATGGGCAGAATATACATGTCGACTAGTTTCCGCTTCAGCGACAAAGGGTGCTCACCCTTCATAAGCGACTTCATGGACCAGTAGCTCTTCCAGGCGTTTTCGATCCGTCGATCGATTTCCTTGTCTAGCCTATAAATAAATGTTTAACTTTTGTTGTAAGTCATATTGTATTCAGCGGGGCCCAGTAGGGTCAGGGCCTGCCGGGGCTGCGGGTTGTTCGAAAGAGATACCGCGGCCCTGGTACATAAAAGGCCTACGACGGAACACGACGGTTTTTAGTCAGTAAGAGTCTGACACTCCCTCACCGCTGCTAACCCACAGCGGGATCATTTGATGATTTTTAACGTCGCAAAAAAAAAGTCATATTGTATTGTAACCAATGGGCAGACAAATTTAATTGCTTAAGTATTCATATTTGTGAAACTATTGTTTACTAATCTATCTCCCGAGCCTTTCCCCAACTATATTTAGGTCGACTTCCAGTCTGACCGCATGCTGCTGAGCGTGTATGTGTTTTTGTAAGTCAGCTAAAATCTTTGTGCTTCTCCCTTTGACTATTCAGCCGTTAAATGTTCGTCTGTACAAACGCGTATCCTCGTGTTCTCCAGACGTATCCTACGTACACGTGCAACTGAAAGTCGAAGACAAATAGCCCGGCAGGCGCCCCGAGCTGCTCCAACCGAGCACACGGCTGCGAGCGCCGCCTGGTGTCTCCCCACACGACCGAGCACGAGCGGTGCTCCACCACGAGCACGACGAACACTTTGTATGCTAAGTCAGAAACAAAACATGTATAGGTACGCAATCCAAAGAATTGACCGTTAATGCAGTATGTTCAATCCATATTCACCTGAAAATATTGTAACCAATCGGTATACCCACTTCCTGCTGACCACTGGTTCGTACTAACCTTTGTAGGGGTGACAAAAATATTCCAATCCCTTCCAAGAGAAGGTGGTATCTTGATATACACAGCCTTATTACCTACTTCGCGAACCCGGATAAAAAGTAAACAACCATTCATATCATTTCTTATATTAAACAGTTACCATTTCAGGGTTCCGTATCCAAAGGGTAAAACGGGACCCTATTGTTTTCGCTCCTCCATCCGTCACATATAATGTATTTCTGTTGCCACTATAACAACAAATACTGAAAACTAAAATAATAAACAATTTGGGGCCCCCATATAACAAACGTGTTTTTTTGCTCATTCTAAATAATGGTACAGAAGCGATTTTTCTATTTTAGTTTTTCGTTTCAGGTAATAATTTTTCGAGTCTCTTAAGTGACGCTACTATTTGTAAACGTTATGTGACACGGTTGAAAAAATGTGCGTGTAAGGCGCGTTATCAGTGAGTACCGGAAGCAGCGAGGCGGGTGCGCGGGCACCTCGCCGCCAGCGTGCTGCGCCGCAGGAGTAACGCACTGCGGCGGCTCAGCAGAAAGCGGGTCAGCGGCGCCGCGGTCAACACTCGCTAACAATAACAAGGAAGCGCGCGCCTCGCCAGCGCCGCCGCGACCCAACATCTGATCGTTCCAGATAAGCTGCTGCGAGTGCCGCGTGTCTGCAGCCCTGCCGCCTGCAGCCTCGTCAGCTCCAACTGGCGCACGCCGTATAAAAATGGTGTGCGAACATTTAGCGATAAGGAACGTGGCGAAACTAACGGGACCAAATGCGCGGCGAGCGCACGGCGAGTACGACCCTGCGCCTGCGCGCCACGGCACAAAACAGCGCGCATGCTCTCGGCGCATGGCACTGTATGCTACAGAGGCAGTCGCGCGTTCACTCACTGCGAGCCTACGTCATCAACCTAGGCTAGATCTAAACAAAGAATTACGATTTCGTGATAACGTTGCACATAAAATATACTACAATCACTGCAATGCATAACTTACATTTGTAATTTGATAAGTTCGTATCTATCATCGATTCATGTAAGATAAATATACACATAGGTTAATAGCTTCATCCAGCAAGTAGGTAGTATCTCGTGCATCGGAGAGCACGTAAATGTTGGTCCTACGCCTGATCTCTCCGGTCGTGTCGGATTGCCGTCCCATCGGGCTATGAGAGTGAAGGAATAGTGAGTGCACCTGTGTCTGCGTAAATCCTTGTGCACTATAATTAAGGCGGCCAACTTTCCGAAAACTGAATGCGGGACTTAACCTTTCGTGAAAAGGGGGGGAGAGGGGGGCATTGAAAAATGATCGGACGGAACTGATAAAATAAAAACCGTAAGCAAAAAGCTATAATTTAACCTATCAATATCGTGTCACAGCGTGCACTAATGTCTTATTTTCAAAATCATTAGGCCTCACGAGTTCAGTAGAAATAAAGAGAACGAGATTATAATTATAGGTGTTGTGTAGAAGCGTGGTAGAAAAATAGGGATGCGGGACATGCGGGACGCATACAACGTTTTGCGGGACTATTTTGGCCGCCTTCTATAATTTGTCCTGCGAACTACATGAGAACAGCCGCCGTAGCCGATAATCGGCTAGGAGGACATGATCATCATATGACAGCTGTCAGCAGTGAGTGTATTGGCGCTCACACGAGCCTGCTCGGGCTGCAGCGCCACTCCTCCGCACACCACACATGTCGCTGTTCTTATCACTGTATTGTATTAGTGTATCATTTAATGTTATAATATTTTTATGTATTGTATTTTATATGGGCTTTAGATGGCGTCGTCCTAATTGGGAGCGATCGTACGATGGCGCGATGCGTTTTTCATCTCACGATCTCACTATCTCACTTGCGAGGTTCAAATAGGACACTCTGATGAAATCTGTATGTTTGAACTCATCGAACGACGAGAACGCATCGTGCCATCGTACAATCGCTGTCAATTAGGACGACGTCTTAGATGAAAAACGCATCGCGCCGTTGTACGATCGCTCCCAATTAGGACGACGCCGATGTCTGATTTCAAGAAATAAATAAAATTAAAATTACTTATTTAGTAGATACGGTCTATTAATAAAATATTTTTTTGAGCCAAGCGGTATGCGACGCTAGATCGGCCGAGACTTACTCCGACTTACTTACTCAGTGTCTAATGGATGTACCTGAGTGTATACGCCACCGACTTCTAGGCCGATGCACCTAAGAATAGTCTTTTTTTTCTTTTCAGTGTTTCTGGGAGTCGGTTTTATTTTTTTGGTAAAAAGTTTTTTTTTTCTTTTCAGTGACAAGCGTAGCACTATCCGCATAAGTGGAAAGTTCTCATCAATACGAATAATATAAGCCCAAACACAAGGTAGTTTACGTATTCAGTTGTCGAGTTCCCTCGACCTTCTCTGGTCTCCATCATCAGGCCAGCTCCAAACCTTCACTGTTGCAAAGGTTTCATCAATACGAATAATATAAGCCTAAACACGAGTCAGTTTACACATTCACTTGTCGAGTTCCCTCGACCCTCTCTGGTCTCCATCATCAGGTCAGCTCCAAACCTTCACCATGTCACAGTGTTATCAGATATACGCTTTAGTGTCAAGTTTTTACCCCACGTATGCCTACAATTTTCGAAAGTTGCCCTCGATTTCTCAGGGTTTCCATCATCAGATCCTGACCTAATGATTATGGGACTACTTGGAGGTATACATATGTTATGGACCAAGTGATAAATTGGGCAGTATACATAATGCCCGGTCATTATGAAAAATGCCCAATATGAGAGTGCAATTTGATAATAATTATTCAAATAATCAAATTGACCGGGCACTATACATATTGCCCGTGACCTTTTGGGCAAAGTAATACAAACATATTTAATTTCATTTTTTTAACATATCACATCCCATATTAATTGACCCAGCATGGAAGTAAGCATGCAACATGCAGCAAGCATCGCTTCTGTCACGGCTCCGGCGCTGCGGGGCTCCGGCGGTCCCATGCGAGCTTATCGTCGCAGATGGTTTTCACGCTCACCACCGCAGCTTCGGCTTGCTGGCCGGCTGAGCCGGCCAGCCTCAGCCGCGGCGGCGAGCGTTTCAACAACCTGCGCCTCACCTCGCAGGCCGCCTCGCCCCTCCGCGCCTACGCGGTTTTGAATTGCACTCTAGGGGTAGGGCAGACAAGACTACGTGGAGTCGGTTTTGCAGCGATTCGTTTTCGTCACTAAGTTCAATTTTTAATACAATGTTTTGAATCCAAATTAAATTCGACCATAAAAAAAACGAGCCAAGAAAAATGAGATCAAGAAAAACGAGGCCGAGTAAGTAAATCAGATGACAATTGTCCAATTAATAATTTTGTGGCTATACTTGAAATTTTACATTAAAATAGAACATATAATTTAAAACAATAATCATAAAATATGTAGCAAGTAACAGGATTCATTTATTAGAACAACTGCCACCCTCGCACCGCATAAAATATAGCTTTATTACCAAATTGCCCAACTATCATGTAGCAATATAATAATGCCCGTACAATGTGATAAATAATGAAGTTAAGATAGTTATTAATCATGTGGCCCGATAAAGCTAGACATTATGCATAATGCTCGGGCATTATAAATAATGCCCGAATTAATCACATGGTCCATAACACATACACCATCGAACAAAAAAAATATTTTCAAATCGGTCCAGGCCTCTTCGAGTAATCGGTGAACATACATAAAAAAAAAGATCCCGACGAATTGAGAACCTCCTGCTTTTTGGGAAGTCGGTTAAAAAAGTTGATAATAACTTGAGCCGTTTTTAAGAATTAGAAAGTAGTAAGTTTGTTATACCATAGTTATTACTTTGGCTAACTTGGACCAGCTATTATGAATAATATATACCTCTAAATAAAGTGAATAGGTAATTTATCACATTGCCTAGTCAATTTGGGTATTAAATATAATGATCAGTCATTATGTATAACATCTATTTAATCACTATGGCTGTAACATGTATATACTTTTAAATATAGCACTTTAAAGGTGCACTATTTATATTGTTCTTGAATTGTAAAAATCTACTAATAACCTTTCACGAATAAGAAAACAGATAATATTCGTCGAGCGACCTGACAGAGTGGTCGAGCCCTGTCGGAGCTGGCGCAGTGTAGCACGCCTCGCATGCTCTCCACGGACTGCAAACCTTATATGTTTTAAAGTTCTGTGTGGATACGAAGCCATACCACTCCTGCTTTACATTACACTATTTATTATTACTACGAAAGGCCTTCTAATGGTGTGTATGTCTGTTCACAATATAAAGACATATACCTACAATCTAGAATCAATTTGTCTAGACTTCTGGCTTAAACAAGAAATAATCAAGACGCCAGGCTGTCATCGTCAAGAAAAAAAAATAAGTTTGGTAGGTACTAAGTAACATTGCCAAGTTGTCTTACTGCGGATGTCTATAACCTTTCTGTCCGTTGCTTTGCAATTACAGATTGTTGAACATAATTGAATGTACTAACGTCAATCTTTTAATATGCTAATTAAATCTCTACTCGCAAATCAATATATTTGAACAATGCGTACCTATGCGAATGTGGAACAGTGAGTGGCAGCTAGTCAGTCCTGCCAGGCGCATGTACACCGCGCTGTGTGCGCTCCCCACATACATTTGCTACTGCTACGCAGGAGTTCTGTTGCGGTGACAGTTTTAATCTCTCAAAATTCTCCTCACACGAAATTCCCGCAGTCAGTAGTATTGCCGGTGTATCAAGATTCTCACAGCTTACTCAGTCCAACACATTAAAACGACATCAAGCGTTTGTGGAGATGCAAGACACATGCAGATAAGTGGTCAAAAGCAGTATACTACATACCTACATCGTAAAATTCATCTTTTCATCATGAAGAGCTTCGGTGATGGACATTTTGGAAACGTACCAGGATACTTACCGAATAGCACACTATATATTTTAACGACTTTCGGATTTCTGAAGAAACCTTGTGAGAAGCGGCAAACGCAGGAGTCGAGCACTACACAATACAAACGAGGAGCAGGGAGGCACTCACCGAATTGGTACTCGTTCTTGGTGGTGGCCATAGTGCAGTGCAACGAGCGCGGACACGTCAGGGCGCGGGCGGCAGGCGCGCGTGGCAGAGCATCACCAGCGGCGCTCGAGCGAGGTGCGCGTGCGCGCGGCGGCCGATAGCGCGCGAGTCCGCGGCCGGCGCGCGCCCCGCCCCGCGCGCCCGCGCTGACGCAACCCGCCGCGACACGTCTGACCCCGCGCCGCACGCTGCCGCCTCCACTGCTCTCCACGAACCCACCCGCCTCAATCAAACCACAACTCACTCCTGAAACGTTCATTTAAATCCTTCTTATGGTTGTCCGTAGGTACGCCTATTAACCTTGTCCATTCACAGCAAACTTTAGTCGGCCGAATTATTTGTTTGAGCTTATAAATTAATATGAAGTTGAATGGTCCCACACGTACAAAGTTCAGGTATTAGGCTGCCTGTCTGTGTCTGTGGTGGACAGGCAGCCTTAAGCTGTATCAGACCCACTTAAAACTTTGATTGGCATCAAAATTTTCTTAAAAAAAAAAAGTAAACCCTTGGCTCAACTATCGGCCCATTGTTTAACCTGTAGTGTGCGGCTACTATAACTATGACCAATATTTGGCCTGTGCTTATTTAAAATACGAAAATGAAATAATTTAACAGAAAACTGAAGACATGGATCCAAACTTATAACACCCCTCTTTTCCCGTTAGTGATTGATGAGCATGCACCATGCAAAACAAAGACATTGATGATGATGATGTCCTCCTAGCCGATTATCGGCTACGGCGGCTATTCTCATGTTAGGAGATCAGCCAACTGCGCAGGACATAATTATAGTGCACAAGCATTTGCGCAGACACAGGTGCACTCACTATTCCTTAACTCTCATAGCCCGATGGGACGGTAATCCGACACGACCGGAGAGAGATCAGGCGCAGGACCGACATTTACGTGCTCTCCGATTCACGGGTGTATCAATCACTAGCTTCAGGCTCCGGGCAGCTTTGTGAAAGTCTTCTAAAACCCACAAAGCGATTTCGGCCCGACTCGGGAATCGAACCGGAGACCTCGTGCTCAGCAGCCGCACTTGCGACACCTAGACCAACGAGGCAGTTAAAAAAACAAAGACATTAACTAGATACCTACTTAATAATACGTCCACGGCCAATTTCAGCCACGGCGGCTGTTCTCATGTGGGGAAATCAGCTAACTGCGCGGGACATATTATAGTGCACAAGCATTTGCGCAGACACAGGTGCACTCACTATTCCTTCACTGTCATAGTCCGATGGGACGGCAATCCGACACTACCGGAAAGAGATGAGGTGCATGACTGACATTAACGTGCTCTCTGATGCACGGGTGAATCAATCACCCACTTGCAGACTACAGGCTGCTTTGTGTAAGTGTTTTTTTTTTTTTAATAAAAAACCACGAAGCGATTTCGGCCCGACCCGGGGATAGAACCCGAAACCTCAGATATAACAGTCGCGTTTGAGACCACTAGACCAACGAGGCAGGCTTGTAACTAGATAATGATGTAGTAACAAATTTAGGACTATGCCGCTGTCAAATTGTTGATGATGGTGTGCGAGCGGTGAACTCCCGCACCAGCAAGCGCTACTAAGGTTAAGCATTACCACAAGCAATTAAGATTTTGCTGCATACGGAATTACGTTTATAATAGATGAACGAAACAAGTTTCTACTGCTGCCAGCTACGTAGGGACCTTTGTAAATATATACATACACGTAGTGAGTTAGTGTATGTTTGATCATACGGTAGTTTGCTCTACAATCATATTGCAATCGTAAATCATTTGCAGACAAAATGATTCATTATTGAATGACAGAAAAGGATAAAAACGTTTATTTCAAAGAAAAAATAGTGGAATGCCACATACGCTTCAATCGTAATCGAGTCGGGATTGGATCTCAGTCGAATGTGAATCGTATGTTGCTTAAGTAAAATTAGGAGAATCGGGCCCCAGATCAATAGGAATAACAAGTAAATAACAAGCCCAAATAGACAGGGTAGATAACACATGCCGTTTTGGAGTTCCCTCGACTTTCCCTCATCTCCATCATCAGGTCAGGTCAGCTCCAAACGTTTGCTGTTTTATAGTGTTATCAGATGTTCACCTGAGTGTCAAGTTTGAACCTATTCTACAATTTACTCTTTGATTTCTCAGGGTGTCAAAAAAGACAAACATGTAAGCGATCCGTCTTGTTCCACTTTTTTAAATACATTGACTGCCTCGTGGGTCTAGTGGTCGTAAGCTCGACTGCTGTGCACGGTCTCAGGTTCGATTTCCGGGTTGGGTAGAAAGCGCTTTGTGGGTTTTAGAAACTTTCACAAAGATGCCTGTAGTCTGCAAGTTGGTGATTGATACACCCGTGCATCGACGAGCACGTAACTGCGCCTAATCTCTCTCCTGTCGCGTCGAATTGCCGTCCCATCGGACTATGAGAGTGAAGGAATAGTGAGTGCACTTTTGCATGCGCATATGCTTGTACACTATTTCCTTATATGAGAACAGTGGCGGTGGCTGAAAATGAGGGTTTCGAAAAATGGCGTCCACGAGGTGGCAGCACCGAGTCGTCAGGTCCAGATAACTGTCAAAGTGCTTATCTTTACTATGAATAGTGAACGATTTTAGTATTTTTTTTATTTTATAATTAAAGCACTGCATTATTGTTTTACTATTGCGGTTGAGTAAATAAAAAAAACTAAATCATATTGTGTTAAAAAATTTTTCAACAAGCTTTTCCTTAGTACCAGTGACTTTTGCACCCTCTCTCTTAGCTCAATTTTTAGTTCGGAAACCTTATTCTGACCGTAGTCCATAATAAAATCAATAACACTTCCAATATAACAGAATTTCAATAAACAATACGTTCGGCACCTACAATTCCATACTATTTGACAGCTGTTTGGACCAGACGCATACGTGGCGCCACCCGGTGGCAGAAAAAATTTCAAAAACCCTCATTACATACACCTGCTGCATGTCACTCTTTTACAAAAACTTCCTGTCGGTTTTATTCAGATATTTGAAGCCTCATAACACTTAGTCTACACAATATATTTTATAACCAATGTGAATATATACTTTCTTGAAGAATATTTGATAGGTACTTATTCGAAGTCTAGAACATCAAGTTGCACTAATTTCACTGATTACCTTAATAGTTACTTCGTCGGGATATATAAAGACATACCTCTCTTAAAGTTCATCATATTTGATGTATTTTTTTGAGGACTACAAAGTTTTCTGATATTTTCTAACTAAAACTTTATATAGTCCTATTTTCCCCACATTAAATATCATTTAATTTATATTTTTGCGAGTTTTCTTTCCCAAGTTACGTGACCATTTATACAGTGGAGTTTTATTCAAACTAACAGGCCAAATAAAATATGGAGAAGCTCTTTTTTATCAAATGAAAAACCTCTGTGGGTTACCAGCCTTAGGGAGTGTCAGGCTCTTACTGACTAAAACCTTTCATGTTACTTTTTCAGATCCTCGTGTACCAGGACCGCGGTAACTCTTTCGAAAAATTCCGCAGCTCCGGAAGCCTTTCCCTAGTGGGCTATTAGTAGCTGAAACCATATTTTATGAAAACTTGTAGCAATAAAAATGGGTTTGAATCGGGAGCAGTAGTACTATATTTATGATACTTCAGTTAAAAATTACCAGAAAATGTATCTATCTTTAAATCCCGACGTGTTAGTACAACTTTATGTTCTGGACTTTAATCAATTCTGCTAATTTTATTTTTTTAATATCACTTGGATGATTGTAGCCTTGTACGGTAGGTATTCCCATTCAAATTTTTGCAAGAGTTTTAATGACTATAATTTGTCTGAGATTTAATATGATCCATTATTAAATCTCAGAGATTAACGATTGCGATACGATTGTAGAACAGCCTCTGTAGCCCAATGGCAATCCAACGGAATGTCGTTGGAATACGATTGGTCTTATATATTATGAGCAGAATAACCGCTAACGTTAAAACTGTTATTGAGATTCAATTGTTATCGAATTGACACGTAATAAATTAGCAGAATTGGTCCTCAGAACATAAGAAATATATATTTCGCCTAGGTAACAAAAATACTGCAGACTAGGTATTATTGGTATGATATTTGTTCGTGATATGCGTGATACAAACGTAAGACGCCATCTAGCGCACCATAGCTGAATCTCTAAGAGACCGAGCTAGCCGCTCTCCATGACAGACTGCTCACTTCAAGTCGTTCAAGCCAAATAAAAGACAGCTAATCTTTGTTTATTTAGTTGCTTATTATTCATATAGGGTAAGAAACTGTACTGAGTTGATTTTAAACAATTAAATTGATATAGTGACTTTAGCATCATCTATATTTCAACGCTGTGCATAAATTGTCTATGACATTTTGTATTAATTCAGTGTTGCAAGTTTGTAGAGAATATCCAAATTCAGTGTTTCATCTGTTTGGAGTCGAATGCAATGGTAAATGCCAACAGTACGGTGAACGTCTTTCGTCTGAAACGACGATGCGAGCTATTTCAAGGTTGTGTTACTAAAATTACGCTTGTTATTCTGTATATTTTAAAGTCGTGGTGGCCTGTGGGTAGGGCTGCCATCCGTCCGGGTTTCCCCGGATTTGTCCTCGTTTGGAGGCCGTCCGGGGGCCGTCCGGGCGGGGTTTCAAGAAGTGTCCGGGGAAAACCCGGACACTTTTCATATAAGGAAGCACCTCATTGAATTTAAGTATATGTTAATAGTAAATGGATTACAAATTAGGTATTATTTTGTTTAAAAAAAGTCATACCTACTCGTTCGGGAAAAATAATGCCATTTACGTAAAATGTCCGGGTTTTTTTCATATTTGTCCGGGTTTGGCGAAATTCGAGATGGCAGCCCTACCTGTGGGTAAAGAGCCAACCTCTCAAGTATGTACGGTAGACTGCACCTCAGTGGTAACTGTCATGCACCTTAGCTCAATAGTAATAAGTACGATTTTCCTATAAAACTGTTACCACTGACCTGAAGTTGACTGTACGAGTGTGGGTTCGATTCCAGGTCAGGCAAGTACCAATACAACTTTTCTAAGTTTGTATTACTTTCTAAGTATATCTTGGACATCAATGACTGTGTTTCGGTTGGCACGTTAAACTGTAGATCCCGGCTGTCATTGAACATTCTTGGCAGTCGTTAGGGGGTAGTCAGAAGCCTTACTGGCCTGACGCCAGTCTAACCAAGGGGTATTGGGTTGTCCGGGTAACCGGGTTGAGGTGGTCAGATAGGGCAGTCGCTTCTTGTAAAGCACCGGTACTCAGCTGAATCCGATGAGACTGGAAGCCGACCCCAACATAGTTGGGATCGTGTTCCTGCTCGTTTATCCCTTCCCTACTATCCCTACTGATATTATAAATACGACAGTAACTCTGTCTGTCTGCTACTCTTTCGCGTTTAAACGACTGACCTGATTTTAATAAAATTTGGTACAGAGATAGAGTTGACCTTGAGAGAGAACATAGGATAGTTTTTATTCCGGACTTTTGAAGAATACTCTTGGAAACGCGATATATAACCGAACTCTATGCGGGCGAAGCCGCTGGCGGAAGCTAGTAAGTTATATTTTTGGTTTTAACGTGTTTATATTTAAACCATTTTTTTTTTCAGAAACTTTGTGGAATGGGAGGTTTTCGTTTTGGGAATTTAAAAAAGAAATAAAAGTTATGGATGGCGTTGTGCCTACTACGTGAGTGTAAAAGATATTTTGCCTTTACCAAGTTAAAAAAAAAACATTGCATCAAGATCTTTGAGCCGAGACCCAAGATCAATTCTGGACAAATTGTATTAAAATCTCTCGGGACATTCGGTCATATGACTTCTTTTCTCCTATTTTTATTCCCTATTTTCTATTTATTTAATTGTCTTCAGCTAAGAAAATAATGAAAAAAAAAATTCCTTATTAGTATAATTAAAGAATTCCAAAATTAGACTCTTTCCGTGGAATTTAGAAAGTAAAAAAGAGAAACGAGCTTGTGGCTAAGTCAAACCCGCCTGTATCGATCGACCATGAGGTTGAGCAATATTTGGCGCAATCGGTCCGTGGATGAGTGACTGCCTTGTCATGATGAGGTCTTCCGTCTTTCAGAAGGCACGATAACAGGTCATCTGTCATTTGATCCTCTTTGGCAATCAGATGCCAGAGAGTCTTGCCGAGGTCGGATAGGCAGTCGCTCCATGTAAAACACTCGTAGATACAATGTTCTATAGTTGAAAGATTTTTAAAAATAAATGGGGTCTGTGGGAATTAGAGCTGGCAGCCCCGCTCTGAGAGCATGTTGTGGAATGTGGGCATGTGGGCGCCGCGCTGAGTCAGTGAGGCAGCGGGCGGCGAGCGGACGACATGAGCGCGGCGGACGGCGCGGGAGGCGAGGGCGACGCGGGCGACGGGGGCCCGGTGACGGTGCGCGAGGCGACGCGCCACGACATGCAGCACGTGTTCGACATGATACAGGTGAGCCACTCCACCATGCTCCACCAGCGCCTCACCGCTCTATGTAGGTATACACATTTACAACTTCACACACAGATGCATACTTTTCTTTGTATTCATATACTGTCACTGGAGTGTCTTCAGTTATCACACTTTATGCATGCCTAGGACAGTTGTAACTAGGGTTGCCAACATGTCATCAGCAAAAATTCCCCAAAAAAAAGATACAAAAAAATATAGTACCTACATTAAAAAAAAACATCAGTATTTTATGGAAAAAGTTACAATTTTCTACCAAAAAAAAAAAAACGAACACCGAGAAGTACACAAGAAATCTTGGTTTAAATTACTTTATGTGTATTTCAAAAAGTTTAACGACTGGTTACAAACATCATTCGGGTTTGTCAAGCATGTGTATACTTAAGTGCATTCCTAATTTCAGACAATTGCTAAGAAAGTGGTTAAAATCAATCAAGTAATAATGTGATAATTGGATAACAGTTGAATCTCAATTGCAATTTTAACCTTACCGGGCATTCTGCCGCTAATATAAGACCGATCGTATTCCAGTGAAATATCATTGGTTTGCCATTTGATCTATCTATATTGTAGTCTGCTCTACAACATATTGCAGTCGTATATCATTTGCAGATGATATGATTGACGATATGATATGATAACTATCTGTGATTCATTATTAATCACAGAAAAGGATAAAAACGTTCATTTAAAAGAACGCCACATATAGGGTTGCCAACTATACTGTTTTAAACAGTATTATACTGTTTTTCACTAAATTATACTGTTTTTCACTAAATTATACTTTTTACTGTTTAACAAAAAAAAAGTATACAAAATACTGTTTTCAGCATCAAAATGCAGACACATTATTATGAGTTACATTTAGACGCTCGAAAAAATATGTATTTAAAAATAATAAATAAATACTGTTTGTTTTGCCAAAATACTGTTTAATAATCTTCATAGACCTGAATATACTTTATTTCTTGTAAAAAAAGTTGGCAACCCTAGCCACATACGCTTTAATCGTAATTCATTTGTGAATGAATCTGAGTTGGATGTCAATCGTATGTCGCTTTAGTAAAATTAGCAGAATCAAGCAACTGGCCTAGTACCTTTCAGAATATTCGTCGGTGTTTTGAAAAGTTTTCAAAGTGGTTTTCAGAAAACTGATCATGTTTTAGTGTTTTTTTTTCTAAGATGTATATTATACTTTCTAAGTGTATCTTGGACACCAGTGACTGTGTTTCTGATGGCACGTTAAAGGAACTGTAGGTCCCGGCTGCCATCGAACATTCTTGGCAGTCGTTACCGGTTGTCAGAAAGTCGGACACCAGTCTATCCAAGGTGTATTGGGTTGCCCGAGTAACTGTTTTGAGGGGGTCAGATAGGGTAGTCGCTCCTTTAAAACTTAGCTACATCCGGTTAGACTGGAAGCCTACCCCAAAATGTTGGGAAAAAGGCTCGGAGGATGATGATAATAAGTAGTAACTAATGGAACTTTCTGAACTGACTGAACCTTTCCGCTAAATCAAAACTTTTTTATTTTTTTGCGTTCTGTGTCCGCGCAAGTTGGATGTACAACATGCGCATGCGGTCCTATCACAGTGATATGAACTCACTTTGATGAGGTACCCCTTGTAGAAGTTACAAGTTACTGTAGAGTGACAGTGAAAATATAGTATTTTTGCGTAATAATATTTTTCCATCAGTAGATATATATTACGGAACTTCGAAATAAAATACAATACAATAGTACAGTTGGCAACCCTAGCTGTAACAAATATGCATTTCTATCGGAACCTATTCTGTAACTAAAGATTAGTGCTGTGGGCAGTCGAGTACTTGAGATAATAATATATTTTTTCATGTACGAATTATGAAAATTGGTTCACGTAATCCAAAATTACCACCAAAAACCCAATATTCATCCATCTAGTTTTTTCGACTTAGGTAACCTAATTTACCGAGAGATGTCGCTGTGCATTGCGCTACTTGGACCTGTTGAGGTGTTTTCTGAGCTAATGGAGTCGGGATAGGTATCCCGCTCTTGGCCGGTTTTTTGAAGTGGCATCAGTGTCCATTAGTAGCTACGGTCAGTGGTTTCAGATCATGTGTTTCTATGAAAATCTGACGAAGAAATTAGTATGATTTTATATATAATAAAAAGTAATTACCATACTATTACCGAACAAGGTCAAATCTGTTACAATATTTTGGGAAAGAAAACAAGTATAAAATGAGAACAAATGTGTTTTTATCATGCGAGTTCTTCAGATGGAGATCAGCGTTGATCTGCCGCATTCAGCGCTGTTCCGCCGCGTTCGACGCTGAATGGGGCGGAACAGCGCTGAACACGTATAGTTCTCAACTCCTTGTCGACAACTTGCAACCTGCATAGCTCCTGGATAGAAATGATTTATTATTACGTAATCATTATGCACGCAAGGATCGAGAGAGTTCGGACGTGTTTTAAAGTAATTCTAATTACCTACCTCCAATATTTTTTCGAAATAAAATAATGGACGAAGAGAAACTTATATTTCTAGTGCAAAAATATTCTTAATTTTTTACGCTTATTTTTATACCGCACATAGAACTGTCCATGTTGAGGGCACAATACTAATTGAGTAGCTGACCCGTCTTCGCAGCATATTCAGCGCAGTACGTAGTAGATATGTTATGGACCATGTGATTAATTCGGGCATTATAAATAATGCCCGAGCATTATGAATAATGTCTAGCTTTATCGGGCCACGTGATTAATAACTATCTTAACTTCATTATTTATCACATTGCACGGGCATTATTATATTGCTACATGATAGTTGGGCAATTTGATAATAAAGCTATATTTTATGCGGTGCGAGGGTGGCAGTTGTTGTAATAAATAAATCCTGTTACTTGCTACATATTTTATGATTATTGTTTTAATGGAAAATTACAAGTCTTGCCACAAAATTATTAATTGGACTATTGTCATCTGATTTACTAACTCGGCCTCGTTTTTCTTGATCTCATTTTTCTTGGCTCGTTTTTTTTTATGGTAGAATTTAATTTGGATTCAAAATATTGTATTAAAAATTGAACTTAGTGACGAAAACGAATCGCTGCAAAACCGACTCCACGCAGTCTTGTCTGCCCTACCCCTAGAGTGCAATTCAAATCCGCGTAGGCGCGGAGGGGCGAGGCGGCTCGCATGGGACCGCCGGAGCCCCGCAGCGCCGGAGCCGTGACAGAAGCGATGCTTGCTGCATGTTGCATGCTTACTTCCATGTTCATGGTCAATTAATATGGGATGTGTTATGTTAAAATAATAAAATTAAATATGTTTGTATTACTTTGCCCAAAAGGTCACGGGCAATATGTATAGTGCCCGGTCAATTTGATTATTTGAATAATTATTATCAAATTGCACTCTCATATTGGGCATTTTTCATAATGACTGGACATTATGTATACTGCCCAATTTATCACTTGGTCCATAACAGATACAAGCATTTTAGCGAAGATAACACTCTTACGCCGCTGTACGCCGCTGATAGAAGTAGAACTGAATAAGTGTGACCAAAACCGTTCAGCGAAACGCGAATAGAGCTGAATAAGTGTGTGTAGTCCCTTAGTAGAACTCGGCTGCATCCGGTGGATGGCTAAGCTCACATTTTGTAATAAAGATGAGCTAGTTGACAACGATGCGTGGGTTGTGTTGCAGGAGCTGGCGGAGTACGAGGGCATGCCGCGCGGGCCGCAGCTCAGCGTGCGCGGTGAGTGTCCATTCTAATCATTTCCAACTGGCACCGGCATTCCATGGCTAGCCAGTTCCACCTCAAAACTCTAAACAGACGTGGGAGGATATGTTGCCGCCGATCGCACGGTGTCCAGATCTGGCAACTGTAATTGTGTGTATATTAAATGATGTTTCTAATTGTATCTTGGACACCATTGTAACTTTACTAAAGGTGAAGGAAAACATCGTTAGGAAATCTGGACTCTGAAATCATCAATCTGCCTTGAGCAAATATGGTGGTTTACGACACTAAATCCTTTTATGAAAAGAGGCCTGCGCCTTGCAGAGGGACATTAAAAACATTAAAAATGTTGATGATGTTAACAATAATTTCGATAGAATAGACTTGACCTGAACTTTATAATCAGATAGCAATTCTAACAAAGACTGAGGAAGTTTATTATAAAAACCAGCCTAGAGCGTGTCGGGCCAGGATCAGTGTAGGGCTCCACAGTTTCCCAAGTATAGCCCTTTCCGATTCCAATCCCATTAACTCAGAAAAAAAAACAGCCCAATGTACAGTGACGTTCAGTGATACAGAATTGCGCTTAAGTTCTCAGCATCTTAAGTCTGACATGCATTTCCTTAAAATTCGGCATCAGACGTGTGACACCGGCTTCCCACGGTGCGTGTTATCGCGGACGGACGCGGACCAGCTCGGACGACGCACCGTGGGAAGGATCTCGTCCGTGGTAGCAGAGGACCTCTATGGATGGCGGTGCGCCGGTATCCGTCGCGAGGCGGTAACTTCAAAGCTGGGGAGAGGGATTTTATGTCATTCGTTAATTTTCTACCGTGATCCCACTGCTATGTGTGATAAAACACAAAATAAATAACTTTAGATATAATAT
This sequence comes from Helicoverpa armigera, assembly GCF_030705265.1. Lineage (NCBI taxonomy): Eukaryota > Metazoa > Arthropoda > Insecta > Lepidoptera > Noctuidae > Helicoverpa > Helicoverpa armigera. The sequence goes on along the minus strand of NC_087124.1, from coordinate 80,628 downwards.
ATCTAATTCAAATGTTAATGTAAGTGTATATAGACATATTAAGTCGTTAAACGACTTTTGTTGTATGCTGATATCCACCATCGCCGTGGTTTCTTTTTATTTTTACTACTTAATACAATGCATAATTTAGTAATTGTTAATTAACACCACAGCCGCGACTGCAACGACGGAACGTTCTCTTCACTTTGCATTTTGAAATAAAGTTATCGAAAGATCTGCACAGACCGACACGCACCGTTGGAAGAGCCCTGTGCGTTGCAGTCTGTGAACAACAGCACAAAATCTGCTCTGAGTTATAAAGTACTAGCTTTTGCCCTCGACTTCGTTCGCGTGGAATAGTGATTTCCGGCAGATTTTTGGTTTGACCAATAGATGGCGCTATATGTCCGGAAAAAAAATATTTTTATATTTTTTTGTAATAAAAACTATCCTATGTCCTTTCCAAGTTAAGTTCCAAACTACACATAAATTGGTTCAGTAGTTTAGGCGTGAAGAAAAGACAGACAGACAGAGTTACTTTCACATATAGGTATACAGGAATGAAATTTAAGCGAATTTTAATTTTAAGGTGGTCTGGACCACCAGTTTTTTTAATGATTTTATGAGAACATATCTGCATCATCAGTAAAAAAAAAAAAATATCCGCCCTAAAATCAGCAAAATATGGATACTAACTATAGTAGGGGAGGCGAGAGTGCTAAAACCTATTAGATTGCGAAGCTTAGTTGATAAGAAGAAAAAAATGTCCTGACATACACACACTTTCATCGGTGGGTGGAGCGGCTATAAACTTTCAAAAATGTAAAAAAAAACAGTTGCATGGACATACTCGAGCGCGTCAGATATTAATAGCATGCACGTCCTACGTTATTTTGAAAACATACGTATATTAATCTGACTGTTTCCATGGTGGGGGTGGTAGTAGGTAAGGGTTAAAAATGGGAAAAATAATAAGTTTATCGAGCGCGTCAGGTTATCAAAAGGGGTGTTAAGTGAACCAAAACGAAGGCTCTTATGCAATAATCTGACGATTTAGACGTGACCTAAACTCGTGGCCATTACTTGAAATTGCAAAAAAAAATCGCCATTTTGAAATACTCGAGCGCGTCAGATTAAGAGCGCTATTACAAAATCGAATCGCTCAGGTTTAGGTAAATTAGACGATAGCCGGCAGCACTTGCGCGCGTGTGCGTCTAGTGAAATACGCAACGCACACCTGCGGACCGCCACGCGGCACAAACAAACTTGAGACTTTGCCACTTTTATTTTCGAAATAGTTTATTGGTTTTATAGTTCATGAAATATTATTTGTACCGATGAATTTTATAACCTAGAATAGCTCGATTGAGTTACAATAAACAAATAATCGTTTACAATTTTTAAATTATTTAATCGACAACCAAACTTTTCATCATGTTTATCAATTAGGTATAAGTAATTGATTTATAAAAAAACTAAAATCTATAATTCGTCTTCCATGTATTGTATCTTCATTTTCCTGCAACAATAAAAACTAGGAATGTAAATAGTTTATTAAAACAAATATGTCTGTTGCGAGTGACAAAAAATACTTACCATATTATTTGTACTGGTATCCGATTGAGTCTGATAATCTGAATTAAATATGCTTTCATTATCCTGCAAGAATCAAAGATATCCAATAATATTATTATGCAACAGCGAAACTAACGACGATGACATTTACGTACATATAACCAACATCAAAAAAAGAGAACCCAATCTATAACATTTTCGCATTAGAATATCATGGGTTAATACTTGTGTATATTACATTTCAATCAGATCATTATAACTAATAAATAAAATAAAAACTCACTAGTATCAAAACGAGTTCGTTGCGCAGGTTGCGCTATATTTTCGAGCTCCGGCGAGTTTGCGCGGCGCAACAGCGAGCGATACGTCCTCCTCGATAAGCGCTTGGCGCTGACTAAAGTTGAACACCGCGCGTCACAAGATTTATATTGATTTTGCATTGCAAACAAAAATTATTTTAAAATATTGTTTTACTTTTAAATAGACCAATTTTTTTTTTCAAGCTTTATAACAATACCACCTTAATTATTAAATATGTTTTATTTGAATTTGGATTATACTTTCATAGATAAAAAATATAGTTTTGTACGGAAAATTGTCAGTAACTCTCAGTTTTATAGAATTATTTTTGGTGTATTACTGTATGAATTGTAATAAATTGGTGTAAGCAAGCACAAGTACAAGATATAGTTGTATCTTGAATATTTTTATAAATGGTTAAATTGCTATATCCTCGCAGTACTGAAGCATCAAAAGATTCCCAAAAGCAACATTTTATGAAACATCCTTTGCAGAGACAAAGATTTTACTGATGTACGTGGACAAATAAAATATTTATTGAAAACAGCCCCAAGATAAATGATCAAACTTTCTTAATCTTATTTTTGTTTTTTTTTTTTTGTGACTATATCCAAAGCATAATGACGCATCAAAACTCGTATAAAACTCGAAAATTTGTGATAGCCCTCTTAAGATATATATGGTTCATTTATGTACCCTTAACGTAATCATCTTATAATCTGACGATTATCTGGAGGAATTCGCTTAATCTGACAATGGAAAGTTTTTTTGCAAACCTTTTAACAAATTGAAAAACTGAAAAAATTGCAAGTAAATAAACCAGTATGTACTTATTCTTTGAAGTACAAAACTTTTATTTATAAGCAAATAAGTATGAAAAACATAAAGGACAATGGACACAAATATACGGAACCTCGTACACTCCACCAATAGCAATGTCATACATATCATTGTATAGGCCTTTTTATCTAAAACAACCTTTAATATGACAGCTTTGTTGACGTTTGCCCGTCCTGAGATATAGATCAAAAAGTGTGTAAAAGTTAAAACTAAATAATCCATTGATATCTCAAGTTTTTAAAGGAATATCTAAGTGCTACTACGAGTATGTCTTCTAAGTACTATCAACTTTTACACACTTTTTAATCTATATCTCAGAACGGACAAACATTTCAACAAAGCTGTTATAATAAAGGTTGTTCTCGATAAGAAGGCACATACAATGATATATATGACATTGCTATTAGCGGAGTGTATCAATCTGCTCATACATTACATACATTTCTATAATAATTACATTTAATGAGGGTTTTTGAATTTTTTTCTGCCACCGGGTGGCGCTACGTATGCGTCTGGTCCAAACAGCTGTCAAATAGTATGGAATTGTAGGTGCCGAACTTATTGTTTATTGAAATTCTGTTATATTGGAAGTGTTATTGATTTTATTATGGACTACGGTCAGAATAAGGTTTCCGAACTAAAAATTGAGCTAAGAGAGAGGGTGCAAAAGTCACTGGTACTAAGGAAAAGCTTGTTGAAAAATTTTTTAACACAATATGATTTAGTTTTTTTCATTTACTCAACCGCAATAGTAAAACAATAATGCAGTGCTTTAATTATAAAATAAAAAAAACACTAAAATCGTTCACTATTCATAGTAAAGATAAGCACTTTGACAGTTATCTGGAGCTGACGACTCGGTGCTGCCAACTCGTGGACGCCATTTTACAAAACCCTCATTATAATGACATGTGTCATAAACAATACAATAGAATCTATAATAACATGGCTTGACGGAAATAATCTACGCGTAAATCTTACAAAAACTAATTTCATTCAATTTAATACCCATAGATAAATCTAAAATCTAAATAATCTGCCCAGCATTTTTCCCAGCTATTTTCATACAAAAATAAATACGTATTTTGACTTAATTTATTAGTTTAAAACCATCCAGTAGAGTTGCGCGTTGCCACTCTTGCAGAACAGATAGAAAGAGATAGCAGTTGCTTTCATTGATGAAGCGACACTACGCGCGTACTTTGTGAACCACGTTAAGGCGCGTACGCACGTACGAACACGAACATAGCGAACACAAACACCAGACCCGAACATTTGGTTCGTACGTATGGACGTAATATGCCGATTCGAACACGAACGCAAACATAGTTCGAGTCGAGTTCGCGAGCAACAGTCGTGAACTCTATCTTAGTAGCTATGACGGCGCCGTTGGAAGTGGTCGATTGTGAAGTTATTAAAGCGCTTCGAACACCGTCCATACAGAACACACTACAAGGATCGCCGCGAACATGTTTGACGAACAGAGTGTTCGATGTTCGATAGTGGTACACACGTGCGAACCAAGTTGTTGCATATCATGTAACGCAACAAATTTGTTCGTACGTGCGTACGCGGCTTTATGCAGAGTAGAGCCAATGTTAACCGGATGACTAGGCCACCACGACCTGTATAAAAAAGGCGAAGTATACGAAACGGCATTTCTCGGTATCACGATAGACAAACAATGCAACTGGAAGGCACACGTATTTAACAAAAGTATCCAATAAAATGAATCGTCTTCGTTAAAAACAATATATCTGCATACCATGACCAGTAACTTCCTGAGATTAGCGAGTTCAAACAAAAAAACTCTTCAGCTTTATAATATTAGTGTAGATTATTTAAGACCCAAAATGTACTAACATTTACTATAATTGAAAAAAGAGAGAGAGGAATAGAAACTTGGGAGGAGAATACCGGCATCACGTAGCTGCACGCTTTAAACTTTATCGATTAATTTTCCTTACTTCGGCTTACGGGAATCGTCAGATTTTATATTTTTCGTGAACGTTGAATTACTCCCTTCAAAATAAAAAAAAAATAGCCGCGCTCGAGAAAGTCAAGATGACGTTTTTTTTTTACAAGTTTGTAACCTTCCTACTTCTTATAGTCAATCGCAAATTGTCAGATTAGTGGAATATACACTTTTTAGCATATAACTAACTTACCCTATCTTAATCTGACGCGCTGGAGAATGTCAGATGATAATTTTTTTTTTACTAATCTGATCCTTTATTCTAGACGCGCGGCTGCATATACAGGGCTTTGATTATATATATGTCTAGATGTAGCGTCGAGTGCGCGCAAGCGTGGAAAAAAATGTCAATGTACTGTTCATCGACATTAGCTTTCCTGTCAATCAGAACAGATCGTGCCGCTTAACTGTCAAAACGTATTACGCGCGCTAACTAAAATACAAATAACAGAGGTAAAATGACGACATGTGCAATTAAAGTCTGCCGAAATTATAAAGGAAGGCTAAAAAGTGCCAATAACATCACCTATCATCGGTAACTGACCCAGAAAATAAATATTTGTTTTTTGTAATTATGTTTATTAAATCACGCCATATTGTATCAGTGTTGCCAGTTTCTGTTTTTCATTTTCCCAACTTCACGTGTTTATGTTATGTATAAAGGATATTTTTTTAAGCAGTGCGGAAAAAATTAATAGATATAATTTCTATTTTTATTGCTCGGATAGACATTTTCTGATTCTCCAAAATATTATCTACTATTATTTGATTAGTAAATTATGGTCATCGACGTAACATAATTTTTTTTAGAATTCCAAGTAATCCTATTGTTAGGAGTCAAACCGCACAAAAAAAAGCCGCGGAGATGCGATGTGGACACCAGCAAAAAATACCGTAGTGTGTTCCGATCACTTCCACAGCAAGGACATGAGTACTGTCGACAAGATAGGGCGCCGAAGACTTACAAAAGGAGCAGTGCCAAGCAAGGTTCAATTTTCTATAAAGTTATAGTTAAACCGAATAACACTATGTATACAAACTTTTTAATTAGTCTATTTTTTTTCATTATTTATGGGAGAATCGTAGAAGCTGGTATCATTATTTACGTCAACGCGCAGTGTAAAATGACATCTACACGCACACATGCATAACAATTTTGTCTCTGCTTCTTTGTTGGGATTGTATGGTGACACTCCATCTAGACTTATATATAATCAAAGATACAGGGCTTATATTTGGTGGAGGTGTTAAATGGGGTAATAGGTACCTCCCTATATACTAATCTGCCGCGCTTGAGTAAATCCCGAAATCCCTTCTAGGCCTCCCCTACTACTATTTTTTCGCGCTTGGAGCAGCGCTCGCGACAGTAAACCGGTTTCGCGTTGCCGCCGTGCCTACTATGGACGACTGTGACCATACAATCGGTTACAAAATAAACATCTTTCTCTATCAATAACTATTATTTTTTGTACTAAGACATAACAAAATAAAAAAATACGTATCTATAAAGCTTTTTTAAATACTAATAAGTTCACAAAGTATGCGCACTGGATAAAATTCATTCCTGTATGTAATATTAGTTAGGATTGCCAGTCTGTGAAAGGTATATTACAAAGAAATATTGCATTTGAGAATTTCTTTCGCATGATACCTATGACTCATTACTAGAGGGAGAGGAGACCAACATCCAAACATTTCGCCCATACTCCTTTCTAAAATAAAATCAATCTAGATTCATATATAGACGTATCATCAGCAAACAATACTACATCACAACAATTCTAAATAAACTCTTTTGCAAAAAAAGCGGGCACCTAGGTATGCGAAATCCGAGTTTTAAGGACTTTACGTGTATTTCAAAGGGTTTTAATGATTGTAGTATGTTTCTAGCATCAAAAGGGTTAGCCGAGCATGCGTGAGAGTGTATTCTAAATTTGAATTTTGTACAATTGCTAAGAAATTGCTTAAGCTTGTTTTGGACTAATTGCTGGCAGAAAGTTCGTCGGTGTTTTGAATAGTTTTTGAAGTGATTTTCAGAAAACTGATAATGCAGTTTTAATTAATGATTAATGTACCTTTTTGTTAGATCAAAACATTTCTGAAAAACTATGCGTATTTGATAAAAGTTTCACCTGCTCTAAATGGGCTATACTGATGATTGATGGCAATGTTAAGAGTTTCGGTATTTTAGTGTAAAGGGTTCTACTGTTTAGATATTGTACCCACATGTTATAAAATATCGCTTTTTCATAATTAAACACTATTTAGAGGAGTATCAGTACATTGGGCTGCGGCAAAACCGATTTAAAGTAAGCAGTGCCGATCACAACTCGTCTCCTATCAGACTTTGACATTTTTAAAAGTCTTGAAATTCTACAAAATACAGAAAATAGCGCTTAAAAAAGGGGAACAAATATAATGACCACCATAAAATGCTTTGATACCCTAAGTTTTGCAACCAGAAATATCTACTGAACACCAGAAAAATAAAGTCTAAAAATGTAATAGTACCAGCTATTTTAGTCACGACTTCACTTTAAATTGTATTCGACCACCAAATTTAGTAAATGATCACCAACTCTTGACGACCAAATTAATGTATTATTTTTGCCTAAATAAGTCACTGTGATTGCCATAAAATGTAGGCTTATTACCAAATAAAGTATTATGATGCCATATTAAGTTATGTGTCCGGCTTGCAATGCATGCGTGAGTGTCAGTATGACGAGTGACAGGGGAAAATGGAAGAAAATGACATATTGCGCCCACGCCAAGTAAAATTGGGAACAGGGCAGGAGAAAGAAGAAGAAGAATGTGTTTCTCAATACACTCCCTCGAAAAAACACTCTTATCGCACTGTCTAGAGGCATGCAATAGACAATTTTCCACCCTAGTGCAGGAAAAGGGTCCCCATAATGTTATTACATTTATTGTATCAGGCCGAACTTATTTTTTTGGAGTCAGTTTACTTAAACAGGATAGCAAGATGTAAAAACTTTGATTATAATTTTATATTAAAACGCTGGTATAATTTTGATGATCATTTACTACTTTTGGTGATCATTTACTACTTTTGGGATAAAAATGATTTATTTGGACTCATTTTGCTTACCTTTATTTGGACTCTTATCGCACTGTTTAGAGGCATGCAATAGACACAGTGCAGGAAAAGGGTCCCCATAATGTTATTACATTTATTGTATCAGGCCGAACTTATTTTTTTGGAGTCAGTGTACTTAAACAGGATAGCAAGATGTAAAAACTTTTTTGATGATCATTTACTACTTTTGGTGATCATTTACTACTTTTGGGATAACAATGATTTTTTTGGACTCATTTTGCTTAAATAGGATAGCAGAATTTAAAAACTTTGGTTATAATCTTACTTTAAAATGGTGGTTTAATTTTGGTGATCATTTACTATTTTTGGCTTACGCATGATTTATTTTGGAGTAATTTCACTTAAATAGGATAGCAAAGTGTTAAAACTTTGGTGATAGTTTTACATTAAAATGCGAGTTTCATTTTGGTGATCATTTACTATTTTTGTCTGCTGTTTGTTACTATATCTGGTGATCAGTTAAACATAAGCCTTAAAAAAGTCCTTAAAACTAAGATTTCGCATAGGTGCCCGCTTTTTTTGCAAAAGAGTGTATAATGGCAAGTCATTAATGTATATGAATTACATATACAGTAGAATCCGGATATAACGACCTTCAAGGGACCTACGATACTATGTCGTACTAACCGGACGACGCACAAAACGGACGGATTATTTCTTAAGTACATAACTTAACTTGTATATATAACATACATACATGTTATGTATGTATGTTATAACATATATATAACATACATACATGTTATGTATGTATGTTATATATAAAAATGAATTGATGTTCGTTAGTCTCACTAAAACTCGAGAATGGCTGGACCGATTTGGCTTATTTTGGTTTTAAAATGTTCGTAGAGGTCCAGGGAAGGTTTAAACGATACGAAGTTTGTTGGGTTAGCTAGTCTTCTTATATATAAAAATGAATTGCTGTTCGTTAGTCTGACTAAAACTCCGGAATGGCTGGACCGATTTGGCTTATTTTGGTTTTAGAATGTTTGTAGAGGTCCAGGGAAGGTTTAAACGATACGAACGCGGAGCGGGGGTGCGAGTGCGTAGGTAAACAAAACATTGCGCGTGTGTCGTTTTAACCGGACGTATTATAATAAATATTGGTCGCTATAAGCAGTTGGTCGCTTAAACCGGAGTCGCACTAAACGGTTATATTGTCTTAGTACCTATATACGAAACCTAACTTGAGTAGAGATTATCGTCGCTAAAACCGATTAGTTGTTATAAGCGAAGTCGTTATATATGAATTCTACTGTATATACATATACATTAATATATATATATTATATATACATAAATGTATATATATTATGTTTAGTTTCGTATGTATAATGTAATTTTGAATTTTTAAATTTTATATAATGTAACTAATTTTGTCGTATTAGGCTAAGTGCCTGTAAAGATTAAATTAGCTGTGTTTTTGATAAATAAATTGAATAAATAAATTGAATATTAAAACGTTAAAGTACTATATTAGTTAGATGATGAACGTGATGAACCACTAGGAGATATGACTTAGCAAGATGTTCACGTTGCAGACCTGATCGAGGACGGGTTCGAGTCGCAGCCGGCGTGGTTCTTCGTGCTGGTGGCGGAGTGCGGCGGCCAGGTGGTGGGGCACGCGCTGTGCAACCGCGCCTACTCGTCGTGGACGCGGCGCGCCTTCTACGTGGAGGACCTGTTCGTGCGCGAGAGCGCGCGGCGCCGCGGCGTGGGGCGATGCCTGCTGCGCGAGCTGTGCCGCCGCGCGCTGCGCGAGGGCGTGCACCGCGTGGACTGGCACGTGCTGCAGGACAACGCGCCCGCGCTCGCCTTCTACGCGGGGCTGGGCGCGCGCGACCTGCGCGTCTCCGAGGGCCGCGCCGCGCTGCGCCTCGACCGCCCGCACATCGAGCGCCTGGCCACCTCCGACATAGCTCCGCACTGACGCCTCAATATCGTATTCGGAGATTAATTCATTCATTTTTATCTAAAGGGAATGGGCAGGAGAGGGCAAAATAACTAAATCTAGTTCATCCGCTTGATCAATATATTGTAAATAAGTAAGATAGTTACTAGAAGATTTAAGCTAGTACTGTACTGTACCTACAGTAAGAATGAGTTCTTAGTATAGAGATTGTAAAATTTTGTAAACGGAATCAAAAGTAAGAAGGAAGGAAGAACATAACAGAGACCATTTCAGTGACGATAGATTGCTGGTGCTGCATTCATAAGCTATTGCATTTTGTTTTAGTATTTCTGAAACAATTTGTATTAATGTATAATACCATACTACCTATTATGAATTATCATTGTAACATATTGTATAAAAAATATATTTTATTACACGTTGTATTTTGAAACCATTTGTTTAAATTTCATTAAGGCACTCAAAAAACATGTGAAAACAAATCTATTGCGCATCTAATACTAGCTGTTCCATGCGGTTTCACCCTCGTCCCTGGAAAAGTTCCTCCCGTGCCCAGCGCAGATAATAGGGTTGGTTCCTAGTATTCAGTCAATTAAAAATAGGTATATGCACCGAAAGTTTACAAAACTAGAAACACGATAAGCTTAATTTTTAAATAATCTATGAAATTTAAATTTATCGTCTATTACGTCACGGCACGCCCTTGAAAACGGCGAATAGAGGCCGATGTCGTCACTTTATATTGACAACTAGCCGTTTTCCCGCGTTCCGTGGGAGCTACTGCCCGCACCAGGATAAAATATACCCTATGTTTCTCGCAGATAATATAGCTTTCTAATGGTGAAAGAATATTTAAAATCGGTCCAGTAGTTTTTGAGTTTATCCATTACAACCAAACAAACAAAGTTTTCCTCTTTATAATATTAGTATAGATAGATGACAAGTATTTGACAGTGACAGTCTGTGACAGGTATAACCTGAGAATCGATGTGTTGTTTATTTCAGTTTTTATTTGTACTTGAGCGAAAGAAAGTTAGAAAAGAATTATGGAGAAAGGATTTATGAAAGCTGATAGTTTTATGGTCGCTTAATTCTATGCTAATAACCAAGATGACACAAACATAACCTCAATAACAAACACAAACTTTACGTTCCTCTGCACAGTTCTATTTTACCGCGTACACGACTCGAAACATTTGAATTATTATTTGTGCTAAATGTTTCAAAATAAATTTAAATGTTTGAAATATTTGTTTTTGTATCTACCTATATTATACGAATACATTATTAACATTTAGAAATCAATGAGTTTTTTCTAATTAGTTTCTTCTCGTTAGATGTGCGTTAAACTGTAGAGGAACACATAGTATACTGACGTCACAGTCACGTGATCGAGCGTTTTCTGGACAATGTTTTAAGAAAAATATAAAAAAATGGAATACATAAAAAGTAAAGAAAAAATATAGGGGGTGATCTTTAAATTATTTAGAAGCTATTACATATATTGGTCTATACGGTAGTTTGCTCTACAATCACATTCCGCTATTTTTTCTTTTAAATAGGTAAATGGTTTTATCCTTTTCTGTGATTCAATAATGAATCATATTTCTGCAAATGATTTACGATTGCAATATGATTGTAGAGCAAACTACCGTATAGACCAATGGCAAACCAATGAAATGTCATTGGAATACGATTGGTCTTATATTAGTAGGTAGCAGAATTCCCGCTAAGGTTAAAACTGCTATTGCGATTCAATTTTTATTCAGTTTTGGCATCAACTTAGCAGAATCGGGTCCCTGCTAAGTAGCTTTCATCTGTAGTTGCACCTTGCACCCTAAACCTATGAATGACTGGACAAAGATTTTATGCTAAAAGTTCACCGTCACAGAATATGTAGATGTAGGTACCTACATTCGGTCTTGGTACTTGTTCTAATAGCATTATGCGCGACCAGGAATGTGCCAATGTACCTACTGAACGATATAATTATTTTGCGCTTGGAAATTCTAATGAAGACAAATACAGTGCTAAAAGCGAGTGTAAACCATAGTATTCTGTGTGAGTCGTTACTTATTGTTACAGCAGTGTATTATTGACGAGGAATAGAGGACATGATGATATCACTTTGTTCCGTTTGATCCCTTGGCTCCGTGAAGCGATGTGTTTGTGCCGGAGGCTGGGCCGGGATCGTTAGACGCGGCGCGGCGCGGCGTCGCGGCGGCGGCGGCCCGCGCAGGCGCGCGGCGCGGCCGGCCGGGAGTGCGGCTGCCCGCGCCGAGCGGGAACATCGCGCGCCCGACGCCGCCGCGCGCGATCCGGCACGTGTCATGCCCTCATATTCCGACACATACGTGCGTGTTTACGGACAATGTGGATTCTACTAATAATCGGTGCTGCTTAGCGGGTTTTGCTAAAGTAAGTTCAATGCCGGTTTTAAAATACCCTAGAGTGTAGGTGCAAAGTTTGTGTTTCATATCGAGAGATTTAAGCCTGTTTTTACCAAAAAGTAAAACATCTAAGTTATCAAGTGATTACCACGAGTAAACCTAACTTTATACGCAAGTTATATACCGGGTTATCATCATGTTCCTCTGGCAGTTGATCAGTCACAGGCTCGTGTGGAACAATCCACCCCTAACTCGTCTCATCCCTTCTGTCATATCGGCATACTCGTACAGCAGTTAGTGTGACTGCTGTGTTATACAAGAATTAGTCGTGTCATTATTTTGCCTTCATTTACTGAGTGCGCGATTACAGCTAAATAGTTTTGCTACGAACAAAGAGTAGGTAGCAGGCTGTTGCTACGATTATTATTTATTCGTTATTTTATCAAATTAATCCCACATTCACGGAGAGAATTATCAAAACTAGCTTTGGTAAAGTGAAACTCTGCAAATAGCTGTACTGCCAAGATGTTTGTAGCGGTTTCACCCGCGTACACGGAGAACTACTCTCCATACCCGAGTAAAGCATAGTCTATGAAACACGTAAATATTTGGCTTTCTACTAGGAAAATAATAGTGAAGTTTCAAAAATGGATAGACAGATTACCAACGTCACAAACTTTACCTGTTCAAGTATCCATACTATGTTTATTGTCGTTGCCTCTTCATTATATCTTTATGATTACCTAAATCAATTAGCACTCAAATAATGTAATCAACTTAACAAACCACTTTAAACAATGTCGGACATCAAACGAACCATGTTATCGTAGACGGGCTTGATGTGCTGAACCACTTCGCATTGTGTGAGACAGGCAGCCGCACTAGCACGGCAGCACGCGCAGCGCTCAGCGCGCGGCGGCCGCACACTGAGCACATCACGTCGCTGATTCAAGGCCAAGCTTTGATACATTTACATAGTTCTTGGTGATTGACTAGGTCTTCATTTGTGATCACACCACACCAACACCTAGTACTTAAATAATTGCCTAAGTACAGGTAATGTAAAAGATAAGCAGACAATAAGAATTCATCGTACAGTAAGATATTCAATAGTTAAGACGAGTACTAAGCTTTAATATGTTTAAATAGTGTATTGAATACAAGGAAGACTTAGGTATTAGTTATTTTTACATATGTCACAGCCAAAGTAATAAGTCTGAATATTATATATATTATCTAGCTATTATTTGTAATATCTTCTCAATTTGGATAAAGTGACAATCGACACAGAATTAATCACATTAACTAGCAATTTTATATAATATCTCCATAGACTTGGATAATGTAATAAAATAAGTAGGTAAACATTATTATTTCATGTTAACTACGTGTCTGCAGGTAGCGGCGACCTCTCGGTCCTCTCTGGGGTGAGAGGTAATGGTATGCCTTCGTCTCATGCAGACGCTAGAGAAGTTAACACCTCTCATCCCAGCTGCTGCCATGGACGTGGAAGGCAACAGGGCGCCTCGGGTGTCGAGTGACGTCTCCCGGCCATCGTAGGCGTGGGTCTGTTGTGGGCGGTGAGTTTCGGGTGGCTCATCGTCCTTCCATCTCTTAGAAGACACGGGCCCGTCTCGGCAGCGCGCGTTGTTTCATGCGCTCCACGAAGAGATTCAGCAAACTCCATTGGGTTTAACTAACAGTCTGACACTCCTTCACGCTGCTCACCCACAGCGGGAGGAATCATTTGATGATTTATCATAAAAAAGTCGACAACAACTTAAACCGTTTTTAAGAATTAGTCAGTAGTAAGTTGGTTATACCATATTTGTTACTTTGGCTAACTTTGACCAGCTATTATGTATTTAGATAAAGTGATTAATTTATCACATTGTCAGGTCAATTTGGGTATTGTAAATAATGACCAGTGATTATGAATAATATCTATTTAATCACTTTGGCTGTAACACATATATGTAGTTCTGTTTTGTTTGCCTCGTCTACTAACCTACCATCACCTAACGAGCTGCCAGTCGGAACACTGGCAAGCCCAACATCACATTGCTCGCATTGCGTGACAATGTAAGGAAGATAGGTAAATATCAAAACATATTGTGATCACTACTGATCACCGAGCTTATTCCTCTCCAAGTTATCTTCCATCCCACCGTTAGTCAATGGTCTGACGGCTCTGGAAAATGACCAGAAACATTTTCAACCGACTTGCAAAAAGGAACAAAGATTTCTTGAAGAAACCTGGTATTTTTAGGGTTCCGTACCCAAATGGTAAAACGGGACCCTATTGTTTCCGCTCTACTGTCCGTCCGTCCGTCCATCTGTCACCAGGCTGTATCTCATGAACCGTGATAGTTAGAGAACTGAAATTTTCACAGATGATGTATTTTTGTTGCCGCTATAACAACAAATACTTACTGAAAACTAGAATTAAATAAATATTTTGGGGGGCTCCCATACAACAGACGTGATTTTTTTGTCCGTTTTATAAATAATGGTACGGAACCCTTCGTGCACGAGTCCGACTCGCACTTGGCCGGTTCTTTTTTTTAATTCTTGCCGTAACATGGAAGCGCGCCTTGTCATGCGATCCTAAGCAGTTCTTTTTTATCATGGGGAAAATCCTCATGGACTACCCTCCACCTGAGGTCGGTGGAGGGGGTGTGACGGACTCTTACCGGCTAAAAACCCACCCAGTGTTGCCTTCTATTACCTATTGTCGAGGGCACGGGTATTGCCAAAGCATTCTTCCGCACCCCCGACAGGTATTTGGCCCGCCAGATGTTCAAAGGCGGGCCCCGTCACCCTTTGTGGCCGTAACCCAGCGGCCACAGCAAACTCCACTAAGAGAGGCGCGCGCAACACAACGCCACCGTCTCGAGGGCTATTTCTGATCGGGCGACAGACGCCCCTAGTCTGTCGCCCGCAGACCGCGCCTTATGGTGGCCGGAGATCAGCCACCCTGCGACGCTCACCACGTCTGCTGCGGGCGGGGAGAGAGGCAGCAGTTTCTCTCTCCCTTTTCACCCTTCTTCGCTGCCGACCAAGCAGGACACGACAGCCGGCAGCGAAAGACTTCTCGCAGCATCGCCCGTGCTGGGCACTCCACCAACGTGTGCAGCGCCGAGTCCTCGCTGCAGATGCCACAGAGTCGGCATTCGGGCGTGGGCTCCCGGCCTATGCGACACAGGAACTTTCCGAAACACCCGTGTCCGGTAAGAACCTGCGTCAGCCGGAAGCTGCGGGCGCCGTGGCGTCTCTCCAGCCACTCCTTTAGGATGGGCCTTATCGCTGCGATAGTGGCGTGCCCTACCGTGGGTCGCGCAACTTATGTTGCGGCTTGACTGACTTCTTACCGCTGTTACTATTATAATTACTTCTTATTAATTAATTTTGCTATTATTGTTTTTTCTTTATTTCCCACAACTACACAACAACTATTCGTATCACTGAAAAGCTTTAAATAAAGGCTTATGTTTAACTGATCACCAGATATAGTAACAAATAGCAGACAAAAATAGTAAATGATCACCAAAATTAAACTCGCATTTTAATGTAAAACTCATCATCATCCTCCTGCCCTTATCCCAATTTTATTTGGGGTCGGCGCAGCATGTTTTCTTCTTCCATACGCTTCTATCTGCCGTCATCTCACAAGTAACATTCTTTCTTACCATATCTACTTTCACATTTTAATGTAAAACTATCACCAACGTTTTAACACTTTGCTATCCTATTTAAGTGAAATTACTCCAAAATAAATCATGTGTAAGCCAAAAATAGTAAATGATCACCAAAATTATACCACCATTTTAAAGTAAGATTATAACCAAATATTTAAGCAAAATTAGTCCAAATAAATCATTGTTATCCCAAAAGTAGTAAATGATCACCAAAAGTAGTAAATGATCATCAAAATTATACCAGCGTTTTAATATAAAATGAAAATCAAAGTTTTTACATTTTGCTACCCTGTTTAAGTAAACTGACTCCAAAAAAAAATGAGTTCGGCCTGATACAATAAATGTAATAACATTATGGGGACCCTTTTCCTGCACTAGGGTGGAAAATTGTCTATTGCATGCCTCTAAACAGTGCGATAAGAGCGTGTTTTCGAGGGAGTGTATTGAGAAACGAATTCTTCTTCTTTCTCCTGCCCTGTTCCCAATTTTACTTGGGGTCGGCGCAATATGTCATTTTCTTCCATTTTCCCCTGTCACTCGTCATACTGACACTCACGCATGCATTGCAAGCCGGACACATAACTTAATATGGCATCATAATACTTTATTTGGTAATAAGCCTACATTTTATGGCAATCACAGTGACTTATTTAGGCAAAAATAATACATTAATTTGGTCGTCAAGAGTTGGTGATCATTTACTAAATTTGGTGGTCGAATACAATTTAAAGTGAAGTCGTGACTAAAATAGCTGGTACTATTACATTTTTAGACTTTATTTTTCTGGTGTTCAGTAGATATTTCTGGTTACAAAACTTAGGGTATCAAAGCATTTTATGGTGGTCATTATATTTGTTCCCTTAAATAAATAACCTTTTTACAAAAAAATTAAACCGACTTCCCGAAACACTAAAAAGCAAAAAAAATAACTAATTTTAGGTGCATCGGCCTAGAAGTCGGTGGCAAAATTAACTTAGTAACATCCATTAGACACCGACTTCTAGGCTTTTCAATTTGCAAAATATGATTTTTGTTAATTTATATAATTTTCATCTATAGTCGATAAGGTAAGAAAATTAATTAAAATTTTCTAGACTTTTTCTCTACAGTCGGTAAGCCAGGACTCGATGTTAATTTTTATTTCTTTAGCCGTTTTCTCTAATATTGACAATTTTTTGTATACTAAAGAGAATTTTAATTCTACAAAACAAATAATAGTTTTAAAACAAACTAAACAGTAGAAAATAAATAATAGTTTAAAAAAAATTAAAAAAAACACGCTTTTTATAGAAAAACTAACTAAATAATAGAAAATAAATTTTAATGAATTTAAATTAAGAAAACAGTGTTAAAAATTTCAATGAATATAAATTAATAATAGTGTGAATACAAAAAAAAATAATTAAAAAAAGCGTGGGGTGCTTTTTAAGATATCATCGAAATGAAAATCACTGTACTCATATCTGTCAATAAAATATTTATAACTATTGACACCATGCACTACCTTTTTTAATGTATTTTTTTTGTATTCACACTATTATTAATTTATATTCATTGAAATTTTTAACACTGTTTTCTTAATTTAAATTCATTAAAATTTATTTTCCATTTTTTAATTCGTTTTTCTATAAAAAGCGTGTTTTTTAGTTTTTTTTAACCCTTAAATTGGCAAATCAATTTATTACAAAAATTTAATTATTTTTTGTTATTTCCTGGTTTATTACGATGACAGATGACTGAAAAAAATCGAAAAAAAAATCTACCTATTACAGTTTTCGCGAAAATCTCGGGGTACGTTGCCAACTATAGTGGTTCTTCTGTTCGTACTACGTGGAGTACGTTGCCAAAATATGAATAAAACACATTTTAGTAAAATCTTCACTTCATTAATCATAATTCTTATCAAACTACATAATATGCATTTATTGCGTGTGAGATTAGCGGAAGCAATTTCTTTTGTTACTTTCTCCTACCATAAAACACAAGAGCACATTGCATTTCACGCAAAAAACTTTAGTTCTTCTATCTTTGCAAAACCTACAGCGTGATTGCTTATCTGCTATTTCTGGAAAATGTCCGACAGCATTTTCTGACACTGTCCACCGGCCGTTCAGCTGTAGGTTTCTGAATTATTTTCTCCTTCACCTATCCAAATTCCACCATGTACCGGACCCCTTTCAAGTGCCGACGTCTTGAAAGGGGTCGGGTGCAAAGATATAAGCATATCTGCTAAATCAGGTCGTTTCAGGTTCAAGCACTGCTGAAAAAGAAAAAGAACATGCTGTATGACATACAATTCACAACACAACTGAAGTCATTTTACATAAAAACCAACAAACAAAGGCTAGTTTGTATTTCTAAGTAATAGGCAATGTACTCCGTGTATACCAAAGTTTATGTTGTGGACTTCACTACGTACTTGGCAACGGTATTCAGGGAGTACATACACAGTTATGAACTTATAAAATTGCGATTACATTATTTACACACAAAATTACGAATGATTGATATTATTTATAATGTTCCTATGCAATTTAAAGCCAAATAACCACAAGTCCCATCCAAAAAAATGTAGAAAAACACAAAAAACTTACCCGTGACCCGGATACACCAGACCGCTTCGAAGACATTTTGAATTTGACAGCTATTTTTCAATGGAACCACATTCAAATATTTTTTCTACCAAAATATACAATAATGACAAGCCAAAAAGAACAAAAAATTGTATTTTTTTAAAGATTGGTACTACATTCGATTTAAAAAAAGTGAATGTCTTTTGTGGAGTACACTGCCAATTTAAGGGTTAACTATTATTTTTTAGTAATTTTTTCGTGGCTTTTCTTATTTAATTTGAACTGGTGTCCAATGTTGTCTCGGAGCGTGTCGTACCTGGCTATACTGTGAGTATAGCCAGGTACGACACGCAGGTCAGTTCAATGTTTTTCGAAGCCGGTTTCTATTTATAGTTAAAAAGTTTTTTAATTTCATGGTTTTCAGTTTTGGGTCTAAAACTATAATAGTTGCAAATTGTGTACCCGAAATGATGCAATTTCTCATCAATATGAATTAAAATGAGCCCAAACACAAGGTAGCTGATCTGTTATCAACCGTTTAGGAGTTCTCTAAACTGCACTTTGCCTTTATGGTCAGATCTCACAATGCAATGTGAGATCGCGATTGCGAGAAGAATGAAAATAAAGAGAGATTAAAAATACATTTATTCGAGCGCGAACAAAAAATTATACATACAAAATAATATACAAACATTAGACATAAAAAAACGAAGTACATACAATAAGAGTTTAAAGGAGACACAAAACAAGAAGAAGGTACAGTACATAACGAAATAATTGTTACACCCACATGATACAGCCCTCGCTCAGCATAATGCTGAGACCCTATACGGGACAAAAGCCTCAGCGCCAATTTTCATCAAAGGCGAGAAAGGTGTGAAGGAATGAAATAAGCGCAAACACGTGGTAACTATACATGTGTGTAGCTGACGACACTACAATGAGATGGGTCATGGGACGAGAGCTTTACATAGAGATAGGTCATGGCTCCACAGCTAGCTCGTTGGAGAAGGTGAGCCACACTTGAGGGAACCCCTTAACCCTTGAAAGCAGCTTCTTCGTCTCAGGGGTTATTTATTCTAATTGATGTGATCGTGTATCCTCATATGAGTTATGGTTGGCACTTCGGATAATTGAGTGTGAAAAAAAATTCAGAATTATGACTAAACATTGAAAGGCAAAAAATTTGCTATACAAATAAGTACGAGGTGATGGTGATAACTAAACAGCGGAAACCTCAAGACACCGACTACCAAAGCCATGACAATAATATTTTTTCCTTCTCAATGTTTTTAATGTCGGTTCCTATTGAAGCAGTAAAATCAGTTTTGTAAAATTTTTGCCGAGGCCAATTTATTTACTTCGGAAGTTCGATTCCTCAGGCAGTGGAAGAGCATGTTAGCCTTCTAAATATGTAAAGAAGATAAGACCGTACAGATACCATCGCATAAGAGCCATTGATCTGCTTTATAAATGTAACAGGTGGGTCGCCTCGCCGTTTGATCCGGTGCAGCCAGGCGAGCGAGGCAGCGGAGCGAGCGCGCGGCGGCCGCATGGCGCGCGTCCCGTGAGGCATGCGCGCGCTCCTGCCGCTGCTGGCCGCCCTGTCCGCCGCGGCCGCGCCCCCCGCCGCCCCCCTCGCCGCCCCCCTCGCCCCACTCGCGCTCGTGCTGCGCGCCGCCTGCCCCGCCGCGCTCCGCACTGCCTTCCACGAGCCAGCCGCGCTCAGCTATGAACCGATGCGAGGATTATTCGATCGATACCGAGTGCGACTTCTCACCTACGAAGGTGAGGACAAGGTGTGACTAACTTTTGTTTAGCACAGTAACGCCTTCATAGAGTTTTGTTGAGAGCTGTTTGGTTCGAGCAGACACTTGTGGGCCCGAATGGAGAGCGAGAGTGACGCTACGCGCTCTGAGTGCTGTGAGCGAGGGCGGTGCGGTAGCGACAGCGGGCTGCGCCGGCGCCGACTTGTGCGCCGCGCTGGTGGCGGCGGCGCGCGCGTTGCGGCGGGCGCTGCCGGCGGCATGCGCGGCGGGCGAGGCGCGCGCGCCGTGGCGCGGCTGGCGGCGCGGCTGCGCTGGGCGCGCGCGCTTCTGGCGCCGGCCGCGCCGCGCTCCGAGTGCGGCGCCGCGCTGCGGGCCGCGGCCGGCGCGCTGGCGGCCGCGGGCGTGGCGGTGCGCAGCGCGCCTCTCTCGCCGCAAGAGCTGGCGCGCCAACCTGATGGTCAGTGTTGCAGCAGCTGGCGCCCCCACAGCCGGCGCACGGCATGCACCGCTCAGCCTGTATGTTGTGTTGCAGTTGTGATCCTGTGTGCCTCCCGCGGCGGTCGCGGGACGGGCGCGGCGGCCGAGGGGCGGAGCGCGGCGGGGGAGGGACCGCCGGCGCTGCTGTTGCTGGTGGATGAGTGCGACCGCTCTCCTAACGGCGTCCGCACGCTGCAAAATGATACTTATGATGCTTTCCAATTAAGCAATATCACTTTAGCTATAGGCGAATCGCTAACTACGAGAAACATAAAGCGCTCAATAATAGACCAGCTGCCCGGCTCAGTCGGGGATATTGGGGCCAAGTCGTCAACGTTGGCCGACGGATATAAAATGCACCGTTTAAAAAATTCTACAAAAATGGACTCCGTCCGCCTTAAATCAGATATTGATGATGGCAAGAATACGTTTTTGCAAAATAAGTATAAGGGTAAAGTAGGCAAATCCGAGAGCTTCGAAGCCAACAATGATGTGGACGCCCCACATCAGAGTAAAGCAGCTCGCGCCACTGACGCGTTGTCGATCGACATTGAGTATTTGTTAACTCCAATCGAAATCACATATTTTCGGCGTGTTCTGCTTCTCATCGATGAGCATTCGGCACAGGAGCCCGTTACCGAAAATAAACTTGTGTATGATGAGATAATAGAAGGAATCAAAAATCAAGAAGAAGCAGAACACGCACAAGTAGAGTACGTTGACATAGATTTTTACTTATACGAGCGATCGAGCAACGCGACGATCTCTTGGAGGCTCGCGGCCGTGCTCACGGCCAGCTCGGCGGCGCTGGACGCGTCGCGGCGCGGAGCCGTGCGCCTGGCCAACGAGTCGGCGCGCCTGCACGGCTGGAGCGCGGCCGCCGCGCAACGTCCGCTGCCCGCCGCGCCCTGGGCCGCCGCCGGCGCCGCGCTGCTGCTGGCCGCCGGCGCCGCGCTGCTGCTGCGCTGGGCCGCCGCGCGCCGCCGCCGCCGCCGCCGCCGCCGCGACGCCGTGCTCTCGCCCGCCGACTTCACCTTCCCGGTAGACGAGCGGCGGCGCGTGGGCGAGGGCATGGAGACTATGCTGTCGTGCTGGCTGCAGCAGCTGCACGAGTTCGGCGGGCCCGAGCTGGAGCGGCCCGACCTGCTGAAGCAGCCGACGCTGCCCGCGCCCGCCGCGCCCCGCGCCCCCTCCGCGCCCTCGTCCACGTGCAGCGTGAACCGCGTGGCGCTGGACCGGCGCGTGCGCTACAAGGTGAGCGCGCTCGCACGCGGCGCCCGCGCAGCGTGCGAGCGCAGCACTGACCGGCGCGTGCGCAGGGCGACGTGGTGCACGTGCGGCAGCTGCCGGGCCCGGCGGGGCTGGAGCTGCGCCGCAAGGCGACCGACGTGCTGCTGCTCATGCAGAACCTGCGCCACGAGAACCTCAACCCCTTCATTGGTGAGACGCGTCGCCTTACTCACTACTGTAGGTACTCCACCGCTCACCATTATCATAATGTGGATTCCGGGATTGCATTCTGGATTCTGAATTCCATTTTGGAGCGATTATATCCGGGAGTGGCGGCAGAAATTAAAACTTTAGTATTAACGTTGTGCATATTTAAAGATTAAAAAAAAAAATTGGTTGCCTGCTACTGCCTCTTCGGCGACACTGTCAACACCGCCTCGCGCATGGAGTCCACAGGTTTCTTACACTTCTTGCTACTAGCAGTTTTAACACCATCAAAAATTTTCACCGTTTTAAATCCAGAGCGTGTGCAAAATTTCAACCTGATCGAAGACCGGAAAGTGGGTCAAGTGAAGCTAAATAAGCGTGTTTAAAAAAAGTACTTACCAAGACAGTTAGTGTTGCATATTTTTCTGATGAATTCCCCACGATGTCAACCATGTCGATGTAAAAAAAATAACTTTGTCACTCGGGAATAGGGCTGCCATCTCGAATTTCGCCAAACCCGGACAAACATTAAAGAAAACCCGGACATTTGGAGTAAATCGCATTTTTTCCCCGAACGAGTACGATTTTTTTTTAAACAAAAAAACTTTTTACAAAAAAATAAAACCGACTCCCAAAAACACTGAAAAGCAAAAAAAACTATTCTTAGGTGCATCGGCCTAAAATTCGGTGTCTATTGGATGATTATACGTTTATTTCGCCACCGACTCCTAGGCCGATGCACCTAAGAATTTTTTTGTAAAAAGTTTTTTATTTTTGTCTTTTCAGTGACAAGTTTAGTTGTCACTGAAAAGCCATCCGCATTAGTGGAAAGTTCGTATCAATACGAATAATATAAGCCCAAACACAAGGTAGTTAACATATTTAGTTGACGAGTTGCGTCGACCTTCTCTGGTCTCCATCATCAGGTCAGCTCCAAACCTTCACTGTTACAAAGGTCTCGTCAATACAAAGAACGCCCAAACACGAGGTGGTTTACATATTCAGTTGTCGAGTTCCCTCGACCTTCTCTCGTCTCCATCATCAGGTCAGCTCCAAACCTTCACTGTTGCATAGTGTTATCAGACGTACACCTCATTGTCAAGTTTTTAACCTATGCTCGCCTACAATTTTCAAGAGATGCCCTCGATTTCTCAGGGTTTCTACCATTCCGGAATTGCATTCTGGATTCTGAATTCCATTTTGGAGCGATTATATCCGGGAGTGGCGGCAGAAATGAAAACTTTAGTATTAACGTTGTGCATATTTAAAGATTTTGAAAAAAAAATTGGTTGCCTGTAAAGTCGGTATACGGGCGAAAGTTTTACGTGACAACGACTTTGAGTGGTAAAATAATTTTAATGTGAATATTCATTCGTATAGTAGGAAGAAGGATGAAATAATAGTAACAATTTAAAACATTTATTAGCGCAAGACATGAACCGGTGTGTGTGCCTATCTCTCTCACTCTCTCGCTCTTAGGCGGGCTAACTGTGCTTGAGTGGAAGGGACGCGTGCCTTTCACTTTTTATGTCTGTCTCTCTCGCTCTTAGGCGGGCTAACCATGCCCGAGTGGAAGGGACGCGTGCCTCTCACTCGCTCTCATTGTGTTCGCATAACGTGAGCGGAGCGTAACGCAGTTTCTTGAAGTGTCACCCGGCAAACCAATTTATAAGACGTTGTCACGTCAAAAACAACCAAAAATTTTGCATGAATTGCTTTAATTTATCAGAGTTTAATTTTCTTTTTTTTTTTGTTTTTAATATTTATCATAAAAAAAAACAACTTCTAAAAACCCTAAAAAGTAACAAAAACCTGTTGGATACACCGGTTAATAATAATATTAACAAGACCGCTATGCATTAAATCCGTAAAAGTAGTTTTATTTAAATTAAATGAAAGAGTTTGCTGAACTTATAACCTCATTATTCAGTGGACGTAGTACCTAGTTCATAAGTACATTAGAGTGGCTCTTTTGAGAGTGCTTGCGGCGTGCCGGCAGGGTGCCTGTGCTCACCGCGGCCGGCGCTGGTGTTCGACGCGTGCGGGCGCGGCTCGCTGGAGGACGTGCTGATGGCCGACGACATCAAGCTGGACTGGACGTTCCGCCTCTCGCTGCTGACGGACCTGGTGCGCGGCATGCGCTACCTGCACGCGTCGCCGCTGCGCGTGCACGGCCGCCTCTCGTCGCGCAACTGCGTCGTCGACTCGCGCTGGGTGCTGCGCGTCACCGACTTCGGCCTGCCCGCGCTCATCCGCGCGCAGGCGCTGCCGCAGCCACTGCGCGCCGCGCGCGGTGAGCAACTGGCGCCATACCCAATATAGCTTTTTCAACTAACAACAACAACATACAAGTGTACGGAGAGGGTCCTTGATGTACAGACTTGCTGTGGACCGCACCCGAGCTGCTTCGCGAGCAGGGAGGCGGCGGGCGCGGCACGCAGCCCGGCGACGTGTTCTCCTTCGCTATCATCATGCAGGAGGTGATCGTGCGCGGTGAGCCCTACTGCATGCTCGCGCTGACGCCGGAAGGTAAGGTCGCGCGCGGGGGCTCGGCGCGTGAAGGCGCGGTTGCGTGATGGCGTGGGCGTGTGGCTCACTGCGGCTTGTTGCAGAGATCGTGGAGAAGGTGTCACGGCCGCCGCCGCTGATCCGGCCGTCCGTGTCAATGGGCGCGGCGCCGCCCGACGCCGTCAGCGTCATGCGCCAGTGCTGGAGTGAGGCGCCCGACTTGCGCCCTGACTTTCACCGCCTGCACGACATTTTTCGTCACTTGCACCGTGGCAGGTAAGCGCCTCGCATCTCACGCATCGCGCGTCTCACGCACCTGCTCTTACCAACACTTCTAATTGCAGGAAAATCAACATAGTTGACTCCATGTTTGAAATGCTGGAAAAATATAGTAATAATCTAGAAGAACTAATTAAGGAGCGGACTGAGCAGTTGGATATGGAGAAGAAAAAAACTGAACAACTTCTAAACAGGATGCTTCCGAGGTATTCAGACAAACATATTTTACAGTCGATGCATCATTGATGTAAAAAAAAATAATATCTAATAGAATCATGAGCAAAATTAAGTTTTTTTTCCGCTCACTGGAGACCCGAGTACATGCACTTGTGCTTGAATCTAGTTCCGGGGCACTCTAAGGACGCTGTCCCACTTGTGGCTGAGCAAGTTGAAGACGTTGTTGGCGCTCCCACGCGTACGAAACATGAGAGAAGCACTGTAGCATCTTACCCCATATAGTCCTAGTGATATTGCACAACAGCAGGCTTAGAAAACTCCTTTGATGAACCCCCACTTTGACCTCGAAGCAAGGCTACAGGTGAACCGAGTTAAAAGAGATCCTGTAAACTTAACCGAGTTGACTGAGAAGGATATGGTTATATTATATTAAG
Organism: Helicoverpa armigera; assembly: GCF_030705265.1. NCBI lineage: Eukaryota > Metazoa > Arthropoda > Insecta > Lepidoptera > Noctuidae > Helicoverpa > Helicoverpa armigera. Next base: position 55,184 of record NC_087124.1, on the reverse strand, counting down.
TTATTGCTTGTCTCTGCATCAACATGTGAAGTCTCAACGTGTCTCGCAGGTCGGTGGCGGAGCGGCTGATGTTGGGGTCGCGCGTAGAGCCCGAGGAGTTCTCCGATGTGTCTATCTACTTCAGTGACATTGTAGGCTTCACGGCGCTGGCGGCGCGCTGCACGCCCGTGCAGGTGGTGGACTTGCTCAACGACCTCTACACCACTTTCGACGCTGCCATTGAGCAGTATCGCGTCTACAAGGTACCCATATGTCGAAGTGTTGTCCTCACCCATATTTAGAAGCTGTCAATCTTATCTACATTGATTGACGAAGTACCCATGCTAACTGGTAGGTGTGTGAGCACGAAGCAGGTAATGGCTGCTATCGGTGCAGGTGGAGACCATCGGCGACGCGTACATGGTGGTGGGCGGGCTGCCGGTGCGCACGCGCGACCACGCCGAGAGCGTGGCCACCATGGCGCTGCACCTGCTGCACCTGGCCGGGCGCTTCCGCCTGCGCCACCTGCCCGAGACGCCGCTGCACCTGCGCATCGGGCTGCACTCGGGCCCGTGCTGCGCCGCCGTCGTGGGGCTCACCATGCCGCGCTACTGCCTCTTCGGCGACACCGTCAACACCGCCTCGCGCATGGAGTCCACAGGTTTCTTACACTTCTTGCTACTAGCAGTTTTAACACCATCAAAAATTTTCACCGTTTTAAATCCAGAGCGTGTGCAAAATTTCAACCTGATCGAAGACCGGAAAGTGGGTCAAGTGAAGCTAAATAAGCGTGTTTAAAAAAAGTAAAGTACTTACCAAGACAGTTAGTGTTGCATATTTTTCTGATGAATTCCCCACGATGTCAACCATGTCGATGTAAAAAAAAATAACTTTGTCACTCGGGAATAGGGCTGCCATCTCGAATTTCGCCAAACCCGGACAAACATTAAAGAAAACCCGGACATTTGGAGTAAATCGCATTTTTTCCCCGAACGAGTACGATTTTTTTTAAACAAAAAAACTTTTTACAAAAACATAAAACCGACTCCCAAAAACACTGAAAAGCAAAAAAAAACTATTCTTAGGTGCATCGGCCTAAAATTCGGTGTCTATTGGATGATTATATGTTTATTTCGCCACCGACTTCTAGGCCGATGCACCTAAGAATTTTTTGGAGAAAGTTTTTTATTTTTGTCTTTTCAGTGACAAGTTTAGTTGTCACTGAAAAGCCATCCGCATTAGTGGAAAGTTCTTATCAATACGAATAATATAAAAACACAAGGTAGTTTACATATTTAGTTGACGAGTTGCGTCAACCTTCTCTGGTCTCCATCATCAGGTCAGCTCCAAACCTTCACTGTTACAAAGGTCTCGTCAATACAAAGAACGCCCAAACAAGAGGTGGTTTACATATTCAGTTGTCGAGTTCCCTCGACCTTCTCTCGTCTCCATCATCAGGTCAGCTCCAAACCTTCACTGTTGCATAGTGTTATCAGACGTACACCTCATTGTCAAGTTTTTAACCTATGCTCGCCTACAATTTTCAAGAGATGCCCTCGATTTCTCAGGGTTTCTACCATCAGATCCTGATCTGATGACGATGGGACCAAATGACAAGAATACCCTTTCAAATAAAAAAAGAATTTTTGAAATCGGTCCAGGCGTCTTTGAGAAATCGAGTAACAAACATAAAAAAAAAATACAGCCGAATTGAGAACCTCCTCCTTTTTTTTAAGTCGGTTAATAATATCTAATTTGTAATCCATTTACTATAAACATATACTCAAATTCAATGAGGTGCTTCCGTACATGAAAAGTGTCCGGACATTTCTTGAAACCCCGCCCGGACGGCCCCCGGACGGCCTCCAAACGAGGACAAATCCGAGAAAAACCGGACGGATGGCAGCCCTACTCGGGAATAATGTAGCTTCCTAAGAATGGAAGATTTTTTCAAATCTTTGTAGTTTCGGAGTCTTTCTTATATTATTATTCACCCGCATCCCGTGGAAACCTCTGCACGAACCCGGATATAAAGTAGCCCATAGCCTTCCTCGATAAATGGGCTAAGTATCTAACACTGAAAGAATTTTTCAAATCGGACCAGTAGTTCCTGAGATTAGCGCTTTCAAACAAACAAACTCTTCAGCTTTATAATATTAGTATAGATACATATATGTCGGAGGGCGCCGAAACATCAGGATGGCACTATCGTCCGACATCAGTTAGGGTAATCGTACAAAGAGATAACTCAAAGAAACTTAAACAAACTCAAAACTCAAACGTTTATTCAAATTGGTCAGAACAAAAGACAACCCCCAAAACGCCCGCCCTTCGCCACTTCCTATGTGTTTTGGCTTGGGGAGAAGAAGTGGCGGAACAAACTCCCCAGCAACACATCTCTGTCTGTTAGGTTAGAAGAACCTTTACACTTTAATTTCAAAAGACACCTTACACACTTTACAATATGGATCTACAACGGTACTACAACACTAGGTACACAATAACACTAGGTACACTAGACGTGACGTAGGGCAGTTTCGATATGTGTGCAGCACGACGACTCGACCAAGACTGAGCTCCGCGGACGCCACGCCGACCACCACTACTCTGCCAAGCGCGCCAAAATGTTGTTTCACCGGAAACGCCACCAGAGGGCGCGCTTGCGTGACGTTTAGTGTCCGTACTATTGACAGTCTCCGACACGGCCATCCTGCGTAGACCCACGTCCTCGTGGGTTAATCTGCAACAACACAAACACAGCACAGTATGCACAGTACAACCTCGGCCACTCCTGACCACTATGTAGCACACTGAACAAAAGTCACACAGATCCATCTGAACCACAGAACCACATAGGGTCATAATTACGCCACATAGGCTTATTAATATCGCTCACACTTGAATGCCACACAGGCTATCAACTGCCAGACAGGCTACCAACTGCCACACAGGCTCCTAGCTGCCACACAGGCTCCTAGCTGCCACACAGGCTCCTAGCTGCCACACAGGCTCCTAGCTGCCACACAGGCTCCTAGCTGCCACACAGGCTCCTAGCTGCCACACAGGCTCCTAGCTGCCACACAGGCTCTAAAGATCAGTAAAGGGTAAAAGTTCACACATGTGACCATGGCTACACTTCGTTTATTTCATGAACCTCACAATAATCTAAGTCATCAATGTTTTAACTGCTAAATCACAACACACACATACCACAACCATGTACCATCGTCGTCATAAAGACATAGAATTGAGTACCGGCTCTATATTATTTCTAAAAATCAATCAAATAGCAGTTCAGTTAAGCCCAATAAAACCCAATAAAACTAGTAGACCTCGTCCTGTTCTTCAGGCTCGGTTCACCTTAGATGTTATCTGTTAAGTCAGAAATGGAAAGTGCTTAGGCATCAAATATTGACAACATATGGGTCAGCAACAAACCTTCTCGATGGTAAGACCTAAACACATGTTATGGGTTTTAAGAATAGCAATCACCATTTAAATGAAGAAACTAGTTACATTAAATTCTAAGCACGAAATCAAAGAAAGATCCAATTGCTAGTCAGACTCAACTTGTAAATTACTAAATCGCTAGGCTTCACATGACCGTTGTCCCTTAGCCGAGCTCTCAGCCCATCCTGGCCTCCTAGGGACCACAACCACAACCACAGTGACATGACACCAACTGTACCACAGATGTATACGGGTCTCTTCCTGGTCACCCCGATGCCGTCACACAGGCCAACGAGTCTCTTCCAGGTCACCCCGATACCCATCATAGTTACAGCTTAACACAATAAAAACAGTACCGCAGACTTTACACAGGTCTCTTCTTGGTCACCCCGATGCCATCACACAGGCCAACGGGTCTTTTCCAAGTCACCCTGGTCTCTATCATTGGTACAACTTAGCGCAACGAAATTACAGAGTAGGTGAACGTAACACTTTACCAAAAATCTATAGTCTGATGCACAATTCAATCAAATGACGCAAAAACTGAAATATTCTAACTTTAGGATATTGATGAGATCAGGTAACTAATAATTTTCAACTCTAGGATCAAACCTAGGTTCACTTTAGCTGATTCTGATTATCTACGATTCCACTAATTAATAAGGACTACCACTAAACAACGAGACTGAAACTGCCTCAAGTTTAAAAATGTCGTAAGACAAATAACCTCAACATAAAGCAAAAATGGATCGGTCTCACCGGGTTTCCACTCAACACCTCAACGCGCATGACAATGCGCACATCGCTATGGCGCGCAGTACAGCAAGGCTTTCGCGGACGTGAAGCCACGTAGATGCACGAGCACCAACACTCCGACCTCACGATGACACGTCAGGCTCCTGGCAGCTGGGATGCTCCGCAGTAATTTTGTCGCCATATTGCACAATAACGACCGTCATTGTTGAAACATGAAAAAAGACAAATTCGGTTAATTTTCTAGCATACCCTCAATAAGTAGCTTGACATGTAACAATGGAAAACGATACCATTACCATAACCGTGGTTACCATACTTGTACCTTCGCTGAAATTCTTAATAAATCTTCTACTACAAACTTCATTTCAAATTATCGACGTTACATTTTTTTTTGTTAGTGGGTAGAAATTTATCTTCGCATGGCGAATTCGAAACGCATGTGGGCATTCGGATTGCATCCCACTTCTGATGTCGGAGGGCGCCGAAACATCAGGATGGCACTATCGTCCGACATCAGTTAGGGTAATCGTACAAAGAGATAACTCAAAGAAACTTAAACAAACTCAAAACTCAAACGTTTATTCAAATTGGTCAGAACAAAAGACAACCCCCAAAACGCCCGCCCTTCGCCACTTCCTATGTGTTTAGACTTGGGGAGAAGAAGTGGCGGAACAAACTCCCCAGCAACACATCTCTGTCTGTTAGGTTAGAAAAACCTTTACACTTTAATTTCAAAAGACACCTTACACACTTTACAATATGGATCTACAACGGTACTACAACACTAGGTACACAATAACACTAGGTACACTAGACGTGACGTAGGGCAGTTTCGATATGTGTGCAGCACGACGACTCGACCAAGGCTGAGCTCCGCGGACGCCACGCCGACCACCACTACTCTGCCAAGCGCGCCAAAATGTTGTTTCATCGGAAACGCCACCAGAGGGCGCGCTTGCGTGACGTTTAGTGTCCGTACTATTGACAGTCTCCGACATATATATATTAATATTCTATATATTCTAATCTTTCGGATAAAAAAATATATAAAAAACCCTCTTTATTATATTAGTATAAAATAATTATGTATTGAACGACTACAGAAAAGATTCCTACGTCATCTTTCTTATTACTGCAACATGGGGAACAAACTCAAATCGTACCAAGAAAGATTAAAATACTTCAGAATGGTCTCACTGGAGAAGCGTAGAGAAATGTTTGACTTAGTTTTCCTTTAAAAACTTGTAACCGGATCTTTGAACTGTCCGGAATTGCTTAGTAAGGTGTCCTATCATGTGCCACGAAGACTACCTAGAAAGTCTAACAGAGAACTGTTCAGCCCTCCAAAAAGTAACACAAAAAGGCAGCACTCCTCATTATCCAGAATGTATGCTGTGTACGAGACGAGCAATGCAGTGGGGACATTGATTTGTTTCACACCCCTCTAACCTCGCTTAAGAGGATTCTAAATCGTGATGATTAATTTAGTCACAAATATTTGTCTGACAGCATGTTATGTATTCAGTTTGTAAAAAAATGTTTTGTTTTTTTTTTTCACTGTTTCATTTTCTTTTCTTTTTTTTGGCTTAGTTAAGTGGGTTTATGTGCATGCAGTGCTCTTCTTTAAGAGATGAGGCACTTAGATATAAGTTTAAATGTAGGTATAGTTATAGATGTAACCGTGTACTCATTGTTGAAGAGCCAAACTAAATAAATAAATATGTCGGAGAAACATTGTTCTGAGCGACATCGTCATTAGTGGTTGCAGGCTCAGTGGGTCTTTGGGGTAATATGCCGGGAGCTCTCGCCGAATGCCACCACTGAGGCATCTGTAGCGTAGACTCGGCGCTGCACACGCTGGTGGAGTGCCCAGCATGTGCACCATAGCGCCGTGAACTGGCGGAGGTGGTGGATGCTGCGGGAAATCTTTTGCTGCTAAGGAATTCGAAAAAAAATACATATAATTTGCTAAATGAACCCGATACGATTTGGGAAAATAGGTAGAGGTTCAGTCTCGATTATTGGATCAGGGGGACAGTGACATGACGGGCGTGGTGTCCGCAGGTGCAGCGTGGCGCATCCAAGTATCAGCAGCCACGGCGGAGCGGCTGATGGCGGCGGGCGGCTACCGGCTGCGCTCGCGCGGCCTCACCATGATCAAGGGCAAGGGCGCCATGCACACCTACTGGCTGCTCGGCAAGGAGGGCTTCGACAAGCCGCTACCCACCCCGCCGCCGCTGCAGTCAGTTTTGTCTCTACTTTTTGAATGTCAGTTTTATCAAATTCGATTTATCAACCAGAATCGCTCGTCTTCAGGTCTGAGGAAGTCCTGTTCGAGGTAGATGGTGAGAGCGATTGTGAGTCCTCCCCGGCGCCCAGCTGCTCGCCGCCGCCGATGCCGGCCGAGCCCTCCGCGACGGTCGCTTCCGCCGCGCCGACCGTCGAGCGCCAGCGCTCCGATCCCACCAGCGCCGCCGACAAGCAGGGTGAGCAGCATGTCGATTAATATACAATAATCTGATAAATGTACATGACGTCTTGATTCCATATTAAGCAATCTCTTTGCATTTATCATAGCAGATATGACAGACCTTCTTAGTACTCTGTAGCAAAACCGAATGCAAGCATTTTGGACCTTCTGAATACATTTGTTTGTCTTTTGAACCATCCTAGGTCCATAAACAACATCACAGTAATTGAATGACGAGAGCACCAATGAATCAGATAGAAGTTTCCTTACGTCTTCAGAGAGGAATTCCCGAATACTTTTAGCCTATAAAATTCATTCCGCACTCGGCACTAAGCTATTAATATGGTCTCAAAAGCGGAGTTCATTGTCCATAAGCAGACCTAAGAGTTTAGTAGTTCTTACCCTTTCGAGCTCCAATCCGTTCACAACAATTGGTTCGTATAGATTTTCAGCAGTATTTATTTGGTGTTTCGTACCGATTATCATGCATTTGGCTATAGATGCGTTGAGTACCAGTGTTATTTTAAGACTAGTCGACAATTCGATCTAAATCTTTCATGATATTTTTATATAATATACTTCTTTCTGCATAACTTATTTCTGAAGGCTTAACCTTTAAGTATGGACGTGATTTTTTCTTAACACTACTGCGGACGTGGAGTCTCACAGGCTCCTATATGCACACACTCTTTTTTTGAGAATTTGATATCAGGTAGCTTTAAAACTGATTGGATATTGAAGTTACGGGATTTAACAATAAAATAACGTGCTTATGTAATCAATTTTTATTAAAAAAAATATAGAAATGTGAAAAATCAAAAATTATGGCACTTTTAAGTCTAAATTTACTTAGGCTACATTTTTAGATATTAAAAACAGCCAAACTTATTACTATAACAAAATGAGTCTTTTTTTCTTAAAATATAATACATAAGGAACCAAAAACACAAAACAACAACTTCAGGTAACTAATACAAAAAATATTGACAACAGTCTAATAACGCAAATTTATTGGCAGTCAGTGCACAAATGTCTGGAACATTGGAGACACACAGGTTTCTTGCATCCAACACAAACATAGGTATATCGATCTTGGTCCTGATCTTCATCACTGTCACTCTCATGATTTTGACTCCACTATAAACAAACCTTCAATATTCTCTTCATTGTCAGACTGATCCGTAGCTAACAACTCACTCACTTCTTGTTTGAAAGATGTTTGAAAGTTGGATCTGCGACACGAAATTTTTTTCGCGCAGGGCTTTGAATAGGGCCCGTAGACGGTCCTTTTGATTTAGAATTACCGACATTATTTATTTTTGACATTTTGTACTACAAAATCTGAAATAAACATAATCGCCCTTATAAAATATGTTATATGACAACAATGGACGTGTAGCCTGACAGGCTCCAGTCAATTTTTATATGGTTATTACTCCCGTGACATTCACCGGACGACACAACCTCCACCCTCGTTGGTAGTTTGGCACCTAAAACAAAAGCTACTGAGCCGCTCAATCGCGGGGAGCAAGGGGAAATAGGCGAAACTATAAAAACGTAAACATTAAGTAGCCTGTGAGACTCCACGTCCATACTTAAAGGTTAAATGACTTACATATATCTGAGTATCGTCTGCATATAGGTGGACTTTACAGTATTGCAGGGTCTTTGGTAAGTCGGTTGTGAAAATAACGAAGAGACAGACTCAAAATAGACCCCTGTGGAACACCTCTATGGACAGGCAGCAGGCTTGATTTGCTTGCAATTCCCCTATCATCATCTATTACTAATTGTTGGAATCTAAGCGTAAGATATGATTGAAACCATTTGCAGCTATCGACAGAGACCCCGTAATATTTTAACTTGGCAAGTAGAAGCACTTTATTTAAGTAATCGAAAGATCTCGAATAGTGTAACAGTATGAGCATCGAGCATCACGAGCATATAAACTAGCGCGATCCAGTATTACATACATGATGTCGTCGTCAGCATGGCAACGGTCCGGCGCCGTGTCAGCAGACAGCAGCCCTCCGCGGCCGGGCCGACGCTCCACTGACTCGGGCGACTCGCGCTCTGCTCTGCCGACCGGCGACCACAGCGCGCAGTACTCGCGATACAGGTGCTTCCTCTATGTCTGAGTGTTGAGTAGCGTGTGGCGGGCGCTTGCTGAAGTGCTGTGTGCTGCAGGTGCCTGGGCGCCGGGCGGCGGCCGCTGCGGCGGCAGTGGTCGCTGGAGCGCGGCGACACGCTGGCGGCGGCGGCGGCGGCGCCGGGCGCGCAGTCGGCGCCGCCGTCGCCGCCCGAGCCGCTGGCGCTGGCGGGCTGGGCGCCGCCGCGCGCCGCTCGCTACCGCACGCGCCCGGAGCCGGCGGGCCCGCTGTAGCGAGCGCGTCACTGCGAGACAATAATTTTCGTAGAGTGTGGTGTCGCAGGCCGCCGCTCGCGCTCTTCTGTGATGAGCGTCGGCTGGCGCGCTGATGCGGCCGGACTGGTTTCTGTCAATATACATTTTTACAATAGCGATTAGGATTTCAATTGTGATTTATTGCAGATAGTAGGTGTATTTTTGAAATTTTTCGGATACCTAAATAAATAAATTTATCTCTAATATTTATGACTTTTATTACTATTTCACTCTGTCTTTGTTTACCGTTTATTTCAACCAGGTAAATACAATGCAAATTGGACATGAATAAGGAGGTTATTTAAAAAAATTATGCATGTTGCATCACTGATCACAATCATCATCATTTGTTTACTTCGTAGATGTAGTTTGTAATGTGGGCTGACAGTCATGTTTTAGTCTATTCTAGGCAATATTGTACTAAATCCATCGACAAACAGCAATATAGCCACATTTACGTTAACCGCAGACAACGCGGCGTAATGCGTCTATAAATCAATGGTTGCATAGATATAATGTATAGGCTGTAACATATGAACGGCATTTTAGCCCTAATTTACAGGTAAAATGATAAGAGGGATCTATTTAAAACCACAGCTCAAGCTGGATTTAACCGGATTTACGATTGGCTCATTTGCAATGGACTCACTCTTAACACCTCCAAAACAAAATTTATGACCTTCTCGATGCGATCCCTATCCCATCAAAATGACCAGATTGAATTAAAAGCTCACACCTGTCCGAACAGTACTCAATATTGTCAATGTCCCCACATATCTTCTACTGACACCATTAAATACCTAGGCATTACTGTAGATAAGCATCTAACCTTCAATCCACACATCCAACATCTTACTGGAAGAATTCGCAAGGTTATTTATGTGTTCAAGACCTTAAGACACGTCGCTAATGCCACTATAAGTAATACGCACTGTATATTTTGCCTTGTGTCAGTCTATTATATCTTACTGCATCACCACCTGGGGTGGTGCTGCAAAAACTCACCTCAAACAATTAGAAATAGCCCAAAGAGCCGTTCTTAAGGTATCCACTTTTAAGCCAATACTTTTCCCCACATCAGAATTATATAAAGAGTGCAATGTGCTTACAGTGAGACAACTTTTCATTTTAAATATTATTCTCCACCAACATAAAATAACACCACCAATTCAACCCACACACAGAAGGCAGAATAAAATTTGTAACGGCCCCGCTCCTCATTTTACTTTCACTAAACGCTTCTTTTATTACCTAGGTCCTTTCTTATACAATAAAATTAATAATTTTTTTCCGATACATATGAATACTTATAATAAATGTAGAAAATTAATTCATGAATTTATTACTACCAAAAATTACGAAGAAACTGAACTATTTCTTAAGTCACCACACTAAGTAAGTCTAACACACATTAAAACGCTCTCATATTCACATACCTACCATCACACACACACTCACATAACACACACCCTTTCTCACACACAAACCCTCACAAACAAACACACATAACACAAACATCAGAATTATCCTTCTTTTGTAATATATAAGTTAGTAATAAGTAAGCTTCACCACTGACAGTCTCTGTAAAAAACTGTAATCTTTATTACTATAAAGATACCTGTTGGGATAATGAAGGCCTGAACATTCTTAACACAGGTTATTGCCATAACCTAGCTAGAATGTCAGAACTCACCTGTTTGTTGCAAACTGTAATACTGATTAATGCTACTTGTATACCTCAACTTTATTGTAACAAGACTGTACCATTTTATGCACAATAAAACTTATAAAACTTAAAAAACTTATTTAAATATTTTCGATATTAATTACTAGCTGTTTCCAATCTTTTTCCCAACTATGTTGGTTTCGGCTACCAGTCTTACCAGATGCAGCTGATTATGTTAGCAGTATTTTACAAAGAGCGACTGCCTATTAGGTTAGGTAAGGTTTTATAAGGTAGTTCATAGATAAGAGAAGATAAGGGAATACATAATAGGAATACATGAGGAAGTTCATAAGAATGTAAAGAAGTACATAAAGGGAGAACACAACGGAAGTAAACAAATAGAGTACTAAAGGAAGTAATAGTTATTTTCATCCCACCATCTCGGAAAGAGTAGTTTTACCCTTTGATATCTGAGCGCAAAAGCCGTTTTTATCCTCTAGAGCGGCAAAGTGATTTGAATTTAGAACATCGTGTGCAATGCTCCATTTGTGACAATCTTGATAAGACTTTTCAAACAAATACAAATTAAATAAATAAAATACTGCTTAAAATAATTATTCAATTAATTAAGTAATTTTTATTATTGTTTTTACATAGATTTTTAACCTCGTTTCATTTTTAAACTGCGTTTTCAAATAAATGAACTTTAATACGTACTTCTATTTAATTTGATACTCATATGTGCGCGCCATTTTGTTTTTTTGTATTTCCTCGATGAGGTGGGATGAAAAGTTACGTGTTGCACTCGAGTGCAAAGATTTTTCACCTTGTGCTCTTTTGATTCCCTCGCTATCGTATTACAATCTCAATGGCGCGCATATATGAGTATCAAATAAAAAAGAAGTAGGTACCTATTAAAGTTCATTTATTTGAAAACTCAGTTTAAAAATGAAACGAGGTTAAAAATCGATATAAAAACAATAATAAAAATTACTTAATTAATTGAATAATTATTTTAAGCAGTACTTTATTTGTTTAATATGTATTTGTTTGAAAAGTCTTATCAAGATTGTCACAAATGGAGCATTGCACACGATGTTCTAAATTCAAATCACTTTGCCGCTCTAGAGGATAAAAACGGCTTTTGCGCTCAGATATCAAAGCGTAAAACTACTCTTTCCGAGATGGTGGGATGAAAATAATAAAGTATATAAGGGGAGTACATAAGGAAGTACATGCGTTCACATCATTAGAAAAAATATGTTCTCACATACATGAACAATGCAACTCAATAGGTACTACTCCAATTATATCAACTGTTCCTGACGAATCAGTTTCGAGAGCGTGAGCCAAGTCAGCGCGCCCGCAGAGGCCTTATCGACGCTATTGGAAACATAGCAAGCAGGGGATTTATTCCATGTATTTGCAGCAATACTAACGAGATATTGGTTTCATACAAGCAAACCAAAAGCATATACCTAGCGAGTTCATGGAAATATTAGCTACAATATATCTCATATCTGGATAAAAGCAGTCTAGGTATACCTATGAAATTCTAATGTTTAAATTATAGTTTTATAGTATTAAGTTTAATTTATTTGCAAATTAGGAAATAAGAACCTAAAGGAAATCAGAGAGCGATATTTAATTGATAGATAACGCATATACCTATATACAATAAAAATGAAAACTATTAGGTACCTACTTACTAAGAGTTTTTTTTTGTGGAAAACGAACAAATGGTGTATTTGCTATATATTTGTATAGGGAAAAGTATCCACTTAGTTCTACACTAGTATAAAATAAACATTATTCTTTATAGATGTCGACTGTTGAACAACTTCATACACAAAACTAATAGCTAATTGTTTTTTATCGGGTCGACATATGGAAAAGTTAATATTAAAACACTCGCATGACACTCCCTGGTACGACTACGAGGGTTTTGTTAGAACAAAAGATGTTTGTGCGGGCAACTCCAAGACATTTCAAGACAAATTACATTCAAAACGCGGTAATCACAATAATGACCTTGAGGCAAAGTTTACCTGCCCTGTACACACCGGGTGGGTGGGCGGGGCATTTTTTGACGTTTCGTAAAATATATCGAAACGCAAGTGGTGTCAAAAGAAGCGTCTCGGCGAGAGCTATCGAATGGTATGTGTTTGAGAGTAAATATAGAACAAAATTTCAAAGTTTTGGGCGAAAAACTGATTTTACCTAAAAAACAAAATGTCAAAAATACACACAGAACAACGTTTGGTTTGTCGAAATTGGTAGGAAAAATTCGCACTTCATAGGCTCGATAAGAAAGCACATATCACATATATCTATCACAAATAAACTATCAGAGTGGAAAATAACTCAATTTTATGACACATAAGCTTTCAAAAGTAAGATGAAATTAAACTAAAACTACCTATGTTAAACACAGTGGTCTAACCTTCTAACAAACAAACTAACGACATCTAAAACGTGAACTTCTCCTACTAGATCCTCAAGAAGTAAGACCTAACGTCCTGAAACCAAATATAATGCAAAATAATGGCCTTCCAGCAACATAATTTTAAGCAACGTACAGTATTCGAACACAACTTTAGCAACCTAAAGTAGTGAAAACTACCTTTGAGCAAGTCAACGAAGCGAAACCTAACTTTGAACAAACCATCGTAGCGAAAGCTAACTTCGAGCAACCCAACGTAGCGAAACCTAACTTTGAGCAACCTAACCTAGTGAAACCTAGCTTTGAGCAATCCAACATAGTGAAACCTAACTTTAAGCAACCTAACGACGCGAAACAAAACTTTGAGTAACATAACTTAGTGAAACCTAGCTTTGAGCAACCCAACATAATGAAACCTAACTTTAAGCAACCTAACGAAGCAAAACCTAACTTTGAGTAACCTAACCTAGTGAAACCTAGTTTTGAACAACCTAACCTAGTGAAACCTAGCTTTGAGCAACCCAACATATTGAAACCTAACTTTAAGCAACCTAACGAAGCAAAACCTAACTTTGAGTAACCTAACCTAGTGAAACCTAGTTTTGAGCAACCTAACATAGTTAAACTTAGCTTTGAGTAACCCAACATAAGGAAACCTAACTTTGAGCAACCTAACGTAGTAAAATCTAAACCCAATGTATAAGGAAATAAATAGTTATTTATAATAATTTTGGTTTGCTCAGGGTTAGGTTAGGTTTGCTCAGGGTTAGGTTAGGTTTGCTCAGGGTTAGGTTAGGTTTGCTCAGGGTTAGGTTAGGTTTGCTCAGGGTTAGGTTTCTGTTCTGGTTAGGTTTTTTGTTGTGGCAGGAGTGGGAAATCCTCATGGACACCCCGAGGGGTAGTGCCGGACTCTTACCGGCTAAAACCCACTCCTGCCTTGCAAGTTGTCCTCTAACGTTGTCAGAGCTCTTTATTGCGATTTGTTTAATTATTATCTTACATACATTTACATAGCTAACATCTTTGAACTAAATAATATCTATGGTGATTTATTTATTGTCTAATTTACAGCTAAGCAGTGCATTATTTTTTTTTTTTTTTTTTTTTGAGCTTTCCGTATCTTTTATATAAATATTTATTATTTTTTTTTTTTTTCCGTATATTGGTACTTAAACTATATACTCAATATACAGGTAAGTATCCATATTTACAACTTATTTCTACTTATTACTAAACTAACTATTTTTTCGCAATAATCTAAAAATTTCGGCCGGTCTTTTTTATCTCTCATTAGAAATGGGAGGTTTGTTGCTGTAAGGCTCATTGTTAACTCTTGCTCCGTCTCAAAACGTGCTCTCTCTGTAATTGGGCACTCCAGGAGGATGTGGGCAACGGTTCCTCGACTCAGGTTCACAGGCGCACGATGAATTCTCCTTACATTTAAATCGTGTCAGATATGAGGAGAATCCACCGTGCCCAGTGAAGATTTGTGTCCTTATGTACGTGAGGTCAATTTTCCTCACGATACCGTACGCGGATATTGCGTCGGGGAAAAACAGTTTAGTGCCGGAGGCTGTTTCTCCGGCTTTATATTTCCCATTCCATTCGTCAAGCGACCTCATACGTATCTGCCGCTTGACGAATGAGATGGGGCACAGGTCGTAGTCCGGCTTCTTCTTCGACTTTAGGGCGGCTTCCTTTGCGAGTTGATCAGCCCGCTCATTGCCCTCCAATCCTGTGTGGGCCTTTATCCAGAACAAGGAGACACTCTTGTTCTGGAGCTTGCAGCGGCGTATGGTGTCCCTTGTTTCCACTGCTAGAGGATGGGGAGCACTGACGTTGGTGACTGTCTGCAGGGCCGCCATAGAGTCGCTGAAGATGCCGAACGTGTTTTCCCGGCGTTTGAGTGCTTCAGTTGCCGCTTTCTGCAGTGCCAACAATTCAGCCTGGTAGACAGTGCAGTATGACGGCAAAGTAAGTTTGAGAGCCTTTGTTTCGGTGGTACTATCCCACAAAGATAGCGCCGCGCCGACCTTGCCCTGTATCTTACTGCCGTTGGTAAAAATGCGCACAGCAAACTCCTCACTCCGGTTTCTGTATTCTTCGTCGTCCGCTATGCTGTCGTACTGCAGTGTCACCAATTCTGCGGGGTGAGGGGCTTCAAGGGCTGAGGCCATCCGCTCGATCTCCCCATCTCCCAGTGTTGGCTGGGGCACTCCCCCCTTCGCTTCGTAAAGTGAAGCAGCTTCCCTTATCCGAATGTCTAGAGGGAGTATCCCAGCGAGCAACAGTGCCGAGTTTAGGGAGACCGTGCGGTAGGCTTTGCACAACTTTTGCGCAAACCCTCTTTGGACCACGTTTAGCTGTTTTTGGACCCCTAATTTGTTTGCGGCTGGCGCCCATGCACTCGCTGCGTACAGTATCGTGGGCTCTACTGCTGCCGTGTAGATGGTCCTGATGATTTCCGGCTGTAGACCCCAACTAGCTCGAGCTGCCCTGGCCAGTTGTTTGTACATAGCTATCGCCTTTTTACAAGCGATAGCTATGTGTTTGTTGAAGCTGAGTTTGTCGTCGATTGTGAGGCCTAATATTTTGACGTCACGGGACGTTCCAATGTCGATCCCCCCCATGCTCAAGCGCGGAGTGTCATACTTTAGCTTTCGTGTTAAGACCATTGCGCAGGTTTTGTGCGGTGCGAATTTTAGCTTGTTTCTGACACCCCATGCCCGAACATGTTCGAGAGCGGCATTGGCTCGTCCCTCTATCTCTGCCGCCGTTTCACCGTCGAAAATCAGGACAACGTCGTCGGCGAATGCTTGGCAGTAGTTGCCCCCAGTGTCGAGCTCCTTCAAGAGGGGGTCCAGTAGGAGGTTCCAGAAGAGTGGACCCGCAATGGATCCCTGGACGCAACCCTTGCTCGTCGATTTTTTGCACTCCTCACCCAAGTACCTCACGCTAACAGTCCTGTCACTGAGGTAACTACTGACCACTCGTCTCAAGTTTACAGGGCACTTTTCCTCAGCCAATCGGACTTTGATGGCAGGCCACCACGCACTGTCAAAGGCTCCCTCTATGTCTAGTGACACAAGAGTAACAATTTTCTTTGTGTCAACTTCTTGCGGATGTTGCACCATGGTGTAGAGGGAGTCCTCTGTGCTCCTTTGCGGCATAAAGCCGTATTGGCGAGTACTGATCCTGGGAAGCAAATAGAACCTAAGGCGAGCGACCAGCATCTTCTCGTACACCTTCCTAATACAGGCAAGAGCCCAATCGGCCTGTAGGACTTTGGTACGCTGTACGAGTCTTTGCCTGGCTTCCTTAGTGCCACCACCGTTGCTTCCTTCCAGATTTTTGGAAAGTAGTGGCATGTCAGGCATTTGTTAACCAGTAACAGGAAGAATTCAGGGTCGCAGCTTATGGCCTGAGTGCAAATATCTGCTGTGAAGCCATCGGCTCCCGGCCTTTTGGGTTGAAGGACCTCATGGCCCTGTCCAGTTGCCTTTGTGAACGGTGGGTCATGTTGTTCATCATGACTCCACTCGTTCACCTTGTCCGCCTTCTGTCTTGTGAGGTTATGGTCCATGTTGTCATCTTCTTCCCGGTCCACCGGGTAGAATGTCTTGGCCAGCAGCTTCACTGAGCCCTTGGCGTCCAGGGTTATCCCTCCATTTTGTAACGGTAGGTCTTCCTCTCTGTTTGCGACTCTCCCCATGACCCTATAAATTCCCTCCCAAACCCCTTCCCTGGTCTGTTTACAGCAGAACCCCTTCCAACTCTCCTCTATGGCCGTTTTTACTGCTGTTTCATAATTCCCTTTTTTCTGCAGGTACAGACTGACGACGCGCTCTTCGGATCGGTGCAGCGTTCCGGATTCGGCGCTTCCTGGTAGCGACGAGCCTCTTCATCTCCGCGAGTTCCTCTGACCACCATGGCATGGTAAGTACCTCTTTGGACTTTTTTGATGGTATTGCATGCGTACATGTGTCTTGGATAGCTTTGGTGTAGGCGCTTATCATGTGGTCTAATGCATTTGTGTTGCTGATGTTTCCCACTTCCTGTACCGTCAATTTCTCCTCCTGCATAATTTGAGACAGTTTCAAACGAAACCGCCTCAATTAGCCTTTTGGTGTTGAAACGTCTGGTGGTACGTTCAATGCTAATACCCTTAGACTTTTGAAGTCTGATACTAAGGCCTATGCCATTGTGATCGGAACTCGTTAGACCGACTATTACCCGCCAGCCGTCCACCAGATGCAGCATATCCTCGGTGCACGCCGTTACATCCACGTGGCTGCTGTACCTGACTCCGCCTCTCACGGTGTCAAATGTCGGAGTCTCCATTATTGAGGACGTGCATCCCCCACTGCTCCAAGGTCCCGCATAATAGTTCTCCCTCGCGTCTTGCTGTTGCTGCCCCACCAAGTACTTTTGGCGTTCGCGTCTCCTCCAATGAGCAACCTGCTATGTCCTGTGTGTTGCACGATTCGCTGCATATGCTCCAGGTAAGGCTCCACGGGTTTGTCTGGCTCGAAATAAAATGATACCAGCGTGATCGTCCAGGCGTTGGTTCGGACTCCCACCACAACGATGTTGTCTGTGGTGAGTTGTGGGTACTGCATGACATCTAGGTCGTGGTCAAGGGCGAATTGCTGCCTTAACAGTCCCTTCTCCTCCACCAGCGTTCTGGAAGACTCACGCCCCGGTAGCTTCTCACTCTATTTGCCCGACCAACGTAGGCTCCTGAAGCAATGCAACGGCGACTCGCTGCGATTCGGCCTCCAAGAGTTCGTTGGTTGCGAGCTGACTACGTTGCAGGTTTGCCTGGATTATGGAGTACTTGTGGGGAGCTGCTGGGACCACCTTAGCACAAGCCGCCGGGCGAGTGAGTCCCACTTGCGTCGTACGGGGCAATCGGTGCTGAACGCATTGTGCTCAGCGCCACTCACTTTGCTCTGGTACAGTTCACACTTAGGCGCTTCGCCTAGCTGGTTGTCTGCAGTCCATCCTAAGGTGTGGACCACCACAGTGGCTGCACAGGTCGGACGGGTCCTTGCAAAGCGTTTGCTGTGTCCAAACCCAAGCAGCGTGTGCACTGCACCAGGAGTTTGGTCTTCTACCCGCACTATCTGGAGGTCTATTCGAAGCTTTCCTACTTCAGTAGCCCTCCTCCATATAGAAGGAGAAACGCTGAGCACAATGCTGTTACAGTGGGGTTTCGCGCTTTCCTTCGGTACTGACGCCCATCCTGAGCTCCTCGCCCCCGAGACCGTGAAAGAGTTCCGGTTCTGATTCCTAAGGGCTTTTAACGTCTTCGTCGCATGAATTTGCAAAACGTCCCTAAGAATCAGAAGCGGGTCCCTGTTGCGTACTTCCTCGACGGAGGTTCTCTCCGACAGTTTGTCTCTCCCGGATTTTCTGCCTCTTCCTTTGTTCGGCAGCCCATGATAACCTTCCGATCTTTTGCCTTTCTGACCCTTTCTACTTGCACCCAGCCTTCCTTTGCGTCCACAGCCCGCCTCACTCTCTCAAGGATCTCGTCACCTGTATCCAAGCTCTGTAGAGGAAACAACCACGGAGTGTAGCGTCGCTCGTTCCTGCGTTTGAACGCTGGTTTGTCCTCTGTGTGTTGCCGCCACGGATGCGTAGGTTCTTTCCCCAATACACGGCTCATTACATTCCCTTGGTTTTCCATTTTATAATGTTTTCCTTCATGAGGGTGCTATTTTCCTCGAGGCGTTCGAGTAGTTTTTCTGGCTTTCGTCAGTGGCGCAAGGCTCGGTGAGTTAGGCTGTCCGGTTGTTTTATCGGCTGCAGTGGAGCAGAAATTGTGAAGCCTTCCCTTCCGACTCCACGATCTCAAACAGTCGGTCGATTGCCGCAAGGACCTCTATTTTATTTCTCCTTTGAGATTCCGAGTTGCCCAAGTGTAGCTTCGCCTTGTTTAGGCAGGCTCTTGCTTCCGACGGAGATCCGTATTTTTCTCGGTTTTTGGCATCCGCTGAGACCCGCCGCGTCTCCAGGGGCCCGGGAACCTTATTGGCAGTTGTTTTGCCAGTGGTGGTGATTTTGCTTTGTTGGCTGGCAGTTTAGCCTGCGGCTCTGCTATGCCAGCCTCCAATTCAGCAACGCTTTTCCTTACATTTAAGGTTGGGGTTGTGGTTTCTCCGGGATCGCGGCGAGATCTGGCCGCCGAGCCTCGTCCTTTCGCTGAGTGCGGAACATGATTTGGGAAAGTAAAATAAATTTCAGAGGACAACTGCACAGTCAATGCTGGTCCCTGTAGGGGGATCAGTAAGTTATTTTAATGTAAACTAGTGCACCGGTCAAAACACGGTGTACGGCGTCCTGAATAAGCAAAACACTGCCCGGTCAAAAACAGGAAAAAGAAAAATAAATATAAGCATCAAGAGACGACGCTACAATATAGAATATGGCTCTATTTATAATACACTGTAGACACTTAATTAAAGTAAAGAACACCACAGGCATAGTCAAGTGCCGGAAACTGCGTCTTTCTACGACCAACGGTTGCCAAGTTATCCTAGAATTAGTTTATCTAAGATGGTGGACCATCAGCACAAAAGTCAATTTTATGCTTCCGGTGTCGCAGAAATCCAGAAAACTGTCTAACTATGTGGTGGTATTGTCTCTATAAATATTTTTTTTTTTTTTAATGGTACCAAAATTTTAATGTTTAATTATTTTCGAAAGGTAGTGGGGGGGATGGAGACTACCGAGGGAAGGTCAGCAAAGAAAACCGCAACGCTCTGCGACTTCTGGTTCCGGAGATATGACGTGTTTTATAAAACAAGATGGCCGTCAAAATGGCTGCCGTGTTTTGGACCTCAATATCTCCGGATCAAAACGTTCTCAGGAGCGTGTGAGGGCTCGCCGTTCTTCCCTCCGACTTCTCTATGTGAATCTGGGACAGGAATTAGGATCAAGATCACATGTGTTGTGGCCAATGGGGAAGGGGTGGGGGCTGCAGAAGGATGGCAGAAGGTCAACGAAAGAAACCGCAGTTCGTACGACGTCCCGAACCAGTTATCGCAATAAGAAAGTTTGGGCGGAATTGGGCGGTACCTCAGCGCCCTCGCAACAATTTCCGCCCAAAACTTCAACAGCCGATTTCTCGAGTCCTAGACGTCGCAGAGACACGCCTTTAGCTCGCCGAACAGGTCTTTCAAAGGGCTTTCTGATGGAATTACTAAAGGAATTTGGATCAACCCTTAATTTAATTCTAAGAAAAATCGATAATTTTACAAAAGAGTGTAAAGTTTCAACTATGAGAATAAAAATTTCCAAAATTCACTGCGTGTTAAATTTATTTACCCAGCTTTTGGCAATCACAGTTTTTACTAGGGTTGTAAAAGTACCCCTCGTGTACCCTTAAATTTAAAAATGTATATTTAAAACCTAATGGAATAAAATTTTGAAATTTTGTATATTGTAGATCTAACTTAAACCTATAGAAAAAATATTTAAAACTGGGGGTCGTCGCGACAGATTTGGAAATACGATTTTTGAAATTTTGCAAAAATGTAAAGTTCTATATCTTTAAAACCAAAGCACCTATCTTCAAGCTTCCAAACGGCTGGTGACAGCTCCCGGCAGGGCCTTCATGCTGGCTGGATAGAATTCTCCCAACACCATTGGATGCGTGGCTTGATGACCACGTGGTAACTGTTTTTTTTATCGCCCACGTGGGCGGAAAAAATCGGCAATGATGTCCGAAATGTAGAGCTCAGTCCCGGCTTTAAATTGGCACTAAAAAAGGGATATGTCGCCGCGGTAGATCGGGCAGCGTTAATTTTTAAAGGTAAAAATTTAAGCAAATTTCCACTTTTTTGCACTTTGCACTCGAACGGCTGCACCGATTTTCACCACACTTTCACCCGCGCGTAGGCCTGATTTTTCCGCACAGTTTGGTATGCAACACGATATGTTACGCGAGAAAAATACCACTGGTAGCGATTTTTGAAGGGAATTTTTGCGCGGAGCTTCGCCTGTACACGTGTTCTCGCGGCGGGGGGTGTCCGCGTGACTGGGTTAGGTTAGGTTAGGTTAGGTTTGTCGGACCACAGGTATATCCGGTTCGACGTCTCTGCCCAGACCGCGAGCGGCCGCCATCCAACAGCCCCGATCAACGACGGCCCGCGCTGGGCGCTTAAGTGCATCGACAAGGAACTGCTCGAGGAAGCTGCCTTAGTCCAGTCCTGGATTTGGGAGTCGGCGACGGACGGCCCCGTCGACGTCGAAGCGGTGGCGCTGCGGTTTCGCGGGGCGATGACGCAGATCTGCGACGCGTCCATGCCCCGCGTCCGCCAACAGTCCGCAAGGCGCCAGGTGTACTGGTGGACCGCCGAGATTGCGCAGTTGCGCATCGCGTGCTGCGGCTCGCCGCCAGTACACACGATACCGGAGACGACGTCGACGGTTTGCCGAGGAGGACGCTGTATGAGGTGTACAGCGCGTCCAAGGAGACTCTGTGGCTGGCCATCGGCGATTTAAGTCGCGTGCCAGGGAGGCTGCTGGGGTCCCTGGATCGGGATCCGGGGCCGCCCCTACCGTTGGGTACGGGGCAAGCTGCGCATGGGCGCCTCCACTGGTGCAGAGCATGCAGCCCCAGCTGCTAGGGCGGTCGTATTGGCGCTCTTCCCCGAGCGAGCGGGACACGTTCCCCGACGATGGCTTCACCCTCGGCCACAGACTCTCCCGAAGAGGAGAGCACCGATGTCCCCGAGGTGACGCAAGCACAGCGCCGTCGCGGCTCCGGGCTAAGAACGGCGCCCGGACCCGACGGAGTTCCTGGCCGAGCTCTCGTCCTGGCTCTGAAGGAGCTAGAGCCCCAGCTGAGAGGGCTCTTCACGGCATGTCTCGAGCAGGGTCAGTTTCCCAGTGTGTGGAAGGAGGGGAGGCTGGTCCTGCTCAGGAAGGAGGGCGCCCCGCGGACTCGCCGTCCGCGTACCGGCCCATAGTGCTGCTCGACGAGGCGGGCAAACTCTTTGAGCGTGTCATCGCAGATCGCCCGTCAGCCACCTGCAGAGAGGGGCCGGACCTGGACGACAACCAGTTTGGTTTTCGTCGCGGGCGCTCCACCAGACGCCATAATGCGCGTGAGAGCCCTGGCGGAGGAGACGGTGTCCCGGGGGGGTGGTGTTGGCGGTGTCTTTAGACATCTCCAACGCGTTCAACACCCTGCCCTGGAGCTGTATTCGGGAGGCACTGAGATATCACCGCGTGCCTCCCTACCTCCGTCGCACAGTAGGGGCCTACCAGAAGGTAGATGCGTCACATATCGGGGACATGACGGTGCCGGTCGGCACCTCATGACGTGCGGTGTTCCACAGGGATCGGTGCTGGGGCCGCTCCTGTGGAACATCGGTTACGATTGGTGCTGAGAGGCGAACTCCGTCGGGCGCCGACTTGACGTGTTATGCGGACGACACGCTTGTCACTGCCCGGGGAGCTCGCACAGGGAAGCAGCGTTGATAGCCACGGCTGCGGTGTCACAGGTGGTGAACCGCATCCGGCGCCTGGGCCTGAGGTGGCCCTCAACAAGTCGGAGGCCATGGTGTTTCATGGCCCCCGACGCGCGCCGCCGTCGGGATCACACATCGTGGTCGGTGGAGCCGGATAGCTGTCGAGTCCACCATGAAGTATCTGGGATTGGTGCTCGACAGCCGATGGGAATTCGGCCCCACTTCCGGCGGCTGGTGCCCAAGCTGATGGCAGCGGGCGCGCTGTCAACGTTGCTTCCCAACATGGGGCCTGAGCGCCGCCTGTAGGCGGTTGTACGTGGGAATCGTGCGGTCCATGGCCCCATATGGGGCCCCTGTGTGGCGATGGACCTGGCGGCCAGCACTCAGCCATTCTGCGCAGACCGCAGAGGGCGATGGCCGTCAGAGTCGTCCGCGGGTATCGCACGATTTCCTACGAGGCGGCTTGCGTCCTGGCCGGATCCCCGCCCGGGACCCAGAGGCTAAAGTACTCGCGTCGCTGTATCGGTGGCGCGAGGAAGAGCGGGCACGGGACTCGAGGCCGGTGCAGCGGCAGATAGCGCAGCGCCGAGCAGAGCCCGTCAGGTTGGTGGCGGAATGGCGGCAGAGGCTTCTGCGCCTACCGCCGGCCTCGCCACCGTCGAGGCGATCCGGCCAGTGCTCGACGACTGGCTCGGGAGAAGGCACGGCTCCCTGTCGTTCAGGGTGACGCAGGTGCTGCGGGGCACGGCTGCTTCGGCAAGTACCTGTGTCGCATAGGCAGGGAGCCGGACGCTCGGTGCCACCACTGCGTCCATGGCGGAGGACACGGCGCAACACACGTTCGTTCAGTGTTGCTTGGGAGGAGCAGCGCCGTGTCCTCACAAATGAAGTAGGAGGCGATCTGTCGCTGCCGGCCGTGGTACGGAAGATGGTCGGCAGCGCAGAGTCGTGGGACGCAGTGGTGTCCTTCTGCGAGGACGTGATGTCGCAGAAGGAAGCTGCGGAACGGGAGAGGAGATTTCAACTGCCGATCCCGCCCGCAGCAGGCGCTCCGGGCGCCGGAGGAGGGCAGACAACGCCCTTCCGCCCCCATGAACGGGTCCAGGGCGAAGGACTGGGGAAGTCCCCGCCCCTATTCAACGGACCCGAGGCGGAGGCGCGCGCGGGTGTCGACGCGCGCCTCTGAGGCGTTGCACGGGGAGTTTAACACCTCACCCCCGTGCCTGAGGCGAGGCCCGCAAGGCGGGCCAGCACCAGTGCGGGCTGCGGAAGATTTGGATTCCCGCGGCCCCGCGCCCACGTGTAAGGAGGACACAGGGGGGTTTTAGCCGGTAAGAGTCCGGCACACCCCTCCGCCTCTCCCCAGGCGGAGGAAGTCCATGAGGATTTCGAGAAAAAAAAAGGGTTAGTGCCTGTCAGAAAACCTCCCCGTGTGCTCGGCAACTGCTGGTCCCTGTGGACACGTCCTGCTGGAAGAGCAGTCACCGGGCCGGTGATTTGGGCACGGACAATAACTTTCGCGGGGTGGGATAGGAGATTGTTGTCCGTGGCTAATTCGACAGGAGCGGAGGAGTCGCGCCCGAGGGTTTCCTATCTGCACTCTGCAGCAGCAGAGTGCACGACTAGAGCGAGGTGGGTAGATCGCGGGCCGTTGTACAGTCCGCGGTCTACGGGTCTCCGCGGCGTGCTGTCGTGGTGACCGAGGTAGAAGGCCGCAGGTTGCCCTCAACCTGTGGTATTGGGGCATCCGTGGCGAGGTGCTGAGCCACGGTGCCAAGTAGGTTAAGCGGTTTTGTTATCGTGTAAGTTAAAAACCAAAGAGAAAATTACAAAATAACAAAAATACAAAAATATATTAGGTTTAGTCTTAGGTTAGTGTCCTAGTTGTAGATACCGAGCAGCGGGCGGTGTATCCTGCACCGGAGGCATCCGCTGGCCTCGGGGACTAAATACCTCCCAAAGAGTGGCCGCATCGCCTTGGGGAAGGGATGTACCACCCATATCGTAAATGGAAATGCAGATATAGAGTGTGTCTTGTCTTGCGATCCGGCTGACGCCCGGCGCTCGCAGGTATCCGGGCCTGCGAGTGTTAAATTGGTTACCGAAGGACGCGCAGGGGTAGGCGACCGCCCCTGTAGCGGATGTGGCTACTGGAAGCACCGATTCTATGTCATGTGACCCGGCTGACAACCGGCGCTCACAGGTATCCGGGCCTGTGAGGTGAAATTGGCGACCGACGGACGCGCAGGGGTAGGCGACCAGGCCCCTGCTGCTGATAGTGCTACTGGAAGCACCATCTTGGCACGGTCTTGAGCCAGGGGCTGCAGACCGTGCAGTGTGGTCCTGTCCGAGGGAGTCGCGCGGAACTGCTCCAGATTTTGGAGGAAGCGTCCGCGCGATGAAGTCTGACCGAGATGGGTCGATAGGCCTATCCTCAAGCGAGGAGGACCTATCGGCCCAAAAGTGCCGACAGCTCGGCGGGCCGAAACCGGCACCAACAGGAGGGGGGGCCTCTTTGCGGCCGCCGAGGGATTCGCGGGGGCGGTTTCTGCGCTCCGCTACTCCGGCGGCCAGCGAAGAGAGTGATGTTGGGGTCAGGAGCGAGGACCCTGGCGGCGTGAGCTGTGTTTCCCCAGGAAGCACGAAAGCAGAGCTCAACGCCGCCAAAAGAGAGCAGCGGAGGGCGGTCGCGGTCGATGAGGTGACAGAGATGGCCCGACGCTTCGCGAGCGACGTGCCGCTTTGGCGGCTTCAGGGGAGATGTCGGCGGTGGCGTTAAGCCAACAAGTGTTGGGCGGCGTGGATGTCGTCCTGAAGGTTGCCACGCAGTCCGGCAACCTGAAGGGCACATTCACCCGCGCCCTCAAGGAGGCAGCCGCCGACATCAAGGAGGCGGTTGGAGACCTCAACCGAACGGCCTCAGACGAGGTCACTAAGTTGCAGGAGGAGAACAGCCGCCTCCGAAGAGATCTGGAGGATCTCCGGCGGCAAGTGGCTGCGCTGAGCGAGCAGCAGCAGCCACAATCTGCCGCCGTCGCCACTCCGCCCATGGCGACTCCCACTCCCGCACCGGGACCGACAAGCGCGCACACCGACGATGAGGTCGAGCGCATTGTCTGGCTCTGCATGCTCCAGTGCGGGAGCATGATGAACGCTCGCATCGAGGCCATCTCTCGGCGCCTTCCGCAGGAGCCAATCCTCCGGCCGACATTAGCGGCGGACAAACGGAGGACGGAGGAGCCGCCGAGACCTGCGCCTCAAAAGGGGAAGCCCGCGGAGGGTGTTGAAAAGCCCGTGGAGGGAACCCTGTCGATGTTCAGCCCACGACCGCCGGGTCCAAGGGTGAGACCTGGCGAAAGTCGTGGGCCGCAAGAAGGCCCGCAAAGCCGCCAAAAGGCCGCGGCACCAGCAGCAGCGCGCGCCGCAGTTGCGCAGCCTGCGCGACGGACTGCCAAAGACCGGCGGTCGCAATGCGCCGGCGATACGTGCGCCTCGTTCTGAGGCTGTTACGCTAACGCTCCAGCCCGGAGCTGCGGAGCGCGGCGTTACGTACCAGTCGGTGATTGCCGAGGCCAAGGCCAAGATAAAATTGGCAGATCTTGGCCTCCAGTCCGTCACCCTCAGGCAGGCTGCCACGGGTGCGCGGCTGTTTGAGGTGGCTGGTGCTGCGAGCGACAGCGTCGAGAAGGCGGACGCCTGGCCGCCAAAATGAAGGAGGTCCTCAACCCAGAGGACGTCCGGGTCTCCAGGCCAATGAAACCGCAGAAGTGCGGATTGCTGGCCTGGACGACTCCGTGACCTCTGAGGAGGTGGCGGCGGCCGTTGCTCGTGGCGGAGAGTGTCCGCCGGACAAGGTGCGGGCCGGCGACATACGCGTTGACGCTACCGGACTCGGCGTAGTCTGGGTTCGGTGCCCTAGCGTCGGCGAAAAGATCGCCGATAGTGGCAGATTGCTGTTGGCTGGGTTGCAGCGAGGGTGAAACTCCTGCAGCCCCGGGCTTTGCGGTGCTTCCGGTGCCTGGAGAAGGGGCACGTCCGGGCAAAATGCACCGCCGAGATTGACCGCAGCGACCTCTGTTATCGTTGCGGTCAGCCCGGCCACAAGGCGGCCCAGTGTTCCGCGGCGCCAAACTGCTGCTTGTGTTCGGCTGTGGGGAAGCCAGCGGGACACAAAGTGGGCGGAGGGGCCTGTGGCGCGCCTGCCAGCAAGGCCAAGAAAAAGAAGAGGAGCTCTAAGCCTGCCGGGGAAACCTCGCCACCCCCGCAGGCCAGTAGCTCCGCGGCCGACCCCGGCCCAGGACCGTTGCCGAGGGAATGGAGGTCAATAGGGCACCTCCATTTCTCCAGGGCAACATCAACCACTGTGCCAGAGCTCAGGATCTTCTCCTCCAGAGCATGGCAGAGTGGTCGATTGACGTGGCTGTGGTCGCCGAGCTGTACTTCATCCCCGCCCGTGACAACTGGCTGGGGTGCGCTGACGGTTTGGTGGCCATTATTGGCGGGACTCTGACCGACCCGTCTCGGGGCCGTGGCTGGGTTGTTGTGGTCTCGGGCGGCATCGTCATTGTGGGGGCGTATTTCTCCCCAACAAGAGTCTCGCCGACTTCGAGGGTTTCCTTGTCGAGTTGGGCGCCGTCGTAGGCCGCCATCACCCTCGCCCGTTCTGGTGCTCGGGGATCTCAACGCCAAGTCATCGGCGTGGGGATCTCCGGTCACTGACCCTCGGGGCGAGGTGCTGGAAGAGGGCGGTGACGACCGGTCTGGTCGTCCTGAATCGGGCTCGGAATACACGTGCGTGCGGCAGCGGGGCGGGTCGATAGTGGACGTCTCGTTCGCTAGCCCCTCTGTCGCCAGCCGAGTCCGCGACTGGCGTGTCGCCGTGGAGGTGGAGACGCTGTCGGACCACAGGTATATCCGGTTCGACGTCTCTGCCCAGACCGCGAGCGGCCGCCATCCAACAGCCCCGATCAACGACGGCCCGCGCTGGGCGCTTAAGTGCATCGACAAGGAACTGCTCGAGGAAGCTGCCTTAGTCCAGTCCTGGGGGAGTCGGCGACGGACGGCCCCGTCGACGTCGAAGCGGTGGCGCTGCGGTTTCGCGGGCGATGACGCAGATCTGCGACGCGTCCATGCCCCGCGTCCGCCAACAGTCCGCAAGGCGCCAGGTGTACTGGTGGACCGCCGAGACGCAGTTGCGCATCGCGTGCGTTGCGGCTCGCCGCCAGTACACACGATACCGGAGACGACGTCGACGGGTTTCGCGCTGATGCGACGCGCCAGGCGAGGTCGCGCCAGGAGCTGCTGGGGCCCTGGATCGGGATCCGTGGGCCGCCCCTACCGTTGGGTACGGGGCAAGCTGCGCATGGGCGCCTCCACTGGTGCAGAGCATGCAGCCCCAGCTGCTAGGGGCGGTCGTATTGGCGCTCTTCCCTGAGCGAGCGGGACACGTTCCCCGACGATGGCTTCACCCCGGCCACAGACTCTCCCGAAGAGGAGAGCACCGATGTCCCCGAGGTGACGGCAGAGACGAGAGCGGCCGTGTCGCGGCCCGCTAAGAACACGGCGCCCGGACCCGACGGAGTTCCTGGCCGAGCTCTCGTCCTGGCTCTGAAGGAGCTAGAGCCCCAGCTGAGAGGGCTCTTCACGGCATGTCTCGAGCAGGGTCAGTTCCCAGTGTGTGGAAGGAGGGGAGGCTGGTCCTGCTCAGGAAGGAGGGCGCCCCGCGGACTCGCCGTCCGCGTACCGGCCCATAGTGCTGCTCGACGAGGCGGGCAAACTCTTTGAGCGTGTCATCGCAGATCGCCTCGTCAGCCACTTGTGCAGAGGGCGGACCTGGACGACAACCAGTTTGGTTTTCGTCGCGGGCGCTCCACCGTAGACGCCATAATGCGCGTGAGAGCCCTGGCGGAGGAGACGGTGTCCCGGGTGGGGTGGTGTTGGCGGTGTCTTTAGACATCTCCAACGCGTTCAACACCCTGCCCTGGAGCTGTATTCGGGAGGCACTGAGATATCACCGCGTGCCTCCCTACCCGTCGCACAGTAGGGGCCTACCAGAAGGTAGATGCGTCACATATCGGGGACATGACGGTGCCGGTCGGCACCTCATGACGTGCGGTGTTCCACAGGGATCGGTGCTGGGGCCGCTCCTGTGGAACATCGGTTACGATTGGGTGCTGAGAGGCGAACTCCCGTCGGGCGCCGACTTGACGTGTTATGCGGACGACACGCTTGTCACTGCCCGGGGGAGCTCGCACAGGGAAGCAGCGTTGATAGCCACGGCTGCGGTGTCACAGGTGGTGAACCGCATCCGGCGCCTGGGCCTGGAGGTGGCCCTCAACAAGTCGGAGGCCATGGTGTTTCATGGCCCCCGACGCGCGCCGCCGTCGGGATCACACATCGTGGTCGGTGGAGCCCGGATAGCTGTCGAGTCCACCATGAAGTATCTGGGATTGGTGCTCGACAGCCGATGGGAATTCGGCCCCCACTTCCGGCGGCTGGTGCCCAAGCTGATGGGCAGCGGGCGCGCTGTCAACGTTGCTTCCAACATGGGGCCCGAGCGCCGCCTGTAGGCGGTACGTGGGAATCGTGCGGTCCATGGCCCTATGGGGCCCCTGTGTGGGCGATGGACCTGGCGGCCAGCACTCTAGCCATTCTGCGCAGACCGCAGAGGGCGATGGCCGTCAGAGTCGTCCGCGGGTATCGCACGATTTCCTACGAGGCGGCTTGCGTCCTGGCCGGATCCCCGCCCTGGGACCTAGAGGCTAAAGTACTCGCGTCGCTGTATCGGTGGCGCGAGGAAGAGCGGGCACGGGACTCGAGGCCGGTGCAGCGGCAGATAGCGCAGCGCCGAGCAGAGCTCCGTCAGGTCTTGGCGGAATGGCGGCAGAGGCTTCTGCGCCCTACCGCCGGCCTCGCCACCGTCGAGGCGATCCGGCCAGTGCTCGACGACTGGCTCGGGAGAAGGCACGGCTCCCTGTCGTTCAGGGTGACGCAGGTGCTGTCGGGGCACGGCTGCTTCGGCAAGTACCTGTGTCGCATAGGCAGGAGCCGGACGCTCGGTGCCACCACTGCGTCCATGGCGGAGGACACGGCGCAACACACGTTCGTTCAGTGTGTTGCTTGGGAGGAGCAGCGCCGTGTCCTCACAAATGAAGTAGGAGGCGATCTGTCGCTGCCGGCCGTGGTACGGAAGATGGTCGGCAGCGCAGAGTCGACGCAGTGGTGTCCTTCTGCGAGGACGTGATGTCGCAGAAGGAAGCTGCGGAACGGGAGAGGAGATTTCAACTGCCGATCCCGCCCGCAGCAGGCGCTCCGGGCGCCGGAGGAGGGCAGACAACGCCTCTTCCGCCCCCATGAACGGGTCCAGGGCGAAGGACTTGGGGAAGTCCCCGCCCCTATTCAACGGACCCGAGGCGGAGGCGCGCGCGGGTGTCGACGCGCGCCTCTGAGGCGTTGCACGGGGAGTTTAACACCTCACCCCCGTGCCTGAGGCGAGGCCCGCAAGGCGGGCCAGCACCAGTGCGGGGCTGCGGAAGAATTTGGATTCCGCGGCCCCGCGCCCACGTGTAAGGAGGACACAGGGGTTTTAGCCGGTAAGAGTCCGGCACACCCTCCGCCTCCCCAGGCGGAGGAAGTCCATGAGGATTTCCCCGAAAAAAAAAAAAAAAAAGGTTAGGTTAGGTTGGTGCCTGCTGATGGGCGCAGCGGGCGCGCTGTCAACGTTGCTTCCAACATGGGGTTCGAGCGCCGCCTGTAGGCGGTTGTACGTGGAATCGTGCGGTCCATGGCCCTATATGGGGCCCCTGTGTGGCGATGGACCTGGCGGCCAGCACTCTAGCCATTCTGCGCAGACCGCAGAGGGCGATGGCCGTCAGACGTCCGCGGGTATCGCACGATTTCCTACGAGGCGGCTTGCGTCCTGGCCGGATCCCCGCCCCTGGGACCCAGAGGCTAAAGTACTCGCGTCGCTGTATCGGTGGCGCGAGGAAGAGCGGGCACGGGACTCGGGAGGTGCAGCGGCAGATAGCGCAGCGCCGAGCAGAGCCCGTCAGGTCTTGTGGCGGAATGGCGGCAGAGGCTTCTGCGCCCTACCGCCGGCCTCGCCACCGTCGAGGCGATCCGGCCAGTGCTCGACGACTGGCTCGGAGAGCAGGCACGCCCTGTCGTTCAGGGTGACGCAGGTGCTGTCGGGGCACGGCTGCTTCGGCAAGTACCTGTGTCGCATAGGCAGGAGCCGGACGCCTGGTGCCACCACTGCGTCCATGGCGGGAGGACACGGCGCAACACACGTTCGTTCAGTGTGTTGCTTGGGAGGAGCAGCGCCGTGTCCTCACAAATGAAGTAGGAGGCGATCTGTCGCTGCCGGCCGTGGTACGGAAGATGGTCGGCAGCGCAGAGTCGTGGACGCAGTGGTGTCCTTCTGCGAGGACGTGATGTCGCAGAAGGAAGCTGCGGAACGGGAGAGGGAGATTTCAACTGCCGATCCCGCCCGCAGCAGGCGCCTGGGCGCCGGAGGAGGGCAGACAACGCCCCTTCCGCCCCCATGAAGGTCCAGGGCGAAGGACTTGGGAAGTCCCCGCCCCCTATTCAACGGACCCGAGGCGGAGGCGCGCGCGGGTGTCGACGCGCGCCTCTGAGGCGTTGCACGGGGAGTTTAACACCTCACCCCCGTGCCTGAGGCGAGGCCCGCAAGGCGGGCCAGCACCAGTGCGGGGCTGCGGAAGAATTTGATTCCGCGGCCCCGCGCCCACGTGTAAGGAGGACAGGGGGTTTTAGCCGGTAAGAGTCCGGCACACCCTCCGCCTCCCCAGGCGGAGGAAGTCCGAGGATTTCCCCGAGAAAAAAAAAAAAAAAGGTAGGTTAGGTTAGTTAGTTGGGGTGCCTGTCAGAAAACCTCCCTGCGTGTCGGCAACTGCTGGTCCCTGTGGACACGTCCTAAGGGAAGAGCAGTCACCGGCCGGTATTCTGGGCACGGACAATAACTTCGCGGGGTGGGATAGAGGAGATTGTTGTCCGTGGCTAATTTCGACAGAGCGGAGGAGTCGCTCGAGGGTTTCATCTGCACCTGCAGCAGCAGAGTGCACGACTAGGGAGCGAGGTGGGTGCAGATCGCGGGCCGTTGTACAGTCCGCGGTCTACGGTCTCCGCGGCGTGCCTGTCGTGGTGACCGAGGAAGGCCGCAGGTTGTCCTCAACCTGCGGTATTAGCATCCGTGGCGAGGTGCTGACACGGTGCCAAGTGCAGGTTAAGTTAGTTTTAAGTTAGCCGTAAGTTAAAAAAACCAAAGAGAAAATTACAAAATAACAAAAATACAAAATATATTAGGTTTAGTCTTAGGTTATGTCCTAGTTGTAGATACCGAGCAGCGGGCGGTGTATCCTGCACCGGAGGCATCCGCTGGCCTCTGGGGGACTAAATACCCTCCCAAAAGAGTGGCCGCATCGCCTTTGGGAAGGGATGTGTGTACCACCCATATCGTAAATGGAAATGTCAGATATAGAGGTGTCTTGTCTTGCGATCCGGCTGACGCCCGGCGCTCGCAGGTATCCGGGCCTGCGAGTGTTAAATTGGTTACCGAAGGACGCGCAGGGTAGGCGACCAGGCCCCTGTAGCGGATGTGGCTACTGGAAGCACCGATTCTATGTCATGTGACCCGGCTGACAACCGGCGCTCACAGGTATCCGGGCCTGTGAGTGTGAAATTGGCGACCGACGGACGCGCAGGGGTAGGCGACCAGGCCCCTGCTGCTGATAGTGCTACTGGAAGAATTATCTTGGCACGGTCTTGAGCCAGGGGGCTGCAGACCGTGCAGTGTGGTCCTGTCCGATGGGGAGTCGCGCGGAACTGCTCCAGATTTGGAGGAAGCGTCCGCGCGATGAAGTCTCGACCGAGATGGTCGATAGGCCTATCCTCAAGCGAGGAGGACCTATCGGCCCCAAAAGTGCCGACAGCTCGGCGGGGCCGAAACCGGCACCAACAGGAGGGGGTTTTGCGGCCGCCGAGGGATCCGCGGGGCGGTTTCTGCGCCCGCTACCCGGCGGCCAGCGAAGAGAGTGATGTTGGGGTCAGGAGCGAGGACCCTGGCGGCGGAGCTGTGTTTCCTAGGAAGCACGAAAGCAGAGCTCAACGCCGCCAAAAGAGAGCAGCGGAGGGCGGTCGCGGTCGATGAGGTGACAGAGATGGCCCGACGCGCTCGCGAGCGACGTGCCGCTTTGGCGGCTTCAGGGGAGATGTCGGCGGTGGCGTTAAGCCAACAAGTGTTGGGCGGCGTGGATGTCGTCCTGAAGGTTGCCACGCAGTCCGGCAACCTGAAGGGCACATTCACCCGCGCCCTCAGCGAGGCAGCCGCCGACATCAAGGAGGCGGTTGGAGACCTCAACCGAACGGCCTCAGACGAGGTCACTAAGTTGCAGGAGGAGAACAGCCGCCTCCGAAGAGATCTGGAGGATCTCCGGCGGCAAGTGGCTGCGCTGAGCGAGCAGCAGCAGCCACAATCTGCCGCCGTCGCCACTCCGCCCATGGCGACTCCCACTCCCGCACCGGGACCGACAAGCGCGCACACCGACGATGAGGTCGAGCGCATTGTTCGGCTCTGCATGCTCCAGTGGGAGCATGATGAACGCTCGCATCGAGGCCATCTCTCGGCGCCTTCCGCAGGAGCCAATCCTCCGGCCGACATTAGCGGCGGAACAGAGGACGGAGGAGCCGCCGAGACCTGCGCCCAAAAGGGAAGCCCGCGGAGGGTGTTGAAAAGCCCGTGGAGGGAACCCTGTCGAGTGTTCAGCCCACGACTGCCGGGTCCAAGGTGAGACCTGGGCGAAAGTCACGCAAGAAGGCCCGCAAAGCCGCCAAAAGGCCGCGGCACCAGCAGCAGCGCGCGCCGCAGTTGCGCAGCCTGCGCGACGGACTGCCAAAGACCGGCGGTCGCAATGCGCCGGCGATACGTGCGCCTCGTTTGAGGTTACGCTAACGCTCCAGCCCGGAGCTGCGGAGCGCGGCGTTACGTACCAGTCGGTGATTGCCGAGGCCAAGGCCAAGATAAAATTGGCAGATCTTGGCTCCAGTCCGTCACCCTCAGGCAGGCTGCCACGGGTGCGCGGCTGTTTGAGGTGGCTGGTGCTGCGAGCGACAGC
This sequence comes from Helicoverpa armigera, assembly GCF_030705265.1. Lineage (NCBI taxonomy): Eukaryota > Metazoa > Arthropoda > Insecta > Lepidoptera > Noctuidae > Helicoverpa > Helicoverpa armigera. Next base: position 21,402 of record NC_087124.1, on the reverse strand, counting down.
GTCGAGAAGGCGGACGCTCTGGCCGCCAAAATGAAGGAGGTCCTCAACCCAGAGGACGTCCGTCTCCAGGCCATGAAAACCGCAGAAGTGCGGATTGCTGGCCTGACGACTCCGTGACCTCTGAGGAGGTGGCGGCGGCCGTTGCTCGTGGCGGAGAGTGTCCGCCGGACAAGGTGCGGGCCGGCGATATACGCGTTGACGCTACCGGACTCGGCGTAGTCTGGGTTCGGTGCCTGTAGCGTCGGCGAAAAAGATCGCCGATAGTGGCAGATTGCTGGTTGGCTGGGTTGCAGCGAGGGTGAAACCCTGCAGCCCCGGGCTTTGCGGTGCTTCCGGTGCCTGGAGAAGGGGCACGTCCGGGCAAAATGCACCGCCGAGATTGACCGCAGCGACCTCTGTTATCGTTGGTCAGCCCGGCCACAAGGCGGCCCAGTGTTCCGCGGCGCCAAACTGCTGCTTGTGTTCGGCTGTGCCAGCGGGACACAAAGTGGGCGGAGGGGCTGTGGCGCGCCTGCCAGCAAGGCCAAGAAAAGAAGAGGAGCTCTAAGCCTGCCGGGAAACCTCGCCACCCCCGCAGGCCAGTAGCTCCGCGGCCGACTCCCGGCCCAGGACCGTTGCCGAGGAATGGAGTGTCAATAGGGCACCTCCATTTCCTCCAGGGCAACATCAACCACTGTGCCAGAGCTCAGGATCTTCTCCTCCAGAGCATGGCAGAGTGGTCGATTGACGTGGCTGTGGTCGCCGAGCCGTACTTCATCCCCGCCCGTGACAACTGGCTGGGGTGCGCTGACGGTTTGGTGGCCATTGGCGGGACTCTGACCGACCCGTCTCGGGGCCGTGGCTGGGTTGCTGCGGTCTCGGGCGGCATCGTCATTGTGGGGGCGTATTTCTCCCCAACAAGAGTCTCGCCGACTTCGAGGGTTTCCTTGTCGAGTTGGGCGCCGTCAGGCCGCCATCACCCTCGCCCTGTTCTGGTGCTCAGATCTCAACGCCAAGTCATCGGCGTGGGGATCTCCGGTCACTGACCCTCGGGGCGAGGTGCTGGAAGAGTGGGCGGTGACGACCGGTCTGGTCGTCCTGAATCGGGGCTCGGAATACACGCGTGCGGCAGCGGGGCGGGTCGATAGTGGACGTCTCGTTCGCTAGCCTCTGTCGCCAGCCGAGTCCGCGACTGGCGTGTCGCCGTGGAGGTGGAGACGCTGTCGGACCACAGGTATATCCGGTTCAACGTCTCTGCCCAGACCGCGAGCGGCCGCCATCCAACAGCCCCGATCAACGACGGCCCGCGCTGGGCGCTTAAGTGCATCGACAAGGAACTGCTCGAGGAAGCTGCCTTAGTCCAGTCCTGGATTTGGGAGTCGGCGACGGACGGCCCCGTCGACGTCGAAGCGGTGGCGCTGCGGTTTCGCGGGCGATGACGCAGATCTGCGACGCGTCCATGCCCCGCGTCCGCCAACAGTCCGCAAGGCGCCAGGTGTACTGGTGGACCGCCGAGATTGCGCAGTTGCGCATCGCGTGCGTTGCGGCTCGCCGCCAGTACACACGATACCGGAGACGACGTCGACGGTCAGCGAGGAGGACGCGCTGTATGAGGTGTACAGCGTCCAAGGAGACTCTGTGGCTGGCCATCGGCGATTCTAAGTCGCGCCAGGGAGGAGCTGCTGGGGTCCCTGGATCGGGATCCGTGGGCCGCCCCTACCGTTGGGTACGGCGCTGCGTGCATGGGCGCCTCCACTGGTGCAGAGCATGCAGCCCCAGCTGCTAGGGGCGGTCGTATTGGCGCTCTTCCCTGAGCGAGCGGGACACGTTCCCCCGACGATGGCTTCACCCTCGGCCACAGACTCTCCCGAAGAGGAGAGCACCGATGTCCCCGAGGTGACGCAAGCAGAGACGAGAGCGGCCGTCGCGGCTCCGGGCTAAGAACACGGCGCCCGGACCCGACGGAGTTCCTGGCCGAGCTCTCGTCCTGGCTCTGAAGGAGCTAGAGCCCCAGCTGAGAGGGCTCTTCACGGCATGTCTCGAGCAGGGTCAGTTTCCCAGTGTGTGGAAGGAGGGGAGGCTGGTCCTGCTCAGGAAGGAGGGGCGCCCCGCGGACTCGCCGTCCGCGTACCGGCCCATAGTGCTGCTCGACGAGGCGGGCAAACTCTTTGAGCGTGTCATCGCAGATCGCCTCGTCAGCCACTTGTGCAGAGGGGCCGGACCTGGACGACAACCAGTTTGGTTTTCGTCGCGGGCGCTCCACCGTAGACGCCATAATGCGCGAGAGCCCTGGCGGAGGAGACGGTGTCCCGGGTGGGGTGGTGTTGGCGGTGTCTTTAGACATCTCCAACGCGTTCAACACCCTGCCCTGGAGCTGTATTCGGGAGGCACTGAGATATCCCGCGCGCCTCCTACCTCCGTCGCACAGTAGGGGCCTACCCAGAAGGTAGATGCGTCACATATCGGGGACATGACGGTGCCGGTCGGCACCTCATGACGTGCGGTGTTCCACAGGGATCGGTGCTGGGGCCGCTCCTGTGGAACATCGGTTACGATTGTGCTGAGAGGCGAACTCCCGTCGGGCGCCGACTTGACGTGTTATGCGGACGACACGCTTGTCACTGCCCGGGGAGCTCGCACAGGGAAGCAGCGTTGATAGCCACGGCTGCGTCAGGTGGTGAACCGCATCCGGCGCCTGGGCCTGGAGGTGGCCTCACAAGTCGGAGGCCATGGTGTTTCATGGCCCCGACGCGCCGCCGTCGGGATCACACATCGTGGTCGGTGGAGCCGGATAGCTGTCGAGTCCACCATGAAGTATCTGGGATTGGTGCTCGACAGCCGATGGGAATTCGCCCCCACTTCCGGCGGCTGGTGCCCAAGCTGATGGGTGCAGCGGGCGCGCTGTCAACGTTGCTTCCTAACATGGGGGTTCGAGCGCCGCCTGTAGGCGGTTGTACGTGGGAATCGTGCGGTCCATGGCCCTATATGGGGCCCCTGTGGCGATGGACCTGGCGGCCAGCACTCTAGCCATTCTGCGCAGACCGCAGAGGGCGATGGCCGTCAGAGTCGTCCGCGGGTATCGCACGATTTCCTACGAGGCGGCTTGCGTCCTGGCCGGATCCCCGCCCTGGGACCTAGAGGCTAAAGTACTCGCGTCGCTGTATCGGTGGCGCGAGGAAGAGCGGGCACGGGTCCAGTGCGCCAGCGAAGCGCAGCCCAGTTTGTCCCACCGTCCATGAAGCGCCATCCGTCCCGATCGGCCCGTCCACGATCCGGCCGCTCCCGTCCAGGGTGACGCAGGTGTCGGGGCACGGCTGCTTCAAGTACCTGTGTCGCATAGGCAGGAGCCGGACGCTCGGTGCCACCACTGCGTCCATGGCGGGAGGACACGCGCAACACACGTCGTTCAGTGTGTTGCTTGGGAGGAGCAGCGCCGTGTCCTCACAAATGAAGTAGGAGGCGATCTGTCGCTGCCGGCCGTGGTACGGAAGATGGTCGGCAGCGCAGAGTCGTGGGACGCAGTGGTGTCCTTCTGCGAGGACGTGATGTCGCAGAAGGAAGCTGCGGAACGGGAGAGGGAGATTTCAACTGCCGATCCCGCCCGCAGCAGGCGCTCCGGGCGCCGGAGGAGGGCAGACAACGCCCTTCCGCCCCCCATGAACGGGTCCAGGGCGAAGGACTTGGGGAAGTCCCCGCCCCTATTCAACGACCGGACCGGAGGCGCGCGCGTGTCGACGCGCCTCTGAGGCGTTGCACGGGAGTTTAACACCTCACCCCCGTGCCTGAGGCGAGGCCCGCAAGGCGGCCAGCACCAGTGCTGCGGAAGAATTTGACCGCGGCCCCGCGCCCACGTGTAAGGAGGACACAGGGGGTTTTAGCCGGTAAGAGTCCGGCACACCCTCCGCCTCTCCCAGGCGGAGGAAGTCCATGAGGATTTCCGGAAAAAAAAAAAAGGCTGAGTTGGGCCCACTTGTGCAGAGAGGGGCCGGACCCGGACGACAACCAGTTTGGTTTTCGTCGCGGGCGCTCCACCGTAGACGCCATAATGCGCGTGAGAGCCCTGGCGGAGGAGACGTCCGGGGTGGGGTGGTGTTGGCGGTGTCTTTAGACATCTCCAACGTTCAACACCCTGCCCTGGAGCTGTATTCGGGAGGCACTGAGATATCACCGCGTGCCTCCCTACCTCCGTCGCACAGTAGGGGCCTACCCAGAAGGTAGATGCGTCACATATCGGACATGACGGTGCCGGTCGGCACCTCATGACGTGCGGTGTTCCACAGGATCGGTGCTGGGCCGCCCTGTGGAACATCGGTTACGATTGGGTGCTGAGAGGCGAACTCCCGTCGGGGCGCCGACTGACGTTATGCGGACGACACGCTTGTCACTGCCCGGGGAGCTCGCACAGGGAAGCAGCGTTGATAGCCACGGCTGCGGTGTCACAGGTGGTGAACCGCATCCGGCGCCTGGGCCTGAGGTGGCCCTCAACAGTCGGGGCCGTGTTTCATGGCCCCCGACGCGCGCCGCCGTCGGGATCACACATCGTGGCGGTGGAGCCGGATAGCTGTCGAGTCCACCAGAAGTATCTGGGATTGGTGCTCGACAGCCGATGGGAATTCGGCCACCACTTCCGGCGGCTGGTGCCCAAGCTGATGCAGCGGGCGCGCTGTCAACGTTGCTTCCTAACATGGGGGCTCCGAGCGCCGCCTGTGGCGGTGTACGTGGGAATCGTGCGGTCCATGGCCTCATATGGGGCCCCTGTGTGGGGATGGACCTGGCGGCCAGCACTCTAGCCATTCTGCGCAGACCGCAGAGGGCGATGGCCGTCGAGTCGTCCGCGGGTATCGCACGATTTCCTACGAGGCGGCTTGCGTCCTGGCCGGATCCCCGCCCTGGACCGAGGCTAAAGTACTCGCGTCGCTGTATCGGTGGCGCGAGGAAGAGCGGGCACGGGACTCGAGGCCGGTGCAGCGGCAGATAGCGCAGCGCCGAGCAGAGCTCCGTCAGGTCTTGGTGGCGGTGGCGGCAGAGGCTTCTGCGCCCTACCGCCGGCCTCGCCACCGTCGAGGCGATCCGGCCAGTGCTCGACGACTGGGGAGAAGGCACGGCTCCCCTGTCGTTCAGGGTGACGCAGGTGCTGTCGGGGCACGGCTGCTCGGCAAGCACCTGTGTCGCATAGGCAGGGAGCCGGACGCTCGGTGCCACCACTGCGTCCATGGCGGGAGGACACGGCGCAACACACGTTCGTTCAGTGTTGCCGGGGAGAGCGCCGTGTCCTCACAAATGGCGAGGCGATCTGTCGCTGCCGGCCGTGGTACGGAAGATGGTCGGCAGCGCAGAGTCGTGGGACGCAGTGGTGTCCTTCTGCGAGGACGTGATGTCGCAGAAGGAAGCTGCGGAACGGGAGAGGGAGATTTCAACTGCCGATCCCGCCGCAGGCGCTCCGGGCGCCGGAGGAGGGCAGACAACGCCCTCTTCCGCCCCCCATGAATGGTCCAGGGCGAAGGACTGGGGAAGTCCCCGCCCCCATTCAACGGACCCGAGGCGGAGGCGCGCGGGTGTCGACGCGCGCCTCTGAGGCGTTGCACGGGGAGTTTAACACCTCACCCCCGTGCCGAGGCGAGGCCCGCAAGGGCCAGCACCAGTGCGGGGCTGCGGAAGAATTTGGATTCCCGCGGCCCCGCGCCCACGTGTAAGGAGGACACAGGGGGGTTTTAGCCGGTAAGAGTCCGGCACACCCCTCCGCCTCTCCCCAGGCGGAGGAAGTCCATGAGGATTTCCCCCCGAGAAAAAAAAAAAAAAAAAGGTTGAGGGCGCCGTCGTAGGCCGCCATCACCCTCGCCCTGTTCTGGTGCTCAGATCTCAACGCCAAGTCATCGGCGTGGGATCTCCGGTCACTGACCTCGGGCGAGGTGCTGGAAGAGTGGGCGGTGACGACCGGTCTGGTCGTCCTGAATCGGGGCTCGGAATACACGTGCGTGCGGCAGCGGGGCGGGTCGATAGTGGACGTCTCGTTCGCTAGCCCCTCTGTCGCCAGCCGAGTCCGCGACTGGCGTGTCGCCGTGGAGGTGGAGACGCTGTCGGACCACAGGTATATCCGGTTCGACGTCTCTGCCCAGACCGCGAGCGGCCGCCATCCAACAGCCCCGATCAACGACGGCCCGCGCTGGGCGCTTAGTGCATCGACAAGGAACTGCTCGAGGAAGCTGCCTTAGTCCAGTCCTGGATTTGGGAGTCGGCGACGGACGGCCCCGTCGACGTCGAAGCGGTGGCGCTGCGGTTTCGCGGGCGATGACGCAGATCTGCGACGCGTCCATGCCCCGCGTCCGCCAACAGTCCGCAAGGCGCCAGGTGTACTGGTGGACCGCCGAGATTGCGCAGTTGCGCATCGCGCGTGCTGCGGCTCGCCGCCAGTACACACGATACCGGAGACGACGTCGACGGGTTTCGCCGAGGAGGACGCGCTGTATGAGGTGTACAGCGCGTCCAAGGAGACTCTGTGGCTGGCCATCGGCGATTCTAAGTCGCGTGCCAGGGAGGAGCTGCTGGGGTCCCTGGATCGGGATCCGGCCGCCCCTACCGTTGGGTACGGGGCAAGCTGCGTGCATGGGCGCCTCCACTGGTGCAGAGCATGCAGCCCCAGCTGCTGGGGGCGGTCGTATTGGCGCTCTTCCCGAGCGAGCGGGACACGTTCCCCGACGATGGCTTCACCTCGGCCACAGACTCTCCCGAAGAGGAGAGCACCGATGTCCCTGAGGTGACGCAAGCAGAGACGAGCGGGTGTCGCGGCTCCGGGCTAAGAACACGCCCGGACCCGACGGAGTTCCTGGCCGAGCTCGTCCTGGCCTGAAGGAGCTAGAGCCCCAGCTGAGAGGGCTCTTCACGGCATGTCTCGAGCAGGGTCAGTTTCCAGTGTGTGGAAGGAGGGAGGCTGGTCCTGCTCAGGAGGGCGCCCCGCGACACGCCGTCCGCGTACCGGCCCATAGTGCTGCTCGACGAGGCGGGCAAACTCTTTGAGCGTGTCATCGCAGATCGCCTCGTCAGCCACTTGTGCAGAGAGGCCGGACCTGGACGACAACCAGTTTGGTTTTCGTCGCGGGCGCTCCACCGTAGACGCCATAATGCGCGTGAGAGCCCTGGCGGAGGAGACGGTGTCCCAGGGTGGGGTGGTGTTGGCGGTGTCTTAGACATCTCCAACGCGTTCAACACCCTGCCCTGGAGCTGTATTCGGGAGGCACTGAGATATCACCGCGCCTCCCTACCCGTCGCACAGTAGGGGCCTACCTAGAAGGTAGATGCGTCACATATCGGGGACATGACGGTGCCGGTCGGCACCTCATGACGTGCGGTGTTCCAGGGATCGGTGCTGGGGCCGCCTGTGGAACATCGGTTACGATTGGTGAGAGAGGCTCCCGTCGGGCGCCGACTTGACGTGTTATGCGGACGACACGCTTGTCACTGCCCGGGGAGCTCGCACAGGGAAGCAGCGTTGATAGCCACGGCTGCGGTGTCACAGGTGGTGAACCGCATCCGGCGCCTGGGCCTGAGGTGGCCCTCAACAAGTCGGAGGCCATGGTGTTTCATGGCCCCGACGCGCGCCGCCGTCGGGATCACACATCGTGGTCGGTGGAGCCCGGATAGCTGTCGAGTCCACCATGAAGTATCTGGGATTGGTGCTCGACAGCCGATGGGAATTCGGCCCCCACTTCCGGCGGCTGGTGCCCAAGCTGATGGGCAGCGGCGCGCTGTCAACGTTGCTTCCTAACATGGGGGCCTGAGCGCCGCCTGTAGGCGGTTGTACGTGGAATCGTGCGGTCCATGGCCCCTATATGGGGCCCTGTGTGGGCGATGGACCTGGCGGCCAGCACTCAGCCACCGCAGACCGCAGAGGGCGATGGCCGTCAGAGTCGTCCGCGGGTATCGCACGATTTCCTACGAGGCGGCTTGCGTCCTGGCCGGATCCCCGCCCTGGGACCTAGAGGCTAAAGTACCGCGTCGCTGTATCGGTGGCGCGAGGAAGAGCGGGCACGGGACTCGAGGCCGGTGCAGCGGCAGATAGCGCAGCGCCGAGCAGAGCTCCGTCAGGTCTTTGGCGGAATGGCGGCAGAGGCTTCTGCGCCCTACCGCCGGCCTCGCCACCGTCGAGGCGATCCGGCCAGTGCTCGACGACTGGCTCGGGAGAAGGCACGGCCCCTGTCGTTCAGGGTGACGCAGGTGCTGTCGGGGCACGGCTGCTTCGGCAAGTACCTGTGTCGCATAGGCAGGGAGCCGGACGCTCGGTGCCACCACTGCGTCCATGGCGGAGGACACGGCGCAACACACGTTCGTTCAGTGTGTTGCTTGGGAGGAGCAGCGCCGTGTCCTCACAAATGAAGTAGGAGGCGATCTGTCGCTGCCGGCCGTGGTACGGAAGATGGTCGGCAGCGCAGAGTCGACGCAGTGGTGTCCTTCTGCGAGGACGTGATGTCGCGGAAGGAAGCTGCGGAACGGGAGAGGGAGATTTCAACTGCCGATCCCGCCCGCAGCAGGCGCTCCGGGCGCCGGAGGAGGGCAGACAACCCTTCCGCCCCCCATGAACGGGTCCAGGGCGAAGGACTGGGGAAGTCCCCGCCCCCTATTCAACGGACCCGAGGCGGAGGCGCGCGCGGTGTCGACGCGCGCCTCTGAGGCGTTGCACGGGGAGTTTAACACCACCCCCGTGCCTGAGGCGAGGCCCGCAAGGCGGCCAGCACCAGTGCGGGCTGCGGAAGATTGGATTCCGCGGCCCCGCGCCCACGTGTAAGGAGGACACAGGGGGTTTTAGCCGGTAAGAGTCCGGCACACCCTCCGCCTTCCCAGGCGGAGGAAGTCCATGAGGATTTCCGAGAAAAAAAAAAAAAAAAAAAAAGGTTAGGTTAGGTTAGGTTAGGTTTTCACGGCATGTCTCGAGCAGGGTCAGTTTCCAGTGTGTGGAAGGAGGGGCTGGTCCTGCTCAGGAAGGAGGGGCGCCCCGCGGACTCGCTGTCCGCGTACGCCCATGCTGCTCGACGAGGCGGGCAAACTCTTTGAGCGTGTCATCGCAGATCGCCTCGTCAGCCACTTGTGCAGAGAGGGTTGACCTGGACGACAACCAGTTTGGTTTTCGTCGCGGGCGCTCCACCGTAGACGCCATAATGCGCGTGAGGGCCCTGGCGGAGGAGACGGTGTCCCAGGGTGGGGTGGTGTTGGCGGTGTCTTTAGATCTCCAACGCGTTCAACACCCTGCCCTGCTGTATTCGAGGCACTGAGATATCACCGCGTGCCTCCCACCTCCGTCGCACAGTAGGGGCCTACCTAGAAGGTAGATGCGTCATCGGGGACATGACGGTGCCGGTCGGCACCATGATGTGCGGTGTTCCACAGGGATCGGTGCTGGGGCCGCTCCTGTGGAACATCGGTTACGATTGGTGCTGAGAGGCGAACCCGTCGGCGCCGACTTGACGTGTTATGCGGACGACACGCTTGTCACTGCCCGGGGAGCTCGCACAGGGAAGCAGCGTTGATAGCCACGGCTGCGGTGTCACAGGTGGTGAACCGCATCCGGCGCCTGGGCCTGAGGTGGCCCTCAACAAGTCGGAGGCCATGGTGTTTCATGGCCCCGACGCGCGCCGCCGTCGGGATCACACATCGTGGTCGGTGCCCGGATAGCTGTCGAGTCCACCATGAAGTATCTGGGATTGGTGCTCGACAGCCGATGGGAATTCGGCCCCACTTCCGGCGGCTGGTGCCAAGCTGATGGGCAGCGGGCGCGCTGTCAACGTTGCTTCCAACATGGGGGCCTGAGCGCCGCCTGTGGCGGTTGTACGTGGGAATCGTGCGGTCCATGGCCCCATATGGGGCCCCTGTGTGGGCGATGGACCTGGCGGCCAGCACTCAGCCATTCTGCGCAGACCGCAGAGGGCGATGGCCGTCAGAGTCGTCCGCGGGTATCGCACGATTTCCTACGAGGCGGCTTGCGTCCTGGCCGGATCCCCGCCCTGGGACCTAGAGGCAAAGTACTCGCGTCGCTGTATCGGTGGCGCGAGGAAGAGCGGGCACGGGACTCGAGGCCGGTGCAGCGGCAGATAGCGCAGCGCCGAGCAGAGCCCGTCAGGTCTTGGTGGCGGAATGGCGGCAGAGGCTTCTGCGCTCTACCGCCGGCCTCGCCACCGTCGAGGCGATCCGGCCAGTGCTCGACGACTGGCTCGGGAGAAGGCACGGCCCTGTCGTTCAGGGTGACGCAGGTGCTGTCGGGCACGGCTGCTTCGGCAAGTACCTGTGTCGCATAGGCAGGGAGCCGGACGCCGGTGCCACCACTGCGTCCATGGCGGGAGGACACGGCGCAACACACGTTCGTTCAGTGTGTTGCGGGGAGGAGCAGCCGTCCTCACAAATGAAGTAGGAGGCGATCTGTCGCTGCCGGCCGTGGTACGGAAGATGGTCGGCAGCGCAGAGTCGTGGGACGCAGTGGTGTCCTTCTGCGAGGACGTGATGTCGCAGAAGGAAGCTGCGGAACGGGAGAGGGAGATTTCAACTGCCGATCCCGCCCGCAGCAGGCGCCCGGGCGCCGGAGGAGGGCAGACAACGCCCTCTTCCGCCCCCATGAACGGGTCCAGGGGCGAAGGACTTGGGGAAGTCCCCGCCCCTATTCAACGGACCCGAGGCGGAGGCGCGCGCGGGTGTCGACGCGCGCCTCTGAGGCGTTGCACGGGAGTTTAACACCTCACCCCCGTGCCTGAGGCGAGGCCCGCAAGGCGGCCAGCACCAGTGCGGGGCTGCGGAAGAATTTGATTCCCGCGGCCCCGCGCCCACGTAAGGAGGACACAGGGGGTTTTAGCCAAGAGTCCGGCACACCCCTCCGCCTCTCCCCAGGCGGAGGAAGTCCATGAGGATTTCCCCGAGAAAAAAAAAAAAAAAAAAGGTTAGGCCTGGCGGCCAGCACTCTAGCCATTCTGCGCAGACCCAGCAGGGCGATGGCCGTCAGAGTCGTCCGCGGGTATCGCACGATCACGAGGCGGCTTTGCGTCCTGGCCGATCCCCGCCCTGGGACCTAGAGGCTAAAGTACTCCGCGTCGCTGTATCGGTGGCGCGAGGAAGAGCGGGCACGGACTCGAGGCCGGTGCAGCGGCAGATAGCGCAGCGCCGAGCAGAGCCCGTCAGGTCTTGTGGCGGAATGGCGGCAGAGGCTTCTGGGTCCCTACCGCCGGCCTCGCCACCGTCGAGGCGATCCGGCCAGTGCTCGACGACTGGCTCGGGAGAAGGCACGGCCCCTGTCGTTCAGGGTGACGCAGGCTGCCGGGGCACGGCTGCTTCGGCAAGTACCTGTGTCGCATAGGCAGGAGCCGGACGCTCGGTGCCACCACTGCGTCCATGGCGGAGGGACACGGCGCAACACACGTTCGTTCAGTGTGTGCTGTTTGGGAGGAGCAGCGCCGTGTCCTCACAAATGAAGTAGGAGGCGATCTGTCGCCGCCGGCCGTGGTACGGAAGATGGTCGGCAGCGCAGAGTCGTGGGACGCAGTGTCCTCTGCGAGACGATGTCGCAGCTGGGAAGCTGCGGAACGGGAGAGGGAGATTTCAACTGCCGATCCCGCCCGCAGCAGGCGCTCCGGGCGCCGGAGGAGGGCAGACAACGCCCTCTTCCGCCCCCATGAACGGGTCCAGGGGCGAAGGACTTGGGAAGTCCCCGCCCCCATTCAACGGACCCGAGGCGGAGGCGCGCGCGGGTGTCGACGCGCGCCTCTGAGGCGTTGCACGGGAGCACCTCACCCCCGTGCTGAGGCGAGGCCCGCAAGGCGGGCCAGCACCAGTGCGGGCTGCGGAAGAATTTGATTCCCGCGGCCCTGCGCCCACGTGTAAGGAGGACACAGGTTTTAGCCGGTAAGAGTCCGGCACACACCCTCCGCCTTCTCCCCAGGCGGAGGAAGTCCATGAGGATTTCGAGAAAAGAAAAAAGGCTAGGCTAGGTTAGGTTAGGTTTTTTTTTAAATACTGTTTACCCCGTTCATGGTTCTCAACGGGACCTTTTTATCTAAGTTGCTCTTGCATTCTAATTCTCGCTTTATTCCTCTCGCACGTTCATGCGTCATATACTTTATCTTTCTTCATTCCTCATCTCTCATTCCTGGCCGGGTGGGACTCCCACTACTCTTCCTAAGTTTCCATTTCCATGGTTCTTATAATCAACAATTTTTTTTCTTTCCGTTTCTGAAATATTCTGTTTACAATTTTATTCATTTCTATGCTTTCATCTATATATTCTTCTTTTCAATATATAATGAAGCATAGATTTCACACTGTATTTTTGTTTCTTTTAATTGTTTTATTTTGCTAAATTTTCGCAATATTCCAAGAATTTTATTCTATTTCTCCTTTTTATTATTTCCTATTTTATCTTTTTTGATCCTAGTATCTAGTTCGCATTCAATAGTGTAGTTCTTGTGCAAATATGGGGCAATCGAGCAGTATATGTGGGACAGTTTCGAGGCGTTGGTCACAGATGACGATGGTTCTCCTTGCACTGAAGCGGTTCAAGTACTCGGAGAATCCACCGTGCCCCGTCATTATTTGTGTTCTTATGTTATACCCACTTTTCTAATTGTTCTGTACGCGGCCACCGCATCTGGGAAGAACATCTTAGTTATTGAGGCGGTTTGTCCTATTATACCTATATTCCATTCGTCAAGCGTCACCATTCGAGCGTCGTTTGACGAACGAAACCGCACATGTCGTAGTCGGGTTTCTTTTGCTATTCATGGCGGCCTCCTTCGCTAGCGCATCCGCTCTTTCGTTGCCTTCGATCCCCAGTGAGCCTTAATCCAATACAAGTTAACTATCTTGGTTGGCGGGATATAGCTTTCAAGTTATCCCTGGTTTCTACTGCCAGGGGATGAAGGCAACCGTGGTTTTCACTGTTTGAGGGCCGCCATGGAGTCGCTGTAGATCCCGAAACTTTCCGCAGTACTCCTCCCATCTCCTTCTGTTGCCCCCATATCGCCAGGAGCTCGGCCTGATAGACCGTGCAGAAGTTTGCCAGTGCCAATTTGAGGGTACGCGTTTCGGTGTTGCCAATCCATATTGACACCGCTGCCCCAACGCGTCCCTCTATTTTGCTCCCATCGGTATAGATTTTTATTTCTGAATTGGCACTGGCGTCGATCTGTTCCTGGTCCATCACCCTTCCTATCTCCAAGCCGACGCGTGCGGCCGGGTGTAACCAGTGCAGACGCCATCCGTTCCATCTCCCTGTCCCCCAGCAGCTCCTGGGCTACTCCCTTCTTAGCCTCGTATAGTAAGGCAACTTCGCGGATTCGCAGGTCGAGTGGGAGTATGCCAGCTAATAGGAGTGCTGAGTTCAGGGAGACGGTTCGGTAGGCTTTGCACATCTTTTGTGCAATTCCGCGCTGCAGGACTCCAGCTGCTTTATGATTCCGAGCTTACTTGCTGCTGGGGCCCATACACTTGCAGCGTACAGTACTATTGGCTCTATAACCGCCACATATATTATTTTAATTTTCGGGGTTTAGTCCCCAACTCACTTTTGCTGCCCTGCATAGTTGTTGGTGGACCGCCATCGCTTTTCGGCAGACGTTTTTATGTGCGTGTTGAATGTTAGCCTGTCGTCGATGGTGACACCCAGCAGTTTAATTTTTAGCCATTGTTATGGCAGCCCCACCCATGCTCAGTCTTGGGGTGTCATATTTTAACTTTCTGGTTATTACCATGGCACTTGTTTTTGCGGAAATTTGAGTTTGTTTTGACTCCCAAGACCGAACATACTCGAGGATGCCATTGGCTTTCCTTTCAATTTCTGCCGCGGTGTCCCCATCGAACACCAGGACGACATCGTCTGCAAAGGCTTGCGAGTAGGTCTTTTTTCTCGACTAAGGTTTTAAGGAGTGGGTCAGTAGCAGGTTCCACAATAAATTCATTGAGCCCTGTACGCAGCCCTTGTCGTCTTTCACATATTCTCGTCCGGCATAACGGACTCTGACCCTTCTGTCCACGAGATAGCTGTCTATGACTCTCCTCAGGTTCACTGGACATTTTTCTTCAGCCAGACGAACCCTAATGGCCGGCCACCAGGCGCTGTCGAAGGCTCCCTCTATGTCCAATGATACAAGTACAATGAGTTTCTTTTGCGTCAGTTTTCTGCGTATGTGCTGCATTAAGACATAGAGGGAGTCCTCGGTGCTCCTTTGCGGCATGAATCCGTACTGGTGGATGCTAATGCGAGGTAATATGTGAAATCTGAGGCGAGCCACGAGCATCTTCTCATAGATTTTGCCCAGAACAGGCAACAAGCCAATCGGTCTGTAGGCTTTTGGGGTAGTGTAGTCGGTTTTTCCCGGTTTCTTTAATACCACAACTGTTGCTTCCTTCCACGGCTGCGGAAAGTGGTTATGTTCTAGGCATTTGTTCAGGAGGGCCAGAAATACGTCGGGCATGCTACTTATGGCTCTTCCACAGATGTCGGCTGTGAGGCCATCTAAACCCGGGGCCTTCTTGGGGTTGAAGGATTCGCTGGCTTCTTTCAGTTCAGCCATGACGAAAGGTGGATCGCTGTTTTCCTTTTGTTCCCCTAGGTTTACTTTTTCTGCCATATATCTAATGTGGCGATGATCATCATCGTCAGCATCAGATTTATCTTCGGGGTAGAAGGTTTCCGTTATGAACTTGACGGAGCTTTCTGCGTCCAGCTCCCTTCCGTCCCTTATCATTGGCAGGTCCTCTTCTCTGCGAGTTGTCCTCCCTATCACCCTATATATCCCCTCCCAGACCCCCTCCCTATTCTGTTTCTGACAGAACTCTTTCCAGCTCTCTGTTTGAGTTTTTGAAGCTTCTAATTCATACTCCCTTTTATGTTCCAGGTACTCCTTCAGGACCTTCGATCTTCGGACTGGTGCTGCGCATCTTATCCTACGCTTCCTGGTAGCGAGCTCCTTCTTCATCTCTGCGAGTTTCTTCGACCACCACGGCAAGGTAAGTTTTTCTGTATTCTTTTTGATTGGCATTGACAGAGTACATGCCTCTTTTATTACTTTGGTCAAGTTATTAACTATTGTATCTATTTCGTTACTACTTTTTATTTGCTCTATTTTTAATTTTGTAATTTCATTTTCTATTGTGAATTGGCTTAATTTCTCATGAAACGCTGTCCAATTTGCTTTTTTCGTATTGTAGATTCTTGTGGTTCTTTCTATTCTAATACCTTTTGATTTTTGAAGAAATATATTAAATGTTATGCCATTGTGGTCGGAACTCGTGAGGTCTTCATTAACCGTCCAGTCGTCTACCAGGTCAAGGATATTTGTTGAACAGGCTGTGATGTCAACGTAGCTAGTGAAGCGCTCTCCTCCTCTAATTACGTCGAAGGTCGGGATTTCCCCTGTGTTCATTATATGTAGGTCAAGTTCTCCGAGAGCTCCGCTCACCTCTTCTCCTCTGCTGTCCACGATTGGGCTTCCCCACCATGTACTTTTTGCATTGACATCACCTCCCACGATCATTGGTTTGGATCCGTTTGCCATTTCAATTTTCTTGAGGTGTTCCAAGTATGGTTCTATTTGTTTGTCCGGTTCGCAGTATAGAGAAACGAGTGTGATCTCCCAAGCACTTGTTTGGATCCCCACCACAACGATATTATTCGTGGTGAGTTTTGGGTACTGTATTACATTTAGTTCCTCTTTGAAGACGGCTATTGCAGCCTTTACGGTCCCTTCTCCTATACTAGTACTCTGGAAGATCCTCACCCCTCTCTGGCTCCTTAGAGATTTAGCATTGCCTACGTATGGCTCTTGTAGTAGTGCCAGTGAAATGCCGCGCTTCTCCGCCTCAACAAAGAGCTCATTTGTTGCGAGCTTTTTCCGTTGGAGGTTTGCCTGTGCTACTTTGTACATAGTGGTTGCTTTCGCTTGGGTGCCCTTAGCAATACGCTATTGTCGCTCTCGCTATGTCATCCCACTTACAGCGTACTGGACATGCGGGGCTAAAGGCGTTGTGCTCGATGTGTGGGCTGTTTGCTTTCTTGCAATTTCTGCAAGAAGCTGGTATTCCGGCCATCCAGTCTGCACATTCTGCCTTTAGGTGTGATCCTCCGCAGTGGCTGCATGCATCATCCGTTTCCTCACAGAACTTTTTGCTATGTCCATACCCCAAGCAACGCGTGCATTGGATCAGTGGAGTCTGATCTTCTGCCTTTATACGCTGCAGGTCGATATGGACATAGCCTCTGTTTGTGATCCTCTTCCAGATCGTCGGTGAGGTGGTCAGTACTATATGCCCCGTGTGTGGATTTCTGGCCCTTCGTCTATACTTAATTTGCACCTTGCTTTCCTCCTCGCTTAGGCCGTGAAAAACTTCCTGGTTTTGGTTTTTTAGAGCCTTGAGGACGTCTTCATCAGTGTTTGCTAACAAGACGCCCTTAAGGATAACCATGGGGTCTTTGTTCTTCACTTCCTCCACGGTGAGGTCGGCTCCCCTCTCTTTTAGCCTATTTTTTATCTTGTCCCTCTCTTCCTCAGTCCCAAAGCCTATAATTACCTTTCTATTCTTCGCCTTTCTTACTCTTTCCACTTTCACCCATCCTTCTTTCGCATCCACTACTTTTCTTAGTTTATCCAGGACTTCTTCCCCTGTATCTTCTTCATTTTTGGAAGTGACAACCACTGAGTGCAGGGTGCGTTTTCCTAACGATCCTCTGCTCTCAGCCGCTGTCACTCCCGCATATGTGGGAGTGTCCATTTTCCCTACCATGTCTTGTTGGGTTTTGATTGAGGCCTTTAGTTCCTCTATTTGTCTGTTGCTTTCTAGCAGCAACTTGGAGTGCTCTTCTATCTGTTTGCTCAGGTGCGAGCTCGAGCACATTTCGGCCTCAATGTTCCCAATCTCTACATGTTTTCCTTGGGGCTGTTTCTTTTTTATTCCACTTTCCGCCTTTGTTTCGAGCTCTCCTTCTTTTACTAACTTGTAGAGCCTATCTGTTGCCTCCAGCACGATTTCCTTGATTTCCTTTTTTAGGTTTCTGGATTCCTCCAGATTCCTTTTTATCTTGATGAGGCAGGCCATCGCTTCCTTAGTCCGGCTTTCGTAGGTTTTCAGTGAGGTTTGGTGTTCTTTTAGCACTCTACTAGGCGCGGGTGGGGGTGCGGGTGCGGTTGGCTTGTTTCCTTCCGGCTTTACTTCTGCACTCCGGTTTAGCGTCAATTTAGTTGTTGGTTTTGATGGTCCTGCCTGCGTCGTTGGGCTTGTCGTAGTGCTGTGTCTTCTTTCCACACCGGGTGCAGTGGATGATACCTGCCCCTTTCGCCGAATCCGGTGGGCTGTTCTGTGTATTTTTGGGGGCAAGAGCTTTCGTGATAGGTGTCCTGATGCCGAACATATTGTGTAATGGTAGGGTTCTTGAGGGTTAGTCCAATGTCAAGCGATGTGGGGTATTGTATAGGGTACCCCTGGTCAATAAAGGTGTAAAGATAGTGTGTAAATAGATTAAATAGAAGTGTATGATTCAGTAGAGTCTTGTCGTTTTATATTATAATGTGTTATAAAAATAAGTTTTAGGTAGATACCTAGTTCTACCTATGTCTATATCAAAAACTACGTTATATTAAAATATAATACTAAAAAAAAATTACGCTATGTGATAACCTTTTCTAAAAATTTTTACTGCAACCTACGTTATGAACCGCTAAATTAGCGTAGGAGAGCCCGGATTGCAGTGAAATTAATATTTTCTGAGTCAGGAGACTGCTAGAATGCCAAATCCGTCAAAAAATATTTTTCAACAATTTGGTCCCAGAGTCACACCCTTTCCTATAGTAAATTTTAATTTCACCAACGTCTAAAGGGCGGTGGGTGGGGCATTTTGACGTTTGCGCGGCGGAGGGACGTGCGATGTCAAAAGACGCGTCTCGGCGAGCCCTAGCCAGCTGTCCAGAAACTAGAATAGGCTTTCCTAGAAATTTTGAAAATTTTGCTAGAAAAACTGTAAAATTTTGTGTTTTTTAATAGAAAATATTTAATTTCGACGTCCAAACCTACCCAAAATCGTGCAAAATGCAGTCAGGAAGACAGGTCGGAGTGGTAAGTATTTAATAAAATTTTTACAATGAAAAAATCTAGTCAGAATTTTGATAAATAATTAATTTTGTGTTTTTACAGGTCGAGGGTGGGGTGTCAAAATCGGTCACACCGCTTCGATGTCGCGTTTGAAGGGTTATCGCGCTTACAAGCCTGTTGTAGCTATTATAAAAACCGCATCAAAATCGGCCCCTGGTGCCATCGGCCAGGTTAGGGTTAGGCCAGGCCAGGCCAGGCCAGGCCAGGCCAGGCCAGGCTCAGGTTAGGTTAGGCCAGGCCAGGCCAGGTTAGGCTAGGCTAGGCCAGGCCAGGCTGGGCCAGGCCAGGCCAGGCCAGAAGAGGCCAGGCCAGGCTAGGCCAGGCCAGGCCAGGCCAGGCCAGGCCAGGCCAGGCCAGGGCAGGCCAGGTTAGGCCAGGCCAGGCCAGTTAGGCCAGGCCAGGCCAGGCCAGGCCAGGTTGGAAGGCCAGGCCAGGCCAGGCCAGGCCAGGCCAGGTTGTGGCCAGGCCAGGCCAGGCCAGGCTAGGCCAGGCCAGGCCAGGCCAGGCCAGGCCAGGCCAGGCCAGGCCAGGCCAGGCCAGCCAGGCCAGGCCAGGCCAGGCCAGGCCAGGCCAGGCCAGGCCAGGCCAGGCCAGGCCAGGCCAGGCCAGGCCAGGCCAGGCCAGGCCAGGCCAGGCCAGGCCAGGCCAGGCCAGGCCAGGCCAGGCCAGGCCAGGCCAGGCCAGGCCAGGCCAGGCCAGGCCAGGCCAGGCCAGGCCAGGCCAGGCCAGGCCAGGCCAGGCCAGGCCAGGCCAGGCCAGGCCAGGCCAGGCCAGGCCAGGCCAGGCCAGGCCAGGCCAGGCCAGGCCAGGCCAGGCCAGGCCAGGCCAGGCCAGGCCAGGCCAGGCCAGGCCAGGCCAGGCCAGGCCAGGCCAGGCCAGGCCAGGCCAGGCCAGGCCAGGCCAGGCCAGGCCAGGCCAGGCCAGGCCAGGCCAGGCCAGGCCAGGCCAGGCCAGGCCAGGCCAGGCCAGGCCAGGCCAGGCCAGGCCAGGCCAGGCCAGGCCAGGCCAGGCCAGGCCAGGCCAGGCCAGGCCAGGCCAGGCCAGGCCAGGCCAGGCCAGGCCAGGCCAGGCCAGGCCAGGCCAGGCCAGGCCAGGCCAGGCCAGGCCAGGCCAGGCCAGGCCAGGCCAGGCCAGGAGGCCAGGCCAGGCCAGGCCAGGCCAGGCCAGGCCAGGCCAGGCCAGGCCAGGCCAGGCCAGGCCAGGCCAGGCCAGGCCAGGCCAGGCCAGGCCAGGCCAGGCCAGGCCAGGCCAGGCCAGGCCAGGCCAGGCCAGGCCAGGCCAGGCCAGGCCAGGCCAGGCCAGGCCAGGCCAGGCCAGGCCAGGCCAGGCCAGGCCAGGCCAGGCCAGGCCAGGCCAGGCCAGGCCAGGCCAGGCCAGGCCAGGCCAGGCCAGGCCAGGCCAGGCCAGGCCAGGCCAGGCCAGGCCAGGCCAGGCCAGGCCAGGCCAGGCCAGGCCAGGCCAGGCCAGGCCAGGCCAGGCCAGGCCAGGCCAGGCCAGGCCAGGCCAGGCCAGGCCAGGCCAGGCCAGGCCAGGCCAGGCCAGGCCAGGCCAGGCCAGGCCAGGCCAGGCCAGGCCAGGCCAGGCCAGGCCAGGCCAGGCCAGGCCAGGCCAGGCCAGGCCAGGCCAGGCCAGGCCAGGCCAGGCCAGGCCAGGCCAGGCCAGGCCAGGCCAGGCCAGGCCAGGCCAGGCCAGGCCAGGCCAGGCCAGGCCAGGCCAGGCCAGGCCAGGCCAGGCCAGGCCAGGCCAGGCCAGGCCAGGCCAGGCCAGGCCAGGCCAGGCCAGGCCAGGCCAGGCCAGGCCAGGCCAGGCCAGGCCAGGCCAGGCCAGGCCAGGCCAGGCCAGGCCAGGCCAGGCCAGGCCAGGCCAGGCCAGGCCAGGCCAGGCCAGGCCAGGCCAGGCCAGGCCAGGCCAGGCCAGGCCAGGCCAGGCCAGGCCAGGCCAGGCCAGGCCAGGCCAGGCCAGGCCAGGCCAGGCCAGGCCAGGCCAGGCCAGGCCAGGCCAGGCCAGGCCAGGCCAGGCCAGGCCAGGCCAGGCCAGGCCAGGCCAGGCCAGGCCAGGCCAGGCCAGGCCAGGCCAGGCCAGGCCAGGCCAGGCCAGGCCAGGCCAGGCCAGGCCAGGCCAGGCCAGGCCAGGCCAGGCCAGGCCAGGCCAGGCCAGGCCAGGCCAGGCCAGGCCAGGCCAGGCCAGGCCAGGCCAGGCCAGGCCAGGCCAGGCCAGGCCAGGCCAGGCCAGGCCAGGCCAGGCCAGGCCAGGCCAGGCCAGGCCAGGCCAGGCCAGGCCAGGCCAGGCCAGGCCAGGCCAGGCCAGGCCAGGCCAGGCCAGGCCAGGCCAGGCCAGGCCAGGCCAGGCCAGGCCAGGCCAGGCCAGGCCAGGCCAGCCAGGCCAGGCCAGGCCAGGCCAGGCCAGGCCAGGCCAGGCCAGGCCAGGCCAGGCCAGGCCAGGCCAGGCCAGGCCAGGCCAGGCCAGGCCAGGCCAGGCCAGGCCAGGCCAGGCCAGGCCAGGCCAGGCCAGGCCAGGCCAGGCCAGGCCAGGCCAGGCCAGGCCAGGCCAGGCCAGGCCAGGCCAGGCCAGGCCAGGCCAGGCCAGGCCAGGCCAGGCCAGGCCAGGCCAGGCCAGGCCAGGCCAGGCCAGGCCAGGCCAGGCCAGGCCAGGCCAGGCCAGGCCAGGCCAGGCCAGGCCAGGCCAGGCCAGGCCAGGCCAGGCCAGGCCAGGCCAGGCCAGGCCAGGCCAGGCCAGGCCAGGCCAGGCCAGGCCAGGCCAGGCCAGGCCAGGCCAGGCCAGGCCAGGCCAGGCCAGGCCAGGCCAGGCCAGGCCAGGCCAGGCCAGGCCAGGCCAGGCCAGGCCAGGCCAGGCCAGGCCAGGCCAGGCCAGGCCAGGCCAGGCCAGGCCAGGCCAGGCCAGGCCAGGCCAGGCCAGGCCAGGCCACAGGCCAGGCCAGGCCAGGCCAGGCCAGGCCAGGCCAGGCCAGGCCAGGCCAGGCCAGGCCAGGCCAGGCCAGGCCAGGCCAGGCCAGGCCAGGCCAGGCCAGGCCAGGCCAGGCCAGGCCAGGCCAGGCCAGGCCAGGCCAGGCCAGGCCAGGCCAGGCCAGGCCAGGCCAGGCCAGGCCAGGCCAGGCCAGGCCAGGCCAGGCTTCAGGCCAGGCCAGGCCAGGCCAGGCCAGGCCAGGCCAGGCCAGGCCAGGCCAGGCCAGGCCAGGCCAGGCCAGGCCAGGCCAGGCCAGGCCAGGCCAGGCCAGGCCAGGCCAGGCCAGGCCAGGCCAGGCCAGGCCAGGCCAGGCCAGGCCAGGCCAGGCCAGGCCAGGCCAGGACAACA